>NC_046332.1:43084045-44284045 GCF_000738735.6 Corvus cornix cornix
GAAAATACAAGTACTTCCACTGAAGTCAGAGGGGTCACTTCTGCAGCACAGTACTGCCAGAGGAGTGTGGGGATCCTGATCAAGCTAAAGTGTGTAAGGCTATCCACAGCGCTGACCTTATTCTCACTGCCAAACACGGTGTGATATATAGCATGCAGATTATTTATTAATTCTGATGCCTTTTGTATATTTATATTCAGCCATGCTCGGACATACCTTAGCTCAGAGTATCCAAGCTTGTTTGTCACTGTCCCCCTCCCTGAGCTCCCAGGTTTCTCCCTTTGCACCAACACTGGCACTCATATCATGGGACGATGGCCCGGTGAGGGAGGCCAGCTGGCTGGAAACCTACCCGGTGGAAAACACAACAAAACAAACAGCTGTGGGTAACCAGGGGGGTGGAGGGGAGTGTTGCTTGGGTTTTGCTGGATGATCTCCCTAAATAATCTTCCCATGGGATCAGTGGAGGTAGGAGGGGGATCAGAACAGTAGAAGCCTTCCTTTTGGTTTGACTGCCTTGCCACTGCCCTCCTACACAACCAGGCAGCACGTTCAAAAAAGCCAGTATGCTGCGTGGGAGTCTTGAGCTAAAGTACACAGTTCAAACAGCAAAGGCTTTAACCCATGCCTCATTCAGGGGTTACATGCCTAAGTAGGCTTGTAGGGTCCTGTTACCATGCTTGTTCTGCTGAGCCATCCTTTCAAGGAAAACCTGGGCAAACATCCCACACTTAACAGGGATTTGGGAAATATAGGTTGAAAATGCTCCTTTTAGCCTGCAGGAAGCAAGATTATGACTACCATGAGCCTACCCTATACTGTTTCCTCCCTTGGCATGTTCTGAAGCAGAAATCTGTGGATTTCTCATGCCATACCTCATCTACTTCACCTTGAAACACATAAATCTTCACCAGAAAAATGGTGAAACATTTGAATGCCATTCACCCTAATTATTGAATGTTACACAGCACTGCCCAAATATTCCCCTTGGGCTGTGGAAACCTCGGGATTTATTTTACTCTCTGCTAACAGAAAACTCAAAAAGTGTATTTTTAACCTAGAACCCGTCAGCTCTGGTCCTCAGGCCTGTACTTGCACTTCTACATTGACAGAGAGCCCCTTCCTCCTCTGTCCCAATTCATCTCCTTCTTGAATGTCCTGCACGACAGTTAGAAAATTTCCCTTCTTCAAAGCAGGGAAACAGCGCTATAAATGTCACTAATCAGCACACACAGTGAACACCCTAACTCACCTCTGCAGGCACAGACATCTCTCTCATTTTTTGTGCTGAGGATCTTGCAGAAGACCATGGATGACCATTTAGGATCACAAGAATTCTTTGTTGAACCAGAACAAAACTCATCTAACCCAACACACTGACTGGTAGGGAAATCCAGGAAAAGCATAGAGAAACACAGCAAATGTAACATGATCTTTGCCTAGGTATCCTCAAACGTCTGGGAATCAGTCTACTGGGATTGCTAGATAGGTACTACAAACATGCTGGATTTATGGCTCCCTCTTGCTCATTCCATGCATAATTCTAGATTAGGCAACTTGTTCATAGTTGAGCTTCTCTACACAACATGCTACATACTTTCATTATAAAAATTATATGGCAAATTAAAATATTCTGTATAGCAAAGAAAGTAACTTTTCTGAACCCATCAGCAAACTGAAGGCAGCTCATTTGCTAGAAGTGAGAGCATGTAGCCAAGAAACACTTTTTGATTGACAGAGATAGACCATAGTAACTTTAGAAGAGCCAAATTATATTACATTTACTTCTGATGTCATCTGACAGGATGTACCTATATATTACATATGTACACACACACGCACACACACACACACAGACTTGTGAAAAAAAAAGGGCTTAGCACTGACCAGGAGGTCCAATAAACACCCCTGAGCTGTGGAATGTGCCTGGATGTTAACAGTGAATCCAACCAGTGTCTGAACATCTGTCTTCAACTCGCCATAGATTAGAGTCTGAGGTTGCCAGAGGTTGAAACTTCTGCCCCCTCCACCCAACTCTCCCCTCCACCAACAAAACCCCACTTATTCCTGCTCTTTATGAACAAAAAGCATAAGGACCTAAAAGGCTGTATCTTTAAAAAGTTGGTTTATTTGTCCAAGTGATTTAGTACTGATTAGGAAAGCAGAAAGGAGAGAAAGAGTGAACGTAGTGATTTTACTTTAAATGCTAGTCATTGTCACTTTTTCTTCTTTTTCTGACTGATCTGGATGTTCTCAGCTTTCATGTGGCCATGCCAAAACTCCTTTTTCATGCCTTGCATACTCAAACTTAAGGCTCTAGTCTATATTTAAAGCTGCTGTTACTATCTCACGTTCTTCCCAGCCTACTAATGAAGTACCATATAATCTTTCAAAGCCATTCTTACACAGAAGATATTGTGTTCATTTTTGCTCTCAGCATTACCTTTCTTACCAAATGCAGTATATGTATGTATAAGTATGGGCCATGAATCACACAGATGTTTACAGTTGTTGCCAGCATAATTCCTTGTTCTCTGTCAGAACTTGTTCTTTATACTTGTTCTTATAATATTTTTCTTAGGTTTTGGCAGTTGTTTTATTAATTTTAGACTTCAGAAGATACTCCTTTTATTTCTCTACAACATTTTCAACTGGACAAATGTTGCAATCCTGTGCACATAACTACAACCCTCTGTGGCAATGCAGTCAGACCAATAAAAGATCACGTGCAACCCTGAACACAGAGGGGAAAGAAGAAAACTTGAAATTACTTCTAAAGCACCACAAATGAGAGGTAAGATAAGACAGATAAAGCAGAGGAGGCCTTGATTTTAAACATTTATAGCTGGCTGTCTCAAAAAAAATTTAAATGTCAGGTCAAGAGTGAAGAAAACATCAATTCACTTTCAACAGCGGTGACCCAGTCACTCCAGGGACAATCAAGCAGTGAGTAGCATTAGGAGATTAAATATCACAGATGAAATTATGCAAAAATGCTGTTGAAAGTTAGACAAAAATGGATGTATTTTACATCTTGGCTCCTATATTCTTACATCCCACTTGTTCTGAATGGAGTTGAATTCTGGGACACAGACTTGTCTTTCACAGGGCTTTACAGAAAACCATTAAAAGTCAACTTCTCCATGATGCTAAATGTCAGACCTTGAAGTTAATGAGTTTCTCCAGGAATTTAACTAAAGGCTAGTCAGGAATTCATGGCTATGCACTGGGATATGCTATCGCTGTGCTTCCTTGTCCAGACAGCACCAGGGAAGCTATGGAGAGGGTTTTGAGCTTAAATGCCCGTAAAGAGAATTTCAGCAATCAGGATCAAGGTCACAGATGTGTAGATTACTGGGGCTATACTCTTCCATACCACCTTAAAATGTGCTGCCAGACAGAGCTGTAGTTTGGGCAGACAGAGTAGGCAGGAGCACATTAAATCCCTGGGAATATGAACCCCTGCATTGGCACCATCAGAAGCCCAGTAGTTGTGACCTCTGCCACAACAGTAAAGATTCTGTCTTCTGATGAATGCCGTTTATGAGGTTTTATGCTTGAACCAGCAGACTGCTGTCCACAGGCATAAGGTGTTAGCAGAACAGATCAAAAATCTAGTAATCAGTGGTTCAAAGAAAAAACAATCTGCAACCTAGTAAGGAAATACATGAGAGGGATTGATGGCAGAAGCTGCAGTGGAAGAAGAACACATTCAAATCAGAAACAAAATCAATCTTTTTTAAAGTGATTTCTGAGTGGTGCAGGAAATTTCTACATGTGGTGGAGGAGAGACTGGTGCAGCAGGGTCACAGACAAAGAAGTGCAGATTTCTGTACTCAGGCCTTGGTGTTCAGTGCTTTTTCATTAAGAATTATTGATGCCCTTGTAGCTATCAACATGTCACAAGTCTCTGCAAAGGGTCCAGCTATCCTGGAACAGGTATGGACACAGAGCAACAAGGGTGGCTGTGAACCTACAACCTGTTGGTTGCGTCCTGGTAAATGGGCATATAAGCAAAGATAGGGTGCTTATCTCTGAAAAAAAAAGGGGCAGCTTTGTAAGTAATTGTAGAGTAACTTCTGAGTAGGAGTCAGGCCACGAGTTTCCACTGATGTCAGTCATGTTCTCCCTTTACTCTAGCACAGAGTGAGGCATCTGTGCACTTACGGCCTGGTTTGATCTCTTCCGTGGAAAGAAGTGAGTCTTCAATAAACTATGTCCTGGCGCCATGAAGAAATACAATTTTTATCTCTGTGAATAACATTATCAGCACTACTGGTATGTGACAAGCTTTCAACTTAACCCATACAGCTGTTGTGTGAGTTCTGCGTCTCTGAAGTCACTCACAAGGCAGCCTGTAACCCCTTCCTGAGAAAAAGGTTTGCCTTTAGTTACTAAGTAGCCACCAGCTGTTGTGCCAACACATCCTGGTACTTCCAGCCAACAGCGTTTGTGTGGTTTTGCAGGGCTGTGGGCCAATGAACCTGCCTTTGAACCTCCCAGCCCATCTCTGCTGCACCTTGCAAAGCACATGGCTGCCCTTACCCCAGGTGTGCTGTGTGGTCCCTCCGCCTCTGTCGTATTTACCACGGAACAGCAAACACAGATGCCATGGAGCAGGTGCTGCATTTCAAGAAAGCAGCACTATCTCACCTCAGGCAGACAATGTCCTGCCCAAATCCTCATGACAAAGCTGTGGCAGTCACAGGGGAGTGTTAAACATCCTTAGCTGGCTATAGGAATACAAAGAGGGGTGTGCTTCAGAGGGGTGATGGGGGCTGTCCTGAAGGATAGGCACTATGGAAGGAAGAATGCTGCAGGGGAGCAGCCTGTGCATGCACAGTCAGAAAGGAGTGGAGGGGGCCACTTTCTCTCAGTGCACCTGGGAAACAAATTCTTTGACAGCTCCACCTGAACCCAACAAAGAAAGAACCCTGGAATTCTGACTAAACCTTGGCCAAACTGGGTTCTCAAATACCACTCCAATAAGCAAGAAATTCTGGGTATGCGCTACCTGTTAGTACAAGCTTTCATTCCCTCCCATTCTCACTACTTTACAAATACCAACAGCAAACTCTTTGACAAAATAGTGCACTTGGTTCAATTAAAAAAAAAAACCAACCAAAAAAAAAAAACCAACCAAAAAACACCATGGTGGGACCTCACCCTCAGTCAGAAGATCATCAGGAAGTAACTACCAGCAGTAGGCATGTTATATAGTCCAGCATCCACAGTAAGAAGACAGACAGCCCATTCCTGGGAACACGGAAAGGAACTGTTCTTCCCTAGGGACACTCAGAGAACCATGTGAACAGAACCAGCAAGCTGAAGCCTTAGCCTGGGGCCTGTCTTGGCGGGGGGGGGAGGGGGTGGAGGAGGAGGAGGAAGGAAAAACAAAAACCAAACCACAAACAAATGAAAAGACACCAAAAAAAACCCCACAAACCCCACCAAGAAATAGAAAAACAAATAGAAAGCAACTGCCCTGCTTCTGGAGTTGTGGAGCTCAGCGATACATAGCAAGCCACATACTTTCATCCAGGAATCAAGAAAAAGAAGCATGGGGGTCTGCAAAAGAGAACATGTGGGGTGAGCTCTGGGTCCAGCTCAGGACTGGTAAAGAGGAAACCACACTAAGTTAGGTATCTGTATTAGAACCAGGAATATTGTTGAATTTAAACAACAAAAGTTTATCTCTATAAATGCTTCATGGCATGAGCCCTGGTAAAGCACAATTTAGCACGCACCATCAGTTAGATACTGGGTTTTACAGTAGTCTGAGTTTCTGGATGCTGTAGACAAGAACCCTCAGACAATGCCTGGGACGGGGAAGCCATCAGGGCTGGAAGACCTAATACTTCTGCAAGATTTAGGTGTTCTCTACAAATGTAAAGGCATGTGATGAATAGATAAACTGCCACTAAACAGGACGTAAAACATCTCTTCTAGCCCACCACTACCACAAATACCCTTTGCAGAGATTCTGACACTCACATTTCAGTATTATCCATTGAGATAAATCCAAAGCCGGTATTACTTAGCAAGAAAAGCTCATGAAGGATCTGATCCTTCTCTCACTTAATTCCAGAGGAATCTTGCTATGGGTTTTAGCAAGGGCTGAGTTGAACCCAAAGGATTTGGTTGCATTGCTTTGTGTTCATTAGAAAAAAAACAGACCTAATAATAACAGCCCCCTAATAAGGGCTGGATTGACTTGATAGTGGGGGAAAGCAGGAGAAGATCCTCTCTCAACACAGACTCACCCTTCATTTTTGAGGTGTCTATACACAGCCAAAGAGAGTCAAGAGGTCTCTAATGACTTTCTAATTACATCAGTCACTGACCCTGTGTAAGTGGGATGAAATCTGAAATAAACCTTGACTCAAGACAATGTAGACCAGAGTTTTGTAACTAACTAATGAAAAGAAACTGTTATTCTTTCTCAGAGCAATGTACTTATATGGAATAAATGAGAAGAAGTAAAAACATGGATATTCTCAACAATCCAGTAACCCCTTCCCTCTCCAGGACCCAGATGCTTCTCCAGGCTATGAAATGAAGCTGAAAAAGCTTTTGAGACTGTCAGGATTTAATCCAGAAAAAAAGTTTGAACAGCCAAATTAGTGGAACAGTCCAAACCAGCACTCTCAGCCCAGGCCCTGCCAGTGCTTTCTTCTTTCCTCTTAGTCAAAATCCACATCTATTATAATTGCTCTCCCAGTCTGTTTTGCTGGGTGTATGTTCTGGGTCTTGGAAAGACAAGTGTTAAGAGTGAACAATAACTTTTAACAGGACTACTGACCAGTAATGTATTGGGAGCAAAGTCTTTCAACACTAGATAGCTGCATCACTAAGGTTAAGCTTCCTCTGTTGTTTGCGATAAATGTTCTTTGCCCTCTTCTTGTCTCAGTAATCACAGTTTGTGCATCACTGATGAATAGTTAAATCCACTTTTTGCTTTCTACAAAATCAATTAACACATCTCTGCATGAACAGATGGAGACTTCATTACCTGAGGGTGTACAACTGCAAGAAAGAAGCAAGTGAGCAGCACACAGTCACCCACGCTTATGCCCACAGACTCAAGTGTTATATGGCTAAGGGGCAAATAGGAGATCCACTCCCTGCTCAGCTATCATACCTTTCCTTCCCTTCCTCTATTAATACTCTACCTTTCATTCCCTTCCCTGGAATAGGAAACTACTTGTTTTAGCCTCTCAGGGCTTGATTAGGTAACTGTTAATATCAAACCTGTGCACTACCAAACCAGCTGTCAGCATGACTCTCTTTGAATCAGGTCATGGACATAATCCTGCAGCAGTGAATAGGTGACCTGCCAGCGTGCACTCAGTGTTTATGGCAGCTGGAGCCGGGCACCCCACCTTCCCTTCACCCTTGGATGTGCTCCTCAGTGCTACCCACTCTGCACAGTGCAAACCTTTTCATGGTTACAAGATGCTCTGCTTGAAAGTGCTGTGTTGAAAGCATTGGCTCAGGGCACCTCTGGCACTTGCCCCTCTGAAGTATCTTCCAGTTCTTCTTTATTGGAAGATGTGTTATCTGCCATCTTCCGGAGCTTTCTGCATCACAGGAGACACTTTCCAGGTAGGTGGTCTGGCTAAAGTGTCAGCAAGAATGAACTCCTACCCATCATAGAACATGATCCAGCTGTGCCCAGGTGGCCAAGAAGGCCAATGGCATCCTGGCCTGGATCAGCAGTGGTGTGGCCAGCAGGACCAGGACAGTGACCGTCCCCCTGTACTCGGCACTGCTGAGGCCACACCTCCAATCCTGTGTTCAGTTCTGGGCCCCTCACTGCCAGAAAGACACTGAGGGGCTGGAGCGTGTCCAGAGAAGGGTACCGGAGCTGGGGAAGGGTCTGGAGCACAAGTCCTGTGAGGAGCAGCTGAGGGAGCTGGGGGTGTTTAGCCTGGAGAAAAGGAGGCTCAAGGGGGGACTTTATTGCTCTTTACAGCTGCCTGAAAGGAGGGTGTAGCACGGTGGTGGTTGGCCTCTTCTCCCAGGTAACAAGTGATAGAACAAGAAGAAATGGCTTCAAATTTCCACAGGGGAGGTTTAGATTTTATTAGGAAAAATTTCTTCACTGAAAGGATTATCAAGCATTGGAACAGGCTGCCCAGGAAAGTGGTGGAGTCATCATCCCTGGAGATGTTTGAAAATGCATAGATATGTCACCAGGGGTTGGTGTGACATGGTTTAGTGGTGAACACAGCAGTGCTGGGTTAACAGTTGGACTCAGTGACTTTAGAGGTCTTTTCCAACCTAAATGATTCTATGATTATGACTCTTCCCTGCAAGAGAGGGTCAGGGGTGCAAGTCTGTGCACTCTTTGACTTGATTTGATAACATTAACAAGATCAGTACTTTGCCCATAGGACCTAAGCAACCATCTGACACCTAATAGACTGCTCAGGCTGGATGACATGACACTGACCTGTGTCAACCCTGGATGATAGAAGGATCTCTTAATCCATCAGGAACAGCCAGGGAACCACACTCTGATCCTCTGCAGAGCTCCTGTGGGGCTTGTTATGCTTTTGGAGAGAAGCAGCAATCTGTGCCAGGTCAGACAAGAAACTTGTTATTCCAGGCAACATTAGAGGGGTGTTGCTTCATTAGCTTGAGCTAAAGTTCAGTTTTTCCACCCCGACACACTGACAAGGGTTGAAATGGTTGATGATTACCTGGGCAATAATGGCACGAGAACCTTGCTAGTTTGTGTTGTTTTCTACGTGCAGTTTTCCTAATAACAAGAAGTTATTGGTTCTGTGCCAATTATTTTCTGAGGTTTGCAGCACGTGGCTTGGGTATGACCAGTCTGAGAGAACGGAAGGTGCTGGGGAAATGTCAGCCAAGGAGTGTGTGTTATCCAAGGGGGGCAGGATGCACAGGATACTCTGAGCCAAGGAGCCTGCTTGCTCCCCACCCCCAGAGGCATGACTGCATGCCTTTGCCTGCTTACTGTCTCCCAAGCCATTTAACTTGGAAGTAAAAGAAGGTCTTGCCCCATTAGTCCTCTACAGAAATACAGTCTATTAAACTTGGTTGGAGGGAAAAGTGGCCAAGCAGAGCCCCATTCAAATTCAGGGAAACTGGTGACAGTCACAGTGACTTAGAAAATGCTGTTGGGCCCCAAGTACTTACAGTGAGGTTGGCAGGACTCAGAGATCACATCCAGACAGAACAGGGCTGAACACAGCTGGAGACAGATGTAGGGCACAGAGCTTTCTGCATCCAGCAACAAATATTTTTGATCATGATCGACCCCACCATCAGTTTTTACTTGGTCAGCAGTGGTACCCAAAATGGGACTTACTGTGATTACTGGCCAAGGCTGGTGCTTCTGGCTTTGCTGCACTAACCAGGCATAACAGAGCTGGTTTAGAAATGTCAGGGAAATACATTTTATTTTGGGCAGAAAACTGCAAATAAAACATGATTGTATAAATAACTGGGTTTTACCAACTAACCGCAAAATCCCTTCTTCAGCAGAAATTCAGACAGCTACAGATTTAAGAATGCAGTAGGCAAGAGCACAAAAAGCCTGTTCCAGTTTCGTTACGCAGAGATTGTTTCTAAAATCAGGTTATTTGGGCTGCTTTCCTTCCCTCACAACAGTCCTCTGTTCTTCATCCATAACCACTCAGCTCGGACCCAGGTTTTCTTAATTGTTCAAGCTATGAATTTCATAAACACCTTTGGCACTTTAGCAGGCTGATGCCTGTAAAACAACCATAATCTCAGCAAGAAATATTGCTGATCCCACCTACAAATACAACCTTGGATTTGGGATTCAGTCTCATTAGTGCATGTCTTGTCCAAAACACATCACGGAAGACATGCAGGAGGTGATGAGTTTTGTGACTGACTTGAGTGCACAACAGAGACAAAAATTGGAGCCATCTGTCTGCAGCATCCCCCGTGCCCACCCTGAGGGACTTCATGATGTACTTGGTACCCACCAAGCCCTGTCCTCATGGAGGAAGGAAATTTGTTCTTCTGAATTCAGATCCAGTGCCCACCAGCTCTGCATGTCTGTCCCATTCACGGCTCTGTATTTTGTATTCCCTTTCTGTTGTGCTTTATTCAGAAGTTTCAGGTTCCCATCACAGGTTATCAGGTTGCACATGACATAGCAAGTGAGGAAAAAGGCATGTTGTATTATTTGATCTCAGTCCCACCAGGTTTACCATAAACCCAAAAGTATCCTCTGTAGGAGGCAGGCCCTTTTACTGAACAATGCACAGCTTGCCACAATTCACACATGGCTAGGTGCAAATCCTTATTTACTGGGTTGCTGTAATTTAGTAAGCTCCAGATTGAAAAAAAAAAGATGTGACAGGATTCACCTACCCATAAATTTGTCAGGACTGTGTCTCTGCTCCTCCTTGTCTTTTCAGCAAAGCGTCCAGGCACACAGGAGTGGAGGGCTCTGCTCCCCTCTAAAACCCCAGAGATTCCCCGCTTTGCCATACAGATGACCTCCACCTCTGTGCTTCCCACTAGTCCAAAAAGTACCATTTATCCACCCAGGACATACAGGCTGAGCCCCACAGAGGCATGTCCCCAAGCACGGCTTCTGCAGCATGACACTGGGACCCTGCACTGGAGGCAGTCTGGATATGATCATCCCATCTTAAGAGGGAAGAGAGCTATAGGCAGGGCAGCTGGGCCATACCTCCCCCTCTCAGGGCAAATGATGGCCCTGATTTGTTTTATTTAGTAGCACAGGCACAGCTGCACAGGAGTAACACTGTGCCAGGCTGGTCAGCCTCAGAGTAGCCTGACCTGCCCTCGGTCCTGCCCCTTGCCCAGCTCTCCAAGCCTCCTTGCCTGGTACACCTTGTTGGACCTTCATTTGAGTTCTTTTGGGCTGAAAGAAAAAGCAAAGCGTTAAACTGAGCCTGGGAGAGGAGCAGCAGCAGGAGCTCCGGGACTCCTGACAAAGGGGATCCATGCTAATAACAGTGTCACAAGGGAACAGCTGTCCCACTTACAGTCCATGTAATATTTCTGAAATAAACTTCTGGAATGTGATAAGGAGGTCTAATAGGATGTCACCTCCTGGAATTAATGAAGCACTAGAAGTACTGTAAGGTCACAGTCCTGCGGCAAAGAGCAGCCCTGAAGGAACACCACTGCCCTCCTCTGCTGCTTGAATTTGTAGTACATCTGCATGTAGCTGAGAAGCCCCTTGTGCCAAGGGCCACTCAGGCCCAGGATTGGCCATGACCACATGTGCAGCTCTGGAAGGAGATGCCAGACCCAAGCAGGTCTGCTGACTCAGAAGGAAAGACACAGGCTTGTCTTCTCTGGGGAATTCAACAGGGACTTGACTGTCCCTGGGTTTTGTACATCAATGCAGGCTACAAGAACGTTCCCTTCCTAAGCTGGACTGTGGATCTGTCCAGCCTCTCATGTCGGTGTTTGATATCCACTTCCCAGGGGAGGAAGAGACGAGACTCGCAGCTGGGGCAGCTGGAGCAGCACAAGGTGGAGCACGGCTCAGCTCGGGCACCCCACACGCAGCACTGCTGCGGTGCAGGGAGGGCAGGCAGCAGCCCTGGGCTGAGCACAGGCAGAGCAGCACAGCACCGGTGCTGCACCCACGCCATGAGCACACCACCCCAACACAGGAGGGTGTTCAGGAACTCAAATATCATTGCAGTGCCCTCTGGAAGCAGCACGCAAATGGGACCTTGAGGGACTGCCCAGTACCCATGGAGCCTATGTTATGATTTCATGGCATTGTAAAAGTCAAAGCCAAGTCAGGCAACTTCAGGAAGCCAAGCTATGGAAATCTTATGGCATTTTCCTGCTTACATTCTAGATACACCAATCAATGCATGTCGGAGGACGTAAATCATTAATAGCTACTCTCCCAATTTCAAGTGTTTCTAAAGGGTAGCGTGCTATACAGGTGGGAATTGCCAATAGGAGGCACACCTCGCTGCAGGAATATCCTGGTTTCTGCCATAGAAAGATAACGCAAGCAGAGTGGCAACCCCTAATTTCTCACCAGCCTTTCACCCTAGCTAGCACATTCTAACCTAAAACCAGCTTGGTGGCAGGAAGGCAGTAAGAGGAGGCAGGTCCACGTGCTTCAATAGCTTTTACTCATTCTGCATAATTTCCTCATTCTGTGTAATCCCAGCTACCAGAAAATGTCAAGAGTATTAAATTAGGTGCATTGGGGTTTGTATGCACCTTTTTCCATTAGAAACATTCCCTGAAAACGTCTGAAAAAGACTTATTTTAACACCTTTTTTTTTTTAATTTTGCTAAAAACCATTTGAGCTAAAAAAAAGCCTGGAGAAAATTGCTGACACATTGAGTGAGATTTTAAAATGCCTCTTCTCCCATCTTCCTCTTGGTAGGACTGGGGATGAATTATTCACAGTTTATTTCTCACTATCTTTCCTAAGAACAGTTCACTGAGGTGAATACATAAATTCATCTGATCTGTAAATATTGTACTATTTCTTCATTTTCCTATAATATGTTTCTGGACAAATGTGAAAATTGCAGTAGAGAAGCAGTTAATGTTTACTGCAAACTGTAGCTGCAGTCTGCAGTGAGCTCAGGGAGAAACATCACAGCTGGCAAAACAACCTCGCTCTAGGGCCTGATTTAAACCCCAGGAAATGCAGAGAGACCCTGTCATGTTTTTAGCTCAAGCAATACTTATTTTGTCCATCTCTTGGACCTTTCACACTCTTGTGAAAACTGGATGGACCTGCAGGACAAGCTATTGTGAAAAAATTGAAAATATTTTCAGGTCTACTCATTTCATTTGGACAAAAAATTCTTTGAAAAAGTGTTGGATGTTTTACTGAAGAGACAGAAAGAGGAAAGCCTGAAAATATAGCTAATTAAAAAAAAAAAAGGTTGGGGTTTGTTTTCCATTCAAAAGCCTTATTTGTTTACTTTATAGACAGCAAATTCTTTTCTTTGAATTTCAAAGCTGAGGATTACTAAAGACCAAGCTATAGTCTTTCCATTTGATAAAGGGCATACTGGAAAGCTGTTTGCCGTAAGTAGTTCATGGACAATGAAACAATTGCATCGACTCTTTTTTATTCCTAGATAAACTCAGAGGAGAGAACAGGGTGGGGGGGTGGGGGCAGGGGGAAGATGAGCAAGATGTATACAGAAAGCCAGCACGATTTTTTTTTGCTCACCTGTCTGTGTGATGAAGACTTAGGTGCACACAGCCAAAGCACAACTTCAGCCCAGCAAGGCCAATCTTTCTGAGATGCCCCAGCAGTCAGTGGGAAGAAAGGCCAACCTCAGCATCTCTGGAGACTCTTCTGAGGGATGTCAGCCAGTGCAGGCCACTCTGGACAGTGGGGTGGTGCTGGGGCAGATGTCTGCCTTGGTCCCAACCACCCCTTGTGGGGAGGGTCTAACCTGCAGATCCCCAGGAATGGGGATGAGCCTTCCTGAGCCAACCTCACGAGATCAGTGCCAAGCCTTTCACAGGAGCATAAGGATCCCTGCATGTCCAGCACTTATAAAGAAGGGTCATGCTGCAGTTCAACTCTACACAGGACTGGAACAGCTTTGGTGGCATCTGCAGAGGCCAGAAAACACAAGAAGAAATTCCTGAGAGTGCTGAAGGGCTGGGGCAACTTTTCCTTAATACAGCTTGAGTTCTCCAACTTTCACAGGCCACCTGCTTCAGTCTCAGGTGGAGATGAATAGAGAAAAAGCAGCCGTATAGATATGTATGAGCACAAGACATTTACATTTCTTTTTAGCATCGTCCAGACAACTAGAAAAGTAACTTCTTTTGCTTCCAACTTTTGCTTCCATCTCCAGCTTGGAGATGGAGAAGAACCAGAAGGAATATTTTCATAACTAGACACCATTAAAGATGCCAAAATAACCCTCATATGTTATAAACATTTTATTCCAATACAAACCTGCTTCCTGAACACAGAAAGAACATGGCCATGGCACAAGATGCTCTCAGCAAGGAGGAGAGGGAGTCTAGATATGAAGTCTGGAGTTCATGCAGGATTCACCACTAACCCCTTTATTGCCACCGAAATAAATTTGCTTAAAAATCGCAATCTAAACCCAGCCAGGATCAGTCTCACTTGTCAAAGTCATACATTTAAAACTATTTGTCTTGTTAATATACTTTATGTACTGCAAATATCTTCTGTAACAATCTAAGAAAGCTCGGGTTTTTTAAAGTCTATTTCAAAAATTATTTTTTCAAAAAGAAACATACCGACCACAAATTCCCTGCTCATGCTCTAGGTAGCAAGATTTCCCTGTTGGGACTGTGATTTTTTTTTATGATTGTGAATATGGGTCTTTTACCAGACCTTTGGATCATGTCATTCCTGTGAGGAGATAATCTGAAGGCCTTGGTATTTATGGACAGGCAAAGGACAGATTCTGATAGTCTGTAGAGGGTTGAAAGCTAATCTTCATAGACCCTGAATTTCAAGCAGAGTTTTCCTTTTCAGTCATTAGTCCTTGCTGCAGCAGCATCTGAAGTATTCCTTACAGCTCGTAGTTCTATATATTCACACCAGCCCTGTTCCAGTGCAGTCGTGACGCCTGGCAGGTTTCCTGGGACAAGTTGTGTGGTCTCAAACAGCCAAGGCCCGTAGAGCCAGAGCCTGCTGTTGACAACGTGGCCAAGGCAACATCATGCCACTGTTGCCATGGGTCTGGGGCTCCAAAGTCCCCCCCACAGCTGTCCCTGGAATGTGCATCCATCCCTGCCACAGGACACCTGTCAGCTCTTGCTTCAAAATCTGATCAAGGACTGGGTGGGCATTATCTAATCCTAGAAGGACTTGTTTGGATGAATTATTTCTACAGTGAGGATCCTGCAGTATAATGTTTCAGATAAAGTTTGGTACTCTTATTCTTCCAGGCATGGAAGTCAAGAGAACATATGGAGAAGAATTAGGAGGACTAGATAACTCTTCACTGAGGGCACTGGTTAAATAATCCACTGTCACCTTCAGCCCTTTTCTTCCTACTAAGAGGCAACCCCAAAATGGACACAGCTGATGAAATCAAAGTAAGCAACAAAAACAAACCTCCCTGTGAGTGTTCTGGGCCTGAAAAAATACCTTCTCACTTACAAGCCAAGCGTTTTAAGACATTTAAGTAAGTGCCTTAGTTATACAGTGGAAGGAATGTGGGTGCGCAGATTGCTGCGTGCTTGTACCCCAGCTGACACTACAGGAGGGGACCTTCTGGGAGCCACACTCCCATTTGGAACTGAAGGGAGCCAGGACAGGGAAGGAAAAATTCCTCAGTGCCACTGGCTCTTAGATCCCAACCTCTTTTCTGCCTAGTGGCAAAAAAGTGATAATATAATACATATACAACTCAGGGGGTGGGGGATGTCCATCCCCTCCATCCCCAGCCTGGCTGGGTGCCAAGGTCCCCGCCGGCAAGGAGCCACACTGCAGCATCCCAACAAGTGCTTAAGTGCATGTTTAGCTGTTCGTGAGTCAGCTGCTGATTTCAGAATAGCTCTTCTCACGCAGAGTTGGGTGCACTTGATCTTTGCTGAATCAGGCCACAGGCAAATTGTTATGCAGGCATGTTATATTCAAATGGTAATGCTCTTAATGGAAAACTGGATCTAGTCTTGTTCCAGCCATTTGAGATTTTGCCACTGACCAATAGAGGGGCTTTCTGTAGTCCAAGAAATATCACGAAAATGCCAATACAGCTGAAGTGTAACCAGTTTCAGCTTTTTAGAAGCTTTCCATTCCATTAGCCAGAAGCCACATGTTCAGGCAGTACATGAAATGGGTACATAACCCTTGCTCTGTGTACAGCAGGGTGATACCATGTACCACGGCCCACAGAGCCAAAGGGAGGGACCATGGCCCTGTGTTCCAGCAGTCTGGTCCCACATATTCAGCCTAGACAGGTCAAGGACACTTTGCACCTCAGTTACTGTCCTGTCACCCCCATCCCCCCCACAACCCAAGTCCCTATCATCCCATGAGCCTTGAATGCCACATTTTGCAGCACTGGGTGAAAAATATCCCCCTAGGGTATTTCCTAGGCTTCCCTAGGCTGAGGAAACTGACTCCAGGTCTTTTATTTCCCATGTGAATGCTGGAGTCATTTCTCATTGCACTCCAGACAAGCAGCTGTGACAGCAGTCACCAGTGCCACCACTGAATTTAGTGAGGACCCTCTTCCTTAGAGGTGTGGGGACACAGATGCACAGATCAATATATAGGCTCCAAGAGAACCAGGTGGCACCTCTGGAGACCTCTGAGTGAGATGTGATGCCAACCCATGTTCCCTGTTCAGATCCTGGACCCAAACGTTGGAGCATGATGAATTTGGGCAACATACAGGAACATATTGTTGTTTGGCTCAAATCATTTGAAGAGATACATTGAATCTGGAGTGATTCAGTTCTGTCTCAGTCCCTCTTCAGATCCCAGTGATCATCACCACAGCTAGCCTGATAGGTTTAATTTTGGGATCACTGGCCATTTTCTCAGAGGCCTTCAATGTCATTCTTTGCTCAGAGTCTCATCCTGGGGGTGGGTCAGTAAAAGAAGGTGTTGCCCTTTGGACCACTGTTTTGCCTGTTGTAGCATTGGTACCAGCTGGAAACCTCCAGGAGGATGTCAGAAGTCAAACAAAATGAGGGCAAAGTACTCCATAAAGACATATAGAGAAAGGACTCCCAGGAATCCTCAACAAGCCTCAAATGTCCTGCAGCCAGGCAGATCTTGCCAGAAGCATGAGGTTGAACTTACTACTAAAAAATTATGATAATAGTTTCTAATTGATTTAGCCCCTGCTGGTTTTTGTTAAACTGGTTCTTTTGATTCTATTTTGCATTTGGTTTTCTGGGATTCTTTTGACTGATGTGATGTCTGCTTCAGTACCATGTTCTTTAACACCTCAGTTACAGAAGTGCATGTCCTTGCAGATGGAGTATTGGTTGGGTTGCTCCATACCAGTACAGTGCAGTCAAAACAGAGGCCTGACACCTATAAAAGAGACATGCACTAGTCAGGATAACATCAGTGATAACTTGCCTTCAACCTGGGCACTAAAACAGGGCAATTACCAACTGCATGCAAGTATTTTGTCATATTGTGATGGCATTGGTAGCCACAATTTTGCAAAACCATGTGAGCAAAGTCACCATCAAAGGGGAAAAGATAGCTGTAGTTGTGCATCGGAGATATCCCAGTAAAAAAAACAGTTGGATACACAAATGGTTCTTTGCCCAGAGAGAGGAGAAGCACAGGGGCCTAGAAATAGATGGGATAAGAACTGTTGGCAAGACAACAGAAAATAGCACAAGTGGCATCAGGAAGAAAAGAGACCTTCTGCTGCTCTTTGGAGAGGGTCAATAGCATGAAAATCTAAGGCATCAACAAGGAAAATCAGAGAAGAAAGAGCCCACCTGTGCTCTGAGTTCTCTTTCTGATGAGCTCTCAGGACCTCGGTGATTATGAATGACCGAGACTGTAGCCAGCAGTGCAAACTCTGTGGTATCATACACTCACAGTTAATTTTATGACTGTCAGGGACTAAGACTTCTCTCTTTGTAGTGGCAATGCTTAATATGGTGCAAGAAATACCCGTTTGGAAGTGTGTTGCTAATGAATAAATTTAGGGGACGATTTCATTTTAGAGTTAAGTTGGTGTGATTTACTAGTCTTCTAAACACTGCCATCAGTGGTCTTGAGCAGCCTGGAGGATATAATGAAAAATCTATTCAGTTACATAGGCAGGACCTACCCAAGCTGTAGCTAATACATAAGTACAATTTTATTCCTACATTAAAAGCTGCAGTATGGCCAAGGGCTACTTAAGAACTTAACAGTGATGCTGTTGCTGCCCTTTGAATTAGGATCTGGAAACCAGAACATTTGCTTGAAAGGTGAAACACAAATTGCTAGGTTAGGAGGTCATTTGCCTGATGGCTTTGCACCTCAGGACTCCTATTGTCAAGCACTTCTAACTACAGTAAATGCACATATGATTTTCAGTTTAAGTGGAGTATTCCTGTTTGCTAATATGCTTCTTCATGCTGGAGCTGCAAGGGAAACTTCAAAGACACTGTGAAAATCGTTATGCATCACAGGACTTGACACATTTATACCAAGTGAAAACTGAAGTTCTTAAAGATTTAACTTGGATTTTGGTTGATAATGGGATCCCAAGCATGTCAGAACTTTGAATCTGTTTTAACGAGGGCAAGGAATTAAATCAGTCCATTGACTCAGTTGCAGTATCAGACTCACAATTAAGAGATCCCTCTTTCATTTCAGGTTCAGCTAAGCCTTAGTATTTTCTGTCAAAAGCTTACTGATCAGTCTCCAGACATTTCCCTGCCTATCAGACTTATCTGAAAACCTCCTTTTGGTGTATTCCTCCCTTCCCATTGTCTGCAATCAAGCATGGATGTTTTCTTCATGATCAGTATGAGCTCAGTGCTGATAAAGATGTTCTGGTCTTGGTTCCTCCACCAAGGTGGCTGTAAATAACTGCAGCCCATCTGCCTTTTTAATGAAAAGGATGAAGAGGAACATGATTTGGAAAAGATTCTGTGCCTGTTTACAAGGCCAGCTCGAGCTATAATTAGGCAGTGCTCAAATGGATGTGAAGGAGGTCCCTGAGCTGTAATGTAATACTTGTGTGGAATAGAGTAGAAACAAATCTGTAATGCCAGACCCAAAGACTGGATAAAATATGGAATAAAATTGAGCAGATGAAAACGGCTGGGGGGAAAAGAGAATACAGGATTAAAATCTACACTGGATTTTCTACCCACATTTTACACCAATTTCTACACATTTTACACATTTTTGGCCTACAAATTAACTCCCTCCATGTCTAAATGTTTCCATCCCAGAAAGAAAGAGAGGCAAGAGCACAGACAGAGCAGACAGCAGTGGCTTTGGGCAAGCCAGGACCCTGGTGATGTGTCCTGTGTGAGGAGCACAGACACTGGTGGAGGCATAGCCACCCTCAGGAGCAGGCAGGACACTGGCACAGCCCTCTCAGGGACACAGTGCCCTGTGGAGCACCTCAGCTGCCCAGCCCCATCCACCTCTGCTGCTCCTCATGCCTCCTTTCCAGCCAGCAGTTTAACAAAAGCAGCCCACTGCTGCTCAGGGTTGTGTCAACCAGCTGTGAGCAGCTCCGAAAGACACAGGAGATCAGCGATGGTAACTCCTCTAGGACACCTTGGGAAGCCCTGCTCGGGAGAACTCTGCCTCTTGCTGTGCCTCCAGTCACCGTTGATGCCCCAGTCCCTGGGAAGCCCTTGGTGCAGCCAGTGAAGAATGGGACCTGAAATGAATGCTCAGCAAACGGCCTGGAAGTGGTCACTCCCACAAGCTTCCAGGCCTCCTGGCTGGCTGGCACTGGTCAAGGACAGGCATGACTGAGGAACTGCATTTCCAGGAGTCAGGCACCCGGATGGACTGGCACAACCTGTGCATCCCTCTCAGCTGTGGCAAGCAAGGCCCTGTGACTCTGGAATCAGCCCAGTCACACTTGCCATGTGTTTATTATCAATCGCCAAGCACTTGACAAGTTGCAATTATTTTTTGAATCTCATTAACTATTTAGCTTTACCTCAGGATGTGTAAATAAAAACCATCCCCAAACTGTACTGCTGTCTTGTATCTGCCAGACCTTCAGGGGGCTCATGGTACCTCCCCAGCCAGGGAGAAGTCTCCAGCTGCTGATAGCATATGGAGCAAAACCACATTTGGTAAAAATGGGGATGAACCAAAAGTACAGAATCACAGAATAGTCTAATCTGGAAGGGACCCAGAAGAACCATGAAGTCCCGCTCTGAAATGAATGGCCCACAGGAGGATCAAACCCGCAACCTTGGTGCTATTAGCACCATGCTCTTACCAACCCCATCCATTTTATCTTGCTGATTCAACATACTGCAAATTTCTGACCTCATATTGATTTCTGATTTTAGTGGAGATGGTGTTTATAAGAACCAATTGTAACTTGACCTACTTACGCTTTCCAGATCTAAGAATAGCATGTTTGGGCTGCTGCTGCCTGCCAGGACTGGCAGCTGTGTCTCAGATCACTATCAAACATACTTGAGAGGGTGTTTTCCACTTAAGGCATCGACAAGATGCCTTTTGCCTTTTGTAGGTTTCACTTATTGATGGAGGGAAAAAGCTGATTGCAAAGTATTTGTGACCTAAAACCAGCCTTGCAAGAAGTTGCCCTCCCTGTCACTGCAATAGCACTCGGCAGCACTCAGCCCACCTCTTCATGGTGCTCAGGACTCAGATCTCCCTGGTTCACTGCTGGCTGCACCAGGTCCTAATTTTACACCTGTCTTTCCATTATCGTTTTCTGGGTTTTCCACTTCATTTTAACATATTTTTTTCCTGAGATCAAATACACTCATGGGTTTCTGGTGACAGCCAGATATCTTTGATTTTTCCTGCTTTTATTTCTACTTTTAATTTTCCCCCTACTTTTAGGATTATATAGCACCCTCTAGGTAAGAGCTGTCAGATTTCTCTCCCTGAGAAACATTTGTATTTTACAAAAATGAAACTGAAAAATAATTAATTGCAAGTATTAGAAGTTGTGTGGGAGGCAGAGAGGGCATGGAATAAGGGTTGAATTTTTATTTTAAAGAAAGCAAAGGAGGAACCTCCACTCCCTCTCCACTGACGGGTGGTGAGGTCCATGCAAATCCCTGGGTGCATTTCCCAGGGAGTGTGAGGGAGGCCAAAAAGCAGCAGCAGGCATGTCCCTGGCCCTGTGCCCTGCTGTGCCAGGCAGGCTGCAGTGCTGCCCTGGTTGTGCCATGGCTGTAGCACCCAGGCTGTGGGGCTGGCTGGACTCTTGCCAAGTTGCCCAGCCTCAGTGTGCCCTCCCCAGGGCACCACGGACCCCATGGGCACCTTGACTCTCCCCGCACACCACAGGGAGCTGAGCAGGAATGGCAGCTGCCAGGGCTGCTGGAGACTAATCCCAGGGCAGATTTATCACTGGGGCTCGCAAGGTGCAGACAGCCCCATGTGAGAGTGCAAAGCTGCCACGTTCGAAGCCGGGCCACCAGCCCCAGCAAGGCCAGGCCGGGCACGAGGGCTGCAGCCATGAGAAGGCAGCAGCTCCCCCAGCAGGTCAGGGCATCCACACCCAGTGACAGGGCCACTGCCAGCATCCACCTTTGGTGCTTTCTGGGATGCCAAGTGCCAATTACACTGAACATTCCTCCCCACTGAGAGCAGCTGACAGGTCTTGGGGACAAAGTACGTGCTTCAGTGCTGCATTTGGAGACACAAATGGTTCCTCACCCAGGGAGCACTTGGGAGTAGTGCAAGGGAAATCGTAGAGGAGGCCCCATGGGGGTCTCCGCTGCATGGACACCCTTGCTCCCAGCCTGAGAAAGATGCCTTGTGGTGCATTAGACCAGAGCCCAGAGACCCCAGTGCCAAGGTGAGCGGTGAGGGCCAAGCTGAGTGAAGGGAAAGGTGACTGCCCCAGGCAGCCATGTGTGGGAGAGAAGAGCTTTTCTCCCTGCACAGCCAGGGCAGGTCTTCTTCCCCTGCTGTCCCTGTGCCAGCGCTCTCTCTGTCCCCAGCTACAGGATCACCACTTCCCACAGGTCTGCCTGAGAGATAGTAATTTCCCCTTTTCAAGCAGAGAACCAAGAAGGACATTCACTGGGGTGAGCCTGGGCCCCCAGCTAATCAAATCTAGTTTTGATGACTGTTGGCCAGCTTTTCACCATGGAGAGTGGCTGTGAGGCATCTTCTCTCCTACAGTCCCTGAGATGGACACCAAGCCCTTTCCCTTCTGGCCACTCAAACCACTACTCTCCCATGTAAATTTAACCATTTACACTAAGTGCCCAACAGAAAGTTAGAGCCAGCCTCTCCATTCCCCAAACCTTCAGAGACTGAGGATAGGATTTATCAGACTCTATACACAGATCTCCTGAAGGCAGGAGTTGGAGGATGGGTCTCCACCACCTTTTACTTTCCCCTTCCTTCAGCTGCTGTGGAGACTATGGGTGGTAGGGAATGGCCAAAAACCGATCCTGACTGAGAGGTCAAAACTTGGAAGATTTAAGACCTATACACTCTCAGCCTTTGAGACAACAGCAAGAAAGAGAGACCATATTTAAAATATGAAGGGCTTCTCAGCGGAATATGATGTTTATGAATGTGATGCTTATTTGCATTAAAATCAGTGGTACTTATTAATACTTGTCATTCATAATGGACATGTTTTGTACAAACATGTTTTGATTCATCTTTCTTTGTCACCTGATAGCTGTTACTAAATGCCACAGCTATGTGATTTGCCGCTTTAGAATGTCATAGATCACTTGAATCACACACGATTGTCACCTTCCTGACTGAGCACTGTAGATTTTATGAATAGCAATACCCTTATCTCCTTGAAAATTACATTCAGATAAGTTCCAATTTTTAATTACTACCTCTAATTTATTGTCTATTATCTATTTGGTATATAAAAGTGCTTGACAACACCCAAAAACCAATTTCAGTAAGTGCCCTCCCAAAGACACTATTATCATCATGTTTTATTACAATGTTAGTGTTTCAAGATCAGACCGCCCCCAGGATGCACCAAGCAGTTAAATAACTTTGGGAGTCTTTGTTCCCCATTGCTACAAATAATAACATCCTTGTCTTAAAGAACTTACATCTATGCTCAACAGTATAAAAAGAGATAGCAGAACACACACGTTTTCTTTGCATCTACTGCAAATAAATGCATGAGGAAGAACAAGTAATCTAAAAATGCTACTGGAGGAAAAATCTTTTCTACCAACACAATCAAATATAATATGCTTCATTCAAATAATCCAGCAGAGAAAACTTCTGCACTCAAATACCTGGAACATTGTGTGACTCATTTGCTGTGTACCGATGATAATATTCTCCATGTTGGTTTTGTTCTGCTTCATTTACCCAGTCCTCATCTTCAGGACAACCAGGAAGCAGCACCAGAGCAATCACCACCCTGCTGTTGTGATGCACAAGGAAACCAGGGCTGTGGTCTGTAGCTTGGTCTGAACTGCCTGGGTAGTTGCTTCTTTTGATCCAAGGAATTGAACAAAATTGCAAAGTGTTTCTACTAGGAAAAAAGGCTGAGAGGTATGTTATTTTCCAAGTATGTAAAGGGTGTTTTTCCCCTGAGTACATAGTAAGATACATTTTCTCTGGCCTTGACTCCTTCCACGCCAAGTTTCATGCTTTGTTTCTTTTTTCTGGTAGTTTCACAGAAAGCACTTCTCTGGTTGCCTACAGAGCAGAACCTTGATGGTTTCCCTCTTTCTCTCACAAATACACAGCAGCTACCACATCTTTCTTTCCTACTCAGGTTTTTCAGTCAGAGCATTAGGAAACAACCTGGACCCCAGGGTCCAAACTCATCACTTCATCATAGAATCATAGAATGGTTTAGGTTGTATGGGACCTTTAAAGATTTAGTCCAGCCCCTGACCATGGGCAGGGACATCTTTCACTAGATCAGGTTGCTCAAAGCTTAGTCCGTCTTCCTATGATGGGGGCATCCATAACTTCTCTCAGGAACCAGTTCCAGTGTCTCACCATCCTCATCACTTTGCCCACATGCAATAGTTTTCTGCTATGTCTAACCAAGTGGGCATTCAGTTCCCCAAAATGAAGGCAGCTGCCATGGCCAGAAGCTTCTGCATGCTGATATGACCACTCAACCCCCAGCACACTAAGGGTTTGTTAATTCTCCTTCTGTTTGATGGTGTTTTGAACGCATGAAGTCAAAACGCACAGAACAAACAGAGGCAAACACACAGAACAGGCAAACATCCAATCCTTGGGTAAGGCATCAGCCTCTCAGAGCAGAATGTGTGTAGGACCAAAAAAAAACCCAGAATGAAACAGATCCAGCTCAGGGTGAGGATGTGGATAACCTGGACCTTAAGTTTTTGATAGCTTCAGAGCATGGTAACCAGAAAGCTATGTCACAGGCTGCATACCTGCTGTGTCCCCTCTGCAATGACAGTGACCCCTGAGTTAGCAAACATCTTTGATAGGAAGGAGATCTGCACTGAGTTATTTCTGAATCTAAGCTACCAACTAGTGCTTCGGTTTGAGTTTCTTACTTCAAAAAGGCAGAGGAAGCCTTTAAAATTAAAACCCTTCCTCTGCTTAATTTTTTTTTTTTTAATTAGCAAGTAACATCGAGCTCAGTGAATAAAAATAACTTTGGAAATGAAGAAAATGTTTCATAGAACTACATTATGCCAATTGTTTTAATGGGAAAGCATGCTTGCTTTCTTGGAGCCCATTTTGCCTGCTCTACAGCCTTGTTTTTAACCAGAATAATTGCTTTTGTTTCTGCAGGACTTTCTGCAGGAAAGACATGGATGCATGCAATTGTCAATGCCGGTTAAAACTCATTTACATCCTCAAAATCCACACTATGTTGTGCAGCAGCTCAGCTGGGCCACAGACCCACAGCCCCTCCTCTGCCAGAGCTTGATGATATTGAGAGTGGCAACAGACTCTTGCAGGAGTGCTGAAGTTGTGCTTATGCTCTTCTCCGGTTTTAATTTAACCAGGCCCTCTCTCACAACAACAAGATGACAAATAAGAGCCCCAGGAACCAAGAGGATGTGCATGGACATCTAGCGGGTTCATAGTAGTGGTGCTGGCCTAAAAACTTGTCTCCTAGGTGATAAGGGCCTCTGGAGCAAATTTCCACATGCCGAAGGATTGCCATGTATGTGCATAATGTGCACAGTGAACAGAAAGGGAGCTGACCTTCCTCATAATTGTCCACATGGGAAAGGGGGCTGTTATTTGGGAATAGAGCGATGAGAGGGAGTACAGCTCTGAAGCAGTTTATTTGCCTAGGACAGTGATAGCCAATTTGCTGTGTGAGACAAAAGTGTCCAAGAGCTCTCATACTCTACCTAAAGGAAAGACTTCCATAACATCTCCATTCTACTTATGGGCTTCTCATAGGAGAAACAAAAGCCTGCTCAAGAAGCTTGCATCTCACCATGCCTCAATATGATACTTTAGTGACTTTTTATGCAGTAGTAATTTCAATGGTACACATTTCTGGTAGAACAAAAATAAGATACCTGCAAAATGGCAAATGATTGTGTTTCCATCTACATTCTTGAGCTGAGAAAATGTGAGAAACTTCACATTTCCTGCCTATACAATAGATGTCTTGCGAGAAGAGCTGGATCTCAGCTTGAAACACGAATACAACTTTCAGATCATCAAGTCCAGATCTCTGCTCTTGCAGCATTTTCCTTGGAGAAGGGATCTAAGCTAGTTAAATCAATGTACAATTTGATTTGAATCCTGTCTTTCTTTTTCCTCTTGTTCTTGTTTCAGAACACCAAAGCTCAAAGCTGTGCCATTACTGTGAGTTTTTGCACAAACAGGGAAGACCCAGGTCCCTGAGTGTTGTCACCACGATGATTACTTTGTGAAGAGCCCATGGAAGTTTCAGGTGGGGAAACAGAGAGTTGGGCTACTACTGCCAGGTTCAAATATTTAAGTATGATGAGCCAGATTCCCCCTAGTCCAAACACAATTTTCTTTAAATAGCAAAGGTGTTCTCTTGACTTAGGCTGTTACTATTCCTTTGGATTGTATTTCCTCTGCAAGCACAAGGGCAAGAAATTTACTATTTGTAGAAGGCAAGAGCCTCATCTCAGATCTTCAGAACCCACAGGTCTAAAAGCTCCCAAGGTGACCAAAAACATCATAGGCATAGTGCTAAATAAACCTGTCTCTAAATGCTGCTTTGTTTTCCAAGCACATTGACTTGGTACCTTGTTGGGGCCCTCCCCCTGCCACGTGGTCCTGGGAGAGGGGCCCCGGGGGGATACACAGGGTTTCCCTGCCCCTGGTCAGCCTCATTCCCCATTGCTTGGTTTGTGTTCCCCTGCGCGGGCAAGGACCCTCGGGTCCCGTGATTGCTGCAGTTCCTCGGCAGAGCTCCGGCCATGCGGCTGGAGAAATAAACATCTCTGAAACATCTACCACGAATCAGTCTTATATATTTCTTTTCCACAGGCCTCGTTGTTTGATACACGTGTTGCAGTATCTGCACTGTAACAGTACCTGATCTTCTTTTTTTCTCTTTTCTTCAGCACTTTTTTGTTTCACATACAGAGGGGAAAACCAGGACTTTTAGAGGGTAGCATGATAACATTCTTGCAAGTAGGTGCAGAGCCTCTTTTTCCTCTTTGAAATGCCTTAGATTATGAGATTTTTTCAAGTTTAAAAAGTGCCAGGGAAGGACATTTCTTCAGAAGTGTCCTATGAGTCAGAGATAAAAGTGATGCCCAGCAGGTACAGGCTAGCAGTAGTCAAAGAAAAGATGAACTCCCAGCAGAAGCTGTGAAATTCACTCCTTCTAGTTCTGCTACTGTATAAGACTACATCATTCTTTATTTCTAACAATTTTTTTTTTCCTATCCACTGGTTGTACCAATAAATGTGCAAAAAATCTGCCTGTGAATCTGTGTTCTTAGCCTAATTATCCTGCTCTTTATGTTTTCCCTGAGGACGGGACTTAGACTACCAGCCATTCCATGCAGTGACCCAAGCTCCATCAAGGGGTGACACATCTGGACACCTCTGCAGAAGGTGGAGCACACCCCAGGGCTGTGGGAGTAGGGACCAGCTTGGACCTCAGGAAGACAATATTCAACTTCCATGTTTAGCAATGATCTTTTGATACATCAGTGACCATTTAACATCTTCTGCCTTGGTAAATCTGAGGGTTTGTGAAAGTTCATTGATAGTCTCTGGGATTATACATTTGGATGCAATGCTACGAATGCAGGAAATGTTAAGATCCTTTTGCAAACGGGAAAAATTAACCTGGAAAGGCAGGGTAAGAGCATCCAGATGTAACAGGAGAGATGCTGGTGGTGAGAGAAGTGCTTCTGAGAAACCAAATTTTATCTCCTGAAAATCTGTTTTACCTTTTCAGCCCATATTCCTCATTTGCCCTCACCTCATGTCACACTTGTTTAATTTCAGCCTGAGACAAGCCAAGGACAGAAACACAAACTCTGTGTCCCTGACTCTCTCCTGCCACCTCCAGCTTCCCCAAGAAAGCCAAGTATGCAGAGGAGAGTGACACAGAGACACCTGTTCTGGCCGGGCAAATTAAATTGTTGGATTCATTGGTGCTACAACATAAAATCAATGTTGCACATTAAAGGGTCCTCTAATGGACATCAGGGAGGAAATTATATTCTTGTCTGGCTAGATAAATTAACTTTTAGATAATAAGATTTAGATATTAATATTCCTAATCCATTTCTAACTCCCAGTCCTTTGAGACTGTTGAGTCCCTTATAAGCTGTTTCTAACTCCACAAACATTTACAAAGGAAGTTGCTCTAATACCTGGAAAACTTGAGTTTGGAAGATCAAATGACTATTCAATTCCCAGTGCTGTGGCAGACAGAGTCTCCCGGCTCAGCACTGGGGTCTCAGCTATCAGTACAGCTGCTCAGACCATGGCAGTTTCATTGTGTTATCTGAGAACCTGTAATAAAATACCTTATATCCATGCTTTCTAAGTAACCTGCACTCTCCCTCTGCCAGTATTGCCAGCAGAAACCAAATAAGCCTGTGCTGACTCCTGCCTACCCAAGCAGCAACCACAACCTCTGTATGCAAAATACCTTAAATACACTTCTTCCAAGTTAACTAAATGTTGCTGATGATCTCTGATAAATAAAAGCCCTATAAACTGTTCCCAGTGGTACGGTAGTGAGCAGAGAGAAGTGTATCTAAAGACAACTCCTTTACAGTGAAGTTTTATATGAAGAATATGCTGAAGCTTCATCATAAATAATTAAACACCTTTCTAAACTATTAATGCAGCTTGTTGATGGCTTCTGTTTTGCTTATGGTGTTTCAAAGGTGTTGACTGTAGGCAAGTATAGATCTTTATCTGTGATGAAGAAAGCTTTGAAAATGTTATAGCACCTTTGCAGTTGAAAGTCTTTCTCCAGACAGGGACTTAAACCTGAAGTGTGTTGTCTGCAAGGCAGCACTCCTAAGGAGGAAGATCTGAAGATCAAAACAGAGCTCAATAAAGTCACTGCAAACAAATCTATTTGGTGTTTGACCAGCTAATGTCAGCCACTTACAAAACACAGAAGTTTCACTGCATAAGGCCACCACCAGAAATATGCTGGGCTAGACAGAAGTGGTATGAAGCAATAACAGACATTATTTCCAAACTAACTAACACAAAAAGTAGTTATTCAAGGCACTCCAGTGCTAAGAAATCAGGTACAAGACTGCAGTACATCACTTTTCCTTACAGTTCCCCTCCATTTAGAAAGAGCTTATGGGTATCAAGGCAGATGATGTCTAACAGACGAGTACTATCCCAGTTTCTGAAGCCTACCATGATGTTTCAAGTTATCAGAACTGTATTTTTGAACTTGGAGAAATGTGACAGAGGTTTTCCAATTATTTTTCTGTTCAGAAAGATTTCAGGTTTCTAATCAGCTGATGAAGGGTTGCATAGAGAAATCTGGAGTATTCCAGTCTCAACCTCCACCAAGCAGAGGGCACAAGTGCCACAGCTCTGGTGCCAGATTCATGAAAAATCCCTGTCTAAGCTCACTCTGCTAAGAATGATCCCACTTGGCCATGAGCAATTTTTGTTGTGTGCCACATGCCCTCCTGCTCCAAACAACTCCAAGCTGATCCACAGCTAGTATTTCTGTGTACTCTGGTGATGATGACAGCCCACTAAGGGCAAGTGTCCCAGTGGCTTGCATTATTGATTTCATGTCAAAATAAAAAGGTTTATACGAAAGGAAAGATGGAAAACTAAGCTCAGAATCAAAAAAATATTCCACTAGCTTGTAAGTAGAGTCCCAGATGTGGGAAAGTGCCCCACCCCATCCCACCCCAACCTCACATCCTTGCCTTTGTGCTACCTCAGTAAAACAACCAGCTTCAAAATGCCAACATTAAATCATCTCCTGTTAGTGCAGTAAACCTGCAGATGAGCACTGCTGACCTGTCTTATAGGACACAGGGAGCTCCTGTTAGTGCTGTTCTCTGCTGAGCTGGGATTCCAGGGCTGCACATAGCTGCAGGGCATTGGAATGCTGGAGTCCATCTGCTCTGGTGTTTATGTTAAATGGGTTGTTCGTGTAAATACCAATGTAAGTGGTCTAACTCATGATTTCCTTCTAGGAAGGTGCTCTGTCTGTTTCAGTGAGAAGGGACTGCTTCTATTGACGCCTGCAGCCTGCCTGCAGACGTGTTCTCTAACACGTCTCATTGCAACATGATCTCTACTCAATTAGGCCACTTCAAAACAAAATGAGAATATTGAGTGTCACCAGCAGATGGTGAAGATCTGTACCAAGTAGATAAAGTCCATGTTCATTTTTGAGGAATATGAATGAAAAGAATAAGCAGAGAAAAATTAAGTGTTGCTAGACTTTGGAGCAAAAATCATGTTCTGCTTTGGCTGGACAGGAATAGCAGAACAAGGAGCAGTGGTATCAGAGGGGGTGTTCTCCTGCAGCCTGCTCTGCATCCCTGAGATTCCCAAAAGCCTCCACTCACAAACAGAGCCTAAGGAAAATAATTAAAGTCTTGAGTACTTTGCAGTTCAATCCAGTTACCACTGGATAATGCGCAACTTCCTCCCCACCTCATATAGCACCAACATTTTTTGGTATCATGTTGGGGCACAGACCTTTTTCTGAGTGCCTGGTCCATCTTCCAGAAAGGGCACTTTCAAAACTACCAAAGGTCTTTCAAATTGCTTTTGTATAACACTATTGGTCTGGATTCTTATCTCAGCAATTTAGCATCAAAATGTCAAGGCCTGATCAAAGCACTGGAATTCACACTTTTTCTTTGCTTGCGGAAGCAAAATGATTAACTAGGTTATTAGAATAAAAACTTAAGAGTGTACTTACGCACAACATTTTGTTCCCACTAATTAATTTCTGATCGAATACCCTGCCAGAGGATCAGCTTACTACTGAGATAGAGATCACAGCACACAGAAGCTTAATTGGATGGGAAGTAGTCCCAGAAAGACACAATTCCGCTGCATGTCGATGCTGTGCTGGATCAAAGGCTTCCAGGGGCTGGGCAGAACTGGAACCCCATGAATGTGGCTGCACACGCAGTTGCAAGGCTTTCCTGGCAGCAGGGCCCTCACTGCAAGCACCAGAGCATCGGAGCACAGGAGAGAGAGTGTGTCCTCCATAATGAAGAGGCTCTTTAGTCAGCTTTGCATCCCTGGAGGAGGCAGGGTTACATCTCAGCAACAGGATGGTCAGGTGCTTCACAGCACTGTGTCCAGGCTGGAATGCTGGCACACCTCAGGGGTGCCTCGGCAGGTCACATCCCCAAGGCTGGCTGCCACAGCTCTTGCTTGGGTCACTCAGAATTGCTCCATCACACCTCAGTGTCCACTTGTCTGTGCAGCCTTCAGCAGCAGAGGGGGAATGCAGGCAGACCTGGGGTGGGCACCATGCCCATGACCCTCCCTCCTGGGCCCCACAGGGCCACTCAGGACCTCATCCCCCCTGCCAGACCATGCTGCCAGCAGCCACTGCTCGGGACATATCCATCATGGGGCAAGACTGACCTTGCTGTGGCTGATGGCAGAAAGGGAAGACCAATGCACTCAAGTTCTTTTTAGCCAGCTTTAGTCAACTAAACCAGGAATGTGACCAAAATACATCCAACAAAAGCATCCATATGACAATTCCTTACTGTGAGAAGTTAGATTGGCTGTTGTCATCTGGTCTCTCTTCCCTGCTTTAAGGAAACAGTGTGAAGGATTTGGTCACAGGTCAGCACCTGTTCTGCAGTGACTTTAAGGCCTGCCTTGTTCTCAATACACGGTCAGTGCCTCATGGACACGAACCTGTCAGCCTTGTCTGGGGGACGTGGGGCGCAATCCTCAGAAGAGTTCTTCTGTGACGCTAAAGGTCGATCCAGTAATGAGTAACTCAACATGCAGCATCTCTAAATTATAATCAAAATTGAATATTGGATCATTTTAATGAAATTAATCCATCACTTGTGCTAACTGAATTATGGTTAAATGACCTGGGGCAAATTGAGGCAGTCCCTGTGGAAAACTTCTTAGCGCAACAAGCAAATTAAAAAGAAAAATTCAGGTCTTCTTTAAAACAGTCTTAATTCAGTTTGTTATGAACCTGACTCCAAGTTCTGCCAGCAGCCTGATAATGCTGCTAAAGACAGTTTTACTCTGCTGCAGAAAGAAAGGGGAGCAGTTCTTCAGTTCTCCTCATTCAATACTGAAATGAAAGGTCCTTTTCTTCGCAAAAAAAAGTTTCTAGCTCTCAGTAGACCATAATCCTCATGTTGGAGTCATAAGGTTAACAGCCTGGGTTGGGACATTTGTCTTTTGAAATGTCTTTCATGCTCAGATATATCATTCCTTTTGCTCAATGCAGTACCTTTTTTCCCAGCAGCCATTCAAAAATGAATGAAAAATCTGTGAAGGAATTGTAGACAAAAGACAGCAGACACCTCAAACTTACAAGGAGTTTTGGAAAGACCTGTAGAAAACCCAGATGGGTGTGTAATACAATGTAACATGTTTTATTAGCAGCAGTTGTAGTAGCTCACTGGAGCCTCTAAAGCATTTCGCTCACTCCTCTGGCTGACTCATTTCTCCCTCATCCCAAAAACTGCAGCCCATCACAGTGGAAAATAGTGACTTTGCAGAGCAGCATTAAGGGATGAAGAGTGCATGCTCTGAAAATTCCCAAGTTGTCCTTTAACAAAAATAGACCTTGCTGAAAGAAAGCAGGGCCCAGGCATGTGCACAGACTTGACATTTGAGAGACTGTCATCACACCAGCACTAATGAAGTCTGCACTAACGCTCATCACTGGTTGTCCCTGGGTGAAATATGTGCAGATTCCTGATATCTAAGTGATTTGTTGCAGAAATCACATAGCAGAGGGTAGCAAGGGACATTATAAAAGGAACCTGGAGCATGAGTGAAGTGGGCCTGGCACATTTAACCCTGCTCAGTCTCCTGTCACAACAGGATCATGGTGCACACAAGAATGTGGAGGAATTACTGGGTCCTCTCCTACTGACTTCACCTGTGCTAACCAAAGGTGCAGCTAACTTCTGCCAGAGTCTTCACTGGGTGACATATGGAAAATAAAGTAAGGGCTGGCAAACTGTGGTCTGTGCTGGCTGAACTTCCCCAGGCAAAGTCAGGGAAGACAAGAACAGCACAGACCAGCAACTCATCCTGGAAGGCAGATCCATAGAGCCCCAGTGTTAAGGAGGGAAGTGTAGATGGAGGGACACAAGCTGTGTCACACCACCTGCATGCAGAGCCAGTCAATATGTCTTGAGTATCTTACCTTCCTTGCTGACTCCTGGATCTTGCTGTTCTGATCATCCATGTTACATCCAAATCAGCATCCTCTGATACCAAACCCAGCATATGGCTCCTGCCAAGGGCGGCTCCAGGTGAACAGCACGGATAAGGCTGGACTGGGCTGGGCTCCCACAGCCCTCTGCAGCCTCCAGCATTCTCCTGGGGGACTCAGACAGAACTTGCTCCCTGCCGGGGCCTGTGAGGTGCAGCCTCAGTTCCATCACATGAAACCATTCTGCTGGTTGAATGTGACTCACCCTTCATGCTTTTTCAGACTCTGCTAAGGAACCCCCAAAATGATAACCAGCATCTCAGAGATTTCCCCTGAGCCTACGGAGGATGAGGGTTGAGTACCATGGAAGGGGAGGCAACCACCACCTGTAAGCACAGCTCCCCTCCACACCACTCCAGGAGACCAGAGCGTGAGCACCAGGCAAGGTCCATGGTGTTTCACAGTCTCTCAGAAAAACCTGCTGCAAGTCTGTGTGTGAGGCAGGCAGCTTGACAGAGGGTTTCTTTTATTCCCACTGCTCTCCCCTTTCTGCTGAGAAGACAAAAGCAGAGAAAGGTTTTCATGGCAAGAAAAGCAAAGAAATATATTAGTATAAAGCAAAACAGGAAGGGGAAAAACAAATGCAAGGGTTAAGTTAAACATGTTGTTTTCCTGGTGTTTCTCAGGACCTCCTACATATCAGCTGCCATGAAGATGGGGATGCTTTCCTCTTTGCAGAAGCAAGATCTCAGCTGTGGCTGAACCTGCAGCTTTGGCTTACGGGCCAGAAAACAGCCTCTTTTATTTACTGGTGAAAACATAGCCATAAGGTTGTGCCAGTGACCTGCCTCTGCAGAACGTGTCTCATACAGTGTTTAGCATCCGGAGTTGACGCATCCCAGATTTACACAGCAACACTTGGCATCTGGTTAAGAGCCTCACCAGAGTAGATGGCTGAGGTAACTCCAGATCCTGTCACATGTTTCTCACACTCTGCTGCAAATCCTTTCCAGGAAGTCATTACCTGTGTATTTCAGAGTGGGCTCCAGAAAGTGAGGCTGGACCTAGGTTTCACTGTGGTTAAGATGACTTGGGGCCTGTACCTTCGCTCTGTACTTGTGAGCACAGACCAATGCTGCCAGAGGGCCCATGGCAGCTCTATTGCTGCAGTAAATGCTCTTTGCAGAGATCAAGGGACACCCAGCTTTGGCAACTGGAAAGTAAGACTCTGAGAAAGCCACTGCAGCTGCAGTGCATCCCAGCCGAGGGCTGCACTCCTGTAGGTCCTTCCTGCTGCCCCAGGGGCAGCAGCTCCTGGAAGAGTTAGGGGCGTGTGAGAGGTGCCCAGCACCCTACCCTGCCTCCTGGTGTTCCTGTGCAAAGAGAGCAACCACTCACTTCCTGCCTCCCTTAGACTGAGGAAAACAAGCAGGATAAGAGCAAAATCTCTCTGACAGAGCACAGACTGTGTCACTGCCATGAGCCGGTGCAGCGCAGAGCTGAGGTGGCATCTCCTGTCTGCACGCACAAAACCCGCAGGTAGTCCTCGGGTCCTGTTCAGCTCACACAGACATTTCCATGCCAGCACGAGCAGACAAACACTGTAGGAAGGAAGGAAGAGCATCTTTGTGCACTCTGGTTCCTGTTTCACTACATTCATAACCTTAATATCACATTAACACAGCAAGTGCATTGATGCTGTAACTGCGTTCCAGCTGCCTGGATGCTCCTCTTAATTTAGTCATGCTACTTTAGCTTTGTTGTGAGTTACAAATCATTCTTGCTCTCAAGAAGCAAATCAATTTACCGATGTTGCAAGAGATAGGCTTACACAGCAGGTTTTCTTTTTTTAACACATGCAACATATAAACTTTATTAAATGAAAGCAATTTCTCCAGGGAAATCCAACAGGCATTTACACTGATGGCAGAGGGAGAAAAATCGCAAAAGTTTTTAGCTTCAAGGAGTATCACAGTCTCCCTGCAACTGATTTGAAGGCATTCTGCCACAAACAATACAGCAAGGCAGGAACACAAGTTGTATCCTGTACCTGTGCAGGTTTTTAAGTACTCATTGATTTTTCAAGGGCACAGATATTATGCATTTACGTATATTATGATCAGAACATGAAGTGTTGGCTTGTTTGAGATTGGTGGCATCGTTTTTACTCTGAGGATGATTTCTCCACCAGTTTGAATTTTGCCATGGTTTTTGGTCAAATTTTCAAGGAAAGGTGACCCCATATTTTGAGGCTAAAATTTAAAACATTCCCTACTTTGTTACAATAATCTGTGTATGGATGAGTTATCTGGTTTATTTAATAATAATAATGGGTTAAAGCAAAACCAATTCCTCTGGACTACTGGCAAGCAGCCATACTCTTGTGCAGCCTTTTTCTGCTACATTTGCCCCATTTCCAATCACCCCCTTGGTCGTGCATTTACTGAATTACATGGTTGTGTTGGGGAAGGTGCACTTTTGCCTATATGATTGCTGTTCCTAATTAAAATAATTAGAGACAGTGTCAACAGATGGTGCTGAAGAGCAGCAACATCACCCTGGACTGCTGTAACATCAAGAATATTTCAAAGAACTGCAACTGCTGTCACCAGCTGCTGATTAAATAAACTTCTAATGATGGGTACTTCTGGAGATATTGCACTGTTTCCAGGCATCAGTACATAATAAACTTTGGTATTTCTATAAAAACATCCTAACATCTCAAAAAAAATCAAAATTTCATTTTGTACAATAATAATTTGTCTCTATAAATTTTTAAGCCATCTTCTTTAATGCCTTCTTTGGAAGCTGTCTGTAATGCACTTTCAATACACGTTGTCCACTTTTTCGGAGTACTCTGGAGAATGTGATACTACCATTTTGGGGATGAAACACACGTTTCACCTGTAGTGCCAGTGATCTTTCTGCCTTGCTGCACAAGCTCTGCTCCTGGTATTGACACAGGGAACCAGGCTGGAGATGACCTGGTGAAAATAAAGTTTATTTTTAATAGGGTGATGTCATGGGCTTGAGTTCAGTGATACTGACCCCAGGCCATAGATTTAAGATTAAAATATCACAACTGTTCCCAGCTGGCTGGCAGCTTAACAAAAATACATCAGTCTTGAAGGGCAGGAAACCTGTTTTTGCAGGCTGTTTACTCTCAGAGAGCTCTGAGAACTGTAACTTTCTTCACACTTCTTATGTCCAAGAGCCAGCTCATGAAAATAAAATCAAACCTCATACTTCCAGAAGAGATGAATTCAATATTGCTTTGAGAATTTAACATCAAGATTTTAAAGAAATGGTGCAACATGACTGAAACCTACACCTTTTTCTTGGTTTTGGCTGGGATAGAGTTAATTTTCTGGCTAGCAGCTGGTACAGTGCTGTGTTTTTTACTTGTGAGCAATCAGATGCAATATGTTGACCCCTGTTGTACAAGAAATCAGATATTTCCTTCTGGGTCTTTTCTAGAAAATCTATAACTTTCAGTCTTGAATGCTTTTATACAAGAGAAAAATTAAATTGTATTAGGAGAGGAGTGAAGGGTGCACATTTTGGATACCATTGCACACAATTGTTGAACCTTGTTGAACCAGCCATGGGCTTCCCATAGCTGCTAAGGAAATCTCTCCATGCCTCTTTCATCTCTCACATAAATTGTACATTTCAGCTTGTATAGCCCCTCACTACAGACACCAATGTCCTGAAGAATGGGACATTGCACTTGACTGGGGTCTCTAGGTTTGGCTTGGCTCCATCTAAAAGTAGGCACCCAAAACAAGCAAATTCAATAAATAAAAATTGGCATCTCCAAGGGAGACCTGAATTGCTCCCTCCGAGGACTGCAAAGAGAGAGCTCAAGAGGGTGAAGTTCCAATACCTTGGATGCTGTTTGTCTGATGAATGTATGTTTAGGTGTAGCCCTCAAGTTAAACATTAAATCTGCAACATCACAGCTCATTGGATTCTCATCAGGTATAACCCTGGAATTGCCAGGAGGCTGCATTTTGGTGAAAGACCAAACCAGTCACAGGATCCTTCACTTTGCATTTTTAGGAATCTCTGTCTGCTTGCTCAAAATTGTTCATGATTGATCACAGAGCATGTGCAGCTTCTCTCTGTCAAACCTCCTAAACTGATTGAAATAGACAGTTTGAAGACAAGCATATATGACACAATGAAATATCCCACAATAAATAGCGTGAATGAATGGTGCTGACAAGAACTGATGTGCTTGTTGCAGACATCACATCGGATAGAACTTTGTATGTGTGACCTAGAAAAGGTCAAAAACCTTAAAATAGCTGCCACAAGCCCATCCTCTCCCTCAAGTTCTAGAGATGTTAGCACTCAATTAGTGACACACTAATTTCTTATTTCCCAACACACCGTGACATTTTGATGCCAGATAACTTTTGCTGTTTTGTAACCAAACCTTGGAGGAAGGCCGGATGTCACACATTTTTATTTGGATTCTTGTGTTTAATGCAAGTGACAGATGGATTTCTTTTTCTCCAGCTTATTCCAGTACTCCAGAATGATTTATGTTAAAGACTCACCCAAGCACCTTGTCTCAGAGGTACCAGAGGATCCGGCATATGCGATTCGCTAACTGAACATTTGTTTCCCCACGAGCAACACACGTCTCACTTGTGATCTGAAGCAATGCATCTTTCTTCAACAGTCTGCACCCACTTCTTCTGATTCATGGGACAGACAGCAAGGATGAGTGATATATCTGGCCCCATCCCACACAAAGCACGTTCAGGCAACCAGCACCCCATGCTGAGGACTCTTCAGGGTCAGGCTTCAAGTACCTCATGTACCCAGAGTGTGGACCACACCATGGTGCTGGTTTTGCTGCAGAACTCTTCTGCAAGTCAACTTTGCCTCCACTCCACCCAGCCAGCCATTCCACAGAGATGCAGTAGAAATATAAGGTGATGAAAGGTAGGACACTAGGTGTGCATGATCACCAGCACGTGGCTGGCCACTGCTCCAGGCTGTCGGAGGAGGCCCCTGCATCCAGCAGGGTCACAAGGAGATAAATGGGAGCCATCACAAGGATGGCAAGAGCACAGTGTCATTGACAGAAGGATTGCAAAAAAATATCAACCCTGTCCTCACTGGGAGCTTGAAAGATCTTCTTGGTGCCATTAGCACACGTTAACCTGAGCTACCCACAATACGCCAGGAAATCTTTTGTACGGGGTAAAATCACAGCATAAGAAATTAAATCACAGCCTGTATCTGTGACAGAGTTTTAAAGTTTTCAGCTCAGCATATAAGTGTCCCAGTGTCCATGCTGGGGAATCTGAGCTGCCCCACACAGCTCCCCTCTCCCTGCAGCTCAGCAAAAGTCCTGTCTGGCCCAATTTGCTTGAATCAGATTCCAACCTTCTATTACAGTCAGATTTTAAAAGCCTTGGAAGAAAAAATCCAGGCTGTGCCTAGAATCCCACCCATGTTTTACACAATTTTGGTTTCAGTGGTCTATATATTGAGAAGATGAGCTACTGCCTGAGCACTCACACCACACAAGATGGTCCTGTGTTTGAAGACCAGCCAAAGCCTGAGTCAATACACATTTCCATGTACTTTCAGATAAAATCTACATTCTGTTACACTGATCATATACCACATAATTTTAGAAAATAAAATAAATATCACCCCCCCTCAAAAGAAGCATTCTATATGGGAGAGGACGCAAATGCTTTTCATAAAACATCAGCACCTGTTCACCCTTCTGTGCATGAACTACACAGTGAAAAAGCAGTGATCGTTGCTGTAGTACCTGTTGAACTTTTGTTTTCCTGTTGCTAAATAACAATCAGGTAAGATTTTTGCTGGAAAATTTTGCTTGAATAAACTACACCAGAAGCACATACCCAGTCTGTGTCATTTGATCAGCAGTATCTTCAGAAAATACCGTATTTCCTTCTAGAGCAAAGCTTAGCCAGTCAAAGAATTATTTGGTTGGCAAAATTAGTCAATACAATTTTGAGCAGTAAAGATATCCTAGCTTAAAAAATAAGCAAACCAAGACCAACTCTCCAGCTGCTGAATACTTTATTCTTTTGTTACTTCATACACCTGAGCTCTGAAGTCTTGTACAAAATATAAAATAAAATAAAATCCCAGTATGGTTTTACTGATCTTAAAACTGCAGCCTTGTATTTTTTAATCATTTATTGTAAATATAAAGAGGGGTAGGAAAATTGCCAGTGTATCTACTGAAAGCATCTAACCTTTTGGATATTATGTCACTACTGTTGCAATGAGAGTTGGCTTAGATGATTCAATTTTTTGAAGAAATGCCAATTTTATAACAACTCTTTCAGCAGAAATGTGTCCCTTTTCAGGGAGAAATTCACTGAGAAGTGAACTTCTATTCAAACCTTTTTGCTTTCTAATCCAGAAAACAAAAACACTTTCAGTTCTACTGAAGAGAGGAAGAGCCTGCCTTTGCCTCCCCCACAGCTAATGGGAATGCACCAAACAGAAGGCCACAGAGAGAAACAGAAGGAATTATAAAAACACATATTCAGACTTCCCATACTAGCAAAATTCAAAATAAAATACACATAGCAGCCCCAGCTGCGACAGGAAGTGCAGCAATATGAAGAGATGAACATTTGGGTGGAATGTAGGCAGCAAATCCTTCCGTAGAGGAATGAAGTCCATGGGCACGTAGAGGGTGTGTGAATGTACTGTGGCTTGCAGAACCAGGCCCTGTGAGAAGCTGAGCGGCTTTTGCAAGATGCTGTTTGAGAGCACCCAGCACCGAGGGCTGGAAACCGTGAAGCCCTCAGACAGCATCGTGCAGATTTAAGTCCCTAATGCAATATAAAACATATTTGCTCCACTTAGTGACCTGAGAGCTTGCTTTGGCTTAGTTTTTTCCCCAAGCATTTGTTGTTAAGTTAATTAAGCACTTAAAAATAACAGTCTGTCACTTTCCAGAGACTCCACATAAATAGTAATCTGTCTTCATCTAAAGGCCAGATTTTCTGCAAGGGCAAATCAATACAGTTTCACTGATTGAGGATCTGGCCTTAAAAGTCTATCCAGTGCGTTAAACCCAGCACAGTACGACATGCGCCTTGGCAGTAGGACAATTCTCTCGATTAATATTTGAGGGAAATTTGGCAATTAAAAAAAAAAGCTCTGTTTTGAAGTGCTGCCATTTCTTTAATCAGTGCTGACCACCACAGTTTCTCCTCTTGTGAACTGCACAGCTACGGCTGGGGTTTCACTGTCGCTCTCCTCGAGCTTTAGTGCAGCGTTGTCCAAGCCGGCGCTGCTGGGCTGTGGCAGGGCCGTGGGTTCTGCCGTCCAAGTAGGAGTGGAGCAGTACAAGATGAAGCCCACCATGATGATAACAAAGGACAGGATGTAAAGACCTGAAAACTGGCAGAGGAGAGAAAGAGATGTGTTAAGTCTTGCCTGACGTAAGAACATGCCAATGCTGCCTTGTTTCAAGAATGTGAAAGCTACCCTTCCTTGTAAAAATTATTTTTATAAGGATTATCACCACAAGCTGGATTTGGGTCCGAAAACCAAAATTCAACAGCTCCATTTACTTAAAGACTTGGGCTGGTTTTCTCTGCATCTCATTTCCAAGACTGTTGGACAGGGAGTTTCCTCAGGTCTACATACAAGAATCTGAACAGAGAGAACAAATGGGTGTAAACACAGTCATACTGAATGAAAGTTGTTTACACATATGAATGCTGAAACACTTCACCCCTAAGAGAATTTTGATCCAGCACATGCAAGTATTTCAGGTTCTGGCAAGAGATGAATCTCTGTGCTATTGCAAGTCACCAGAGCAGCTGGTTCTCTGCACAGATCTCTTAATCATCTGCAGGGCTAGATAAGTGTTATTACTGGATCAAAACCAGTTAGCTCTCTACAGCCAACAAGTCCTTGAAGGGAGAGGCTGGGGCTCCTTTTACAAGATTGATATTTGAGCTCTGTGAAGAGTGGTGACAGGTAAGAGTACAAACTGCAGCAGTACATCAGGCACTCTATTGTTCACTTGCCAATAATTGCCAAGATTCATCCACCTTGACAGAAAGATAAATAACACCAGATTCAATAATACCAAGTGTTGAAGTTATCCACTGCCAGGAACGCTTTTCAGCAGGTTTATTAAAATCCTCCATATTCCCTTTGTCAAACCAAACATATTAGACACTAGGAATAAGGACATAGCATATTCTACATGCCTCTGTCAACATCCTTCAACTTCTTTAGCTTCCTTAGACATGCTTGAAAAATATGTTCTAGTTTATCAGGATGAAATGAATGGTAGGACCTAGACAGTGGACTCTCATCCAAAGAAGACTGAGGCATCTACAATTAAGGCATTGCAATTTCTAGCTGGCAGTCACTTGGCTTGGAAACTCTTGGATGGCAACACACAAAAGGAAAAGCAGACTGAAACACAGTGGCCTTGTGTTAAGTGCCCTCTCTCCTCACCTTGTTGGCTGTTTGCCTGGAGGAGCTTGGACTCAAGTGTTCACTCCACACAGGAGGAAGCATCAAGCTCTGAACTATCCCAACAGAGGCAGCAGGATCACTTGTGGTCATACCCCTGACTGACTTGTTCCCATCAAATGGGCAGAGCCTGGGGCTGTATCCAATCACCTGCACAAATTCTCCAGCCTAAGGCCCTGAGTGAGCATGTGCCTGCATGCAAGGACCTGTGGCTGGGCAGCCACAGAACTGCAGATCCCTCTCACAGTGCAGTGCGCACAAGGCTGGAGGTGTCTCTGCTCCTGATGAGTGAATTCCTGCAGGAATGGATACAGTCGCCAAGGCAGGGTACCAAAGCTGTTGCAGTGTAGCTGTGACCCAGGGCCTGCCTGTATGTTTGCAGCTATTGACACAGGTGAACAGTACCCACGCTGCTCCAACAGGCCTCTTTTTTTCCCTTTTGTTTTTGGTGAGAACTCAGTGTTCCTTTCCTGGGATTTTTTTCCTCTTCTTTTTTTTTAATTTCAAATATTTCAACAACTTTGTTGCTTCAGACGCTGATTTCAGTGATATCCTCATTCACACTGCTGAGCCTAGAGAGTACTTTAAATGTTACTGGAGGACTGTATCTCCATCTAGTGTCTGTGCAGTATACTCCCTTCCACAAGGGTTTATACAACAAAAGCATTTGAAGACCTTTTTCAATATCTCTTGAGGGATTACAGGTATGTATATAATGAGATCATTAGGAGGCACAGCAAGGATTCATTAAGGAGTAAAAGAAAAAAAAAAAAGAGTTCAAAACAGGCATTCAAAATTCACATTTCACTTAAAACAGACATGGATGGGGCCAAAACGTTAAGTGCATTAGCAAAATACTGTGCACAAGTCAAAACTTTGTCAATTCCTAGGCCTGGTCTCTGCTGTAGCCACTGTCTGTCATCCTGTGGTATTTTGTGTAAGTTTGTTTCAGAGTAGGTTCAGACCACAGCAATTCAGAGCTCTCCATGGCTCTCTCCACTCTACAGCCCAGCAGAGCCTCCAGCAGCTTGTTATGAAATATCATGTGATAATGGGGAATACAGAGCAATTCCCTGTATTTTTGCTTGTAGATTCCTATGTCCAGAGTGCTTTTTAATCCAGCAAACATCCTGCTTGGTTTCTTTGCCCCATAGGTAAAGAAACTATATGGTTAACTTGGCAATAAGATTTTCTACTGCTAAAAGCCATGTCAAAATTGGGCTCTCTCAGTTCGTGGTTATCTCAGATCCTCTGATTATTAAAGATGTGGCATTATTATTACTCCCTTTTTCGCTACTTCATTGTTTCTAACCCCAGATGCAAGTTCCTATTTCAATAAATATCTGAAGTTCTCTCAACACAATCCCGAAGTCTTCCCTAATTCATTTTTCTTTTTGCTACCAGAATACCTTGCTGTTAGCAATTATGAGATGGCCTGCTCCCAGAAAAACCTCTTCCCAAAATAAGCTAAAAACCTGAAAAATAAAAATTTAATATATCCCTTCCAAAGCTCTTCTTCCTCTTTACTATTATGAATATAAATTTATAATCACTTCTTGAGTTAAGCTATCTGTGTGCCAAAATGCACGTTTGGAAGTAACTTAGAAAGGATTTAATTGTTACACCGTAAATATGGTTTGCTTCCTGCATTCATTTTTAATGGATGCTTTGTAGTTTGGAACCCAAAACAGGGAGGAAAGCTGAGCTAAGAGACTCTTGAAGGAAAATCTAGCTGCTGTCAGACCCTACCATTACCAGACTATGCACTGCTTTCATTTTCAGAAAATAAATCTCACCTAAAAGCTTCTGGCTGAAGAGAAAGCAACCACATGGAATAATACAAATTAAGTTCCTAAGCAAAGTTCACAAGCTTCTCACTCAGCCCTTCCAGTCACCAAGCAACTGAATCAATTACTCCAATTGCTTTAATGAGCTAGGTTCTCACAAGTGATTCTGGATGAAAAGTGGAGGGTGGAATGAAATCCTTTTAGCACTGTCATTTAGCTTGAGCAGACACTGCCAAAAATATTTTAGAGCACAATAAAAGTAACTGCCTTTTGGAGAGTGTACAGAATAACACATTTATCTGTATTTTTTCAGATCCTTTAGTCACTCCTTAGCAGCAGCACAGAGAGAGCTTGATTCTCATCCCATGTTGATAATAAGCAGACTGAAGTTCTGAAAGAAAATATTGTTTTCTAAAAATCACACTGGCCCTCTTTCAGACACCAAATGCCTTTCAGGACAGGGAGATTCAAACCCTCTCCTTGGACACTTGGAGTAATGAACCAGATTTAATATACAGTTCCACAAAGGGCTTTCAGTGAGAACTCTATTATTGGAGCACCTCAGGAAATTATTTACTATCTCTTAACATTAACTTACTCCTTGAAGTGTGAAATGGTTTGAAAATGGCTCTCTGGCTAACAGTGCAAGGCTCTGTCATTAACTAAGCACACTCCTCCTGACTGACACCTGCCAACAATGAGTGATAGAAGCTGCAGAAATGTACAGGTGCAAACGACTGTTCTGGGGCTTCTAAGAACATGACACCTTATTCATAATTTTGGAGTAGAAACATAAGTGAAGGAATGTGAAAGTGAAGGAATGAATGTACTCACCTTGTAGAAAAACAGGAAAAGCCCAAAGAAGAGACTGTAGAGATCTGCAGTCAGAATCCCCAGGTTGACAGAGGTTGCACTGGTGACTTTAATCACAACCGGCATGAAGCTGTACAGCCCAAACATGCACATGGCAAAGGCTGTGAACAGCAGTGCTGCAAAGCAAGGGGACAAGTTACTCCTAAGGCACAGAACAATAATTTTAAAGAGCACTGATATTCTTCAGATGCTTTAAAGCTATCATTTTTATCTCCTAAAGATAGGGGAATGTACATGTAATAAAAGATTATCTTGTATTGCAAGAATTACTGTATCTATACAAGAAAGTTCTCATTCATTCCTACTTAAGAGCTGACTGAAGAAATTTAGAGCCACATTTCTTGATAACATTTAGTTCTGTTCAGGTCAAAATGTGTCAATTTTTCCATTACTTCATTTAGGAAGGGCAACAGAAAAATGCTCTTGTGATGTTTCAACAACATGTCAGTAATTAAACAGGTTTCATTCTTACTTATTTCAATTTATTCTGAAAAATTATTTCAAGTTATATATGTAAAATGCTAAACCTGTTTTAATGTTCAATCCCGCAGACCCTCTCTCTTTGCTGAGCTGCAAAGTTTAAAGAAAATAAACTTGTGGAATATAATATCAATGCTGCTTGTTATTCAGAGAAAGAAAAGCCCATCATCCAAGGTCTAAATGATTATAATTTTCCAGTGTTCTGTAACATGCACATTATTTTGTCCCACACATACCAACTTTCCAGTTCCATTGAATTTTCATTATCTCCTTATGTTCCACAATGGCTCTAGAGTCAGAGAAAAGATATAATACAGTAAAAAAAGGAAAGAAATCATACTCGAATAGAGAAGTTAATTACCAAAACAGATAAGAAACATTTTGACTTTTAAGCCATTCATTTTTTGTTTCAAATTTTACTTTATGACACTAACTCAAACATCTAACAAGCATGAAAAAAGACGTGAAAATTAAAGTGCCTGCAAGTCAAGAGCACTGTTATTTAATTCCTATGCCTTTTTCACAGGCGTTTTAATCCTTCAGTGATTCAGTTTTATTTGATATACCATTTGAGGAAATTATTAACTATAATGATGAGAAATGAGGACTATATAATTCATTAGACAGACTTAAGTGCATCTGGTCTGGTACTCAAATGTGGTTATTTGTAAGAGTATATACATGGCTTCATTTTAAACTTGAGTTTATTATGGAAGATCTCTTGCTAACAATTATCTCCTAAACTTTTCCACAGAGAAAATGCATTAAGAAATACACTCCTGTGAACAGTTCTCAGCATATTGAGTATCCTCATAAGCATCAACAAAATCAAAAAGACAGCCAAGTATCGTATGTGTTCAATTTCAGGAGTTCAGCTTTAGAATTGCTGTAATAAGAGTAGTGCAAATAAAAAGGATATAAAACAGATGCTGATCAGCAACAAAAATCAACTCAAGTGGAAAGACTCCCATATAGGCCAAATACAGATGTAACAAAGAATTTAATAACATCATTTCAGGGTATACAAACAATCATCTGTAGAATATTCTTAATTAGTTTTAAAATAAATATTAGATCCTTACAGCTGTAGACCGCTGATAATAGTCCCAAACAAGCCCACCATTCCTAGAAACTCCACTCTGCTCAGATTTTTCACAATGTATTCCTCACTCACATTAGAAATGGCATACAAAGAAGCACCAAGAAGCACTAAGACATCTCCAATCACCACGTCACTACCTGTACAGAAATATTAATCCACAATAAGGGTAATGCCGTAAACACTTTTTAACTTTCCTTAAAAAAGCAAGCAAATTTATCTTGAACATCTCTATCTTCCTAGCTCATTCCAGGGAAAGGGGGAAGGAAACACTTTTTGTGTGTGGAGAAGAGTGTCTGAGTACAGACTCAGCTGCCTGCTCACCTCACCCTGCACAGTGTGGAGTGAGCTAAACCCAGCATTAATATCTCATCCCAGCCAAGACACTGCTGTATCATCCGGTCCAATTGTACTACTGCTGACTCCAGGCACTGTAGAGAGTTGAGCAAATTCCCAGTTAGACATGCTCTCTGCATTTTGAGAATATTGTCCCCACTTCTGCAGTAAGGCCTGATTCAAGTCTTGCTAAAAATCACTCTATTGATTTTTGAGGGACCTGGACTCAGCTCCAGGTTTATGACAGGTCCTAAGTGGGCACTGCAGACAGATGGTACCATGTGTCCTGCTGCAATGTATTTATGCTGCAAATGGGACTCCCTGTGCTACAATCACTCATCATTAAATGTCTCAATGCATCAGCTAAATAGCAAGAGGATCGTTGCTGTTTAAATCCTTCAATTGGTTTAAAATGTCCTTCCCTAAGCAATCACTAAGAAAATATGTCTAAAATATGAGGGTAAGCAGCAGTAAGGATCCCCAGGTCAGCAAATAAAGCACAACTGCCTAATGTCTCAGGGAAATATTCTTTTCCCTCAGGACCAAGACACTTGTATCACATAGCAGTAAAGCTAAACTTCAGTTTGTCTTATGTCTTACCTACAGTAAGGCCCAAAATGACACCACACAGACTTATCTCTATGCTGCCTGATGAAGGCAATGATCTGAAATTTACCTTCTCTCAAACCCTCTGGCTCTGAAAATTCAAAATTCTTATTCAAAATAAGATGGCTATGACATGGGTTGATTTAGGCATCTGTCATTGAGAAGATGAGACCTGCCCTTATCTGTACCCAGCTGCCTCCTGGACCCCAGAGCCCAGCCTCCCTCACAGAGGTCCCAGGAATCCTGGCATCCTGTCCCATCTCCTCTTGCACTCCCATAGTAAGCCCCTGCTTTCCAGGCTGTGACCTTGGGGACACATGGACCACTTCTGTTGGGTCGGCCAAAGATAACGCTGAGAAGTCAGCTGCTGGGAGCAACTTTTTATTTTGTACTTGTACTCAGAGAAAACTGCAAATCAGAGAAGTCTGGCTGCCAGCAGGTTGATACTGTATAACCAAGACAAGGTTTGCAGGGAGAGGCAGGGAGAGCTTCCATTATACCATCTCACATGATAGTCAAAGTGAACAAGCTTTCAGGAATGAGACTTTCCATCACGTCTAATGAACAGCAGCAAAATTTAAACTTAATACAAGTGGGGTTTTTTTTAAGGTGGAAGAAATATCCAAACATACAAGCAAAGAAATTCCACAGCTCCCCATAAAATCAACATCTGCTCTTCTTGGACAAGAAATAAAAATAGCAACATGTTCTCTTTCAAAACAGAAGTGCATCTGCTACTATTTCTGCTTTACAAATTCCTGTCCACAGCAGGGACCATCTCTCTGCTCTTCCCCCCAATAAGGGACTCCTTACCTTCACTGTCCTGCCTCCCTGCCAAAATGTCTGCACCCACCATTGTTCCCACACCCAGCAAACAGACGGCAACAGCAAGAAAATGTATCAGCCTGTATCTTGCTCGGAGAATGAACCACGACAAAGCCATCAGCACAGGAATCCCAAAACAGTCCAGGAGCTGTGTGTACAGAAAAATGGTTTGAGTTAGAAACCCACCCCAAATCTGGACTGCAACATCCTGAAAGCAAATGCACAGGATCTTACTTCCAGTCATCAGATGTTAAGGAAACCTGCAAAGCAACCCCAGTAGATTGGTTTAAGAGAGGAGTGAGAGCCACATTTCCCCTTTGCAAGTGAAGGAGGAGCTGGAACAGTGGTCCACTTTCTCCTGGTAGGAAAGCACTGATTTAGAAACTCTTCTAATGATGGATCTAATCAATTTTTGCAGCTTCACAAATGAATGCTAGACGTTGCATCTAGCATGTTGAAACAGCGTTGCTCCCCGGGGCTCCATGTACACAAACCAAAAATCTGGAACTATTGATGGGTACAAGTAATCTGATTTTACATTGATGTGACTGTGACAAGGACCTGACCCTGCAGCTTTGGGTTTGATTCCCCACCCCCCCTCAACTGGCTCATACTAAAAACCAAAACTGGTATGTGTGTTGGAAACCATGTGCAAAACTGGTAGAAATAAAATAGGAAGGCAAGAACAGCTTTTCTCAAGCCATCTTCCTAATTTCCCAGCTTCCCACAAAAACACATACAAGCCACCAACGCATTTTCATCACTCTGTCAGAGCTAACCCTCAGTAGTCAGAAGCAGGTAACCCACTCTAATTCACCCAAGCCCCAGCAGCAGACACACAAGGCAGATGGAGTTTTGGAGCACTTCATATGTATTTGCAGACATTGCCCCAAGACGACTGAACAGCTGTGGTTCAAGGATGTCTGTGCTCCACGAAAAGCAGTGACTCTGACTCATCTTTCCTTTCTTTATTTTTTTCTCTAATGTTCCTATGTATCTTTGCTTTGCTGTTAGACCCACCCATAGAATCACAAAACTGCTTGGATTGGAAGAGACCTTAAAGTTCATCTAGTTCCAACCCTCCTGCCATGGGCAGGGACACCTTCCGCTCGACCACTCCAACCTCGCCTTGGACACTTCCAAGGATCTTCTAGCTATTCTCCTTTAGCACAGGAAACATCAAGAGTTAGCTGTGTACTTAATACAGAAGAATACACTGCAGCATAAGATGGGCATATTGTTCTAGAATAATCAAATACCACCAAGACCACTGGGCTAATCATAATTGGTTTAATATTTAATTCAACGAAACAGATTTTGTTTCTGAATTTGTCAAAGGCAAGAAAAGCTGTATTTTCTGACCTGTCTCAGTAGAGTGCCACGGAACTACATACATAAGGGAACAGCCTACTGCAGAACATATAGTCAACTTCCCAAAGACTCCTCAGAAATTACTCTCAAATGTCAGTCCTTAAAACTTGGCTTCTTGAAGTCCCAACAAAGTGTTATGTCCAGATCAGCAGGACTGGGGCATAATCCCTACAATCAAGACAAAAGCCCTTAGTTCTTAATGTCCATTTCCAGACTCTGCCTCAGTGCACCACTGCAGCCGACTTCTGTGCTGTGCCATTGTCCCCAAGGGCTTTAACCAAACCTGTTAATAATTTGATATGTCTGGTTTTACTTGTTCATAACTACACATAGTAAAGTCTTACAAACATAGTGCTAAGGGAAGCTCTTAGAGATTAAAGCCTAACAGTCCCTCTAATCCTTCCATCTCTTTGTCTTTGCTCCTCGGATTGCCTCCAGCTTGTCCAGTTTGTAAAGTCTGTGTAGTGTAAAAGTACTTCTTTAGGCTGTATTATGAGACTTTAGAACTACCTGAGTCCCAATATGTGATATCAAGTATTTCAATACAACTCTACGCTCTGGAAAATATCAGGCTTGAAAAAACATCAGACTATCTTGTCACTGGTCTTGTTCTCTATCTTACCCTTAGTCTAGTCTCAAGAAAAACCTGTAACATGTGACTGTTTTGACATCATGTTGTATCAAACAACAAGAAATACTACAAGCATTAGAAAGCAAAATTTTTATCCCTCTGGTAGTAGACACCTCTTCTACTAATAAGTAAGCGTTCACTTCCCATTAACTGAGATGCTAGAATGTAGCCTTCCAAACTCCAAGCAGATTTTCAACCCAAACAGAAAGAGTGGAAGTAAACCCTTCAAAAAACATCTTAATTAGGGTGTAAGGGAGTAGTAAATAATGAGCCAGAAGCTCTTTCAGTAATGCCAGATGGGGAATTCTGCATCCATACCAAGAACATACTGTAGAACTACAGCACCATGGTTAGAGAACTTGCAGCCAGGACACACAGGCACCAAATGGTGAAGAACACGCTCTGGTAATCTGTTCCAGGAGACAATTATCCTCAGTTACAGACAGATGAAACCAGATTTCTAGCTACTGGATCTTACCTTCCCTTCATCTAGTACATTACAGAGCTCCTCTGTACAGGATCAAGATCAAAGAGGTGCAAAGCAGATGTAATATCACGAGGAATTGTGTCAATGGAATCAGTTAAAACAATAAAGTTTATTTATTGAGCTGCTACAACATTTACAGCAGTTACTAACTACTATTTCCAGTAGAGCCTCTTCAAACTCTCACCTTATTCAATTCTAAATTATACTTTTAACAAGGGGAGAAAAACAGATAACCTGGTGATTTGATTTACAAATGTTTTGACTCAAGCCATGCTTTGGCCACACTGTTTATAGGAGGTTTTAAAAGCAGGGTAAATTATTAAAAGATGCTTTAATACATGGTTAATAAATTATCATAGACAGTTGGAGGTCATTGGTTTGCTTATAATTGCCAGCTTCAGACAGCTTTGTAAGCAAGAAAGCTCAACTGCTCAATCTGCTCATTCCCCACAAGATTCCCTCAGGGCAGCCTCCAGCTGAGCCCCAGGGGCTCATCCTATATTTTCTCCTATTGAGGCTAGCATTCTTCCATCAGCTGACAATGTGTCAATAGTTGCCTGAAAAACATTTCCATCTGAATTATCTACAGAGAAAATGCTAAATGTGCTCAATAACATGTTAAAAACATCAAACCGAAGCTACACTGCTTGGTTTTTTGCTATAAATCACAGAATCATAGAACACCCTGAGTTGGAAGGGACCCATCAGGATCATCAAGTCCAACTCCTGGCACTGCACAGGACAACCCCAAGAGTCACACCATGTGCTTGAGAGCATTGTCCAAACACTTCTTGAACTCTGTCAGGCTGGTGCTGTGACCACTTCCCTGGGGAGCCTGTTCCAGTGCCCAACCACCCTCTGGGTGAAGAACCTTTTTCTAATACCCAACCTAAACCTCTCCCAACTCAGCTTCATGCCGTAATAGGTGGTGAAACCACAGCACAGTCAAGTCCCGCCACAAGACAGAAGGACACCACCAGCAAGGAGCATCCTGGCACTGTCTCAGCCACAGCCAAACAGTTCAGTTGTGGACCAAAGACTTCTGTATTTACCAAGAAATGAGAGCTGCCATCCCACTGTTATGACCCTAAAAATCTCTAAACCCCCTTCTGTAAAATGCTGCTATTTGATAACTAAAGGGAAACCAGTTCTGCCTGTGTGTGCGTGCGTGAGAAAATACATGGAAGTTCCTTGCTGAGCTGAAAAAAACCTATCTTTGAAGCTATGTTTCATTGTGGTGAGCTGAAGCTCCAGCCAGACAGCATTTTAACAATGATTACACTGCATTTGGGAAGGTGCCATATACCCCTGTGTTGCTTTTATGGTCCCTGGGTACCCACTCGAAGCCAGTACTGCAGACAGGCCATCTGGCTGGGTGCTCTGAACCACAGGTACTGACGTAGCTGCAAAATTGCTTGCCAAAACCAGAAGCAAATGCCTTGCACTAGAGCAAATCCCAGACTTTTTGTGGTTCTTTTTTCTCCTGTATCTCATTTCTGACAATGGTGAGAAACTGGTGACTTCAGAGAAAGTGCAAGAAACCTTAGGGCAACAAGCAATTGCAACAAAATCGCAATTACTGAACTGACACAAAGCAGCATCAGTCACAAGGTTAACCACAAGGGAAAAAGCCTCAGAAAATGCTTGAGTTTTTGGCAACTGGGCAGGACAATCTATTATATCTATTCCTTCTTAATTTCTATAAAAGAAATCATGGGAATAGCTTTACTCCTTCTGAGAACTTGGATCAAAGTCCTGGCTTGTTCACCTGTAAAGTATAAGGTCAAACAGGGGTCTCATAAGCTTAACTTGATCTTAAGACTGAAACATGTCACTTTTAAAACTTTGATTTCTGAGGCATTATTTGTAAGAAGATTAAAGACCTAATGAGTCATAACACATAAGTATGAAGTGGAAATGTGACAATAACAACCCAAGAGACACAACTGGTCTTTAGCAGTGCAAAGAAAAGTTACTGCAATTCTCTAAAGGGAGCCCGGACTGCAGGAGTTTATTGCTTTACAGGTAGTTCACTTAAATATTGACCCCTATTACTTTGACTCTGTAAAACACTGACACCTAAACTCTCCTTTCCAACTAACAGCCAAGTCTTCATGTTACTTTTTCTTTTATTCAGGTAAGTGGGGCCATGACCACAGTCACAGATCCCCACCACTGGTAACAGCAGGCGTGAACTGACACAACCTGGACACACTCCCTCCTTGCTCATGCACCATCCTCTCCCTTGTTCCCACAGCAGCTGTGAAGTCACACAGTGAGTTAACTTGGGCCTGACACAGCTCACCAACAGTACAGGCAAAGGCACGGTTTACTCCCACTTTACTCAGTGTTCTGAGTCAGTTTGTTCAAGGAAACTAGCCTCGCAAGCTCAGAAGAATGCTGTTGGAGGCAGGAGGAAAGCACTGGCTCTGTCACCCTACACAGACAAAAGCTGCTGGAAAAGAAACTGCAGCTTTAGCCCTTCAGCTTATAGAGCTTTTCCAGAACACAAGATTTATCCTACTGCAGCAATGTAGCATCAAGCACTGGTGTTGCAGAGGATGTCTACTATTCCTTTAGTAGTGTGCTGACCTTCCTTCCACCTCTTCCAAAGAGGGCCCTGAACAGGCACATCCAAAAGCCACACGGCTGATCCCTCACTGCATGGTCAGCAACACCAGCTAACATTCAGTGTGTCCTCACAGGTGGGGTTACATCTCACAATCCCTCCTGCAGCTTCTAGGGCTAGGCAAGAGATCCACCTCACTCTCATCAGCAAGAACCCGCACTGACTGACTGTCATCTGGTCATAAATCTTTATTTTGTGTCATGAGAAAAAACTGAGTGGCTGTCAGCAAACTCTTAGGAGTGCTTTTATCAAAATAATTAGGGTTCAGCTCAAGAGCTGGCACAGGGTAATACCAGCCAATTTTCTCTGCTTCCTGGAAAGGTTATTCATGATACAGGATGCTCTTCCCTGTACTGCAGAGAGAAAATAGGTACTGGAAAGTTCTTTTCAGGCTTAAATAGCTTCCATGTCTGTCCTACAAATCTCATTTTAGAAATCAGTCCAAAACCATAATAAAAGCAACAGTACAAAAAGGGAGATCAGTCCTTACCTGCACACTCGTGAGGGTTGTATACTGGTAGGCTTTTACAATCATGTAATTGGCTTCAACATCAGCCAGGCCCAAAAAAATATACTTCCACCACCTCTGTTTCAAAATCTGCCAAAGACTGCCACTGCCTGTTTAGAAAAAAGCAGCAATCAATATGTGTTTCTTTCCAGCCAAATGTTGCACAGGAATTTTGCTTTGTAGAAGCATAAATAACACCGAGATGTTTGACTTTGCCTGCCCCTGCTTAAGATACAGTAACAGGAAACCCAGCCTGGGAGGAGACAATGCAAATGGTGAAAAACCACAGAAATTCTTCCACGTGAAGAAAAACACAGGAAGACTAGAATTATTTAAAGAGTAAATTAATAAGAATTGGAGGAATACTAAATAGCTTCTGGTGACAAAGCTTGTTACAACAAAGCCTATTTTGCCTAATATAACATAGGACTTCAAAGAGCACAAAACTCTAAACAGATATAAAGTTATGTCAAATTAAATGCACATTTAACCTGTGAAAATAATTTCCATGTGTTACTATGAAGCAGGAACTTTAAAAACTAGGATGAGTATTGAGTTCTTTAGTTTCAATTTCTGAAAGGAAAGTTATAAAGAACGAAAAAGATGAACCAGAATCTCCCATCCCATATTTCACATACCAGTCCTAAATGCCAGCATTGTTGTATAAACTAGAAGCAGCAAAGAATAGTTGATGAAACTTTGCAACATTGGAGTATTCACTTGGTATTTTTCTGCCAGGTACTGGCTTGTAACAGCAGTCCCACAGATAAACAAGGAAAGCATCTGGCCCAGAAATATAGTTTTCCAAATATGCCTGTGAATAAAAGACAAAACAGTAAGCTTAGAATTAAACATACAAGTTTCTAAAAAAATATTTTCTAATTGTACTGGGAAGATGCCATTTTTTTAAACTGACACTTTATTCTTTTTCTACTCCCTACCACTGTTGTTCTGATCTACAGGTAAGCAGGGTTTTGTGTACACAGAAGATCTAGTCTGACCTCAGGACAGCCACGTGACAAGTGAGGACAGTTCAAACCACCAAGGATGCAGACTGCGATTACTTGCAAGGATCTTCACCAGGTCACCTGGACAGGCTCTACCCAATAGCAGGTCCTATTCTTATTAAGCAGGTTTTGAGTTAAATCCTTTGTCCTCCACTGAATTCCATCCTGACTTCAGTCAACAAAGATCTACAACATGAAGATAAAGCATAACTACCTTCAGGCTCGTCTGAGACCTGAGTTTTAGTGAGCTGAGACCTTAAGCTGAGCAGTGCTAAGGAAACACAAAACTATTAATGATAAAACCAAAGAACAGCTCAGTTTGGAAGGATCTGAAAGACCATCTGGTCCAACCTTTCATGGGAAAGGGAGCCTTGATGAGACTACTTAGCACTCTCTTGCAAACTTCCAGTGACGGGAACTCCACAACATCCCTGTGGAGGTTGTTCCAGTGATTGAGCGTTCTCACCTTAAAATAAATCTTTCTTATAATAAGAATTATTAGAATTAATATTTATAGTGGATTTTTTCAGTTCTGCTGTAACTGAGGATGGAGTTAAGAATGCATTTTGGGTAAGATCATGTTTGCATTTACAACTCCTCTTAAGTCCCACACACAGCCAGGGGGGGAAAAAATGAAAAAAACTTATGTTCTTTTAGTACCAATTCTTCACCTAACATAAGATAAACTATTTCAGATGATCCTAGACAAACAGGAGCATGTAACTCTATGTATCTTTTGGCTTGCTCTTTCTCCTGCCAGTGGAGCCATGCAGATTTATACCACCCCAGTTTCTGCACATGCACAATATACAGCGACAGGAGCTCAGCCCCATGCTGTCTGTATAGGTCTGCCAAGTTCACATTTAATCTGTTACTCTGAAGACTACTGATGGAAATTTAACTGTCTGCACAATTGATTCATTTGTTTTCACTCAAATTAATCGAGTAAGGGAAGAAAGGACCCCATTAGGATTCTGCATCTCTCCACACTGACTTCTGGCAGGACACCCATGTGTCAGGCACACCACCTGATAGTAACACCAGCTGTTTTCCCAAGGTGGGTGACTTCAACACAGTAAATGGCAGCTCATCCTGCTGTGCTGTGCCATCCAGCTGCCAGGCAATGCGAAAGGTGTGTTCAGCAGCGCTAAAGCTGACTACAATGCTACAATCAATCCCTCCTTTTGGAAGGGAGGCATCTTCCTTGCACAGACTCTAATGCACCTGCATGAATTCTGTTGTCAATTCAGCCTGACACTGAGCTCTTCTGACTTTGAAAATGCTGCTGAGCACATTTTTCTCTCCTAGTCCATTCTGATGAGACAGCAAATCTCGACAAAGTCCAGCCACGCTGTACTTCCACAAGATATGAACCACATGCTTTACTACAGCTTGCCTTGCCAATCCCAGCTGAGGTGCACATTCACACTTTAAGTATTATGCATCATGTGACAATCTTGTAGGTACTATCCAGTCTCATCTGAGTAACTCTTACTGGTGTGTGAAAGAAAAACATTCTCATTTCTAAATACATATGGGGGGATGGTGGGCGGTTTTCATTAAAAATTGAAGAAGAAAACTTTGAAGGTACCTTACTTCTATTAGTTCTATTTTAACTAATTTCTTTTTCATTTCTTTATATTCTGGTCAATAGTCTGATTGTGCTATTTAGTGAACAAATCAGACACATTCTGGCTAAGTATTCTGGCTGATGCAGGAATATGTTTTTATGTTCATGTAAAGAATTTAATCAGTTGCCATTAGAATAAATGAAATGTAAGTTAGCTAAAATTTCAAGCAGGTATGGATGATGATTCCAGCTTGTCCTTTGCCAGCCCTGTGAACTCTGTCTCCTTTGCAGCAGGTAAAATGACAGAAGACCCATTGAAAGTCAAAGGAAGATATACTGTGGTGAACAACACATAAATCTGTGGTTTTACGCATTTAGAAAAATACATCTATACTTTTTATTATTCAAATAAAGCTTCTTGCCCCAAAGTAGCAGAAAAATATTTCTTCTTCATCATCAGCACATGAGGAACACAGCAAACCTTTAGCAGTTTATTGGACTAAACTCACCCTGTACTTGGACTAGCTGGGAGAAGAGCATGGAGGTAGGGATCAGACATGAAGAGAGGCATGACTGGGCAAAACTGCTGCAATTTTACTGGAGCAAAGCCTGTGAAGCCTGTGTGGTGCACAAAATGAACTGCCCTCATCAATATGCTACCAGGAGAGGTTAAAGCTGCCTTGACTGGCAGAAGCCCTGATCTCCTGGACTAAACTCCCCTTCACCCATCTCCTATGTGCTGCCACAGAGAAAGGCAGAACCACAGGCAATACCACCCCACAAGCTTGTTTAAGGAGGATTGTTTAACATGGACTTGTGTGTGGTAAGGCTTTAAACATTTTTGCCTACGATATGAGTTGCAAGGAGCAACTTGGATCCACCTGAGCTACAGTACCTTCACTACAGCAAAGGCCTGGACTCTGCATGCAGCATTCTGGCGAACTGGATAGTGACCAGGTTCCAAAGAGCAGGCAAAATGGGGTAAGTCTGCTGCCATTCAAATTTGCTAACAATTGATCTGCTTCAACCATTATTTACTGAAAACAAGACACTCCACTGTAAGAGGGCAGATGGGTCTAACTGCACTAAGCTGATCCTCAGCTTTTCTTATAACCAAATCTCCCCAGTTTAAAGTATCTCAGCAATTACCTCCTTGCATTTCTGTATTTGGGAAGACGGGCAGGTCCAGAACCTCCAGAAGTGTTTGCTTTGTGGTTACTGCTCTAGCAAGCACTGCTATTTAGTTAATATATGTCTTGGCAGTCCTACAGCATTTACTTCTACCATAACAAAGGCATCTGACAAAGCAAGCAGGCTTCATCACACCTCATGCCCTTCTCTATTTTTGTCTATTTTAATTCAGGGACTTTTTTTCTTGCCTGAACAGATTCAAAATGTTAACATCAAAAATCACACAGAAATACATTGTCCACCAACAGTGAAGACTGCCATCAAAAAATGTCTTCTGTGAATCCCAAAATGCTCCATACCTGGCAGCTTTCTCAGCTGTGTGTAAGGTAACAGCCTCTTGCCCTGACTGTTCCCCCATACCAGGTGGAAGCCTCAGCAGGAAGCAGCAATGGTTTCCCCTCAAAGCATTTGCCGAAGTGTCAAAACTAATTTCTTCTAACTGAGAAGACATCACCATGCTCCTGGCATGATGCACTGGGCTCATAGCTTATCCTGAAAAATGCCTGATCCTCTGTAAAACTTGAGAGCAAAAAACTTTAAAACCTACCGTTTGCAATTTGCAAGGCAATTTCTTCTGAGAAAAATGCTTTCAAGATATGACTTTCCATTCATTTTGGTATTGATATGAGTATTGATGACAGGGACTTTCTTATTAATAATTGATCATTTTTTGAAATATATTAGTTATTAACTTTTCCATGCCAGAACTAAATCCTCTCTGCTTTTTTTTAATGCATTGGAAAAGGACTAATTCACTTTGGAGTCTCAGATGATGCAAGGTAAGTGGTCTGAAAAGGCCTTTTAGTTTCATAGTTGATGGGGGGGGGGGTGGTGTTGTTGGCTTTTAATGCTTGGTAGCAAGCTACTAAGTAATTACTCCTCCCCTCCTGTCAGCCACCCTATTTATCTTAGCTAGCTGTATCTATAGCTTTGAGCAAAACTAAAATCATTTTGGGCCTTTTTACAGCAAGAAAGTTTGCCACAAATTGGCCTAAAGTGAACACTGAGCAATGTGCAGCTCTCAACACCATGAGAAACTCAGGCTGGCTTTCCTTGGCTCCACGTGAAATGCAGAATAAAAAGTACACAAAGACACTAAAATACAATCAGAGTCTATATCAGAGGAAGTGAAAGAAAATTTAATGAGGCCACAGTTAATAATTTTACTGGCAATTAGTTTACTAAATCTTGTAATTTTAATGCGAATTTTTTAATTGAAAATAAATACAGCTTTTCAAATATTGACTTTATTTATGCCACCAATGTAATACTAACATGGCAAAGCCTAGCAACACTGTTCACGTACAGTTTACTTGCACTTAGCTTCAACTACTGAGCCCTTCCCAAACAGGGGGGAAGTGACCTTTTAATTTCAATAATCTCACTTTTTCATGCTCATAGTTAAAGGAAAATGCAGGTTCAGACTGAACCCATATTGTAACATAATTAGCAATAAGCTAAGAACAATAAAATATACTTTTAAGAACTAACATCATCAGAAGTTAGTTTTTCCATGTTTTGCCTTGAAACTGAGGACAATTTAATTTGTAAAAGGTAGGAAACAGAAAAGCACCAGAAATATATTTTCTAATGGTTTTACTTTAAAAAAATCACCCCAAAAACCCACACTCAACCTAGTTTATTACATAAAGGTATTGAACTTTCCTATGACTCAGAAAGGCTTCTCATAAAACTGAAGTGGCTGAACCTCCCATCACCTGGGGGAAAAAAAAGAGTAAGAAAAACTATGAATTCAATATCAGACAACACTTTACAAAATTCAGTGAAAGCCCTTGTTTTTCTTTCAAGTACCTTCCACAGACTCATTTATCGTAGCCCTCTGGCAAAACTACTGGCATAGGTGGGGTTACTGAAGAGCTCAACAAGTTTCTGTCTTGCCCTTAGGGTCTCTCCCGACAGGCAGGAGGAGAGAAAAGAGAAAGTTATAACCAAAAGAGAAGATGAGGCTTTGTCCACTGGAATAAGGCTCTGCTTAACCAGCACACACCATCACATAGTCCAGTTGCCAGACCTCAGCTTATGAGCATGAGGCTGGCAGGAAAGCCAGCACATCCCTGGCTGACAAATCTGATGCAGTAATTATTAGTGACCAAACCTACGGCTCAAAAAAAAAGCCTTTTAAACAGGGACTGCCTTTTCTCTTTTCCCCTTAAGGGGAAAGTGAAGTTGTAAGTGAATGGCCTAGAAGTCTGAGGATGGAGTCCTGCTCTCCTGGAAGGCAGTGCTTTGCAATTATCAGCTTTGGAACACATGTTATGTCTGCACGGCTTGGCAGATTTTTTCCCACAAGTTTTCCATGCTTAACTAGTGCTTATATTTCAAGAGATATACCTGAACGGCTCTGTATCCTAAGCTGATTCACAAAAGGAGGAAATGGGGATATTGGTCTTTCTGGACTCCACACCTCATTTCAGCTATTTTGTTCGATTACCTTTCCTATCCCCTATGACCTGTCCTTCACAACGATGCTGATCGAAGACTACAAAACAGATGAAGTACAAGGGAAAAAAAATGAAAGCAAAAAAAAAAAAAGAGTCGAATGTACGTGTTTATGTGTGAGAGCACACAGTAAGACAAGTGGGGCTACTTTGACAGAAAGACCCTCGGGCTCCCCCGTGCCACGCCGGCCGAAGGCTCCGGGCTCTGCTCAGCCCCCTCAGGGTCCGGGCTCTGCTCAGCCCCGCCGAAGGCTCCGGGCTCTGCTCAGCCCCGCGCCCCCCCCGGCCGTAACCCGGGCCCGCACCGCGGCTGCCGCTCCGGCCCGGGCATCCCGCGGCTGCTGCCGGCGGCAAAGAGCGGCCTCCGCATCCCGACCGCGCTGCCCGCCAAGGCGCCGAGAGCAGCACGGACGCCTCCCCTTTGCTCCCCTCCTTCCCCCGCTCCGGCGGGCGGCCCGGGAGCCGGCGGGCGGGAAGGCCGGCGCCGCGTGGCTCCACGTGGAGGCCGGGGACTCACCAGGTGCAGAGCTTGGCCCCGAGCAGCGCCAGCAGCCGGCGCGGACCGGCGGCGGCGGCCCCGGGCGATGGCTCGGCCCCAGCAGCAGCATCCCCGGGCGGTGGAGCGCCGGCAGCAGCAGCAGCCGCCTCCTCCATGGCACGGCGCTACCCCAGCACCGCGCCCGCCGGGAGCGGGCGCAGAGGGATGGGGGGCGGGCGCTGCGGAGGCGGCGGGCGGCGCCTGGCGGGAGGAAGGGATGAGCACCAACACCGGGGCAGCGGCACACTGCTCCCGGGGCAGCGGCCGAGCCCGGCTTTGTGCCCGCCGAGGGGCCGCCCCCGGGAGGGGCATGGCTCGTGCTGGGGCGGGGGGTCGGAGCTTTCCTGGTCTTGCTTCCCCTCGCCGCGCTCCGGTCCTGGCGTTTCCTCCAACCGCTGGGTGCAGGTGGGAAGTCAAGGGCGGCTCCAGCAACGCCAACAACAGCTTCGTGTTCCCGCTCTCCCGCGGGGCTCCCCGGCAGCAGCCCAGCCTGGTGCCCCGGTGCGGGTCCCTGCAGGGCTACTTTGCCCCCAGCCCCTCCGCAGGCATCGAGCCCCGGGGCATGTGGGTGCCTCGCAGCAGCTGGCCTGGTGCGCAGGCAGTTCAGGAGCGTCTGCCAGTTACAGAAGTAAAAGTTACTCTAAACCCTTGAAGTTTAACTTCTCGCAACTTTCTGCGCAGCCTCGAGTCTTCTAACGTTTCAACTCCCACTTCTTTGCTGCTTCTTTCCCATGCCTCTGGATTTTTCACATCCTGTTTGTCTTCACCCACATCTCAGGGCAACTTACCTGGAGAACCTGGTGACATTTTGCATACCTTGGTGGGTTTTTTAACAACACTTCTAATGATGCTCTGTATGTGTCACAGATGATGGATTTGAACCCCAGAGGTGTCTCCAGGAAGAGCAATCTTTGCCCTCATTGGGGCAGATATTTGTCACTGTCTTGGCTGTGCTGGCAGAAAGGATTTTCTGCTGCAAGACACTGTTGGTCTCTACCCTCACCTGCTCCCCACAGAGCACCACAATTTAATCTTCTTCCCACCAACACCATAACGTTTTATTCAGACGTGGTTTTCTCTGTGACAGTTCTCTCACTGCATTTATCTTCCTTTGCTACTACTCAAATTCATCCTCGTAGGATTAGATTCATGAATGTCAAAGAGGCATTACTCTGCCACTTTCAGGTTATCTTTACGATTTCATGTACCTGTCATGAATGAAGGTGAATTTTAGTCTCCCCTTTCCCCAAGGGCCCAGGCTCAAGTAAGCACCCAGGTATTGGCTATGTGGGAGAGGATTGGACCCCAAATATCCTCTTTGACTCTGTGATGGTGTGATGTTAAAGATCATAATGAAAGAAAAGCTGTATAATTATATGTTCTAAAAGTATTACTAAATATACTTTTATATTTATAATATACATACCCATTTCTTTATTACATTGAGGTTTTATATATTTTTTCTTCACTTGTATAACAGAACAATTTATTGGTATTTTAATTTTGAATTCCTAATCCTATAAAAATCCTGCTGTGACTCCTGCAAGAATTCAGTCTGTCAAGATTAGTCTCAGTGTTATGATAGTTATGAATCAGGTCATGCTGGTCACAATTCTTCACAACCTAAACTAACAAAAAGTTTAAAAGAAGCAGACCTATCAGACCCTGTATCTTTAGTCATATCTGAGTTGCACAACTGTGGTACTATTATCTTTGCATTTAATTTTATTCATCCTATGTCTGAAATCTGCTGCCAGTTTTTCAAAGAGGGGGAACCATGGCTTTGGTGCTGATTGTGTCCATTTAAGCTCAGCTCTCGGAATTCCTTGCTGCAGGTAGGCTGCAGCAGCCTCACAACAGAAAGGCATTACCAGGCCAGAGTTTTACACCAGAGCTGCTCAGCTGCAGAAAGATTGCAGTGCCGGAGGGGTATCTATGAACTGAAAATATAAAACAAAATAAAAAGAGTTTAAACAGGCAGGGATCTCTTTTTAATTTAAATTTTAACAACAAAAAAAAACCTTAAAAAAAAAACCAAACAGCAACAACTGTTAAAAGTGCCCTTTGTTAGACTTTGGGGACTAAGTTCATTGCAAAGTATAATAAACTTCACTATCTCAGGAAATTTTATGGCTTGTGGACAACATGGCCATGAATGCAGAGATATCTGAGATATCTAAACACGACTTCCTGTTCAGGTACTCCTGCTTCAGGCACCTGCTTTGCTACAATTCAGGGTCCATCTCATGTGTGATTGTGGCTGTATGTTTCTGGATCTTTGCTGGCCCCTGAGTTTTCCTCATGCCAGTGAAGAGATCTTATGCCTGCAGTGTGTGCCAGCCAGGCTGACCGGCCCTGCAGACACCCTTCATTCAGCTCAGAACCAGTATTACCCCTCCCCTCTGCCATCTCACCAGTGGAACATGGGAGTCTGTGCATTTAAGGCTGTGCATCCTCTTTCAGAGATAGAAACTCTGTTCCTGGCACTCTACAAAAGTAACTGGTTTCACTGTAACATAGTTTACTGTGTCTTTTCCAGGATGGGTGAAATCCCTGGGAATTACTTTAGTTTATCTGCAGGATGCATTTGGAAGCTAGACTAACTGGTAGGTATATACCTCCTTTTTGACAAAGAATTTTTAGCAATACATTTATAGAATTCTTCAAAAATTAATTACTTGTGTTCAAAAGTTGTGTCTAAAATATCAAACTATTTTGAAGTGTGACTGAAAGGAACTAAGAATCCAAATATTTCTTATAGTTGGATATCTTCTAGAATGGGTGATGGATAACTCAAAAGTACCAGCACAGCTTTTTTTGCTGCTTTAATAAAAAAAAAAAAAAAACAAACCAAAAACTGTTGAGCTGAGGACAAATAAAAGAATTAGAACAGCCATAACAAATAAGACACAGACATAGCTCTGATACCCTCATCTGCTTCCAACTCCTTTTTGCTAAACAGTTTCATTTCAGTGTGTCCTATCAGGCTGTTCCTCCTGCTGACAAAATCGTAAGTTTGAATAGGTGATAAAGGGCAATAACAATGATAACAAGTAAAGGGCAAAGCCATGTACAGCTAGACACTTTGTTGTACATTACTGTAACAAAATTATAATTTTTGCATCAGCATCAACCAAAGGAAGGACAAAAAATATAACAGGAATTGAAGTCAAAATCTGAAACTGCGGAAGTGATTCCTTCTAAAATGCTGAGCAAGCATAATGTCAGGGTTTTTTTCACTGGAAGTATATGTGCCACTAGAGGTCCTTCATGGTCAGATTATGTTTTCCTCCACAGCGTTTTGGGAGGGTTTTTTCTATTATTTTATCCATGCTATATATATCAGAATTATCATTTCTAAAGATATTTATCTTCTTTAATGTATTAAATTCCTAGAATAATAGAGTGGTTTTTCCTTGGTGAAACCTTTTCTGGGAAGATACCAATACAATTTTTCAGATAGCATTTCTTAAGTAAGAGCTCTTGTTTTATTATGAAATAATAAAGGCTATTTATTTTTTAATTCAATAACTGCATGTTTTCACATTTCCAATTTTTCATTGTCTTATACCATGTCTTCAGCATAATCACTTTTCTCTTAGAAAAATAAAGGAACGAAACAAATGTCAAACTAATGAGTGAAATTAGGATAAACAACTGGAACAATAAAACAAGATGTAAGGTAATTTTTCTCTGCTGTGTCATTATTTTCTTATTTTTCCTAGTTAAAAGTTGGTTTAAAATGTTTGGAAGAACTGTGCAGCCTTGGGACTGATATTAGATTTATCACTACAGAACACAATGTCATTTATTGGGAAGCTAGTAACAAAGATTCATAGCTCATTATTTGGAAATGATTAGGAACTAAGGCAAAGAAATACTTGCTGTTCCTGGTGTTATGGCTTAGCATAGTTTGGACTCTTAGTTAAAGAAGGCTCCATCAGCCATGGAAGTGATTCTTTGCAAAGAGGTGCTTACAGCTTCCTCTAGACCCAACAGAACCTATCAACTGGCTAGTTTGAATATTGGCAACTTTTTAAAGCCACTTAAGAAGCTTGACACGCATCTGTGATCCACATTTAAGAACGAACAAAGCCCGGGAAAGCTCTCTTGCTTCCAGCTTTCGGACAGGTAACTGGGGAGCTGTGGCGTGGCCCAGCAGGGCCAGGCTGGGCCCTGCTCAGCGCAGCCCGGCCGGGTTGGCCACGGCGCAGCTTGGCTGAGATCTCTCAGCCGCTTCTGCTCGCTGGACACCCAGTGCAGCCCCTCAGTGCGGGCCGGGCCGGCCGGGTGACAGCCATGCCGGAGCCGTGTGGCCCTGTTCCACCTGCGGCCCTGCTCCGTGCGGGCGGCCCCACGGCGTGGCCAAGCCAGGCTGGCCCTCACCCAGTGCGGCCAAAATTCATCTGAGGCCGCTGCCCGGCAAAGATCCTGTGACCACCGGCAATAAGCGAATTCCAGCTGCAAGGCCTGGGTGAGATTAACCTTTCTAGTGTTGTTAAGTTTTCTCCAGAACAAATGAAGCCTGCAGACATCAATCCTCTCCTAAGTCAAAAGAAAAGGAAGGGTGAGGGCACGTGAAGAAAACACCATAAAGACACCAAAGTCAGTGAAGAAGGAAGAGCTGAAACCCTGAGGGAGGAGAAAGAGGAGATGCTTCAAACCTAGAAGCTGAAATTCTGTTGTAAAGCTATGGTGGTGATGGACTATGATACATCAGAGTACCCGTTGTAATTTCATGAAAGCATGGGGGGGTGGAGTGTTCAAACTGCAATTGTGAGCAAAAGCACCTGTGCTGAAAGACACAAATGTTGAAGTAGCTGTGATTTGATGAGAAGCTTGAACAGAGAGAGATGAAAGTGATGAAGACCCTTGCTCCCAGAGAAGAAGAAGAGAAGCTTTGTTTCTGAACAGCTCAACCTTAAAATGGTACCCCAGTAGCTCAAAACTGGACCCTTGAAAACAGTTGTGGGGAAAGCTGTAAGACAAGGGAAGGGACTTTCACATGCAAGCAGAGAACCAACCTGGGCAGCTGTTGTGACATTGAAGCCATGAGAGAACTGTTTCTTGTGGAGATGTCTCCACAGCATGAGCAAGAGAGACTCCTCTCCCTGAGTGAACTGAAAATGATTATTATAGAGATGGTAAACTGATGAAAATCTCAAGGGTTGTCTTTTTACGTTGTCAGTGGGAGAAGGGAGAAAGGTGGGGGGAAGAGAAGTGTTCTGAAGGTTTAGTCTGACTTTTTTTCTTTCTTTTAGGTCTGGTAATAAATTTCTTTATATTTTTTTAAGTTTTGTGCCTGCTTTGTTTTCTCCTAATTCTTATCTCACAGAAGGAAAATAAATAAGTAATGGGTATTTTGAACCAAACCACTACACTTAATTGGTGTTTCTGCCTGGTTTACGAACTGAACCCGCTACATAATGGTGGAGAATGCGGGCATTAAGCAACTGAACACCTTGCCTGGATTATCAGAGAACCCATCTGCAGCAGGCCTTTTGAAGGGGAAAATTCCAAGCTATTGGGTCAGAGAATTTCTTCAGGGTTTGGTCCATATCCTCCCATTCCCCACACCACTGAGGATTTTCCACATCTGGGTCAGGTGTCTCATCAGTCACCCTGGAAATCTGAGCTTTCATTCTAGACAAGCTGCAAACCACAAAGAGGAAGCGTACCAGATAAAATACCAGGAAGGTGGTCTCTTTAACATCCAGGGGAAACTGAACATTCTCAAAAGATAACGTATCAAATTTAAAGGGGAGGGACATGAAAGGCTGGGAAACTTTGTCTCCTCCTCCTCTAACAATCCAGGAGCAATTACTAATAAACCCCCAAAACAGGCTACTGAAGCTAGGACTGGGATTAGGACGGAGAAACCACATATCATGCACACTTCGAACAGCTGCCTGTACCTCTGTCAACTTCTTATAAATCATTGTCCCCAAGCACAGCAAAATAGAAATCTAGATTCATGCCCCTGCTCGGCAAAAGTTATGTATCAGGGACAAGATCGGAGCAATCCATGGATAGGCAAACAGGCCTAGGGACCAGAAAGGTATTAGTACCTCAAATAGGCCTAGGGACCAGAAAGACACGAGTACATCAAGCCAGAGAGACATTATGAACTCAACCAACATAGTGACTACTTTACCCCAACACAAAATAATTAAAACCAAAATGTAATTAGTACAGGTTTTTTCACTTTCCTTCAAGCCACGAGTTGGGCGCCACTAATTATTTGTGCTGGTTTAGATCAAATTTGGAGGAAAATATCCTCTGATAGAAGGCAGGTTACAACCAGCCCTCCCCCACCAGGTTCGGGATAAAAAGAAATTTTCCTCGAAGGAAAGTGAAAGAGATAAAAACTATTTACTTAAAAAACACACAGGAAAAGGATAATAATGCTAAATAACGAAACCTCTCACTGTGGAGAGAAACCTGGGAAAATTTCAGAGTCCTTCCGTAGGTGTGGTCTCTCTCTTCCTCCTTGGAGCTGGGTTAGTGTGGGCCCACCTCCAGGGCCTCCACCTCAGTAGAAAATCCTCCCGATGTGTTCTGATGTTGAAACAGTCCAGAAGAGAAGAAGGGAAAAAAAAAACCTGAAGTCCCAGGAAAACAAAGTTCAACTCTCCATCTCCCTCCGGAGAAAAAGGAGCCAAAAGCTGGCTGAAAAGCAAGCAGGGTGCTTCCTCCGCTGTCTACCGCAGCAGAAGAGCACAGAGGAGTGTGTATCCTTGAACAACCACTTTGAGAAGTTCACTCGGCTTTTTTCCTCTCCCCCCTCTCAGGCTCAGTTTAAAGGCACAGAAAGGCACAAAGTTAATTTCTGGGCATAGAGCAGCCATAGGGGATACACATCATAAAGGCACCCCAAGACACCTGGGGTGGCCATGAGCTGGAAAGGCCTAATAGCTGCCCAAAGGGCAAATGGAATCACAGAATGCATCAGCTGGAATCAAGAGAGAGATGTGTTACCCTGTACAAAGTCCTGGGGAAACTTAATGAAAGATCGGGTATGTGCTGGTTACTCGTATTCAAGACAAATACGCAGAAAGATGCAAAAGGGTCTGTGGGAGACCATGGGCTCATTGGTCTAGCAAAGAACACTGAGAGGAAATGAGAACACTGTCAAAAATGCACTGAGCAAACCCTACAAAGAAGCTTCTTTAGATAAAAGACACTACTAGTACCAGAACAAACATGCATATATGAAATATTATTAGGTTTAGGCTGAAAATGAGAAGGGGGTTCCTTACTAATATTTACAATACAGCTCTGTCTATTAGGACCAGCATGGCCTGGAACAGATTTTCCATAGGAATAGCAGAAACAAGCAGGGCATTAACCCTGATACCCAAAAGATTCCTTGCCATCCTGTATCTTTAAAAAAAAAAAAAATATTTGCAGATGATGGAAATCACCATTTTAAAATTAAAATATTTTAATATTCTCTAAAATTCTTCAAAAAGTTTAATCTGAGAAACATCACAGTAAGATAGTCAGTAGAAAAACACATCTTATGGCTGCACTGCCATATCCTGTGGTGCAGGGGTGGTTCCGCTGTCTCTACCAAGAAGGAAATACAAAGACAAGTTTTCACATTGTAATGTTAAAAAAGGTATCTACTAAGCAAAAACAACTGAATGAGGAGGGGTGAGAATTTCAATATGTGGTGAGGTTTATTTATGAGAAAATATCAAGAATGGAGTTTAGGTACTTGATTGTCATTGAAAATCACCAGAGCCAACAGAAGTGGTAAGACAGATGCATTTTGGGAGCAATCAATATGAGGTCACACAAGTCTGTGCATCTGTAATTCTGATCTCACACACCATCCTCACTTCCCACTCACCTGAAATGTGACCCCCTGCTTGGAACTGTACCCAGATTAAAAAAAAGTGGGGTTTTGTTGCAAATTTCGTGTTTCCAAAGCCTAAATAAACCAATGTGGGTGTTACTTTCAGTAATAACTAGCAAAATCTCAAAGGACTCTGGTTTTGCACCCAGTCCAAACACAGTTCCCTCAAATCTTTAACCTTCCAGCACTGACACAACATATATGATATAAAGGAGCTAGTGGGACAAATGGAGATTACAGCTTCAAACCATGAGCTCAGTCTCAGAAAGGCAAATATAGTAATACCCAAGGACCATCAAAATTTAAACGTATTTAGCACATGTTGAAGGCTTTTTTTTTGTCAAAACTCTCTGTCCCTGAAATGAAAGAAAATGTTCTTCAACCCTCTGACAGATATCTTTCTCTTAAAAGATTTGTGTTCTCACAGTGGTTTCATGGAATAGCATCTAACACCTCTGACTCTGCATCTGCAGGATAAAATAAGTCCTCTATAACAGGCATCTTCTGCTCTTTCGTCTATACAGAATAGTTTGGGGTTTTTTTAGTTGATCACAGTGATAACTATGAAAATAATATTTGGAAAGATCCCAGCAAATTGCCCAGAGTTTCCTCTATACAGATAGGTACAACCCTGTATGATAGCTTTCCACATTATTTAGGAATTATAGTCCAACAAATATTCCCAAAGTTTGTGAAGATTTCATGTTTTGTTTTGCAGTGAGCAACTCCTGGCAATACAAATTTTTGGGGATCACGTGTATATACTTGGCAGCATTTCTGTCAGAGTGGGAAAGACACACATGGTTGTTCTGGCCTGGACTATTGGCCTGGGGCCTGATAATCCAGTGTGTGTATTGTATCCACCATTTAGTTCAAGCCTTCAGCATGGGATACCTGCCCTGAGCTGGTATGGGACACTGGGGGTCATACCTTCCAGGTGGAACTGGCTTTCCTTTTCTGGATTGCTGTGCTGAGCCTTTCACCTCTGGCCGTGTGGTCCTGCCCCTTCTCTTGTATTCCTCTAAGCCCGCGGAGATTACCCATGCAGCTAGTTGAGCCATCAGAAAATATTTTGGGATTTAGGGGGTTGGGGTGTTTTTATCAAATAACATCAGTGTTACATTGACTCATCTCTCTGCACCAAATTCCTGTCATGGAGACGACCTCCAGTTCCAGTGCAAAGGTAGAGGTGTTATGGATAATGGGTTGGGGTGACAAGGGCAGCTCTGATGTAGACCCATTTTGTCAGGATTGGGCTCTTCTTGAGAAAGTACATTTTAGCTGTGCTCACACCCTATTTTTCATATAATCAGATTAGGAATTTTAGTCTTAAAAAGAAAATCACAAACAAAATAGTCTTTTTACTACATTGACCCCATTTTTTTCTAATCAGAATACCCTGTGACACTGCATTCAGCTTTGATATTACATGAAAAATAAAATCTGTGTAAATTTAATTGCAAAACTTGCCAGTCAGATCTTTCTTGATTAAGGTTGTGTAGTATTCATTTCAATTTACTTGTGTGTCTGTGATGGGATATTGTCAGAGTAATTGAGACTAAACTTACAGTGGTGAAGGCCAGAATCCACAATTCCCTGCATGAGTGTGAATGCCAGACTTTGCATTGTGTGGTGCATCTTTAAATCTTACCACTTACATACAGACTAGGGCTGAGAAGAGACTAACCAGGCCCCGACTAAAACAGGTTTAAGGGTGGGATAGTATTTTATAGGCAGGTGAGACCCCTGTTTCCACTCCCAACCTAACAGAAGAGTTGGGACAGTCTTTCCATGATTGTTTTTAGACCTGACTGACACTGGCACTTTTCCGCCACACCTTGTTGAAAAAGGTGTAGGTAACAACACCTAAGGCAGCATTGTGATGATCCACCACAAGCAAAACTTGGATTCCAGGCAGAAGAAATTCTTTAATTAAATCAACTAGTGTAATTTCTTGAAAAGACATTATCCAGACACACAGCAGTTCATCCAAGGGGATTTGCACTGTTGCAGATTTGGGCTGTATCAATGCAATATTATTAAGACAGCGACCCTAGGATATATCAAAAATTTTTATAGAATTGCAGAATAGCTTGACTTGAAAGGCATCCCTGGAGGTTATCTAGCCCAAACCCCTGCTTACAGCAGGGTCATCTTGAGCAGGTTGTTCACGGTCCTGTCTTATTAAGCTTAAATATCTCCAAGGCTGAAGATTTCACAATTCTTTGGGTCCTTCCTCCAGCGTCGAAGTATCCTCACAATACAATAGAAAATAAATAAATAAATAAATAAATAAATAAATCCTTTTCCCTACTCAGCAATTCCCTTGTTGCAATTTGTGATTGTCAGCCTTTGTCCTTATGCTGTGTGCCATCAGGAAGGTGAAGATTGCAGAAAGATCCCCCTTTTCTTCTCCAAGTTCCCTCAGCTTCACCTTGGCTCTCATATGCTGCAGACCCCTGACCATCTCCACTGCTGGACACCCTCCTAAATGCCATTCTCGTTCTTGTACTGGAGAGCCCAAACCTGAACACAGAAATTAAGGTGATCATGCAGGGTGATTTCAGCAGTTTTAACATTTATTGTCTCAGAAACATGGATTCTGCCAGGTCCTTTCTGAAGACTTACATTCTCTTACTGATCTACTGATTCTTCATTATTTTTGTGTTCATATCTACGTTGAAAGAAGTGTTACTTATTCTTATGATAGACTTTATTCTTGAAATAAAAACATGTCTTCTGACATTTTAAATCATACTTGGAGGAAAAGCATTCTGTAGAAGCATATCAGGTGTTACACAAGAAAAAGCAGAAATTGAGTATCAACTTCAGTGTGGAACTAAGACCAAATTATTTTTTCTTCCTTTTAGTTTTTGGCAATCCAACAAAGCACAAGTAATACCAGACATCTGAATGGTGTAAAATAAAACTATTCTACATTTAAAAAGATACCGTAGAAAAGAGCTACTATGTAAATAATGCAGAGTAAACAGCTTTACTTTTTTTTTAATTCCTACATATACAAAAGCCGTTTCATTGAAATTTCTAGCTTGAAGAAATTTTAGTTAAATAATATGCTCACATGTCATATCAGTTCCTTCTCAGAAAAATAATCAACTTTTCTCAAGACCATTATTTTGAGTATTAAGTATTTAAAGTTGGGGGTGGGGGGTTAAATATATCTGTTCTTTTACCCATGTGGGAGTTTAGGTCTTTGTATTTTTTATTCTGAACAGTCCCTAAAGACTTTCTTTAAGCAAGGAGAGAGAGGGAAAGGTTTTGCAAAAGTAGAATAAAAGCTAAAGAGGTTAGGTGTCAACAAGACCTGTGGAACTGCATTCCACTCTCTGTTTTAATCTTAGCAAGGCATTCCACTAATGAGTAAATTATGCAAGCTGCACCTTGATTGTAGTATTACTTTAGTTGAACTTTCACCTTGTGGGAAGATGTTGGAAGACATTTTGAACCTACAATTTAATATACATTCCAAGGGAAATTGTTTCATTGTTCTCAAAAATTAACACAAAACAAGCAATGCTAATCACATGTTTGTTTGTTTGTTTTCAATATGACTGTAAGAAAATATTGGTATTTGAGACACTTGCAGAGCTTAGTTGTCAGGTTAGGAAAATATCAAGTACCCACTTAGCTTCATGTGTTGAAGTGCTTTCCTAAACATTTTTTACTAAGAAATGTAACCAGATCATTTTAGTCATTTCTATTCCTATTATAATTCCATCATAGGACTTAGATTATTTTAGGACTAAGACTGATCACAGAATTCTCTTTATCTGACAGTCTTAATATATTTGCAACCTTAGTAAATTCAATGTTATGTTGAAACATAAGTTAATGAGAGGGGAATTATTCTTTAGCAGGGGAGGTTTAAAAATATATGTACTTATCTGAAAGTTTAGTTGCTGTTTTATGATGAAGTGTGCTCTGTGTTTCAGATTCTTATATCCTTTATAACAATGTGAGGTAGTAATAAGTTTGCAAATCATAGCATTGACCAGTATATCAATTCATTGACATTCAGTCTAGAATGTCAGTCCTAGAAGCTACAAGCTAGGTCTTTCCACAGGAAATACACAGGCAAAGAATTGGTGTCCAAGACTGAACAACCATGGTGTAACAGGGTGTTATGACTGTTGCTTTTTCATGCTCTTTGGGTATGATAAATGTAATACCTCATGCCAGAAAACTGGCATTACATCTGTGATAGAAGAAAAAGAATGGCTGGACTGATTTACCAGAATCACTTGCATGATTTTATTACTAAGTCACTATTTTATGGAAACTGTCATTTTTGTTGTGTGCCCTGTTTCTTTTGTTTACATTTCTTTTCTGTGGGGTCTCTGTTTGGCACACACATTTTTCATGTCCCCCCCTCCCCAGCAACCCTTGACCCATCAATATCTCTTAGTCCACCACTACCACTCAGACCTCTTATACCACAAAACCCCTTGTCAGCATTGCCCAACCCTCCAAACCAGTGAAATCAGCCATAACTTCAGCAGTCACGTCAAGTGCCTCAGGTTACAGTGACCACTTCCAAGACACCTTCTGATTCTCTAATCAGTATGTACAAATCAATGGTTGTTAAATTCTCTCCATATGCTAAGGAGGGAACTCCTGTTATCCCCATGGCATTAACAGTGAGCCAAGGCTTTTTCAAATAGCTCTGATTATTTTTGCATTATGAAAAGGCCATTGTGTTTCCTGGAGCTGTAAATAGTATATCTTAGACAATGCACACTTAAGAAAAAGAACTTCCTAGATTTGTAGTCAAATATGTACCTACTTGTGTTTCAACCCATCTGGAACTGTCACACCTTTTCCCGTCTTCTTTAAAAGTTACTCAGAACTTAACCAAAAGAAAGAACAAGGCATTCTGCTATTTGGAAATGACAAGCCAGATTTTGGTTTGAGTGGAATAAATTCAAGGTGGCTGCCAAGGCTGTACATATACATCTAAACTCCAGCTTTGATCTAGCCGCACTCTATTTTCCTTGTGTAGAAAAATGACCCAAATCAAAGGACCAGGTAGCTGAGCCTGCCAGCTGGCTTTGGCTAGCTGTAACTACTAGATGAAGGAAAAAAAAATTGTCTCTACAACTGTTTGACATAAATGCATCTATTTGAATGAAATACAAAACCCTGAATGTTTAAGAAGACTAATGTTGCTTAATAAGTGTTGACCAAGGTCAGTAGATTTTATCTTCAGGTCTGGCTTGAAGAGAGCTGGTGATTGATCTGTAATGCCAAGAGAGTTGTGTGTGTTTAGCACCTCCCAGAAAAAAAAGTAACAGGTTGAACATGTCTAGCCTGTGTTCTTTCTTAAAAGCAGCTGGGTAATTGTCTTCTAGATTATTTGATAACCTTGTATGGACAAGGTTATCAAATAGTAAATATGCTTGTAGTAAATAACATTCATTATGGTGTTTCTGTTGGGGCAGTGAACATGATGCTGTCATTTCCAAATACATCAGAGAAGAGAGTGCAGGAAATACATCTTAACCATAGAAATTGGAATTTATTCCCAGAGTTTTTTATAAAAATGATCCTTCTATAAAACATCCATCTAGAAAAATAATCTGTGTGTGGGTCTGATCCTGAAAACCAGCGGGAATCACCTCAGCACCAAGGGTTTTTTTCCTTTGGCTTCAGCAAAAAATACTTTGTCAAATCATTTGGGTTTTTTCCCATCTTAAAATGCCCTTGATGCATGCAGACCCATCTCTGGCATAGCACATCATGGGCCCAACATGCCATTACAACTTCTTACCAAGTTTAATTACTGCTAATGCAGCCACATAAAACTAGTGTGTTCCATAAGATACAATGGGCTAAAGACAATGTGTTTTAAGACAAGGTGTATATTTGGAAGGTAAACTATAATTTTTCTGTAGTTTTGTGTTAAAATAATAGGATTGCAGAATATATGGAAAAGGCTTATCAGATCATCGAGGACAACTGTTAACCTAACAGCACCATGTTCACCACTAAACCACATCCCCAAGTGCTACAGCCACATGTTTCTTGAACACTTCCAGAGATGGTGATTGCACACATCTTTGGGCAGCCTGTTCCAATGCCTGACCACCTTTTCAGGGAAGAAAATCTCTGTAATATCCAATCTAAACCTCCCCTGGCACAACTTGAGGCCATCTTGTTCTATCACTTGTTACCTGGGAGAAGAGGCAGACCCCCACCGTGCTACACCCTCCTTTCAGGCAGCTGTAAAGAGTGATAAAGTTCCCCCCTGAGCCTCCTTTTCTCCAGGCTAAACACCCCCAGCTCCCTCAGCTGCTCCTCACAGGACTTGTGCTCCAGACCCTTCCCCAGCTCCGGTGCCCTTCTCTGGACACGCTCCAGCCCCTCAATGTCTTTCTGGCAGTGAGGGGCCCAGAACTGAACACAGGATTGGAGGTGTGGCCTCAGCAGTGCCGAGTACAGGGGGACGGTCACTGCCCTGGTCCTGCTGGCCACACCACTGCTGATCCAGGCCAGGATGCCATTGGCCTTCTTGGCCGCCTGTGCCCCAGAAAGCGCTTGTTTACAAAGCCCTGCGCTGAGCTCCATGACGAACATTCCCAGATTTCCAGGCCGCGCCGCCGGCGGTCCCCGAGCGGTCCCGCGCCGCCGCGGGCAGAGGGCGCCCCCTCGCGGTAACGTGGCACCTCCACAGGCCGCAATAACAACAAGGCCGGGGCGGTGGAGCCGCCAAGGTCCCTCACAGCCTGGAAGAAATCCCCGCTCCTTCCAAGTGAGAAAGGCAATATGCATGGCGACTTCAGTGGTAATTAAGCCATTCAAAGCTTTTTTTGTCCTCAGCCTTTAATAACGATAGACCTTGGGCTGCCCCGTCCTCTGAGTTGAAGGACCGCGAGTGTGGGAACAGTGACCTTCCCTTTGAAATTGCAAGGGAGCAGCTCTACCAGGTGAATGCTCACAAGCCCATGGGGCCTGATGAGATTCACACTAGAGGTCTGAAGGAGCCTGCAGATATTATGGCAGGACCCCTCTTGATCATCTACCAAAGGTCATGGGAGTCTGGGAAGATCCCTGCTGACAGGATGTTAGTCCCACCTACAACAAAGTATGTGAGGGAAGACTCAGAGAACTACAGACCTGTTAGTCTAACCTCAGTTCCTGGAAGAATTATGGGGGAAAATTACACTGTGTGCTATTGAAAGACATCTAAAGAAAAAATTATAGTCACCATGGGTTCTCAAAGGGAAATTCTTGATTAACTAATTTGGTATCCTTCAATGATAAGGTCACCTGCCTAGTGGATGAAGGGAAGGCAGTGGATGTGGTTTTCCTGGATTTTAGTACAGCTTTTGATACTGTCTCCCACAGCACCCTTCTGGCCAAGTTGTCCAGCCGTGGGATGAGTGGATTCACGATGTGCTGGGTGAAGAACTGGCTGAAGAGCACAGCTCAAAGGGTTGTAGTGACCGGGGCTACATCTGGCTGGCCATTGGTCACCAGTGTTGTTCCTCAGGGATAAATTCTCAACCCAGTTCTGTTCAATATATTTACCAATGATCTGGATGCAGGAGCTGAATACACCATTAGCAAGTTTGCTGATAATACCAAACTGGGGGCTGCTGCTGACTCTCTTGAGGGACAGGAGACCCTGCAGGGGGATCTAGATAGATTGGAGCATTGGGCTTAAAGATGACTATTCCACTGTATTCAGGACTGGTGCAGCCTTATCTTGAGTGTCATGTGCTGTTCGGGGCCCCACAATTTAAGAAGGATGTGAAGGTCCTTGAATGAGCTTGTCTGCTTTGGAGAAAAGGAGGCTCAGCAGCAACCTCATCTCTCTCCACAGCTTCCAGAGGAGGAGAAGTAGAGAGGGAGGTGCTGAGCTCTTCTCCCTGTTATCCAGTGGTATGGTGTGTGGGAACGGTTCAAAGCTGCAGCAGAAGAGGTTGAGACTGGACATTAAGAAGCATTTCTTCACCAAGAGTGTGGTCAAACACTGGACCAGGCTTCCTAGAGAGGTGGTGGGTGCTGCAAGCCTGTCAGTGTTTAAGAGGCATTTGGACAATGCCCTTAATAATATGCTTTAACTTGGTCAGCCCTGAAGTAGTCAGGCAGTTGGACTGGGTGACCATTGTAGGTTCCTTCCAAGAAAAATAGTCCTATTCTATTTTATTCTATTCTAAAGTTCCTATAACAATTACTGGGGGGATGGGGAAAGGCAAATGCTCCTCTGTTAAAAAGCTCTCTGCAATTCTGGGTAAATATTAACTATTTCTTTGATAATGTTTGATTTTTAAAGAGTAAAGAGCAGTTTCCTCTGTATATATATATCACACTTACTCAGCATGCCGGACCACAGCATATGTTTTGAGGAAGAAAAAGTAGTTTCTTTGATTGCTTATCCAGGAAAATCTTCAACATTAATTGTCATACTCTAAATGTTAAGATGTGAGTTTTGCCAAATCAGTAATAGACTCAGAGGGTACCCATGGAAACATTACACATATGCAGATGTTACATGATTGTTTTATGGCATAGGTATATTTTAAGAACTGTGAGGATGTTGGATGTACTCCAAAGATTTTTCTCTAATTTCTCAGGTTAGCTAAATTTCAAAATTCTGTTTCTGCACTTCCCCATTGTAAATAAAACTTGTGAACTGAAGCTTCAGCACTTTTCTGCTGCAAGGCATTCATAGTGACCTTTTGTTGGTGAATTAAATGGCTGTTGCACATGCAATACAGACACTCTAGCATTAGAGTGGTGTACTTTGTGCAGAACCACTTATCTGCAAATGCTGGAGCTTCTTTCTGTGCTGTGAGAGAAACCTTTTGGCTTGAGGAGTGCCGAAGCTGGCTGGCAAGGCTGCCACAGCTCCCTGTTGCCAGATGCAGTCAGTACTGAGGTGGGCTATTGCCTGTATTCCCAATAGTCCCACAGAGTGTGTGTGCATATATAGATATATACATAGCTGATCACACAACCAGAGACACAAACATCCTAATCCTGCCTCCTCTTTTACAGTTAAAGGGCTTTTTTTTATTGTGAAATAGTTTTTTTAATATGGCCATGGAATGAGTACAATTCAGGCACTCAAGTCTGTCCAGTAACTGACCCTGGACCCTCAGCCTTCCACTTTACTTTGCATGACCCTACACAAACCAACATCTACATATGTGCACTATGGATCTTCCCAGTAACTGTCCCTGGGTCCTCCTGTCTCCCCCTGACTCATGCTCAGAGACATAAACTTGCAGATGGGTCTCAGGTTGACTACTGACCTCACAGCCCCTCCAGCGGTTGGTTTGGACCTCTTGGTCCCTCCAGGAGCCAACTGTCAGACCACTCTGGTCTCCTTGGTATCTAGCCTAGACCCATGGCTTCTCCATTTTATGGCTTCCTAGCCTCTTATCCTTCTCACCAACTAATCCATCTTGATATTTGCAGGTGTGCACACACTGATATGCATCCCCTCACAGCACACAGTGTTCTCCAGAAAGGTAGCATCCTCTCTTGATACAAATTTGTTTCATCTGCACTTGCTCAAATCACACCTCTCAAGTGGGCTTTACAAAGAGCGCTAGAACAGGAGTTGCCTTTTGCTTACAGCATCAAGTAGTGGTTTCTTTCCTTGTCACTTCATACTCCTTACACATTTCAATTGCTGCAGTTTGGATTCCTCCCCAGACTGTAGTCCCCCTCAGTGTAGTACCTGCTCCTGCAGGGATGCTTTCACAGACTGCAGTCATCTCAAGATGTTTCTGCACCTATGTCTTCTTGTGTGTCATCACTTGTACCCTCACAAATCTCCCAGCAGCCGCTTCTCTTTATTAAATGTATTTCACAGAGATGCTGTATGCTTCTGTAATTGGTTCGGGTTTTGGCATATGGTGGGTTGGTGGTATCTGTTGCCAAGCCAGCTGGAACCAGGTCTGAAGGGCAGACCTTCTCCTACACAGCTCACTCCTGTAGCCCCACTGCCACCAAAACTCTGCCAGCTATGCACACTGTAGCATTTTCTTTCAGTTTGAGGCAACTCACGATCTTTCAAGTTAGGAGCTGTGTTTAGGTAGGAGCATTCTCAGCCTCATCTCAGGTTTCCCCAGCCTTTCACTGCCCTCCAGTGGATAGCGCTGCTTGTCAGCTTTGTCTGCCGTGGCATATAAGGCAGCTTTAAGGTGTTTCCTTTCCTTCCACATGACATCCTTTAGGAAATAAAAAAAGAACAACATGCATGTGAGTGGCAGTGTTCACATCTGAACACTGAGAATCCCTAAAGGTCTTTGATTGATTCCTGCAAAATTAGAGAGCTTTTCTTCTGAATTCAGACACATTCTGGGGCATTTTACAAATTATGTGACTTCCCTATGCCATGGGACAGATGGTGCAATGAAGTGGAGCAGTTGGGTAGGCTGGCATTGTGGTTTCAATCACAAGATCCTCATTCTGCAGGAGACATGGTGCAATCCTGAAGGGAGCATGGGTGGGTCAGTGTGGTTGTTCCTGGTATGCTCTGTCATTCTAGCACAGGCACATGGGTGGATCTCACTCTTTTCTGCTCCCTGAACTCAGAGGCTACAGAAATAGTCCTGCATCCTGGAGCGGAATCATAGGGCTTCCCTCTCCAGGGTCTTTTTTCAGTCCCCTCCAGTTACCCCAGTACCGTTCCATGTCCTTAGTTACAGGACTGGTTAGACAGTACCTCATTGATGATTACACCGCTTGTTTTCTGATTTGTTGTTGTTTTCCAATTCTTGCTTCAGTTACCTCTGGATGCTTTTCCATTTCTTGATGATCATTGGCACAGATTGGCTATCTGTGTCCTTCAGCACACCAAAGCCATCCCCCAGCAGGAATGGAGCCCTGGCTGGCAAAGGCCCTAGCACAAGCACACTGACCAGTAACCTATTTACACAGGTACACCTCCTTTTGTCTCCTTTCTTCTCTATTTTTTCACATTCATTCCTCCCAGGTCCAATTTGATCTTTCCCTTCCCTGTCTTTGATCCTTCCCCTAAACATCCCATAGTAAGTCTTGTACAACCCCAAAATGTTCTTTCCAACTTCCTGTGGTGAGTCCTATGGTCCTGTAAACAGTAATACTGGGGTTCCCCTCCCTGCCATTGTGTCTCTGCTTCTTTGTGTTCATGGGAATGAGCCTTCAGTCACATAACCTAATCTTTGCCTAGTCCATAAATGCTGTCCTCATTTAGGTTCCCTTCTTGAAGTTCTTTGGGGTAAAAAGTCCCTACATGGCTCTGTGACAGTAGCCTTTTAAGTCTAACCCCGTCTCATGATTGCCCTTACTGTGAAAATTTTGTCCACTATGTCTGCTAATTCCTTTCTACAAACTTCTTTGTTCTAAATATCCTCATGTGATGCGTGCTTTTTGAGCAGAGACACAGTCTCTTAAATTTATAAGAAATTTTATTCACTTTTAAAAGACTTTAAGTTCCCATGGACAGAGGGAAGGCTTCCTGTCCTAAAGGCACTCAGTCTACCTCCAGTGTAAACAAGGTGGGGCTTCAACTGGAAGCATAGGGGATGGTGTTCTGGGAGAAAGACCGTGGGGCCTACTTCCAGTTGCAAAACCTAAGACAAGCCTTTACACCAGAAGTAGGAGTGGAGGGCAGCTGTCACTGCTTTTTTGTCTCTGATCTACACCATGCATGCCATGGTCATGAGGAGATGAGGTGGTGTGATACTCCACTGAGTGATACAGTTTGCCTGAGTGGATGGGTAAGCAGGTAATGATGATTCCTGATCTGCAGACACATCCCACAGAGATCAGAGCTTCAGCCCCGCCAGGCCCATACTGGTAATCCCAGAGGAACGGGTCGCTCATTCTGACTGGTTGACATGCTGGGTCTATGGACAACAGTTTAGCTTCCATGCATTGCAGTTCTTGGGCTTCAGCTCCTACATGGTATCAGATGACTACATGTGGTGTTGCTCCCAAAGGACTATCACTTTAACAATTTAATACCTTTCATATTAAATCATTGATATAAGGTGGCAATGGTTCTGCTAATCACACAGCCTGAGGCCAAATATCTTTGATTTCCTCCATCCCAGAGGCAAGTTAATAATTCGCACCAGAGTTTCTATAACCCTCCATCCCTCCATCCAAGTAATGTACAAGAGAAGGAACATTACCTGTGCTACCAGCTCATACTGGATTAATCTAGTCAGTTCAAACTTGGCAGATGTTATCACAGCTTATTTGTCTGGGGAATTCTTCCACATAGGCTAAACTCAGCAGAACTTACCATACAGGGAAGTTCTTTGTTTAGCATTTGCCAACAGTGCAGGAAGACTTGTTTGCCTGTCCTGAATTATCTCAGCAATTACCTTTATGAAGGCAATTAAAAATAATACACCTTTTAAGAAACCATTAGAGATTGCATCTGACCAAAAGTGGGAATCTGTGAAAAACAGATGACCGTGATGGTGGGCCATGACTTGTAGGATTCCTTCAGAAATGCAGTGCTTACAGAAAAATGTACCTCTTTGATCAACGTGCCCAAAGGGTCCGTGGCACAAATCTCAGACAAAGAGCATTCTTTGTTCGTGGAAATCTATATTGTTTCATACACCACCATTTCCCAAACAGAAAGGAAATGTAGGAGACAGATTTTATCAGAGCAAAAGATGCACAGAATCCTAGAAGGAGTCATTCCAAGTGACAAATGGAAGAGTGAGGTGTGAGAACAAATATTTTACCTGTTTTGTGTAGCAGAATAAATTTCCATTTGGGGTTTGGTTCTTAATCTCACCTAAAGGCAATCTAATCCTGCCTAAAGGCAGGTTCTTGGGCAATTTAGGCATTATCTCTGAAATGTCAATGAGCATGAATTCACTTTAGTATTTTAGTGGAGCAGGTTGCATGTTCCTGTATTTTCCTGGCACTTTCCTGAGTTAGATGTGTTTCTGTAACTGTAGCTGTCTAAGATGCCATCTTAGATGTCTAAAATGGCAAGATTCTCAGAGCTACATACCTTCTATTGCTCCACGAATACATGGATGTTTGGGAGGGAAATACACTTCTTGTAGTACATCTTATCTAGGCACAGCAAAGATCAAGCTGTGAGTCATTGCTCTAAGTATAATATAATATTACTAACATTTTGAGGGAGGACATAGTTGGCCAAGTGGGGTGAGACAATGATGGGCCTATAGTTCAGTTACACACTGTTAACCAGTGTGTAATACAGATGGCTTAAGAGTTGATGAGATGTGAGGAAAAGTATAAAAATATCTAATGATTGTAAAGCATTTGTTGAGTAAATACCCAGTCCTTGATTTTTAATACTCTGTTAAGTTGGGATTTTTTTTTTCCCAGGCTTATCTTTGACATTATGTTGGAGGTACTTCAGGAAGATCAGGTCTGAACAGTTAGGAGAAGTTTTTCTTGTCCTAGATGGGTGTTTCTCTTCTTCACTGACTGCCTGTGTGAGTTCATTCAGCTGTGGAGTAGTTTCGCTTGCATCATCTCTACAGAGCCATATTAATGCCGCGCAAAATGAACCTGTATGTAGATCCTGATTTATTTATTTAGATATTTATTTTTCTATAAGTCCATTCATGGATTCTGATCACTCAGTTGGGCAAGTTGTTTTTTTCCTGAGGTTTGTACAATATTTTTCCATACACATATTTATCTCAACAACATAAGGAACACCATCATCAATCAAGGACATCTTCTAAGATGTTGTCATTTAAGAAATATCCTTCCTGCCATCATGTGAAACCTAGCTGGCCTGGTGACATCTTAGAGGAAGGAAAGTCACTGCTCATTAGCAGGGAGTATCCCACCTCCAGTACTACTCTATGAAAAAAAAAAAGAGCTTGCAGAAAAAAAATCAATAGTTTGCATCTATTGAAACTTGCTCTGTGAAAAAATGAACAGCTGTATCAGCCTCCAGGCCAATAGCCTAGGCAATTAAAACAGGCATGGATGGCATCTTGCTTCCAGACTGATCCCTCAGTTCTCTTAGGTCCTTGGGTGGCAGCAGAAGGCATAGTTTCTCAGTCATAGGCTGTCTGGGGTTGAGAATCAATTGCTTTCATCTGTGTTTCTCTAAACTTCTATGTCAGCACGTGTTCATGTTCTTCAGAAGTGCTGTGATCTATGTAGTCACCCACCCACTTACCAACGTTGGAGAAAAATCCATTCCAGGTCAAAAATGTAATAGGAAATGAGGAATTTTTAGATTGAAACATCTTGGATTTGCAGCTTAGTGCAGTTATCTAGGTGATAATGGAGAAGATTTGGAAGTTTGAGGTTGTTTGGCTCTTTTATTATTTCCCAGAATTTAGGTTTGATTCACCTTCCCTGGGAAGAGTAGATTGAAGCTGCCCATGCAAAAGTGGTAGAAACTGCCTGAAGGAAAGTCAGGTTCGTGTTGCTACTTTAACCACTCTGCTCTAACCATCCTAGCTCCTCAAAACACAGCAGTTTTTGATTGCTTCTTCTGACTGCTAGTCTGAGATTTTTGTGAGAACTGTGTGTTGTCAGGGCCTCTGTACTCACTGGTAAATGAAAAAAACTGAATGACTTGGACATAAAATTCACCCACCATGTTCACTTCAGAATAGACAATATAAATGCAGGTTCTTTAGGTAACATTTATCATATGACACTCAAAAAGATCACAAATGAAGGTGTAAGTTTTTGCTTTAGGTAGGTATATACCACAGTCTTTCTACAATGACAAGCTTAGCTAGACAGACCATACTGTGGTAGCTTGATAATATTTGGAGACATATTTAGCTCAACTGTAAATGCCCTAGGCAAATTGACTTTGCTCACCTGTTAGGAATTAAATGAGCTGTGTAGCTCATTAGTGTGGGGTTCTTCCAGCCCAGATGTGCAAAGGATAGCAATCTGCTGTGCATCTGATCTTCTAGGTATTATACAATGAACAAAGCCCACTTAAAATTTTTCAGTATTCACATTTGGCAAGTATCAGAGCTACTGATAGCATGTACCTCAAACCTCTGTTTCACATGCGAATACTTCTTGTATATAAGTGCTACTTTTTTCAGAACACTTTTGGAAAGAGTCCCAGGAATCACCTGTAACCATGACCCATGCAGAACTGCAAGAAATTGACTGATTTTAGCCTTACAAGGGTTCATTTATCATTATCATTGTTAACACAGTTTTATTTTAAAACAGATGACCGTGATGGTTACTTAAACCATTGTTACTTAAAGGAGCAACTAGTCAATTACAAGGTGTGTTCAATTTATTTTAAGAAGAGCTGGTGAAAGTACAAGGGAGAAATGTACAGGATTCAGGAGGGAACACTCAGAGATACATGTAGACACAGAATCACTATGTCCCAGGGACTGACTGGCCAGCCCGCAAGGTCCCTGGAGAGAATGGATTCTTGGAGCAGGTGGCATCTTGCAGCTTCAGCTCAGCATGCATAGAAAGATAAATCCCTCTGGCAGCTCCTGGCTATGCCTTTTACGGCTTCTGGACTTGCTGGCCAAGTCTTTGCTGGAAGGTTCTGGGGTCATCTGGATCTGTTCCCCAGGGCCAGACACCCATTCATATCCCAGACAAACTCATTTTGGGGCTAGGAGACATGATCTCCCAAGCAGTGCATGCAACCCCTCTTTCAACTTCACCCTGCCCTCGGCCTCACTCATCCCCACTGTGGAGCTGCAAGATCTAGCCAAGCCTACAAGGGAAATCTACCAGTCTCACACTGGTGACCAAGTAACACATTGCAGTAACAATACCAGACTTAGGCAATGAGAACTGTCATCACAGCAAATTGCCCCAAAGAGTTACAGAAGAAATGTGGTTTCAGATATGCCTCTAACCAGCCACCGGTACTTAGGCATTTAGCTGCATTTGTGCTCGACATGAATAGAGGAATACAGGCTGTGTGAAAAAAAATGTCACCCATCTCTTCTCCCTGTCCTTTTCACTGTCAAAGTGCCTATTCATATCAGTATCCACTTGCTGCTGACCTTCTGCCAGCAACAACCTACTTCCCAGCTCTCCCAGCCTACTCAGCTGGGTTTTCAGGCTGTCTGCCCATGGCTCCCTCACCCCAGCCCGAACTACAGAAGAACCTGCTGCAATTCTGTTTACCAGAAGTCCAACGATTTCCTTTTATTTGGCTCTAGTGCCCTTACCAGCCATCTGGGGACTGTTAGTGTTTGTTATCCCATGTGATTCTGAGACTTTAAAAGAAATCTGAGGAATCTATTGCTCAGCAGATTTATCGTAACATTATAGTCAGCTGAAGATCCCAGGAGGGCAAAGAAATTTCTCTGATGCGGGAATCTCTTTTGACACAATTCTTCTGTTACCGTGGGTAAAGGCACTTTCACCAAGGCCAAATACATGCAGTTTGTTCCACTGGGAAATGAAGAGTGTATGTCCCTATCATTTCCAGTATTATGTCCTTTCTCTAGGCAGTTTGTATGGTTCTCTCTGGGGATACCTAGATTGCTAACTGTCCTTTTCCCTTTTGCCACTTTCCCAGCACATCATTACAATCTGGCATTTGTTCCTCTCTATCTGTTGGCCTGCCCAGCTCCCACCCCACCTTCCTTTCCAGGTCCATGCCCCTTTTGCACCTGCCGATCTGGTTCCCCCACACCTCCCCCAGTATTTCCTTTCTGCTCCCAATACCTTTGCAAAAGTCATGCTTTTAACAGTCTCCCACGATTTTCCATGCCGGCCTGGTGCCCTGCCCCGGCATCCCTCTTCTCCTGGCCCAACCCTACACTTGTTACCCGCGGGGGGAGCTGGACGCTGGGCACGGGCTGTAGCCCCAGGGCAGCATTCCCTCGGCGCGGGTAGCCGCGCTGCGCTCCGTGGGCTCCCTGCGCTCGGCGCGGCGGAAGAGGGCCCGTCTGGCCGCGCACATGACGGCGCGGTGGGAGGGCGGCCCCGGCGGGCGGCTCGGCCGCGCCACCGCCCAGCGGGCGGCAGAGGCGGCCCCAGCGCGCACCGGCGGCGGCGGCGGCAGGGCCGGGGCAGCGGGAGCAGCCGGGACAGCGGGGGCGCGGAGCCGCGGCCGGAGCCGGGCAGCGCGGTGCTGAAGGGACAGCGCCCGCCCCGCCCCGCCCCGCCCCGCTCGGGCAGCCGGCGGAGACCACGGCGCGGCGCCCCGGGAGCGGGGCGGGGGAGCCGGCACCCGGGCCCCGCCCGGAGCGGCGGGCGCAGGGGCCCCGTCCTGCCCCCGCGGGAGCGGCGCCCCGGGCCCCGCGCAGCGCCCGCCGCCGCCCGCCCGCCGCGCCGATGCCGGGCGTGGGGGCGATCGGGGCGCGGTGCAGGCACCGGCCGCGCAGGAGCCCCAAGAAAAGCCCCAAGGCGGAGCCGGGCCAGGCCGGGGCCGCCATGGACGCGGCGATTTGGATCTACCAGTTCCGGCTGATCGTGCTGGGCGACTCCACCGTGGGCAAATCCTGCCTCTTGCACCGCTTCACCGAGGGCCGCTTCCCGGGGCCGCTGCATTCCGACCCCACCGTGGGGGTGGACTTCTTCTCCCGGCTGGTGGAGATCGAGCCCGGCAAGAGGGTCAAGCTGCAGCTCTGGGACACGGCGGGGCAGGAGCGGTTCAGGTACAGGACCTGGGATCTTACCCACACCCCCTCCCGCCCGCTCCCCAAACCTGCCGGCTGCCGGGCACACCCTGCTGCCCTCCCGGCCCTGTACCCTCCTCATCCGACACATCTCTGGCCCCAAGGACTTTACCTTGCCCCCCAGCACATTTCCATTCACCCAATTGTTGCCCCAAACAGTCCTCCACCCCATTGCCTGCCAGTGGTCCTAGCCCTGTGGCCCACCATCTCTCTTGCCCCACTGTCCACCAGTTCCTTTTCAAGAGTTTCCTTCCTCACCCTTTCCCCTCAGACACACCAAAGAACAGCTACCCTTCTCCTCCCAGCTCTCACTGTGGGGTAACAAGTGGCCTTGTCCTGTTTCTTTTTCCCTCCCTCATCTTGCCCCTGAAGTCCTGGACCTAACATAGAAATTCCTCCTCCACATTCTTTTCTTTCTTTGCTGCAAGAGCCCTCTGCCTAACTCTGCATTTCTTACTTTGTCATCCCCTCCGAACTCATCCTCCCCTGCAGTATTTCCCTCTGCCATTAACTCTCCCATGCAATCTGGAGACCAGGCCACCTCCCAGCTCTTCCTCCTTCCAGCACAGCAGCACCGTGTGCACCAGTGCAGCCGTGACAGTGTGGAAGCCATTGGGCAGCCAGCTTCAGTCCCTTATTAGTGTTTTATCTGCCTTCTGCACCTGCTGTGATCTGATGATTGCTTCACTACTACCTCTACCATTTATAATGTAGCTAAACTAGCTCAAATGCTGCACTGAGTATTAAATACTCTCCTTTCTCCCCTTTGTTACAAACAGGTAGCAAAACTACCCTCTTTTCCTTCCCCAGAAGTCTCAGTCATTTCCCAGTTTACAAGCTGATACTGTCACTCACTCACTCTTGTATCTCCGTTGTATCTGTAGTACTTGCCACTTCAGGCAACTTCTGTATGGATTTTAGTTTGGACTTGGGGTTCAATAGATGTGAATTCATGGCACGGGCAAATGCGTAGCCCATCTCCGTGCACCTGAACTGTGCACCTGTTGTTACTGGAATGCTAGCAGGAGGATTGAAACGGGCCTTTTCACTGGCCAAAATCAATTCCTCTGTACTCCCTGTCTTCCATCGCAACAGTTGTGCAGATTCCCACACCCAGCTGAAGAGGTGGGATTGCATTGTTTTAGTGGGGGACAACTTTTTTTTTCTCTATGATAAGCCTTAGAGTGAAACAACAAACAAGGTTCCTGGGCTTGCATGAGTCACAACTTCAGATGTATTTTTGTAGGTAGGCTTCTGAAGGGTTAGCAAAGAAATTAACAATGTTAATGGAAAGCTCTTAGCATTTTTCAGCCTCTTTGTGCTCTCCAGACAGAATGCAGAATACTTGTAAATGAGTGACTAAGAGTGTACAGTCTCTTTATTTTGAATGTGCTGACATATAGCCAGGATGGCCAATGACAAGACACTCAACTGAAAGAAATGCAAATGCACAGAATCTTGCATACATTTAAAATCAAATTATAGTCATCCTTTAACCCCAGAGTGCTCAGGGAATATACACTGATGAGTCATGCAGTCAGCTGCTCTTAAATTTACCTCTGTGTTTTTTCTAAGACTCAGAAGATACAACCTGAAGAAAGTCGTTTTAAATATTTGCATTTGTTTTTCTGCTAAGAGTTTCTTGTCAGTTGGTGTACTAAATATCATGGTGTTTAATGTATAGTCTGTTTTACATTTAGTCAAATAAATTATAAATATTTTATTAAGTTACACCACAGGTTTAAATGTTGCACATTCCCTTCTCTGCTAATGGAGAACACTACAGATCACAAGCAAAGACGATCTTAGGGAAGAGCTAATTACTCCAAGAAGTTATCTAATTCTGGGGAACACCAAGCAGTTTGCAGTTCTGATTTCCAATTCTGCTCTGGCTCACTTGCATTGGGATTTTAGAGGAGGTAAAACCTGTCTTTAAAGCTCCCTGGGGAGTTCCCTGGATGCAGGGCAAACTACTGGCTGCATAATAATCCCCTTCTTTTGGTCCCAGGCATTAGGGACATTCCCAGGGGAAAAGTAAGGTGTGACACACCTGCCATTACAATCTCTTAAAAAATGTCATGTACTTTCTCGGAGGAATTATTTGGAAAAAATTCTCACGTCTCTAGTTCATTGATTATTCCGTATTTGAACTGGATTTCATGCATTGGCTTAGAAATCATCTTTAACACGCCCTGACAGGGCAGTTATTGAATATATTTATTTTGACATCAGTAAGGCATCACTAAGCAGCATCTCCCATTGTCTGAGGTGCCACATGGACAACAACATAATCACTAACACCTTTAACACCTTACTAGAACAAGAACCTACAGACGTGCAGTATAGCCTCAGGTCTGTAATGCAGATTAACGAAAATGAAGGGTAGACCCTCAGTTTCTTTCTATGTTCAGATCAGTCATTTAGAGAAATCTGCTACTTTGGCTGTGTTTTACATCATCTACTTTGCTATGATTTTTGTTTGTTTGTTTAATTTTCCCGTATTTAAATCCAATAATATATTAAATCATGAAACCGCCAATGCTATAAAATGCTCAGTAGTGGTGCTAAGACTGAGAGCTCATTTAAGTAGAGGCAAAATATTGTGGGGGTGATTCCACTGACCCACTTTTTAGTAGACCAGAATATTAGATACATTCTGCTTCTAGCACGTCTTGAAAATAAAACTCTATCCTATTCTTTTTCAGTAAGCAATATGTATTTTCAAAAGTAAGACCATTAAAATGTAGTCTTTAGTCATAGTATAAAAACAACTCTTCAAAATTAGATAAAGCTTCTAGTGAAAGTTTGGTTCATCTGGTAAAGATCAGTAAGATCATAATGAAAAAGAAACACCGTGACTGCCTTAAAGCCTCCCTAAACCATAGTCTGATGTGATTATACAAAGACTTAGAGAATCATAGAATATCCTGAGTTGGAAGGGACCCACAAGGATCATCAAGTCCAACTCCTGGCCCTGCACAGGACAACCCCAAGAATCACACCATGTGCCTAAGAACATTGTCCAAATATGCTTCTTGAACTCTGTCAGGCTGGTGCAGTGACCACTTCCCTGGGGAGCCTGTTCCAGTGCCCAACCATCGTCTGGGTGAAGAACCTTTTTCTAATACCCAGCTTCAGGCCATTCCCTCAGGTCCTGTCACTGGGCACCACAGACAAGAGATCAGTGCCTGCCCCTCCTCTTCCCCTCACAAGGAAGCTGTAACTGCAGTGAGGTCTCCCCTCAGCCTCCTCTTCTCCAGGCTGAACACACCAAGTGACCTCAGCCACTCCTTGTATGGCTTCCCCTCAGGGCCCTTCCCCATCTTCATTGCCCTCCTTTGGACACTCTCCAATAGTTTAATGTCTGTCTTACATTGTGGCACCCAAATCTGGCCCCAGCACTCGAGGTGAGGCCGCCCCAGTGCAGAGCAGAGTGGGACAATCCCCCTCCCTTGCCCGGCTGGTGATGCTGTGCCTGATGCCCCAGGACAGGGTTGGCCCTCCTGGCTGCCAGGGCACTGCTGACTCATGAAGTGTAAAAGCACTGGGACAGGTTGTGTGGGGCGTGGTGGCATCACCATCCCTGGAGTTATTTAAGAAATGTAGGTGTGTCAGCTCAAGGAAGTGGTTCAGTGGTGAACTGTGCAGCACTGAATTAACAATCATAGTCAATGATCGTAAAGATTTTTCCCAGCCTAAATGATTCTGTAGTTCTATGATCCTTTTCTCAGATTTTAGAAAACCACATAACATGATACTGTATGCATCAATGTGTCTTTAAAAATTTTGTATTGCTTTTTTCTTGAGTTACTGTTGAATCTCCTTTTTGGTAATGAGAAAACTAGTTTCAAATTATACGTACCAGAAGTACAGAAAAAATGACTGTTGTGCCTCCAATATATTTACCCAGTTTTTGTGATGTACAGTACAAAGTTACAGAATACTTTTTAGTCATCGGCATTAAATAATTAATTAAATAATTAATACATTATGTGTATGCAATACATACACATAATTCAATATAATGACTTAGATCATCAGCTACTGTAAATTAGCACATCTCTGCAGAAGGGACTTACAACAGATGAGGGTACTGACTGCTGTGTATAAGCATCCAAAAACACACAGAGGGCTGTTTCAGTACTCCAGTTCATAGATACATGATATAACATCTTCTTATATAGAAATGCTTGGCAGATGAGGCATTGCATTTTCAATACTAACCTACTTTCTTTCCTGGCTAATGCATTTCTTTGTTTTCAAGGTTTGGAGCGGGGGGAGGGTTGTTTCAGTTTTTCGTTTGGGTTTTCTTTTTTATGAAAGTACGTTGTATTAGCTTTCACTTCTCCAAATCAAATCCCATTTTTGTCACCCACATTTGCTCTGACTAGAACTACATAAATTATTTTATGCCTTCATTTGTGTTTGCAGACACTCTAAAGGGAAAAAAATGGTTACGAAAGCCAGAAGCAGATCCTTATGGCACCTATATTTAATATTTCACAAAATGTGACACCCCTCATTTATGGTCTTGAGTAATTTTGGGGAACAGTGTGCCATTTTTCATATCCAGGCTATTTGAATTAATCTGAGGTTAAGATCCTGTTGTCTTCACATTCAGAGAGACACTGCATGGAGTCTATTGCTGGGAACGTAGAAAAGATCTTTCTAAGCATTAGGAGAAACAGTCCCTCCCTCTTATCTAAATAAAACCATTTCAAATGCTCTTTGCTGTGGCTAAATGAATTTAGATATGCCAAGAAATCGAAGCCTTATTTATCTGTGCACTTACCTATCTGTAATAGGACTATTGCTGCTAATTATACCTCTGTGTTCAAATTGTTATCAAAAACTCTGTGAAATGCGATGAGCTGAGAATCGGAGGGAGCTACTGTTATAGAAAGATGTGCTACTGTGAACAGTTCATCCTCCTTCCGAAAGTTTCGAGGCTGCATCCTCTTCATAATCGTGAGATAAAATGGAATTCATTCTTAGCTTACGTTATGATTTCAAATAATGACTGTTTAGATATTGTGCATCTCATTTCATTTGCAGAATACTTCTGTATACACTAGCTCTATATTTATGCCAGCAACAAGTGCTTGTGTCCACTCTTTGGTAGGCTGTCACTTCCTTTAAAATGTCTCCTCTCACCTTCTTTCTCCCCTACTGCTCATGATTAGAGAATTTAAATAATTTTTTAGTTCCTATATTTTTCTCTCTCTCTCCCTCCCCATTTTTTTTTTTTTTTAATTTTAGAGCACATGAAAAAATTTTCAACCAAAATAAGAGTTTCTGTCTTCCAAAATTCCTTCCAGTGAATGTTCTGGAGCTTAGAGGGCTCAAAATTAGAAAATATCTCTTGCCAGCCCTCATGCTAAAAAAATGTAAATGTATAAAATATAAAGAGCTTTTGAACCTCTGTGAGAGAGATGCTGGAGGCAGATGTGTCCCTTGCCTGTAATAAGTGTGTGTTTGCCCAGCTCACTCAAAACTTTTGGACAGTTTTGTTCAGGGAGTTTCCTTTCTCTGCCTGTTACCTGTTGACTTCTGCAAGCACAAAAAGTTACGGTTATCTATATAACCTTTCTTTTAAAGAATGTTTCTGCAAGGAATGCAAAAGGATATGCCTGTATATTGGCAAGTTTAGGCTCCAGGTTTCTTGACATATGTGTACATATTTCAGTTTGAAATAATTGATTATAACAAAGTGAAGTGCATGTTTATATGAAGCTGAAGGACTCAGACTTGACATCAGAAGTATATATCTTTTCTTCTCTGAACATGTCCCACAGTTTGCTAATAAAGACCACTTTGCAGAATAATTCAGCATTCAATATTTGCCCTAGAGGTGTCGGGTTCAGGAATGTTTAGAAAGTGAATTTTGAATGTAAGAAAAAAACAGTAATCCAGTAGATAAATTAATAAATTTCAGTCAGCTTTTAAAAAGTAAACTTATTTAATAAAACTTGTAAAAGATAAAAACATATTGCCATATGGAAAAGTAATCACCTTTGAATAAAGTGAAAATGCATTTTAATTTTCCTTTTTCCTTTTATTTCCCCTTCATAGATCAATAACACGCTCTTATTATCGCAATTCTGTGGGTGGCTTACTAGTGTTTGACATCACAAATCGACGATCTTTTGAACATGTGAAGGACTGGCTAGAGGAAGCAAAAATGCACGTGCAGCCCTTTCAGATTGTGTTCCTGTTAGTAGGACACAAATGTGACTTAGTGTCGCAGCGTGAGGTTACAAGAGAAGAAGCTGAAAAACTGTCATCTGACTGTGGTATGAAATACATAGAAACTTCAGCAAAAGATGCCACAAATGTTGAAGAGTCCTTTACAATTCTTACACGAGACATCTATGAACTTGTAAAAAATGGAGAAATCTCAATACAAGATGGATGGGAAGGTGTCAAGAGTGGCTTTGTTCCGAATGTTGTACATTCATCAGAAGAAGCTGTAAAGCCCAGAAGACAGTGCATCTGCTGAGTTTGTAGCATGCCAAAGAGCCCATGGGGTGTTTAGAAGATGATGCCAATCTAAATGACAGAAAAATAATTTTGAAACAATATTAGATCATGACATAGCTGAATCATAGAACAGTAATTTGGTTTTGTATCCTTCTGTCTAGGTTATAATCCATAACACTTTAAGTGCTTTTTTTCTTTACAGAGTACAATAACTTTGTGTGGTCTTCAGGAAAAGAAATTATATATTGCTAAAGGGAAAACTAATTCTATAGCAAGACATTGAGAAAGCGCAATAATCATCGTGACAACATCCTCTCTTGGGCTTTGTATTTTGAATACTGTTTAAAATCAACATCTCGTTAGGTGAGGATCAGATGAGCTCATTACTATTGTTCATCCTGCCTTAGCTTTGGACAAGAAAATATTATACCTTATACTTTTTTAATGGGATTCTTTACTCAAGTGCAGGGTTGCTAATAACCATTAAAGTTTAGAATGCTGTAGAATTTGGTAATAAAGATAACTAAGGAAAGCAAACTGAAAGATTGCTCCAATAGAAAACACTTTTGATATGACAATGAATACAAGCCTTACTAAAAACAGAATGTTTAAGAAAAGATGATTTATTTGTATACAAAAATAGGGAATAGAAACCGTGGAATTTATTACTAAATATTTTCTGAATTGCCAATGAAACTAAACATAACATCACATATGATCCAGCTGTTATTTGACTTGTATACAAAACAGTTTTTCCAACCACTGGAGTTACATTTCAGTGGCCAGATCCTCAGCTGGGTAATCATTGTCACACTGATGCCTATGGAATTACGTTAATTTACACAAACAAATTCCATATTAGCTTTAAAAAATAAACCTACTTCTAACTAGAAGTGAAAGAAGTTTAAAAGTGCTGCAACCCATGGGAACCCAGGCCTTAAATTTGAATAGGGCAAGGACAGTTTTATTCTTAGCAGGCAAATGTTAAACTGTTATCTAAAAAAGGAAGATTTTAAACAAAAACTGTTATGAATAGAGCATTTGGAGAGAAAAGAATTTCTAAAATAATGCTTGGCTACAGAGAGCAAAGTTAGAGAACTCCTATTCCAAGAAAGAAACCCATAATAGCTTTTAATAACAGCAATAGGAGAAATCTGTGATCATGTAGCATTTTACTGAGCTTGGAGTCTCATCTTCCTATTCCTCTGAATATAACACACTCTAGCTTTATGGCAACTAGGTCTAGCACTTAAATACCAAATAAATCTATTTCTATTTTATTGTAGTAGTATAAAAGATTACTTGATCTCCAGAGTTGATAAACATCTACAATTTATCTGGCATACTCATAACCACCAAACATCAAGCCAGTTATCTTCATATAAAGGTGTGTTATCATGTACAATTCTCCTTTTTCAAGACCAGGCAACAAGTCTATCTAATCTAATTTTCTTCTTTAACAAGCATATGTTGGTTTTCTCTCAGGTTACTTTTATGTTCTTTTACAATCCTTTTTCAAATATTTTATAGTATGGAGACAGGTTGCTTGGTTCCACTTACTTTATACATTTAGGGCAACTAAAACCATTAACTTTGAAGGGAAATAAAAGTTTAAGTTTTTCTAAAGCCTAAGTCTTACTTGCACTGAGGTACAGTTATACTATCATGGAAGGATACAGAGGCCTTAATATAAACAGGAATCAGCCTTAATTCATTAGCAAATAAAACAGTTAATTCTAGTCTCAGCATGCAACAGAGTAATTGCTGTGAGCCTGATTCTCTATTAAACTACATGTATTGACACCAAATCAACTTTGTTCAGAGGGTATTTTAGGCCCTCTTTATGAAGTAAACATGACTACAGATGCCAAAAGGTAGCGCAGAATCAGGCTGTGTGCATTTGACACTGATTCCCCTATGATATGAGGCCTGTGTTGTGCATCTCAGAAGATCTTCTCTTCGTTGTTTAAGAGGCCAACAAATAAATGTGACTGGGGAGTCAACAGACCCAAAGTCTACCACTGGTTCGCTGTGTGTTTCTGAGCAAGGCATTTGTGTTTTCTGTGCCTCACCTTCTGTATCTCAAATATAGAGATGATTGTTCTTCCTCAAATTCACAACGACTGCTGAGACCAAATCAGTCTCTATTATCTCCAGTCCTGGACTCTACCCTCTGTGTGCTACCTGGTTTTGAGTGTTTAGCACCATGGGATGTGGATACTGGTTTCTTCTGACATACCCAAATAACAATAATAATAATTTAAAAATTAAAACAGCTTTATAAGTGCCAGGTATTGCTGTGAATCTATAATTCATTGCACATTTCATTACTTTTAGACTAAAATCTTGTATTTTAAATTTTTTTTCCTGAATACTCTGGAGCCAATGAGATTTTCATTCTGTATGAAAAAAAAGGGTTGTACTGGGGGGAAAAGGGCTGGGAGAAGAGGGGAGTGGAGGGGAGGTATGCACAGAGAAATAAACAATCATCAGAACAGAGCCTTAATCTCTGTTGTCAATGTTGTACCTGTGGTGTCACATTTATTACACTCGGAATAGAGCTTTTAACCAGATTCAACTGTGTAAGGAACTGGTATTGTCAATGCAACTAGAAGAGAAGTTCACTGCATTTTAAACTACTGTGCACATAGTTGTCTTATTTGTAATTCCTAAAAATGTAGATTAACATGTACTTTCAAACATTGTCTGTCTTTATGATATATTAAAACACTAATGTACCGTCTCACTACACACTTGCAGTTGATAGAAATGTCTGATAAATAGATAATTTGTTGAAATGCATTGTTTTCTTTTCAGATGCTTTGCAATATGGTATGTAAGTAACAGCTTGAATAAGCTGTAGAACAGGTTATAGTTCAGTGCATGTATATTCGTTTTCCCCCCAAGGAAGCATGAATATTGATAACAGAATTAAATTCCCAGAAATTACAGACATTAGATAAATCTTACTTGGTAGCCAAATTAAAAACTATAAAATATTTAATAAGAAAACACAAACTTTGCAAATTAAGGTTTGGTCAATCCCAGTTAAGAAGTGGAAAGTGTTGAAAAACCTTGACAAAGGTTTTATTTGGATTCATAGGCCTGGAAAATGAATGGATAAAAAGTAGTGTTTTGGACTCCTAAAATGTTTAGACTTACATTGCTTTTATTTGAATTTTGATAACGAAGAGTAAATATCTTCCTCTACTCATTAAAATACTTTACACATGAATCCTTCAGATATTTTGGCTTGCTTATAATTGGATCCTTCCCATGTAAGAAGCAGAAACTAGCCTCATTCATACGTTAGGAATCAGCCAAGGAAAAGATTTTGAGGTAGCAAATGTTCCTATTGCTCATTTATGCCTTCAATATGGAATAGACTTACTGATCTAACTTCAAACTGGTGACTGTCCTGTGCTCACAGATAATAATGCAGGCTTGACTGAGGCCCCAGGCCCTGTGCTGAGATCCCTTCTGCCTCAGACGAACACACTGGTACCCAAGTCGCCTGTCTGAAAGCAAAGGTGGGTGGATGCACCATGATCTCAGATATTTCAGTCTCAGCATTTCAGCTCACTTAGGGACTACACGCTTCGTTGCCCTCTTTTTACGTAATTAACATCCAGGAAGAGTGCTTTTTCTTCACTGTAGACCCTGGAACAATGTGAGCTCCTCCAAATCTCCACCTTTGCTTTTTATGCAGAGCTGGCACAGCAATTTCAGCGACCTTTATTCAGTCTTGAAGAAAAAGAAGGAAGGCTGAGGGTTTATTCTCTACATGGACATGGAACCTTACCACAAACATGCTGGACTGTTTAAGAAATCATTACTTATCAAAAAACAATTGTCAATAGCAAAAATTTGCATTGCTCATTTCTCAGAGTCTGTACACTATCTTCCAAATAAGTGAATGAAATTAAAATTCTAAAAGAGGAATCTGTAAAATATAACTCTCCCTAAAAAAGCCTAATGGATAGGACTACGCAACAAAATAAACAGATCAAAAAAATAATAAATAAGTCAAGCCTTTGTGCAATGATCCTCTCCTCTAGTACTTAACTGTGTGGTAACACAAATGTTGCCTAATTTCTTTAAGGATAATAATGGTATAATTGAATGTATTTAAAACTAGAAGAATTCAACCAAAAAGTCATCTGCCTGTCCTCAGAGAAAAAATACTACTATCTCATGAATGCATGTAAACTTACTTCCCAGCTCATTTCTAGTAGTAATTCAATGTCTGGGTCTAGTGCTACATCCCAGGATGCTCGCCTCTGAAAACTGACTACCTACATTTGCTGTTTTACTCATCGACATTTCCCCTTCTGTGAAGTGAACACAGCTGTGGAAAAGCTGAATTTTTCTTTTAAGCATGGCAGAATTGTTTATTGCGTGTCAACAAATGCGCAAATCTGATAAAAATAATGCAACCAAAGATGTGCCAGTTGAGCTTAATACGAAGACTACAAAGGCACGGGTTCCTGAATACAATTTACCTTGCATAATACTTAATCAGAAGCAGTGTGAAGAAAACGAAGTTGGTTCTGCAAATCTAAAAGCCTTTTCCCAAACAGGACTTTTAATGTGGAAGAGCCGGATATATAGGCAGCAAATTCTAAAGTGCAATCGGTTTTCTTCATGGAGTTGCTGCTCCCACAGGCAACCAGTGGAACAGCAAACGCATGGCTAAAATGAGCCCAGGAAAAGAGCTTCATAGCACCAATCCACAAAAATATACACAATGTGGGCTTCTTACCCTGGGGAGTCAGGGAACAGTCATTTGGCCACAAACGCCACTTGCATGGCTTCTTCTCCCATGAACACCCATCACCCACAGAGGCTAGACAGGAATGGAGAGTAGCAGGCTCTTTATGGAGGAGTTTAAATAAATCTTCATTTAAACTCAAACAGAGGAATTCAAAATCCCAATCCTAAAATTCTAGAGTGGATCACTGTCTTTGAAAGTATTTAATTCATTTACTTCTCAGAGAAAGTAATGTTTTAGGCTAGGCCTGAGCTATGCAGGGATGGATGCTCAGTGTGTAACCAGCAGAGAGATGACTACTCCCTGGAAGCAGTACTGGGAGCCAGCTGACAACACCCTCCAGCAGCCTCACAAGCTACAAGGGCAGCTCAGATTAAGATTAACCTGATCACAAGCTGCTAAAGGCTCACCTTGCAGCTGAAGAGCTTCTACAGAAAGGTAAAAATAGAAGTAGCAAACCCAAAATCTATGCATTGTAAATAAAAGCAATGTCTAGGTAAAGAAACTGACATTTCAGCTACAGTTCAGTTACTGCCATTCCTCACTGCTGTGGCTTCAAATCTGTGCAGTCTATGCAAACGGAGTTTTCCAACTCCGTGAAAATTGTGGAAGGACAAACAGCATCCTGTAGCAATAAAGCCAATCTCCAGGGAGAAGGCTGCACAAGATAGGGGTGGAAGGAGGATGCAGATAATTTCTTCCATCCCTGCACAACCCTGGGGGAGCAATGAGACTCCGCTTCCAGAGCCCTTAAGACCCTGTAGAAATATCCATCACTGTTGTTGGACTTGTGGGATGAAAGAACGCGCCAAGGGCCTGGAGTTGGCACAGAGATGCAGGCTATTGGCTCCCTAACTCCAGTGCTCCCTAAGGGTAGGTTACCTCTGTGGCAGAGCTGCAGGAACGGTTGGGTATAACTCTATGCTGGCACTATGCCTACATTGCATAAAAGCAAATGTCCACATTGCAGGCTTTTTCCCCTTTCACTTTCTCCCCCATGTGGTTTCTTTACAGGAAGGGACTGTCAGAAGACATATCTGGCACCAAGGTCTGACAGTGAGGAGGGCAATGGTTGAAAATTTTAGTGGTAGTTGCTAAGTATTAAGGTACTAAAACTGAAGGGAGGAATTGTGGAAAATATTCCAGTCATAATCTTAGTAATAAAAACCTTTCAGGGCTGGCACTGCTCTGCAGCACTTTCGAGAATTGTCCATTTTGGTTAAGTTTTCAATGCCAAGGAAATAGTTCAGCTATTTAGTAATAATTTATATTAGTTTGTCATTTAAAAATAATTACTGATTATTATTCAGGGAGAAAAGTCTTCTCTGTGCAGATAGTTTTAGTAATTTTGCTGACATACAGCTTGTGTTGTATGTTTTAAAAGAGCAAGCTATGCCAAGACGTAACTTTTAAATACACAAGTCTCAAATCCCATCAAGCAGGCCATTGAAATGCACTGTTCATTTTATTGGGATTTTTCTCTGCCCAATTCTCTGTAGAAAAGAGAGTCTGATTCTCAGAAAAGCTTTTAAAACAAAAGAGAGACAAAGCTTACTGAGCACTGAAAAAAAGATGCACGTGTGAACAAGTGTCAGAAAAGTAGAACATGTTTCTTCATGTTGTATCGTCTTTCACTCTACCATGCTTTACAGCCCAACTGTAGCTCCCCAAGTACATAGTGAATGGAACAGTAAATTTCTAGCTGTCCAAAAAACACTAGGAGATCACATGTTATTCCCCGCAGCAATTCTCCACAACTCTGAGCTTGGGTGAGGAACAATGGCTACATTCTGCCTAACACATGCCATGTGCTTCTCTGTGTCCCAGGAGGAATTTGGCCTCAACAAAAATCCTCCCGCAGGTTCTGCCTGCAAACAGTCACTCTGCACCACCCCGCACCATCCTCAGTGACACTCAGGATAAAAAGTGTAAGGTTTTCCAGCAAGGAAACTATGATGGAATAGCACTGTGGTCTAAAAAATACATCAGAGGAAAACAAACATCAGGGAGAGAGGTTATTTAAGCTAAAGAACAATGTTGGCATGAGAACAAAGGGGTCATACTGAGATGCACAGGATAGGTGGTTCTGGTGACGCTAAGATAGCAAAGCCTTGGGCCACTGTAAGTGAAAGCAACAGTAATCTTTACTGCCACATGCAGGCAATTTCGCCAGGATGCCATTGTCATTAACTGAAAAGGTGATGCAAAGCCCAGATAGTAAACACCAGAAGTGTTTGCTTTCTTGTTGAAATGGAAACAAACGTAGGAGAAGTTTGGTCACTGACAGTGCTTCTTTTTTCAGCTATAGGTAGATATCTGAGTGTTCTTGCCCTTTTAAAAGGACTGTCTTTGGTGACTCACGGCACAGTTTGTGCATGAGGTCATTGTGATAGTCCACAGCAGTGATAAACAAGAATTTCCCATTGAAAGAAAAACTGTGAGTTTTAGTATCCCTACTGAATATAACTAGTTTGATGGGAGAAGAGTTTAAAATGGACTAATCAAGCATCATATGCTTTTTTCCCTTCACGGACTAAGTGAAGATTAGAAGAAACTATGTTCATCTTAGTGGTACATGTGTTTCAAGGCATTAGAACAGATCATAGAAACACATATTCCTCTCTGATGCAACTCATTCAAAGCCTGGAATCAGTTCACTCCAACACATCCAGAATATTATCATGGTATTAATTTCACTGATCATCCAAATCGTAATGAGCTGTTCCTTGCAAATCACTTTGAAGCCATGGACATGTCCGGGACTGTCATTCACTCTGCCTTTTACAATCCATGCAAAGGATATAAAACTGTAGGCCAATGTAGTACCAATCAATAATTAATATCTTCATTACCAGCAGAATTTAATAACAATCCATTTGTAATAGAATTAAAGCAAATAAAACAATATTATGTAACACCGAGTACTGTCAAAGCACCCTGAAGTGGTACTAAAATAATATAAAACCTTAAGACTCGTAGATGTCTTTACTTCCCAGAAAATTCATGCACAGATCTTCAGGGAAAAAAACCCCAAAGAATTAAGTCATTGTGTAAACCATGCAAAATGAGATGCACATTATTTTTAATATCAGTAAAAAGTACCAGTGTTTCCTTGTCTCCCTGCTTCTCAAATGTTCAAGTTCTCTTTATTCCTTGGCTAGCCTACGCAGAACTATTGCACAAGACCATATTTGGGAAGGACGCACAAACTCTCATAATCAGTACAGTCTCTGATGACCCATTCACGGCAGCAGCATAAATGTTATGTAATGGCTACCACGTGCCTAAGGGGACTTAGAAAACACCAGACCATGAAAGGTACTCAGGTCCTACTGCATCCTGTGTACTCCTACATTTTTGTGGCAATGTTTGGTAAGTTTGGATGAAAAATGCAAATATAGAGAATTCCGTAATTTTCAAACATAGCATTTTAAAACACTGCCCAACTTCATTCAGCTTCAATGTTGGGTAAGCAAAATTTGCTGTTGCAATAGATTTGTGTTGTGGTTTTGTACTCCAAGCTTGGCATCAAAGGGACCTGAGAGAAGTTCTCTATAGTAGTTCATTTTCTGGCTCTATGTATCAAAAGCAGTTTATAAACATCACTGAATGGTGGCATTAATAGCAAATATATATTTTAAAAGAAACGAATGGAAAATGAAAAGAGCAAAAAAATATCAAATAATTGGAAATGCTCATATTTTTAAAGGGTTTGGGCAAAAGAGAATAAATCAGTTCATAGAGTAGTGGCTCATAGAAATGGCTGCCTCCATGTCACATTCTGCAGAATATGTGTCTCAGCTTTTCTGGTACTTACATACCTGTAACATAATACACAGACTGGGCACCGGAAAGGCTGATGCACAGATACACAATGCACACATTTTACTGCCCCTACTCCTAACTTCAGCACTGTTGTAGAATATATGTGCAATGGAAAGTGCATAATACAATTAGATCTATATTGCATAATTATATATTGTACAAATGAATACAGTATACTTAGATATTTATAGTACAGTATATATGATAGCAGCAGAGAAAAAAAATCGTAAACTAAGTGGAGCATTTGGAAGCTGGAAAACTTGTCAAAATAGATTATTCAATACCTTCTTTTCACTTCTCAATTGAATGAAGGCCTTAATATGACTATCGTAATTTATTCAGTTAATAAGGCTGCAGGCCACATTTGGTCAGCATTATGGAAACTTCCACAACAGTATACACATTTCTTAAATATTTTGTTACAGCTTTTCTTACACTTCAGGGTCCCTATCCTCTGCAATATGAATTTATCTTCAAATCCTATTGCCCCAGGAGAGGCGAAGGGAGGGCTGCCGTCCCTGGTGGCCAGTGGTGTGGCTGTCCATGCTAATGATTCATGGCAGGACAGATTGAGCAGGCAGCATCAGCTCTCAGGGCTCTGAGGCTGTACGAAAAACTTGGTGAAATTTTCTTCAAGGTGCAGTTTTAGGCAAAGGCTGAATATTTTAGTAGAAAAGTGAGAGTCTGTTTTATATAAATAAACCCTGAAATTTTCCAAATCCTTCTCAAAACGTGCCTAAATGCAAACTTTTCCTACTAAATGTTCCCTTGTCTCACTGCCAAGAGCTGGACTTTGATGAACCTTATGTGTCCGTTCCAGCTCTGAATATGCTGTGATCACAGAATCACAAATTGGGTCAGATTGGAAAGGACTGCAGTGGGTCATCAGGTCCAACCTCCCTGCTCCAGCAGGGCCATCCTAGAGCACTTGGCACAGGATTGTATCCAAACAGCTCTTGAACATCTCCATTGAGAGAGATTCCACAACTTCTCTGGGCAACCTGTTCCAGCGCTTGGTTACCCGCACAGCAAAAAAGTTCTTCCCTGTGTTCAGGTGGAAGTTCTGTGCCCGTTGCCCCTTGTCCCAATTGCTTGGCACCACTGAGAAGAGCCTGGTCCATCCTCCTGACACCCTTCCTTTAGATACTTACACACTTGCCCATTCTGTAAATAGAACTTGTGACAAGTGGTACGAAGCGTGACGGCTTACCCGGAGACTGGGAGTAGGGCAGCGACTTGGCTTCGCAGCACACGGGTTGGTGCGGGAGGCCGTGCGGGGCTGTGCCCGCGGTGCTCTCCGCTCCCTCCGGCCGGGCGTGCGGGGGGCCGGTGCCGCGGCACCCGCGGGGGCAGGACAGTGGGACGGGCCGGGGTTAGTTAGTTACTTAGAAGTCAACTCATTTCTGTGCTTACAAACCACGGCGCCTCGGCACGGTGAACCCGCGGCTCCGTGCCGAGCCCCGTCCCCGCGGGGCCGTGAGGGCAGCAGCGGCGGGGCCGGGCGGTGCGGCGGCGGGCCAGCAGGGGGCGCTGCAGGCGGGGCCCGCGCTGGGCGGCGGGGCCGCTCCCGGCGCCGCATCATGTGGGCCCGGCCCCTTCCATGGAGCCGCGGCCGCCGAGCGCCGCCCGGGTGGACGCCGCCATGAGGCTCTGAGGGGCGGCTGCGTGCGGAGCACTCGGCCGGTCCCAGCGCTGCCGAGCCCTCCGAGCCTCGCCGCGGGACAGGGAAGCCCAACGCTGAGGCCGCCGTCGCCGCTGCTGCTGCTGCTGCTGCCGCTGCCGCCGCCGCTGCCGCGGGTCCGGCTGGGCGGGCGGGCGGCCCAGGGCCATGTAAAGCGGCAGCGGCCGGTGGGAGCCGAACCGAGCTCGAACAGAGAAGCCGCCGCTACCAGCCGGGGAGGCCCCGCACTGGGGATCATGGCGACGTCTAATCTCTTAAAGGTGAGAGCGGGGCCCGGCCGAGTCCTGCGGGAGGAGGGGGGAGGCGGGGGGCCGGGCGGCCCTGCGGGTGGCCGGACCGGGCAGGGCGGTGGGGACGGGGCAGGGCCGGGGTTGGGCCGCGGGTGCCGCTGCCCGGAGTTGCCGCTCCCAGGGCCCTCCCGCAGGTGAGCGGCCTTGGGCCGCCGGGCTCGGCTCGGCTCGGCCCGGCCCGGCCCGGCCGCGCCGGCGGCTGCTGCCTGCTGCCAGCACCGCTCTCCCTCCCCTCGGCTCTCCCTTCCCAAACACGCCTCGTTGGGAAACAGCATTGCGTCGTGCCGACAGGGAACGGTGTCTTCTCTTTGTTTATTTAAGAAAACCCGGGTGTACGGAAAATGAGTTTTAAGTTAAACAAAGAGTTGGAAAATGTCTTCGCTGAGGGCAGGTGCTGTTTTTGGGGTGGCCACGGTGTTCCAGTTTTCATGTTAATTGCAGTTCTCCTGCAAAGGAAAACTCCCGGAGGCCTTTCGCTTACGTTAAGCAGCTTTGTTTTTGTAGTCATATGTTTTCAAGCACTTTCCCCGCGTTTGATGGCAGATGTCAGTCACCCCAAGCTGCTGCAGGTTGGAACAGAAGATTTCAGTGGGACAGTCCAGTGTTTGAGCTCAGGACTGCCTGTCCTGATATTTGCGGTATGTATGAGGAGAAGACTACGTGTGGCCTTTGAGGCCATGCTAGCACAGGGAAGATGGGCCTACTTGAAATCACTATTATTAATGCCTCCAGTAAGTGTTTCTACAACACCAGCTAACTACAGTGGTAAGATAGGCCTAGGGAAGGCTGTCTGCTTAACTTGAGGAATTAGCAATTGAAGATATGTATAAATATAGGCATAAACTTGTGTTCGGCACTATGTGTTATAGTTCAGTGTGGTCCTGAAGAAGTGCTGCTTGCATTTTAGTAACCTGACCTAATTTGGATGTATAGATCTAGCCTAAATCTGCTGGTTTTATTTATTGCTCTGAGACATTCAGTGTGAAGAAATGAGAAATAATTTATCTGCTCGTTTCTTCCCGATAGTCAAAAAAAATCTCCATGTTAAAAAGATGTGCTTAAAAAAATCTTTCTCAAAATTGAAATGTAATTGAAATTAATTTTAATTAATTCCTGTATATTTTTATGGCAGTAAGAGGTTAGTTAGATATTTAAGCAGAAAATACTCAAAATACTTAAAAATCTAAAATTGAGGAATCCAAGAACATGGGTGAAAAAAATAATGTCCCATGAGAAGAAATGTCCTTTTTGTGGAAAAGCCTGTGTTCAGAGCAGGGCTCAGACGACTTTATCCACTTGTTAATGTTTTAGACCATCTCGTTGCTGTATGTTTGAGGATTTCTAGAAAGTCCAACACATGCTTTGATGATACACGGGGTGGGATAGCCCACAGTAGATAGGAGAAACATAGGCCTGTAAGATTTGTCAGCATTCCACTTCAGCTATTTTGAAAGAGCAATAAGTACATAAAAAGAGTCAAAAGGCCTTGACTTGGTGACATGGCTTTTGCCAACCTGAAGTCTTTGTGTTAACTAGTCATGTTTTTGCCACTGGCGTTTGAGTCACCAATATTCTATATTGACAATAAGATATATATGCACAGCGTGTTTTAGGAAAAATGCTGCAGAGATATTTCTTCTAAAATAGGCCTTTCTGGTCACCCAGGTGTTATTAAGCACTGTAACTTACTAATTAGTGAGTTTTTCAATGACAAAATGTACAAGTCCCACATTACAGAAAGAAAGATTGTAGTGATTTGACTTTGTTTATAATGGCAAAAGAAACCAGTGCGAGAATTAGAACTAGGTAAGGTCCTTTGTTCCCCAGTTCCACTCGTCAGAGTGCTGTCAGAGAAGCAAACTGTTGATTCCAGATCAGTGTTGCCTGGCAGTTCCTTGTGCCATCTGAGTCTGTCCAACCTACTTCTGCTTTCATCTTTAAGGGGAAAAAGAGCAATGCCTGGGCACAGTAAAAATCCCAGGATAAGAAAGGAAAGGTGTTAAAATCTGCAAGATTTTTCCATATCTTTTCCAAATAAGCCTGCATAATCAAATCTAAGTTGGGTATAGACAGATCTTAGTTTTGTCAGCGTGAACAGGAACTGAGCTTTTTGTTTGTTGTCCCCCATCCTGGTTCAGCTTTCTGCATAGTTGAGAAAATAAAGTGAAATATTGCTTTCTTATTCTATTAAGAGATACTAGCTGAATCCAAATCTGACTGGCTGTCATAATTTTAAAGGGCATCATTTAAACTCCACTAGTGCATAATTTTCCTAATTGTAAATTCAATTTTTTAGTGAGAAGCATATTCTTGGAGAGCCTTCTTTAAATGCAAGATTAGCATGACCGGTCATGTTGAATCCTGGTGAGACAGAACAAACTGTAATGTGATGGAAATACTGCAGAACTTAGTAAGAGCCATTACAGGGTCAGCTGGAGCCCACCCTACCTGTAGCCGAGCTGCTCTCCCTCGTTGAGGCAGTGGCTTTCTGGTAGATGATGAAGCCATTTCCAGCAGAGTTCCGTAGAGTTTTTTGTCTCAACACACATGTGACGCTTTCAAGTGGGGTACTTCATTTCAGGGGCCCTGTTGGACTTGTAACTTGTTCTCTTTGCAGTGATGATACAGTCTAAACCAATTCACCCACGTGATATGAAGACACTTGAGTTTCTCTGCAGTTTCTGGAGCAGAAAGCACTTCAGCTTACTGTAGCACAAAGAAAACCTGTAGCTGTATCCATGCTGGCAGATCTTGACACTATTGTAGAGTCTTACTGGAGCTGCCAGCAAATGCAGGAGTCTATCCTTGCAAGATGAACTCCAGAATGAGCCTGATATTAGGAAAGAAGCAGCAAAGGAAGCAACAGTTTTTCCATGGACTTAAACGAAATGAGAATCATTACTTACCTTTGCATCAGTTTCAACTGCTTGTCACTGACAACTAGAAACACGTTTGAAGTTCTTGAATTTTTCGATTTGAAGTACATGTTTCCAGATCAATACTGTATTTTAAGTTTGTCTGTTTCTTCCTGGCTGTTTCCATTTAGGGTATCCTTAAGAAGCTAGGGAGTATTGCATGCTAGTTAGTTACATACAAAAGCTTTTCCTGTGGCTACTTTTCTGCTTTGAGTAGAAACTTGCTACAAGCATTACACTGATTTTTAGAGCTGCTTGTAGCAGAGATTAACCAGACAGTGCTTGTTTCCGTCTAGGACATTATATTTCCTACTTCATCCCTCTGTGGACTGGCTTTAGTATAAATACTATCTGAAAACAATGAAGTAGTAAAGGTGAAGATATTACTCATATGTAGATCAGATGTACACTAAGACCTAGAGGATGTTGCTTTTCTACAATATTGTTTAGAGCATCTGGCAGAGAGGAGGGCTGAATTTCTATGTGGCATGAAATAAAGAGTATGCAGCAAAGAGAGTTCCAAACAGACATTTTGAGGATCAAAGGGAGAGCAGCATGAAGTCTTGGTGTATTGCCTTCTTGTTATATCTAAGTGCTTATGTATAGAATTGAAGAACAGGGAAAAGTATAATGTGTAAAGTAGTATGTATTTCAAGTAAAGTTTAGTCTTAAAATGGAACTTGAAATCTTTAGGAACAAATGTAATGAAGTGACTTTTAAAACAAAATATTTCATAAGTGGAGTTATTCTTCAAAGCATTAAAATTTAAACTCTAGAATGGCTCCTTAGCCTTCTCTTTTCAGAGAAGATAAGTGGAGTAACTTTATTTCATCAAAGGTATGCCTTACTGTCCTGCTTACCTTTCCTTTGGAACTGTGGTTGGAAGTAAGCTAGGAAAGAAAAAATGCCCAGTAAATACTGCTCAGAAATTGCATGTGTGACTTTGGTCACAACTAAGAATTGCCAGTGTTTGACCTCCTCTTCTACTATAAAATCTGTTTTCTCTCGTGCACTAATAGGGATGGAATTAATGAATGTGAATGATACATGGCAGGTGGTATTTATTGCACCCTTTCTTCCTGTAATTACTGTATAAAATTGTGATATTATGGAAGCCTAAATCTACCTAGATGATGTTGATGTAATCTTCTTTTATTTCAGTAAAGCTTTCCATACTGTCTGTCAGAGTATCCTTCTGGAAAAAATGTCCAGCCCACAGCTAGATAAACACATCATGTGATGGGTGAGCAACTAGTTCATTTTAGGGAACTGAGTGATGTCAGATTGGAGAGCTGTCACAAGTGGGGTTCCACAGGGCTCCATCTTAGGACCTGTGCTCTTCAACATCTTCATAAATGACTTGGACACAGGACTGGAAGGGACACTAAGCAGGTGTGCAGATGGTACAAAACTGGGAGTAGCTGCTGACTCCTTTGAAGGCAGGGAGGCCGTGCAGAGAGACCTGGACAAATTGGAGGACTGGGCAATCACCAACCAGATGAAGTTCAAGAAGGGAAAGTGCTGGATTCTTCATGTGGGGTGGGGCAACCCTGGATGTGTGGACAGACTGGGGGAGGAGATGCTGGAGAGCAGAGCTGTGGAAAGGGACCTGGGGGTCCTGGTCAGTGGCAAGTTGGACATGAGTCAGCAGTGCCCTGGCAGCCAGGAGGGCCAACCCTGTCCTGGGGGCACCAGGCACAGCATCACCAGCCGGGCAAGGGAGGGGATTGTCCCGCTCTGCTCTGCACTGGGGCGGCCTCACCTCGAGTGCTGGGGGCAGTTTTGGGTGCCACAATGTAAGACAGACATTAAACTATTGGAGAGTGTCCAAAGGAGGGCAACGAAGATGGTGAAGGGCCTTGAGGGGAAGCCATACAAGGAGTGGCTGAGGTCACTTGGTGTGTTCAGCCTGGGGAAGAGGAGGCTGAGGGGAGACCTCACTGCAGTTACAACTTCCTTGTGAGGGGAAGAGGAGGGGCAGGCACTGATCTCTTCTGTGTGGTGCCCAGTGACAGGACCTGAGGGAATGGCCTGAAGCTGGGTATTAGAAAAAGGTTCTTCACCCAGAGGGTGGTTGGGCACTGGAACAGGCTCCCCAGGGAAGTGGTCACTGCACCAGCCTGACAGAGTTCAAGAAGCATATTTGGACAATGTTCTGAGGCACATGGTGTGACTGTTGAGGATGGTCCTATGCAGGGCCAGGAACTGGGCTTGATCCTCATGGGTCCCTTCCAACTCAGCTTATCCTATATTTCTGTGAATTGTTTATTGAACTTAAAGAATAGTTTAGTTGAGTAGGATTTTTCATCCATTAATTTCATTTCATCTTCAGCTTAAAGAATAAAGAAGGAAATGTGGAAAAAAAAATTTACTCCTATGTATAGGAAACAAAGTTCTATACTTCTCTGATGGGATTTCAGGACAAGCTTAATGTGAGGAATTCTTTTTAAGTAGGCAGATGTTGGTTACAAGTGGACACAGGGTTTTTACAACTGAAGTTGAGTTTTATTTGTACTTCTTAGGATTAAGTAGGTAATCACAATCTAAATCATATAAACAGTTGTGTTTGCAGTCCTCCTCCTCCCCATGTTTTACAGTGAAACTAATCTTATTCAAAAAGATAGAGCATTCATTTTATCTTCAGCTGTTTTTGGTGAAGGGCTGAATTGCACTTCTCAAGAATTGCAGAAGAGATTTTTTTGCCTGTTCAAAAAAACTTAAGGGGTCTTTCTGAAGTTTCATTCAAAAGGAAAACTTTTGAGGAAGTTGCTTTTACTTTCTTTATAATGCCTTTTCTGGAACTTCTAACTGTTCAGTAGCTGATATTTTAAATTCATTATCCTTCGAAGAGTGACTTGGAACAGAAGTATCTGCAAGGAGAAGCTAACAATTTTCACAGGACTAGGAAAGATTAGAGTAATGCATCAAACATTAGGAAATAATTGTAAAGCTAGCTCTATATAGGGGAAGCATTTAGTTGGTGATTTTCAAAGATGATGCATTCAAATTGCTTTTTTTTTCTTTTTTTCTTTCAGTTGGAAAGAATAGGTAAAACTCTCTGAATACGCAACCAATTTGTTGTTTTATGTTTTGAAAGATTTATAGACTTTATCAACAGGGGCTGATTCTACGAAAGCTGTATTCAGCACCTACCACAATGCTGTGTGGCCTCCAGGTGCTGTGCTGTGGCTGTCAAAATAGTTACTATGGTGCCTGTTGCATCTTCATAGCTTGAAAAATGAGGTATCTTTGCACTTGAGAACACCAGGGGATATAGTTGCCAAACTGTGCTTATTCTGAATACTAAATAACAGATTTAATTGTAAATTTCCATGTAGAAATTAATCAAAAGGAGGTGATTGAGGGAACGTGGTGTGCTGCTTGTGCTTGTTTATCTGAAGAGATGTTAGTTGCAGAACAGTGCATTTGTTAGAATTTCAAGTAGTTAGACTGTATTAGTTGCTGTATTTAAAGTGAATTGTGTCAAATGTATTATTTCTAGCCAAGACAGTGATCTGTTCAAAAGTAAACAGTTCACTGGAACATAACCCTGCAGATAACTCAACCAGTAGTCTTTCTGCTACAGAACTCTCAATCAGTGTATTCTTTTAAGTGCAAGGTTTGGGGTTTTTTTTAAATGTGCAGCTTTAAGCAAATAGAATCACAACATACATGGTAGAACTGCTGTTTTTCTCTCCAAGTTGTTGTGTTGTTTGGGTTTTTTTAAATAATGGAAGTTAGCCTGTATACCGTGGTGAGATTTTTCAGAATAATCAGAATTATATGGAAGCACTTAATTTCTTTAGCTTTCCTCTTAATTTGTATTGTAAATTTGAAAAATCCACCTTGGATTATGTTTTTCAGCATGGTGTAAATAATTTTTATCTGCATCAGCTGTAGTCTTGGCCTTGTGGCCAGTTAACCCACAGGAAGGGAGTCTGCGCTACAGCAGCTCCTACGTTACTCTGCTTCCTTCCTCCCTCTTTGCTGCTGATGCCAAATGCACAGTGAGAGAAAAAAGGTACATGGTAGCATCCACAATACAATTCCTGATTCATGGCCGCCATTTTGGTCAGGATAATTTATTCAAGACAGGTTCACAACTGCCTCCTGACTTCCATTGCGTGTATCTTGGTTGGGACAGTGAAGCTGACCCATGTTGTCTGTGTATAACTCCACTAACAGCTGAAGAGCACTTGCTCGAACTTGTTGCATTGTAGCTAATGCAGTGAATAAATGAAGAAGTTGGCAGTCTCTTTGAAACAAATAATAGCCCTGTCACTTCTTAAAATAATGCTTAGAGTGAAAAGTGTTCAGCTGTAGTGGCGTAGCTTAAATGCTAGTTTATGAGGGACACCTGAGAAAGTATTTTTCTGTTAACTGTAGAAACTGCAATCCTCAGTGATAACTTAAGATACTGGTTTATTAACAATATTTTTTTGTTGTTCCTTTTAGAATAAAGGTTCTCTTCAGTTTGAAGACAAATGGGATTTCATGCGCCCAATTGTTCTGAAACTTCTTCGTCAGGAGTCTGTCACAAAACAGCAATGGTTTGATCTGTTTTCGTAAGTAATTTTTTTGTATCTTACATCCTTCTACATGATCGGAATACAGTTACTGAACTACTCCTAATACAGAAGTTACGTGTGACACAGATTGTGTGGAAACACAGAACAAAAATATGAGTTCAAGTTTTGTTAAGTGGTAAGCATGTCAACATCATTGTAAATGTGCAAAAGTAGAACTTCGCTGAGATTCAGGTCTATGCAAGTAGGATGGAGAAAGAACAGCAGAGCTTTTGACTTCAGCTGACCATAGTAAACAAGTTTTGTACCTGCCCGCAAACTTTTTTGTTAGAATTAGAGAGAAAATATTTACTGCTGTGTCAGTAAATTCATTTAAAGGCAGTTTGCTGAATGGTACATTATTCTGATTTGAATGACTGCTAAAATAACTGAAGGAACAGGGTAATGCAGTTTAACTGGTATAATTTGCATAGTTTTGTACCCTGAGAATGAAATGTAATAGTTTTCAGACAATGTTTGCAATAATGTGCTTTCTATAAACCCTGCCATTTTCTTCCTTCCAAAAAGCTAGAAGTTGCTTTTCCAGAAGTTTAGGTGATGATTTTTTTGTGGCATACATTGTGTGATTTTCGCAAACATGATATGGAAGTGAGTTATAAAAGATATATCAGAAGTATATCTAAAATAATCTTTGTCTCAATGGAGTTATTTTCCCTCAAATATAAATTTAATTTCTCGTAATTTAAATCTGCAGACACTCCTTTTGCTTCTTAAAATCTGTCACAACAGTAGTTTTTTTTCAAATGCAGTCTTGTTGCACTCTGTCTTTATTGCTCTTTTTGATGAGGACAGTGTAGTGACTCTTTTTGCACCCAGTTTAATGCACCTGTCACGCTTTTCTGCCAGCCAAGAGGAAAGGTAATCTAATGTGTAATGGGTTTTAATATCTAATTATGTCTCTGCTGTAGTAGTTGCCAGAAACATGGTATAGTTAAGGTACAAATTGAGTTCTGAGTCACTGCTTTAATTTTTAATAACTAGTTCAGTAATTCTGCATTGGAATTGAAACTTTATATTTATTGCTTTTCTTGTAGCTGAGTTATTGAATAGAACTTAAGTAACTTCATGGCTAAATTAAGGCTATTGAGGGAAAGGATCCCTCTTCCCTAGGTTTATATTTTTGGACAGTGTTCTTTGTTAAGCTTCTTAATAAAAATGCAAAATCTGTAGGTGTCTTCTACATGCCCTTTGAGTATAATTATCCAGTACTGCTTTTTTTTCACTGCTGTCAGGAAACAGTGACGTTCTAAATACAGTAACACCTTTTCTGCCTGCAGATGTTGTGTAAGTCTCACCAGTTGGGTTAGACCTCTGTAAACCTTGGGCCAGCGCCTTTAATCTGTACCAAAGCAACTTGCAAGTTTTGTCTTTTCAGTTAAACTAAAAAAGCTGCTTTTGTATTGAAATAAGTGTTTTGATTTAATAGGAACAAAGTAATAGCTTTAGACTATATGGGCGTTTTTCTGCAAAGATGTGGCCTTGTTACTGAAAGGTGGAAGAAGAACCACAGGATAATAATGAGTGAAAAAAAAAGGTTTGTTGTATATGATGTATGGTTAGGAGTGTGACTTACTTTATTTAGTCTTCAGTATGGAAAGAGTAGGAGTTAAGTTACCCTTGCTGGACTGTCAGGTAGGAAAAATTTCATTTGAATGTTGATTAAAACTCAGTAATAGAATTTGCTTTGCAGTGCTGTTTAGTAACTTTTCCCCAGTAATGTTTCACTTGAAAATGCTACCACTGCCATGAAATGTTTGAGTGATCTTACTAAACTAATTAAATCGTCTTTTAAATTACCTGATCCCTCAGGGTTCAAATTTCTCACGAGGAAGGTCTATTTTCTTTGTAGGATGTTGTAGTGCTTGGATTGTGAAACTGTCAGAAGGCTGCATGTTAATGATAGCATTTTAGAATAGCATGGGCTGAGTAGTAATGCTGCTACTGGCAAGTGATTTCTGTCTCTGTCAAAGAAAAGCTTTAAAAATTATCCTTAATTCAATAATGATTACCGAAGGGGTACTGAAAACAGAATTGTCTTACACATCTTCTTGACCACAGCCTTTTCCTAGATAGGTTGCGGTTACTTGCTTCCAGGACTTTCTTAAAGCTTCAGTCTCTTCCCCAAACATGCTTTCTCCCATGTGTCACTGGGATCTAGTTGTGTGTTGTTAAGAATGGCAGATTAAAAGTGTATTAATTTCTTAGACATATTGAAATTATGACCTTTTGAATTTGTTAACGCCTCATACATTACAGCATTAAAATTTGAGTAGCTGTTACTAAAAGGTGCATAAATTGTTTTCTAGAGATGTACATGCAGTTTGCTTGTGGGATGATAAAGGTCCAGCAAAAATCCATCAAGCTCTGAAGGAAGACATCCTTGATTTTATTAAACAGGCACAAGCAGTAAGTTCTTAATGTTTCATAACTTCTATCCACATTGCTAGAAAAATAGCCAAATAATTCTGACTTTTGTTGGATCTAAATGCATTGCTTTTTTGTTTGAAATTTTATGATGTTCTGGAGATCCTAATTACCCTGCAAACTTCTATTGACAAAAAGAAGAGCCTTGAGCATTTGCCTGGCTCATTGTTTTCTCACAGTGCTTGAAGCTGGGATGGGCAGTGATTTTTGTGTTATATTAAAAAAAATACAAAATGCGCCATTATTTTTGTTTATCCAACAGTACTTATGGAATTTTCTTCCACTTGAAAACTTCTAAAGGCAGAATTTTTCCAGTAATAAGAAATTTACTGTCTGAAAAAAAAAAATGTTTGTATAGCTTCAGTGCTATTTTGACATGTTCATGGATGGCTTTAAAATAAGCCGTATGTGCAGTGTACTACAAATACCTGTGCTATCAACTCAGCAAGCTTAGCTGTCCAGTTTTATGGGCTTCCTTCCAAACGAGTGAAACTGTCAGTAGACTCAAAGGACATTCTTGTGTTTGTAACACATACTACAGAAAACATCTTTTGCTATGGGGGATTTAAAAGAGGGAGTTGTTGTGAAATTAAAAAAAAAATTCTAAAGCATCCCATGACAAAGGTTTAGAAAGATTGTGTACTTTTATTTTTTCCTTTCTTTAACGAAGTGATTTATACCACTAAGGCTTTGCTTCAAGGAAAACAGTTTTTTATAGAGGCCTTTGTATAACCAAGCACATAAGTGTTGATTTTTAAGTTCTACAGCTTACCTGCTTACATGCATAAATGCTATGCTGAGCTGAGGCCTTTTGATGGGGTCTGTGTTGGCTGTCATTTGATAGACAGGTTTTTTGGCATTATGATAGCCAGTGTACGCTGTAGCTAAGTTTTCAGGCTTTAATGAAATGTGCATGTTAACTGTCTGGGTCTAATGAAAGGTTAGTAGATGCCATTGAATCAAGACCTGTCACTGTATAGAGTATGACATAGTCATTACAGGTTATGTTAATTTGAATTATTTTATATGGTTGTTACACCACATGCCTTTAGACCAAAGATTTTAATTTTTTACTTGCAGATTACTTAAAAGGAGGAAAAAAAAGGTTAATTTGGAAAATTTGAACTTACTGAGTACTTTCTTGCTGCTATCTTTCTTTGCCCTTTAGAAATGACCCATATGACATGGGTAAATAATTACTTCAAGAAACTAAGTGGCACTTCAGTATGTAGACTTTCTTAGTCTGATATATATGTATATTTGAGTTTTATATGGGGAGTTACTTTCAGCATAAACAAAACCCATAAATTTTGTGCATAAATTGATTTATAAGTTACCTCCTCTGTTTCCCCCACCTGCAGAGAGTGCTGAGTCACCAGGATGATACAGCTCTACTCAAAGCCTACATCGTGGAGTGGCGCAAGTTCTTCACCCAGTGCGACATTCTGCCCAAGCCCTTCTGTCAGTTAGAGATCACTTTGATGGGCAAGCAGGGCAGCAACAAGAAGTCCAACGTGGAAGACAGCATTGTTCGAAAGGTGAGTGAGCAGTACTGCCGGAGAGCTTTGTTGCACAGCTGGCCTCAGTAACAGCACTGAGAGGATTCAAGATGGAATTGCACCAATCCTGTAACCTGATGTATCACTTTGCTTTGGGAGAACGACCCCACAACGTTTTTGTTTTTCCCTCTCCACAATAGTTTGACTTTGTTTCCCCAGTTTGCTTTGGTTATTAACAGTTTTGTTCATGTGATTAAAGCTGGGGAAGGGGAGGAGCTTTGGGTTTTTTGGGTTTTGAGGTTGGTTTTTTTTTAATTATGACTTGAACCCTGGAATGGCAAATAGTTGCAAATTCATGTATTTTTTCTATATCTGTGAGTAGTGAGTGTACCTGTACAGATAAATGAATAGTTCTTCTGCTCCTGGTTTATATCCCTTGGCCAGAGTCTTAACTTGGGCATATATCTGCATTTTATAAATGACCAATTAAATGCATTTTGAGTTAAATATAGCTATTGATCTCCTAATTCCCCCTTTTTTTTTCCAAGCAGTCATAGCAGTGTCAGTCATATCAATGACAAGATGGGACATACAGAATCTTGTGGATATGATCATTTTACTCTTTCATATCAAAGACATAAAGAAAGTTTAGGGCTCTGAGTATGGAGTGCTCAGTACTGAGTCCAGTGAATAATGGTCCTGTAAATTGCTTTAGTCTTTTATTACAAGAAGAACAAAGCATACCAGCTGTAAAGTGTTGTCCTTTAACATTATTCATTTTCCCTTTTCATTGCAGAAAATACCTGTAGAGAAATGAAATTTCTCTAGCAGTCTTTCATTTGGTACTGAAGATCATTTTAATTGTTCTTCTGTCTCCAGGATGGGAAGAGCAAAATAGTTTGAATTCCTTACGTTGGGCAAAGTTCTATTCTTTGCCCTTCGTTATGTCCCAGGCTTGCTCAGCAAGTGTTTTAAAGGGTTTTAGTACCTTGACACTCCCAGGCAGGGCACAGGAGAAGACAACAAACTTCTCAGGACATTGAACAGCAAACTTTTATGAGAGGGAGAAAGATAAAGATCAATAAAGATCAATAGTTACCACCTGGGATCCAGCACGATCTTAGCTGCTGTAAGATCCAGTGCAGTGGGACACCTTTATCTGCTCTGGTCCCTCCACACAGATGGGGCTTCCACTGTGCCAGTAGTTTGGTAGCCACTTTGGGGCTGGCCCAGAGGCTCCAGGCTCCAGTGGGTGGGGTGTGGAGCAGTGCACCACCCCACCCTCACAGAACTTGCCCTACCCACCCTCCCCAAACACACACTTTAGTTGTTTTGAGCTATTAATCATTTCTCCATTCTCTTTCACCCTCCTATTTTGACATCTTGTCCTCTGTACCTCTTGAAGAAAAGGAAAACAGCAGCAGAGAGGAATTGCCACCTCAAATTACCTTTTTAGTTTTCATTGTTTGTTGGAGAAAACACATAATCTTAGACTCCCCAAGATTTGGCAAACCTGAGCTCTTGACTCTGCTTTATGCAGAAGGTAGGAAAACTAAGAAATTAAAAAGAAACAAGATAGAGTGGACAAAGTAGTGAGGAGAATCTAAGAGAAAGAACTGGTTTCTAACAATTCAGATTTTAGTCAGGACTGAAGCAGATGGAGGTATCTTGTCTCTCATATGTGGTCCAGTTAGGACCAGCCTGTGTCTGGAACATGAAAACCCGGAGTCTCCAACCTGTCTCATTATTTCATATTCACTGCTGAAGGTCTTGTTTATAGCATCATTCTCTGTTCTAAAAAGTCCCTTGTGGAAACCCTTCCCTTGCTTGAGAAGTTCTTCATATAGTCACCCAAAGTGACGTGTTTTCCTTCAAATATCTCTGTAAAACTTCCCTATCCGTAATGTGTAGAAGCACTTTGACCATGACAAAGCTGTTAATGTGCATGCCAGGTTGCTTGATATTCTCACTGTTTCTTCTCCAGTTTTCACTCACTTCAGCTCTTTTAAACAGTGCAACATAATGTTTACATCAATAAAGTTAAAATAATGAGAAAAGTAATTGGGGAAGTAATCAAATAGAGTTTTGCTTCTGTGAATGTTGCAATGTTTTAAACATTCTCTTCCAACACATAAGACTCCAGTGTCAGAAATGGAAATTTAGCTGAGAGACAGTTATGGAAAAAATTAGGAATAAAGTATGGTAAACTTAACTCTCTTGAAATCTTGACTTTTATTAGGTGCTAGCTGTGTTAAAATCTAAAATTTACAAAGCAATAATGGAATAAGATCATCTAATCTTTACTATTAACTTTGCCATGCAATGTTGTATTTTTTAGTAAGCTTATTCACAGTCATGAGGTAAAGTTTGCATTAGTAAATTTTATTATTCCAACCTGCTTTCCACTGCCAGTGTAGACTGACAAATACCATGCTTAAATTACATTCATAGCAGTTGCTGTCAAGTTTGTAGATACTTTTAAGTTTGAGCTTTCTTCTAAAGCAATGAAGTGGCCTTACTTTGGCATAATTTCATTGGGTATTCAGTATCATATAGAAAGAGGCAGATCCAGCATCTGAGGGCAAAAAAAAAAAACCAACTCCAGTAACTTGAAGACTAAAAGCAAACAAGGATTTTTAGCAAATATGTAGCATGCTGCAAGTATTTACTACTGAACAGCTAAAGGGGCTTAGGTGGGCACAGGTATGGTGGTCAGGTGTAATGCAGTGCATTTACAGCAGCATCAGTAGCAATCACCAAAAATAATGAATCACACAATGGAATATAAAGGGACACAGTGAGTGATGAAGATTTTGAGAAGAGCCTCCATAAATAATTTTAAAACTTTGCAGTGCTTAGATGAGATCTGGAGTTTTTTATAAACTACATATGCATTACTTGCATACTGAATTTTCTTGTTGGATTAATGCAATTTAAAGCCATCAGTCGTCTTCTTTACGTAACTATGGTGTTAGTTGAGTTTTTAGTTTTGTCTAAGACTGCACCTGCCAAATGGTGAACTATATTTAGGTGTTTGCCTCAAAAGTAGCCCCTGATATTGCAACTTCTGACACATTGTGTTGCTGGAAAAATTACTTGACTGGTTATCAAGAACTGTAGAAATAATACAGAATAATGGAATGAATACATGCATTCAAGACTCATTCCCCAGCTGTTCAGTTACATAAAGTAAATTTAGCATGTGGACTGAATATGATTTCTATAACAAGTTCAGAGCAAGATCAAGTTCTAATGTAGCTGAACTGCTGTGTATGACCTGAAAATTACATTATTAATTGCTCGATTTCTGTCTCTGAGCTCTTGTATTTTTTTGCACAAACTTAGGTCTGCGTGTACCTTTCTGACAGGATTTTGTTTTTCTCTTCCTGATATGCAGCTCATGCTAGATACGTGGAATGAATCCATATTTTCAAATATAAAAAATAGACTTCAGGACAGTGCAATGAAGCTAGTTCATGCTGAAAGACTAGGAGAAGCTTTCGACTCCCAGCTTGTTATTGGAGTTCGAGAATCATATGGTACGTCTTGCACACACCAATCTATTGCCTCCTCACTTGAGTAAATGAATTTTCTTCATACAAAGTTGGCAGTTGTGGTGGTAGGGTTGACATTCTCAGCATTTTGTATTGATTTTTTTGTTGTGCTTGTTGATACATGATACCAGTTAAATTCTGTTTATAATCTTTAGCTTCTAAGTGGTTTACCTGTGTATCAGTTACTGCACAATCAATGTTTTCAAAGAGAAGACTACGTTTTGACCTTTTGGGGTTGCAGCTATAACTTAGTCTGTACTCCTTTACATACTGTTTCTGATTTCTTAGACAGTTTGAAGAAGAAATGCTAAACAGGCTACATTTAAGACTTCCAGTCTTTTTCTTTGTTGCAGAACAGATCTGTGTATCTGAAACTTCTGTGATGTTTCATCATTGCCTGCTGCTTTTGAAAGCTTTCCAGCACGTTGAACTAAACTTGTGGCTAATACTCTCTGAGATAGCTTTTTACAGAAGTCAAGTTCTAACTTTTTTTAAAGCATATTCCATTTAATGACTATTCATTTCTCTGTAACAGTTGAGAGGAAAGTGGAAACTCTTTCTCAAATAGTGCAAAGCACTGCAATAAGCTCACTGTCTCCATTCTTGTAAAACAGGAAAAAAAGTCTGAAATGGAGACATTGTGATTCCAGGAACAGTGTCTAAGAGAAGCTTTTTGCTCAGTCAGATAGAGAACTTCTCCCTTTACTGGGCACTATTCTGAGCTTTTTATTCCTTCCTTACAATTTTGCAGTTGTATGTGTATTTATGGTTACCATGTTTGAATGTTGAAGTGCTGGAGCTAAGTATGAAGTTTGTTTCCAGTTTCCCTTAATTGATCTGAATGGTTTTGGGAGCAAAGATTGGCCAAGTTTGGTTACCTTTGTGATCGGAGTCCATTTATTGCGATATTTCAAATTGTTCAATGCAACCTTTTAATACAAGTCTCACTCTCTCATTGAAATTTGCTTATTATTAGCCACATAAATTTCCAAGACTTGAGAGTAAGTTTGGACTTTCTCTTTGCAGTTAACCTTTGTTCTAATCCTGAAGATAAACTTCAGATATATCGGGATAACTTTGAAAAGGCATATTTGGATTCAACAGAGAGATTTTATAGAACACAGGCTCCTTCTTATTTACAACAAAACGGTGTACAGAATTATATGAAATATGTAAGTAAAAATTCTGTTGTACCTTTATACTGAAAGTGTTAGTACTTAAAATGATTGCTGTTCTACTTTTGCACAGGCAGATGCTAAACTAAAAGAAGAAGAGAAAAGAGCACTACGGTATTTAGAAACAAGACGCGAATGTAACTCTGTAGAAGCAGTGAGTATAATGTGTAGAAAAATCATGTGTTTCATATTTATATAGTATTGTACTGCAGGGTTTAGTTTTGTGTTACAGTATTATTTGATACCAGTAAATTGAAACTGTTTATTTTGTGGTTTTTAATCATAAATTATTTGTTGCAAAAACATGTATTACTTTCCAGTCTGGTAATCTACAATTTCTGCAAGTATTTTAACATTACATGTAGATCAAAACTTAAAACTGAAGGGCAGGTTTTTATTCAGGTTGGTTTTTGTTCTTTCATTTTGAGTTAGATATGGTGGGTTTTTTTCCTATGCTTAACAGTGGATGAGAATCATGTTTGAAAATAAATGGGCAAGTCTGTTTGGCAAAGGGTTTCTCAGTACTCATTGAGAATACCTGAAAGATTTATTGTTCATTGCAATCAAAAGGAGCAATAGAAATTTCATTAAAGCTGTAATGTATTTCCTCTTAGGCTAAAATATGGCCATTTAATATAAAAGATCGGTTTTCTTTTTATTCCTTCCCCTTCTTGCCTCTTCAGCAATTTTTTACACAGTTCAGATTCTAGAGGAAGATTTAACTGCAGTGAATAGTTCATAATTGTCTGTGTTGAAATTAGTTCAGGAAACAGGTTATTTTAAATAAATACCTTTTAAATCTGATAATTTTTTTGCAGTGGATCAAAATGTGCTTTACACCTTTTGTTAAGCTGTGAATCATTCGTTTTGCACAGGTATAAACTATAGCTGGTATAAAGAGGCTGACAAAAGAGAGATGGTCCTGACGTGTACAGGCTGTTTCTGTTCTAGATCTAATGCCTTGTTCAAGCCATCCAGCCTGGTCCAAATAGGGTATGCTGGAATGAGAACTATTCTTAGCTCTTGGATGTATACTTGGAAATGAAGTAGGGTAGTTACTGTTCCAAAAGTGGTGACTCCCTTGAGAGAAAAGAGCCGACAGAAATACTAAGCTCATTAATGGTTTGGAGGAGACTTTACCACATTTACTAAGCTAAACATTTTGAAGAAGTGTGGTTCCTGTATAGATTCTATTCAAACTGCACAGACTTTTTTGAATCAGTGAATGAGTTTATGGTTTTATAGAGCTAATTGTTGAGAACAGGTTAAATTTTGTGTCATGGCAAACTCGAGACACATCAGACTTCGGTGTTCAGATGGCTGCTTGAGCTAATCCTGTGTTTAATATATTTCAGCTCATGGAGTGCTGCGTCAATGCCCTGGTGACATCTTTTAAAGAGACTATTTTAGCTGAATGCCAAGGCATGATCAAACGAAATGAAACAGAAAGTAAGTGAAGCTTCAAGAACAGTGCAGGGTGAACCCTGCATGAACAGCATAAAAATAGATTTGTGTGTAGATATATCAAATTACTGTTTTTAATAGATGGTGGTAGTGTTTCATATAAAAATATTATTGCCCATGAGCAGTCCCACAAAAAATTTCCATCATTGGTTCATATTTTTTCCTATCACTTTTGAAATCTATGTCCACAATACTCTTAATTTGAATGAGTGGATAGTTCTCATCTTGTTTCAAAGAGTATTTAGTGCTCTGTTTTCTTTATTTTTTCCTACACTTACTTTCATCATGTTGACTAACTCTGGTAAATACTACATATGTTTTCACTTTCTATTTGAATACTCCAGATACAAACATTTCTTCTTCATTTCACCCCGCTACCTCTTTACACCTGGAAAAAAAGTGAAGCATCTCCTTATAAAAGCTTTTTTTCTGAAAGGCAGGGAGAAATTTTTCTTACTCTGATTATTGATGTAGGACCAGTAGGTTAAGTTAACAAAATCTCTGCAAGATGTTCATGTGGTTTTATAGCCAGTATGTCAGTGTGAGTATTGAAAGTTAGCTCTGCATGCCTTTTGAAAGTTTTCAGAAGTTTTTTTTAACTCTGCTGCCGGAAGTTGAGAGTTTAGTGTGATTCAGAAGTCTTGTGTTGGTCCTGTATGATAAAAGAAACTTGATATGTCATTAAAATGTTATAATTCAGGTAGGAAAAACGAAAAAAAAAAGCTGAAATCACAGGTTAATTTTTCTTTGAAGTTTTGGTATCCAGCAGCCAGGGAATATTTAGGAATGTCTTATGAGGTTTTCATTTCTATTGAAATGAGAAAACTGTTTTATGACTTAGAATATTATAGAAAACACTCACTTCTAAATGCAGCATTTAAGAAAATATTTGACCTCAAAACTATGTCATACTGATCTGTTCATCTAGCAGCATGATTTCTGGCAATAGTCCAGAGCTAAATGTAGAAAGCCGTGAAACTTCTTACGAGTATATGTTACAGCCTTTGGGAGAATGCAGGAGGCTTATGTAAATGCAGAGCTTCAGAAGGGTTCATCTACAGGCACCAAAGGATCTTTCTTTAGAAACCTGTTGAAATATTCACGCAGCCCTGTCTTGTGGCTGTGTCTGTCCTCTGATAGTGCTTGGTTGCAGAGCACTTCCGTTTAGTCTGTCACATCTGTTTAAAATGCTTCAATGAAGGGTGCAGGTGCAGATGACTGAAACGTAATTAAAGACTGGAGCTATACATAGTAATGTATACATCTGATAGTGTCCCCTGCTCTGCTTTGCTTATGCATGTGACTTTCTGATATTATCTGCCACAAAGAATTCAGTGATGTTGTCTTTATTAAACACCACTGACAAAAAAGGGCTGTTTTGGTGGGGACTTCTGGCTATGAGCTGGGCACATAGTCTTGTTATATTAAGTAATATTTACATGCTGTGCAAAGACAGGAAGGAATAACGTTTTCCAGCTAAAAACTATCAAAAATGTCATAGCTTGCAAAGACTTTAGAACTGACTTACAGTGGTTTTGTTTGCTTATAGTGTTGGGGAAGGGAGGCCTAAATTTTATTTTTGGAGTGCAACAGAAACAAAAAGTACACTTGGCTTTCCTGAATACAGAATGAAAGCAGACTTTAAGTGCCCCAACAAGTACAGTATGAATTTCTTTGCTCTTCAGTGTCGTAATGTATTCTGAGAGAAATTCAAGTGAAATACTCCATTTGCTTTTGTTACTTTGCAATCTGTCTTTGAAGAGTTTATGGTTTTTTGGGTCCTGCAGTCTTAGGGGTGCACCTGGAGTCTTCCTTTGCTACTGATTCTTAAGAGAAACCACTGATTTTTTTCTCGAAGTATTTATGCCATCACTACTGTACAGAAACAGATGTAGAGCCCTTTAACATACCTTTTTGTTTCACTTTTTCTGCCATCTTTTCCTCCCTCTTACTCTTTTTAAAAGATCCAGTAAAAGTTGAGGGAGCTTTTTGGACTTTTTCTATGTAAAATGATGCTGCCATTTCTTACAGTAGATCTAAATTGCACTGAGAATGCCTCCGACTACATGTTGGGGTTTTTTCCTGGTTCCTGACATCCTGTCATTCAGCCCATTGTGAGTTGTCTCTAGTACCATTGCAAGTTCTTATTCAAGGTTGTTTGTAGTTTCCATTCTCTAATTTGCATTGCTATGTTCTAAAAGGATTTTTTTTTTCTTTGTACTTTTCTATTTGCTTCTGCAGCAGCTGTGGAGATACAGATGATGGTAGCATATTTCATCCTCAGTGGTGACACGATCTTGGTGTTTGTTGCTGACAAAAGTAATGCAGAGGAGAAAGCAAAGGCGGGGCCTCTGACTTTTCCCCTTTCACAGTAGACATAACATTGAGGAACTAAGTGAATCTATAATTTTTTTTCTATCAAAAAAAGAATCAGAGTCCACTTGTTCTACATGAAGCAAAGTCCTTTGCCGTGTTGAGTTCAAATCTCTGTGGTCTCTTTACAACAACCTGGTGACCTTAATCCCAGTGTTCTTCGTGGACAGCTTTGTCAAGATGATTATTGATGTTTCAGTAGCTTTTTTTTTTTTTTTTAAAAGCAGTATTGAAATATCTTCACAAAAAGTAGACAAATAAAGCACATCACTTTTTGAAGTTTTTAAACAGTAACTGTGAGAAAAACTAAAACTCTGAGGGAAGAAGAGTTCACTGTTTGCATTAGTCAGTTTTGGTTACTTCAGAACTTTGCAAACTTTTAACTAAAACAAAATATTGTAAGTGGTATTGAAACATACACAAAGACAGGTTTGTTTGGCTTTAATTTAAAATTTTGAAATGTCTTGAATCCATACAATTTCCTGCATAAGTGCCTGTAGGCTTCCAGCTGAGAAACATTCTTGCCAGGGATTTGAAGGCAGTTAGAACTTGGACTTAATCCAAATGGTCGTTGGTTTTAGGGAGGTCTTATTCAAGCTTGGCATACTATATGCATTAGCATACTATAGAAGATACTGTATGCGTAAGCAAGTATTAACACTGCGATAAATTTCTCTTTTTGCCTTCAAAAGAATCCTCTTGGGGGACCAGAGTTAAAACAGTACTCAAGATCTCTTTCTTTGTAAGAGACCGATTGGATTATCTATTCTTCAGATATTTAATGTTCCACTTGAGACATGCCTAGGAGAAATGAAGTGTATTTGGCTTTTATACAGGCCTTTGACTGGTGGCTTCATCAGTGTTTGTATCTTTCAGAGTTGCATTTAATGTTTTCACTGATGGATAAAGTTCCGAATGGCATAGAGCCTATGCTAAAGGATTTGGAAGAACATATTGTTAGTGCTGGACTTGCAGACATGGTAGCAGCTGCTGAAACTATTACTACTGTAAGTATATTGGGTTTTAGTAAAATAACAACAGGAAAAAAACTTTGCAGAAGTTACATATTCTCTATTTGTGCATGAATGCATGAATGGAAATAATTTTATGAGATTTTGTGTGTAGAGATCAAATTTTGATCCACTGAAAGTTTTAAATGTCTAGGATAGCTTTTTATTCTTTGTGTTTTCAATTGTAGCTTTAAAAAGTGAATCTAATTTGCAGTAAAGGTTATAAATTAGGTGCATGGGATGCTTATAAAATACAATTGTGTTAGAATCTTAATTTTAAAAGCCTAATTAATTTTTCCAGAATTCTAACTTCCTGATGAAATTTGCTTTCAATCTAAGAGTGGTTGTTCATTGTGGAAATTATAAGGATTTTTTCTCCACTGTATTTTTTCAGCTTTTTATCATCTGGTTTTTTTTCGGGTCTGGGAGGCCTAGGTGTCTGCAGCAATTAGGATGTGGCATGTGTCTTTTATTGGTCCTTCAAAACATCCTTTAAAATAAAATGTTATTGTATAATATTTGAAGTTACAGATTTTTATCCTTTTTTTGTGTATTGGAAATACTATCTTGAAAATCTGTGTTTAGGCCTACATGCTGTAGAGCTCTTCAGTACAGAGACTAAAGATAAAATGTATGTTCATAGTATGCAGGCTTTTGAGGATTCAGCATTTTTGCAGATTAGGGAATTAATGTATGCTCACACTGAATTCTGTGGAGCCCTTTTTTTTAGTTTGGTTTTTGCCTCTTTAGGATTCTGAGAAATATGTAGAGCAATTGCTCACGCTATTTAATCGGTTTAGCAAATTGGTTAAAGAAGCTTTTCAAGATGATCCAAGATTTCTTACTGCCAGAGATAAGGTATGTTTCTCCTGGTCTTTTGTTCACTATAAGAATTGTTGCAGTTTGTATTATGATGTCTCCAAAACCCTGTGCCTATTCACTGTTAAATTTAGAACCTGCTGTTTCTCTATTAAATATGCAGGCTAAAATATTGATGAAACTTACTATCAACTGAGTAGCTTTTAATTTCTGTTGTAGTCCTGCATAAAGATGCATGCATTCAGCTTTGTAATGTTGTAGAGCACATTAGAAGATAACCTTTGTATTGAGAACCTGAATGTCCGATTCAGCAATAATTTGTGTTTAGAATTTACTATGTATTTGTCTCATGACTTCAGACGTCCAACCTGCTCCATGTAATCCCTTCCTAAGTTGTTGTTTAAAGGAAACTAGTATGGTAGTGGAAAAGAGGAAAACTCAATACATCAGTTTACTGGGAAAGTGAGTCATAGAATTTGAACTCTCAAACTGAAAATAGAATCTGCAAGCTTTGGGATAATAAAAAAAAATTGAATTAATTTAATGTTACAACAGTGTAAAAAGAGATAATCTTTGCAATTCATATCAGAGAAAAATTGAGTGAAGCACCAATAATCTAATTATTTTTCAGGCATACAAAGCAGTTGTGAATGATGCTACAATATTTAAACTTGAATTGCCATTGAAGCAAAAGGGGTAAGCCATGTAAACTTTGTGCAAATCAAGGTTTTTAAAATGTCTCTTCAAAAAGTAATGCTGTGTTTAAAAGGGCTTTGTGTTATTTGCATTATGGAATTTCAGATTGCTTACTGACTTCTGGTAAGACTCTTTTTGTGTGGAAGTAGATCAGTGAATAGCAGCCTGGTTCAACTTAAATTTATTTGTAGTACTTGGGGATCTGTTCTTTTATACTATGAGTCAGTTTGTTAGCTGAAGTTCATAATGGCTTCCTGGATTATTAATTCCAAAAACCTCAGCTGTATAACTCTGCCACAACTTCAGCAAAGGTCCTGGGGAAAAATGAGGCAGTAATCTTCATGGGAATAACTGTGGCTGATTAAGGTGTAACCATCCACAAGCTGTTTTCCACCTCCTCTTGTTCCAGTTGTGAGTGTGACCTGTCCAGCTGTTGCATTTTTGTTTCAGTGCAGGATTAACCAGGTTAGTTTAAACAGCTTCCAGTAGATTAGGCAGACCTGCGTGATTCAAGAAGAAGGACCATGCTTACAGTGCCTGCTCTGCTAACTCAGCCAAGAGAAGGTAGCAGTCAGTTAATTGATTGTTAACATTTACCATGTGATGTGCCACTTGAGTAGGAATTTGTAAATATTTAGGTGCTTGGGATTGCTTATATATAGTTTGTCACCTGATTTACTACGGAAACAAAGCTTGTGTAGCTGGGCTGCCAGCTTCCCTTTCCAATTGCTTCTAGTTAGGGGTGGATGGTTATAAATATCTGTGCAGCATCTTGGTTCGTATTCTGGGTTTGGTCTCGGACTAATGGCAAGTCAATTCCCCTGAATAGGGATTAGTCTTTCTCCTTATATTTATTGGAAGAATGCTGTCACAAAAGACTGGATCCCTGCTTTCTATACTTTGCATAGGTGTAGGTAAGGTAGAGGAGTTTCCTAGGTATCTTCTAATGTTTTGTTTCCCCTGAGACCATCCAAATCGATACCTCATTCAAACTGTTTCACTCCTAAAGTGAACCCTGCCTAGTGGTTTCTTAGAAACCACTGTGATAGTGATGGTCTTCTGTTCAACATTCTTCTTCCCAAGCACTTTGAAGTTGTCTAGATATGCAGCCTGGTTTGAGCAAAACAAAACTTCATCTTGCTTAGTCTTTTGTAATAGCCAAAAGGCTTGTGATCTGCTTATACTTCAGATGGTCTTCAGAGGGCAGAAGACACCTTGCAAGCTGCTTCATGAATTAAAAAAAAAAGGACCAGTTGTCTGAAGAATGTTAGCTCTGTCTATACTAATTGGTGAGAGGGTGAAATGAGCAAGAAAACTGGATTCCTGAGCTTGCTTTCAGCCCTTGGGAGCAGCAGTCAAGTTGGTGCCATCTGACTCTAGGGATAGGGATTGGTCCTTGCCATACGGTTTTATTTACCAGTCTAGAACATGACCTGTGCTTGATGATTTTTGAAGAACCACAGTTTGCCTACTGTAGCATCTTGTTCAACTTTAGTCTGCATTTAATCTCCAAGCTGTTAGTCCATCCTTTATAGCTGTGATGAAATAATTTTATCCTGTTACTATGTGGTAGATGTGTTGAGATTTGCAGTCTGTGAAGTGTGGTGCAGGAGGCTGTTCTTGAGACCTCAGTACAGCATACTGAGGAGATGAGTGAAACATTTCACTGTAGCATTTTTAATTCTTTACTGGAATACTTTCCATGCAATATTTAGTTGTTTCAAACTGCAGTTTCACCTTCATCTTTCATTGTTACAGTTCTAAAATTATAATTAGTTAAAATAATCAAGCTGTAGAAGCTGTCTAAAAGTGTTTGGCAGTATTTATTCTTTCAAGAAGAAGGGGTGTTATCCCTAATTTTTCATTAGTTTAACAAGGTTATAAATTCACCACCAGGATCTTTGCCAAGGGGATCAGGAGAGAGTGGTCTGTCTTGTTAACAATGTAGTCACTCCAGGATAGCAGGGTTCTGTATGGTTTGAAGATATATTGTTCTTTTTTTATCTAGTGTTGGATTGAAAACACAACCTGAATCCAAATGCCCTGAGCTTCTTGCTAATTACTGTGACATGTTGCTAAGAAAAACACCACTAAGCAAAAAACTAACCTCTGAAGAAATTGAAGCAAAGCTTAAAGAAGTGGTATGTTTTTGCCTTCTATTTCTCAGTTACTCTGAAGAATGAATTTGTTTGTTTTATTTCCTTATGTGGGTTGAGGCCTTGATCTTCAAAAGCATTTATGCGAGGTGTAATAGTAGAGAAAAGAGTTTATGTTATCGTGTGTGTGTGTGTGTGTGTGTGTGTGTTTAAATATTGTAAATCATCCAGTGTTTCATGTCTCCTGTGTCAGTTCACAAAATTGGTATACTAAATTAATGCCTATATGACACTGTAATGTATTACAATAACTAATATTTGTCTAGATAATAGTCCAGGAGATTTTTACATACCAGTGTCAATGTCTTTTTTGATTTAAGAGAATTTCTTGATGTTTGACAAATGAAGAAGTTGAAGGTGTGATATTATGAAACATTCATTGCTGATGCCTGTGATAGTATTAACACAGTTGCTCCTAAGGCAATGTCAAGTAGTCTTTTTCTGCTCATAGTCTACAGTGCATTAGATCAGCATTCAAAGACATGTCTGGTTGCCAGTGCAAATAAATATATTAAACTCTATTTTTGACAGCTTTTGGTACTTAAATATGTACAGAATAAAGATGTTTTCATGCGATATCACAAAGCTCACTTAACAAGACGTCTGATATTAGATATATCAGCAGATAGTGAAATTGAAGAGAATATGGTGGAATGGCTCAGAGTAAGTAGCATCACATCTTTCTTTGGTTGTGCCTCATGCTTGTGGTTAATTAATATTCCACTCTTGAACATAAATATCTTTCTCGCTTAGGTGAGTTTTTTAACTTTAATAGCAGGCCACTCAGGGCATCTTGTTCTTCCCTTCTATCACAGTACTTTGTGAAAGTAAAACAGTTTAACTCTTCTCTAATAATGGTAGTGATAGATTTAAAAATGTTTCACATACAATTATCTAAAGGCATCATAGATTCCATATGCAAATAAGCAAAATGCAGTGTACTTGTTTAGATACGTAAATAATTTGAGATCCATTCTAATTTTGAATTTTTATGTAGATTAGAGTATTATTTGCATGCCTTAAACATTCCTTCAAATCTCAGAACTTATGGATTCCTTAATGCATGCATACATTCTTCAGAAATTGAATTTCTTTAAAAGGATCATCATATGCCCTTAAGGGATAACTACTTATGATCCATGCTAAAAACCCTTTATATTGCATTGCAGATTCACTATTACTGTAAGGTGATTATACCTGTATACTTTTATGCTCTTAATTTATTCAAGCTTATTATTTTAAAAATAAACCTTTTTGTTCATAGTTTTCTATGTCATATTTACTGTTCTGTTTGTTTATGTAGGAAGTGGGAATGCCAGCAGACTATGTAAACAAGCTGGCTAGAATGTTCCAGGATATCAAAGTGTCTGAAGACTTGAATCAGGCCTTCAAGGAAATGCACAAAAATAATAAACTTGCTTTACCAGGTATTTTTTTCAAATTATTTGCTCTTTTTAATTTCTTTCGGTGAAAAATTATGTTAAATTTTAAGTTAAAAATTATGTCAACTGCAGGTTGAACACAGTCTCCATGGCATTGTTGCCCCTAGACTGGAAGTGTCTGTAGACTCTGCTTTCTCCTGCAGTTGATACTAGAGCTATATCACTCTCTGAGTTGTGGGTTTTCCTTATGAGCAATCTTACCGATACAGATTTCCTACTCTTTTAGACAAATTGCAAGCAGGGGCTTGAATTGGCATCAGCCAGGTGTGAATGCCTGAACTATCTCCTCCTTTCATGCCCTCATCATTCTTCAAGTGCTCCATGCTGTGCTCCTCCTTTATCTGCCAGCAGGAGAACTGGATGTGTGCTATGAAGAGCTTAAATCACATTCTGAAATTGTTTCACTGATGAGGGAGGCTGAGGAGCATCAAGTATTGGACCTGCCATGCTGAAAACCCTTGAGTAGTGCTTATAAGCATCAGCTGTAAAGCTGCACCAGTGTTTAAGGAGCTCTTCAGTAGCAAGCCAAAAAAACAGGTTTCAATCAGTGCTGCTGGCAGAAAGCCAGTGCTGCATAGAGTACCTTAATGTTTAAGTAGGTAGACACCCTGCAACTTTCTGAAAATTCAGTCCTCCATAATTGTGTTCAGAGTAGGAAAAAAACCCAAAACATTTTGGTTTATCTGTCTGTTATGCCTAGATTCATATAATCCAATATCATCTTACAGCTGACTCTGTGAATATTAAAATTTTAAATGCTGGCGCCTGGTCCCGAAGTTCTGAAAAAGTGTTTGTCTCACTGCCCACGGAATTAGAAGATCTCATCCCAGAGGTCGAAGAATTTTATAAAAAGAATCACAGTGGTAGAAAACTCCACTGGCACCACCTCATGTCCAATGGAATTGTAAGTGTGCAGTTTTCAGCGTATCAGTCTCGATGACTGTATGCTCTGTATTTATAACAGTAAGAAAGCTTGTGATCCAGACAGGCTTATAAGTAAAATTTTCATCCTCTTCACAGATAACCTTTAAGAATGAGGTTGGCCAGTATGACTTGGAGGTAACAACATTTCAACTCGCTGTGCTGTTTGCGTGGAACCAAAGACCCAGAGAGAAGATCAGCTTTGAAAATCTTAAACTGGCAACTGAACTCCCTGATGCAGAACTTAGGAGGACTTTATGGGTATATCCCTTTCTCTTGGAACAGATTGCTTCTTGATTTCTGTACTCTGAAATACAGGATTAGTATTTTTAAAGCACTGTCTGATAACACTTTGAAACTGAAATGTGAATGCCTTTCTTGGTAATTAATCAGTTGTAATGCTGGCTCCTTGCACTACTGCTGAACACACACAGTATTTACATTAACACGTTCTCTCAACCCAGTATTACTTCACAAACTTTTGGAAACTACAAGAATTTTTTGACCATAAAAAGCTGCCTAAAGCACAGAGTTACGATTGTGTTTTGTCGAGTGGGTCTGGTCTAATTCTAGGAAATTAGTGACACCTGATAAATATGTTACTTAAAAATAACTTCAGTGTTTGCTTTAGCAGACTTCTAATTATTTAGCTCACGAATAAAGAGAGAAACCACGTAAGTCAGACTTAACACCACTTCTGTAGCCGTGAGTTCGTGTGTTTTACTGCTTTGTATGATTTTGTTTATGCTAACCCATTTCAGAAGGAGATTTGGTAAACTGTGTCCCCCCTCTGATTTTACCAGTTCCAAACAAGGCTGTGTGGTTCCCTCACTACAGTCTGCACAGCAGTGAATTATGGTCTTAGAAAGTAGTTGTTTCCATTTAGAAAGTCTGGTGTTTTATTTTCATTCTTTCTCCCCCTCCCCTTTTCTCTGTAGTCTCTTGTAGCATTTCCAAAGCTGAAACGTCAGGTTTTATTATATGAACCTCAAGTCAATTCACCCAAAGACTTTACAGAAGGAACCCTCTTCTCGGTGAACCAGGAGTTCAGTTTAATGTAAGACGATGTTTGAAAAGTAAAATAACAATGTACTATTTTATAACTAAAGGAATTCACTTTAACTTAACCTGTATTCTTGAAAGTTTTCAAAATTCAGCTAGATACATGCTTTGCTGCCCTGTCCTCATTTAGTTTTGGCAATAGTCATGCTTCAAGTAGGTGATTGGACTTGATGACCTACAGCATCTCCTTCAAACAAATATTTCTATAATTCTAATCCCTGTGAAATTAAATTTCTTACACACCTAAGGATGAGGTGCAAAATTGGAGGCTTTGCCATGTTCCAGTTAGCAATAACTCCATAAAATTTCATGGAAGACAGCCTGTGATCAGAGCACTAGTGTTGTATTGATTATTACGCGCACGCAGAATTTCAAAAACGGAGTGATAAGTTAAAAAGAAGTGAAACTGCTTTAATAATATGGTGTGCTGTCAAGAGCCAGGATTTTTAGTGTGGCTCTCACCAGCGAGGAGTGTCTTTATTTCTGTGAGAATTGCAGGACACTTTTACTGGTGCTTTGAAATCCTTTGAGCACAAGATAATACAAAGAGAGAATATCCAAGTGGTACATACTATGTTCAGCGTGTTTTACTTGCGCTTCTGCCTGCCTCTGTTGTCAGTGACTATGATGAGAACTGGCTCCTTGCTAGTAACCTCAGATTCTGTGCCTCATTCTCAGTAGCAGCTGGACATCTGGATCTGTGGAGAAAGAGATAAGTGACAAATCTGCTTTCCTGGGGCTTAGTTTCTTGTCCAGGGCCATAGTGCTTATTCCTGTCATCAGGATTTTGAGCTCTGAGAAATGATGAGAGGACATGACAGAAGACACAGGCTGTAGAGATAGTTCGTGGGTGACCACTGGAGAATGCCATCAGCTTTCTTGGTTGCAGTAGCTGGGTTTTGTCCCAGATGGTTCTTTGATGGAATATTAACTAGTCATATTTCCTGAACTTTGTTGTAAAAACTTCCTTCAAAGAGCCCCACATTCATATAATTAAATTGAAATCTATTTTTCTGAAATTTTATTGTTTCAGCTTCTGGATTTACTTGTAATGCTTGCTAGCATTATTTAGGTTTCATTGTGTGGAGACATTGGCATTGAGTTCTGATCTGTCAGACAGCTCTCTCGCTGCTGCAATGCTGATAACCTATAAGTATCTGATCTATCATGGTACTCCTTGCTGCTGTAATTTAAGTTTACCAGGAATTCTGTAATTGAAAGTGTTTGTTTATTTTTTTGCTTACTTTCATGCAATACAACTTTTTTCAGAAAAAACGCTAAAGTTCAGAAAAGGGGCAAGATAAATTTGATTGGTCGATTACAACTTACTACAGAGAGGATGCGGGAAGAGGAGAATGAAGGAATAGTCCAGCTAAGAATATTGCGAACCCAGGCAAGTAACCTGCCAGAGCAATACAAAATTCCTCTATTTCTTTTGTTGCATTATCATTACTGTAATTTGTTGTATTATCATTACATGCTGTCCACAGTTGGATGTTGATGTATGAAATGGGTGCTTTGGAATCCCATTGGAAGTCACTTCTGCTATATGACTCTAGATCCTTGTGAATACCTGATTTTGGATGTGTGTTCATGCACTTCTAGTTGTCAGCCTCCTGTTCTGAAGTACCAGGTCACCATCTTCAAAGAGGACAAAGCAGATATTGAGCAACAGTGTGGTTGTGGGTGACAGCACCAGATTGATAAAGTTGAGTGACACTGGCCACCACCACGAACAAACAGCGTTGCTGATCTTGGTATCTCTAGTCTCAATGAAGAGAATAATCTTGGAGGTGGGATCACGCCGTGGTAACAGCACTACGACTTTGGAGAGGCCTTCTCCTTAGAGGAAAAGTTGAAAAGTGCATCTTAGCTATACAAACTGCAGCTTCCTGCTCTGTGGTTGATAGTTCTTCAGTCAGCTACTCATGTCAAATCTTTTGAGCTGACAGTTTTAGAAAAGCCTGATTTTTTTTCTGGCATCAGGAGTCATTACCTACAATGGAGCCTCAAAAATCCCATTTTACCTTCAAGTTTCAGGTCTGTTCTGTCAGTCAGGTTGGATTGCAGGCCATGCACACTGTGAATTGTACCACCTGATGTAACATTATGATGTGACCATTCTGGGAGCAGCGGGATTAATGCCTGGTTGTACTTCTGAAATCAGTGAGACGTTCACAAGGTATATCATAAGTCACCTAGGAAACTGCAACTTCTGCTCAGGGAGTGAATGAACATTTGGTTTTAGTGAGTAATTCACACTCTAGGTATAGGATTTAGCTCCTCCTTTGACTGGAATTGTCTTATATCTCTTGCATCTTGACAGTGCTTCATTCTTTTCCTTTATCAACTTCTTTATAAAAGCAGTTCTGTATATACATAGACTAAAAAATGCAGCATATTTCTATTTTCTAGGGAAAAATACAGATTTCCTTGCTGTCTTCCCTTACCAGGAGCCTCCTATTAATGCTGTGTTCATTTGTCACTTCACCCAGACATTTAAAAATATTTTTCTTTTCTTCTTGTCCCCCACCAGGAGGCTATCATCCAAATAATGAAAATGAGGAAGAAAATTACTAATGCCCAGCTTCAGACTGAACTGGTAGAAATATTGAAAAACATGTTCTTGCCACAAAAGAAAATGATAAAAGAGCAAATTGAATGGCTTATAGAGCACAAGTATATCAGAAGAGATGAGTCAGATATCAACACCTTTATATACATGGCATAATTGGAGGACTCTGCGGGATGCTGAGAACATAAATGGAAGGGTGCTTGGACAGACAGCTCAACAGTTTGTGCTGCAGAAGGACTTGTTTTGACTTTCGTTACATATTAAAATCCCTGCCTTACCTTACAGAGGACTATATTTTGCCAATCTCATTCAGCTAGCATGATGGCATTCCCTTCATGTTGCACACTTTTAACAGCATGCTGTTTTGTGGGAAACTTGCATTCATGAAGAGCCCATTGTGAACTTTTTAAAGTAGATTCGATTTACACCCACCAGGAAGAATACAGATTTGGTTTTTAGATGACCAGTACTTGCACAAGGAAAAAATACTCAAATATTCATGCACTGAGGAACTGCTATTAGTTTTGTTTTGGGTTTGTTTTTTGTTTGGTTTGGTTTTGGGTTTTGGGTTTGGTTGTTTTGGTTTTTTTTTTTTAATGCAATTAGGACTAGAAGTAGCACTTTCACTTTTGTGTTTTGGATCAACAGAGTAATGTACTGTCCATCTCGGATCCTTTTCATGTAATAATATTCAAGAGACACAGACACATGCATCGCGACTGATATGTATTTGTTACAGTTAAAACCTGTTGGCTAGAGTAGTGCTTCAATCTAGTAACTGGATTTTAATAATTGACACATTAAGTGACACAGAAGTAATTCCAAGTCATCGGTGATATTTTTCCCTAAGCAAGAGATGATTGTTTTTTAAATTGTTTCCTCTAAACAAGTCGATATGTTGTTACCTTATATGGACAGATGATTTGCTACAACCCTTTTTGACAAGGTAAAGGTTTCTTGAAAGATACTTCACTATAAAAGCAGGGCGGGCCTGCTGTATGAACAGAAATATTAAGTGTATTTCCTTTTACATTTAATATTTATATTCCAAATATTTCAGTATGACTATATATATCAGGATGCATTAAAGAGTAATTTATGCTCAACTCCCCCAGAAAGAGAATAACACTTGAAGATCCCAGTACTATTTCCTCAGTGGTAACTTTTATATACATGCAAGGTTAATCCAATTGGACTAGTCAACATCTTTATATGAAAACCAAACCCTCTGCTTTTTATTTTGTAACTGGTAGGGTAGGAAATACACTTCTAATGAAAATGATACAACGCTAAGGAAAAATACTGTGTTTAGTGGATGCAGAGAGAGTGCCAAACACACATCAGGAATCTCAACTTCTTAAAGTTACCTCTTCCATTCTCAATCATCTGAAGTAGTCATTTGGCACTACCCTACTCTCTGCTATTGTGAAATGTCCCAGCATGTACTGGAGCGATACCATGAGTCATAGGAGCAGAGTGCCTGTCTTAGGACAAAGGTAAGTTGCGCTTTACTCAGTTCTGTATGAATATTTCTTCTATAAATCGCAAGTGTGTGAAGTTATTTTTTAATTAATGAGTTGAACTACATCTAAAGGCCTCATCTTTGGTGAGAAATGGGGAAGAGGATACCATTAACTTTAGTCAAAAAAGAAAGCTTTCCAGTAAGTAAGAGGAGGAGTTTTACTTTCACATGGTTACAGTAAAGTATGCCATAAGAGTGGTTGAAAAGCAAACTCTCCAAGAATGGCTGCTTGCACCCTTAAGCAGGCTGCGTGCTCCGTTACTAATGTAAATGCCAGTGTGACTGCCTGCGCACAGTGTGTACTTGGACATCTGTTTAAGTAGGAAATTTTTGGTAGTGAGGGTTTCATGACCAAGAGATTGCAAGAAATCAAGGCCTGGCCAATAACGATTGAAATTCTACAGCTTGTGTTACATGCTTTTATTGATACTCAAAAGTAGATGCTGTTTAAAAATATTGCATCTTTTATGTTGGCCCTGTGGTGTTGCAATTCAGAATCAAAAACAAGTGGTGCTCTGTGTAGTTAACCAATGAAACTATTTGAACATCAGAAAACAAAATTCTAATAAAAAACTTTGTGCTGCAAGACTTTCAGTCTTTGTAACTTAAAAGTAATAAATGCTTACTTGGGATAACTGGGGAGAACATTACAGTCTGAGCACACTCTTCAACATGAAAAATTCCAACCCTTAACCAGAGAAAAAGAGGTGTGAAATGGTCACACGAAAGAGCTGGCAAGGGTATAATGCTAATTTTGAAGCCATTGGTTTAGATTTGAGAGGGAAGTTTAAGAGACTGCATCTCAGATACAACTTAGGAAGTTGGAAGCTGGAGTGCATGCAGAAAGCAAAAGGTTGCTAAAAGCTAAGGAGCTACATGTTCCTTCAACTAATAAATACAATACAACCTAATTGTTACCTATATATTTTTCAAAACCTGGCATGGAAATAGAATTGGTAATGTGCCTATGACTTGGTCATTTTTCTTTAAATATATACCAGAAATGGATGTTGGGTTTTTTATGACATCTGAGACAGACACCAGCAAATTTGTTAAAGATGCAGAATCACGTTTAGCGTCCTTCATCAGGTCACTTCACCAATATGCACTTAAAACTAGTATCACCTGGGGCAAAGGGAGATACCTGGGGTAAGCTGTCTTTTGGGGAGGGTAGAGTTCAGATCTAAATGAAAACTATTCCTCACTTGCAATATGGCAACAATGCACTTTTAAGGCTGCAATTTTTAGCTATGAATATATATGTCCAAAGACCTAGCTTAAGGAGGTGCTGCATCTGAAAAACACGTTGCCACACACACTGCCACGGTGAATAGCTAAGGAACGAAATCTGATGTAGAAAGGGTGGGGGGGAATTCATCCTTAATGGGTTTAATTAAGAAATACTGTTAAATCTTTCTCTGTCCCAACAACTTGATGAGAATCTCTTTCAATTCTGAAGTCTTCCATTTTCCTCTCTCCACAGTTGGTGTCCCTAGCTTCTATTTTTACTCATTTATCTTTCATTTGTTACGACTGTAATGCAGTTACATTTCCAAATGACAATGTGACTTTCTCATTTTTCACCTTTTTAAAATTAATATAAATGTTATGAATGTTCACATCTTGCATTTATCTGCATTGGGATGCCATTGTCCTGTAAAGTGCAAATTTTAAAAATACAATTGGCAAAAAGATTTGATAGTTTTACAGAAAGATTTGCTATCTCAAACTGTTTTCTATTTTCATCTAAATGACTGGGATGCTATCTTTGTAATTCTTTAAGGTCATATTTGTGAAATAAACAATACATGAAAGCTTTTCTGTCATATACACTATATGTAGTCTGGAGTGTTGAGCGAACTCAAGTTCCTGAGTTGTAATAACTATCTCCATATGGTATTTACAATTTTGAATGTGTGCCACTACCAAGATAATAATGCTGTACAATTTTGAATGGTGGTAGTTTCTGTATGGCAGTCCAGCTGAACTATTTTGATGTACTGCTTAATTTTTGAATTTTATTTTTTAAGTTGTATAATTTATTTTCTTGCAAAATAAAAATGTAATTTAAAAGACTACTCATTTAGCAAGGTATTTTGGTGTCTCACCCTATAAAATTTTAAAGTTGAATTCAGGTGCTGCTTCTAAAAAATGCCAAAGTATTAAATTTGCCTGACTTCAAATCCCAACATCTGTTATGATCAGAGTACTTTAAAAAAGAAGTGGATATTTCCAATTCTTTCCTTGTTAAAAATTTTTAAGTACTTAAAAGTTATATATGTAGAGCTATTTAGTTTTCTGAATTCTATTTAAATATGAGCTGTAGTCTTTCAGTGTATCAAAGCCTGCCATGCCAAAAGTGGCTGGGAATTGCCTTAGTTTATGGCATTTTTAAAAAGAGTTATGTCTCTCTGCAACTTACTGGGATGCAGTTGGATTGCTGAATATTTTGGTTGATTTGTCTCTGAAGTTATTACAGTGTGTGTCACTGAAAGTTACCGGTGTTGCCATGAGATAGTTGGGACCTTCAGGTAGCTGATCCTGCAGTAAACAGTGATGTGTAACAGTCACTTGCCTGAAGGAGTGCTTTTAATGTAATGGCTTTTCTTCTCTGCTTGTCCTTGCTTTTTAACGTGAATCTCTTTGTACATTTCAGCTCCTTTCCTTAAGTGCACCAGCTAACATCAGTGTTCTGTGCTTTCTGGTACATGCAGAGTTTAGAACTACTTGTATGGAATAAACAGCTATTTTTGAGTGACTGTTCGGTACTGCACGTGGCAGTTGGCCACCTGGCAGTTCTTGCAGGCAGAGTTTTGATGGCAGGTTGCCATTATTTCCAAACTTTTTTTCCCTCTGTTAGGGCAATACATAGTCTTTCACAATGGTTTTCCAGGTGAAGTTGTTCTTTAGAAGCCAGTTGTCGCAGGAGTTCCTTGCCTGAATCAACTCGTACCACTGTAAATTGATCATGGTTTAGGTAGAATCATTGACCTAAATACAGAAGGCTAAACCTGGTTCATTCTTCTGATAGAGTGAGAATGTGGCTTTACTTTCTTCTTTGCTTTGCCTGTCAACATAGAATCATAAATTGTTTAGGCTGAAAAAGACCCTTAAGTCCAACCATTAACGCAGCTCTGCCAAGTGCACCACTAAACTGTGTCCCTGAGTGCCACATCTACACATCTTTTAAGTACATCCAGGGATGGTGGCTCGCTCACTTCCCCGGGCAGCCTGTTCTACTGCTTGACAACTCAAGGCCATTTTTTTATTATTTGGTAGAAGAGACCAACCCCACCCCCCTTGGCTACAACCTCCTTCCAGGAAGAGTGGTAAGGTTCCCACTGAACCTCCTTTTCTCCAGACTAAATACCTCCAGTTCCCCTCAGCTGCTCCTCACAGGACTTGTGCTCTTGATCCTCTCCCTGAACATCTCAACATCTCTAGGTAGACTTGGTGCCTTGCATTTGTTCCTCATTTATTTTAGTGATGGAGATCCACTATGGAAATTCAGTTGGATACTGTACTTCAGCTCCTGCATGCAACCTGAAACACCCATAAGAAAGAACAGCTGGAGGCACAAATGGCAGCTTCTGCTTCCCTCTGCAGATCCGGGACACACCAAAGTAAGTGCTTTCCCTGCTTTTCCCTGGTGAGCTAAGGAAGAGAGCACAGTGTGACTGTTTTTAATAGTTTGTGATTGAACACCTAAAGTTGGTGACTTTGAAGTAAGTACATTATAGTTGTTCTTGGTGAGAAGAGATGCTGAAAAAATTAAAGAAGGGAATGCAATGGAGGTTTCTTCCTGTTTTTAAGACCATAATATTATGTCTCATATTACGTACATACAGTTCATGATTTGCCATCTACTGCAGTCGCTGACTTCTGCTACTGAAGACATTAAGGAAATTAGCACACCTCCTGCATTTCTTGGAGCAGGCACTTGGAACTTATCTCAAGCTGAGGTAAATATGTGGGATTTATTGTTCCAAGCAGTTATGCTGGATGGCAATAAGCCTGCTGTCCCAGATGGAATTCAGCCATTGCTTCAGAAGGAATAGAGGTGTGAAATGGAACTCTGGACAAGATGTGTCACTTAGCCCTACACCCAACTTTGGTGGCAGGGGACTGGTAGGTTGCCACACACCAAATGCTGAGAAGGAAACCAACGTGCCATGGATCTGGGGAAGCCAGGGCTTCAGCTGGGAGAGGAGAATTCAAACATGTGTGACTGGGCTTCACAAAAGCAGAAATGCAGAGAGTAAGGATTACTTTTCACAGAATCACGTAACAAAAGCACTAGGGCTACTTGACAAGACCAGCAGAAGATTGGTTTAAGATGCTATAAGAGGACGTGTTTCTGGGGGCTGCAGCTCCCCGCTAGCAGCAAGTTCAAAAAGGGCTAGACAAATTCATGGGTTAAAGATAATAGCCAAGCATGAAGGTTCTAACTTCACTCAGCAGTGAAGGTGGGAAAGCACCTTGCTCTTCTGCTCGGCCTCAGGCAGGGGCTGTGGCAGGCGCTCCTCTCCTACAGTCTCTATGGAAATCTCTAATTCTTCTAAATAGGAAATATCCTGAAAAATCTTAAAAGCCCTCCTCAAGGAAAAGGGCTGAAGAGGGAGGGGGGGAAAAAGGGAACCAATTACTAAAAGCAATAGCAGAAACAGGGAGAAGGAGGAAGATGTATGAAGATGACTGGACCAGGACCAAAGATGTAAAATGTAGGGTAGCACCCAGCAGAGCAGCCTTGTCAGTGCTCACCATCTCCTGAAACTGCAAGCAGTCCCTGGCTGCTGCCTCATGAGGAGGGACACAGATGCCTCAGGCAAAAAGGTTTCTTCCCTACTGCTGCTCCAGCTTTCTCCTGCTGGTGGTGTGGCTGGCATGGCATCAGGCAGGGAGGGTGTAAATAAGCTGATGTGGGGAAAGAGCAGCCCAAAGGACTGGGACAGGGACTGAACCACAGTGGCTTCTACCACAGTGGTACTCGTGCACATAAGAGATAGCTGCTGTGACGGCTTTTTGTTTGACATATTAAAGGTATTTTTTTCTGGTTGGTGGTTTTTTGGTTGGTTTGTTTGTTTGTTTATATTGCATTAGAGGATTTGTATCCTGAAATATATTTCCTAGCTCTGGGGAGGGACTCTTTCTTTCCTTCTCTTAGTTTCTCCATGCACTGCAGTTCTTACACAGCTCCAGGCTAACTTTTAAACTTGAATTTCAAGAATATCAGTCATCTTGTTGGAGATAAGTTTCAAAGCAATTAAATAAATTTGGTTATAGTGCTATGCTGTATCTTCAACATTCCCATAGAGTTAATACTTACCTTGCTGAAAACTGGTGAATTACCCCATCACCTTGCTTACTCTTTAGGCCAGGGATGTGATACTCTGTGCTACTACAACAGTCATATTTCAGCAGTGTCCTGTTGAACCAAAAGGCCGTGAAGGAGTTAAAGACCCATGAACCAGTTAGCCCAAGAGGACACAAGTTATGTTACAGCACCTGTGCTTGGCCGTCTGGCCTATCCTGTGCTGCACCTATTCCCTGGCCACAGAAAACACTTGGCCAGCTAATTGTGACAAAGGAGCCTGTAGGAGCTTCCTCCTGGCATTGGTAATTACACCACCTCATGTTGTCTTTATCTCAAAGCAGCAGGTTTTCATGTGAAGAAGCTTTTGTTTGGCAATAGGAATAGCGACCAGAATTGTTTTCTACTCGGAAGAGCTCTAAAGACAAAAAACTTTGGGGAACCTCTTCATGGGCAAGATCTGCACCAAGGGCTGTGTTTGATGCTGCACAGCTGTGGGTTGCCAGCATCTGAAGGGATGTAAGATTATCCTTACAGTTCTCTTTTTCCTTGTCTGTGAGGTCTGATAAAGGGACGATTAATCAATATGTGTGGGAGTCCAAGTGCCTTTCTGCCTGAGATGGATGTTAGTGACAGTGCATTAGCAGGCTATATCCCTAAAAAAGAGCTTTATACTGCAGGAGTAAAGGCAAAGTTAAATAAGAGCTTTCTGGGTTTTTGTTCTGCATGTTTTTGGCATTACTCATTTCTGAAAAATATCCTCATCCAACCTGGATGTTTTTCCTATATGGTACATACATATTTTCAGAGTAAAACCTTCAGTTCTTCCTGAGACAGTATTTGTCAGTTCCTATGTTATCTCTGGTTTGTTATTGACAACTCTGGCTTTAAATCAAAGGTCTAGACTAGAGCACCTTAAAGCATCAGCTACCAAGAGTCAAGGGAGCAAAGGAGTACAAATGCTTTCCTCACCAGTGCCTGTCCCAATCAGCCTCTTGCTGCATGTCTGGAGAATCTTTCGATATATATGGAAAGCAAGAAGTATTTTACATTTGAGAGCGAAGACAAAGTGAAATCCTCTCTCACAGGAAAATGAATGAGATGGAGAACAGAAGATTAACTGAAGTAGTTTTGACAAACGTTTAGTTTTATAATGTGAAGATAAAATAAAAAGAAGTCAAGGTAGCAAACGGATGTTAACAAGTTGTTGAAATACTCTTGCTTTCTAGGTGCTATATCCAAAACCTGGTTCTTGGCATTCTAGTTTGTGGTACAAGAGGAAGGAAAGGTGTGGGAGCTCTGGGGGTGGGTCGGACGGTCGGGACAGATGGAGACGAGAGATCTCTGAAGTCAGATCTTGGAACATGCGGTTTATTGCGAAGGGCGTGGGTACAGGGGCACTGCTTAGAGCTGCCAGCTGCAGCTCGGAGCAGGCCCAAGAGAGCAAGAGTGTAAAAGTAAGAGCAAGTAAGTAGAGTGGATGTAAGTAAGAGTGGAACGAGAGAGAGAGAGGAATGAGAATGAGCAAAGTCCTGGTTACAATACAATAAATCATCTTCGGTACTGAATATTCTAATTGTCACTAACCAGTCTAATACAAGATACAAATCCTATAGCATTTACATACAGCCTATAAGAGTTCTTATATTACGATAGAGTGTTACATCTTAACTTCTAAAAACTACTCTTTGGACCCCTTCTGCTGAGCTAGTAGGGTCTGCTCTGACCCTTGGACCTGCCTGCAAGCAGAGGGTATTGTTCAATCAAGAGGGGATTACCTTCAGTCTGCCATACCATTGTTTTCCAGTTGTTCAGTAACTAAGACTTGGTATCTCAAAGGTGGCTTTCATTTCGATGTTGCTTATAGTTTTCATATTCCCAAAATCTTTTGTCAGGCAATCATATTTATAAGGCTTTCCTGTTTCATCTTCCCCAACAAAAGGTGCAAGTACGTGCTGCTTGATGTGACTAGTAGACATCAACTCTGGGGAAAGCTTCATTCCGTTGTGGGTTACTGTAACAGTAACTCCTTCAGGGATTAAAAAAGTGGTTGAGGAGAAGTGACTGATCAGAAACAAATACAGAATTGCTTGTTCTAGACTATGTGCAACAACACAATTCAGAGAACGTCACTTTGTGTTTTAAACCTGTTCCTTTGAGAACTAAAGCTTGAGACCGGGAAAGAACCAGGCTTTTCCTGGCCTAGCTCTGTGTGTGTTGGAGAGACAGGGTGAAGACAGGCACTGTCAGGCTGGCAAACAGCTGTAGAGTTTTGGTGTTGGCCTTCGTCTAGAAATCCAGGTTCAGAGACAAGAGAGTTTGAGGGGGGAAAGCAAAGTGCAGGAAAATCTGTGGAACTGAGATGGGCATCCTGAGACTGAGCTGGGGTTGAGCTGGCATCAGTCGTTCTGTGAAGGCAGCTGCCGAGACCCTTCTTGGCCAGGTTTGAGTTCTAGGTAACGATGTTAGGGGTTTATGCCATGGCCAGGCAGGAAGGAGTTTAAGGGGAATTAAGTTGTTGGCTCTTCTGAAAACAGCACGCAGCTACAGCACAAGGGCACGCCAGACACAAAGCGTCCCAGCTCAGAAATACTTGGCAGTTTCATCCCCACCGACCTTGTCGTGCACAGGATGTTTCCGATACAGGCTCCACGTGGAGATTAAACGTCCGTGGTTCAGGTCAGCTTAACCCGCAGCCTGTGGCGGCCGAGGAGGGGCGGAGCGCAGCCTCGGTGGCGGAGAGGACACACCCCCGGGGGCCGGTTCTTTTCCCACAGGGATCGCCCGCGCTGTCTCCCTCCGGTTCGCTAGCAGCGATTTTGCTTCTCCGCGCGGCATTCCCAGGCATCCCGCGTCCGGGGCCGTCCCCCGCAGCCCCTGCCCTCTCCCCGCCCCGCCTGGCCCCCGAGCGGCAGCACCGCCGGCGAGAGGAACTCGCCTGGCGCTGCGGAACCACGGAATCAGTTAGGCTGGAAAAGACCTCCGGGATCATCGACTCCAACCTGTGGCCGAACACCACCATGTCAACCAGACCATGGCACTGAGTGCCACGCTCACTCTTTCTTTAAACACCTCCAGGGACGGTGACTCCACCGCCTCCCTGGGCAGCTCATTCCAATGTCTAATCACCCCTTCGATGAAGAAATTGCTCCTAATATCCAGCCTAACCGGGTTCCTGGGGTGGGGAGGTCCCGCGGCAGCAGCGGCCCCTCAAGCACCGCGCCCCCCCCCGCCCGGCCCCGCTGACGCCGCCACCCGCCTTCCGCGTCAGCCAATGGCAGCGGCGGCTGTGGCACCGCCCGCGCCGCAGGGCCAATGGCAGCGGGAGGGGGCGGGGTCGGCGGTGAAGGTGACGGGGGCGGTGGCGGGAACATGGCGGCGGCAGCGGGGGCGATGCTGTGCGGGCGGCGTCCGGCCGCGGGGCTGCTGCGGGTGAGGCGACCCTGGCCCCGGCCTTCCCTTCTCCTTCCCTGCGCAGCCCCGACCCCGCCGCCGGGTCTGGAAAAGCTCGGCCAAGGTCACACCGCCCCTGCGGCGGGCCGGCTGCGCCCCCTCCCCTCGGTCTTGCGGGAATCCCGGGCCTGGGAGGCAGCCGAGGGGAGGGAGCGGGTCCCGGGCCGGGGAGGGGGTGAAGGGTGAAGCAGCTGAGGGGTGAAGGGCGGCCTCTCCTGCCCCCGCAGCCCCGGGCCCCGCACTAAGCCCGGCGGGACCTTTATCCGCGATCCTGAGCGCGGCTTTTCCCACTGTCCGGCGCCGGGAGTGCCGCGGCTGGCGAGCCCTCTCCGGTACCCGCTGCAGCCGTGGGGATTTCCCAGCCGGGGCAGGGCCAGGAATCGGATTGGATTCCTCCAATTAAGCAGTGCAGAGGTATAAAATTGCACCTGTAGGTGTTGTTTCTCAGCTGGGCGGTGGGATGCTGCTGCCCACGAAGCCTGTGTGCCTGGCAGCGCTGCTGGATGGAGGTGCTGGCTGTGCCTGCCTTGCCTGCGGCGCCGGCGTCCGACAGGCGGCAGAGAGCTGTGCCGGGAAGAAAAGGAGGGCAGGTGCCTCGCATCCGAATTGCCATATGCAAAGCTGGAGGTTGCGGTTTACCAGATGTAGAAGATGTAGAAGTGGGGGTTTGCTTTGCCTTTTTTTTTTTTTTTCTTCAAGTCTGTAACCGACGACAGAGCATGAACACTCCTAGCAGGCGCCAGTTTGCACTTGGTAAATAATTGTCTGGTTTGTCCAGTTTAAATTTCAGGTCTTTTGCTGTAACAGTATTTTTTGGTAGTGTAGGTATTTATTTTGCTAGGCAGGGTTTTTTGTTTGGCTTTGTTTTTTTGACGCTAACCCTTGAAAGCACTGCTATTAAAGCCCTGTAAGGGACATCATTCTTTTTCAGGGAGAAGTTAAATTTAAAACTTCCTGCAAGCTATTATAACTTAAACTGGGGAGAAAAACAGACAAAAATCCCCAAACACCTAAACAAAACAAAAATCAAACAACTAATTCAAAACAGTAAAAATATCAATCTTTTGTCAGTTGAAGGGGTCAAATTAAGAGGAGAAACAGACTAAATTTTCTTGTTGCAGATACAAAACCAGAAGGCATTCTCTAATTTATAAAAATTATGGTGTTCTTGTGGTGTCCTTAAGCAGTTGTTTTTAATTAGTATTTCTTTAGCTGTGATTCAGTAATGGCTAGAAGTTTCCAGTGTGCTGAAATGGCCAAAGAAGTAGTTTAAATCACTAATGGAAAGATCATTCTGTTAACATATGAAACCATACATACAGATGTAATTTTGTATCTTTGCACTGCTTAATTAGATGAAGCTACTGGCTGGTGAATTAGACTGCTCAGATAATCCCTTTTTCTTGGTTTTGTTTTATTATTCTACTTTGGTGTGACATTCTGAATTAGTTATCCTCATTTTTGTTCGTGAAACACCAAAGGAATGGAAGCTGTAGATGCAAACTGCCACTGTTTAACAAGCAGTGGAGTTAATGGTAGGAATGAATGAACCAAAGTCCAGGGAAGCAGACAGGGGATTAGTAAACTTTTTCAAGATAGCACCACTCACTCCTGCCTTAGACATGTGTTATAGGTGTACATAACAGACTTGGAAAAAATGAATTGGGTGTTGTTTTTGAAGGAGTATTTGTTTATTTTTCAGAAAGCATTTTATCACAGATGTTATGGTGGGACTGTACTAGACTACACTTCTTTTAAAAGGCATGTTATGATTTTTTCATATTTTTGTCAGTGTTTCTTAGATACTAATTTTTGAAATAACGACTTCTATGAAAATGGGTACATTACTGAAACATAATGGCATTTGCTTTCTTGATATGAAATTCTGAGGACTTTCTTATTTTCAGGCTCTGAAGTATACAGGCCGTGGCTATGCATCGCAGCGTACTTTAAATGTAAGTATGAAGCACTATCTGCCTAATAAATTGCTGTTTTAGATTTGTTTGTTAATCACTGACATTTTTAAGAAAATCCTCACAAAAAAACTGCCTTAAAGACAATGTCACTTGTGCCTAAGCCACACTTTATTGCAAAATCTGAAATAAAAGTCAGACTGCCATTTTTATTTTGATTTGCAAATTGTTTGATAGTGTGGGACAAAGTTAGAAGTGTGTCAGCTGACGTGAGCTTCGTGTAACTATTCACCCAGAATGGGAGAAGACAGCTCTTATGAACTGATCCATTTGAAATTATTTGTGTTATCCTGCAACTTTCTGTTACAACATAAAAGATGAGGACAAATATGTTACTATCACTGAAGTCAATCATGATGAAGGGGTTACAGTAACAGACAGCCCTTCCTAGTTTTAAGCAAGTATCATTTGTCTTTGTTTATTTTTTTCCTAGTGTTTTCTTTCTTTGCCTGTCTGTCTAAATAAAAAGAAACCTCCTGAGCAGACCCTGTAAAGTTTTGTGCTTAGCTTGTACTGGAACCAACACAGCTGGAGGCTGTCAGGGGCAGCCAGGGATCTGACATGTGCATCTTTTGGTGCCAGGTTCTCATACTACTCTCACAGGGTTATCAGGTGTGCATGTGGCTGTAACACTAAAGCTAAGAGGCAAAATAAGAGTAAACTTGTTTTGAGGGGCTACTAGCATAGGGCTGAATGTCATACCATGTCTTAAAGTACTGCTGACACGTTCTGCTGGGACCTGGGCTTCTGAATATATCCAGGGATGGAGACTTCACAACCACTCTGGGTAACCTGTGCCTGAGTTCAGTCACACTCCCAGTGGAGAAGTGTTTCCTGATGTTCAGTGGGAACTCCTTTGTGTCAATTTGTGCCCACTGGTCCTGTCACTGGGCACCACTGAAAAGAGTTTGGCTCTGTCTTCTTTGCACCCTTCCTTCCAGTATTAATATTCATGGTGAAGTGCAGCTGCTGAAGTTCTCTGTGTGGCAGCATGACCCTCTGGTGTATCAGCCACTCCTCCCAGTTCGTTGTCACCAGCAAACCTGCTGAGGGTGCACTGCACCATCATCCAGTTCATTAATGAAGATGTTACACAGGACTGGACCCAGTATTGATCCCTGGGGTACATCACCAGTAACTGGCCTCCAACCAGACTCTGTACCACTATCACCACCCCCAGCCTGGCCATTCAGCCATTTTCTATCCACCTCACTGTCTGCTTATTAGCTTCTGTGTGAGGATTTTATGGGAGACAGTGGTGAAAGCCTCACTGTAGTCTAGGTAGGCAATGTCTGTTCTCTCCTCATCTACCAAACCAGTCACTTCACTGTGGAAGGCTGGCACTTGGTCTGAGCATGGCTTCCCCTTGGTGAATCCATTCTGATGACTCCTGATGATTTTCTTGTTCATGTAAATGGTTTTCAGGATTAGTTGTTTCATCACCTTTCCGGGGATTAAGGTGAGGCTGACTGACCCGTAGTTCCCTGGGTCCTCTTTCTTACCCTTCTTGAGGACAGGAGTGATGCTTGGCTTTTCTCCAGTTCTTGAGCACCTCTCACAGTTGCTGTGACCATTCCAGCATTACTGAGAGTGACCTTAAAAAGTCACCTGCCAGCTCCCACAGGACTCATGGGGGCATCTGATCAGGGCCCATGAATTTATGTGTGTCCAGTTTGCCCTGACCTGTTCCTCTTCCACCAAGGGTGCATGTTCCTTGCTCCACCCTCCCCCCAGTCTCTGGAGTCTGGCATTCCTGGAGGCTGGTCTTAGTACTGAAGACTGAGGCAAAGAAGGCATTCAATAGTTCAGCATTGTTCTTTGTCACCATGTCCCCTGCCCTATTCAGCAGCAGGCCCACATTTTCCTTGCTTCTTAGGTGCTCATGGAAGCCCTTCCTGTTGCCAGATTCAGCTCTTGGCTTTCATAACCTCATCCCTGCATGCTCAGACTGTGTGCCAGATTCTCTGTCCCCATTTCCATCTGCTGTAGCAGTGTATGAGTTTTGGTGTCCATCCTGGCATTTTTACCTGATGTACTGCTTGTTGGATTGGACTGCTCTGGAGCTTGGAGGGGGCAATCCTTGAACATCAAGCAACTTTCTTCAATCCCCCTTTGCTCCAGGATGTTCAAGATTCTTGCAAGCATCATAGATTCCAAGGCTGAGCTCAATGTACTCCACCTGTTCTGTCACATGAAGGGCAAGCCTCTTCCCCCTTTTATTTTCTTAATGACCTGTCCTTCCTGAAGAGCCCTTATCCCTGCATGGCAGCACTCCAGCCATGTGAGCCATCTCACCACAGCTCATGATCCTAAGGTTGTAGTCCTGCAGCTGCACACAGACCTCCTTATGTTTCCTCTTTGTGCTGCATGCATTAATAAAGATTTTAGTGCTCTGGAGCCGCTTGCAGGGTAAAAGAGAAGCTGTGACATCAATGAAAGAATAACAGTGGATACATTTAAAAAATACTGGTATGTGTGTGCAGTTGTGAGAGAGATTGTGACTTTTGTTCCATTCTTCTGCACTTAGGAGGTGGTGATAGCAAGTGCCGTAAGGACACCAATTGGATCTTTCCAAGGATCTCTTTCATCACTGCCAGCCACTAAACTTGGTTCCATTGCAATTAAAGGAGCAATTGACAGAGCAGATATGTATACACATTTTTCTTTCCTGTGACAAAAAAACCCTCAAGTGGCTCAGAACAGCATTAGTCTGTGTCTTTTCTATTGCTTGGTAATGAAAAACCCTGCAATGTCCTGGGTTCTTTTGCTCCTGTGGCATTTTTAAGTTGTATCCACAAATGCTGTTTAAGTAAAGTTGACTATCAGGCTTTGGTTCAATCTGAATTAAGTGCTGCTTCTGGGAGCAGAATATTGCCTAGGGATATCTTTGCTAGTCCAAATCTGATTGAGCATGCTAATTGTTTTTTCAGGGTGAGCTTTTATGACATGAGTAAGCTGATGCAAAGGCTACTTGTTGCTAAGACCAGTGGCCTTTACCTGCCCTTCCTTTATGTGGGCATATGTACTTGAAGGACAGCCGTGTGAGCCTTTTGATGGATTCAATCTAACAAAAAAGTCTTTTTAGGGGAGAGGAGGATTAATACTACAAGAACTTGGACACCATGGCTGTTGCAAGAGATGCAGTAGGAGAGCAGGCCTTTTCTCTCTGGTGGCAGCTTGCTGTGGCCTTGGCTTGCCCTTGCTAAACAAACAAAACTGTCTTTAGACATAATTGTAGCACATAAAAAGTTTTGTTCATTTAACTGTCCGTGAAAATTGGGCTTCTTGGGTGATCAGTGAGACTTGGAAATGTCGATTTCAGTGAAATAACTGTAGCTTGCTCTGCAGGGTGACAGGGAATTCTCTTGTGTCAGGTTACCACTTTACCATACTCCGTGAATATGGGGGTAGAGATCTGGGAGGCACCCAACAGGGGCCTGGGCGCTGTTAAAACATGGGTTGGATGTGGCAAATTTCATTAGTACTTGATAGAAAACTTCAATGGGAACCTTTGTAAAAAGGCTCCTGAATCAAAAGAATTTTGTTTTATAGGAATCCCTGCGGAAGAAGTGAAAGAGGCCTATATGGGCAATGTCCTTCAAGCTGGACAAGGACAAGCTCCAGCAAGACAAGCAGTCTTGGGTGCAGGTATTCCTTCTCTTGACACTGGGTTTGAAGGTTTTCTGTCTTTATGTAGCTGGAGTCTACTGGGCTGTGAGTTAAAGCAGAGTGGTGGGCAGCCTTTTGTCAGGACAGTCTGTGGATTCTTTTTTCCCCTGTGGTGGGTGAAGGGTGTTGTGTTGCACTCCTGCAAGTGGGACGTTACTGCCTACAGTGTTTGCAGAACCAGGAGAAGGCAGTACTGGAGACCAGGCTGGTAATTCCACAGTATGTTACATTAATGGTGGATGCTGCTCTGAATCTTTCACAAAGTGGGCTTTTTTTCTTCAGTGTATCATTATTCTTAAGTGTTACTACATAAGGAGTCAGTGAGTTTCCTTCAGCACATGAGTGTGTCTTTACACTCATCTTCCTGTGGAGTCTGGAGCTGACACTGGAAGGATCCTCTGTGTAATGTTAGCTGTAACATGAATGTTATTGGGGTGCAGGAATTATTTTCTTCTTCCCTCTGTGGGGATGGGATTCCATACTGTAGCATGTTCCTAGAAAAGCCTATGGATCAGGGAAGAACTGTATACTTTCTTGGCTCTGTTCCTGCACATTTTTGAAGTAGAAGGAACTGCTTCCATGTTAGGCAAAGTGTTGAGTATGGCTCTTCTCTTTCACAGAATTATAGAGTGGCTTGTGTTGGAAGTGACCTTAAAGATCTAGTTCCAACCCCATGCCATGGGCGGGGACATCTTCCACTTGACCAGGTTGCTCAGAGCCCTGTCCAACCTTGCCTGGGATTGGTCTTGTTACCAGTTGCTAAATTCTGCAGCTTATTGATGCTTTTTCAGCCTTGGATGCTGGTTAGAGGCAGGGATCAGGATTTTGGGAACTGGAGTTGTTCCGGAGTCCCTTCCTTGATCTTCCATTTCCTGATTCTTTGCTTGCTTTCCCTCTTATCACAAGTGTGTTGTTGGAAGGGGAGAAACAACAGGGGTCTCCAAGAAGGATGGTAGCTATGGATAAGGGTAGATAAATTGCCCTGGGAGGCTAAATAGTGCAAGTTGAACATCCTGGGCTTAGATAAAAATTGGTGCCATATGAAATGTTGCTGAAACACCAAGAAAATACTGAAGTCTACCCTTTCAATAACACAGCTGTACAAACAACTTCTTTGCCTCAGGTCTGCCAATCGCCACTCCTACTACAACTGTCAATAAAGTCTGTGCTTCAGGAATGAAATCAATCATGATGGCAGCACAAAGCCTGATGTGTGGGAGTCAGGTATGTGGAGTTTGTGCTGTTTTTTGGAAAAACTACACAGTTAATGTTGTAGATCTTGTCCTACCAATGACTGTGCTCTTTGATTTGGGATTGTGTTTAGGCTTGGGATAATAAAGCTAATTAGCAAGGGTTTGTTTTGTTTATGCAACCCTAATTTTATAGTCATTTAAGTATGTTTTGGTTTAAAGCAGAAAAAAATATTATAGTTGGAATATTGTCAGATATGTTTTTTCAGAGCTGACAAACAAGGTGGGTTCTTTTGGGGGGTATTTACATCATCTCTACTGCTCTACTCCCACCCCACCTGTCAGTCTAGCCCCCAAAATATAATTAAGGGAATTTTCAAGCTTTCAGTTTTGAAAAGCTGAAGAAATTTTTATAGACTTACATAAAGTCTGTAATATATTGTAGTTTTGGGTGATGTGACTTTCAGACACTTTTAACATTTAAATGAATTAAATACACATATCCAAGTGATGCTGTTTTCAAGTACACGGAAGATTTTTAAGGCTTTTTTATCGCTTTAGAAGAGGCAGAATTTATTGTTGCTGTAAAAGCTTTTTCATTAAAGAGCTTGATGAAGGAGAATTGTTCATCTCTGTCAACTTTCTTCCAAGGTTTTCTGTATAATGGGAAAGATTCTATCACTTGATGGGAGGAGAGGAGAATACATCATTTTCAGTAAGCCATTAAAGGCTGTGCAGCAAAGAATGTGGGAGAAGTGTGAATGTGAAGAAAGACATTTTAGTTTTTTTATTTTCCATACCCAAAGCATTTTGGCAGCATCTTTGGGTCTCTGAAGTGAAAATATCATCAGTTCAATTATATATATCTTTTGGCTTAAAAAGTAAGTGGCTCCTAAGTGAGGAATTCTTCTGTGTGTGTGTTTAGAAGAAAAGTAAAATATTTAAGTTTTGGTGTCCCTTCTGTGGAAATCACAGTGTAACTGGAGTTAAGCAACTGCTTTATTGCTTTGGCCTTGCCCTGCAGAGAACAGCACTTTGTCTGGGGCCTGCTGAAGTTGGTGGAAATCCTGTCATCAGACTTTGAACCAGGCCCAGCATGTCTTTGTAAACAGCTACATTTGGATTTAGTCATTTATATCCAATGAGTTCATGAGTGTGGTTGTGCCTTTGGTTGGTTTGACAGGCCATGAGCTCTGAATAGAACTGGAGTTTTCAGCTGAATTAATCCCACAAGCTGTGCTGCCAGTCTCAGCAAAAGCAGAAACTCAGCCAGTTATTAGTCTCTTCGAGCTGTAAGTTATGGGGGGGTTGGTATTGGTTTGTTTTTCCTGGCTGTGGACTGTGAGGTATCCGTGGTATGACAGTCAGTGATGGTTCCCTGTGGCTTGAGTCAGTGTAGACCATTAGCTAAACAGTTGCATTGGCTCTCTCTCCAGGTCTTTCACTTTATGGAAGTGAAATGCCAGGGACTCTTGTTCCTCTGATCTGCTGCTGCTTCTGTATCTCTACTGCCTTTCCAATTTATCTGTCTTTTCAATAGTTTTGTCTCTGGCCTTCTTTCTCTTCTTTATTACTTAATGTCATGTTTCTGGATCTAGTTTATAATCTGTTCTGAACCAAGTCACTATTTCTCCAAGTCTTAATTTAAAGAAGCCAAAAAAGCTTTGATCTTCTTACTGCTGTTTTGTGTAAAATGTTTGTGATTTTATATGGACAGCACTGTTGAACTCTCAAGGACTCATGCTGTGTGTGTTTTTCTTACATTTTTCTGTATTTCAAATATGCCATTAAACACAACTATGTCTATTCTTCACATCCTGGAATCCTATGGATTTTGGGGCCACGGCCTGATGAACAGTGGGAATACTTATAGTCCCTGTAGCTTTGCAGGTTTTCTGTTTGCTTTGTTTCAGCTTGAAACAGTACAGTAGCTTACAAATGCCCATAATGATTTAAGTAATCATTAATTAATAATTGTCTTTTTTTGTGGCCTTTTCAGATGATAAAGCCATATAGAAGGACATCTGTTTTTACATAGTAAGATGAAATAGTATTATGTAAGACTGCGGGTACTTGTAAATCTCTGTCTCTTCATGTACCATTAATTCTGACTGTTGTTTGTTTCAAAGGGATAAGGAGCTTGGAATAAAGAAGAAAAATGAGAAACTTAACAGGAGAAAAAACCTGTAAAAGTAAAATTTCTAATTCGATCTTGGAAGCTTTTGACATAAAAGTGTAAGAGATCAACATGGGTCTGGCAGCTTTCTGAAGCTGCACACCAGACAGAAGTCAGTTGTTCTGCCAGGGTGGATTAACTATCTTCACTTGTTCCTGCTGTTTGCTTTTTAACTGCTTGAAGGGTTTTTTTGACTCTTTCTTTAAGATTCTTCAGGAATATGAAACACCCATGCTTAAGCTTTTGCTAATATTTGTTCCTCCAAGAGGTCATGGAGAACACACTGCATGATCATTGATTTTATCTTGTTTCCTTTGGGCAGGATGTCATGGTTGCTGGTGGAATGGAGAGCATGTCTAATGTTCCCTACACGATGAGCAGAGGGGCAACACCTTACGGAGGAGTAAAGCTGGAAGACCTGATAGTGAAAGATGGGCTGACAGATGCTTATAACCATATCCATATGGTAAAGATTCCTGCACAGTGCTAATGAATCAACCATAGATAGACCTGATGCAGATCTGAAGAGCTTGCTTATAGTTGTTATGAAACTGCTTCATCTAGCAAGCCTGGAAATGAGGAGGAAAAAAGTCTTCCATTTCCAGGTTTCCTGCAGTAGCTGTAATGGAAGAGCTGGGCAGAAGACCAAAATAGCACAGCAATTTGTGTGTTAATATTTACCTGTCTCTGCAGTCTGAATAGCCTAAAGCAAGGATTAAGAGAAAAATTAATTCTGCTACTGATGGATTGCTGTTGCTCCATCTGAGGGAGGGAGCAATCAAAGTGCTTGGAGTCTTTGAGGGTACCTGCTCTGTAGGATCCAGCAGGCTCATGTCTTTTCTCCCCCCCGCAGTGTACGTATCTCCTGTGGGAAGGTTAGAGTCAGCTGGTGTGCTTACTCATCCACAGGGTGACTTAAATTGGACAAACAAGGGCAAACCTAGGATGGGTTTGGAAAACAACTGATGCAGAGATAGTCAAGAACAATCACCAGGGAAGAAAACTTTGAAAAGAGAACAGCTACTTTCAGCCTATGAGTATTTCTGACCTTTGCCAGGGGTAATTCACAACTGTAGGGCATTACTGATCAATCAGTTAGTGTTCTTGCTGGGGTACAGGAAAATGTGTCATGAAGAATATTTACTGTCATCCATAGATTTGATACAGACCTCACTTGGTGTGATTTATTCTTTTTGCACTGTAGTGCTTAAGCTCTGTGGGAATGTTGAAATTTATTCCCACGTTTCAGCTGAAATGGATTTTGAATGTGAGTATTTTATAGGAATCTAAATGGTGGCTTTGATAGTTCCCTTATGTGAGGAAAAGCTCTCGGAGCTGGTTATCATACACCAAGTTTTAATAGATTGGGACACTATTTTGGGACCTTTTTTCTTTCTTATAGCTGCTGTAGGTTGTTCAGAAAGCCTTAGCAGTCTGTGTGAGAACATAACGAGGAAGTCCATCGGATGGCTTTAGGGGCTTACTCTTGTCTGTGTTTTGGCAATAGCCTAAGTTGCTGGTGCTTTGAGGTTTGATGACTTTAAATTCATTAATTACATAGAAGTGAACTTGCTTGTTTGAAAAACTGGAGGGACACAGTACTAAAGGGTTTTGTGTGATTCACTGAGTATTCTGATGAAATGGAAGGTGGAACAAAACCTCTTCAAGGGCAGATCTTTCCAGTTGGCTAAATTTTTTTTTTTTTTTTTTTAAATTTTGTCACTGGATATTTAAACAGCGTTGATAATGAGTTGTGAATGTATAATTACAATCATAATTTGCCTATATATAAAAGTATTTGGTTGTTTCATTCTACTTATTTCATTCCAGTTATTAGAAAAAAGGGATACATACTTTTTATTTCTACAGTTTTCAGAGATTCTGAGGGCTAAGTAAGCTCTGTGTTGACCTGTGTTTGTAATCTTTGGAACAGGCAAGGTAATAATGGACTGAAAACACTAGGAAAATGAACATATGGTTCTGTGGCTGAATAATGATCTTCAGTCTCTGAAGATGTCAGCCCTAAGCGCTTTAAACTTACTTTTGCATGCAGTTTAACTGAAGAAAAAAAAAAGCCTTAAGGGAAAGTTCCTTTATGGCTTCGATAATCTGGATCCAGAAAACATTTGCTGAATCTGAAGATGATATTTCAAACCCAAAAGTTTCTATTTGTTCATGACTGTGTAAATCAGAAATGGACACCAAATATTAGTCATATTCATTTCTGGAAATCTGCTGGTTGAGTTTTTTTTCAGTTGTAGTTGTGCTTTGCATCTTCAGCAATACTGAACCTAACAGGCCTGATTTTCTCCCAGGGCAACTGTGCTGAGAATACTGCAAAGAAGTTCACTATTTCCCGAGAGGAACAAGACACTTATGCCATCGGCTCTTACACCAAGAGCAAAACAGCCTGGGACTCAGGAGTACTGAAAAATGAAATAGTGCCTGTCACTATTTCAAAAAAAGGTATTGTGGACAGGTGTGATGAGAGGAATTGTGTTTCTCATTGAAAGCTGTAACATTGTCTGTGTTCAGTGCAAACTGTGTTGTTTAAACATGCAAATCTCAGGAACATTAATTTTGATCACCTAAGAATTTTCTGTTAGGCAGACTTTCTGGTGAGCAGCAGTCAGTGACCTGTCATCTGGTTTTTGTTTTTCAATTTTTCTTTAATGTTGCACACCATATCTTCTTTCTTTTTTGTCTAAGTGAAAGATTAGCTATTGAATTTAGTTATGGCTTAAGGACATCTATGTTTTAATTTACATTAAAGGTATGCTCTTTGTCCCTTTTGTTCAGCCACTGGGAAGGATAAATGGATTTGCTGTGAATAAATTTGATTAAGGAATAGTTTTGTTTCTCCATTTTCGTAAGCACATTTCTTGACGTACATTTTACATGAATTTGCACATTTTTATTGAAATAAGTTATTTGTATAAGGCAGTATCTAGTCAACTGTTCTACAAAATACTAAACCAGATCTGAATTTCAGGAAAGCCAGATACAGAAGTGAAAGAAGATGAAGAATACAAACGTGTTGATTTCAGTAAAGTTCCAAAGCTGAAAGCTGTTTTCCAAAAAGAAAATGGTAAATGTCTTTAAAAGAACTTCATTTTCTGCCAAGTGCAAGGATGCTTTGTCAGGGTGAAGAGTGCTGTTCACAAGAACTTGAATGCCCAACAATAGTCCCTTTATTTTTAAATGTCTGCTGAGATAAAGAAACATGCTGCACAACAGCATGAACTGGCTTGGATTAAAAGATGGTCCAAGAACCTTAAACCAGTGAACACCTCTGTCTGGGATGTTTACCTTAAAAAGACTGACACAGATTGGTTTCAGTTTCACTGTTGGTGTGGTCTCTGCCAAGCTCCTGTTGCCATGGGAGCTGGAATGGCTTTATAGAGTTGCCATTGCTTCCTGAATCTGTAATTGATAAACCTTCCTGGCTAACTCAAAGTTGCCCCTCATTCACAACCGTTTCCGAGCTGGAATTCTGTGAAAATGCCTGCAGTGCAGCTGCCATAGAAGGCATGACCTGGTACTGGGATAAGGATACAAGTACCTGTGGCTGCAGTTCTTTCATCAGATACCAAAACCCAACCCATTTTTAGTTAACTTAGTGCAATAGGTATCACCATATGATTGAGACTTCATGTTCAATGAACTCAGGGAAAAACAATCCTTAAGAGGAAATACATGAGCTGCTTTGCATAACACTTTCACTTCTGTCTAAAGAGAGGTTTACCTTTTCTAGGAACAGTTACAGCTGCTAATGCCAGTACCCTGAATGATGGAGCAGCTGCTTTGGTGCTGATGACTACAGAGGCAGCCAAGAGATTGAAAGTCAAACCATTGGCACGGATAGTGGGTATGATCCTTCTTATCTCTCGGAAAGTCCTGGAAAATACTCCCATAGTGTGCTCTCAGGCTGCTTACCTGACATTATGGCTGCATCTTCTCAGTACAGTCCTTGACATTTCAAGTGTTATACCAGCAGACTTTTGACCATGAATTTTCTATACATAATAACAAAAATCTGAAAATGTTACTGTGGCATACTTAGGGCACTACATTTTAGATGCAGCTATTTCATGGACCGTGGTATTCCAAATTTTTCTATCTTGGCGGTGTTTGCTGCTTGCATGAAAGAAAATCATGTATAGTAAAAACACAAGGTCTTTGAACACCTTTTGTGATTTTTTTTTTCTTTTTTTTCAGCTTTTGCAGATGCTGCTGTCGATCCTATTGACTTTCCAATTGCACCTGCATATGCTGTTCCCAAGGTAAGAATAAAACTGAGTGGGGTTTGGGGGAAAAATACCAGAAACTTCCCTAGCATTCCAATGTTGGTTCTCCCTCAGTGGGTCTTCCTGAATTAGGATTGAAATTATAAATGTCATAAATACAAAGAACAGATCTTTTTCAGAGGATCAAGTATGCAGATCTTCAGAATAACAAATTTTTCACACCTCTTTTGAAAGAGGATATTGTTCTATACTGCTTTTAGCAACTTTGAGTGTGTTTACAACTTTGAAGCTTTGCAGCTTGTATGGCTGAAAGGCAAAATAAATATGGTTGTAGAAGGATAGACGCATTCTAAAAGGAACTGAAGTGTATGGTGTGAGGCAGTACTGTGTCAGTTAAATGGACTTACTGTAGCAGCAATCTTAGTGTGTGAGGGAAATGTATCCTTGGCATGGGCTACTCTCCATTCCTTCTTTGATGAAAACTCAAGTTAGTGCTTCAGTCCCTCAGTTTTGTTTTTCCCATCTGACAAAGAGGTTCCTAAATGTGAAATCGTGAATCAGAGTATGGGCAGCCTGAGTCACTGACGTCAAAATAGACCAATGGTTTCTATAATTAGTTTCCTAATTTTTTCATGGTAGTAATTATTTTTTATTATTTCTAGATTCTAAGTGAGACAGGCCTGAAAAAAGAAGATATTGCAATGTGGGAAATCAATGAAGCATTCAGCGTTGTGGTGCTGGCCAATATTAAAATGCTGGGCATTGATCCACAAAAAGTAAATATTAATGGAGGCGCTGTCTCCCTTGGACATCCAATAGGGTAAGCAAAATCAGCTCTGGGTTTGCTCTGCACAGAGGCATTGTCTGCTTAGGTAAACAAGTTTTAAGCAAGTAAGAGTATGTTTGAGTTTAATCATTATTATCAATTTGGTTGTAGGAGATTGGTTTTGGTTTGTGGGAGAATTTCCTTTAACCTAAGCTATGTTCTTTTCTTTTTCTTATATTTAGAATGTCTGGAGCAAGAATTGTTGTTCACATGGCCAATGCTTTGAAACAAGGACAATATGGTCTTGCAGGAATCTGCAATGGAGGAGGAGGTGCTTCTGCAATACTGATACAGAAGCTGTAGCCCAAGTAGCATCAGAAACACAGCCTTAAATGGTCTCCGATCAAAATGATGAGTGGTAGCTGTTACATCTTATTTTTCAATCGGTGGATGAATTCTGTAACTGCTATTCTAAAATTTCCTAAAGCATCAATGATTACTGATCCAGACACCTGGGCTTTTACTGCTTCATCAGTGCAAGTTTTTATACAGTACAAATAAACAAAGTCAAATTATAATTTTGCCTTGAAACCTGACAATAAAGAATGTTAACTATGGTTCCCTCTGTCACTGACATATTTCTCAAAGGCCCTCGAAAAGGAATTCTCTTGGTAACTCACAGAGTGCTACTACTGGAAAGTGCTGTTTTCTCCTAAAAATCGTTGCTGTATGAGAGCAGCTTGGTACTGAAGATACTTTTTTTCCTACGAACATGAACAGATAATTCACATCTTCAGCAGTACCAGAGTGCCTGAGCTGAAAGATTAGGGTGGGTAATGGCTGTTCCAGGCAAGAGCTACATTAGGTCTCAAACAGCAAATTATTTTTAAATGTCACCATCGCTATTAAGCATTTTATGCTTAAGACAATTTTTATGCTTGCCTGTCCCAGCCCCTCTGACAACTGCTATTAGAACTTAGTGTTTGTTTGATACTGGACTCTGTCGTCAAAAACAACTGACCAACAGGACTTGTCTCTTCAGTATCTGCAAAGCTGCTTAGTGGACTTAAAAACATTAACCAAGACACACAATTTTTATTAAAACAAAAATATTTATTCAAGCTGTAAATGCTATGCAGTATTTAGTTATTGGATGGGTTTAATATAAACATCTACTGCATAATCTTGGTTCCTTAGGAATCCTTGTATTCTATCTGAAACATTGCCCTGTTGCTGTACAGATCTCTTACAAGAAAACTTGCAATTTTTTCTTTTTTTAAGACTTCAACAATTTGAGAACAAAGGAAGAAATACCAGTAGAGAAAATTCTGCAGTTTTGGAGCAAGGTGTGCTCATTCGGTAAAATGCAGGCTGAGCTTCTCCTGCACCCCTTTTGGAGAGAGTTTGTATAATAATAGCTATGACAAGCTCTATGTTAAAGCAGAAAAATCAGATGCAAATTTTTCCATGTCTGGCTAAAAATGTAAGAGCTAGATAGTAACAAACTTCTCAGCAGTACAAATGAAAGGTGAGGAAATTGACTTTTGCAATAGAACACCCTGTAATTCTTGTTTAGCTGTTGCTTAAGCTGAAGTATTCATACTGAGGCATGACCCCACAAAAGTACATTGCTTGAAAACAGCTTTTGCATTTGAATGACATCTGATGTAGCAAATACTGTAAACAGAGGTGGCAGGTCCAAATGAAAGTTCTTGTCTGAAAGACTGGCTGCGAAAAGCTTCACCAGATGAGAAATGCTTTTTGAGGTTTTTATGTTTAGCTATTGGTATTTTTCTTATTTTGTTTAAAGCCTTAAAACATGGCTTTGACAGTTATGAGATGAGAGAGTGTGAGTACAAGCCAGGTAGAACTGAAGATTTAAGTCCCTTTCAGATTCAACAAGACAATGAGAAGTGGGCAGGGTGGCTGCCCATGTCTTAGAGCGGTGAGTGACAAACACCAGCTTTTCAGTGGCTGAGCCGTTCAGAGGGCTAAGTAGAGAAAGCAGCAGAACACAGACAACGTGATCTAACAGGAAATGTACAATCTTTCTTACATTTCATTTATACAAATTTACAATTTTGCAATTTAAATGGCTCTATAATTCTGCAAGTGCTTTTTCAAAAATAAACATATACCGACTCAATGATATTTACACTTCGCAACCTGCTTCAGAAACAGCACGACTTTGCTATAAAGTGAAACTTCAGTGCACTGAAAGTGCAACTCGCCCTATAGAGTTAACTTCTCTTCCCATGCAAAACCTCAGCACTGCTCCACTGAGCTTCAGACAGTCCCATTTCAACTTCTTTTTGTTCATTCATCATAATGCAAAGACAACAAGAACTTGTCCACATCCATTCCTGCTGGAAAAGAATTCGGGAGCTTCTTTTTCTGTAGGAGAGGAAAGTAACAACTGTGTTAAATACAAAGAACCTGGGGGAACTGAAGAGCCTGAAAGTACTCCTTTCTTCCTCATCCTTCCATCCACCTTGTAACCATTCCTGCACAACTCTCCCCTAGAACTCAGATACTGCCATGTGCCCTTCACTTGTGCCCCCCCTTCACAGAAGGGAGCGTTTTTCAGCAGCATGCTAGAACTAAGTATGGGAATTACAAAGTTATACTCCCTTTTGGCAATTACATCCATTTACATCCAAAAGACACCTTTTTGTGTCTCACACCCTGGCTCTCTGCCCTTAAATCCTCAAGTCAAAGGCATAGTGCTGCACACTACAGACTGGGACTATCACTCATGGTGATAAAGACGCAAGAACAGCCTCAATTCTAATAAGGCCTACTTTGAGTTTGGCCTAATTCCTACATTCCACCTAGAAACTTAGGTAGAATTTAGAAACTCATTCATGTTTTAGTAGAAATTATGTAATTTTCATAGGTGCATATTTAGAGTTAGTAGAAGTTACTTGTGTGTATCTGAAAACTAAACCAATCTTAAGGAAACTTAGTTCAGAGTATGCTCAAGAGGCAAAGTTGGAAAAACTGGCTAATAGGATGTCAGGGATTTGCACTAGCATCTCTGAACCATTCCATTACAAGTAGTATATACGTAGATATATGTATTTAGAAATTTAAATAAAAGAAGCAGGTGTTTATACTTGCCTTTATTTTCTTTTTTTTTGATGGGGTTGGAGAGCTTTGCAGGTCTCTTCTATTTGCAGAACGAGAATTTCTCTCCCCCTCATTCAAGTCCTCCAGTTTCCTTTTCTTTACGGTGCTCCTCAGAGCCCTGAACTGCTGGGTGTTGTCCTTGAGGGGGGTGGCAGTGCTAGTCCTTGCGATGGCCGCCCGTGACAGGATCATGAGGGTGTGGGCAGCCATGCTGACGCTGTTCTCGCTGCCCGTCTCGCTGGCCGGGCTGCAGGCGGGCAGGTCTGGCGTGGCAGGGGGCACCATGATGCGGGGGGTGGTGCTGTCCTCGTTGAAGCGCCGGCAGGTCGGCGTGCGGACGCTGTCCGTAGTGTCATCCGTGTGCCTGTCCCCAACTCCAGACGGTGTCCGGGGTACTGGCAGCTCTCCATTTTCGACTGTCTTTCCAGTGGGGCTTTGCCACTGGATGTCTTGCAGCATCTCCACACACTGTTTACTGAACGGGCTGGACAGGCCAAGGCCTTGGCTGGAAGCTTTAGCAGGTTCTCGCTTTGCCTCCTTCGAGGACAAAGAAACGGACACCGATGATTTGCCATTGCCAGCCCCATTCGACAGCGACCCCTGCTTCTTGTTCAGCTCTTGTACTGAAGGAACTGTCTTCTCATTCCACAAGGCAACGCTTTGTTGGCCATTTGAGAGTTTGGCAGTGTCCTGGTTCTTCTGCTTTTCATCCGTGTCCCGTCGTAACTCATTTTCTTTGTTTGCTGTCGTCTTGTGGAAGGGATCTAATGAAAGCCCTGCAGTTGTCACTTTCCGCTCGGGCTGTGGCTCCTTTGCAGCTGCACTTCTGTTGCTACCAACTTCTGGCTTACACAGAATTCTGGGCAATGTTTTGTCTTTCTCTCTCTTTGGTACCTGTGCCTTAGCAGAGGAGGATGCAGAGTCAACAGCAAATAAAGGGTTTTCGTTTCTTTCTTTCTGGGATGAACTCTTGGCAGTCTGAATTTGGGTGTTCACTCCTGGAGTGGATAGGAGGTTATCAAAGCAAAGCACTCTCCTGTGACTCTCACTCTGTCTTGAATTTGAGCTTGTGCTCTCTGCTGGTACAACAGGTAAGTTCTCTTCCACCTTCCTTCCTAGCTCTGCACTGGTAAGCTTGTCCCAGTTTCCAGTCCTGAAAACAAGATGAAAACATTTCATCGACATTTTCTTACGAGACAAGTTAATTTCAGCTGGCTGGAAGTCCCCACCCATCCCTCAAAAAGGCTCTCTCCATCCTGAAATATAAGTATCAACAGGCAAAGACCAAGAGTAAGGAATGACAACTGCAGAAAGCTCAGAGGCGGCGTTTTTGGCCAAACGGTATGAAACAGAGTCTGTACACTGAACAATTAGGTGGACTGGGGATTTTCAGTCTGGAAAGAGAGATCACTGAGGGGAAATGCAGCAGAGCTCTGTGAAGAAGGCCCACAAAAAGGAAACTATCCGCTGTACCTTCCAGTAGAAAAACTAGGGGCATCAAATAACACAGGTATTAGGTTCAAAACACAACAAGGAGGTCTGGACACTGCATGTAACTATGCCTTGGGATATTTGTGGATGCTGGTAGTTTACTTGACTTCAAAAAGAAACTAAGTGCATTCATCACAGGACAGTCCATCCCAGAATACTACTTATGGTTCTGGAAGTCCTTGGAGCTTCAATTCCTAAGAGGCTGCCAGAATATTTTGGACAACATAATCATGTGTGTGCCTTGTACTCTTCCCTACGCATTTGCTGTGGGTGGCGGGATACTGAGCAAGACAAACTCCCTGGGGCGTGGTCTCCACCTGACAATGAGCCCCATTCAAGTCAAAAAGCCACCACTGCACTGTAGTGATGTGGAAAGAAAAATGCTGCTGCTCTGTCAGCTCATACCACTGCTGTCTCTGTGCCCTCTGCCTGGCTTACGCTGCATTTCCAAGAGAAGCTTCAGCATCATTCATCTATGCCTGTAAGAACTGCCTCCCTGCAGATAAACCCCTATGACTTCTAGGAGGAAAAGTCAGGTTTTTGGGATGCTAACTTTGGTACCTCTGAAATGGTAGAAAAGGTCTGAGTTGTAGCAGTTTGTTTTACTTGCACGAAATTTGAGATGAGACAGAGGGTAGAAAGCGGAAATAAGAAATTACACCTCTTTGCAAAACATACATTTAGAGATAAATTAAAGTTAACAGAAAGCTGAATTGTTGAAGTGGTATTATCCAAGATCTTGCTTCCGTGGTTTTTAAAAAATCAGTACTTTTTGCACGCATGTATATGGTATAACTTGATATATGGTTTGGATTTTTTCATAAACTGACTTTCATGTTCCTGTTTTATCTCCACTTTCCCAACATTTAAAGTGAGTTCTGAATAGGTATGGGGTTTTTTAAAGTATGTGCTATTTTTACAATAAAAGATCATTTCGCCTCTAATATTTCAATGAACTTCTGATCTCCTCCTACACTCTTTTGCTCATTCCAACATCCTTTTGTTTAGGAAGTCCATTAACGGTAAGGAGAGTTACTACTGGAGCCTTGCTTCCTGCTCTCATTTTCCCAACAGAAAACTAGTACCTACCCCCATTAGAAATTATGTTCACCAATACAAAGTTAGCATGCTGTTGTCCTTGCCATTTTGCATTCAGTTCTCACTTTTTAAATGACCAAGCAGTGTTCTAATCCACACAACTGAAACATAGATGCAGAACCCAATCTAATAAACTCTATTTGATTTGGGTCAGAGAATGGTAGAGGCAATGAGGCTACACTACAAAACCTTGGGTACCACTCATCTGAAAAGAAAAAGCAAAGGTTTTAGACATTTAAATCTCCCAGTAAATCTAAGAGGCAATTCTCCTAGCTTAGACTCCGCCCAAACAATTTTTATTTGACAATTGAGACAGGACAAAATGAAGACAAAGCCATACAAAATTAACAGAGGAACAGTAACAAGACAATTCTAGCACAGGCTGCACCAGTCCCAGCTGGTTTCAATATTCCTAGCAGACAGGCAGCAGGAAAGGGGGTACTGTTTATGCCACTATTAAAAAAAGCTGCTCTCTTCACCAATACTGAATGAAGAAATTCATGACAGGAAGAAGAAAGCAAGTTTCAATACCTAGCAGTACTGACCTCTGTGTTCGAGGATTTGTATGGTTCAAAGGCTCAGCTACATTTGGTACCAGTTTTCCTGGAACAACAAATGAAGTTTTAATGAATGACAGGTAAATAATTTCACAGTTAGTACAATGACATTTCACCTGACAGAGAACCAATAAAGAAAGACCCAGCAACAAACTCTGCAATATCTTGTAACTTTAAAGTTTACAAATTAGTGTACTAGCAAAGGTCCCCAACTAAGAACAAACAAGAATCTCACTGTCTACACTTAGATAATACATAGCCCTGGCAAGACAAAACTCAAAAATGCACAGTAGGAATTTCCAAGTAGAAGAGAAATAACACCGGGAACTCTCAGTTATCCATCAGCAAGCCAGAATGCAAACTACTATACAATCCACGCTCTTATCTTAATTTGAAATTTCATTCTATTTTCAGTCTTACATGTAAGCCTACTCTTTTTTAAAAAGGAAGATAGGCTAAAGCACAAGGTGTCCTTATAACTCAGTGTTTCTATTTTCAATTATTTTTGTTTACCCCTTTCCAACACCAAGAAATGAACATAACTCCAGTGTTGTTACAATTAACTATTTAAAGAAGCAAGGTCTCAATGAAAAGAATATACAGAAGCATATACCTGAAAGGGCAAAAGGAAAACAGGTAGCAGAGTGCATTTTTTATATAAACATGCAACACTTCTATTAAATATTTTTCCTCAATAAATTTTTGGAACTGCTGACTCTTCTAATATCTTCATTGCTATGTGGCTTGGTTCCAATGGCAGCAGTAAACTACTTAAAACCAACAAGATGAAAAATAACCAGAAACATAAAGAAAAGTAAACTTTTAAAACTGCATGAGAGCCTTGAAGCATTGAATTTTGGAAATAAGCTTGATAGTAAAACTGGAATTATGTTATATGCTGGAAGTTCTTTGTAAACTGAGCAAACAACAGTCACTAACTGCAGGTACAGACCTCTCTCAAGCTAGCCCAGCAGTTGCCAAGAACAGAAGTAGAGGTTTTTATAAAACTTTTTTACTTAGAACTGACGTGTCCTTAGAACCCCCTGCTTTTCCTCTGCCCCTCTCCAGAATGCAAGGCAGGTACCTGTATTAGTCTTGTTTCTTGCTCCAGGAATCTTTTGTGATTTAGGAGGGATGGGAAGCTTTGGGACACTTCCGTTGCACACTGGATTAGCCACAGGCATATGAAGAACCTTGAAAGAATCGAAATATTCTATTACAATTTACCAAAGCACTTCTTATCACTCCAGCTTTAATTCTGAAAATCTTTATTTGGGATATGCTACCTGGCAGGCAGGTGCTGAGAACGTATTTCCGTTTTGTCCTACTACAGAGAGGGGTATCATTCCCACCATTCCTTGCAAAACTGGCTGCACCGGAGATGCAATTATAATAGCAGAACCTAAAAAATACCAAAGTGTTAAGATTGTACAGAAACTAAAAATACTTCAATAAAAGAAAAGCTTCAAGACAGGATTTTTTAAAATTATGTGCGGTCAAACCTGCGGCAAGAAAAGCTCTGGAGTTTCAGAAAAGCTTCCCTGTCCTTGCTATAGTTCACTACTAGAAAACAGGGTGAGTGGCAGTGTTATTTTTAGTTTATAAGGAATTCTTTAGTTGAAGTCTGTTTTCCTTTGTAAGAGGTAGCTCAAAATAAAGCTTCAAGTATGATAAACCTTTAATTCAACGTTTAAACCTTGAATCAAAATGACTTAAAAAAACCAGTAAAAGTAACATTAAATAGCTTATTTAGCTGCTAGATATATGGGAATTATAAAATATGGAAACTATCCCAGCACAGTAATTGAAAAGTGGAAGAAGATTTTCAAAAGTGAAAGAACTGTTCCTCTCTCTATGAAAAAAGCATTGAAGGTAACAGTTGCATAAAGAAATCCTAATGACAGCACAGGCTGTCACTCTAAGACCTTGCACTGGTCTCTGACCTCAACAAAACGACTACACACAGATTCAAAGGTAACTGCAAAAAGTTTTTAGTTTGAAAGAAAGCTGTTTTATAGCTGGTTTTAACATTTCAAACAGCGCTCAAAATTTTTATTGCTGTAGTAATAAAAATGCTTGTGCCAGATTTTAGCTCATGCAAAGAAATAATGTTATACTTTCGTATTTACTTAAAAGTACTTCTAGTGCAGACTAGTTCTTAAAAAATGAAACAAAACCAAGGAAGTAATTTGGGAAGGACTAGATATATCTACCCAGTTATCTAAACTAAATATGTATACACGTAACACAAAGTATTCCATTTATAACAGGAATCGTATTAAAATAAAAACCTGTTTTATTTAGCCAAAGTAGTGGAATCCTTTCCAGTGTAAACCAAAATATGCTTCCTAAACCTAATGCTGCTAAAAATTATATAATTTTAGCTTCTGAAATATAATGACTTTTTTTCAAAGCAGACTGGTCAATGACTTTTGCTAGTTTTATTGCATTTCTACTAGCAACTAATACTCTAAAAAAAGGTAACTCCTGGATAGTTTCAAGCGGCAGACTGAGCAGTTTAAAAATGGTTTACTTTGAAAGCGCTTAGGGAAAAGAAACAGAACAAAACCACTGTATAAACACCACATTTTCAGTAATTTTTTAATAAAGAGATTACCTTGTGGGAAGTTTGGGGAGACAGTCTGGTTTGCTGGAAATGTATTGCTGGATCTGGGAGGAGTCCGCAACTGCTGAACAGCTGGAGCTTGGGAAGCCAGTGGCATAGAACTGCCAGGCAATACAACTACATTTGATGGTGTTACAGCTGCGCCCAAGGCTGCTGGATCAGTCATACAGGTGGCTATGTAAAGGTTGCTTGAATTCCCAAAAGCTGTGCTTGTGGTTGGCATCAGCTGTATAAATCCCCCTTCACTGGAAAGATGAGTTGAACCTGCAACTGAAAAACCAGTGCAGTCTTCATTCTGAGTGTTAACGGAGGTGACCACAGGATCTTTAGGTCTAAGCACAAGAAGATTCTGCTCTGACAGAGCTGAATCCACAGTTTTTTCTGTTTCTTCTGATGTCAGACATTTGGGCAGGCCTGCAGTTTTGGTTGGGGATTTGGCTGGAGATGACAATATTATAGTAGGCAAATTTTCTCCTGTGATGCTGGAAACAGCATTATTTAACTCCGTGTCTGATGCAATAAATGGATCATCACTGATGATGATCTTGAGGGACATTATATTAGAAGGATCAACATCCATTGGTTGACTACTAGAAGATACACTGCTTATACTTTTGGCCTCAGTACCTGACTCATCTGTTGAGGATGCAGTTTCAGGGAGAGGAGAGTGGCATATTTCAGAGGTAGTAAGATTGTTTTCAGTGGATACTACAGAAATTTCTGTACATGCATTAGCACCAGAGGAGAAATATAAATTATCAGTGTCTACTTTTGTAGAAGATGAAGGTTCTTGCATGTCCCCTTGTGTACCCTCTGTGTTTGACAGTCCTGAAGGGAGGTTAAAATCTTTCTTACAAGGCTTATCAAGTGTATGCTGATCATTTGAGTTTTTATTAGAAGTATCAACAACTTCAAGCTGCAACTCCGTTTTGTCAAGATCCGCGATGTCCACTGCAGATCTCGCTGCACAGTCTGCCCGTATGCTCTGGTCCTGCTGGTTAGAGGGGTGGCTGGAGCTCTCCTGTGAAACTCCAGGCAAGGCAGCTGGATCATTGGTTGCAGTCTGTTCTTTTCCTGCATCTGCTGATGGGCTAGAAGTGGATGAGTTGTTTTTTCTCAGCAGTGCACTGTGGCCAGGGCTCCCATCAGAAGGGCTTCCAGGAAGTGCTTTTTCAGACAGTGATGTATCTGGTGATAACGGGCATTTACTTCCGGAATCAGTTTTGTTTTCAGTATCCTCTGCCACTGAAATCAAAGGGATCTGTGGAGTACCAGAATGAACAAATTCTAAATTAGGACTAATTTGAGAACTAGGACTTGGTGGGCCTTTTTCAATTTCCATAGCACTCTCACTTTCAGATACTAAAGCAGATGACTCTTTTGTAATGTAAGTATCTGCACAGTGTTCATTACATTTGCTATCAGAACTCTGTCTCTTGTTAGGTTCAGTCAAACCAGGCACAGAGTCAAAAGCAATTTCAAGCTCTCCAATATGTTCAGGAGTAATGGTTGTAAGCACTTCAGGCTGCTTCCTTGGTCTACAATTTCCATGCAGCTGTTCACTGGCTGCATTTTTCTTAGCCATATCATCATCATTAATGCTGGTCTTCAAGGCACATGATGCTTCTCCTAATTGAAAACCTTTACAGGATAGTAGTTCTCTAGAATTATCACCTGTAAAACATAAAATAAACTAGTTCTATAATCATTAGAACAGATGATCCTTTTACAGCGTTTTAGAAATAACTTATCAGTTCAATAATATCAGTTCAACTGTTTCACGTGAAACTAAGCAGGAATAATGTTACTCATCCTTACATTCAAGTTGAGTGGAATATATATATATAAAATACAGTTACATACACTAGATAATCTGGAAAATCAGTTTGTAAGCTACTGGTAAGTACACACATAACATGTAAATAGCTCAGGTCACTGCATCAGATTTCCAGAAGCACAAAAACCACCTCATGATAAAAACCTCTTGGTTCTATCTCTCATATACTTTCACTAAATACCTGCTACTTGTGGACTGTTGTTAAGAATGGTAAGACAGACAAACATCCCTTTTGTCCAGAGTAAGGCTCTTTTTGTCTATTACTCAGCAGATACATTACAGCATAGAGAGAGAAGATTAATACGGTTAGAAGTAAAATATTCTCTTTATGTGTTCCACAATGGATACTGCAAAGTATCCATTTATATATATTGTGTCTGGTTGCATTAAGGAGCTTATCAAGTACAACTTTTAAATACACAGATGGGGCTACTGTTAAATTTAACAGACTGAAACTCTCTAGCAGACCACGTGTGTATATATGTTCATGCATTGTAAATGTCCACACAGATATCACCAGTGAAAAACAAAAATTTTGAAAGGTATGAATTGTCTGAAAATACTTTCATAATGAAAAGTTAACAGAGAAATCTTAGAGAAAAAATAAAAAACCTACATCTGTTAGTTTCTTCTGTTCCTAAAGAACTTTCAAATGTTTCCAGGCTATCCTCACCCACCAGGATTTCGTTTTCTACTCCATTCCGACCAGAAATACCAGCAGGTAAGTTCTTGTTTACCTTGCTCTTTCCTATTTTCAAAATAAAGGATGAAGAAAGGTTAAATATGTCATTTTACACGTACATGTCATCACTACATTTTAAATGAACCATAGTGTAAAAATCTCCTTATGGTTAATGTGAGGATATCCCTGATCAGACAAACAGAAAATTTTACAAGAGCAAACAAGTATAAACGATCATCCTCTAGATCTAGGGAGTCTAAAATAACAGCAATAAAAGAATCACTGAGCCAACACAAACCCAGAATATCAGCCACAGGAAAATGCTGTACTTTATAGCTGTGTATAAATGTATCTAAGAATCTAATTCTGTATTGAGGGATACCAGTGCCATTTCTCTTGCAGAGGCCTGCTGAATTACTTTGCGTCATCAAGCAATGCTTGGGAAAGCTCATCACTCAGGATGCTTTAGAGTAACAGCACAGCTGAGTACAATGTAGCCTACCATAATCAAACCAGTCAAAGAGAGCCTGGAAAGCTGGGTCTGATTCTGTCTGTTCCAGAATGTCCTGGATAGCCTCTTCTGACATATGAATTTCACCCTGAAAAAAGACATGAAAAACAGAACTGTTAGCCAGTTACTTGCATAACCTAAAAAGAAAAACAAAGAATTGTTTTCTTTTCAGATTGTTTTTAGTACTATTACTTCTGCTCAGCACAGAAATGTAAAGACTAATGCTGGGGAACGTTTCTGCCACAAATAGAACATCTGTTAAAAAATCTTAGTGATTGAAGTTTAAGAAATAAGGTTCTCCAAAACCCAAACGTGTCTGTCAGACATTGCCCCCACCACGTGTGTATTGGAGTATTCTCCACACAATGGCCAGCACTAACCAAAAAGGAGGACTAAATCTCAGGCTACACAGGAAACTAATGCAACGTGTTATGGATGCTGTGAGCCTGCACAAGCAAACCACTGGTAAAAAAAAAAAATCCTCAAATTAACCCTAATTTCTTAGGTTAGAATATATCTAGAAGCCAACACTAACCAAATGAAGTTTTATTTCATATACCCATTACATGTTCTATAACTGAGCCTCCAACTACTTTTTTGTGGAAGGCATTTGGAAAGCACAGCTATGGGACAGCTCTAAGGTTCTTGTTTCAAGCTGACTTGTACCATGGCAGCCCAGGAACAAAATGAGTAGGAGATCCAGTACATACTCAAGTGCTTAAATTCTCCTGCCTTTCCAGAGACCCTCTAAGCACTGTACAACTTTTGATATGGTGGTTTTAAGGGTGGATATTCCATGTCATATCCTTGATTTTGTCTCAGCTACTCCAACCAAACCAAGAAGCTGCTTTATTTCTGCCCAGAAAAATGGAATACAGCCTTTTAGCTCTGTATTTTGACCACAAGTGACCTAAAATCACCAAGCAACAGAAGAACAGCACTTACTGACACCTTTACTTCATAAACAGGGAACTGCCTCTACTCTCCTGTCCTTTTCATGAGGGCTGTGAAGACTGTAATTTCCCTCATTAAAAGTCCTTTTTAATTCTGTGATTGCCAGCTTGAGGCTTGTAGAAGTATGAAGGGAGAACACTACAATTATGTTTAGTTTGCAGAAGCAGAATGCACATTTCCTCCAAAAGCAAGAAAATACTGAATTTGAAGAAAACACATCATTATTTAGGTTCCAAAATTAATTTCTCTTGCTATACTAAATGATCCATGCTTATATTTGAGCAAATCACAACATCAGATCAGATTAAACACATTTGGAGACAGCAAGACATTATAAATCCTTTTTTCTTCTCTAAGGCTATTGATTAGATCCCCAGTCAGAAGCTGGTAGGCAATCACTGGTACGAAAGATTGAGTGACAAGCAGGCAGCTGGTGCCTGGGAAAGTGTTCTCAAATCCAGTCTGAGTGTAAGGTTACCAGCTAATTACTGCCAGAAGCAATCCCATTCCCTTCGTTTTCGACCCTGCTGCATACTTATGCTGCCTTGGACAGGCACTGGGAATGAATTCAGAATGCTAAACTGGCACAAAATGAGCTCCTGCAGAACATCAGTGTCCTGTCAGCTCAGCTCCTCAAACCTGCCCAGCACCACACAAGGTCAGACTTCACTCCTCTGCAAGGGAAGCTGCAGAGCTGCCCCTGCACAGAGGGGAGCATCAGGGAGGCTCAGCTGTACTGGCAAACAGAAACCAATAAAAAGCAAGGATGGAGAGAGGAGAGAATATCCTCAGATGTCAGAGGTTCAGCATAGTTGCCATAACTGATCATTCTCACATGCCTGGTCTTAAAAACAATGTGAACAGGGCAATCCACACCTACCTGAAGTCCAAGGATTTCATCAATTGAAGTCTCCTGTTCCGTAGGACCACTGTCTGTCTGTTTAGGGGCCTGAGCAACACTGCCATCACTGCAACACGTAAGTCATTAGTTCAAAACTCAAAAACAAATCAAATAAGAATACATATGAAGTTTAGAGGTTCCTTTTATTACCTCCCCAGGATTTTGTTAATGTTTTCAGCGAGCTTCTCCTGAAGAGATTTGTTGCTCAAGATTTTTTCTCTGGCATTTTCAATAACCAGTTGCTGGAAAACAGTTTTGAAGTAGTCAGATTTCTATTTTTAACTTCACTAGAAAAGGAGCATTAATTTCTGACTGACTGGTAAAACTAATTAAAAAATCAATTCAAAGAGAGAAGACTTTTATAACAGAGAGTCACCTGTGACTGCACGACTTTGCTATGAAAACCAACCCAAAACATTCCTGTACTTCTACTCTCCTGAAGTACAGCAAGGCTTTTTGTGCCTTCTGGTTTCCATTCTCTAAAGAATTACTGTATTCTGTCAGCCTACAGGTATCTCAGCAAAGCAAATAAACCAAGAAAAAACTCTACATAGCCATGTCAAATTTATTGACACACAAGAGCTAGCTCAAATATGAATCAATACATTTATCTTCTAAAGGTAATTTCTGTAGTAACCAAGATGAACAACACGTTAAAAACTAGTATTTGTTTCTTAAATGTAAATACCTTCTGTAGGCATATACTCACTGGGAAGTTACCATCAATTAATTCTTCTAGGGGCTCACTTTCTTTTTCTATTACTGCTTCATCAGAGTCTTGAGAACTTCTAGCTGCTGGAAGAGGTCCAGATGTTGGAATGCTCTTCCTCTTCTGAGATTCACTGAAACATTCCAGGAAATTTATGACGTAGTTTATGGGAAAATTGCAAACAGTAGATCTAATGGGGAGTAAATCAAGTGCTTCTCTCCCTTCTTAGCAAACAAAAGATCTTTATCACCAGAAAATTAACAACATATTGAAAATGCAGTAAAAGCTGGTACTTGTTTTATTAACTTTTATGCATCTACTGTGTCTGACTTCACAGAAGTTACAAATATGGAGACTGTGGGTAAACAGCACAATGGCAAGCTGAATTCCATGCCCACTATTCAGTATTTACTGCTCCTCCGCTACTTTAACTGGCAGTAGCAGTTAATGGATCCTAATTAACGGCAACTCAAAATCAGATTTGGGCATCACCACTGAAAACAAAGACCTCTCAAGGAGCAGTTGTTTTCAAAGAAGAAACCAAATGTTAGGTTCCATAAGAATTGAGATGATTAATAGGAAATGTAATGTTTTTATATGAGACCACAGTGTAGGCTCTTCTGAAAACACCAATCAGCCGTGGCACTAAAATCACTTAAGAAAAATCATGAAGGAATAGGAAAGACTTGGCAAAAAAAAGGACATTTGAATCAGAGAATAAGAAATGCAAAGCCAGAGTAAGAACAGTTTTTACACAACTTCTAGTGCAAATATTAGTATTTTTTCAGACAAAATTTACTCAAGTCAATAGTTCGGCAAAGTTAAATGCATATTTTTATCAGTATTAAGAATTTTCATAATTGAAAAGGACATTTTGGAAGGAATACCAAGTCTCAGCTCCAAGATTTTTGCCTATGTCTAATACTGGAGTAGTGTAAAGAAAGACTGAACATGAAGAAGCATGAGTAGCCTCCTATCAGTCTAATGTTAAGATCTTTGACTTTCTTTTCCTTTGTGAAACATTGCACACTGGCCCCCCTCAGTGGATCTTATACTTTCCACCATTTAAACATTCCACCATTTAAGAAAATTTATACTAAAGGTTAGAACACTGTATAATTTCTAAACAATTAAAAAAAAAAAAAACCAAAACCACATCCCTGTTTACCTTTTTCGCCTTCCCGGAGAAAGCAAGTTTGAATGAAGCTTTCGTTCTTGTGATGTTGGAACCTGAATGTGTATGAGACCTCCTGCTTCATAGAGGGAAACAAAAAAAGAAGTCATGATGCCAATACCTTTTCCAGTGGCACTGTTAAAGCACTGCGAGATCTACACATTACTGACTATGTTCCAATCAGTTCCTGGAAAGTCATACAAAATAATTTGGTACTATCATGAAAATGAGGACTGTTCCTTTTAAATATATCCTGAAATAAACATCCACTTAATGTGGATCATCCCTATCCGACGAAACAAGTTATTTGGGTGAGGGTGAGAACACAGAACAGAATAACCACAAATTAATGCACTTCTGATCTCTGAACTCACATTGGGAAGCAAATATGCAAGAGCCACCTTTCTTTTGGGCATTTCTTTTCTTTTAATCACCTGAACCAGTCTGGAGAGCTAGGAGAACAAAGCATGAATTTTCTGGAACTTTTTGGTGGAAGACGATTAGCCCTGATTTTAGACAACTTCCATCTAATAGCCACAGATTTTTCACAGAAAAAAAGGCTTAAAATTTTTTGCAACTTACTGTTGATCTTGTTTTCTTGAGTTTGTGACTGGTTCACAAAAAGTGTATTCAGTCTTGTCTGTGGCATGCTTTGATTTACTGTTGGCCTGTGAAGTACTTGAGGAGGTACAACAGCAGAGGAATTCTGTGGCCCTGACTGATGGGCTATTGACAACAATCCTGAGTTTACAGGAGCTGACTGCTGAAGCATTCTCTGTCTTTTCATTTCTGCAATTCCACTTCTTGTACGTACTGGAAATAAAGACAAGATGAAAATATATGATAAAGGAATTTTAAAAGGTTGCTGATATTCAAATGAAATCTGACAAATTTAAACAGAACACCACCCAATCCAGCGAATCTCATCCGAGACCAATCACTATTTATATCTCACATTCTCTTTTCTTATACAGATTACTCAGTAAAAATACTACAGAGAAAAAATTATTTTTAACTGAAACAACTTTTATTTTTGAGAGTTCATTTCCAGCTTTTGTAATGAAAGAAAAACTCTAGACAGAACAAGTATGTTTTCATATTTTGGTTGGATACATGTTTGGATGCATAAAAAGTGCTACAAGATTGTAACATTTTTATGTTCCCCTTCTACAGAAACTCAACTGCATTATAATTAGACTGGCTATGTTTTTAGCTCCTCTATGAACCACAAATTAAGTTGAGTTGACAGCTTCAGAAGTGAAGCAGCACTTTTTAAACCTTTTAACCATGTAAACTTCCAAAAAGTTTTCAGCAGAGAAAATGCTATATAGAGAATTTAAGCCCCTTGCAAAAAGCTCAGCTTTTCTTATTTTCCTTTCCTGATCATTACAGTAATCCACAGATCACACTGAAGACAACAGACACACACTACTGATGGCTGGAGATGCCCCCTACCTTTTGCCAAAACAGGTAATTTTAACATAAAATCTACTGATCCCATGGAATTGACTCAGTTACTTACTCCTCTGATTAGAAGAAAATCTGAAATCTGAATTCTGCATGCTCCTAAAAAATAAAGCAAGTAACATAAATTAATGGACCATAATGGAAGCACTCAGCTACAGTGGGACAGTACCTATCACATGGTTAATGTCAGTCTGGTCCTAACCACACATTCCTTCAGAAAAATCCACTGATGGGTACTTTTATTCTTTCCAACAATGGTCACAGATCCTTGAAATGAAGCTTACTGTTTTGTTTTTGATCAAGTAACCACAAAGGTGTAAGATTGTAAAGACTCACAGTATACTGTTTTATTACAGGAAGGCCACGTGCATGCACCAATGCCCTCCTTATCTGCCAGTCCCACCTTAAAACCTTCAAATGTCTGCTCAGCTATCAACTCTCACATACCCATCTTTCTCACTGTCTCTCAGAGGAAACAAGAGAGCTAAACCATTCTCATACAATGATAAGGGGAGCTGATCAACATAGAGACTCACAGAGAAATATTACTTTTTTATTTCAAAACTACATTACCTGATCTGAGAAAGTGTATAGTCTAATTTTTTCCACAGAGATGACATCATCGCTGGAACTTCATTTGTTGTTTCTAAAAATGAACCATAAAAAAAAATTGATGCCCAAAACTGATATATGTTAAGAAAAAAGTAAATTCACAAGCAAAATCATTATTATGGAGTGTTTCAGACATCACCTAATCTTAGGCGTCTAGCTGCCTTCTTAATATTCTATTAATTAGAGAGCCATAACTCCTAATTTAAAGAATTTTGATTGATATGGATACAGTTCTCAGTTTTAGAAGCTCAGATGAAACTCAAGCAAATACATTAATAATTATAATTCTCAGTGGAATTTGCACATGGTGTTGACTCCTCAGCAAACACACATGTCCTGGGGTGACTGCATGCTACTGCATTCCCTATCGCCTGCCCTATGCCCGACATGAATCCTGTGCCTTCCTGTGTCTTTAAGCTGTTTCTCAGGAGAGGCGGGAGAGAAGCCAGGCGAATTTTTCAGAGCAGGTTGTGCTCAAGGACACACACACTCCCCTGCGTTCCTGGCTGCTACAGAGAGGAGAAAAGCACCTTCCTGCTTTTTCCTCAGCTCTCAGCTCTCTGCAGCAGGGAAGAGGGTTGCATTCTCTTGATTTTTAGCTAGCTTCTTGTTCGTAGCTGGAGCAAGGAGTTTCCTGGGACTTTGGCTTCTTCTTTTTCTCTTCTGGACTGTTCAGCAACACCAGAACACCACCAGGAGCCCTTACACCATGGCCCAGAGGGGCCCATGCTGAACCCCAGAGAGTTCTCTCTCCAGAGAGGAGAGAGCCACACCCACAAATGACTTTGAATCTACCCAGGTTTCTTCTCCACAGTGAGAGGTTTTATTATCTAACACTGTTCTTTTTCTGTGCCTGCGTGCACTTTCCTTGTTAAATAAATAGGGTTTTTTTACTTTCCTCTGAGGAATTTCTTGTCGAACCCAGTGGAGGAGAGGCTGCTGAAATCTGCCTTCTAACAGAGGGACATTCATTTCAGACATTTCCCTCCAAATTTGTCTCAAACCAAGACACATGCTAACCTAACACATGCCAACCCCCCCAACTCACTTCTGGCAATGGTATTCATATCCCCAAGTCACTTTTGTGCCTTTGAAAATTATAACCTGGCAGACAGGCCTTTAAAAGTAATAGTTTATTTTATAATGTTACCCAAACAGGCAAAAACATTTGGTCTTTTTGAAGCACAGAACATTAAAAGTGTGATGGAAAAGATAAGTAAACAGTTCAATTTACTAAGTTTTTCAAGGTGCCAAGTACAAAACATTTTGAAGGAAGCATGTGTCTTAGTTACCACTTCTATCAAACCTAGTGTGAAAGGAAAAAATGTTCAGAAATGTTCCATATATTACATGTCTTAAATTGCAAATTTTAAAACCAAGCACCACTAAAATACAATCATACAACACATATCAAAAACCTGTAAGATTTGGCAACATTCAAAACCAACAAATGTTCTAACTCTGTCTTACAATAGTCATACAAAATATTAAGTAATTCTGAAACTATTTTAGTTAGTCTTAAAAACAAGACAAGAAATATTTCATACTATAGAACTCCTCCTGATTATTTCGCAGAATCAGAATACCTTAGGTTGGAAGAGATCCATAAGGATGATTGAGTCCAACTCCCTGCTCCTCCCAGGACTCCTAACTCTAAACCTTGGGACTAGAAGCATTGTCCAGACTCTCCTTGAACTCTGGCGGGGCTCAGTGCCATGACCACTTCCGTGGGGTAGCCTGTTCCTGTGACTAACCACCCTTTCAGTGAAGAACCTTTTCCAAAGGTCCAATCTGAACTTCCCCTGACACAGCATTCCATTTTCTCACATTCTATTGCTGGTCAGCAGAGAGAGATAAGCACCTCCCTCACCTATTGATAGTATCAACAATAAACAGTGTAATTTTACAAGCATAAACTAATACATTTTGCACACTTTATTATATCTATATGCTTTTGAGATATAAAAATGCTCACATTTGAAGTGAAAATATCTGCTGGCATATGCAAACTAAGATAATCAATTACTTTTGCTCACTAGATACAGTGGCTGCTGCCTGTGTAATATGGTAACCCTCAAATTGTAGCCTAAAAGGGGGATTACTCTAAGACCATATACCTCTTCCACAAGGAGCCCACAACAGATAAATAAAAATAAAACACCAACCGTATCCTGAAGGCTTACCTTTTGTTTTCATGGCTACGTACTCATTAAGAATAGTTGTCAAGTTTTTTCCACACAGTGACTGGAAAAGAAAAAACACTGATCTTAGAATCTTCACTAGTAACTTCTACTTCATCTGCTGTATCACATCATATTTAAGGAGTTGTTTAGAAGTCTACACCATGCTGACCCTCAGCACAAGGAATTGTACTTGGTAGAGAGTAATCAGTGGAACAAAATGCTATAATGTACCCAAAATCTGAAATGCTTGATCTCAATGTCCAACACTGGTACAGCAGTCAGAGCTGTCTGACCTTCACTCACCTTTGTTATTATGGAATAAAACCACGAAAATTAGATGATGAACAGCTGTAACAAACTAATGAGTATGCATCATGCTGGAAAACAACATGCACTAAGATGCAAACATGAAGAGAACCTGTCTGAAACAAAATTTTTAACAGTCACACAGAATTAACTTTCTTATCATGTTTACTTGTCCTGTTATTTTAGGTGACACAAAGACACTATCACTTGTTGCTGTCTTGTTCACTAGTGGGAACTCTACAAGACATGACAAATACAGCCCTTTATTGCAAGTATTTGAGCTGCAGTAAGAATTTTGTCTTAGATACTATGATATCACTTTCCTGTGAATAACAGGAAAAATGTTTCTACTGAAAAAAGGATGATAATTAAAAAGCTTTATTAATCGGAATAATCTATTTACGTTTGGGTTTTTTAATTTTTGCTGGCCACAGGTTGGTTCTCAACTCCCTACCACCAAAGAAGAGATGACTAAACACCTGCAAATAAAATAAGTTCCAAAGTTTGTTTTGAATAGGTGCATCAAGAAGGTGCACCTTAGATCTCAGAAAAGACTTCTACGCATTTTGAATACTGTGGACAAAATCCCAGACCATGAAATTAACTAATATTCTAGAAGAATGAAACAGAAAACATGAAGACACACACATAAACACTAAAAGATTGATACGTAGCAATACCTAAACCCTGTAATTTATACAGTATAGTGAAAATCCCATTTTGTATATATGTTAAAAAGGCAAACTATCTAATTACGCTCTAGCTCTACACACATATCTACAGATGTGGCTACACACTGTTCATGCACACCCAAAATTCCACCCATCACCCAGAACAATGCAGATGATACTGAACAGAGAGGAAGCTGAATATAATTTTTGTCAATAAAATTTGGTAGATTCAGATAAATCTGAAGTGCCTTACCTAAATATTTCATATGTACCTGAAATGAAACATTATTGGCTCCCATGTCTAGAACAGGAAAGCCATCTTCAGTAAATTACAAAAGCAGCCCTGAAATCAATAAAACCCTTGTGACAACACCCTTCCATAAATCAACCTCAAAGCTATAGGGCAGACTAAGCATAATACACTGAAAACAATTTGCATATTTCCCGCTTAAATGTTTCTTAGCAAGATTAAATACTAGAAACTGAATAACTGCTAATATCACAGGGGTGTTTGCTAAAAACGCCCAGCAAATCAAACGAAAAACCAAACAACCCAAAAAGCACAGGGGACGACCTAACCACACATTTTAAGCAGCATTTGAGAAGTAATTGCTACAATGAGAAATCCCCAATATTCTTTTCCATAAGTGCAAGATAATGTAACTTTCTGCTGTGCAAATACAAACTCACCAGCAAGCAGGCTGGAATAAAACCATCTTCTGTACAGTGCTCTGCATATTCCTTCAAATCTGAGCTTTCCACAATAAATTGGTGGCAGGTAGCTTGAAGATTTTCCTGTTGCAAATAGCCTGCAACAAATCAGATGGAAAATTTTGGATTTTATTCATTACTTCTGCTCAATAGGTATCAAAGCTGCATACAGTGTTGGAATAATCAGATAAAAATTTCTGTGTAACAAAAAGAAAGTGAAGTTATTTTGACAAAACATGTTCCTACAAGATATTTAACAGTTAAAACTGAGAGCAAAAAATATATATTGGAATTACACTGTACTTACAAAGTATTCAAGACTGGAAGTGAAATATGCAATATGAACAAATTTTGGTTTATCTTTAGTACAGACAAGAAAATAAAAGTTCTTGGCTCAGAAGGCTGACAAACCCTCATATGGGCTGAACCACCCTATTTGATACTTCAATGGAAATCTACAATATTTTGTTAGTAAAATTCATTGCTATGTAACAGTAATTATCCACACATTGTACTGTTTCCAAAGAGGTAATACCTGTACAGCTGCCGACACAGTATGTAACATTTATTAAAAATACTGGCATTGTACAAACATTAATAACAGAAAAAGGTTTTTCCCCTCACAGTAATTTTCATTCAGGATAGATGTATTACATGCAGCTTGTGCTCCATACACACCCTAAGACTCAGTAGTTACCGCCACAGGAAATGGAAATGTACTCACAAAGCTTTCTTTTCCAAAATTCCATTCCTCATCAAATATGTTCTGCTTTAATCAAACTTTATAAACCTGCTTTAATCTTCAAACGCCTTGTAAACACTAAGACATAGAAATAGACCAATCTGAATGAAGGATTCTAGAGCAAAGAACCACAAAGAAAATGTTTCTTCTTTCTCGCTCTTAGCAGAGCTTAACATGAAATGTTTTAAAGAAAGCATAAAACATGTGCCTAGTTATGCAATGCAGGATATATATATATACATTATCTATTTCAATAGACCCCCAAGATGGTCCACCTCAGTTCATGAATGCCTGCAGAAAAATGTGGCCTTTATGTTTAAATGAAGACAAATGTCTTTCAGCAGATCCGAGTATAAGCTGAAGAGCACAAATCGTATTTGCAACATGCAAGCCCTCGTTCAGGTCTTCAACAGGTAGGCCAACTTGAAAGTTAAATACTTTGGGAAAAACCACTGTGAATTTAATCACTAGGTATGAGCAGGCCTATCTGACAGAAAACATTAGGAGTGCCTGTGGAAAGGACTGTCCTGATTAATTTTTCAAATACATTTTTCTAGAAAAATCTCAAGCCACAAATCGCTGGAAGCTGAAAGCAGGAAGCAAAATATTATATTATATGATTATATCCCACTGTTGTCCAGGCTGGAAGATGGGCTTTTAGGCTAGGTGGAGCTCTGATCTGTGCTAGCATGACTGCTCTTAAAATCAAATTCACCTGAACATTTACTCAAAAAGTTGCAATTTTTCCTTCTTGAACCTACTACTACAGTACCGCAAGGGATGACTGAATGCTCACGTACAGACACGTTTTACATACACCAATTTCTTGGTAATAAAGCATTCCAAAGCCTAAAAATGCCTGTGCAGCTGACCCAAACTGCTTGTGCACACACTGTATAATGACATAAGAGTATGTGGTCCCTAAGGTCACCAAAATCAAATTAAAGGCACAAAACTTGCCGTATGTTTTGGACATACAGAAATTACCCAATATTTTGTTCTATCTTAAGGAATGTCACTCACAGTACACATTCACTCTATCAATTAGGAAAAGATAAATGTTCTTATGCATTTTTCCATGTGTGAGATCAGCTTATCATTTTAGTTTTGTTTTTTAAACAAATATTCATCAACTTTCACAGCACCAGAAAGATTTTTGGAAGGAGGTTGGGGGAGAAAGGCAGAAGAGCTGCACCGGGAAGTCTGTTTATATGCTGAAATTCACAGATGCCTCAGAGAAGAGGAATCCCTATTAGACAAGAGAAATAGTTACAAGGAATATCCTGTTCTACAACCTTAGGTTGCTCAGAGGTTTTCCAGACATAATATGCGCTTCACACCACAACAGACACAAGGTAGGACAGAACATCCTCAGCGCACAGGATGTTGCCAAGGTTGTGTACTACGTCTGCAAGTCTCTGGTACGCACACAAGATAAGCATTCCACCTGGAAACTTGTAACTTCACCAGTTTTGTTTGGAAGAGTACAGTGAGAGATCTCCTTGTATGATTTCAAAACTTCTTTTACAGCGAATGGAGTTTCTAAAAATCCTCTATTACTTCACAGTAATAAAAAAACCTGCATCTCTTACTAGCCTTTTTTCTCAAGACAATAGCAAGGAACATTTCAGGTAGTATTTAAAAATAAATTGTGCTGGAGGAACACTGAAAAAGAGATTCAGCTTTAATGGCTTTGGATTCAAAAAAATTATGAACAACTGAAAACTGAATCTCACAGGGCAAGCTGCCAGGAAATCTTGGCAACCTGTGCCAATAGGTATTTATGTGTGGGACTTAAATATGTGGCTCATATTTTTGCTTGCCATCCATTTGTTCTCACCTTTCGCAGTATCCAAATAATCCAAAGCATAAAGTCGTTTGAAAAATTCCCTGTCTGCTATCGATGTCCTGAACACACGTACGCTGTGCTTTTCACAGACTCACCACGCCTAAACTTTTAATGCACCCTCAAAGGTGGGGGAAATATGGCCGGAAAGAAAAACCATCTGACCCTTATCGCAGCCTTCCCTGGGATTTCTAGCCACCCTTGAACTCCTCCTGTAATCAGGAACTGATTAAGCACCGCTCAGCAGCTCTCAGCCTGCAGATGGGCACCGGAGACCACCACGTTTCCTTGGACTCGTGAAGAACCCGAGCCCAAGGCACGGCCGGGGAGCGGCCTGGTCCCTCAGGACCCGAATCTCTCAGGAGCGAGCTGCGTTCGCTGCCCGACACAGGCCGGGCCGGAGGGCGGCGGGGGCCAGCCCGGGGGCTGCCGGGCCCGGGATACGCCCGGGCAGTGACAATCCCAGGCTGGGGGGGACCAAGAGATGCTGCCGAGGGTCAAGGGCGAAGCCGGCTCTGTATCCCGCCGCGCCTCGGGCGGCTGACAATGCCCGGCAGAGCCTTCCCAGCGCGGCCGGGCTTCCGCACTTCACCCATCCCTCGCTCCTTCCCTCCCCGGCTCACTCACCCAGCACCAGCCGGGCCACATCGGACGGCAGCAGCATGGCCCGAGGCGGAGCGGGGCACGGGCGGGCGCAGCTCCCCGAGCGCAGCCGGCCGCCCCGCCACCCAGGCGAAGGCGCGGAAACTCCGCCAGCCAACGCCGCGCCCGGCCCCTTCCGCCGGAACCCGCCGCGGCCGCTCATCCGCTTCCAGGTCCGCCCGCAGCCGCTGCTTCCACACGCGAGCCCCGCTCCGCTCCGCGCCGCCGGGAGCGGGGCTGCGTGCGCCCCGGCCGAGGTGAGGGGCCCGGGTCCGGGCGGGGCGGCCGCGGCCCCGGCTGCGGGTGCTGAGGGGCGGCTCGCGGGCTGCGGGCGCGGCGGCGGCCCGGGGTTGCCGGGGACCGGAGCTGCTGCACGGCGCTGCGTGTCCGCCTGTGCTGGGGCACCTCGCAGCGGCTTAGCCAGCTCCTCTCTCCGTGATTCGTGTTATTTGGTACGCCTTCCTTCCCTTGTGTAATTTATGTAGGGGGTGAAGGTGGCCGTCATGTGCTAGTTGGAAAACCGTGTAACTAAGAAGTAGTAGGTGGATTCATTCTTGGGAATTTTCAGTGCTGCTGTTACGGCTGTTGAAATACCAACAAGTACAAACGAGAGGATTGCCGTCTTCCCCTTGAATGCCCAGGCCCTACAGCAGACGACTCCTGTTGCCACAGTTTCCGATCAAGCACTTCAGACGCCATTAGTGTTTAACAAGTTTCTTTCTGTTTCGTTTCCAGCAAAAGCAGCAAGCTTGCTGGGTTGGGTTTATTTTGTTCCAGTGCCCAACCACCAGAGGGACAGAGAATGGTTGAGCATTGGCCCATGGAAGTGGTCGCAGCACCAACCTGCCAGAGTTCAAGAGCTGTTAGAACACTCTCAGGCATATGGTGCGATTCTTGTGTCCTGCATAGCGCCAGGAATTGGACTTCGGGGATCCTTGTGTGTCCCTTCCAACTCAGGATATTCCATGATTCTATGAAACTAGTAAAGGAGCACTTAATGAGTGCAGTTGTACTGTACAGGCAGCCTTCACACTTAAAATGTTTTTTTTTTCATACACATTTATCAGTCACCAAACCTCTGATCATACTTAGTTTCAGCCTGATCTTGATTGAAGTCAAAGGAAATAAATGCAGTCTAAGACAGTAGATATTTAAAGTTTTGCTTGTCTAAATGGCTGTTTTTATATTCTCACATAAGCAGTCAAGATGCAGTGCTGTGCGTCATGATTGCCTGTTCTCCGTTACTTATTACAGCAGCAGCATATGCTTAGAGTTACTTCCAGCTTGTGTGATCTGTCTTTACCAAACAGGGTTTCCCTTGGGTCTGCTTTAAAGGTGTAAAAGTAGAAGCATGAAAGTTATATAGAATGTCATGGCTGTGATCTGCAGCAGCATCATTTTATGTAATGCAAGGTCTAGCTAATTCCAACCTCTGTTGAGGAAGAAGAGGCATAATTTTAAGTGATTACAAAAGGAAAAAGTTGGTTTTTTCATATGACTGATGTTTAATCATCCTTTGACATGTTGAGTGCCCCGGGGATTTGTCAGCAGATAGTGCATACCCTATGAAAATGTCCAATGTGAGGGAGGAAGAGCATTTTCCGAGTGCTGCCTTCTGGCAGCGTCAGGTTAAGAGAGCTACTGAAAGTTAGTGCTGCTTGCCAGAATGTATTCAGCTCTGTCATTCTTACTATAACTGCACTCCCAGTTGTCTGCCCAGCTCTACTCAGTTAGCACTCATAAAAAGGGAGGAAGTCAGAGCTGTGTGAAGGGGTTCTCTGCATTTATTCTGTGACTGTTGTCTGTGGGAACAGATTATATTGACATGAAACTGCTTCAGTTTTGCAAGCAATAAGACTGACCCAGACACAAATGAGATTTTCAGTGGAACATTGAACATCGTGGTTCTGTTTGATACTGGACTTTCAGTATACTGCAATCCCATTTCTTTTACTTGGCAGTGTGTTCAATAATTACTGTTTTATCTATTTCTTCTGTCTGCAGATACAAATGACTCTTCTTTAAGCTGAACCATGAGTCTTGCATTACACAATTTGCTTGTTTGTTGTCGTCGCCTTGAAAATGAGAAAGCTGTGGAGCGAAGGGTAACAAGTTTTCTTTTGGGGTGTGTACCTCAATTAGCAATGAAGGGGATCATAAAAAATTATTCTTCTTGTAATACATTTTCAGAAAGAAATTGAAAATTTCAAGCGACTTCTCCGTGATTCTGAAACAGTTCTCCAGCTGGACCGGAATTCTGATTCTAAACAAGGGAAGCAACTCAACTGGGATGCTGTGTTTAGGTAGTTTCTTGGTTTTGTTTGTGAATGGTCACAATTTGCTTAAATGGGACATCATTCTTTTGTTTGTCAGGCCTATTTTAATGCTTATCTTTCTGGATATTGATTTAGACTCCTTGTCAGCTTGTAAACAAGACATTACTTATCTTACTCTCTAAAGGAAGTCAATTTAAAATGGACAAAAGTGCTGCACTTAACACTTGCAGAAAACTGCTAGGAAACTGATTATTAATTGGGTAGATGCTTTTTCTTGCCAAAATAATAGTTACTTTCTTTTACTGAAAATTATCCTTTGCATCTAATTTTCAGTGTACAGTTCTTAAGTAGATTACAGATAGCTTTGTTAAAGTTTCTTGTGTTGCTGAATTCCTCAAGACACAGTAGAAGGACTGTGACATGAAGTAAAAAAGATGTGCTGAGGTTTGTAGAGGCTAATCTTTGATGCAGTCTGCTTCAGGTGTACTATAAGATTGGACTAAGCATGAGTGTGCTAAGTTCTTACAGCAGCTTGAACCAGTGTTAAATTCATGTTAAAAGTTTATGTGAATTATTACTTTTCATAGAATGGTGTCTGGTGAGCTTTCCATTATGTTTTTTAATTGGAGAGCATTGGAATAGTTTTTGTTTCACACGTGTACCAAAAGTTTCATAAAGAGTCTTTGATAAATTTTGTATGTTGCTTTAGAGACAGTAGTATATTAGAAATACACGGGAGAAATACAAAAATAGAGACTCTAAACTGAATTCAAATAGTAGGCCAGAAAATCTATAACACTTACAGTGACAAAGTGAAAGGTTTAAGTTATTCATAAATTGAAAATATAATCCATGTATTAACTTTGACTGATAAAGAAATAGGATTTGAAGGCTTTCCCCAGTAAAACAATGGTAAGTACTTCCTACTATTTTGTTTTATAATGTTCCAGCATAAATAAAAAGACTTAGTATTGCTTTTTTCCTAATTTTGACTTGTATGTTTAGCATAATGCAAAGTTTTAAGGAAGGTTTGGTCCCTACACCAAGTTGCTTCTGGGTTATCTTTAAAACTTACATCTCCTTTTATAGACTGTTTTTGTCATGCTTGGACTGTAGTATATTTCAGTTGGTTTTCGTCTTTGATCATTAGAATAGTGAGAAGAACAGGAGCTGACATTTTAGGCTAAAAGAACATTTTCCTATTTTACTTCAGTCATAAGTGAGCAGATCCTTGGTTAATATCTCTTTAATTTTTGAAGTGTCTTGCAGAAATATTTTCAGAAAGAGCTTAAAAACCTGCAGCTGACAAAACCAAATGCATCTGCTTCAACCCAAACTACCAGACAGAAAAAGATACAAGAAGTTGGAAGTTTGGTCAAATATTTCATCAGATGTGCTAATAAAAGTCAGTAATACACATTATCATGTAGTTACTGGTTTGGTTTGGTACTTTGCTTTCAACTTTGAATTTTTACTTTGAAGTTAAGTTACCAATGTAGGGTTCATCTTACTTGCTTCCAGATGTTTACTATTTAATGTGAATCAGTCCTTTGTGCTCCTTTTCTGCCCTTTTTGATGTTCACAGTGCCTTTTTCTAATTACTCAATGTGTTTATAACTGATATACCCTCCCATAGGTAATTTATATTTTAGAAACAGTTTAAGATGAGATTTCCTAATAGACTGTCTCAGAACTGTAGATTTTGGGGTTCTGTTGTTTTGGTTTTTTTTAAATTAAGTAACATTTATAAACAATTAATTACAGATTTATTTGTTAGAATTTGAGTTAATTAAATAGTATCATGTTGTTTCTTCATGTAGGAGGACCCAGGCTGAAATGTCAGGAACTTCTGATTTATGTCATGGAAATTATAAGAGATCCAACAAGTTGTGCTGCTTATGGTTCTGACTGTAGTAGTATACTCCTAAAGGATATCCTCTCAGTAAGGAAATACTGGTGTGAGATATCCCAGCAGCAATGGTCAGGTAACATTTTTGAGCCTACTTAGAAATGTCTTTTCCTTTTATAGAAGCATGTCCTAGATGCATTTTAATTCGTTTGATGCCTTGTTGTGTGAGGTAGTACACAAAATATGGAGTAAAGCAGTGTCAGCCTTGAGGGCTTACACTTGAAATAAACAAAGCAACAAAGATTAGGAATTGATTTTTTTTTCCTTTCTGTGTACTGTTTGTCTATTGCTTGCTGAAACATGTACTTAGTACAGTATGTATGCATGGTCTGCACAGAGCTTAACGTGTAACAATTCCATGGAATGTGTGTGCTGGAGAACACCTCAGTAGAAGTGGTGTTGGTGTGCAGTTGTTTGCAAGTTATTAAGAACAGGCTGGTGTAGTTTTGATATAGTTAATGTATTACTGCTAAATTTTATTATCTGAGTTTTTCTGGCTTGTGAAATCCTAAAAAAAAATTGAGTCGCTATATGCACATATCATACATAAAGAAAAACTGAAAAACTTACGATTTAAATAGGGGGAAATAGATGTAAAAGTTGAATAATGATTTAGCATGCAAGCCGAACTAAGTGGAAATGCAAAGATAATTTTTCACTTTTCAGGGGATTGGATTTGACTCCAAGACAGTTAATTTTTTCAGCATGGAGAAGAATGTTTATGTCTTCTGAATTATCTGACATGTACTAAGCTCTCAACTCACCTATTTTCATTTACTGATGTAAAAGAAAAGTGTTTTGAAGAGAAAAAAAGGGTATTAGAAATTTTACGGTCCAGTTTGTTTAGTGTTGTGTGTGCAAGTGTGGAGAAAGTTTAAAAGTACTGTCTGTATTTGCATAGTGTAGTGCTTTGAAGTCAGAGTTTGGATTTCTGGAAATGCTCTGCTCTGTAACTTGAGTAGAGGGGCTTAATTCATTAACTACAGAATAGAAATAAACCTGCAAAGAACTTGGAGGAGGGGTCTGGTGGTACTGTGCGTGAAAGGGGAGGCAAGAAAAACTGCTGAAGGTTGGCAAAGCAGAGTGACTGAGATGGAATCATTTAGGATGGGAGATTCCTGGAAGTGTCTAAGGCCAGGTTGGATGGGGCCCTGAGCAACCTGGTCTAGTGAAAGGTGTCCCTGTCCCCGCAGCAGGGTTGGAACTGGATGATCTTTAAGGTCCTTTCCAATCCAAACCATTCTGTGATGCTGTGATTCTATGTGGTTGGGTAATTAAAGAGCCTGAGGGTGGGATCGCCAAAGTTAAATAATTTGGTACAGTTTGGCAATGGAGATAGAACTGGATGATTGAGGAGGAAGCTGGAACTGCATGGGGGCCCTGCCTGAGACTGGGAGCCAATGAGGTGCGTAAATGACACAGTGCTGTCAGCCTGCAGCTGGGATAGAAAGTGAAGGCAGGGACTGATCCCATCAGGAGGCTGGAAGCTGGAGTTCAGAGCGGTAAACAGGACAGAAGGAATGGGTCAAGAAGCCAGGGAGGTTGAAGACAGATATTGAAGGATTTGGAGAAGGGAAACTGAGGCTGAGTGTCACTGGAAGAGAGCACAGGCATGGGGAGCCAGGGGGGGTTGCTGAGAGGTGGTTCGTTTCTTTAGGAACATGGAAATTAGCGGAGTCTGTGTATGGGCAAAAGCCACAAATGTGACAGAAGAAATGTTGACATTAGATCATAAGGAGCACAGTGGAATTCAGTTACTGAGGTGAGGCAGGGCTGAAGGCCATAAATCTAGAGGAAGTCAGACTTTAATCCGTTAAGTGAAACAAGTTGCTTTTATTAAGGGAGGGGTATGTCATCCTTTAAAGGTTACTGTAACCTTTCTAGTGATTCCACCTTAATGCTTGCTTGTAACTCTTGGGGTACAATAGAGAAGTCAGTTTTTTATTTAAAAATACAAATATATTCTTGATATAAAATCAGGAATCTGTTGCTGCTGAAAGTAAGAACATGGATTCCAGCTCTTGACCAGAGAGTGGTGGTCTCTGTATCATTAATGCAATATTTTGTGTCAACATTTTGTAATGTAATCCTCTGTAATATATGTGTTTATACTCAGTTGTATTTTTTTTAATACATTTGCAGAGTTGCTGACCCTGTATGCCCATTTATACCTCGAATCATCTGGGAACATTAATAGAGTCTTAGTGGCTAGGATAATTCACACACTTACGAGAGGGTACTGCTTCCAAACTGATGGGTTGAGTTCCGATATGCTTGTCTTCTTTTCTAAAGCAACGCAGTCTGCAAGGTATGTTGGAAGTGCTCCTTTTGTATGCTAGAAAATAACTTATTTTAAGTATTTGGGATTAGACTTCAGTAATAACAGGTAATACTTCTTCAGACATATTTTCTTCTGTCTTTGAATATCAATTGAATAACTTCTCTAAAATACTAATAACTTCTGCATTTATTAGGCAAATAGTATTCTGAATGCTGTTACTTGCTAGTATTTACATTTAAACAATTCTTGTGAAAATAAATAAGATAAGTTATTTTGGAAGTTCAGGTGTTAGGTTTGTGTTACAGGCAGGAGAAGAACACTGCAGGCCTGGATCATATTGTTGGAGCTATGAATATCTTCTGCCACAAATTTGCTGACAACTGTCGCATACGGATTTGCAAAGTAGGGGAAGAAATTTTGCCTACAGTGCTTTACATATGGACTCAGTATAGACCAAAGGATTCCCTGAAAGAATCAATAATTGAGTTATTTCGTCTCCAAGTTCATATTCATCATCCAAAGGGTGCAAAAACTCAGGGAAGAGGTACAATAAAAAGCTTTTTTTTTTTTCTTCTTTTTTTTACTGCTGCATGTGGTTGTTCAAATTATTGTGCCAACTCTGAATTTTCATACTGGGTCTTGGAAACATTAATGGTAGTGATGATTATTTGTCAGTAGTTTTATGGTGTAAATTAATATTGAGTGAAAGTGAAAAGGAGTTTTCAAATTTTATTGACTAAGAGCATATTAATTGTGTTAAGTCCTTTAAAGGTTGGGGCGTCTTTTAATCAAAAGGCAGTTTTAATTGCTAAATGAAGATACAAAGTCTTTGGGGATAGGAAATAATAATTTAGATTGGGTTTAGATTGCCACATGTATTGGTTTCTTACCAGGTCTATTTTAGCCCAGAAATTACTACTCTCAGTGAAGTCTGACTTACACTATAAAACGGCTCAGAGAATATAACTCAGTAATTATGTTTCTCTATAATGGCCTATTTTAGTTCTAGCTTAATTTTTTTTTATACTTTGTACAAATCTATCCATTACCTTTTAAATGTGTTCTTTACAGTTAGATGAAGATTTGTTTATAAGAAACTTAATTCCTACCCTAATTATTTGTATATGCTGATTAAGTTCTCTTTCATTTTTTCACTTTCTTTGCTTTATTCATTCTCCGTTAGAGAATTTGCTTTTCATGCCTGCATTTGTTGAACTTTTGTGTGCCTTACTCATATTTTGGCTGTATTTGCATTCTCTAGGTAGGTTTACATGTTGTATCGAGTGGGTGATACATGCTATCTTTTAATTGTTTTTGCATGTACAGGTGCATATGACTTAACAAAGTGGCAAAGCATCTTACATAACCTGTATGATCTGCTGCTGAATGAAATAAATCTCATCAGTAGCAGAGGGAAGTATTCTTCAGTCTCACGTAATGTTGCTGTAAAGGAAAATTTAATTGAGTTAATGGCTGATATTTGTCATCAGGTAACATTTTTATTTGAATATAAGGTTGACTGTATAATTACTAAGTTGTATGTTTTGCTGAAATATTTATACCTTTTGTCTGTGTTCTGTTGGGTTTTGTTAATTCTGTACAGTTTAGAAATGTATTAGACTGTATTTCACTAGTGTTTCTTGTTAGGCTCTAAGCATTTCAGTTTTCATGTAAATACTGCTGCTTTTTTTAAAATTTGCATACTTTTTAATTTCTCTTTATGAAAGGTTTTTACAGAGGATACCAAAGTCCTTGAAATTACCCAGTCATATGCTGTTTCACAAAGAGAGTCCTGTGAGGGCACAGTGCCAAACAAGCGCAGGAGGATTGAGCTTGGCTGGGGGGTCATTCGAGACAACGTGCAAAGATCCCAGAAGGATTTTGATGTCATACCTTGGTAATAAGATCTTTGCATGGAAAACATATCACTCCAGACATCTTTTTGTATTTAACCTTCTTCCTGAATATGCTGTGCATTTAAGTTGGGTGTCTGCACATGCTGTAATTATCTATCTAAGCAGTGAACTTGGTGTCAGAGCGTTTGGAAACCTGCTTTAAGCTGGCTGTGTCGTAGTACAGTAACCATTAAGAGTTTGGCCATTTTGGACTAGTTCATACAGTTTTCTTTAATACTTGTCCTGAAAACTGTTCCAAGGCCTGGCTTCTTTCCTTGGACCTTGATTGAGGGGTATTTTGTTTGCCACAAGGGACTTCTGAATTGTAGGAAATTGTTAGTGATAGTGAGGCTAGATGAGCAGTCTATACAAGTAAAAATGGTAGAAATACTGAATCTTTAACTTTTGATAGTAAACAAATCAACTCAATACTGCAAAGTATAAATGAGAAATGGCAATTGGAGAAAGCTTTGTTGTGTGTTCCTTCTGAAAATACAAATTTCTGTGTATTTGGTATTAATTGCTTCACTTTGTGCTTTCAAGGTTACAGATTACAAGTCAGTTAATATCCAAGTATCCCATGAGTCTTCCTAACAGTGAGCTGCCTGCCTTGCTCAATGTCCTTCATCAGTTACTGCCTCAGCAGCGCCGAGGAGAAAGGACCCCATACGTGCTGAAGTGTCTCACAGAGGTAGCTTTGTGTCAAAACCAGAAAACTGATTTGAAGAGCACCCTCAAGCTGGAGCTCCAGAGAACCTGGGCAAAGATCTGGACTCTGACCATTCGCAGTGTAAGCCTTCAGCAAATTGAAGCGGAGAGCTTTGGGCTGCTTGGAGCTATGATTCAAGGGAACCTTGTTGTAACAGATAAAGAACTCTGGAAAATATTTTCAGGACCTGCATGCAAACCTTCAAGGTAAAATGGAAGCAAGGATAGTGTTTTGTGTCTGATTCATATTTCTCTTCACTGTGCAACCAAAACCACTGTGTTAATCAATATTATTGTTGTTGTGACTGTGTTTCTATTTGGGAACTGCACACATTAGTGTTCAAAGCATTTGATATGATCATAAATACATAGTAAGACTGAAAGCAGAGGCCGAAGAGGAGAGGCAAGCATCTTCACATTTAGAGTATACTAAAATGTAAAATGGACTGAAAATTTAAAAATCTGACTAACAGATAAATGTTGATTTTTTTGAAGTTAAGAAGTATGTTTTCTTTTAAATTTTCATTGGGAAATAAATACGCTGAAATAGTCTTTAAGATAGATAGGAAATGTCTGTAATAGCCAAGAAAAATGAAAGTGCGAAGATTTTAACGAGGGAGTTGACCAATATGCATGCTTGTTGACTTGGTTATGTACTTGATGCTGCCTGTGCATGCAGAAATACTGGCTTTGTTGTAGAGTGCTGATCAACAAATACCACATGGTTTCTCACAAATCCCCCGTTTCATTTTTGTTGCAGTTCTGCTGTATGTTGTTTATCTTTAGTGATGTCTACCTGCTCAGTGCCAGAAAATTTGGACATAGGAATGGAACAGAATAATTCTGAAAGAAATCTGGGTTCTGTGTTAAGGGAGGCAATAATGAAATGGCTCCTGTCCAGCTGTTTGGAGGAAGAAATAGAAGAATGTGCAGAGTTGCCTCCTGTGCTCTGCAGGTAAAGCTTTTGTGGCATAATTTTACATGTAAGCTCACTGTGTAACACAAAAAATTCTGCAGGGAAAAATGTATTATATTAAAGCTTAAGCAGAGTCTGTAGGGTTTTTAAGCTTCCTGTAAAATATCATTCTGGAGATATAATTTGGTTATCTGTCCATATCATAGCAGATATGTGACCTATGCATTAGAAATCTTCAGTGAAAACTTACATTTCTTTGAAGATACACTGTTAGTCTGGTTAATGTTCGGGTGTACTTCAGGAATCCCAAGACCTTGTCTGATTGCAAGAAAATAAAAAGAAATTTTCTTTTTTACAGTGATTTTCCTCATCTTGTATTACAAAAAATTCTTGTGAGCCTTACAATGAAGAACTGCAGAGCTGCCATAATCTTTTTCCTAAATGAGGCTAAATGGTATGTTTTTAAGTTAATCATTAGAGAAGCTTAAGTTGGGAATGCTGCTGCACCTTTCACCAGTGCATGTCTTCAAGCCTTTGGACTATATCCTGTTTCTTCTTAATGAAATTAAAATGTGTATAACTTGTTTGGATGCAAGATAAAACTTACCTACTAGAAGTTAAAAATACTAGTTTCAGGGGTTTTGTGGATTTCTGGTCCAACTGTGTAAAGCAGGCTGAGGTCAGGGATCCTAACACAATGCAGATGCTGCTCCGTAACTGCAGGAGAAGTATGTTTTCTTCTAAATTTTTATTTGGAAATGACTACGCTGAAATAGTCTTTAAGATAGATAGGAAATGTCTGTAATAGCCAAGGAGAAGGTGTGATCTGTGTGCAGGCTTCATGTTTTCTTACAGTTCAGGTAGAACTAAAATGGTAGTGTCCATTCCACAGGGAAAGTCATGTCAGAAAGTAAAGGTCAACCAGGGTTTGGAAGCACAAAAAGATAAAATATTTTATTTTGCTTTTGTATATTTCTTGTATTTAAGTAATAGTTTTTAAGACTTTTGAGTTATACACTGGCTGCTAAAATAAAAACTGTGTCTCTTCTTCAAGTGAGCAACACGTGCAAGGGAAAGAAGAAAACAATTTTTCTGATGTTGAAGAGCTGTACCTGCAGACAACATTTGATGAAATGGATATTTTCACTAACTTTGCAGTAAATGTTACAGATAAAAATGTGACTGGTTCCAGACTTGCCATCAACCAAAATCTTAGGGAAACACTGGAGAACTGCCTTTTAGCAATGTCGGAAAAGCTTTTAAGCAGTTGTGGTCCTAAGGTAAGTTAGAAATTATTGTTACATCCTTACGTTTGTGCTCCCAAACAATCTGTTTTCAAGGCAAAGTATATGGATTCTGTATTTTGTGGTGATGAAGCACTGGTATTTATACGGTGTATTTGATTTAGTCTAAGGTTGTTGCTGCTGAACACCTTGTCCGATGCGTCAGTCTCTTGGTTGGTGTTCTGGGTTGCTATTGCTACACCGGTATTTTTAAAGAGGAGGATGCCTGTAAGTCAGCCTTGTTCCAGAATGCTAAGGTAAGCAGTAATGCATTTGGGACCTATTAAAAATGAAATAAAGCATTGAATATAAATTAATTCATAAAATTTTGTTTGTATTGACACATTTTCAGAGCACAGGTATCTCCTCAGAAAAAGGCAGCTTAGGGAGGTTTAAGCATGCCACTGCTGCTGAAGGAGAGGAGTCACTGAAATTCTGTCAGTCTGCCAAGGCACGAGTTTTGCAGTGGAGATTATTCTAGATATTGATACATTTCTGAGTCACACCTTTCAAAAAAATGGAAGTCATTGACATGTAGACAAAGGACTAATTATAGGATATCAAGTCCTTTCATATATAGGTCTTTTATTCAGGAATTTGAGATAATTTGATAGTTCAAACCAGTATGAAGACAGCTATTGCTATTATTTTTATTATTGCTACTATCCAAGGTGGTTTCTTGCTTAAACACAGAAACCCAAAACTTACACTTTGTGGAGATATGCTATATTTTTCTTTTGTGATGAAAATATTAGTGTTTCAAGCATGTCTAGGCTATGGTTTTGTCACTTCTTGAGCAAAATCACGAAAAAATGTGGATTAAATGATGCACACTATGAACATCAAAGTTGTATGAATGAGAATGTATGAATGGGAATCGTATCCTTTTGTCTTTATGTGTGTGCTATACAAGTGTCAATGTATAAGGGCATTTCACTGAAGTTTCTGTGTTATATTTTTACTAGTCTCTCATTCATTATGCTGGAGAAAGCATTTCTCAGTCTAAGAACAAACTAAATGAAGATACCCAGATCAACATGCTGAGGACTTTGATAGTGCAGTGTACTAAATGTTTGTGCAATTGTACCAAGGTAAAATTTATAGAAATTTTAATTTCTTTCTTCATTAATGAGTTCAGAAAATTGAGTAGCATACCTATAATTCCTGAAAAAAAAAAATTAATCTATCTGTACATCTTGCTTCCTTACAGAGCAGTGCTAATAAGATGCTGTCTAATATATTCCTGCGTTTGTTAACATCAAAATTTATGAATGATCTCATAGATATTTGCAAGAATCTGGTAGGTACATTCTGTCTGTTTCTGATTGCAGTGCTCTTCTGTGAGAGGATTGTTTTTACAGCACAATAATCTGGAAGCAAACCAAATGAGATACATATTATTGAAAAACATAAATTGAAATACATTGAGTTTTATAGAGAATTCCTAACCGGAAACATTTCTAATTTAGCATTTGAACACAGACTTAGGGTAAGAAGAAGAGCAGATGGATAACATTTGATCAAGGTTAGCATTCCAGTTCACATTAAAAAACGAATTTATGCTATTTTTCATTTTTATAATACTTTGTTACAGTAGAAGTATATACAAAAGAATTCTATAACACATGACATTTAACTTTAATGCACTTGCAAAGGAGGGGGTTTTTTGTGTTTATTATGTGGGTATTAAATCTAACTGTAAACAACTCCTTTCTCGCTGGGAAAAGTGGAAGTGTGGCACATCACTGTGTTTAGAACAATTCTTAAAACTTCTCTTTTTGGCACGTTGTGCTGTAGTCAGGTCTGGGTAGGAAAGTTCCTTTGTTTTTTCAGATGAGGAAGAGCTGGGGGTTTTGCCTTGTGTTGTCATCTGGTTGGGAAAGTAGTAATTAGTGTTCCCGCAAAAAGTCACGTAACTCATTTTCATTTCTCTGTAACTATGAAGTGTGGTGAGAAGTTGGTGAGTCTTACAAAGAGAAGTGTTTTTAAAAAACTAACACTGTCCTTGGCAGAATCTAAAACGCAGAGGTCAGTATCTGTCTGAGGAAGAGTCTATCCTAAAGAGAATAGTTTAGACAATGTATAGGAAACAGGTTTATCACAAAGGATGAAATTCATCAATTCTGCGTCACCTTTACGTCTTCACCTGTTCTAGTTCACTGGGAAACTGCAGTGTCTCTCCTTGTGCTATGTCTGTGGTGTTTCATCTGTTCCTAAAAGCCAACTTTAAAAGGATGTGGTGTTTTTTGTCAGATGACAGTTACTGGAAAGCCAAATGTATTGGGAGAAGTGGATCTCAGGAATGATCCTGAGGAGAGTATAATGGAAGTAGATAACTGGGTATCTGATGATCTGTTTGATGATCATTCAGTGACTGACATCAGTGATACAAATGAATCTGGTGACATGCAGAGTGTAACAGGTAAGTATTCCCTATGTCCAAAACTACTTCCAAAAGCTTGTTTTTGCAAATATCTCTTTGCTTGAAAGGTAGTGGGGTGCAAAATTGAGCTCCTTTATTAGTAGTTGAAGCAGGTGGTGGTTGAACCAGGTACTTTCTAAGCAAGAATAATTTTCATCAGTGTTTTAAAGATGTTAATGAAGTGTTCTAGTTCATTTAGAAAAGAGAAGTTTATTTTTTATTTTATAAATAAAATAATGCAAGAAGAGAAGCTGTAACTAACTTTTTCAAAGTCAGGCAGAAGTTTTGGCAAGGAAAATACTAGAAAATAAGTCTGTAGAATACTTGTCTCTCAACAGATTGTGCTTCATTCTTTTAAAAATAGTCCTATTTAACTTTTCTCCTTTTGCTGATTAATAATTCTTGACACTATATCTGGACCTTCAGAGGGACAGGAGCATGAGTCTGTCTGTTTATTCCTGTTAAGGGCTAAAAGTACTGATGTTATCTTTTGTTTTAAATTCTTACTTCAAATGCCCTAACTGCTCAATAACAAATGAACATAAAGGTTGCTTGTACTCTATCTTTTTTGGGAACTTATATTAGTTTTGTAAAGACCTAAAACGTTACCACCTCTTCTACTGTCCTTGGAGAAGCATTTCTTACATGAAAATATTATTTCTAGGTGCTTTGAGCCCGTTAGCTGAAGAACAGTTGACAAAGCAGGATTTGCTTCTCCTTGAAATTGTGAGGTTCTTGTGTATTTGTGTGACTACAGTCCGAGTTCAGACAGTGAGCTTCCGAGCCTCTGATATTCGGAGGAGGCTGTTAATGCTGACTGAAGGCAGTGTCTTTGATAGCACTAAGCCACTGCATCTGCACATGGTGAGTATGAGGGGTTTTTACAGCAGGCCCATTTCTGTCATTGTACTGTTGCTACATTTGCATAGTCTTCTCAATTGTATATTGTCTTCCTCCTGTCATCAGTCTCCTGAGAAGACTTAGAATGGCTACATTTGGTGTTTTTGAAGTGTGTTGTGGTTGGGAAAACAGCAGTTCGAATTTGTAAGCCAGAAAATAAAAGAGTTAAGAAATATAAATATCTTGCCTTTATCATTAATTATTTGTTAAAGAACTAGAAATAGTCGCTGTGGTAGAATAATATCTGTGGCTTGGTTTAAAAGGGAAATATTTTTCACTGCCAGATCTCAGAATTTCATTATCTATATTACTGTGTGACGGTGTTTGCATGAAAAGGTGACCAATCTAACACGCAATCGCTGACAATAGCAATCTTTGCTGCATGGTTTTGTGTAAGACTTAACAAAAAAGTTTCCTCATTTTTCTTTTTGTAGACTTATTTTCTTAAGTACTATTTTGCATTTTGGTTTTGTTTGCTTTTTTTATTCCATTTGGGTATTTTATTCCATTTGGTTTCGTTATTCCACAGTACTTGATCCTGTTGAAGGAGCTCCCGACTGAAGAACACCTCTTGCCTGCAGTCGATGTTGATATGCTTCTTAAGCCTCTTTCGTAAGAAAGAAACTATTCAGCATGTTTTACATCCCTTTGAGGAGATTTGGTGGCTTTTTCAAGATCTTTCTTTCTTTCTTTCACAGTACTGTGTGTTCTTTATATCGTCGAGATCAAGAAGTTTGTAAAGTAATCCTAAATAATTTGCTCCCTATAGCAGTAGGGTTGACCCAGTTGGATGAACATGCTGAAGAGACAGGGAATGCCAAAGGACAGTTTTTGACAGTTGTTGGAGCCTTTTGGTATGTTATTTAATGCAGAAGTCTGTTGGACATAAAATTTTTGATTTTTAGTTTTTATCTTTGCTATCAGTAAGAAGACTGCAGTGCTGCTGTGTGTTGCTGTTTGTGTGTACTGTGGAATTTTTATCCAGCATTTAATTTTTCTGATTTTCTGTGTCATGCTATATTTATAGAAAAAAATTAATCCTTAAGATAGTGTTAGAATAATAAACACTATACTGTTGTGTATAAACAAAGACTGATTCTATGCTGAATTGCATCAGTAATTATAACAAGTGATAACTTCAGCAACCAAAAAAGAATGTTGTTTGCAGTTACCAATTAAAATGTCAAATTCTCTTAAACATGCCCATGGAGCACAAAAGAATCAATTGTGAGCAGCAGAAGCTAACTTGCTAGAATGTTTCTTAAAATTGTGGGCAACTTTTTCCTTTAATCGAGTATTCCTTGTTTTAGGCATTTATCTCAAGGAGGGAAATGCACAGCATCAGTAAGAGTGGCCCTGTTAAACTGCATGAAAACCCTGCTTGAGGTAATCCCAGATTTTCTGGCATTCATTAGCATACTCAATACTTACTTAAGATGTACTTTAAAACAGTGTCTAAAGATCTTCTGCGTATTTCTGTGTGTCTTCTGTACATTTAAATCACAATATTAATTTTCTTCAGGTTGATCCTCTTTGCAAGTGGGCGATCCTTAATGTGAAAAATGAAGATCTACCTGTGAGCGATGCTTTCCCACATTTCCTTGCAGACAGTCACCATCAAGTTCGCATTCTTGCTGCAAGGTCAATTACCAGGTGATAATGTAGATATTTTTTCTGTTTATAAGAATAATGCTTCATTTCACTTAACTGGGATTAAGTCACTTGGGATACTGCATAGCTGCTCTTCTCGATACTTCTGGAACTTCAATCTTGACAGACTATAAAAGCCTACCAAATTTTGTTGAAGTGTTTAGACTTTGTCTATATTTCAATTATTCTGTGATATGAGGGATCGATATATAGAAAGAAACTGCTCTAGAAGAAAGTAAAGAAAAATCAATATAAGGAAATAAAGACAAAAATAATTATATTCAGAAAATCAGAACCTTATTGATACAACATACAGTAATTCTGTAGTGCTACGCTAATAATTATTATTCTTTTTTTTTGAAGTTTGTTTCAAGATGTGAAACAGAGAGATTCTTCTGGAATGTCAAAACCTCTTCCCCTGAAGCTCCAGCAAAAGGCTTTTGAGAATGCATATCTCAGAGTTCAGGAAGGAATGAGCAATCTGGTACCAACATCTAGTCATTAGTTTTGCCTGGTTTTGATCTTTTGAATAAAATTACTTTTAACATGATCATGTTTAGTTTTCCAGAAGCATTAATTCTTCTGGACTTCTGGTAATCTGAGATGGTGAAACAAAGTAATAGGAAATTCCTTTCTCATCCAGTCACTCACAGTTTCACCCATATTAGAAGTTTGTAAATTTGTAAATTGTATGTTTCAGACTGCTCTTCTGTATCATACTATTTGTTGTTGCAGGCTCAGTACTGTAACACTTCAAAATCATAGAAAAATGTAGCCTCAATAATCTAGAAAACATATAAATAATGAATAAGGGGCAATGTAAATTAAATCTTGTGTTTACACAGTATAAAACCAAATTTGTAAATTTCAGAAGGATCATGTTTCTAGTGGTATTAGAGCAAGCTTTTTCACAAAATTGAGATTTGCTTAAAATTTTGAACTATTCAGAACCTTGAAGTGAAGGAAAAGTTACACTTCAGTGCAGTGACTGGAAATACAGTGGTGTGGTATAGTACTGTGGAATTCTTTTAACTATTACTTTTTCTTTTAATGTCTTTCACTTTTCCTCCTTCCTTGCTACCATGCTAAGTCATCTACTTCATCTACATTTTCCTTTTTTTTCTGTCATGCTGTTATCTACCTGCATGTCGTCTCTCTGCTCCATTTTCCTCTGTTCCCTTTGCCTGCTGTGTACCCTGGCCTTGCTGCTGAGGCCTCATCTCTGTCATCTTGTTTCATCCCTCTGTACTGTCACCTCCAGCTCTTTGTCATCGTCTTGTTTCTGTGTTGCTTTGAGTCCTTGTTCTGTCCCCTCAACTTGGCAGTGTCTGTTAACTTCTCCCCTTTCATTGCAGTTTCTTGTTGCTTTTATTTAAACTCATTACCTGGCAACACCATGCCTTAATAAGTGAGGAGAATTCCATTTGAATGGCAAGGTAGTTCTTCCCTATGTGCATCAAGGAGTAAAAGAAGGAGACTAGACATGTTCAGCAGTATTTATGTCAGTGCCCTTAATTTTAAATTATTTATGATCATTTATTAACTAGGAAATTGCTTTAACAGAATATTTGTCCAAGTTCTTCGTAATTTCTTATTGAAGGTCAGAGGTGATGTAAGTCCTGAAGATCTTTTGGACAAACAGGGTAATGGAAAAGCAGTTCTTCTGATGCTTATAACCATGGTTCTGTGCTGCAGTCCAGTCTGTGAAAAGCAAGCTCTGTTTGCTATTTGCCAGTCTGTGAAAGAGAATGGATTAGAACCTCACCTTGTGAAAAAGGCAAGTCTAACATTTTATTTTATATTTAGGTTATAAATTAAGGGTAGGTTACAATTGGAAGCTACAAAATGTTTATCTCAGTATTGAAATTTGTTAAATATTGTAAAGGTATGACTAACGTGGTACTTACGTAACTGAATTAATTTGTCTTTATATTTAATGACTTACATAGAAATAATGAAATCATTAAAGGCAATTTTAATGGTAAATCTTGTATGTTCAAAGCACAGATCTGAAATACAAATAGACTTTTATACACTGAATATTGCAGATCTCATTTAGAAAAATCATTCTACCCAGTGGAAGCAAGTTTTCCTATGTGGAAAATATGTAAAATAAATGCAGAGTATTGGAAGATGGTATGTGTTGTGTGGAATTCTATTTTGAAGTTCACAAGGGTGTACTGAAATTATTGCTGTTTATACTTCAGCCTTTCATGCTAGTCATTTTTTAAGTCCACATGTTCCTTTTATCCTTTTTTTCTGCTCACTGCTTCCTGGTTTTGTACACAGTCTGTACTGTGCAAAATGGGCACTGACCATCCTTTCTTAACTTGTGTGGGTTAGTTGTAGTTCCTTGATTGCCCTCTTCTGAGATATGGCAAAACAAATAGTAAAATGGCTTATGCTAAACAGGAGCTGAGTTACACAAATAATTCATTAAAAGGCTGGGGTGTACACATGGAGGTGTAATATTGTCAGTTTGCCATAGTACCATGTACTCCCTACGCTATTTTCGCAATCTTAATTCATGCATTTCAGGTTTTGAAAAAAGTATCTGACATTTTTGGCTATAAAAGTATAGAAGACTTCATGACATCACATTTAGACTACTTGGTGATGGAGTGGCTGAAAATAAATGACAGTGGATATAGCCTGTCTGCTTTTCCTTACGTTCTTCTGAACTATACTAGCCTTGAGGAGTTCTACAGGTAAGTTTGCTATATAAAAGCATTACTTAGAATTTATTTACAATTGTGACACAGGGTCTCAAATTGCTAAATATAGCAATTAATCAGAATTTTGTTGTAAGGTGATGTATTGAGAAGTTTCGAAATGTATTCCAAGCATCACGTGTATTATATTTATGCAGGTAAGATTTTTTTTGTGTGTGTGTAGCAGTAGCTAAACAGTGGTTATAAGTTTAGTTATACAGTAGAAGAATGGTATTTGCTCTAAGATGCTCGAGGTTTTTTTAAAAAGTAATTTAAGGACATTTTGGAAATGTATTTGCTATGTGTAGGTCTTGTTACAAAGTTCTGGTTCCACACCTGGTGATTAGAAGTCAGTTTGAAGATGTGAAATCACTTGCCAACAAGATTGAAAAAGACTGGAGACACGTTCTGGCAGACTGTTTTCCAAAGTTACTTGTCAATATCCTCCCATACTTTGTCTATCAAAGCCATGGAAAGAGTGAAGTAGCAGAGCAAAGAGAAATGGCTTCTAAAGTCTACGACAGGCTTAAGGATGAAAACTGCTTAGGAAAACAGGTAGGTATCCATTTAAAATGTGTAAATTGAGTTCTCTGGTGTTTAACAGACCAGAAAGAAACATTTATGTATTATGTAAGCGTAAATAGTTCAAATTTATAGGTACAAAATTAGTATTTTAATTCAAGCTAGCCAATTTTTATCCCGAGGATTTCAAGTAGCTATTCAATAGAAACTTTCAGGCCAACACTTGACTGAGGTATAATTTTTTTCAGAGTGCAAAAAAAAAATTTTTAACATTCATTATACAACCCTGAGTTTCTTTGTCGTATATCTGTCACATTTTCCTCTTAAAATATTTTTTAATGCTTTATGAGGAACCATCTTCTCCATAGGCAGACTCTGTGTTTGGAACTAGAAGTAAAAGGAAACATAATTTTTTTTCTATATACTGTAGGAAAGCAAATTGTTCTACCTGTGACTGCCATAGAGAAGCTTAACCAGGCTTAATTTATGAATGAATTGTATGCCATGGATAATGGAACAAATAGAGAATCTAGACAAGGAAAAGTGGGCTTTCTCAGAAGCCAAAGAAATAATTCTGGCTGAAATACCTTTTTCTTATTAAAATGCTATTTTTCTTCTTGTAGCAAATTGACAATTTATCTCATAATAACTTGCCAGAGATTGTGGTTGAACTGTTGATGACCTTACATGAACCAGCTGGTACCACGGTCGAAGGAGGGTCTCATCTAAGTAAATACATAAGGTATGAACTTGTAGGTTCTCTAAATGCTGAGTGTGTTTGTGTAACATTGTGCATTAGAATGTGTGCTTCAGGCATAAGAAGAGGTAACTCTGAAGCTGAGAACTGAAGGATTTACTGTCATTAGTAATGATACATCATAGTTGTGCCTTCATGGAGTTACTCCCCAAGATCAGGGAGGAGAAGCTCTGTAATACTGCAGCTAATGGAAGGAATGAACGGTGTGCAGGCAAATGCTGTTGTGTGTTGATGAGCTGGACTGCTGTGGCACTGCCAGTTTAGATTAGTTCAGGTTTGGATGGACTGCTGTCTCTGTTAAATTGGTCAGGTTTTAGTCTCTAAATTAAAGTGATTCTTTTAATGGTCTTTAATAACTAGAAGTCACAGAGAGGTAAAGTGAACTGTTTCTCGTAGTGGCAGATCTTGTCTTTGGTAAGGAGATTGGTTAAGCAATGTCAAATAAACAAATTCCTAATTAATAGAAATAGTCTAGTGCCATAAATGTCTTCAAGTTTATTAGCTTTTCAGTCATTGTTGTTGTCCTAAAATATCCCTATTTGTTTAATAATTTTCCAGATTTTTATGTTCAGATAGAAATTTTTGGAAAAACATTGCGTTTTTTGAAGTTCTCGAAGAAGATACCTTTATTGTAAAAATACTAAGTTGAAAGAAACCAAAGCATTTCTGGGAAAATCTGCCAAAAGTTAAACGGCTGAGGATTTAAGAACTCTTTAAAAATTTTTTTGTAGTGAGTTTATTAACAGACTGTGGTGTCTGCTTGTAGACAAAGCTCTTCTTTCTAAGAAGGAAATGGTAAGAATAAGAGTGATGAAACTTAGATTATGCACTTTTATTTCTACCATGATGCATTTCTTTTCTTTTTGAGGTCCCAGAAGACCTCACTACCCTGTTTTTATGTCAAGATTCATGATTGCTTTTTTCTCAGCCAAATTGTTCCCACAATTACAAAATGCAGAAGATTTACCCATGACTTGTAATTAGATTTTTGTACTAAATACTTTAGATGAGACAAATTATCTTAAAAAAAAAAAAAAGGATGTTAAGAAAGTACAGTTTAGAAAGCTGCCATAGAGGGACAACAAGCAGCTACAAAATAAGGTGCGTGTCACTTTTCTGGATGCTTTTGGTGCTTCTTACTGAAAGCAGAAAATATTTTCTAGGAATTAATGTGTTTATTCATTAAGACTTACTGTATTAGATACAAGTGGTTTGATTTTTGAGAAGAAAAATATAACTCCTTTTTATTCATTTAGGGAACTGGATCCTGCTCCTAATCCTCCTCATTTTCCATCTTATGTGATTAAGGCAACCTTGGACTATATTAGCAACTGTCATAAAAGCAAATTAAAAAGTATTGTAGAAGTTCTTTCTAAAAGCCCTGTAAGTATGTAATGATGATTTTACTTTTCTGTAGAATGCAAAATTTCTATTATGGGACCTCTTAGTCAAATAAGACATTTTCATCATTTCTATGTGAGGAAAATAAACCACCTTAGACCCTTTTCTGTTCATTTGTTTGCCTTCTGAAATGGGAAATGTCCTTAATTCAGGGACAGAGTTAAGTGCATTATATAATTATATTATTTTATTAATTATTATAATATACGTGTTATACAATATGTCTTATATAAATGCATAAATTATGTAATTATATACATTATATAATACACGCAAAGTAAAGAGGATTATTTTAAAGGTTGGGGAAATCTCTGTGTACCAGACATAGTTTAGAATGTGGCATATTTGTCACATGTCTGAAGAATGTTCTAAAATAATTATATTTGGTCAATTTTAACTAAATACAGCCTACAATTAAAATATAAAACTTGCCTACTTTTAGTGACAGTGTTAAATTTTATACTCAGTGATATTGACACTTGATTTTCATTTGTTAAAGGCAAATATGAAGACATAGGAAATTATACAACCCTGCAATAAATCATAAACATATTACTGTCTTCTAACATTGTTTCTTAGAAATGTATCTTTTTAAAGTTACGCTGTGTTATTGCGTATGTTGTCAACAATTTACTTGGCCTATTTATAAATAATCTAAAAATAAGAAAAAAACTTTACTGAACCATGTTTTAGCTAAATCTTTTGAGTGTAAAAGTTAGTATTGCCAGACAGTGGAATAAGTTTTTTAAAATGTTACACAACCTGCCTAGTGTTTTAAAATGACTTTTTTTTTTAAGTTTACAGTTTTAACAGTTGCAATCTATAGTGCTGTGTTCTGTGAAATGGTGCAGTTTGCACACATGAACATTATGTTTGAAAAAATACAGGTTGAATCCTTACCTGATGTTTCAATGGTTTTTATTTGATGTTTTTCCTCTTGGTAAAAATTGCCATAACTGTTTGGCTTTCTGAAAAATGTACACAACATTTCACATGTTGGGGGAATAAAAAAGGAAAATTAGGAGGTATGTGGCTTATTGTCCTGTTTGGAGAATTGGTTTCTCTGTAGGTCTTTTGTTTGTTTAAAGCAATAAAAATAATGAAGCTTTTTTGCCAATGTTAGGTTTTAGGTTTTTAAAGTTTTTTCTTGATATCTGTATTGACATTATGAATAATTTTTTTACTCCTATTTTATTCATTTTTAGGATTCGTTCCAGAAAATCCTTCTAGCTCTTTGTAAGCATGCATCAGATACAAAAAACATGTATAAGAAACACAGAGTTCTCGTAATCTATCACTTGTTTGTTGGTCTGTTACTTAAAGAGATCAAGGACAGTTTAGGAGGAGCCTGGGCTTTTGTCCTCCGAGATGTAATTTACACCCTGATTCACCACATCAATAGCAGGTAAAGAAAGTAATTAGATCTTCTGTCTGTGCTCCTTGGCTTCTGTAAACTTACATTTTGATATTGCTAGCAGATGTTAATTAATCAGTAAAATTAGTTAGAATTTGCTAAAATTAAAAATTAAATCACTATTCTTTTATAATTTCAGAATTTAAACAGAGAACTCTTACTAAAATATGGACTAATCTGTGCTAGCCTTGTATTTAGATGTTTGCTATACTGCAGGTTTTGTATCTGTAATAGGCTATCAAATTGTAGGAATAAGCAGTGTTGGGAGATTTTGATGGCAGGGTGTTTAGGAATTTAAAGCATATGGGAGAAAAATTTAAAGTGTGGAGTTAGGGGCAAAGTAAGCACATGTCAAATAAAATGCGCTTATTGAGTTAATTGGAGTGTTGACATTAACATTCTCACCAGTGAGTACCTAGCAAAGTGAGAACTGCTACATGTTATCTTAGCTTGCTTTCAGGTTGAGGAAACTGGTCCTTTATCAGGTTAAAATTTAAGTAGGATTCTTGCCTTTTACAAAGAAGGCTACAGGTATTTTCTTATTTGAGCTTTAACTCTGGGTTTCACAGACAGTTATTTGCATAAATGTCTCTGAGTTTATGTATAAATTGATTGCTTGGCTGGTTTGAAGCATTTCATACCCTGAGATATTGAAGAGATGTGTGGATTTTATGGTAAATGCATTATTATGGGATAAGTTGTTGTGTTGAACATTGAGCTGGGGTGGGGCTGTTGAGGCACTGGAGAGCAATGCTGCCGTTCAGAGGGACCTCACCTAGCTACAGGGGTGGGACAACAGGTCCTTGTGGGGCTGAACAAAAGCAACCCCTAAGTCTCTCACCTGGGGTGGAATATCCCGGGTGATATCCCACCATGATTATCACCAGGATATCCCATCATGAGTTCAGGCTTGGGGTCTGTCTAGAAGAGGAGCTGGATGAGTCAGCAGCTCACCTTTTATCACCGCAGGCTGACCGTGTACTCAGCCGTGCAGGCAGGAGCATGGCCAGCAAGCTGAAGGAAGCAGCCATTCCCCCCTTGAGTCTTATAAGAGATAATGAATGACAAACCAGGATGGCTTGAGTGGAAGACCCCAGAGGGGAAAAACTGAGTTGATCTAATTTCTCTTCTCCAATTTCTGGAGGGGAAGATTCCTTGTGGGGAAGGTAGAGCCAGATTTTTCTTAGAAGTGCACAGTGAAAAGACAAGGGGTAGCACCCAGCAAGCTGCAGTATGGGAGATTGTGGTTGGACGTAAGGGAAAGGATTTTCACAGTGAGAATAGTCAAACAGTGGAGCAAGTTTCTCAGGGAAGCTATTGGTTCTCCATCCAAGGAATATGTCAGAATTCAGCTCAACAAAACCCTGAGAACCTGATCTGAATTTGAAGCTGACCCTGCTTCGGGGGGGAAGCTGGACTAGATAATCTCCAGGTGTCCTTTATAACCTAATTTTTTTTTAAACTGATGGTCATTTTGGATAGAGAAGGATTCAGAGAGCATGTTTCCCACTTTGTTCTGCTTCTGTCAAGATTGTCCTGACAAATAATAATCTAAAACCTGTTTGGGGATTTTTTTCTCTTTGGTATATATTTTTCTACAAGGTTTTATTCCGTTTTCTAAAGTGATCAGTCAAATTCAGTGTGTTTCAGTTTTTCTGTGTCTCCTGAGATAAGTCTTTAGAGCTGATTGACAGAGTTATTAAATTGTAAAGTTTAGAATAAATTCTTCCTGGTTTTCTTTTCCTTTTCCCATATTATTCCCTGATGTATAAAATGTTGATACTTGAGACAGTAACAATTGGTATTTCTTCTATTTCGCTTTGTTTCCTGTGACAGACCCATCATAGTCAGAGACATATCCATGCGCAGCTTTTCACTCTGCTGTGATCTTCTGCATCATGTTTGCCACACAGCAGTTAAATGTTGCAGCGATGCTCTGGAGACCCACCTTCATGTTATTGTAGGAACCCTAATACCTCTTGCCATGGACCAGTCTCAGATTCAGGAACAGGTAGTTTTGTGTTGCTGTTTATTCCTTACCTGTTAGCTTTCCAGTTCATGTTCACTGTTCTTAAGGCTCTATCTATACTCATGCTCAATTTTAATTCCTTTTTCCTATGCTTTGGAGATTTATATAAAAACTGTTATTTGGGATGTAATACTATGCCTTTAATTTTTTTAAATGCAATTTCACTTTTGGTACTACTGTTTTGCTAAATAGCACATCAAGTAGCTAAGCAATTCCTTGAAAAACTGTGGATGATTTCATGGGAAATATGATGAAGAGCTTTGGTATGAGAAGGTGTCTAAAGGACAAAGAAGAAGTGTGTGCAGAGAATAGATTTCAGTAGTTGAGCTGTTTATTTAACGAATTATCATTAAAAAGAAATGTAGCGCACAGGCCTTAAAAAAGGAAACAAAGCAGTTTCTGTTGTGTGACAAGCATTGTTTTCCCTCTGGTGTTGCTTTTTATGTGCATTCTGCTGGGGCTAGAAATATAAGAAGATTCAGAAACTTAAAATTAGTAGCTGTAGGTGAGAAGAATGTGCCTGTTCCACTTCAGTCCTCATGTTGCCTTCTGGCTTAATCTGATCCCATTGTACCACAGGCATCTCCATGGTTGCACTGTAGCCCTACGCTGTCCTCCTCCTTGTACTTCCAGTTCACCTGGAGGGCTGTGGTGATCCAGCTGAAAATAGCCTGGCAATCTTGTTTCACAGCTTCGTGATTGTGATCAGATTTACAGTATCTCTATGTAAACAGTTGCACATGCACATCTGCAAAGGCAACATGTCAGGGTATACCTGGGCAGGAAAAAAGTGGGGAGGACAGAAATTTCTCTGTATTGGAACTGATGTAAAACATGAAACCTTCTCATATCATACTCCTGCAGGGATGCCCACCTTCTAGGGATCACTTTTCAGTTTCTTCTTTTTTATTTTTTCTTCTAGCATTGAATGGAGACTAGTTGTTAATTTTCAGGTAAATACAAGTCTTCAAATAAAACCCTCATCATTTAGATTTAAAACTCCTCAAAGGTGCTTGGATTGAATATCCAGTTGCATTGATTTTTAAGTAAAGCATAAAAGCAGTGTTTTTCCAAAGAAGGTATAGCACCTCTTTGACAAGCATTTATTCAAGTTGTAGATATGTTGTTACACAAATTCTGCCAGAGTTCAGTGATTTGGGTAGTAAGTTATGACATATAGGCATTTGTCTAAATTTCAAATTACCAGCACTTTGGTAAGAACAATAAAGTCCTAATATATTACACCAGAACTACTTGGGTGCAGCGTGTTGTTAAATCATTGTGAATATCGTAGAGATGATATTGAATCTCAGCATTTGAAATCAGCTTAATCAAAGGACAGAATAAAACTGCAGGCTGTGATAGTAAAAGCTTTGATTTCTGTTTGGGAGGAGGAAGAGCAAAAATGCCCCACCATTTTACAATGTATCTGTGATTTCCCCAAGCCTCTAAACATCTTACAGCTTTTAACAGTGTAAATAAATCATCTTACCAGTTTAATGGAACTTAGAGAAATACAAACTTTATAACCTGAATAAGAAATATGGCTCAAAAATGTTCCTTTGTCTTTTTTGGTTTTTGTTTACTTTTGATGTTCAGGTCCTAGGCTTGTTGAAGTATCTGGTGATAGATAATAAGGATAATGAAAGTCTGTACCAAGCAATCAAAAGCTTAGATCCTTTTCCTGAATATCCAGCTTTTAAAGATTTGCGAGCAGCTCAACAGAAAATAAAATACAGTAAAGGATCATATTCTCTTTTGGAGGTAATTACACTTTAAAATACATCTCACAATATAATCGTTTTTTGTAATGCAAACTTTCCACAGAAGAAGTATTTTCTAACTGTAGTTTAAGTTTAAATGAGACATGTGGAGTCTTTTTATTGCTGGTTTCAGCCACGGAGATACTTGTAGGTCTCCACTTTTACTTTGCATCCACGTTGTGAACTGCTGAGAGCCACTTCTTTACCTTTGTTTGTATGCTATATGGGTTTAATACAGTGTTGTTTTGCAGGAAATTAATCACTTTCTCTCAGTCGGGGTTTGTGATTCACTGCCCTTGACACGGCTTGAAGGACTGTATGATTTACGCAAAAAGTTGGAACAATATAAAGATCAGATGAAGGATCTCCTGAAAATTTTCCAGGGTACTGATATCTGATTATGTGTTTTATTTCTTTTCTACCTGGTTTTAGGTGTTTAGTGATGTACCCTATTCTAATTTGACATTGAATGTTTTATTTTTTGTCTTGGTTTTTGTATGTTTAACAATGTAATATTATAATTTCACATGCAGAGTAGAATGACATTTATGATTCATGCAACATCAGAAGTATCTTTAGCAAAGTGCATTATAAATACTAGATGAGATGTTACATGATAGAGAGGATAAAATACCCTTCAAGCTTTTGGCATGGGGCATGCATGATTGTGAGTGACCAGGTTAATGTAGAAGTATATTGATTTATTATTGCTTAGTGAGTTTTCTTGTATATGAATCTCCCTATTCTTTTAAATGTAATGAAGCTTCAATTTATTAAAGGCATGTTAGAAAGTAAAACTCTCAGAATAAATGGCAGGATTTAGTTTAGCTGGATTTTGACAGGTGCCAGGATTGTGTTTCAGTCCTCAATCCAGACTCAGTTTCTTCCTATTTTGGTTTTCAGATAATTGTGCCAGACCATTTCACTTTTCTCCTCTACATCAAGTTTCCATCAGCTTGTGTGCATGACAGGAAGATAAAAAGAGATGATGTAATTAATTGTCAATAAGGGCAAAGTAAAATTTGGATAAGAATTGTAATCTTGTAAGGCCACGGTGCAAGTGCATTTTGGCCCCTACATCCTGTATATCATTTACAATTTTAGTTTCCAAACTCTGTCTGAACAGAGTTAGTGAAAGGGCAACAAGCTTGTGTGGAGCAACTTCCGTCAGAGGAGAGCCTTGTGAGACTGGGAAAGAGATAGACTAGAAATAGAGGGAGGTGTATGAACTGGTGAAGCATAAGTAGGGAGTATGAAGTAGGGAGTAGGTGTATGAACTGGTATGAACGATGAAGCATAAGTAGGGAGTACTTACCGCTTTTATCATAGTGAAGGAATTAAAGCCCAGAATTAAATCCCAGATTAAATTATACAAGAAAAATCGTGTAATTTCTTCAAAATATATTTACCATGCAATTTACTGTGGAGATTAACCACATAACTGGCCTTAAAACAAGTTGGACATATTTTGTAGAGATTATTAGGTATGAAGATGTGCTCAGGCAAGACCTGAGAAGAAGTACTTTCTCTTGCTTTGCTGGAGATGGGCTGGCAGGCTTGATGGGCCTGTTGCCTTGCTTTTGCCTTATAATAAAATTCTATTAAGCACTTTAAAATATATTATTATATGTATTCATTTTTATAAAGATGTAAACAAGCAAAAAGTCCAATTCCAGGTTTCCACTCTGATTAGCACTTTTTAAAAAAGGACTGCTTTCTTGGTGGTTTTTTTCTTCCTTACACTGACATATTTTTTCCTAGACCATTTTGTTTAGAATGTTTATTTTTAAAAAAACCTCAGGCAGAGAGCAAATATATAAGGAAACACCCATCTTGAGAGTTTATAATTTGGCAAGGTTAATTTGGCAACCGAAAGCTAATCAAATTCTTAGAAATTCCTGGCGGAAAGCCTAATTTTGAGGTATTCCTTGGATTCAGATTTAGAACAGAATGATGACATTAGCTTAAGGGCTGTCAGTGGAGCCACATAGTATGACTTCACTGTTTCAAATAGCATTCTTACACTAACTTATAGTAATATTTAATGTATTTAATTATAATTTTTGCATCAAAACACTGAAAATAATAGCATATGTGCATTCTAGTTTAGGGGATTCTTTGGCTTATTCAAATGCACAGACATTTTTCCAAGCCATAATGAATAAGAAAAATCAGTAATTTAGTTGATGTACTGTTTAATACCAACTTGCTGCAACATTAGTAATGCATATTGATATTTGTAGGTAAAAGACACTGAAGTGGTGTTTTCTTCTAATAACTTCACGTTACAAATATACTGACATGTTTGGCATCTATTTTTCTTTCTGAATGATAGAAAAGCCAGAAGATTCTGTAGTAGTGAAATTGGTGGTGAGCTTACTGCAGCTGTCCAAGATGGCAGTTAACCATAGAGGAGAAAAAGCAGTGCTGGGTAAGTTAATCAGTCCCACAGGCAAATTAGGGCTGTCATTGCAAACACCAGACTGCAACTGTGCTTGTTCTCAGTGTTTTTTCCCACTGTGCTTCCCACTTCAACACACCTGCAGAGTATGAAGGAAAGAGCAGGGAAATACATTTTGTTTTCTTTCTGTTGAACATTTAACATCCCTTGTTAAAAATTATTTTCAAGGTCAGTTTTGTTTTGTTTTATTTCACCTTTTTTCAGTAGTTGTATATTTTAATAAAGTATTTTGTCTGTAAAGCAAATGAGGGACACATTGATACACACTTTTATGTAAAATGTAGATTAATTCTTACTGAGGTTACAGTCTACTGTTTGGGGTCACACAGGCTACTGTTTGTACTTACCATACCCTTTAGGGATTGAAAATGAGTGATTCTGACCTTTTGCATTTGCCAGTTTCTGACAGAAGTAAACATAAAATACATATCTGATATAAGCTGGAAAACCCAGAGCCGCAGGCACTCCTAGAAAATTGAGTTAAAAAGCATAACTGATATTTATGAGTCTTCAGCTGCAAAATTTGTTTATATGTAATTTTAATCATAAAGCTCTTTAAGTGATTATTTATAAATGTTTGCTGCTTTTTACCCATAACAGTCTCAGTTCTAAAAGTAGGGTGAGACCTTGTTTTAGTGTGCTTAAGACTACAGAAAGACTATAAAATTACATGCGTTTGCAGAGGCTGTTGGAAGTTGCTTGGGAGAAATAGGTCCCATGGATTTCTCCACCACAGCTCTCCAGCGTGCTGAAAATGCACTGGATTCTAGAGCAGCAGACTTACTTGAAGATAGAAAACTTCAGTGGGTCTTCATAATGTTAATTCAAATAAACACTGCTTTAACAGATAATTGGTGAGTATTCTTACTTATTTAGTTAGCTCAAAGCAAAATAGTAGTCATTAAGTTTTACATTGTTCAGATCACCTCAGAGTAACTCTTGTGAAGTGTTCTTAATACCTGTTAGCGTCCGACCATGTGCTTCTCCAAGGGTCAGATTATTTACTCAGTCAGCCTTAGATGTTTCCTAGAAATTCTGTAGTAGAATGCAAGCCAGAGAATCTCCTCTGTGCTGGAGAGGGTAGCAGTGCTGTGGAGTAAATACTCTGGCTTTGTTTTGTAATAAAATGTGCAATGGCATATTCCTTCTCCAAAAATTTCTGATTTGATGCACACATAGATTGTGGAATTATTTATCTTGTATATTTATAAAGGTGATTTTGAAAATAAAATACCTGAATGAAATTAATAATAACTATGTTGTGTGTATGTTATTTTTTCAGTATTGATGTTAGAGCTGCTGCTGTTTCCTGTTTGAAAAACATATTAGCCACCAAGTCTGGCAATGAATTTTGGGAAGTTTATAAAAGTAAAGCTGATCCCATGTTAATCTATCTACAGCCTTTCAGAACATCTAGGAAAAAGGTACTTCTGATACACCTTATATACATGGCATATGGAGTAGAGAAAAAAAGAAATATATATATTTTTTTAAAAAGCAGATTTAAAAGTATATTTGAGATAGGCTTTGATAAATGCCAAATTTGGCGTCAATATAATTGCAAATCTGATTGCTTTTGTACATCTGTTTCTCCTTTCTATTTTACCAGTTGCAGCTTTCCCTTCATGTAGGAAATTACTAATTTGACATTAGAAAGCTGTGTGGTTTCATTTAGACAGGCAATTTTTGGTTATCTGATTAATAATGTAATACATTCTTTCTCAGGATTCCAGTGTTATTTGATGCAAAAAAAAGGTGGAAAATAAGTCAGAAAAAAGTGCATAATTAACCATAAATCAGATATTTCCTAATTTTCAATCTTTTCATTTGTAAATTAAATGTGATGCCTAATGTGACCTTGTTGATGTTACCAGTAAAATTTTGTTTTTAATACTTTCAGATTTCTTTGGAAAACTTTACATTTGCATGAACAAAATTGATATTGTTAATCATTTGAAGGACCAGTTAATATATTTTAATGTGTACACTGCAGCATTTTAAAATGCCATAGAATTTTTAATTGTTTGCAATATGTATATTTTCCTTGTAGTTTCTTGTAGTACCTGCCAATGATACAGAGGCTCCTTTAGAAAGATTGGATGACACAAACCTGTGGATTCCTCTGGGAGAAAGTCACGAGACCTGGATCAAGCACCTTACTAGTTCAATATTGGACAGTGGAGGTGTGAAAAATGAAGTTCTCCAGTTAATGAAGCCACTGTGTGAGGTGAGCTAAATCACTGTACGTGTGCTGTGATGCACAAGAAATACAATTACTCGTCTTGATAGCAACTAGTAGTTTCTGCTGTTAAATAATTCAGGACCTTTGTAGTCATATATTGCAGGTACTCATAAAATATGCTCTCAAAATACAGAATTTAAAAGATAATTGTAAACATAAGTGAACTTTATATGGCTTCTTTAACTGAATGCCAGCATAGCCCTGTTGAGTGGTTTGCATGTTCTTTCTCAAGTTTGATTAATTGTGAGTTTGGTTGTAACCTGAGAAAGACAACCAAAAAGCATTTCTTTCTCAGCAGCTCCTGTGCATTATTGTTTTCTAGGTGAAAACAGACTTGTGTCAAACTTTGCTTCCATACCTAATTCATGATACCCTTCTTCATGACTCAGATGAATCTTGGAGAAATCTTCTGTCACTTCATATCCAGAAGTTTTTTACAGCCTGTTGCAAATTTGCCTCATCTAGTAGATCTACTCCAAATTCTGATTCAGGTAATGCCATAATATTTTTGTTTCAGCTAAAAAAGGGATTCTGGTTGTGAAAAAACTATCTTCTAGTATCAAATGTATGATGTGCACTTGTGGGCAGGCAGAATTTAGAAGCTTCTGCCCAATTATTTTTTTTCAGTGGAGATACCAGTAATTTTGAAGCTATTCATTGGCAGCGTCTGAGAAGATTCTTCTATTTAACTTATTTTCTTATTCACACCTGGATAATGTTTAGTACTTGCTGAATTTAGATGTTATCCAGTGTCTTGTGCTGCAAGACTGAGTCATGGACTGCCTTTGAAAATGATTGATTTGCAGTCAAATTCCTCTCTTACTCAAACAAGAGCAATAAAAAGCAGGTTTCACCTGAATTTTCCCCTTGGAGAAGACTAACCCTTCCTTTAACTACTGCCTAATATTGATAATGATCTTCCTGTACATTCCTATACAATGTAACAAAAGACTTGTTCCATTCCAGCAAAATAAAAGGAGGTTGTAACCAAAAGAACTGCAGCAGAGTATGAGAAAGGCAGTAAGTTCATTTTAACAAAAAGCACCTTTTAATCAAACTATTCACATCCTTTACAGTTAGATTATGGTTGAAGTTAGCAGAAATCCTTGTACAAGTAAGATTTTTGTTTTTAAACAGTGGGAATGGTACATGCACTTTTTCTCAGGAGCTGAAATAAATACAGTAACTTCAGATTAGGGTGGTGTTTTGTTTTGTTTTGGGTTGGTTTTATTTTTTGTGCAGTACCTACTGTGCTGTATCTTCTAACTCCCTTCTTCAGTGGCAAATCACCAAAGGAATGAGTCTGTACAATGTCTTGCAGTCTCTTTGGAGGCAAGTCATGTAAGCTTCAGGTTGTCAGAGAGGAAGAGGAACCCTTAGTATTGCACTTTTTAGTAAGAGTGGTGTAAATAACCCTAGTGATGCTAGGTGTATTTTTAAGTACTTTTTTGGATGCTCACTAGCCTGGACTGAAATACTAGAACAATATTCTTCCACATTTTTTAATTCAGGTGACAAGCTGTTTCTACGACTCAGATGTTTTCATAATTGTTTCACTTCGTAAGATAGAGAATGATTAACAACTTTATATTTCTTCCCTGGAAGCAGCCAGGGAAAATACTGCGCAAATTTATGCTCAGATGTATAGAGTGACCCAAAATATTCTAAGAAAAATATGAAGGGATTTTTCCAAGTTTTATAAACTTGCACTTAGTTCAATGATACCAGTGAGCAAATGATGGAGGCTCCTTCAAACATTGTGATTCATAGAATCACAGTTAATTAGTTTGGAAAAGACCTCTGAGATCATCGAGTCCAACCTGTGGCTGAACACCCCCATGTCAGCTACACCATGGCACTGAGTGCCATGTCCAGCCTTTCCTCAAACACCTCCAGGGACAGTGACTCCACCACCTCCCTGGGCAGGCCATTCCAATGTCTAATCACCCTTTCTGTGAAGAAATTCTTTCCTAAAAGAATTCTATGCAAGGGATACTTACTGAGGCAATAAGTGCAAAAAAAAAAAAAAAAAAAAAAAGAAAGACATATAGAAGCTTTAAATGGAATTCTCCAGATGAAAAACTGTCCTGGTAGCAGAAAAAAAACCCCAAACGTTTACAGGTAAATGGGAGGCGCAGTAGCCAACTCATCAAAGATATGTTAATTCCAAAATTGGAGTCATAGAACATCAGTATTCAAAGCAAAAATTTTAATCATCTGGTAGCTGCCAGTTTCTTCAAGTAGAAGCTGTTGCCCTGGGAAAACAAGGAGAAAGCTCTTCCTATGAAATCTGGGTAAATTTCATTCCAAACCATCAGAATCCAAACTGGAAAAAATCAAGCAGTTGGACATGGGAGATTTAAATGCTTCTGATCAGGTTTATTTCTGTTTGTAGGAACACACAAAATGCCCAGATACTTTTTTAATGTGGCTTTTGCTTTCTTTAGGAGAAATTGCTACTTCTGCATCTTACTGTAATGTAGTAGTAATCAAACCTTTGCTTGTGTGCTCCCTATTTCTTGCTTCTTTTAATTGGTAATTCAGAAATGACCAGAGGAATAAAAAAAATATTAACCCAATCACCAAAACACAACCTGTAGCCATCTGATTTTCTTTTTTAATCCAGAAGCAACACATGGAAACATAGATTCTATGAAAGTATGGGCCTGTGTGTGGAAAGTAGGGGGTTTTGTGTAACCATACACACTCTAAAATCTGCAATGAAGTAATTTAATAAGAAGTATTTCTGTGACTTTGGAATAACTTATATGGCAGAAGCCTAATGGAAGAGGTCTGTTATGGAGCTTTTTATAATGATGTTAGTTCATCTCTGAATGCTGTAAGAAAAAGTAGAATCCATAAACTAATAATACAAAGTTTCATAAAATTGTGGTGTAAACTACTATGATGTCACTAACATCATGTAACGGGAAGAAATACATTTTGTGACAAACTATTAATTTAATCTTGGAAGTGCAATTCAAAGAAGCTTTTAGTTATTTTCTTGACTACAAAATAGACCTTTTTGTCTTGTAAATGGATATGTTATGACAAAAGTTCACTATATTCTTTCCTTTGAAATATACATCCCAGAGCAAGAAACCCATAATTTTAGAAGTTTGGATAAAGTATCTCGACGAGCCATGCTTGCTGTTGTTGATTACTTGAGAAGACAAAAGAGGTGAATTCAAGCTTTTCAAAATGTTGCCTTATTTAATTGTGACTGTTCAAAGATCTGTTGGTGTTCTAGGTTAAAGAAAAAGAACATGGTAGAGGACATACTGGTTAAAAGAAAAGATACAGTAGTGACCTTGCATTTGTTACAGAAGTGATATGGCTACCCTTGAAGGGTTCTAACTATGCTGAAGGAGTTTTCTAAAACCCTTTTGTCTGGTAAACTTCTTGTGGTATGGGTTTTCCAGGGACTAAGATAAAAGTAGCCTTTGGAAAGCTTTATAGTTAATATTGGATTTATTTTGTTTAATGTTCGAGAAAAGGTCTGTTACAGCAGTATTGAAGTCTTTATTTAATCAGATCTGTTTCAGGTACAGTTTTTGATGACAGCTTCTGGCTAGACCTGAATTATCTGGAGGTTGCTATGGCAGCACAGTCTTGTGCTGCTCACTTCACAGCCTTGCTCTACGCAGAAATCTACGCAGACAAGATAAATAGGGATAAGCAGCAAGAAAGGTAGGAGGAGTGCTCTTTCTTGACATTTCTGGTAAAATGGATCATGTTTTGTGAGTTCCAGCAGTGTTTTGGTTTTAGTTATATGAAAAGTCAAGCTTTAAAAATACTCCGTAGGTGTGTGTATGGACATGGAAAGTATTTCCAGTCCTTGAATGTGATCCAAGCCTCAAAATAGAGTCATGTTGACTTGTAATCAGAAACTTTCTTTGTGCTATTGGTTAAATTACAGCCAGAAGTTAATCAAGGGAGGAAAGAAACCCCAGAATGATGGCCAGAATTATGTGTGAATAGAGCCAAAGGACCCTTGTAGGAGCTTTCTTCTATAACGGACAATTATCTTTGTTTTCTGGTCTATCAAGATCAAAATTTGGAACTAGTTTAGATTTTGTGACAACCCACTGTAAGGTAGTGAAAATATAACAAAAGTTTGGTTGTAAGCACATACATTAACTAATTGCTTTTATTCTTTCACAGAGGAAAGAGCACTTCAGGCATTCACCAAAGCAATTTGATTTAATAAAAGATTAGAAATTACAAGGTGTGTGGGGGGGATTCTCCAAAAAAACATCTTGGTATTAAAATCCCTTGATGTTGATATTCCCAGCTCAACTGATCACTTCCTCATTCTGATGGAGAGCCATACTGAATAACCTGAGGATGACAGTCTTGCATTTAATGTTTGTGCCCCTTGTTTCTTGGGTCTTGTCTCAGAATTTCTTTAGTTCTCTATATGAAATTTCATTTAACTTTGCTGGTAAAAACATTTCTTTTAGATCTTCTTTTAAAGCAGCTAAGAGTTTGACATTTGAAGAGGAAAGTCAAAGAACACCTATTACTACTTTAAATGAAAAAAGTAAAGAAGAAACTGGCATAAGTTTACAGGTACTTGTGTGTGCTTCATAATCAGAATGCAAACCTTCTTGTATAATTACAATTAACAGTAGGTTTCATCTGAGCTGAAGGTAGATCCAGTAGAATTCAAAAATGTGTATTAAAGTTCTCCTCATGCTTGAATTCAAAGTGAACTCAGTGGCCTTCCAGACAAATTAAATTGAGTATTTGTTCACCTGAAACACTAACTAACTGGCAAGTTTTAAATCACAGCAAAGCAGACTTTGTTTCCCGAAATAGCTGCCTTCAGGGTGGTAGCCAGGCAAATATTTTTCAGTTTGTTTTGTCACAGATATGTGTTCATTAAAAATCAGCAAGTGATGTAGAAGTTGTAATAATCAAAACTGAAGTAGTATTATCTCCCACAAGTTTATTTGATGTATCAAATCTGATCCAGTAGCCTTGTCTAAGTTACTTCTTTCCAAAGTTCATTATTCCAGAACTGTGCTTGTATAACTTTTAAGATGCATTACATAGCTGATGTGTCTAATGCTCATGCAGTACTATTGCCTTTTGCTTTTCAACTAGTCCACCTAAGGCCCCATCCTGGATTTTTAAAAAATAAATTAGCATTAAAATAGGTAGTCCTGAAGAGTTTGGCTAGACTGCATAACTTTTTTTTTCCTGTCATGATGGCAGGCTCAGATACTGCATAAAGGAAAATTAAGCAATGATGTTGCCTGTAAAAACATTTGTAAACTGATACAATTTATTTAAAACTAACTGGAGCTGGCTCCAAAAAAGGTAATTCTTTGTCTTGTGGTGCATATTCTAGGACCTTCTCATGGACATCTATAGAAGCATTGGAGAACCTGACAGTCTTTATGGCTGTGGTGGAGGAAGAATGTTACAGCCATTAGCACGGTATAATTTATTCGTGTTCTTATGTTCTTTAAAGGCGTTGCTTTCATTTACTAGTAAGGAACTTAAATTGAAAACTTCTTTTTCACTTACAACAGGATAAGAACATATGAGCATGAAGCAGTGTGGGAGAAAGCCCTTGTAACATACGACCTTGAGACAAGCCTCTCTCCATCTACTCGCCAGGCAGGAATAATAGAGGTAATCTTATTTTATAAGAGGAAATGAGTGTAAGAATTGATATTCATCATATTGAATCATTTGTAGTGAGTCTGAAATTGTTTTAGGACTGAAAGTGATCTCTTTGTTCATTAAATCTAGCCCTTTGTCATAGGCATCCAAGCTGTGTAATGTAAGACAACTCAATATTTGTTCTGAAAACATTAAGGTTCCTAGACCTCTTGTCACTCACAATCCCCATCATGGGTAATGAATTTTCTGAAGTACTTAAAAATAAGTATATTTAATATTTTTCCAGATTTTGGCCAGCTCCTAAAGTGACAGGATATAGAAAGTAATGTAATTGGTTATTTTTGCTGTCTCGTTCTTTAAACCTCTCCAGTATGAAACCATGGTTTTTCTGATACAATAGATAAAAATAATTTATGTTATTTTCAACCTTTAAATATGTTGCTTTTTTAGCCTAAAAATGTTTATACCAGTTCTATAATAATGTAGCACAGGTATGTATGTGTTTTCCGTTATTTAATTTTCATATGGTACTTTTATTTTCTTACCACAAATTATTTAGTATCAGTTGCAGTATTAGTTGCAGATATCAATACTGTGATTAGTAGTCTTATTAAAAAGTTTTCATCTTATGTAGTGTACAGTTTAGAAATAGTTATGGTTCCTGCAAAGGGTTCTTTGTTTCCTAAAGTAAAACAAAGCCCTTAAAACAATACTAGTTCAGTTTAATAAAGGACGAAAATCAATTTTGAGTAATTTTCTTAATTCCAGGCTTTGCAGAATTTTGGGCTTTGCCACACTCTTTCCATGTACTTAAAAGGGCTGGAACGTGAAAACACTGAGTGGTGTGCAGAACTCCAGGAAATACGCTACCAAGCAGCATGGAGGAATATGCAGTGGAGCCACATCTCTTCTGTCAAGTAAACCACCTTATCTTTTTGCTAGTTCTTTAAGTAAAAGGCAATGGGGTCAGATCCAAGCTGAAAAGGCAAGATTAGAATATAGTCCCTGTGAAGCAGGTCACCTAATTCGTCTTAATCACTGAATTGAAAAGCAGTGTTTTTCACTTAGGCTTGTCTGGTGTGTATGCCCATTGCTTTTCGTTTTTCTGGGAAGCTGTACACAGGTGATTCTTCTTTTTGATTGTTTGTAGCTCTAAACTGAAATTTTTAATTTTTGACTCACATAGTAGATGTATCTTGAGTACAGGAGAAGGATAGATAGTTTTTAGTATCTAATTTATAAGAAAATAGGGAAAATACTGCTCAGTAAGCCACAAGAGGTTATCAAGTCCTGGATAAGTAAACACCAGTATTGATTCATGGCTACTCCCTCGTAAGGAATAATTTCCTGAAGAGAGGATACTGCTGGATGCCTGGCAGCAGTTATTTGGTATGACTGACCAGGATCTGGTGTGAACTCTGTCCCTTCTTGGTACAGCTGCATCATTGCACATTTTAGGAATACAGAATAGACTCACTATGTTTTGGCAAAAGCAAAAAAAAAAAAAAGAGTCACATTATGGGGTCTTCTGTAACTCCTTCTGCATCAATTTTTAGTAGTCAGGAGAATTTTTCTCCTAAGACTCTTACATTAGGATGGGAAACATACTCTTGGTGTGCTCGTTCCCTTCTCCTACACTATCTTAAGATCATGGTTTAGACACACCTGGAGGACCTCACAAGCAGCCTGTTGAAGGGCATATGCCATGCCATGATCAGAACAAACTTGGTATGGGTGAGCTAGAATAAGATTCAAGAACAGCTTGAATTTATAAAACACTAAATTAATTTAAAATGTAAAGGGTTGCATCAATTTTTTTATCATGCAAAACAGCAATCTGTCCAATTGCAGAAAATGTACAACTAAAACAATTTGTCACAAAGACAAAATTGACTTCTTGGTAGAGAAATATAGTTTTCATTTTATTCTGTTACTTTTGTTTTATTTGTTAGAGATGAAGCAGGAAGTCCAGGGTACCATGAATCATTGTATGATGCCCTTCAGTCTTTACGAGATAAGGAATTCTCTGCTTTCCATGACAGTCTTAAAGATGCCAGGTAACAAATTGTATGCAAATACTGTGATGTTAGAGAGAGATGGACAGAATGTATGTGTTTGTAATCACAGGTTATGCATGAAAGACTATCATGGGGTTTTATGGGCTCAAATAATGACTCATGCATGGAATAAAAACTACTTCCAGACTTCAGCTAAAATTTTTAACTTCAGTTTGTCATCTGTACATATATAATTTGTGTGCCAATTGAAGATATATTTCCTCTACACATCCCTTACTTTGTAGTCCTCTTAAGTGGATTCCAGTGCTGAGTGCTCTTCTTTAGCTGAGCTATCACACAGACTTTGGAGTTTCTGTGTGCTTACTGTGTTTTCATTTATTGACAAACTTTTTTTTAAATTTTAATGGTAATACAAAGTAACTTCAGACTGAAGAGTTTTGCTGTTTAATTTCTGGTCACTGTATGGAAACTATGTTACGGATATTTGGAATTACTTGCTGATATTAAATAAAAATAATCTACTATTTTTCTATTAAATCCGTAGAGTGAATGAAGTAGAAGAGCTGTGCAAGGGCAGTCTTGAGTCTGTTTATTCCTTATATCCAACCCTTTGCAGACTACAGCTAATTGGAGAGTTGGAAAATGCTGGTCTGCTGTTCTCCAGGTGATTTCTTAAGATTGTGTAACACCACTTTCTCAGTTTTCAGGATTTTTAGTAATCAAGCATAGCACAAAACTTCAAATGACCTCAACAGATTTTATTCATCAACATCTCAAAGTTTGTGTTAAAAATTACAAGGATTTTAGCTCACTACGTGAAGACAGTTTTAGATTCTCTTTATTTCCAGACTGGATTTATTCACAGTCTAGTTTGAATTATTTGATATCATGCCAGTATTGTGTTTTAAATAATTGTTTTCTTTCCTTTATATTGAGTTCCCTCATACTCCAAGGTAGCAGTCATATCTCCTAGCTTCTGGTTTACTCAAGGAACTGAGTCCTCCTCTTTTAGTGTCTTTTCTAAAAATGTTTTCCGTTTCTTTAATGATATCCATAGCTTTACTGAAAGCTGTTTCAGTTTGAATAATCTTCTTCATGGACCTCTATTCCCATCAATATTCTTCCTAAATTCTTAAGATTACTTTTTAATCACAGGAAGGTATTTATCTCTGTAGTGCTATTAACAGTGAATTGTCTCTGCTATAGTTCTACCAGTTTGGTAGCTAATAGTCACCCTACAGTCTTTTAAGCAGTCCTGTGTTTGAGTGTGATTCCCTTTGCTGATGGACCTTTAACACAAGTTTTTGATGCTTAATCAAGAATGTTTACAGAGGAGTAGTCCACCTGAGTGGTAGTGTACTTCATGTTTGTTAAAACTGGAAGGCTTCCAGTTTAGTCTGCATGTAGTAACCATTGTAGGGTTTTATGAACTATTTCTTGGTTTTGAAGTGTGAATTGTGAACTTTCTCAGCAGTTTAGTTTTTACTCATCTTGCATTTCACTAATATTTAGTGAGAATTGATAACAAGTCTTTTTTCTTTTGGTAACAATTGCAGATCTGTTACTACTCAACAACTGAATGACGTTTATTTGAAATGGCAGAGACAGTCCCAGCTTCTCAAAGACAGTGACTTCCATTTCCAGGAACCTATCATGGCTCTGCGCACTGTAATTTTGGAAATCTTGCTTGAAAAGGAGAGTGAAAATACCAAAAGAGAATGTATTAAAGACCTCCTGACCAAACATCTAGTGGAACTCTCTAGACTGGCAAGAACTGCTAAAAATACACAGGTAAAATTTCCAGGAAAGATCAGGAACAGATGTTTGTTTTTTAGTTTATAAAAGAACTTCATTTTTTAACAGTACTAAGAATTAGTGGTATTCTAAGTTTATTCAGTGGAATAATCAATTAATCTGAGACTTAAACGATGTAGAATTTATTAACAAATTGTATTTATGGGTATGTTTTTTGAATTTTGTTCGTAAGTGTAAGCCACTGTGAGGTAGATAATACGAAAATGACATTTTTAGTGAAGAATGCTCTTCTAGCTGTTTCTCTTTTTGGTGCATTTTTATATATCCAGCTTTCACTGGCATCATACTGTTGTAGTGTTCCAGAGTAAAACTGCAGAGATAACTTCATTGCATCTCTATATTTAGTGTTGTCTTCAAAGTTTTATACTCTCAAAGCACCATTGCACTGTGGTAAATCTCTTTTTGTGAATCACTTACTGGGATTTGCAGTATCAGTGGTATTTTTCAGTTGCTGATGCATTTAAGATCCAGAGGCAGTCTTGGCTTGTTCTAGGTAGTGCATCTGGATGAGTAACTCCACAAGAATTTACAGAGCAGCAATATCCTCCAAGGACCTCTACAGAAAATAGTTCCAGCTAAATACGAAAAGGAAAGGTGTTTAACACTTCACATATGCGAAACTAAATCAAACTTTGGTTTCAGAAAGGTTCTCTTTTTATGAGCAATGATGAAACCAGTAGAACAGCTGTCTTTGATTTCATGAATTTGCAAGCTTTACTCAGTGCCTCTGAAGCTTTTTGGGAAAATTATGTCAGATATTTTTGTCTCATGCCTGCCTAGCCACCAACACTGTGGCAACGAGTGTCCTGTAAGAGCCTCAAGTTTGTTAAAAACATTGCTCTCTGTGCTGTCATTGTGATACTGAATACTGAGGATGGTACTTTACCAGTGATACGTGTGTCGATGTAGGCACGTGAAGGCATTGGTGTATGGTGGTGTCATTTTTTAAATTATTTTTCTGTGGTCTGTAGTAATGTTTGTAATACATGTAATAATAATTGCTAAGCTATAAATCCATTACTTCAGTAGGTACACTTACAGAATTTCTCTACCTCCAATTTAAACTGTTAAACATAGATACTTTATTTTAGAGTTTATAAGGTTTGATTCTAGTCTATTTTTGTTGCAAACCAGGATTTTCTGTAAGTATATAGAAAAATAATTTCATATCTTTGCTGCAAATAAATTCTTAGCACTGGATGGGCAGACTATGCTGCACAAATAGAGAAAATTGAGACAGAGTCTGAAAACAAAACCTTCTGTGAGATACAGATATTTCACTTAAAGAATTGTTCATGATTATTTTTTCAATTTCAGCTTCCAGAAAGAGCTATGTTTCAGATCAAACAGCACAATCCAAATGGAAATGGAGTTTCTGAATGGCAACTAGAAGAAGCTCAGGTTTTCTGGGCTAAAAAGGAAGAGAGTCTTGCACTGAATATACTTAAAACTATGATTAAAAAATTAGATGCAGATTGGTTTCAGGTATGTGTTACATAATGCATAAATTTAAGAGAACTAAATTATTTAAGATTCTAATTCCACTTTCTGAGGTTTTCCCATAGAAGAAAATTAAAAGCCCCTCTGCACTATTACTAAATCTGGTTTATACTCTCAAAATGTCTGAAAGCAAAAAAGCCTGTGTTAGCAAATCTTGTTAGGGGTTTTCAGAGTGAATCTGTAACAGTGGCAAATGTAAGAATTCATTATTCATAGTCCACAACTAAACCATGTCCCTAAGCACCACATGGACATGTCTTTCAAATCCCTTTTAAACAGAGATGGTGACTTTACCACTTCCTTGGGCAGCCTGTTCCAATGCTTGACAATCCTTTTAGTGAAGAAATTTTTCCTAATATCCAAACTAAACCTCCCCTAGTGCAATTTGAAGCCATTTCCTCTTGTCCTGCCACTTGTAACCTGAGAGAAGAGGCCAACCCCCACCTGGCTACAGCCTCCTTTCAGGCAGCTGTAGAGAGCAATAAAGTCCCCCCTGAGCCTCCTTTTCTCCAGGCTAAACACCCCCAGCTCCCTCAGCTGCTCCTCACAGGACTTGTGCTCCAGACCCTTCCCCAGCTCCGCTGCCCTTCTCTGGACACGCTCCAGCCCCTCAATGTCTTTCTGGCAGTGAGGGGCCCAGAACTGAACACAGGATTGGAGGTGTGGCCTCAGCAGTGCCCAGTACAGGGGGACGGTCACTGCCCTGGTCCTGCTGGCCACACCACTGCTGATCCAGGCCAGGATGCCATTGGCCTTCTTGGCCACCTGGGCACAGCTGGATCATGTTCAGCTACTCTTGACCAGCACCCCCAGGTCCTTTTCTGCTGGGCAGCTTTCCAGCCACTGCCTGGGGTTGTGATCCAGCACTTGCCTTGTCAAACCTCATGTAGTTGGCCTTGGCTCTCAATCCAGCCTTTCCAGATCTCTCAGGATGATGTTTGTTAAAATGTGGTCTACAAACACTTGTATAGAACCTAATTTTGTATACCACCATGAAAAAAATTCCTTCATGTCCTCACCTTTATGTTTAGCTATGAAGGCTTTCTTTGAGTATTTCTGGAGGATAAAAGACATTTGCTTTGAGTCCAGGTATCTTCTTAAAGAATATCACACTTCAGAAAGGCTGGATTATTTTGGGCCAAGTTCTCTATACATATCAGGGCAAAATCAAGAGTTGCTGCTCTTTTGATTTTTGTGATTTCTCCATGAATCAGTTGATAAGGCCCTCCAAAAATTTAGTCCTTCCTTACATTTACCTTGTCCATGTAAGGAATATTTGTGTTTTCACAGCCTATGATGTTCACATACGTATTTCACAGTCAGTGTTGCCATCTTGGTCACATGGTCTTTAATATGTATCCTATAGTAGGAGTATTTTGCAATACTCCATAATATCCTACTCTACAGTTAAAGCTGAGCATCCAATCTGGAGAAAAGTCCTTTGGAAACCTGCTCCATCATGTTCTCAGAGCACTTTTAATCAAGTTTCCATGTAGAAGTCTGTCTGAAGAATTTGATGATCACACATGGCTATTGTGGTTCCTGACTGTTATCTATGGAGTTGTCTGTGGTACTTGCGACTAAATGGGGACGTTATAAAATACAATTCTGAAATCATGTTGTGAATTTTTAAAATTTTTATTTCATTTTATCATTGGTTTATTCTGTTTTTCATTGTTCAAACTATCTGGTATTTTAAAATATGTGCTCTCCTTTAGTCTTACATTGAATGTGAATGTGATTTAAGGTTATTGACTACTGTAGATGTGGATGGAAAATGACTGTAGATTAGCATTATGTGTAATAAGCCTCAGTGATTGAATTCTATTCAGGGTTTAAAACTTTAGAAATTGCCTACCTCATATGTAAAAGATATTTTTGTTTGATGCCTCCCTCTCTTTAATTTTTTTCCCAAAACTTGCTTTTTCAAAGGTCGAGAATGATCGTCACCTGAAATTGATGTATACAGAGTGCCTGAGGCTCTGCGGTACCTGGTTAGCAGAAACATGCTTGGAAAACCCTACAGTCATCATGCAGAAATACTTAGAAAAGGTGCATCCAGTCTTTGAAATGTGCAATCTTTGAGATAATGCTGTGTTAAAATACCAAGTAGATTTTTCAGTGCAGCCTTTATTTTTCTATATTGAAAATATGGTTTCTTATATGTAAGTATTAGGGTTTCACATTGTATTGTGTAGCACTGTAATCTTATAAAGTGTTCAGAATATGCCTTTGTAGAAATCACAGTGGAACATCTTATATTGGCTTAGAAGTGTAGTGATTACAACTACCAGTCTAGTTTCCCTTTCCTGTTCCCTACCTCTTCCTTCTCAGGACAGATTATTCATTCGCCAGGCTTTCAGTATGGCCATTATATTTCACAGAACCACAGAATCAGTCAGGTTGGAAAAGACCTCTGAGATCATCAAGTCCAACCTGTGACCCACCACCACCACATCAACCAGACCCTGATGTGCCACTTCCACTCTTCCCTTAAACACTGCTATGGATGGTGACTCCACCACCTCCCTGGGCAGGCCATTCCAATGTCTAATCCCCCTTTCTGTGAAGAAATTCTTCCTCATGTCCAACCTGAGCCTCCCCTGGTGCTGCTGCTCTGGTTACGTCCTCTTGTTCTGTCACTTGTTACCTGGGAGAAGAGATTGGCTCCCACCTGGCTACAACCTCCTTTCAGGCAGCTGTAGAGAGCAATAAGGTCACCCCGAGATGCTGCAACATCTTGTTCTAGTGTTTCAAAGTACTGTAATTTTTTTCTTTTAAGATCTTAGCCAGTAATAGAAATGTTTTTATTAATATTTGTCTGGTCTGCATTTCTTTATTTCATGCTAATTTGTGAAAATCAAAGTAGTTACCTGTCTCTGTTGCTATCTATATACTTTCTTCACTCTGATGATTTGAATCCATGACTTTCATATCTAATTTCCTTTTCTTTTGGTATATTTTGGACTAGCTTCTGTTTTTTTCTCACCGTCTTGTGACATAAGGCTGTAAGACTATTGTAAAACTTCATGCCTCATTACTGTAAGAGATAGATAAGTGTGGAAAATTCCTGTATGGTTACTAAAGCTATTTCATACACAATAATCTTTTTGGCTGTTTGCACTGAAACATTTCTCAAAGATTACATTCACTTAGGAGAAAAATATTCAGTCTGTTAGGTTTATTTTGTATGCATATTTATTCCATCACAGGCAATATTAAATAATGTATTCAAGCAGGTGACCCTGCCTGAGCAGGAAGGGAGATGAATAAGATAAGCTCCAGATGTCCCTTCCAGCCTCAACCATTCTGTTTTTCTGTGATAATAGAGTTTCATCAAGTATTATGCAGCTCTAGTTACCTGATTATTGGTCTTACCATTGTAACTTCTCCTTTAGGCTGTGGAAATTGCTGCAAGCCCCAGTGGAGACAGCAGTGATGAGCTGAAGAAAGGAAAGATGAAGGCTTTCCTCTCCTTGGCGCGTTTTTCTGATAATCAGTACCAGCGAATTGAGAATTACATGAAATCCTCAGAGTTTGAAAATAAGCAGGCACTGCTGAAGAAGGCCAAGGAGGAGGTCGGTCTCATCAGGGAGCGCAGAGTTCAGACCAACAAGTGAGCATTCAAGTAGGGACTGGTTACTGTGGAGCTGTCACAGGCTTCAGCTCTACTCTCTGGGCAAGAGGTGCAGCATGGGTCACATCTTTACAGCTGCCTTTTCCCTTCTCCACAAAGCAGTGATCAAATCCAGAGTGCTTGTTGTGAATGGTTTCTCAACTGTGCCTGGATATGGTCTAGGTGTGTGCTGGATAGTTTGGGCCAAAACTAAGCCAGGGACACAGTATGGATGATCATGGCCTGGAATTCATGTTTATTCCCTGGATCTGTTCAGTTTATTTGACAAAATGTTACATAGTGTAAATAAATGAGTTGAGATTTTTCTCTGTTACACATTTAGTGAGATAGTAGAATTAAATTTAATACGGAATTCTTAAGGATTTAGTAAGAGCAACTGCAAGTGAGCAGAAAAGGATAAACTTCAGCTGCTGGAAACGGAAGTCTTTACACAAATGATCTGTACTGGATATTCAAATTTATACCGATATTGAGATTAAATCATTTAAAAGAAGACACTGACTGGAAGTTTACTTAGAGCAGTGCATCTGTGTGCACATACAGCAAGGGAGTAGCTCCCACTGTTCAGTTTCTTAGTTGTTTATTTTACTGTGCCTGTACATACAAAACAACTTAAAGTTAAATTAGTAAGTGACAGAGCTGGGAAAGGCCTTGCTGTAAGTTCATTAAGAAATAATTTGTTGTTTAAAAATAATGTCTCTTCATGTAGATACACAGTGAAGGTTCAGCGAGAACTTGAGCTGGATGAAGGTGCAATACAAGCCCTAACTGAGGATCGTAAACGCTTCTTGTGTAAAGCAGTGGAGAACTACATCAGCTGTTTATTGAGTGGAGAAGAACATGATATGTGGATATTCCGACTCTGTTCCCTATGGCTTGAAAATTCCGGAGTTGATAGAGTCAACGAAATGATGAAGGTATATGTTTGCTCCATTTTTTTCCTAGTGCTTTGACAAATAAATATCTTTCTTCTCCTTCTCCTGTATTTCTAGAAGATGAATTATGTAGCTCCACAACTTTTCCCAAAAACTTGCTTTTTTCAGTTGTCATTGCTTATCATGACAACAGTTTTTCATCAGTGAGACCTGTAGTTCTCAATGCATTTTAATTTAACTTAAATTAGCATTTTGATTTGACAAGTCTGTATGATTAAACGTATCTCATGATCTTTACTGTGGTCACCTTGTTCTTCACATACCTTGGAATCTTCCCATCTTCAACATCCTTAGGGTACATTATTCTTGTTCATATTATATATACTTTTAGGTGAAAAGCCATGACAGGTAGAATAGAAAATAGTAACTCTCCTATGAAGGACTTGTAGCATTTAGGAGACATGGGCCAAGGTGATGTGATGCTCACTGAATTGTTATTTTATCACACAGCCATTATTCTTAATTTAAAAAAATGTATTTTATGGTTAAAATTTTTGTTAGGCGTTTAGTACAGCTCTCTAACTGAGTTTTCTCTACTACAGAAAAATGCACAGAAGATCCCTTCATACAAGTTCTTGCCTCTGATGTACCAGCTGGCTGCTCGGATGGGAACAAAGATGATGGGTGGTTTAGGATTTCACAAAGTCCTGAATAATGTAATATTTGCTTTTTTTATCTAAAGATACCTCGATTGGCTTGGTAGTGCCTTCTTCTAAACATATCCACCTTCCTCTGAGCAACTATAGCTAAACAAGTTATGTAGGTGATAAGGGTATATTAAAAATGAGTGATGCCAAATCAGTATGGTGGGGGAAGAGGATTTGGGACTTTTTTCATTTCTACTTCATGTATTTATTTGTAGTGTAAGAGTAGTCTTATGCAGCTATAGAAATATACTTTGCATGTTTTTTCAGTTGTGGAAATACTGTCTTAATTATTACCTTTCATTTCGTGTTAGGAGCCTTAGAAGTTCAAAAGAATTAATAATGTTAATTAAGTATTGTTTTTCTTCTTCTGTACTGTTTTTGATAATGGGATCTTTTTCTTTTGTTGGCAGCTAATGGCTCGAATTTCACTGGATCATCCACATCATACTCTGTTTATAATATTAGCTTTGGCTAATGCTGGCAAAGATGAACTCCTCACAAAACCAGATGCAATAAGAACAAATAAGTTAATTAAAAATGCACCAAAAGAGATCTCCCAGCTTGACGTGGTGACTACAAAAACTTCTATTCTATTAATCGCATTCAATCCTTTAATTTTGTTAAAAAATGGAAAAAAAAAAACAAACCATGTAAAGGGATATTTTAGTACAGAGCTCATCAGCAGACTTTTGTTAAGCAACAGTAGGAGGGAAACAGTACTTTTACTACCCCCTTTTGTAGGTAATTATTATTGAAAGAAATAATTACAGGGTTGAACAAAATGTAGTTAATGTTTTGTGCCACAAATAGCCCCAATTATTGCATACTCTTGTGATAACAGTCCCTGATGTGTCATTGTGTAAAAGGCATTTTAGATGCCAGAAAGACTTGAGTGGGTTTATTATTGAAAGTACATATTGAGTATTTTTTCTGCTTTGAGTGGTACCCTGTGTTCCATCTAAGCATTTAGCCTTGTGCAGTCTATCTTTTGGTCCTTGATATGTTAAAAGCCATGCTGATAGCTAATACTGAACTGTGGTTTCATGTTACTGTTATTATTGCTTAATTTTTGTTTAACCTATCTTTGGAATCATCCTGCATATAAAGTATTGCCCCTTCTTTCCCCCATCACTGTAGGCCTGACATGGTTGTCACTTCCCTCTTACCCCCCACACTGATACATTTTTTTACCACATTTCATTGTGGGGTTTTTTTACCTTTCTCTCATATTTGTAGTGGTTTTGTGATCCCACCCTTAGGAGCAGGATTATGCTGAAGTCAACTAAGTCTTTCAGAGTCAGGCTTAGAAGGAATGCATGGACAGGTTTCTGTCTTTTGCATGCAAGATTTTTTTCTTCAGCTGGGAGCAAATAACAGAAGCAGGCAGATGATGGAAGAACATCTGAAAACCTGCCTGTCCTTTTTTCTGAAGAATTTTTGCATGTGTTTCTGCACTTTGCCTGGACAGGTTTGCTCCCTCTCCATCCCTAGGAATCTTTTACATCACTCATTATCTCAGGTTAGACAGCACAGAATTTTTCTCGTGATTATTTCAGGTCATGTCACAAAGGGCTGTCCCTTACTGCAGTTTGCTCTGTTTTCATAGGACATATCTCAATTGTACTTAATTGACTGCATGTTATGATGCACCTTTAGTATTAAAAACTTTAGTTTACAAGGTCTGATGTTTGCATTCCATTGGGGTTTTTTAGGACAGAATGGAAGCTGCTAGCACTATAATGAATGTCGTAAGGAAAAGAAGAGCTCATATGGTTAGAGACACCGAAGCACTGTGTGATGCTTACATCACATTAGCTAATTTAGATCCTAGTCCATGGAAATCTCAAAGAAGTAAGTCTTGGGAAAACTGTTTTTGTTTTAATAGTGAAGATAGGTTTTATTTTCTCAGACTAAAAAGTGTATTTCTAAATAATGATATTTAGTTAAAAGAGGTACTGCATTAGTATTGTGTCCTATTTTTGATAGATAAAGAATGTAGTCTGGATTAAAAATCATAGTGATTACTTGCACTGTAGGGCTCAGACCCTTAGTATGAAACTCCAGAAATCACCAATTGTCCTGTGGTTATCTACATCAGCTCAATACAAGTAAGCAGTGAGGTTTTGGGTCCCAAAAGCAATGTAAGCTGGGCTTTGTCAATTTAGGTGTATTTTTATAGCTCTGAATTTATCAATATTAATTCCTTTTAATTACAGAAGGAATAAGTATTCCAGCTGACCAGCCAATTATTAAACTGAAGAACTTGGAGGATGTTGCTGTTCCTACCATGGAAATTAAGGTGACTGAAACTGAAAAAATACACACTATAATACCACATCATAGAATCAGCTTCAAGCTTTTGTACTGGCAGTCAGGGCATACATCTCTTCATCCAATTCCCATGGTTTTTACAGGTCAATTTATGGGGATACTTTCTTGCCAGGTGGGAGGTGCAGGGTGAGATGGTTTCCTTAGAAGACCTTGATCCCAAGCCTTAGGTGTGCTGGTTAGTGGTTTATGGTACAAAGACAGCTTTGCCACTTAATTCTGAGTAGTTTCTCATTATCAAAAGGGGTGGTGAACTACCTAACTCACTCGGGGGATTTGGGAGTCTGAATGTCCTGTGTTGTAGGTGCTAACTCAGAGTTTCAGGGAGGCACTGAATGTCAAAAAAGGTGTGAGAATTAATAGACTTGCCTTTTCTGCTGTTAGGCTTTTACCATTCATTAATGGGAAATTATCCCTTCCATAAGGGATAAACAATTGACTGGATGGGTGCATAGGCACTCACCTTTTGATGCCACACGCTCTGCCTGGGAAACTTAGCAGTTTCAAGAACGTAGAGTTGCTTTTTGGGCCAGCATCTAAACTTAAATGTTACAAAGCCAGAATTCCTTGTGTTGAAATCCCTCAGGCTATGTCTATAAAGCTGAGTAAGTCAAGGGACTGCTTTAAGGTGTTTGACTTCAGAGGCCGGAAGTTGCCACCCGTGCCTGAATAACATCTGTTTGTAGGGCTCCGGTTGGCCCCAGGTGTTGCTCCTTTGTACAACTGGATCATTCTTTTCTTTGCCTTTCTTCTCCTCCAGTACAGACTGGCTGAAATGGCTGCAGGTCTGTGATGTAACCTGCTGGGGCAGTATTTCCTTACAGCTGACTGAGTCGGGTTGCTCTGGGGCATGAGGATACAGGGAGTGGCTGAGGTACAGATCCTGTACAATGCCAAACCTGCAGCAGGTTTGGGATTGTAGACTGAGTCCCTTTGCAGCCTAGTCTAAGCCTAATGCTCCCCAGCCATATGTGAACATTTTCCTGGGACAGTGCTAGCTGGGACAGGCTAACATTGTGTCACAGCTTGTTTAGTGGAAGTCCTGCAGCACCACATCCCCTCTACCAATGAGATGAACAAGGAGGAATCAAAAAAAATCCTTTGCTCAGCATATTTTCGTAGCCTTTGTGGTATTATCCTTGTAGAGGATGGAGTGCTCATATTAATATTTAGCATATAGTCTGCTAATGAGGTTTGCAAACAACTCATTACCACATTGTGTGAGTGAAATGGAGGTAATATTTATACTAATTTTAACCTTATTTTTAATTTCAGGTGGATCCCACAGGACAATATGAAAATTTGGTCACAATAAGTTCTTTCAAGCAAGAATTTCGTTTAGCAGGAGGCATGAATCTGCCTAAAATAATAGATTGTGTAGGATCAGATGGTAAAGAAAGGAGGCAGCTGGTTAAGGTAGGTTCTGTCAGTTGTAATGACATCTCAGAGACTTGGCATGCTGGAATTTTTTCAGTTCTCCTGTCAGTTTTCTCATGTATCATTTCTGTGCCATGAGCAGACTTTTCACACTTCACTGTCAATTTTCTCCATTGAGGAATGCTTTAATAAATGAAATTACAAAGTATTAATAAGTAATATAATATAAATAACAAGTAATGATACTATATATGTTTGTAATTATTTTTCAGCAGTTCTTTAATATCCAGTACCTTACCTGGCAACTACCAGACTTGCCTAGTCATGTCTCAGCTGATGACCTGAAGTGTACTGTAAATAAAAACCATCAACATACTGTGTTAAATATCTCCTTTCTTCTTCCCCATATAAAAAAATATTTGCAATTCAGAGGCAATCAAAAGCAAGCACACAGGAGTAAAAATCTCTCAAAAAATTTATTTCTCCTTAGACTCAGCTGATTTCATTCTCTCTTTGAATGCAAACGTTGAGCAGTTGCTGGGAGAATTCTGTTTTGCTGCTAAGTTTTGAAAGCTTTAAAGAGAAGCATGAATCACTAGATCTGCATCCAGCAATCAGAACTGCAGTGCCAACTGATGCTGCTTCACCTGTGTGCTGGCTTGCTAAATAAAGGTGAATTAAACACCTATTTTTAAAAAGAGAACCATAAAATATGTAGGTTGATTGAAACCTGAATCAAATAGCATCTGTCAAAAAAAAAGAGTGGTGATGATTTAAGTTAATGATGGTTCTGTTTAAGCAGCTGAGCACTAATAGAAAACAGGAAATACAGAGGAAAAAACCAACTATTCATTACATTTTATTGCAAGTGATTATTGTGGAAAAGTAACTTGTGTTTTGTGCAATTTTTTAAAATTTTTTTTTTTTACTTGCTGAGCAAGAAATTGGATGCTGAGAAGTGTTTTTTAACTGCTTTTTCTGATTATGCTGAAGGGGCGTGATGACCTGAGACAAGATGCAGTCATGCAACAAGTTTTCCAGATGTGCAATACATTGCTCCAGCAAAACACTGAAACACGAAAGAGGAAATTAAATATCCGAAGATACAAGGTAACCCTGAACAGCTGCAGCAGCAGAGAAATAAAGCCTATTTCTCAATTCTCCTCCTTTTTAACCCAAAAGAATATAAAAGGATTTTTATTTATGTGTTAATGAAACAGTCACTGCTCCTTAAGTTATAGAATAAACAATATATTTATTACAATTTAATTTTTTTCAAATCATTGAAGTAAATTTCTTTGTGGCCAATATATACTCTGCAAAGCTTTCTTTATATGAACTTGTAATTGAAAAGAAATTAGGTAATGCACTGTCATTAAATTGTAAGTTGCTAGTCATTAAACTTCAGCATACAAGTTTGTTCATGAATTCTCATTAATTTGCCTTGTGATATTCCTTAATTAATAATTAATTTTAGTCTTGCAATACTCCTTACAGTTGAATTCAGATGTCCCATTTAGGGTCTTTCATGCAGAATTTGAACTGATTTTTTTTTAATTGGGAGTACAGCAATAAATTCTTAGTGTGGATGCAGAAAATGTACTTGAACTTTTCCTTCCTCCTTCCTTTTTATGTACTTGGGATTATAATAATAGCTGTGAAGGTGACCTCTGAATAAGTGCTCTCGATGTATAAGCCCTTGTCTTTGACAAATGAGAAATGTGCACTCTGGAATCTCTAAAGGTGCTTATCTGAATTGCTAGCCTGGTTTTAAGAATTCTCAGATGGAGTTAAAGTCATATTTTTTGAATAATTTTCATTTAAGACTCAGGTTTTTGTGTGTGTAAAATTGAACAACAGCAGGGAAAAAGAGAATGGGTGTTGCATTATGAGATAAAGAGACTTCCATAAGAAAATTGAAGGAAACAGGGAGTAGCTAATCATTAAGTTGTGCTGACACGTCTAGTGGAGGATTCTCTGGGCTAGGAAAAAATTGCAATTATTTGGTAGAGAAAATTTGAGTGGATTTTTATATATGTATACATGTGTATTTAGAAGATATTTTGTGGCCAGCTGCATGGTTTGGCATTCTTTGTCTTTTTAAACAAACAGAAATGTGCATCCATGCTCTGCAGGGTGAGTATTCATAGTTTAGTGTGTATAACCCTCCCCATGTATAACCTCACCTCTGTGGTGTTGCTTTTCCAGGTGGTTCCCCTTTCCCAGAGAAGTGGAGTCCTGGAGTGGTGCTCAGGAACAACTCCCATTGGGGAGTTCCTTGTGAATGCCGAAGAAGGAGCTCACAAGAGGTACAGGCCAAAGGATTACTCTGGTTATCAGTGTTATAAAATAATGCAGGTGAGTCCAAATAAGTTGAAAAAATACCAGAAAAATAGCTGGCTCATAATATTTGCTGGGGGCGGGGGGTGGAATTTACAGAGAACTAGGTACTATACTTTTAGTATTTCTAATAAGGAATATGACCAGTGGCGTGGAATAAATAGATTCAGAACACAGAGTTTCAGTTCCCTTCCATGGATCACCTCACCAGAAGTTTACAAAATTGCAGACAAGTTTACTTGTTACTTTATATACCCATGATTGTGCAAGAAACTGTTTCCTTTCAAATTGCTATAGTAGTAACAGGGATAAAAGTGTATTTAATTTTGGCTTTGAGCTGCTTTGGCATGGGAATGAGTGAGAATGACTTTCTCACAGTGTCATGAGGCCATCAGATAAGCAGAGGTACCAGAACAGAGTGCAAAGGAAGGAAACAATGCCCAACAAGATCCATTTTACCTGTACATGCCTATAAAATACGGGCACCTGCTGCATCAAGGAAATAGGAGTGTGGTTTTTCCCATGTTTTTTAGCCTCTGAGTTGTGTATGAAAACAGAATTGTTTAGTAAAACAGATAGATAGGTACATTAATAATTGCTGAAAAAAAAGACAATAATTCTTAGCTCAGAAGGAGAAAAGAAGTGAGAGCAGCATTTGATGGAGGGGAGGTGGGTAGAAAGGAAGGAAGAGGTAATTGCCTTCTGAAGCAGTTAGCCCTGGGTAAAACATTTCTTATGCGTTTAAAGGATGCCCAAAAGACACATGCTGAAGAGAAATACAGAACGTTCATGGAAGTCTGTGAGAATTTTCAGCCTGTGTTCCGGTATTTCTGCATGGAGAAATTCCTGGATCCAGCAGTGTGGTTTGAAAAACGATTGGCATACACTCGCAGTGTGGCTACATCTTCTATAGGTATTGGATTATTTACAGTGGCTTTTTAGGTTACACAGCCAAGGAGTTTATACCATTTCAGTTTCTACCATGTCCTGCTTTTGTCACATGTCAGAAAAAGCTTATTAGGGGGCAAAAAAGACCAGCAAGAATATCAGCATTATTTTTGTAATTAAGATTTCTGATTTCTTCCTCCCCACCCCCATTTTTGCTGCAGAAGGAAGAATGAAATTCTGTGTTTCTTTGTTTTATAAGCAGTTTGTATTCTTAGGTTCTGGTAGGTTTTTTTCCTACCTGACTTTTATTTTCATTGTTTTAACATTTATCCATTCAATGTGTAGCCTCAGATGTTTTAGCTGAGTTGAAAAGCTCAATCTTTTACTGTCTTTGTACTGGCATTATTATCCATAGCTGAAATGGTTATTTAAGCTCTGGGATTTTTGCTTTGATTTTCCTGTCATAATAAAGAAAAAGAAGTTCTTAAGTGTAAGTACTGTGGATTTTTTTTGGCTGACTCAGTTCTGTACATTTGGTAGCAGATTGTACACATTGCAGTAGATCCCATTTTAGATGCTAACGTGGTTGTGCACTCCCTTTTTACTGAAAAAAAAATGAAGTAAATCTGCAGTTTAGTAGAATTCACATGAAAGATTTTTTTAGGAAATACTACTGCTGTCCATGTCCATCAGCTAATGAAAACAGTAACAGGTGTAAATTGCGGCAAGGGAAATGTAGTTTGGAGTTCTACATTTAAGGACAGTAAAGCACTGAAATAGGCTTACATGAAAGATCTTGTAATTTGGATCACTGGAGTTTTTTAAAATTGACTTAGACAAAAGTTGTTTGGTTCATTGGGGGGGTTTTGCTAATGATAGTAATAACAACAAAACCTGATTTTATTATGCACTTGCTTTTAATTTTTAATTTTTTTGAAAGCTGCAATATTTGATAAACTCTAATCTACAAATAGAAATGGGTAAGAAATCTGTGAGTAGATAAAACAGTGCACATCTGTATGGGAATAACCTGTTTGCAATTTCATTCAGTCAACCTTTTCTTTTTGGATTTGTGGAATGGCATTTGTTCTTTCCTTGGTAATATCTTTATATGGGGGAAGAAATATTCTCACTTTTAATTTGTTTTCACCTGTTATTATAACACCAACAATCTTAAGCTTTCTGTGGTTTTTGTGACATGGTTTCAGCACTTATATTTCTGTTTCAGTTGGCTACATTCTTGGACTTGGAGACAGACATGTTCAGAATATCTTGATAGATGAACAAACAGCAGAACTAGTGCATATAGATCTGGGTAAGTGGGACAGCAAAAGAACCTTAATTTTTCTTTAACTTTTTTTTTTTTTTTTTAAACTTTTATTATCCTTTCATTTAGGGGTTGCTTTTGAGCAAGGCAAAATCCTTCCCACACCAGAGACTGTTCCATTTAGATTAACCAGGGACATTGTGGATGGAATGGGTATCACTGGCGTGGAGGGAGTCTTCAGAAGGTGAGTGGTCCTGTATTGCACAGGGATAAGGAGGCAGCAGGGTACTTCCAGCATTGTGATTGTTACATGTTAAATAGTTCTGATGCTTGAGAGGAGACTCAGATTTCTGCTGGTAACACCCAAACCTAAATGCTGACCTTTAACTCTTATGCTTGTATTTATATAACCAGCTGCAAGTTCATTATTGTGGCTCAGTGTTTCATACTGTGCCCTAGCTAATGGGTTACTGTCACCCTCTTGTGGAATTCAGGGAGGGCTCAGTGTTTCCAAAGGCTCCACAGCTAGCTGTTGATTCAGAATGATTTTTTTTTTCCTTCAGAACTATGCATTTCTTTCAGAGCTGTGCTATATATTTGGAGTTGTTAAATGTCTTTGAACCAATTTGTTTTGACTCTAATTTCTGTTTAGTTTTATGTAAGTAATTTGGAGTCATTTTTCCCTTTTGGATCATATGTTTTATATTACTTTGCAAGTGCAAAATATAAATCCCATAATAGATCTGGACTGCAAAACAGAAGAATCCCAAACATGTTGAGTTTCTGTCAGCCTCCATCCTATCTTCTGTGAATGACCCAAGGGATTCCTACATAGCAGGACATTTCTCTCAATTCAGGCTTTGATAATGCTCATGAACGTAGTACTTGCAACCCCCAAATTTCATGTCTTTAAAAAAGCACACAGGGTAGGTGTTGTCTTTCTAAGGCAGCAATTAAGGTTAATAAGTAGTTCCTAGTACTCCTTTGTCCTGTGAAGGAGCAGCCACTGCCACTTCCAGTCTAAAAATGGTGCTGTCAAATTCACAGTTTTGTATTACTTCTGAAACCATGATACAGAAAAACATGAATTGTTTGGCTCCAGCTGAAGTAAGTAAGAATATAAAAGGCACTGGTGCAGATGCTGTTTCTACCTCAGCCAGCCTGACTGGTACTTGACAGGTGTAAGTGGTAAACAAGTCATTGGCTGTGAACGTGTTTAGTTCACTTTGGTGTGTGTGTTCTCATCCTGAGGTAGACAGGAGGCCTAATCCCTCTTTCACAGGAGTACCTGTCCCATAGGATAGTTTGGCATTCCTTCCAGGAGCTTAGTTTGCTTGAGAGTGAATGTAGGTAACAACTTCTGTATCAAAGGTCATTGGAGAGGTTTTGGCAATTGCTTGTAGTCTGGCTATTGGCTCTGCTCATTTCATGGAAAACAACCCTACCACGATTCTCCAGTGCATTCCAGAGCACCCCCGGCACTTGTTTTCATCCAGCCAAGCAATTCTGCCATCGTGGCACACCCTAACAGGCAGTGTTAACTCAGTGGTTAATTTCACATATAGAAATATTTCAGACAGTGAAGCAGAGAAATAATAATCCATAATAATAATAATTCCACAGAGAAATAATAATCAGCAAACTGCACAGTCTCCTCTTGGTCTTACATGTCTAAATTTCTCTCTTTTTTTTTTCCCAAGTGAAATTATCAGAGAAGTAACTCCTATGTTAGAAATTAAGTGGAGTACAAATATCCATTATTTAAATTACAAAAATACTATTTCATTTTACCAAAAAGAACCTAAAATACTGTAAAATATTTTCTAGATGCTGTGAGAAAACAATGGCTGTTATGAGAAATTCTCAAGAAGCTTTGTTGACTATTGTAGAGGTAAGCATTTTTTCATTCTTTTGGACAGTAATCTGCCAGAATGTCTTCAGTTTCTTGGCTTTGTCTTCATATGGATCACTACACCAAATACTCATTTAGGGTGTTTTGTACTGAATTAGAACATAGCGGCATTGGTCAGATTTGTTAATTCATGTAATCTTTGGTAAAGTTATAACCAGTCTGCATTTTCTATGGGAACTGTTTCCTTCAGGCAGTTTTCCCTCTTCAATACCTACGTGCTTCTAGCCCTAGTGCAACATTTCCAGCAGGAATAATACTGATTGAATTAAATCCTCTTTGCATAAGTCACAAATAAGAAAATGAAACTTGATTTTTGAAAGCAGGTTATAAGCTAATGATTCTATTTAGTGCCTAGTAATGTATTAAAAAATTACTTGTTCACTGCTGAGGTGGAACTGATGGCAAAACTTTGTGAAGCAAGAACAACAAAATACCTGTAAGTGATCAGAGGCAGTTTTGTTGTTTGATCATTTACTAAGCAATTTAGGCCAATTCTTTTGGTTAAAAGAAAAACAAAAACCAAACCAAAACACTCAACCTCCTAATACTGTAGTTAGTGTGAGCATTACCAACAGTGCTAGGGCACTGAACTAGCTGTAATTAACAATTTAAATTAAAAAGAGGTTTATTTACTGTGTAGGTGCTGCTCTATGATCCGCTTTTCGACTGGACTATGAACCCCTTGAAAGCTTTGTACTTGCAGCAGAGGCCAGAGGATGAGGCTGACATGAGCTCTACACTTGGTACTGATCCACAAGAACCTAAAAGAAAAGCCAGGTGCAGGATTTTTTTCTTACCCTCCTCTTTCTGCACTGTTGCCTTGCTTTATGGTTTTCTCCCTGGATGTTGCTCGTGTTGTTCAGGATCCACACCTACAGCACCTGTTTTTCTTTTTTTATTCTGCCAGCAGTGACGACCAGAGTTTTAACAAGGTGGCTGAGCGTGTTCTGATGAGACTTCAGGAGAAGCTGAAAGGTGTTGAGGAGGGAACAGTGCTCAGTGTGGGAGGGCAGGTGAACCTCCTTATACAACAGGCCATGGACCCTAAAAATCTGAGCCGACTCTTTCCTGGGTGGAAACCCTGGGTGTGACTTGGAAGGATCCAGCATGCTTTTACAAGAAACCTGTTCTTTTGCAGAAAGTGTCTTAACATTTCAAATTGGTATTTCACAATTAAAACTTATCTCAGGAGCAACCATGAAGCCTTATACATATTAGTAGTTGGTGGATGGGTTGGAGTTTTTTTTCAGTAACCTGTTACTGAGAAACGTTTTTTGTTCTGCTTAGATTCATCATACAGTCTAAACCACCAAGCACTGTGCGTTGATGTTCCTTGTGACCCACGAGGACTTTGCTTGGGCAGACTGGATGTGTTGTATTCTTAAAACATGAGATTCATCACTGTTGTGTATCTGCTAAAATGCTGGACTCTTGTGTCTGGTAATTCTGTGTGGTAACATGACTGTGTAGAATGGATGATTCAAAAACCAGGACTCATGATATAACCAGCTAAAGTACATTTCCAAAAGGGGGTTATACTTTCATTCCACAGTGAAAGGAAAGAAAACCAGAGAATGTCATGCGTAATGAATCAAGGGGTTTTGGGGTTTTTTAAGCTTAGTTAAATGGACACTTCTGTATATAGGTGCAGACTTTAGGTCAAGTATAGTATGGCTGCTTTTTTTTCTGTTGTAAACTAAATTATGCTGGTACTTTATTTTTATATTACACTTACAGTATGAAACAATAAAAAATATTTAGCTTTTGCTGCTCAGACTTGACAAAACATAATTGACTATACAATAAACTTTAGTGTATCGGAAAGGCGTGTAAAGCAAACGGTCACTGTATCTGCAATAAACACCTCTCAGAAACATCAAAGTTGTATTCCAAGCACAGAAATCCCATTCTGAATGCACATGGTTTTACAGAAAACATTGCTCCTTCTTAAAAACAAGAGATTGGATAGTCAGTGAATATGGATAATCAGAGAATCCATTCAAATAGTGGTCTCACTGGCCTAGTTAATAAATCTTCCCAAATCATCTTTATAGTTAAAAATATGAATAAAGGTTGGTGTACCCTTGCATTATCTTGGTTTACATTTCACACCTTTTTTACAGCAGCATAGATGAAGAACTCCTGTTCCAGTCACCATTTCATGGATTTTTATTTGTATGGTGTTCCCACAATTGTTATGCTAGATCTTTATAAGATATCGTCTATGTGGGAAAATGAGTCTTTTGCACTATGTTTTCATTAAGCTGAAATAAATTTCTGTTGATCCTTGCAACCAAAAGTGCATCCTGGCTTTTTTGTGGGGAGGAGCTATCATCCAGGGGTACAGTGATCTGTTTGTTCTCTGAAAATGAAACTTAACTGACAGAGCATGCACTCCTTATGTGAAATTTAAAGGACACTTAGGAAAGGGAGAAAAGTCCTACCAAGCAATGGCAGGTAGGAAAGGACTAAACAAAAAGTCCTTGAAGTATTTTTCTTCACCACAGACTGTCCTGGGGTGATCTATAATGTTATTGTATTCCATATCTATCTGCGCCCAAAAATTGTTACTGTCTCTTATTAATCATTGTAGTATTTTTGTACAGGATATCCTCAGTAAAGGGAGAGCAGATCCTGCTTTTGTGTGATTCTTTTTTCCATCTAGATACAGATCTTTTAGATTCCCATTGCAGTTGTTAACACTTCCATACAAAACCCAGCTTTGCTTTCCCATACACCTTCCCCAAACTACCTCTGTCTGTGGCAGAGACCTTGAGGTTTCCCAGAGAGATAGATTCTGATTTCTAGATCACACGTTTAGTTGTAGGTGTTTCTCAAGCCACTGCAGAGGAAATTATGGCTTTGGAAACTCTGTCCAGAAGTGCTCCATACAGAGTTCAGACTATATAAAATAAACAACTAATCAGGCAGTTGTACTTCTCATGACTCACCTGGAATTTCCAGACACCTTCCAGTCATTGTACCCTTGCTCTTACCTTTGCTTGGACACTACTGTTGGATTTGGGCCCATCAAGCCAAAGGAAAACCTGAAATTACATAGTTGTAGAGTAGCTGCAGCTTGTGGTGTGGACGTTCCTCAATGCCTTCCCACCCCACTGTCCTGTTCTTCAAGGGAATTCAACTTCTTACCAGCAAGGTCACACATCATGAATTTTATCAACACAATCAGTCATTGTTAGACAGAGTTACACTTTGTCCTCAAGTCTCCAGCCCTGCTTCAGGCCCTTAAACGTGCCATAGAAGTTCCGCATAATACCTATCAACAGGCGATGTTTTGCTCAAATGAGTACTTCCCATGGGCAGCTCCCAAAACAAATGCTTTCATGGAGGAGAGACTCCTGGAGTGTCCTGACCTGTGTTCAGGCAGCTGGCACGTCAGAACTCGACCAGTACTCCTTGGTTAAGATTTTCATTCCACGAAGTTTGCCAAGATACCTGAAATAGCTCACACATTATGTAAGTCTTTAATTTGGAAGTAACATCGCCTTACTCAAAAATTAAAAGTTAAGTCAGTTACTCTAATCAAAAAAAGGAAGCAATGTCTAGCCAGCCTCGCTTAGTATCTCTCACTCTGCTTGTCTTCACATTGGTTTGCATTTCCTTTTTCTACCAGACTCTCTGACCACGCCCACAGACCTATGGGTGTATGTACACATATATATATATAAACCCTGTTGAGCCAAACCCCATGCACTGCTATCCACTGTCCCTTTTGCACCCTGTTTCTGAAACAAGCTCTCTGACAAACTAAAGCTGAGAAAAACCAAGTGGTGCTGCCCGAAGCAGAGCCCATAAAGTTGGTGATTACTGAGCAGTGTGGAGAATCAGCGATCCAGCTTGCTTGACCCATGGCCCTCAGGCTCCCTAACCCATTTCTTATTTAGCAGTAAAGGTAAAGACTTTAGTTAAGCAAAATCCAAGGTGAACTACATAGTTCCTTAGGGCTTAGGCTTCAGACAGGCCCTGTGGTTAGGCTTCATCTTCCCTAAAAGCAATACTGACTGGAACAAAATGTCCCCACATAACATCCTCGCCTGAGGATGAGTCATCAACTGCCAGAAGTAAAGCAAACAGCCTTGGATAGAGAGAATAATACAGTTTAGAGGGGATGATTTTACAGGCAAAAGGTATTTAACTAAATTTTACTTGAACAGGTTAAAGATCCTGGTAATAAGAGCTAAAAAGATCACTTTGTAACAACTTTTTCAGCCTTCAGTATAAAGTTTGAGCATTAATTCAGCAATCTACTGTGCAGAAACCTTGTGCTGTGCTCTGAAGGAATACATTCCGAAAAACTAAATTATTGCAAATGCATTTTGAGCAGAACATTGACATCGGTGTTTATAAACAGCAGAGTCCACTATAAAGCAGCTGACATTTGTTTTTTCAGTCAGGCAGTGCTTGTTTAGTCAGCATCTACTGCTGAAATTACAACTCCACATCACAATGGAAGAGAGAAAACAAAAACAAATACTAGCAAAAAGACCACTTAGGATTTGTATCCATTGGAAAAAGGTCTTTCTCAGAGAAAAAGTGAACTTACTGGTGTTATATCTGGTCCTGATACAAAGTCTGTTTCCCTTTCTTGAAAGGGAGTAAAAGCCTGTTTGTGGATATGGATCATGCTGTGATTTAATAAACTCTAAGTCTAAACAAAAGAGTGGAAACTAGTAAAGATATAATTTACATCTTTAAAATTACACTATACCTGCTACAAATCCTTATAACACTAACTTAAAACTTTAAAAAACCCCAATAAAATCAAAGCTAGAGACAGTTCTATTTGTGCTACAGAAATGGAGATAGAAGCAAATTAAATTTCCCTAAGATGGCACATCTGACAGAGTAGTTTCTGTAATGATGAGACATATCTGAAATCAATGCTCTGAGGTTTGGGTCTTTTTTTTTTTTTTTACTTAATGATTTCTACTTCCTACTGTTCCATTGTTTAAAATACAAAATAATTTCTCACAAAATAAGTTTGTTGGTCGATTTCTTTTCCAGACAGCAGTGTGAGTCCTAAATTACATCAAACCATTTCAATCATTTCAGTGTAAAGGAGAGGAGAATCTGGTTCTTCATATGATTTTGTTTTGGTTTTAGACTTGCCTCACTACCTTAATCAGTTGGTTATGTTAACACACCTATGCATTGCATAATGTGCAAGTAGATCATACACACTAAGAGCCCCTTGGCTATGTCAAAATACAGAAACCGATGCCCTATCAGCACACAGCTGTCCTACCAGTGTAATTAAAACCAGTTTTAAATCAATTTATTTAGGTCTGTGAAAACCACTGTGGGTGCAAACCTCCATGTGACACACATCTCATTATAATTATCTCTTATCTGTTCACCTTAATTCTGTCATTTACACACAAGGTCTCGTAAAGCACTGACAATACAGGAGGTATTGTGTTAAGGCAGACATTGTGTACAGAAAGATAAACACAGACCTTCAAGCCTCTGCTTCTCCTCAGGATACACAACAATTACTTAAAGCAAAAGTGTCTTGTCATCATTCAGTTCCAAATTACCAGTTTTACTTTATGTAAAACATGGAAGTCAGCTTGTAGGCTCCCTGTTTCTCACTGTCCTTCTCAACCACTTTCCCTCTCCCTCCTACACTATTTTTGAGTCTTTGTTCTAATGGTTATAGAGTACACTTTTTTTTTTTAATTTCAAAAGCCCTTACTGAATGTGGCTCTCAGCCTCTCTCTCCCCTGCTTCACTCATTGTTTTCTAGTTTCATTACAGCATCTGCATTACAGTTTAGCTGAGGGGTCTTTTTATAGCTCCTTGGTGTGAAAGAACTACTCATCTCTTAATTATAGGCATGCTTGAAGCTTTTGAAGTTAAATAATGCTTTAAGAAACTGCATGTCTATAAAACCATTATAAAGGAACCAATATGATGGTATTAAAAATATTTTTACATTTCTATCCTATTGCATTTTCCAGTTACTCTTTATTAGAAATACAAATATCTCAGTAAGGAAGTGATCCAATTGACTATACACCAAGGAGTTTAATGGATTTCTTAACTGGAGGAGGAGGCTGTTACTACATGTTCTCTATATAAAATAAGTAATTTACTTTTATTGCTGGCTGTCACAATGCATTTAACATACCCAATTTAAAAAATAACTCATTATTTTTATATTGGTCTTCCAAGTCTCTCTATGAGCTAACTAGAATTTACTGAAAATGCTTTATCACCCACTAAGAAGAAAATTCGGGCTTCCTTGTTGTAGTGTTGCTCAATTTTTTATGATCTGGAAATGATTTCTCCTTGTGGATTAACACAAACCAGCTGTTTTTCTTGAAAGAGTCATAAGACCACTCCTATGTATTGTACAAGAAGGCACTATTTCCTAATACTGGAAGTGTTAAATAGAAAGAAAGTGCTGCAAAGGACTGCATTTGCAGCCATTTATGAGATTGTTTCTCTTCAAAAATACAGTCAGAACCAAAATAAACTTAACCCTAAAACAATTAAGTGCACGTGCAGTGGTGTTACAATCTTGCTTAACAAAACCCTATGCCAACAATAAAACACAATAAAATCAGTTAAATCCTTAGAGTAATTCAAAAGTATAGAAGAAATATACAGAAATCTTGACTGCAACAGCTGCACATTTCAAACCAGGCTTCAGTGGACAGTTAAGGCTTTGGGATTCAGCTGGCTGGCTGACTGCTCTGCTACTACTGCTGTAGAGAAGGGTTCATGGCAATAATTGCATATGGCACTTCACTGTGGACAGTGGGGTTTTCCTTCACCGTGTCAGCCTACATGACAAGCGTGGCAAGTATTGACTTACTTTCTCAGAGATGAGCCCTCCTGAGCCTGGAGCAACAACCACTGAACTTTAGAAATAAACATTGAATCATGATTGGCAGTGATGGATCTGGCACAAAGCATGTGCCTTCCATAGTACTTTCATCTGGAGTTCTAACTCACTGCACAGATTGTATCTAGAAAGTTATGACAGGGCTCTGTAATTCCTACCTACACAGCCTTTCCTTATTTGGCATTAACACTTACAGAAAGGGAGCATCTTGTGAAAACCCTGGCCTTTACACTACAACTTGAACAGAGATCTAAGCAGTGCCTAATGCTTCATTATCCTCCTGTATAATTTAATTGAGGTATACTAATGACATTTTGTGCACAAGGATGTGGAGGAGAAGGTTTGAGACAGAAACCAAACAATTATAGACAAAAAGCAGAAATTTAGTAAAAATGCAAGGCAGCTGGGCAATAAACTAGCTTTCTTCCAGCAATTTCAGGTTAGGTAACCATAATACTTAGTTAAATACCTCAGAAGCATTATATATTTACATAGGACTATGATTTTTCAAGTTATTTAAACACCAAAAATCAAGAGACAAGCATTTTATGCTTAAATCAAAGCAGACACATGTACTAAGATATTTCAAGTAAAAGAACATCTAAGCATTACATACCATTTTTCAAGTCTCCCTGTAGCACCCAAGTCAGAAGTCTACACACCACAGGCTCACTCTGTAGCTACCAGAGCTGGAAAGGTAGTTCCCCAGAGCAATTTTACAACAGCCAAGATATTAATTGCCCTGCAGAAATACCAGTTTCTTCCTGCTGACTACAGAAGAACCATGAACAGCTCTTGCTCCTCACTGATATCTCTCTACTAAGAAACCAAAGACAGGTGGAATAAATCTGGTCACTAAAAGTCTGCCATAAGGATCAGGTGCAGCTGAAACCAACAGAAAATCTAAGACTGAGCAGGAAAAAAAAAGCTGTGATTAAGTAAGAGCAGACCCCCCCAAAATCTCTAAGTCAGTAACATTCACAGGTGGTTAGCACTGCAGAGTTTGTGGATTTAGGAATCTAGTTTTATCCACCTTGTGACTTGCTTTGCTGAACACATTTAGTGAATGCAAATATTCTTAATGCTTTCATGCAGTGGCAATTTTGTGCATCCAGAATGAACACCACAGACAATACCCCATATGGTAAAATGATGCTTACAGTACCTAGCCTGATGTTGATGACAGTATCTGCTGCAACACCTAGCAACTCTGTCTGCAAGTTGAAAGATAATAATCTGTAATGCTTGCATCTTACAGAGAAATTAGGTCAGAAAGTACATTATGGTGAATACCCTGTTTCAATTACTTGGCAGTGCTTGCAGAAACAGGCTCTCGATCAGGTTTAGGCCCTTTAGTGGAGAAACTAGAAAACTTGCAAAACATAGCAGGCAGACAAAGCTGCTTAAAGAATACACCATCTACAGTCTTCCACGAATAAGCAAAGGAAGTCAACTTGGCCTATAAATATTTTTATAATTATCAAGCACCTTTCAAGTGGTTTGTAAGAAATGAATTCCAGTCCATCATAATTAATCCTAAAAGACAGCTGCCTTCTGTATGCTTAGTTTCTTCTGTTCTTCCTTCCCTTTAGTTTTGTCTTGACTTTGATGTTCAGCTTTGTTTTCCCTTGGATCATAGTTTCAGTTGTTTTTAACCTCACAGTGCATCCGTAACTGTGGGACCCAGAAAAGACTGGGGCAATCAAAAATAACTGTCTGATTTATATTACTGTAATAAGCCTTATTTTACAACCCTATGCCACAACTATAAAGCAGTGAGACAGACAGCAGTAGAACCCAACATGCCACTAGCAGAATGTATCTTATTTTGCATTGCACTCCCTAACTTGTACACTCCTCATCTCCTGAGGGTAAATCCTCAGGAAGATCTGTTCCTCTAAAACCTGTAAGTTCTTTGTTGTAAAGGAATATATGGGCATCCTGGAGAGAAGTGCAAATATACAAAAGAAAAGTCTTTGTAACTTACAGTTGTGGAAAAAAGCCATGAACAGATTTTCCTGTTCCAGTCTTAGAGAATTTAAGAACTTGAAATGGTCTAATAAATCATATTCATGTAACAGAAATTGAAGACATTTTTAGAAGAAACAGTTTATATTTATATTAGAATAAGCTAATAGTGAAAAAGCTTTTAGAGAGAAGTATGTATCAGTATAAAGTACAGTCCCACACTGACTACTTAGAAAGTAGGTTGCAATAGAGCATCTAGATCCCTAAATTTATTTTTCCTGCAAATAATCACTGAGTGAAATTCGGCTTTTTTTCTCCAACTTAGAATTTACAGAGATACTCTGAAAAATAAAAAAATAATGTTCTAATCCTACCCAACTTCTTTTTTAATGAAATCAGGTCATAATATCCATATCCTTTCTTGAATTATTTTCTAGCCATAAGTAACTACTTGTGATCCTTGAAGAATTCTTCTCCTCTTCAAGTAATAACAGAGGATATGTGTATGATTGATGAATTAGAGTCATCTGTTGGACAAGCAAGCACATAGGACAGGTCCTTAGTTTTGGAAGAGTGACCTCTGTAAGTACATGACCCTGAATTAAGAATAAAGGACATGCGCAGAAGGAAAAAAGCAGGAATAACGAAAGGCAAAGCAGGCAGGAGCAGGTTTGTGGGTGGCCTTTCACAAGAGCTGGTCCAGAAAACAGACCTGGGTACCATGAGAGGGCAGACAGGAGATGAGAGGTGAACCTGAGGCTGAACAGGATACCACTGAAAGTTTGGAATAATCATCCTTGAGGTTGGGATACACACGATTTCAGGCTCTCGGGCACATGGTGTGACTCGGGGTGTCCTGTGCAGGGCCAAGAGCTGGACTCGATGATCCGTGTGGGTCCCCTCCTACTGGCAGCTTTCATGAGGATCACAGAAAGCCATCCCTGAACAATGAAAGTACCCCCATTTTAGAGTTCTGAGTCCATGTATCTTTCCACAAGCAGTGCTTGTTTCCCCCTCAGCTTGACACTCAGGTGTAAGCTGCAACAGAAGCTGAAACTCATGTCATGACATGACAAATGCACTTCCCACCAGCTGGGAACGAGCAGAGAAATCCACCTTTTTCTTTGAGGACCAAGCCAGGAGGAGGAGGGAGTGACTCACAGGGAGCTGACACTCCCACAGCAAGCCCTGTCAGCTCCGGGCCTGGGGTGTCTGGTGGCTGCCAGGGAGTCACTCTCGGTCATTTTTTTTTTAATTTGATATTTGTTTAGTATGATACTTCTACTACTGAATAGTTCTAGAGTTTAAATTAGAGTTGCATCAAGAACATTCAGGAAGGAGAGCATTGGTGAGTATCCTCCCTGTCAGAATATCCAGTTACTTAAAGAATAATAGAAGAAGAAGGAAATAATACCTACTGCCAACAAAGTAGATTTTGTCACTTATTTCAATGACCGTTAAAGATTGATGCAAATGAATCTCCCAGTGGATCCCTTTTAAAATGGATATGTATGGCCATTTGTATTTTTATGTAATGTCCATCAGTTTGGTAAGTAAGGTGAATCTCTGTTTCTTAGATCAGAGATTACCAGATAACCAAATAAATACCTTTATTGCTGGCTAGCCTGTGACCAGTTAGATATGGTAGCAGCATGGGTACTACTTTGACTTCCTTTGTCAATAGTGTGAAGACCTGAGAGATGACTCTCATATTCACACTGTTGATCCAGCCCCAGGTAACGGGAATTTTTAAATGTATCAGAGAAAGAAGAAACTTTATTTCATTTTGGTTTATTAGTCCTTCTTATCATGTAGCATATTGTCCTGTATTATTTACTTTAACACAGGCAAAAAAAACCCCAAACCAAACCATAGAGATTTTTCTTTTAAAATAAATCTCTTATATATGGTTAATGCTGTCAGATCAGCTAGATGGATAAAATCAGATACATAAAAGAGGAGAATGCCTGTACTCATTAAGCCAGGAGATACTGTTCCACAAAACCTTTTGCCTTTTATATAACAAAGAGTTTCAAAATCCTTGATTGAAGAAGAGGACATAAAGCACAAGAGAAAACACACCCTAGACTTGCTGATGATATTGCAACTGGATTTCATAGACAAAGACTTTGAAACAGTGATCAAAAAGCTGTGAAAGTAATATAAAATCTGTTTGAAAGCAGGCCCAAGTACACTCACAAGATAGCTTTTGAAACTACTCAGGCCAGTTTTAAGAGCCAGCTCTTGCCAGAGGCCTTCATCCTCATCAGTACTCCAAATAACGATTTATTACAGAAAGCAATTACACATAATTTAATATTAAATTAAAATGCAAAGCTAAATCCAGACAAGTATTAGTCTGACAATATAGGGAGAATACAAATGTAGGTGCAATATTATACAAATAGGCAGCCATAACTATAAACACGTGGCATTGTTCCATGGAAGAACAGAGAGGACCCTGCAATAAGCATTGGTTTGACTGAAAATACAAGGGCTGGGTTCCCTACTGTGAGTGAATGCTCGATCATGGGAAAATGCCAGGAGAGCTGTCATGGCTCTCAGACCTCGAGATATCAGCCAAGGGATTACCTGCTGGCTCCATGATGGGAGCAAGTGTTCCTGTGAGGTCAAAACATTCATTCTGTAACTCATGATTTGTTTTCTTTACTTGCTTTCCTTCCCAAAGGAAAATCTGCCTCAGCAGTCAGTGAACTACTGATTCTTCATGAACTGATGATTTTTTTCAAGAAGAAGAGGAGAAAATTTACAAGTTTGGATTCAACCCAATATACAATATTTCTGTGTGAAAGAGAGCCTTAGCTTAGTTTTATTCTGTCTAGTTTTCAGGCAACCACTTTTAAGTCTTTGAGCACTATCAGAATATATTTATTTAATCAGAAAATATTTATTTCCCATGCAATAGACGAGTATGGAAAATTTTAACCATTTATTAACATGGGATAATGTAGCATAGTGATCCACTTCAAGAAGTCCACAATTAATAATATGGTTAATTAGCACAGTTTGCAATAAAAGCCAAACCATTTTAAGTGCAAAGCCCCAGAAAATGTCTGAATTTTTTTTTACGTGTTAAATTGGGTTACTTAAGTGACCAGTATCATAACATATTTTCTCTTTTTCTATAGAATTAAGAATTTCTCAGAACAGACCATTTTGTTCTCAGAAACAAGTAGGAGACCACAATCTGATACGATGCAATTTTCAAGGGCCAATTTAATGAGGGGTGGGTGTTGATGTTGCCTCTGTTACACTGAAAATGACACAGTTTATCATCCACATTCATTGGGCTCTTCATATCTACGCAGAGGTTGTTAAAATTGTACTTAATGGTGTAACCATAAGAATTAAATCTAACTGACAAGGAATAAAATTTCGTCTCCATAGCTTTGCCAGTTATGCATATAATTTCTTATTTGCTTTAGGTTGTTAGCTAGTCTTAACAAATGATGGAGTGGTTCAAAGGACTTGATTCAGAGGACAAATCATTAATTGTTAATCAAGTTCTTAGAAATAGGAAACTGCTTAGCTAGATTTAAATGTCCTGTGTCTTAACCCTAAAGATAAGCAAGCTAATTTTTCATTTGTCTATGAACAGTAGGTGCTTTTCCCTTAATTTTTTCATTGGATCAGGTAACCTTCAAGACCTTTATCTATTGTTACAAACCTGAATGCACTCAGCAAAAACCCAATGCCTTTTACTCTAATGGGACCAGAGTTTGGCCTTTCTATGTGAACATAATTAGTATTCCCCATCAAAAGTGATTTTTTAATGGCCTCCTTAACAAGATAATCCATCAAGGAACGGGTGACAACTGCACCTAGTAACCTACTTAACAGATCCAGTTTGGCAACAATTATGCATTACTGCATGTCATCAGGGCAGGGTGTAACTTGATATTAAACACAGCAAACACATTTGATAGTGGACCATAGTTGCTTGAGAAGGTGAAGGTGGTGACTTCTGAGCAGAAGAATCGCTTGGCTTTGGGGTAATACTGACTTGGGGCTGGAGTGGAGAAAACATCTACTGCATATGAGGGTAGTTCAATCATCACCAGATTCAAGTAAACGCTTGAGTCTGTGGATGGTACTCAGAGCTGTGTGCTCATGAAGGACTTCCTGAAGATTTTAATTCATTAGATTCATAGGATAGGCATATGATGGTAGAGGAGACCTAGAGGAGATCCCATTCAAATTGGCATCTTGAGAGCACATATTGCCTGTTCTGGGCTGATCGGTTCAAATTTTATAGCGAAAAGCCAATTTTCCCATGTCTCTCTCCATTTTGAAATAAAAGATCCAGTTGATAGTGTGTGTTTCTGTGACTGGAATGGAACTGCAATGAGGGAAATACATATTTTATATATCTATATCTACATATATACATCTTGCAAAAGAGTAAATAGCAACAGCCAGTAATGATTCCAGTGAACAATTCACTATATATACAGTATTATTAATATTCAGGAAAAAGTCACAGTTTTTCTGGATCTTTGGGAATATTTTGATGTGAGACAACATTTTATCACAGGGAAATTTGCCTTCCCATAGGTAATCAGAATTTGGAAACTATTTCACAAAAAATACTCAGAATTAATCTGCATATTTTGTATTTACTACTTGCATTCAAGTATTGCCAAATATTTACAATTGTTAGAAAGTCATAATCTATGTGACCTGTACCACCTTTAAATGCTTGGGTTTTTTAAAGAGTCAAAGTTAATTCCGTACAAATCAGGTATTTAAAATTTATGCCTACATTTCAGGTTCAGTTACAGGAAGTTTGGGATCAGTGTGACTGTTGGTTACCTTATAGACACAAATAAATCTTTCAGGAAGTAGAGGAAATACCAAAGTCTAAATAATATGGAATGGTTGTAGTGTGGAAAGGCATGCTGGAGTTTGTCAGTAAGGGTTAGTCCACATTAAAGTCCCTTTGTTCCTACGGCAGAAGAAAGCAGAATTTATTGGCAGAGATGCAGCTTCTATCAGTAACATACATTCCTGACATTTTCTAAATAACTCACCTTGCCAAAAGGCTGAAGTAAACTTAAGAACACTTGGCAGAATGAGTTGAATCTCTTCTCTACAGGATTTTGTTTGAGTGCTTATGTCAGAGGTATGGTGTTTTCTTGATTCTTCTTTATCTTACGTTTTAGCAAATAAAATCTAACTGCATAACCCAGGCTCTTATTTTCACTGTTTTGAATTATTGAATCTTAGAGATCACTATTAGTGTACAGTAATACAGGATAGCCTATTCCCAAAGTATCCCTTCAAACTTATTTTGCTTATAAAGTTCAGTTCATGCTTTGCCTTCACTACAAGGAACATACCAAAATATCTGTTACAGGCATCTTTTTAAAAAAGAGTAACAACTTTTACATGCAGAGTGGTTTTTTGTTTGGTTTGGAATAATAATGTTTCTTTTTTTCACTCATTAAATGAAATGAACTGTACTGACAAAACTACCTTCTTCTTGAGGTAAAAGCTGATGTTCCTGAGAAAAAAACCCCATCATTTGGAAGCAAACCCAGTTTTCATTCTGAACTGTTTTCACTCTGAGAGTAGATTTCCATGTTAAAGTTAATAAGATACTCAAATACCTTTCTGTTGCAACGGCGAAAAATTTGGTGAGAGTAACATGCAAGATGAAATCAGGTGTTGGACCTGCAGGATATTAATGTGGTAGCATTTTGGTTTATTGTGGATATCAGTCATGAGATGGCAGATCTCTGCAGTTGGAGTGGTGAAACAGCTTGGCTGGGCATTTTGGGAGACACAGAATAACTGCAAGTGCAGCTACTGTTGACCCAAAGGTAGGCAAAATCACCTGCTAATGGCAAACTACTTCTTTGAGTCACGTAAGCTAGAGGGGAAGTTAAGGTCTCACAAATACAGCTTGAAGTGATCGTCTTTCAGACAGGTTCCATCCAGGATAATGTATTTTGTGGGTTTTCAGCAGGATGGTTACCATGTTTCATGTATCTGAATCAAGTAGGCCCTTCTGGCATTCTGCTGAGCTGTCTTGAGCCTCTCTACACTACACTGTGAACCTGTGGTACAGATGGATCCTGACTGAATTTTTTTAGTGTTGGGAGTGGGATGGGAATATGTCATGCTCATTCACCAGTGGCCTACAGAGTATGCTGGCATTTAAGCATATGTATAACTTATAAAATACATTAATATTCTCACTGACTGTTTTAAATCAATTACTTTGATGGTTCATAACTGTACTCACAACATTTTACAATTGTCTCATACCTGTAAAGTATATATTCAGCTTCTTGAAAGAGCAGGTCTTGCACTTTCAGTCCAGGCCTGTACTGCCAAATCAATGTATCTCACTTCTGTCAAATCTTCTGTGTACTGCACGACTAGGATATATTGTGATTATATATATTAGTAAGGTATATTATTATGTTATACATATTAATATTATACATTTAATGTATAATTAATATTAATATATAACTTTATGGCCTTACAAGCCAACATAAAAGCAAGGGAGACATAACCATGACTAGTGTCAGAACTGTCAGCACAGAAAGGCTACATTGCCTCTTGCAGACACTCAAGAGCTTGATTCATCCTTCTGCTATGTGACTAGATACATGCCTGCTGTATGACTGAGACGTAGTTCATAGAATAATGAACATCTGGAGATCATGTAGGCCAGGCTTCATGTCCTTGGGGATAGCAGTTTAAGATTTTTTTTCCTTTATCTAATTGGAATTTCCGATGACGCAGCCTGCCTCTGTCGTTAGGATTTCTGCTGTGTCCCTCTGAGAAGTCTTCTCTTTCTAAGGCTGACCTAACCCTGCTCACTCAGCTTCTCCTCATATACCATGTGTCCCACCTTTATCACCTTGGTGGTCCATGTTGGATGTCAACATATTTCTTGTACAGCGGAGTCCAAAACTGAATACAGGACTCCAGCTGCAGTCTCACAACTGCCAAACAGGTGGGAAGAAATGCCTGCCTTGACCTGCTGGCCACACTCCTGCTAGTACACCTCCTGCTTACCACTGCTCACATGATGGCACTCAAGGAATGTGCTGCAGAGGTCTAAAATGACTTTCAAACAAACATGCAAATAATCCTTTTTCCCTTATTCTCACAGCAAAATCCAATATTAGTGCCGTAACTGTCTGCAGTACAGATTTTCCTATTAACAACTCAACACAGAAGCATTGTACTCAAAACTCAAGCATTAGTACTCACAAAGCCTCATTAAAATGCTGTAAAACTTTCCACAGACAAGAGGATTCCAGCCGTTAAATCCTGTGAAGTCAAACAATAATATTTAATATAAAATCTTGCACTTCATCACTGCCCTTACAGAGAAAACTTTCATAAAACTGCACTGCTAAAGGAGCTGATAATATCATAGGTTTATATAATGCTTCTTTTCCTTATTATAGCTTCTTTGCAAGCTTCTCAAACGTGCTCCAACAGGTGATGTATGTTTTCCCTGTCAGCTCTCCTCCCTAACTAAATAATTCACTTTGTAATGTAATAAATGTCGGGCGTATGCTTCCCAGCATGGATGCTTGAATCTAACATTCCATCAGACAAGCTTTGATTATAGGGTTTTTTTAATTATGAATCTACAAGGCGGGCCTGGCACAATTCTGTCACGAAACCAGTATATTGGTGATCTTGAGGTAAATGTAAAAAAATACAGCCTAAAATATATATGAAACTGTATCTCTTTTATGTTCATCAGATCAGGATTTACTAGTTCTCATTTCAAGATGAAATTGAGGTTGGGTATTTCCAAATGTGGGTGCCTAAATATATAAGGAAATACATATGACATAACACAAAAGCAGCGTTCACGATATGAAGCTACTGTTAAGGTTAAAGAATCTGAAAATAAAAAACCTTATGTAAAGACTCTGCCTACCCAACGTTTCTGGAAGTCAAACCCCTTCTCTGCAGATTCCTATGCTTGAAAACACTTGCCCTGGGCTTTAGGACACACTGTTTCAAACAAATAAAACAGTCTCTGTCATCACTGGTAAACCACTGATGAAAACAGGACAGGTTTTACTCTCTACTTTAAAACTGAAACTACTATAGCAAAATTTAGTACTGTGGTATGCTACCAGTTTTCCAAAATTACCACCAACAGGAGATTTTTACACCTTTGAACAGTCGCTGTTCAAGAACTACCACAGAATAATACAAAGTCCAGTCTATGTATGCCACTTAGAAATTCTATTTAATGTATATATTACACTTTACTTGCAAAAACAGGTTTTACTCAATATTTAGCAATTCCTGTAACACACCAGGCCAATGGGTATCATCTTTTCAGCAAACTCAAATAGATCTGACATCTTTTCGGGCCTGGTGGAGCAATTGTTATGACTGTTCTTCATTACAATTTAAACTGTATAGAGTAGCACCAATACAAAGAAGAGAGACTTTGCCTTACCTTCTTTTATCTTTGGAAGAGCTACAGTTAATAACTGAACCAGATTTTCTCCAATTACTATGGACTTGTAGTAAAAGTTCCACCGTCTCTCTGCTACTTTTTAAATTACAGCAAAAAGATGAATGCAGTCATATTTTTCAGGACGTTTCTTGCCTGTAAACTATATAAGCATCTGTAAGGCACTCTGTTGATAAACTAGTCTTTGCTTTGAAGTGATGCTTATTACAAAAGCAAGGAGTTTTTTGGCAGAGAAGAATTAAAAATAGTTTCCCTTTTTATGAGGGAAGAAAGGAGGGATAAAATATTCACATTTATTTATATTCATAATTTAACTTTTATCTGATTCTTCTTTCAGTTTGAAAGACTTCTGTTTCAAGCCAGGCAAGTTTTCCTACACAGCTATTTCCAAAGAACCATAAAGTATGCGTCATGACTCCCCCTATTCTCTCCCATTTTAAAAAATACAAATGGACCACTTTTGGACTCTTGATTTGAAATATGTGGAAAGCTTTGTTGTTCAACCATCTGTTACGCTTAATTGCCTTTGCTGAGCACACCACCTCCACAAATCCTGTTGAATATAAAAAGCACATGGTATAGTGGGTAATATCCCAAAATAAGATCGTATAATACAGTAAAAATGACCGTACACTGTCATAGAAGGAAAGAGCTGCACATACTCAGTTTTAAGTGTAAGCTTCAGCAATGGAACCCCGTTCCTGAATTTTGATGTAGAAAATTTTATGTCAGATGAGTTGAACATTTATTTATAGCCTGAAGTTCTAGGACTGATTTTCATGCTAAATAAAAATACAACCACTATATACATGAGTGTTTGAAGTGGGCTGAACCAGAACAAAGAGGATTATGGTTAGAGCAACATGATACAGGTTTTTTTCTTAACTGGCATAATATAATAAATGACTGATGGACAGTTGCATTAACCTCTTAAGAAACACAAAGTTCTTTCCATATTTAGCATACTGAAAAATCTAGCCTTTCTTCCTGTTCTAATGGAGAAATTTTATGTAACTTGCAGTATAGAACCAAGAATGAAGCCTTCATGAGGTATAGAGCACTGAACTTTGTGCACCAAATCAATCAGACAAGTCTACTGTCCTAAGACATCTCCATTCTTTTTAATGTAGGGAGAATTTGGTATCCATGAAAGCTTTCATCTGACTGTAGTGAGTTGGGAGCTGCTCAGGCAGGTTGCATTAGCCAAGATGAAAACACAGAAATGGGTGCTTGTGGGCACTGGTCTTGGTATTGGCATCTCCTTCCAGGACTATTTATGCATTTTGAAGAAGACAAACTTGGGTAAAAATCAACAGAGGTATTTGGAGCCACATCCAGGACGAGGAGTCTTCTTCTGCCACACCCGAAGACACACTTTAGCACAAAGGTATGACCAGCTCCTTCTGCCCTTGTGAGTTTTGCATTGCTAGCTTCATGGCTGCACATGAACTTCAGCAGAAGACCTGAAGACCTCTTGTCCAGTCTGGAGCTAAGGCACCCTCTGGAAAAAATGGCTTTGAATCAAACCAAGGAGGACAACCAGCTTCCCAATTGCTTTACATGGACTCAACCCCTAGATTGTTACACAGAAGTTGAACCTAGGTGGTCTAAAACTCTGCTAACAAATTTCAGATTTCAAGTAGTCTAGAATACTGTAGATGGTATTGCTGAGCTAAGACACCAGTGTTTCCCATGGCCTGAAATTTCCAAGTCCTTTTGTGGATCTGTGCCTACATTCACAGACACTGTCACTGGTAGGGAACAGGTCTTCAGAGCGGGGACTTGGCACCCAAAGCACTGTGATTGTGATAGCTATAGAGTCTGTTTTAAAGCAGCATTTAATTCTGGTGACTCACAGCCATGATGCTTATAAACATATTTTTCTAATCGCTCCACCTCCTCTCCATTTTCCTCTAAAATTGATGAGTATTATATCATGTTGTCTATTCTGTTACCTGCCATAGACCACAAAATAATTTGAAAGCACGACCAGATCTGGTATCTGTAAATCTCAAATATTCATTTTCTTTGTCAAGTTCAAAAGTTGTTTTGTATACAAGAAACAATCTAACACTGAGGTAAACTTTATGAAGAAATCATAACACTGTTTTAATGTATCACAAATGCTTCTTTAGAAAAACTTGCACTGACTCATGGCAAGATCTCTTGTGGTGACTAGTTCCTCATAAAACTTTGGTAAACAGGTCCCATCTGGAACACGAGCAGCTCTGTGCTCTTCTTCCTGATGATGCAGTACATCAAACAAATCCCCCAGACACTCCCCACTGCAGACTCAGTGTCTGTCTGGTGGTGGTCATGGAACCAAAACTGTGGGAACCAACATTGTACATCAGAATAAGTGTGAAAAAGGGTATGAAAATACAAGAAGAATACATAACTAAGAATGTCTGCTACTGCACAAGTGTCTTAGATTTCACAGCTTAATTCCTATTCTTGCATTTTAAGTGGGTAATTTTCTCCATCCAGTACAGTTATAGATCTTCCCTTAAAGGCTTTTTCCTGTGGCAACTGCACACTGAGTCCCTGTCATCAGGCTGAGGTACAAGTTCCATTCCATCCCGTATTTCAGGTTTGCTGGCTTGGCGTTGGCATATTTCTGAAATATGTAAACAACATTTAAGAATGCTATAAGCACCAACATATAATTCATGAAGCAGAATTTTCCTCCTCCCTTCCAGTCAGAAGCCTACCTTTATCCAGGCTCCTTATGTCATTGTTTACAACCTCTGCACAAGGTGTCTTTGTAACACACCTACTAATAGGCTACACTGCCTCTGAAAACCTCCTTTCATGTTTTTGCCTATTATTATGGTAACTTGAATATTGTCATTATTCGTTCCTAACCACTTTATGCAGATAATGTCATTTTTGTACACAGAACAGCTCCAAACTTTGTGTTAACCTGTGGCTGCTGAAGCTGACATCTAACTGCACAGCAGAACAGGAAAAAGAAATCCGTATTTTCAGAAAGTAGAAACTTCTTTTGCTAGAGATTTGCATTTTCTAAGAAAGAAATGACTACTGGGCCTGCTTCACTGCCTACCACTCTACTAGTCACACTTCTGGAATTTCTTTTCCATGTATTAATTGATTTGTAGTAGAAGTAGCTCGTGATGTAAGCATGAAGGGAAAAAGGAAGAAAACTGGATATACAAATGATACCCTACAGAGATCTACTGGAAACCAACTCCCAAGTGACAAAGAAAACAGGGCTGATTGGGCATGGGGACAAAAAAATACAATTGCTGATTCTGTAAAGTAACTAATATGTGCTTTAATGAGGAAGCAGGGTTTAGCAAAGCTCTTCACACTAATCTCCTGTGAATAATATGTACCATGTCTGCTATTGATCTAAGTAAGGAGTGAATATGAAATCTGTAGCATAGGTAGCAGTAGCACCTGGGGGAGAGTAATAAGGTGATCTCTTGTACTGACCTGGAGCACTTTATAATAGTAGCAGTAAAACCTGTGAGGCTGAAGTAATTCTCTTGCCATTAATTGTCCTTCTTTAGCAATTTTTCTTGCTTCCTCATCATTTTCCTGGAAAATTCAGATGAAAGAAATGAATAACAGAGCAATCAGTGAGTTACTCAAAGCCTGACTAGCATTAGAAGTTTTATTAAATGGGCTACTCAAATATGCAAATTTATGTGCAATTACTGGTAGATTGCAAAGGCGTTATTAAAATTGCAGATTTGTTTTAAAATACTGGATTGCTTTTACAGTCAGTACTGCTACCTTAGGGCTATCAATAACAACTTTCATGACTAACTGTACAATTTTGAAAACTCAGTTGATTACTGCTCTACCCTTTTGTCCAAGCCACAAGCCTCTTCAAAATCAGGGCTGACATCTCCCAGACTTACTTAGTTTTACAGAAGACAAAACCACAGCTGTTGTCCTGTCCAATGCAATGGAATTCAATGCCTTCCTTTTGAAAATAACTGCATGAATTAATGTACTTATTCCCAAGCTTTTTAGGTCTATATTTCAAAGCTTATAGTATTCTCCTGATTCCTTAGGCAGAACTACAGTACTCTCAGAAGAGAAACTTCTCCTGTGTTCTTTTAACCTTAACAGCACTTTGACTTAAAGCACAAAGGGTGTTTTCAATCACACAGTCATGTCTCTTTGCTTACAGGATCCCAGCCTCTCACTGAGCATGTTACACAGGGCAGCAATTTTTTGTACATTCAAACAGAACATGCAGTAACTTCTGCTCTAGTCGGGGCCTAAAAAAGCTATAGCATTAATTAAGTAGTATCTAGGAATCTGGTTGTTTCTTCCACAATTACCTTAATCAGTATACTAAGGCTCTGACTCACTAACTCTTCTGCCCATACCTAAAATGAACACTTAAGTATTGCCCTAAATAGAGATGGTTACTTCAATTAAGGCCTTCCCATTTTATACTAACAACAAAATGTACTTCCTTTATTCCAGGATCTCGATAGAGTTCATGCAAAATATATATGTGGAAATACAAAAAAAGAGACTATTAAGAAAAATTATTTTCATGTTTGTTTATAATTTTGAACTTGAATCAGTAATGGAACTTACCTTAGCCCATTTTATTTTCTCTAGCAAGTCCTCTAAGTTTCTCTTAACCGGAACATAATGTTTCCAAGGTTTTAATCCAATATAAAAGTGTTCATAGTACTGGGAATCTTGCTTCAGTACCAGGCTGTCACCCAGCAAGAGGTATGGAAACCTGTAAGCTGCTACGGTGCCGTCTACATTCACTTGGTATTTGTACTACAGCGTGAAGAGAGAGGAAAAAAAAGGTGAAATGTTTTGTATCAGAATGGGAACACTGACTATATAAAATATTATTTTAACAGGCAAGGAGTAATCATGTTCATTAATCTTCATCTTCAAACTCGTTTTAGCATTAAGCACGTGGTCTTCTGGATAACACAATGGAAAAAGGATTTGTTTTCAACACCAGGATGACACTCAAGAACCTTTCTGTCACAGGAACTGCCTGATGGGTATCCTAATGAAGTGTCCTGGGATAAAGCCAGGGCTACAGCAGAGAAGGAAATAAAACTGATCTATACTTCAATTCAAACAGAGTAAATTTATTCTGACTTAAAATTAACATTATTATGTAGAATAATCTGAAACATGTATTATTATATAAAATAAGCTGAAACATTATACTAAAAGTAACCATGAATGTACTGCTTTGGCAGATGTTCTTGGCTGTTACAGCATTTCTGAAATACCAATCTCTGGAACAGAATTTCAATTGCTATATATTATAATGGCTTTACACAGGACTCTGTCCCCTTTTTTTTTATACCTCTTTTGCCGTGGAATTTATGTGTTGAAGTACAATGAAATTACTCATCTATTTTTCTAACTTGTTACAACAAGGACTTTCTGACATCCATAATGTACTTGCAATGGATATAAATTGTATCCGTTGTTTTCATATTTACCCCAAATAAAGGAAAGCCTGATGGAGAGAAATCCAATTTCTCAATCTATTAAAAAATAAAATAAGACAAGATGTGACCTCTCTAAAGGTCTTTCTTGGCTTTCTTCACAGGTGTGTCACACTAGGACATTAATTACAGGTGGTTTATCTACCCTGCGTAGACCCGTGCTCCCAGTGCAGCATAATTGTTTTGTTTACTGAAAAGAATTTACAAAAGTAAGCCTTGTCTTTTCAGTTGGTAAGAACTTAACAGGAAAATTAATCCAAAACTGTAATTTGACCGCTACCTTAAAGAAGTCAAAGAAGCCCATCAGCTGAGCCTTCCCCAGCTCTTTTTCTTTTTCTCTGAAGAAAAAATATCCTGTTATTCCAGCATCTAGTAATTCTGGATTTTCCTTGGATAACTTGACAAGATGGAGACGTTCCTCTCGGCTGTCTCGACCTCTAAATAAAGCCCGCTCAGTTTTGTTTTCCCAGAAGGGGCCTATGAGCAGTGAGTGATAAGGCAAAATCAAACAGCAGTGAAATGTTCAGGATCCATTTAATGCAAGTAAGGAACTTGGTTTGACAGTGGCATTACACTCAGAGACATGGTAAGACATGCATGGTTTCCCATAACCACTTATTAATCACGGGGTTAAACTCCCAATTCTGGTTGGAATTTTGGGATGAGAAACTCATAATAGGAAAATCAGAGGATTGCTTTTCCACTCAACAATTTTGTATTTCAATAACTTCAACTATCTTGAAAGCTACATAAGGGATTCTTATAAAATATGTAAGGAAAATACTAATAATTAAAGTAATTCTCCATTCATAAAGCCTGCCACAATAACCACATTTCTTTAGTAAAATCCATTTCTGTTACCCAGCAACTTAGTTAGGCCCTTGAAGAACCACTTAACGATGCCTTAAAAAAGAAAATAAATGGCTATGTTGTGTCCTCTAGATATTTAGCAAGAGCCTGAACAACTTAATCTCTGCTTACTACCTGCTTTTAAAAACATTAACTATGTCTTTCCTCACCTTTCTGCTGAAAATTTCCCTAAAGGACCTACTAATTGGAGTAGTCTCTTATTGTCTCCTAATTGGAAAAGCAGCTGTACTAAATCAGTAAACACACAATGCCTCTAACTGATTACTTAACTGAAATATTTAATTCAAAAACTAATAAAGAAAAGAGGAGCTGAGAACTAATTAAATAAAAAGAAATAACTTTCCACTCCAGTTTTACTCCTTAGGTATTGCTTATGCCGTTTGTTTGATCCTTAAGTATTCTTTAATTTCCTGAGGGAGAGGAAGACACCTGTCAGTAAAGCTGACTCTTCTTTCAAAGTCAGAAAAGCAATTCAGGAGATCTCACTCCAAGGTACTTTTTCATACATACAATGTTTTCTCATTTGAAAGAGGCTGCAGCACAGTATCAGCTTACTTCTTTCAGGATTCAAATTCATTTTTTGTAAACAGAACACTGGGCCACAACACAGTTAGGAAAAGGGTTACTATTTGACTAGAAGAAACATATTTGAGTCCTTTACTGAGGAGAAAGGCCTTTTAATTACATCTAGTTTTCCTCTGCCACGTCACAGTAGGTATCTTCTGGATACCTTTAAGTTAAAATTCACATTTATTGCAAACTGGACTTCTTAAATTTTGATTCTAAATAACACATCTACTTAGTGGCAGCGTTGAAAAGTGTCTGCACTTAGTCTGTAAAGACTAAGCTGCTTGTATTCAGAGATGTCCTAGGGCACTTTGAACTGAAGACTGACACATTATTTGAATGCAACTTGCTTCTTCGATGGAAATCACAAATTCTTTTAAATCCACGCTCTCTAATTCACCTGTATTTCCTTGAATGGAAAGGAGATCATTTGTGACTCCACGCAGGGTTTCCAGAGTGGAGTGGGTTACATCATAGGTTGGCAGGACGATATCTCTGGAATCCACAGAGCCACACCAGGAGATGACAGGTACAGGACCAGGTGTATCATTAGCTCTCCGATTCTCAACTGGCCAGTCACCAACATTAAGATAAAACTCCACATCAGGAAGACGAACCTAAATGTACACCCAGGAAAGGATAATAACACAGAGAAGCTGTTTGTCACTCTTACACATATTCCTCAGTTCTCTCATGTCACGCAGACTCAGTGCATCTACTGGATAGTTCACAGGTTTAGCTGTGCTTAAGTTACGAGTTCCAAGTTTCTGCCCTGCAAGCGAGTACGAAAGGAACACCCAGAGGCCAGGAAACAGCTCACAGTTGGGCCTTAGCCCCTGCAGCTTTCCGAGCATTTTCATTACTGCCAAGGCCAGCCCCCACACATTACCCCTAACACACAGCATTGTCTTGATGAAAAAATGGAAGTCAAATCTTACTTCAGGAATTATAAATCCAAAGATACAACAACAATTGCAGAACTGCCATATTTAAATATGTTTAGCCTGGAGAAGAGACGACTTGAGATGGGATCTTATCAACGCTTACAAATATCTTAAGGGTGGGTGTCAAGAGGATGGGGCCAGACTCTTTCCAACGGTGCTCAGCAACAGGACAAGGGGAAACAGGCATATACCTAAACACAGGAAGTTCCATCTGAATATAAGCAAAAACTTCCTTACTGTGAGGATGACGGAGCCATGGAACAGACTGCCCAGACAGGCTGCAGATATTCAAAACCCACCCTGGGGGTGATCCTGTGCTACCTGTTCTGGGTGAACCTGCTTCGGCAGGGGAGTTGGACTAGATGTTCTCCAGAGGTCCCTTCCCACCCCAACCACTCTGTGATTCCGTGATACTGCCTCAATAGTTGACATGATCCAAGCTGATACCTTTCTGGCCAGTGACAGGAACATTTCATCGGAGAACATTTTGAAGTCTGTGTACTTCCCTAGGGAGCGCCGGTAGATGTGATTATTGAGAATAGTGTAATGAACAATAGCACCTCTTGTCTGGCTGAACTTTGCTGGGATTTCCTTAAGCATTCGCTGCAGGTCAATGGTGGGAAACAAAATGAAGTCTTCTGTAATCTGAGGTTCTTGGGATGGACAGGACATAATGTCCTGCCAGACCTCAGGGTCTTCTTCAGGACAGTCACAATATTCATGATAAACTGGTTCTGTGGAAAACAAAGCATGCAGAGTCTGTATTTGTGATTCTACAGCAAACATAATGTATACATTACAGTGGCTTGGCATTTTTTATTCCATGTTTTCTACAGTTTTCTTGGGAAATCATCCTTCCTATAATTTCTGGAATTTTGCAGTGTAACTGAGAAAACAGCAACATTCTTCTCTTTTCAGAAATACAAGACTTCATGTTACCAGGGTGAAATTATTCTGCTAATTGAAGCTCCATTACTGTGAACCTGCCCAGCACATGGGGGACTCAGAGCTGTTTGAGGTGTCCACAGCTACCACAGGTAGCTGTTCAGTATTGCACTTTCAAATATAGCCTAATTCAGAACTTTGACACATTACATTACATCAAAAAATACTCTTACCTTTCAAAATATAAGGTGATTGAGCCACATGCTGATCACCATAAAGTATCTCAATTTTTAAGCCTTTTGTGACACTTCCATACATCCGATACCGCATAAGGAATGTACCATCATTTCTATCCAAAGGCCGAGGGGTGTAAATTCTTGTGACTTCTTTTGGAGAAAGTGCTTTAATTACCACTTTAAACTGTGATCTCCCTGGAAAGAGGAAAATAAAACCAGATAAAAGCACTTTAAGCTACTAGAATCACATCTAGTAAATAAGGGTAAGAGCAAGCTCTACTGAATTAAGACCATGGAATTGAATATATTTTTTCACTACAATTTTTTAATTTAATTAATTTAATTACCAAGTTGGCAAAACTAATTTCCAGTGATGAAATATCATACTACCAAATATTCTTGGTCATTGCATACCTCTAAATGGAATATCTGCAGGTGGAAATAAAAAGTTAAATATTTGATTACAAGACAGAAGGAAAGGCTAACAGTATTTTGAAGCTAAGATTAGGTTTAATTCTGAGTTTTCAAGTTAGTGCTCTGAGGAACAATAATTTCCTCTAGAGTAAGAAAGACAAGAAACCAAGTTAAAGTAACAGGAGAAAAGAATACTTGCCAGCTTGCAGAAAGGCAGTTGCAGCATGTAGGAGTCACATACAAATTGTTCAGCTTTGGGCTGCTGCTGACTGTCTTGAACATTTAAAGTCCCAGCTACTGAAAAGCAGGGATAAGAGAATGATAATAGAGATGTTCCCTGGACATCTGTCTGACCTGTGCTAAAGGTGCTTAAAGACCACTAGCATTTCATCATTAATGCACTAAGACTTTTTAACTGGATATGGAATAATTTATGGACAATACGAGTACAAAAAACATAAATCTGTTATGTTCTTTAATTCTATCACAAGTGGTCATTGTAAACTTTATTCATAAAAAAAAAGAGGGGGACAAATTATTCATGAAGTGTGACAGTCTAGATATTGTGAATCAAACAAATACGGTGAATGCTACCACCAAGTAGTATTTAGAAATACATGAAACTGAAAAAATCCAGATAAAATCAAGATGTTACTAAAATCTGAATGTGTCCCAACAGTACTAAATGATTCATTCTATACTTTGCATCCACAGACAAATGCTAAGTACCAGTCTTCTAACAATCAATCATGTCTTCCTTAGATCACTGGATCTTGACATTCGATTCAAGTCAACTACTGTGCAAGAGTATCCAGATTAAATGACTCTCCTGAAGGAATTAACATCTCTGCTTCCAAAGGTCACTGTAAATCACAACTACCATTTTTAACTTGCTTCAAAGTAGCTGACTTTAACCAAGTACCCTCACACTATGACTATCACCTAGAATTATTTGCATGAAGCAATATTCAAATCCAGAGCCTGTCATGAGGATCACAGAGGAAACAGCTTTCTGTTGGCATCATGTCTTTGTCTCCTTGTACCCATTTTATTAAACCACATTTTTACTAGGTACAGTGATTTCCCACTAGAGAAAAGTAACTTTTCAGCTGTCATAAAAATGAGTGAATATTGAGAAATCACAAGTCAAGTATTACTGAATTTCATGTCCTTGTCCTCACCTACAGGAAATAACTATGTGGGTCTTTTTCCTTGCTGGTTATGTACATCCTGCTCTTGACATGAGGAGCCCTGGATCTACCCAAATGATATGTTAGTTTTAGTTGGTGGCACTTTAGACACAGGAATCCTTTGATAAGGGAAGTGACTGATAACAAAGCTCTCTGGGAAGAAGCTAACTCCACTGAAAAGGAAGGGGAAGAAAAACGAGATTGAGTATTTCATGTAAGTACAAATAATTCATTGGAGGCAACAGACTTCTTGTTTATAATTCACAACATTCATTGTGTAATGGGGCCAAGGCCTCTAAGTTCTACTGAGGTATTTAATTATAATAGCTTTTTGCTTATTTTTATTTTTTAAGTGGAGGAAGTTACCATGGTACTTTCACTCATGCTTTTTTGTTTCTCTCAGTCCAAAGGAATTGTAAAAGAAATCTGTGTCCTTGTTGAATCCGTACCACTAGTACTTCTCTGTTACCCTGAAAACATGTCTGGGACAGCATTTTAAGTACAGAAATAATTTCCCAATACTGAAGAGAGACTAAAATACAGACACAGTCAAAATGGGACACTTTAAGAAATCCAGATAATGACACTTGCTTTATGCATCTTTTTCCTCCTGTGCAGCTTGCAAAAGAGGTACACCATGCATGGAAGAACAAGTGACGAAATGGAGGAAAAGAGGGAAAAGATAACAAGATACTGATTTAGGAAAATTGCTAGAGAAGAACAAAAAACCTAGTCACCCTATTTCTGACATGTATGCTGAAGAGAAATTAAAAGACCTGAAGATTTTTTGATTCAACTTAGTGAAATCTTTGCTGGTTACTTTCACAGATGGAAACTACAGTATCGATGGAGTCACTGAAGAGACATTCGAATTATTAATATATACTTTCAGAGTCGGATGCAAGAGCATATATCCAGCAACAAACAGATACAGGTCCTATGTGTGACCCTCACAAAAGCACAGGGATTATGCTCAACCAAAGACTGGAAGGGAGGTGCTGCAGTGCCCAGGTACGAAGGTGAGTGAACCGAGGTGTACAACTCTGTTTAGCAGCACTGGAACGAGAGCTGGAAGAAGCATGCTCTGCTCTTTGAAAGCATTTGGTGAAACCTGCAAGAACACCTGGGAGGCCTTGAAGAATACTTGTTAGCAGAGTGTGTAGATCATCTGAACAACAGTTAACAGCTGATTTTATCACGGTCAATAGCACATAAAGACATGGCTGGCAGTTGTTAAACCTAGGGTAAAACCCAGCAGGAAAGAACGACAAGGTGTATCCCAGTATTCAAAGAAAAAAAATCTATGCAGTTTACACTAAAAGTAAGTTCTGTATTTTCAGCAGGGATTTTTTAATCTTTTAAATAATTTTTCTAGGGAATGAATTAATTCTGCATTGTTTGATATCTTCCTACAGAGGCAGTCAAAGACTTACAGCCTCTGGGTTGAAATTTCAGTGTGATGTGCAATGATGCATATCAATTCTGGTGAACAGACTTGACATTCAGAAAACAAATCTGGATTTAAAATCTACTAATTATGCTATACATGTTTTATAATGGATTCCAGTAAGTACTGACCCATTTGACTGAAATTCTAATGCACACAAAAAACAATTTAATAGATTTGGACAAATCTCACAATGCGCAGCCTTAACCATAGCTCTTCTGCTCTGATCACGGTGTTCCTGTTTTGCAATGGAGGTGATAATGTCCATTTTTTGCTATCTCACTAGGGATATTTTGGGATGTATTTAGTTTATATTGGAGAGTGGTGCCTGAATAAATATTGTTAATTGTAATTCTTAATGACATTTTACAGATCGAATTTGAACACTTTAAATCATTCGAGAACAGAAATTTATAGCCAGGGTCTCTATGAATACATTAAACAGTGCTCATGCACTGCAATATGATCAGGTCTACTGTTAATTTTTTTAAGGATCCTTGGCACACTCCTAAACAATTCTCAGCATGGGACAGCAGTTAGCACAGGCTGAGGCAACAGCTCTTCCCTGTCGGCAGCACGCATGCTCTGTCTTTGACTGGAGGCCACAGCAGGTCATGGGATGAATGGAGATCACTCCATGCCAGATGGCATCGGGACCTGGAAACTCTCCTGGGACATTGAATTTATTAACATAAATATGAACACACACGAACACACCACGATCAAAACTAGGTTCTCAGTACCCATGTCCTACTAGTTTATCTTGGAGGACTTAAACTAGCATGAGAATCTAACTGAACTTCACACCTTTTCACCTTTAGCAACCTGGTGCTTGAACCCAAGGCCTTCGCTGTGCAGCTGATATCAGCCTCCACTTCACTGGCAGTGAGCATGCAGTCACATTCTTGACTGCAATTACAAAGTGTGCTGACATCCAACACCAAGCTGCAACAGCAGATGGAGAAAGTCCAGACCTGAAAGATCTGAAGTATCCATGGTCCTGTCAGACTGAAAACATACCCAGTATAATATATGTCTACTCTTTGATTCTGCAGGCAGCAGCTTTCTAACTAACAAGACAGCAAGAGGCCCTGCATACCTGGTAGCTGCCCTCTCAGTACCATCTCTGTGAACAGTAAATAATACACAGCAAAGTAAGTAGCTTCTACCCAGTATAAATTTACAACACAGGATTTCCTCTGGGGCTATCTCAGGGTTATCTTCATTATAGAATCTGTGACACAAAAGTAATTTTTATTCCAAATTTAAACTATTAATATAGTGTGTGGAGTTAACTTGCAGCAGCAAATAGCTGACTGGCATCATACTACTGGCCTACGAGAACAAACCCAATTCCCACCCTCAGGAGAAGTGTCACGGGGTGGCTTGTGCTTGTGCTGAGTAAACAACAGATGAAAATTACTCCTTAACGGAGCAGCAGTAGGATAACAGAGCCCAGAGGGCTGTGCTGACCGAGACAGAAATTTTAAGCAACTGGTCTGTGTTCGGCATTAAAAATAATTGCGTTACCACTCCCAGCGGTGTACTGGGATTTTACGTCCACTAGTTCCAGGAGCACTGGTTCCTTTTGAGCTTGCTGGTTCTTTGCTGTAAATTACATATTATTTAGAGTAGACTACTGGTGAGAGCAGAGGAAGCACTGGGCAGCACCAGAAGAAAGGAGGGTCTGACCATGTGCCTCGCTTGCCATCGGAACTGCATGTCCCGGGCGGTGCGGGACCGGGCGCGGGGGGCAGCCTGGGAACAGCGATGGCACAGCGAGCACATGGAACGGGGAAAGAAAGAAAGAAAGAAAGAAAGAAAGGAAGGAAGGAAGGAAGGAAGGAAGGAAGGAAGGAAGGAAGGAAGGAAGGAAAGAAGGAAGGAAGCAAGGAAAGAAGGAAGCAAGGAAAGAAGGAAAGAAGGAAGGAAGGAAGGAAGGAAGGAAAGAAGGAAGGAAGGAAGCAAGGAAAGAAGGAAGCAAGGAAAGAAGGAAGCAAGGAAAGAAGGAAGCAAGGAGGAGGAGAAGAAGGGAAGGGGTGGGCAGCTCCGGCCAGCTCCTGCGGTGAAACCGCAGCCCGGGGCAGGGTCTCCATCCGCGCCCCTGCCCACCCGGAGCACACGAACGGTACCTGGCGGAGAGCGGGAGAAGTTGCGTCCGGCCGCGCTGACCGCCTGGATGTAGAAGTACCGCACGGGCACGGTGACCCCGCGGCCAGCCCGGGGCCCCATGCCAGGCTCCGCTCGGCGCTGACGGGGTCCGCCGGCTTCGTCGCCTCCGCCGGCAGCAGCAGCGGCCCCGCGGCGCCCAGCAGCAGCACCAGCAGCAGCGACAGCCTGCGGACCCCCATCGCTCCGCGGCCCCCACCGCGCCCGCTCGGAGCGGGGTCCGGGGCCTCCTCCGGCCCTGCGCGGCCCCCGCCCGCTCCCCGCCCCGCGGGGCGGCCCGACGGGGCCGGGGCCAGGGAGAGCCGGAGGGAGGCGGGGAGGGCCGGGCTACCCCCGGGCGGCTGAATCCGGCGCCGCCTTTCCTCGTTCTCCTCCTCCGGGCCGTCCCGCGGTGTCCCCGGGGAGATCGGGGGGGTGAGAGGCTGCCCCAGCCCAGCCCAGCCCAGCCCAGCCCGTGTGCGCCGGACCGCGCCGGCGGCGGGAGCGTGCCCTGCCCGCGGGGCTCAGGCACGGGAGCGGGTTCGGAGCCGTGCACTTCCCGAGAGCCGCGAAAAACACAGCACAGCCGCTCTGAGAGCGAGGAGCGGGCTCGGACCCACTGGTCTGCGCTTGCATGTCCCGAGAGGTTTTCTTCCCTGACTGTGGGCGCTTTGCGGGACGCGCTGAAGAGCAGATGACTGGGGGGTGTGTCGCCCCCCCTCAAAGAAGACATTACCTGTGGTTTAGGGTGTAACTCTGCCGGCAACTGAACAGCTAGCTTGGAATTTAAAGAGGAAAAAAAATCGTCTTTCTTTATAGCTTATTGTTACTGCCATGTGTCTGCTGATGTAAATTGCTGTAAAAGGAAAAAAACCCCAAAACCCTGACACAGTTTAAAATTCCTCACTCTTTTTGGGGTTTCCCATAGCAATTGTATTTAAAGCGAAGGACAGAGCAGGGACCCTGTTAGGATGCACCGACACATTGTTCCCTGTCCCTGGGCTCAGTTCCGTGCCCCGGAGAGGAGGCTCAGGCATGCACACATGCCCAGGTGCTCCTGAGGCCTGTGGGTGAGGTGCTGCTGGTGGCCCTCATCAGTGCTGTGATGCGTGGTGATGGGGAAAAAGGGATAACAGAATCCTCTAGCAAATGTAACAACAAGGTAATTTCATGGAGTTAAAATGTTGGGATACAAGTAAAGAGGGTAAAACTCAAACGATTTGTCTCCTAGGGTTGTTTTATCATTTTTACTACTTGCTGCTACCAAGAAGTATTTCAAGGTATGAGTAGATGGGAGGGCTTACGAGACTGTAGGAGAATTCAATGAAGCTTCCGGGCAAGCCTGGATTTTCACATGCAAAGCAATGAGAGCACAAATGAATTCTGCCTGGTTTTGAATAACGTGAACTTCAAGTCTCTGTGCATATAGACCATGAAAAACAGGTTCCTTGAAGGGGGAATTACGAAGTCTGGTTTCCTCCTTGCTTTTGTCTTTAGTCTCCTCAATTCCCTCACTTCTGACAGCCACAGATCTCCACCAACATACCATGTGTGATACTCCCAACAGGTGAGAGAAAACTTGTGTCATGTTGCAGAGTACAGGTGAGGGCTGAGGTCAGGTGGGGACATCAATCTGCAGATCAGGATCGGTCCCTGTGAGGGAAACTGGGGTCAGACACCACTCTGGGCTAGCTGCCTGTCCTGGGGATGTCACCCTGCAGATAGGGCCAGACTCAACAGGGTGGGCTGGCCAGGAAGGGCAGTGGAGAGGTGGAGACCAATGATCTGTGCCATCAGTGGGGCAGGGACTGATGGCTCCAGGCTGGGCTGAAATGGTGTCATGAGCCATGGGCAGGGAGAGCAGGAGGAGCTCTGAGGAGGTGGGGGGCTCTGGGCCTGATAGTGCTTTTGGGCCACTGTCCCTGGGAAGCTCATACCCTGTTCTGGTATGAGCTGGGACCAGCTGCTGGGACCAGCTCTGAGAGAATGGCCCAGGGGGTCCTGCTGGGCAGGGAGAGGGACATGGGCCGTCAATGAGCCCTGGCAGTAACGATGGCCAACAGCAGCCTGGGCTGTATGAACACGAGCAGAGCCAGAGGTCAAGGGGAGTCATTATCCACCTCCACTCAGTACTTGTTAGATCACATCTAGATCCTGCATCCAGCCTCGTGCTCCACAATACAAGACATCAATAAACTGGATCAGTTCCAGGGGAAGCCACTGAGATGGCAGAGCTGGAGCATCAGCTCTGTGAGGAGAGGCTGGGGCAGCTGGACTTGCTAAGCCTGTTAAGAGATACCTTCGATGAGGGGGTGGACCTTACAGAAGCCCCCAGGAAGACCATGAGATGGTGCAGGGCAGAAGGATGAAAGACAACTGGCATGAGTTGAAAGAAGAGATGGTCACCCTGTAATGTGTCCATGTTACAGACTGAGGTACAGGTTGCCCAGAGAGGCTGTCCAGTCTCCATCTTCAGAGATTTTCAAGCCTCAACTGGATGAAGCCTTGAGAAGCCAGCCCTGACCTCGAAGCTAATCTGCTGCGAGCAGGAGGCTGGAGACCTTCTGAGGTCACACCCACCCTGAGTTATCCTTTGATGAAACCATGAGATTTCTGTCCCTTCTTTCAAATGTCATCAAGATGGTAGAATGCTGAAAGATCATCTGGGCACATGCATGACCTACTGGGTGGACAGAGGTCTAGACAGATAAACCGCCTTAGTTCATAAACCATGTTTCCTTCTGAAGCCAGACTGAGGGACTGCATCACTGAGCTCAGGTACCACAAATACTGGCTGCAGTAATTAAGGTTGAAAGACCGTGATGAGTCTCACACACCATTACAGGCACGTGGCAGCCAGGTTTCTTTCAGGCCTAACTGCAGCTGAAGGGATTTTCATGTGGAGATCATCACCTTGTAAAACTACTCACCAAACACTACCCTTGGCCCCTGCATGGAGTATTGGCACCTCAAGGCAAGTTGTAGGCATATAGCTCTCTAAGGGCTTAATATGTCTACTGTAAAGATTCTACCACTGACAGGAAAGTCTTTGTGTGCTGGAGACTCATCAGCTGGCAGGACAGGAGAAGGCAGCACATCCTTCCTGTGCAGGATGCAGGCCTGAGCCCAGCAGCTGATGTGGCTGCTGGCTACAGCTGCAAGACGGACCAAGACTGGCTGCCCCGCTCAATCCATGGCTTTGTTGGCATCAGCACCCTGATGATGTTGGCAACCATATTAAGATGCTGGATTTTTTAAATTTTTTTTTTATAATCTATTGCATTCACAGCAAGTGAAAAACAAATGCAGTATCAATACATTTTTTCATGTGAATGCGGAATTTATTTCAAACAAATAGTTTTAAATATGAAAATCCTATAAATTATAAATATTTATAGAATATATCTTTGCCAAAGAAAATCTTGGAAGAGTGGAAGTGTCAAAATTGCTAAAATGAATGGAAATGATTGCTACTTGGAAGGTATTTCTCCCTATGTTTTCATGCAATCAACTGTTAAGAGTTCAGTGAAATTTTAGTTTACAGATCCTCAACAGGCTGCAGTCTTCCACAACTGATTTACAATCAAAAGCAGTTTTTACTTGCTTACATTAAATCATTAAATCAAGCCACCTGATTTCCTGTCATACACAGCATAGCAAATGAAAAAAATTTATGCCTGCAAGGTGAAAACTTAATCCAACTACTGTTGAATGGGTAGAAAATATTTACAAATAAAAATGTTCTAAACCATCCACCTCTAGTCAAGAAAAACTGTATGACCATTTACTTCCTTTGTAAACATTTCTTTTATTATTCTTTACCTTATGTAGGCTGGTATCCCAAATTTTTGGATTAATATATTTTGCAGAAATGTACAACAGCAGAAATTCCGCACAGATACTCAGCTGGTTTTATTGTCTTACTCTACAGAATCCTGTACACAGAGAATAGAAACATTTACAGAAAAACATAATTTCTCCTTAGAATACCACATTTTACAAGACTGCAATTATACAGTAGTCATTTCATTACAGCATTGCCCATGTCAGCATATTCTTATATCCTTGTGAAACAGGCACGTCGTAGAGATCAATTCTGACTATAAGTATACAGTTTATGTTAGTCCTTCTATGTACAACTAAAGACAAATTACCCCAGCATAAAATAATACTTACATATCAGTACAGATTTGAACTACAGACCCACTTCTTTAACGAAGCTTACAGCATGAAAAAATAAGGATACCTCTTACCTAACTGTAATATTTTCATCTTTTAGTTTCTTGTGGAGTAGTCAGTGGTACAAGCTTGTTTTGTGTGAAAGATATAATTTTAAAATACCAGTATACTGTCCTTTGAGTTAGAAAAATATAGTTATATCCTACAGAAATTTTATTGGATTAAAAAGCATATAAAAATATGGACCATCACTTCAGACCATATGTGAAATTAGAAATTAAGTAGAAGAAAATGTATAATTATTTTAAAATATATTTTCTGGCTCAGTGAGCCACTTCTGATTTTTCATAAAAAGAGAACAAAGCTTAGTTAGAAATTTAATGGCCAGGGACAAGTTTTGGCTACTGAGTAATAATACTACATTATTGTTGTGGCTGAAGAAGAGCCAATGGAACATGTTTACAGCCGTTCAGTTTGGAGGATAAAGAGTACTGTGGTCACAGCAGGAACAGTTTAAAAATACCAAAAACGGATGGTAATTTAGCAAAGGGCAAAGAGCCTTTCCTACTGTTTTTTTTTTACTTTGCATGTAAAAAGCTACCAATCTGTACTACCAGAGTAGTGGTGCCCCAGCCAAATGCCCTCTCAGGCTGCCCCAGGTGCTGCTGCCCTGAAGGAGCCCAGTGGATGCAGCTGCCTCATCCTGAGACCAGCCAAGCAGAGGCAGCTGCAGAACTTTGGGACCTCACAAGTTCTTTTGGTTATCTTCCCACAACAACTTAAGATTCAGCCTATGAGGTTTATATAGGAAATCAACAGGCTGAATATTTTCATATTTTGAATTGTTAAAAGTGTCTGACTACTAATCCAAATTGACCTGTTTCTAAGTCAAATGCAGAAATCTGGCCAATCATGTCAACTGTAACCAAAGCTGTGCCAGTTATGAATCTTACATGTCTGGAAAGCAGATTTCCATGCTCAGCTGTCTTTCTTTCGGTCAGTTTTTAGTGCTGTACCCTGTGTTGAGCTTTTTCTCCTACACTAGAAATACTTCTGCAACTCACACTGCTCACTGCTCTTGCAATGCTGGAAAGTCCTGATGTGGAATCTGCCTCAACAGCACAGCAGAATAAATGCCACCAGGGACATTACTGCTACACTTCCCAGGAATGCAGAAAAATAACATTCATACAGAATATGCTGTAAAAATTTAAGAGGTTTCATTTTGTGAGGATATTTGTTCAGTGAGATGGATTAGCATTATCATGCTTGATAATGAGGAACATCAGAGAAACAGCAAATTATTAGCAAATTAAGTTCTTGGTTTTCTATTAAGTTCTGTAAGAAAAAGCAGCTCAAGCTAGAATTTATCCATTCCAGCGCTTTGTAACTGGCAGGAACCTAACTACTGCTTGCTGACTCAGCCATTCCTGGACTCACACTGCCCAAAACTCCACAGCTATTTACCTTCTAGTATTTGGGGAAGGGATTTTTTAACATTGTTTTTCCCTGCTAAGAGAAACAGGAATGGTGAAGCCACACATTTGATACAAAAGTCTAATGCTCAGCTAATATAACATACTAACTCCCTTGAAACTAAGGAAGCTGTACTGATTTATAGCAGCACAAGAATGGACTCAACGTATTTGACATGTTTTTGCCTGCCCAGAAACTACCACGCTATCATGCCCTCTTAGTACCACGGTCCCTTCATAGCTCTGATTCTTTATCTATCTCATCTAGGTAATATTCATCATCGGTGGTGGTATCACTGTCTGAGTCCGAATAAGTGGCTGGGTCTTCCACGTAGGTATCAGTCAGCTCTCGGGGCGATGAAGCAGCTGATGACATTTTGCTCCCAGCAGAACTCGAGCTCAGAAGCTCAGCCCTGTTTATAGAAGAGTTCTCTGTATCTCTGAAAGCGCCAGGGTTATTAAGAAGACACGGTCTCCATAATCGCCCTTCTGTGAGTGACCTCTTGATATTTTCCAGGAAAGCCAGTTGTTGCTCTTTGCCAAATATACCAAATTCCACAGACGGATACATTAAATTTCTAGTGCTGTAACATTTCTCATCGTCTGACGCCCAGTTTTCATTCTCGTCACAAGACAACAGCTCTGAGTAAGACTTAAATCTCTTCCCATGTATGCCATCTTTGGGTAGAATATTGCTTCCTGAGGCAGAGGTCTCAAGGGAATCTCGAGCACAAATGCTCTCAGAGAGGTGACGCTCACGCTGACTTTTCGCATGGCTCTTGCGCAACCGATAGCTATTGAGGTTAGCGTTTTCTAAGCCAGTAGGCTGAGAGGTATTTTGACGCTGACCAAGCACTGTCTGGGAAGCCAAGTTTTGCTCTGGACATGTGTCTGCCTGCAAACAGTTATTTACATAGGTGTTTAAGTTTTTGTCAGTTAAAAGTGGCGAGGGAGGAGCGCAGGCATGACTGCTAGCTCTTCCTTTCTCTTCATCCAGTGGATATGAGGTAGTAGCACTGGGAGTGATGGGCTGGATTTTGCTTTCTAACCCAAGATCAAGCATTTGGGAATTCTTATTTCTCATGGTTACTGCTTTATCTGGAAATACAGTTGTGAGTCTTGGCCTATTTTCCACTTTCACTCCAGTTTTTCGAGGACTGATGGCTTCCTTCTGGGTGTATGAACTTGTAAAAGGCCTCCTTTTGGTGTTAACAAGCAAAGAAGGATCATTCTGATTTTCAGTCTTCTTATTCTCAGCTGTTCTTGGTCTTGGCAAATTCTTATCAGAGTTCAGACTGTGATTCTGATTTTCATTGTCCAACTCCAGGAATGGCTGGTGGGAATCCATTGAAATCAATGAGTCAAGGGACATGTTGACCTCTAAAGAAGTGGCACTTCCATCATTCTGTGAAAAAATGTTACTTATGTGTGGCTTGGGGGGTAAATTTTTACTTGAAAATTTACGACTTGTTTTGTAAACAGCTGCCAATTTATTTTTAATTGAAGGTCTGTTTTTCCTTTTTTCTATATCTTTGACTTTGTCTCTCATGCAGTCAGAAAGAAGTTTGTTCTCATCTTCTGCACTCTGTGTTATCTTCTTATCTTGTGTAGCCCTGGGAACTTTAGTGTTCAGGTTGCCTTCACTACGCCTCTTTGATTCCTGAAAACTGCTGTAAACTTTACCCATATGAGAACTCTGTGAGTTTTGCTCTTTTTTAATTTTTAAATTCTTTACTTCATCTGTATCTGTGCTAGTCACTTTGCCTAGCTGAAGTAATGGATCAGCACTGGAAGCTGTGCTCACCTCAGATGTTTTTCTCTGAGACTCTGGAAGCACTTTGCTACAAAAGTTTAAACCATTTTCTTTTTTTCTTGAACTGTCAGCTCTTAATTGCAGTCCATTAAATTTATTATTACGCAGAGGGGTGGTTTGGTGTAGGAAATTTACTCTCTGTTTAACTTGGGTACTATCTGTGTACACGTCTTCCACGGGAGTAAGTGGCACATCAGCGTGTGCTGTGTTACCACTCCTTCCAAGGGAACTCTTCTCTCCGGAGCGGAGGAGTAAACTGTTCAAATTTTTCCTGTTGTTCACTTTTGGGGGCTGAGAGCAACTTTCAGAGCTTCCCTTCTGAATAATATTTTTATTCGTTGAAGTAGAATATAAATGATTCTCTAAATGTGTGCCTGGCTTGGGAGGGGTTGATGAAGTGGACATTAGTGGTGTGGCTCTTTGTAAAATTTCCTTCTTTTCTTTCAGATGTATTTCTGCATTTTGGCTGCTTGAAGCATCAGAAATGACCTTACCTGACTTAGCCACTATTGCAGTGGGTTGTGGGCCACCAAAAGAAATTTCTTTTGTCACCACATCAGAAAGCACATTTTCTGCTAATGAAAGATATGCTGAATTTTCTTTCTTGTTCGTTACCACACTCACTGACTTCTCAGAGCTAGGGGAAAAGTGAGAACTCTCCTCTTCACTATCAGCAGCAGTTCTTAAATTCTGAGGTGTGACCAAAACTGAAGATACTTGATCAGAAGAATATGAAGGCACCTCTTTTTCTGAAGTAGCAGGGGAAAAGCCATTTGCTAAACTCACATGATCTTCATTTTTCTTGTTTTGTATTCTTGGTGACTGAGCATTTTCTTTGGGACAAGGTAAATCTGCATCCTCTGAATTATCTCTAAAGAGGCTACAAAATGTTCTTGAATGCCTCCGTGGTAGTGTGTAATAAATTGAAACTAATTCATGATACTTGACATGATCTTCATCAACACAAACTGTAAATGTGCTTGTGGTTTTATATTTCTGCAAAAAATTTCCCCCCTCCTTATAATCTGAAAACACAGAGGATTCTCTTCTACTTAGATGTTTACATCTGTCTGTCAGATCAACTGATGTACTACTACTTATTGAATCATTCATACTTTTGGTTAAAGGACTGGGGTAATCTTTATTACTTGTAGCAGCATTTAATGATGCTGATGTTAAAAAGGAACATGTTGGGTCTAAAGAAGACACATCTCTTTGATTAGAACAAAAGGGGTCAGCTCTATGTGGAGTTTCAGACCTCAAACAATCGTATGTTGTTCTGCTTTCTCTAGGTAAAGAGATGGGTGTATCTGACATAATACTGCCCGCAATGCTAGCTGATTTTCTAGGCAAAGTGTAATAAATAACAAGGGGGTCAGAAGATTTGGAGCTGTTTCTGCCAGGGGAGCCAGTAATACTGCAGCTACTGGTATGTCTTGGTGAGCTGTCTTGCTTGTGAAACCTTCCGATACAAGGTGAAGTACTCCTCATTTTTCCAGTTCCTTTTTCAAGGCAAAAATAACTTAAACTATTTTCAGAGGTATTGGGGTCTCCATCAAAACTATGAATATAAATATTTCCAGAATTTCCATTATTTCCATTTTGTGGAGAACCAGCAGTGAATTGTCCATTACAGTCCTTAGTAACTAAAGTGCTTGCGTTTTGCCATGTTTTCTGTGAAATCTTTTTGCTAACACCTGTTCTGCTCACTTGAGCTGTTTTTCTCTCTTCTGCTTGAGAGTCAGTAAATGTGCAATTTACTGAAGAGCTAGTTAGTGTTCCTAAGCATTGAGAATTGTCTTTATGAGAAAGTGCTTGTGGAGAGCTTTTTGAGAAACTAGATGAGCACTCAGGAGGACAGGACAACATGCCTTGACAGCTTGCTAATTTTTCAGTGGATAGAGCAGAAGTAACATTCAGTAGGGAGGACTGTCTCTTTGGAGTAGCTTCGTTAAGGGCTTCTGCACTCCAGTTACCCTGTTTGATGCTCTCTCTTTGTGCTGCATAATGCAGATTATGTTCCCATTCTTTCTGACTTGGAAGAAAAGGTTCTTTCCTGCTCTTACCAGCTGGGGAAATACAGAGAGGCTGACTGAACACACTGTTGGGTGGGCAATCATTTTCCTTCATTTCCAAATTTCTTTTATCACCATTTGATATATAAATTTTTGCAGTATCTCCTCTGGCAGTGGCTTGGGTTTGTCTCTTTGATGTCATTGTGTTAAAGAGAGATACATCTCTTTGCCACATGGCAGAAGCAGGGCTGTTAGAGGAAAAACTCCGTGCGTTGATGTAGCTTGTATCTGCTTGTTGAGGAACTGACTGTAACAGCATGTTTCCATCTTGCTGTTTCATACATTCAGCCCTTTCCAGGTGTGCAAAGTCTGCCTTAGTACTCCTTTGGGTAATGACAACTGAATTCCTGTTCAGTCCTGTAGGTTTTGGTTGGTCCTTTGAACTGGGAAAGACTGACTCATCAGTTCTGATACCAGATGAAGAAACAGAAGAGCTATGATTTAGCCAAGGCTGACAGCCCTCAGTGAATTCTGAAAAAGTTCTGTTTGCAGTTCTTGTCATCCTTTTGATACTTGTATTTTCTGGAGAGTACATGTGAAAATCGTTCTGCAGGCGCTGTGAACCAAACTTGGCATTCTTTGTATGTGCCCACTGCTGGTCATTTAAATTGGCCATAAACACTTCAAAGCTGGCATCAGGGGAAACAAACACTTCATCACTGTAACACTGAGGAATATCAGCCCAAGAAGGATAGCTGTCTTTTCTTCCATAAGAAGAATTTTTTTGGTTTGCATACAACTTGCCATGAGAAGAGGTATCTCTGTAGTAGGATCTAGAGAGATTATTTTCTGATTTGTACAAAGGATAGTTTTCCCAGTTATCAAAGGGCAACGGAGAAGTAGCTTTGTCAGGGCAACTAACTCTGCTAAAGCAATTACTGCTTGAAATAGATCTTCTATAGTGGTGTTTTGAGTGGTAACTTGAGTGTTTCTTAGTTTCTTGTAAAGAGCTGGGATATCTGCCATAGTCTGTAGCATGAAACTCCATCAGTGATTGAGTTCTAAACATTTTTTCCGGAGTTTCTTCAGAAGAGTCTGGTGTGTTGTTCCATACAATGGAAGACAGAGGAATTCTCTTTGGGTTCTGTTGACCAAACCTTGGTACAAAACCATTCTTGCTCTCCCTTGCCAATGGATGCTGTAAACTTGATGCTGATAGCTGATCAGAAGATACTGATGATGGACATCTCCGAAGGGAACATACAGAGTAACTTCTGCCAGCTGTATCCCTGTTCATACAACTCTTGTGCCTAAATCCACTGTTCTGTGTTACAGAAGGAGGATATAAGCTCCCTTCTGAAGACCGTCCGAAAGAAACCGAAGACAGCCTCCTACGGTGCAGACGAGGATTTCCATCGATTGCATCACCATAACTGCAGTCTTCTTGAAAGGCTGTTTGGTGCCAGTTCATATATGCACTGTGTAACTTCCTTGGTCTGATGAAAATCTTGTGTTCATCTTTGGCCCTTAGTGTTCTCAGTCCATCTGGGCAAAATGTGCTAGGCATATCACTCCAGTCATTTCTCTGTTGCCCCCTACTAGCAGTCTGCCTCTTTGAAGTAGGGAATGCACTACTACTTTGGACATTTGATGCACTGCTAGTAGAAACTGTCCTGTCCAAAGGGTCTTGGATTTGTTCCTGGGCCAGCTGGTCATCCAGATCACTCAGAACTGCACAGGAAAAAAAAAAAAAAAAACATACTTGGTTTTGTTTTCTTTAATAATCTTCTGACTATTTATGTTAAAAAGTTTCACGTACTACATTAATAATCAGAACTGGCTTTAAAAGAATTCAAAACCCTTCCCAAACCACACATTCTTCCTCCATAGGACCTTTCAGCAGTCACCCATTATAACTGCAAGAAAAAAAATGTCCTCCGCCATGACTGCTCTTTATGTAAATGTTAGTCTTCATGCTATTCAAAAGAAGAACAAAACAATTTGAAGTCTGAGTTCTCACTCACACATTGTATATTTGTGTGTGTGTGAACCTTCCAAATATAGTTTGTAAGCAAAAAAATCCCTGAAAAGAATTCACTAGGCAACCATGGACCTTTCTGCATGTTCACAAAGCACAGTTATGATGTAACTGTAAGAAAACAGAATCCTGCAAACCATCAAAGAAGCATATTCAGTAGTCTGGCGTGTCCACTGTTTGTTTCATTCATAAAAGAAGTTCTCTTCTGAATTGTAGTCTATTACACTTAATTGAGCACTGAAAATGGCATTTTCTGGATAAGAATGGGTAATTAAATAGTTAGGATTCAATCTAGCAACAAATACATATTTATATACATATATATAGGCAACCTCATGAACTGGAATTAAACATTATATAGCTCAATTAACCAAGATATTCAGTCAGAAGACTGACAGCAATGTACTAAAACTATTTTTATTGTCAAAACAAATTATGCTTTTGCTAATTGTCTTCTTCTGGTATTTTGAAAATACCAGAATATACATAATATACAATGGATATGACTGTTTTGTTACAGAATTTCCTGATCCACTTAAGTACGTAAGACTGACTGACCAGTCATTACAGATCTGTGCTAACAGTACAAAATCATTAAGAAAGCATTGACATTGATAAGTATGTATAGTTGGAATAAAATGTCATCTGAAGGTACTATAATTCTCCATTTTTCTAAGTTTCTCTTCAGCACACAAAAGAGAATAATCCTGAGAAACTCAGAACAAGAAAAAAGATGAGTTGTTTCTGAGTCTTTCATTGGGAGGACATGAGCCAAGCCAAAAAAGAACGTGCAACTCTTGACTGGGGTTATAAAGGCTCCCAGAAAGCTAACTGAATGCCATAATGCATCTTGCTTCTGTGGTTTGTGGCTTTACAGTTTTTAAAATCAGCCCAGTAATTCATCATTATCAAAATTATGCATGCAGGAAACTGGAATAGAATTCTCACAGAACCACATGTCTGCATCTAGAGGGTGCAGTGTGGGCTCCCAACAGAAACAGCAGGGAGAACTGTACACAGCTACATGTGACTCTTCTGAACTGTATCAGTATGAGATAAAATGCATTCAAAGAGTGATCAGTGACATCTTTTGAAGTCAATGTTGGAGTAGACATTCCACGGTCAGATGAAGAGAACAAAAAGTAGCCACTCTGCTAGAAATGAGCCATGTCTATAAAGCCTGTGCTTTTGCAGAAAATTCTCTCAAAACACAGTCACTTCTGGTAACAATACCATCAGAACAAAGTAAGGACACACACTTACCACTGAAAATCTCCTTCTCCAGCTGTTCATTCCATTCCAGTGTACTTTTCTCCATTATTTCATTTTGGTTTGTATCAAAAGAATGACCACTTGTTACAGTTGACTTTGGAGAATTACACATTTCAGCCTGTTAAAAATTGTAAGGTAACCTGGTTTCAGTTCTACATGTGAGTTCAAATCACATTTCACATGTCACATCACAAATTGTGTCACAAGTCCCAGAGGTGAGCAAACTCTGTCAGTCCATTAAATAACGTATTATTAAAATACACAACTGAGGGCTGTAAAATTGCATGCATTTTATAGACTTCTACACATATAATAAGGAGAATTACTCATCTTGTCCTCATACTGTAGCATGTTTTGGATAAGGGCATAGTTTACTTATTTTATCCAAATGCATCCTTATTGCACTGTATCTCTCAATTTAGTTTTCCCCAATCACTTCTTCCTTGACCAGTGTATTTTAAAATTCACACATTGAATTGTATCTCTCAATTTAGTTTTCCCCAATCACTTCTTCCTTGACCAGTGTATTTTAAAATTCACACGTTGACCTCCCAACAGAGATTTAGTAATTTAACACTACAGTCCATTTTCTTATTGCAAGACAGCACTTAGTGGTAAAAGTGGGGAAAATGTCATCCTATTCCCCATCTGTGTTTGGATCAAATCTTAAACTGGAGAGGCTCTGTCCCATCCATATTTCTCTCAGCTCACAGTCTCAGATGGTAGAAGTACAGACAACTGTTTAACTCCTGAATTATTTTAGCTGAAACTCTTTCTCCTTTTTTCAAAAAAACCCACCTTACTACTTTGTTGTTCACCATATTCATAATATTTTACTAGTCTAGCTATAATACAGCTTTATATTATATGTTTATATAACACGCAGGATTCTCTGATAAGATCTTTGCTCAGCCATATATTAATATAGATTATCCCTTTGTTTTTGAAATATGAGAGAAGGGAGGTGGCCAGTTTACATCCTCTGTGCCTTTGATTATACACTGTATACCTTCTTAGTCCCCTCTGTGCTTATACAACCCAACTGAAGATGAGGAAAAACATGTTAGTAATACAGGGTAATAAAGTAATTAAACTAGAAAATATAATCCTTGGAAGAAAATCTGTTATTTCAACAGCATGCACTTAAAATTACATCAGAAATAAAGCTGTTGTTTTATCCTTAAAATGAGCTTGCGCTTATAAAAGGAAACATACATAAAAAAAAATTTCCTACTTCAAAATTTACATTTACATGGTAACTCTGTGCATGGAAATGTTGCAGAAGAGGTTCTACCCTACTGCCTGCCCAAGCCAGCTACTCTTTTTCATCCTTGTACAAATGAAACGAAACAAAGTAAATACATGAGATTATTGTTTAGTGTAAGTTTTGATCTATTTACAGGTTGGTTACAGTTGCCAAGATATGTGAGCGTCTTGACCTAGGAAAAGATCCATGCAATTATTCTGTCATTATGAAAGAACTGAAATCTGGCAGAGCTAGACTTAGGGCCTAGCTAGGAAGGCTTTGGACTTTTATACCTAACAGGCAAGCTCATTCTACTACATGCAACAAGTTCACAGCACAGACATTTTACTCAGCATTTAAAACAAGAACTTCAGGAATACTACTTAAACAGATGTTAAAGCAACGGCCTAAACCATGGGGACTAGTTTTTGAAAAATCAGTATTTAAGCATCGCAGACAATAAATTGATATACTACTTACCGTTGCCATTTCTTCCACTTTTGAGGATGGGCTAGCAGAACTGTCATATCTGTAGGCAGAGGGATTTAAATGTTGGCTTTTAAAAGGAACTTGATGTAATTTCATCAGGTAGTGAATATCCAGCAGCTTCTCATTTTAACAACTATTGAGAAGCATCTGAAGAAAACTTGCTCTATGAAGAATTCATCCTTAACTCCCCGCCCTGCCAAAATCCTGCAAAAATAGAGTGCTGGGAAAATGTACCATTCAGTTTGGCCTTGTCAGCTTGCAAATTTCATAACTGCACAGCCCAACATGAACTCAACCTACTGACATCTCAGTGTCTTCAACAGCCATAAAGCAGTTGTTTCAATCCAGCATTATGGTAAGATGGTATTCATTCTTTTTCCAAACAGCAATAATTTAGTAGGTACTACTCATAGCCTAAGTTATATACTTGTAAATCTCTGAGTGGTTTGCATCTGCAATTCTATTGTTTTTCTCTTCCATTTCACCCTGCTCAGATGCAGAGCTGTGCTCTGTCCCTGCAAAGGATGAGAGACAGACAGCAGATTGTTTTTGGTGTGAACTTTGGAACTTGCTGCTACTCACCCAAAACGGCCTTTATTTACCAATTTTTAAGACATGGTAGAAGGCTCATCTGTTTTCCTAAGCTATTTAAGACTGCAAGGGCTTGGCAGAGAACTGGCTCGAGCGTCCATGAGTAATGCAGTGGTTAGAACATGCCGAGAAACCCTGAATATAAAAAGTACTCTGTTCAATGGGGTGACTTGCAGACAAATACAAAATAAACTAAAGAAACAAGAACAGGACTTGACTTACACTGAGTCTATTCGAGTCTGCAGATCCTTATTTTACAATTAAGCAAACCCCGTCTGTTCAAAAGCCCTGAAGGAAATGTTGTTCAGCCTGTGCTTATTGCCAGTTCTTCCTTGTCTCAGAAACTGTTTTTTCCCAGGAAGTTAATTCTTGAGAGAAAATGAAGTAGGGAAAGATGGTTCTGCTCAGTCCTGTTTGTCTCAAAGTCTTTATGAATGACCTTGTTCTTAGGCTCTTAAAAGCTCCCTGTGCTCAGGTAGACTACTTTATTGTGCTTCAACAGCAAGTATAAACCGGCTTGTTGGCAAGTTCTTTGTGGCCCAGCCTTTCCTCCTGAAGTGCTTTGTCATTTGTTTGCAATGTGCTTGCAGGCAGGGAAGAACAGTTGAAAGGTGCAATTTGTTTTTGCTTCTGTAATTGTGAACTGTAAAACCAGGATTCCTCTCTGACACGGGGTCCAGCTGAAACCAAACAAGCCTGTTGACTTCAGCGGGATTAGGATTTGGCTAGACAGTCTGATTCTGAAATTCCTAATTTTTCCTTGTAGCTCTAAATAAAAACAGCCATTAAATCAGTGGGTTACTTCTCCTTCTGAATGAAGTTTACAGAAACAGAACTTAGAAATATGTGTAGCTCTTCCTTTAAACTTAAATAAAGTTGAGTATGTTTTAATGCTTTTAAAACAAATTAAGAACGAAACTCACGTTTCAGAGCTTTTACAATGATTTCCTGCAATTTAAGTTCAGTAAAATCCTGTGGCTTAGCAAGTTACCTTAGTTTTACTTATACCCATAATAAAAATGCAAAAACTTTGTTAGAAGCTTTCTTTTTCAGCTTTACTGTGCAAAGCCACTCTTTGGCAAAGCCCAAGAGCACAAAGCTCTCCTCACTTGATGTTGGATTAATTGCTCCTTGCAATGAACCTACATGAAGTAGACATGTTAGTTAGAAATGTCAGTTAGAAATGTCTTCTGATAGTCTAGGCAAAATTTAAATTTTCATTTGCACCTCTGGCACTATTCTAAATTAATCCGTGTCTTTATTGTCACTGTTCTCTCAGAAATAACTGGTCACTGCATCCTGCTTTATTTTTCTCCCTGCTAACTTATACAAACAAGGTTATTTTAATCTTTTCCCTATGCCAATCTCTTCATTTCCCGAACTGCCTCATTATTTTCTACGAACATTTTTAAGTTTTCCAGCATTTCAAAATTAAAGTTTTGCTTACTTTCAGAGAAATATTGCTTAATTTTAGGAAACAGCAATACAGTTTCTTTTTTGGTTAATGATACTGAGCACTGTTTACATTATTTTGCAAACAATGCATACACACATACTTGTAAATATTGTCTATTATTCATAAACAGGAAAGAAACTAAATTGATGTTCAAGTTCAGAAATATTTGCCATCTGGAAAATACTACTCAGTATGGAAGACAAGAAATTATGTTTTATACTTTTCCACTTACATACATATGTATCTTTTTAATGTAAGATTAAAAGTAAAAGATGACTATCACTACTGGTAACAGTAATAAAAATCCATGAATTGAAATCTGCTGCAAATTAGTATTTCCACAGAGGCAAGGCACCTGTCTTCCCCAGGCTACCTCCAAGCTGTCTGATGTCAGTATAATCCATTTTCTTCAATACTATTCTTATCAGAACTACATAAGAAGCCAACTAAAAACCAAACGCATAACTCACATATGCTGAAAACACAGTTAAACAGCATTTTTGACCAGGATGAATCACACTTACCTATTAGAAAATAATAAGGATGAATTCTAGAACACTGACACCTTTGAACCAAAAGTGAGCAAACATTTCATTGCCTTCAGACTACAGTTACAAACCTTTTATTAGCATCTTCTGTATCTCCATGTAAGCGCACTCCTTCCTGCAGCATCCATAATTTATCCTCACAGTAAAACACCACCGCAGCTGACGAAACTGTCTCTCCAGAACTTAAAGGACCCTCTAACCAGCCATTAATGTTTAGCCGTTGAAAAGCTTCTGCCAGTTAGGCTTACTTACAAGGATTTACAGTGCTGCGTCCTATAGTGTTTCACTGGCTCTCCAAAATAACTCTACCTGGAGAGAGGCAGATTATTTCAGTGCTTTGCCTATGCATAAAGCAAACCACATGCCACGGCAACACCTAGAAGAGGGTGGGGGAAGTTTTCAACAGAGAGGCGTGACTAGAAAATGTAGCAATCAGCTCAGTTACACGTCAGGATTGACTTGTTTATTTTTCAAGTTATGCTCGGTCAGAAATCAAAGGCATCTGAACCCGAGATACAATAGATTTTCCATGGAAAATCCAGATAAACACACAGGAAAAAAGCTGATGCAATGAGTAGGCACGGTTTGGTTTTTTTGCCTTCTTAAATTAAGAAATCATTTCAGTGCTTAGATTGTACAGCAAAGCCTAGACCTTCATGTGTGCATTGGCTACCTCACTGTTCACAAGGAAAAAGCACCCGTGAAATCTGATTCTCAGTTACACAAGTGTCCCTTTATTCTTCAGGGAAGACTGTGGCCCAACATTTCTGTGTTCCAGGATGAGGGGCATTACGAGGTTACAAGAAAAAGGAAGGAGAAGATGACAGGTAAGGAGCAGTGTTAACACTGCATATTCTTTTTCTGTTGTGTTGTTATGTAAGAGAATAGTTACCAGTGAACATCCACAAAGCTAACCTCACAGCCTCTACTCAAACCTCTCCTTAAATCTTCTGCTTTGATACAAACACTCCACAATAGCAAGCTGCTCTGTTACAAAACCTACATACCAGACTAATCATAATTTCTTTAGAGGCTTACATTCCCTCTCATTGTTTATTACAGCTGTTCCTTGTCTTACCATCGTGCCAGCATGGAGCCCCAGGCACAGACCAGAATACCAAACTGAGACTCACTGAGTGAAAATCAGCTTTTTGTACCAAAGATTTTGCACCTTTATACTTAGATTTCACAGCACTGCACAATGCAGCTCTACCTGTGATTGCCAGTCCCAAGCATTACCCTAAGATGCACAGAAGAATAGTAAGACTTCATTCACTTGTTGCTGACATACGGCCATACAGGACAAAAGTTAAGAGAGAACAGGCAGCCTAACCAGCCTGGCTGTAGCTTTCCCCCACCCCATTCCCTCTGAACAGCACCTTTTACCTTGGGAATGGCAAAGGAGAAGGATGCTCTTCAACCAGCAGCTCCAGACCTGCGTATGAGACCATCTTTGGTTCAGATCCAGCTGAAACCAAAGCACTGACAAAGCACAGAAGGCAAAAGTGCCAAGAGCCGTCTGGTTTGTCTGGCTGGCACTAAAGCTGCAGGGCTGCCTCTAAGCTGCCTCTGGGCTAGATGTGGTGGGAACTGATGCAGCAGAGCTGCCTGGGGCCGGTACTCTCTGCCATGACATGGGAAAGCTACACTTTCCTATTGTATCACAGCCATAGGGCACCAGATCCCCATGCACCTTACACCGTGTCCTCTTGAGAGGGAACTAAATAGGCTGCAGCTACTCCTACGTCTACGGTCGTTCATATACTTTAAGCCTTTATGCAAAACCTGAACAAAATAGATTTAGCCAAGAGACTCTGCCTATTACTTGTGACTTAGTCCTCTTTCTTCTGATACAATACAGATAATCTCTCATTACATGACCAAGTAAAATCCCAATCTTCCCAATGAGGTGAAAAGCAAGAGACTGGAAAAATAATTTAACAAAGTTTTCTAAGCAAAACACAGAACAATTCATAGACTTTTTAAAAGCTGGAAGTAATGTATGTTCTGATTATAGCTCACCGTGGTTGCTTCTGAGTCTGGGTTTTCCTGGATTTTCTAAAGGAGGAAAGCCAAGCAAAAGGTGATCTGAACCCCAGAAAAGAAGCTGAAGTGTTCTTTTGTGCTTGAGGATTTGTGCGGGATGACATTTTTATTTCTTTATGATCTAAAAACATGATAAAAAGTAGACTTGTTTGAAGTTCTTAATAAATACAGTATTAAAATATACATAAATGTTATGTCTTCATAAACAATTTTCTTTTGCTTACCTTTTATGTCTGGAAAATCCAGTTTTGACATTTTTGGACAGACTATGTGACATGCTGGTTTATAATGACTAACTAGAAAACAGGTCTAACGTTTCAGAAGGTATTATTGGTTTTGGGTGATGCACGTGGGATACATGAGGCTGATTTTCTGAAAGTAATCAGCACTCAATCACTCGAAAATCATAACTGTTTTAAAATATAAGCAAATCAAACATTTGAAAATTGAGCCACCCACAATCATTACTCATATGTTTGTAAGAAATATGAATGTGACAATCCAGAATATACTACTTAACAGACTGTAACATAACTACATAACACTAATTCAGATTAACGTGTCCTCTGTATCATAGAATTCCTTACTATGGGATTCCTGTGGCCACTGGAGTACCTTTTTTTTTCTGCTACAAATTGCATATCAGAACTGTATTTTCAATGCAAGATACTGTGAATGATTTCTCTGGGAAGGTTATGACTTGCTTTCTTCAAATGGAACATAAACTCAGTCTGCCTGTAAAAGCAGCTGGCATTTGGTGTGAAGGTGAGGATGAGTATTGCTCACAGATCAGGGAAAGAAGCAGCAGGGTTTGCTACACACCACAGGGAACTGGAGAATATAAGGAAACAAGACTTCGCTCAGAAATAAGGCATTACATTTTCTTTTCCATTTTAAACAACGCACGCCTGAAACAACACAACAGCCTGAAAATGGCTTATCCAATGACTGTAGGAGAAAGCAAACCCAGAAATGAAAGCTAAGTGTCATTTATAAAAATAGCACGGGGCAGCATCTGCACCTCACATGGACTGGGGCTGTGGATAAGTCCATGCTGCAGCAAGTATATCCCTGGAGAGACTGTGGCTCTACTTGGAGCAGGTATTCCCCTGAGAGACTGCAGTATGCGGGTAAGTCCAAGCAAGAGCAGGGGCAAGGGGAAGGCAGTGGGGTGGTTAATGGGGATATACTGGATAGTGTGGGACCTGAGTATGATGCAAAAGGTATGGAATAAGGAGTAGAGAATGTGCTGGGTTTGGCTGCTTTAATTATTTCCACAGCAGCTAATATGGGGCTATGTTCTGGATTTGTGCTGAGAACAGTGTTGATAATTCAGGGATGTTTTCCTTACTGCTGAGCAGGGCTTACACAGAGCCAAGGCCTTTTCTGCTTTTCACTCCACCCCATCAGTGAGTGGATTGGGGGTGCACAAGGAGGCGGGAGGGGACACAGCTGGGACAGCTGGCCCCAGCTGACCTAATGGATATCCCATACCATAGGGATATAAAATCTAAATATAGCATATAAAATCTAGGGGAAGAAGAAGGAAGGGGGGGGACGTTCACAGTGATGGCATTTGTCTCCTCAAGTCACTGTTACATGTGATGGAGTCCTGGAGATGGCTGAACACCTGCCTGACCATGGGGAGTGGTGAATGAATTCCTTGCTCTGCTTTGCTTGTGTGTATGGCTTTTGCTTTATCTATCAACTCTCTTTATCTCAATCCACTTTTAGCCTTCCAATTCTCACCCCCTCCCAAGGTGGGGGAATGAGTGAGTGGCTGTGTAGTGCTTAGCTGCCAGCTGGGGTTAAACCACAACCTTTTTATACAGTGCAAACATCACTGCTTTGACTGGGAAACTACCACTGTATTTACCATAATTATAGCAATTTCATTTTGATTAATAAAGAAATTTTTTACAGGAGGACAATTAATCACTGGAACAGCCTCCTCAGGCATATGGTAGAGTCCCCATCACTGGAGGTTTACAAGATGTGACTGCAAATGGTACTAAATAATCTCATCCAGGTTCCCTTTCCTATGAAAAGTTGGACCTGAAGATCATCTGATGTCCTTCCAACCTGGGCCGTACTATGATTCTAACTATGGCATAACAATAACAGGGATTTTCTCTTGTGAATCCCAGCTCTGCTTTTAACAGAATCTGCTCAAAGAAACATACCCATTTTGAAAATATATCTTTGGTAAAACTATGATATGAGAAGAAGCTCGGTGCAATTTCAGAAACTCCTTAACTATTACACTCTGACATGCTATAAGACATTGGTTTGGTGATAAGAAAATGGACAAATGCAACTCACTGGTGTTTTTGCTCTTCCTTAGCTGATGCTCTAATGGTGCTTTTAGCATTCTATTGACATCAATGTAATTCTGAAATTTTCTTCTTTTTATTTCTTCAAACCATTCTCCAGTCACTCCCTGCAGCCCTTTTTCGGACTTCTTTCTCTTAAGAAGCTTGCTAAAAAGGAAAAAAAAAAAAAATTTAAGCCGTTTTAGGTATTACAAGCCCATCATTAGGAACCCTCCCTATTGTTCATTAAAGTATTTACAGTATATCTCTACATATAATGACTTTTACAAAGTCAGCAAGACGTGATACATTCACAGCAACCACATTAAAGTTTTAGTGACAGCAACATTCTACAGTTTAACAAATGAGATTATGTGACCAGGTTAAGTGGATGACTCATATGCTTGCATTATTCTCTTCCTTGAGGAAGTGCATCTTTTTTCCTTGCAAGAATAAGGCAATTCGCACGCATTCTAAAACTAATTGAAAGTAAGATTAGTCGATCCAATAATCAAGTAAGAATAAATAACACTCTAAATAAAGCCATTTTTGAGATACTTATTCACTCATTTAAGTAGAAGCAATAACAAGATTATTTTTATTTTCAAGAGGAAGATCACTGATGCCCTGACAGTGAGGCATTCACTACACCTTTTCTATGCAAAAGAGAACAGTAAGTTGTGAATTCAGCTAATAGATATTCATGCAACATGTTCAACAAGTTTATCACATTCTCCTCTTTCCTTGATGCATAGTGATTCTCCCTGTGTTCAATACGGATGGAGGCAACTAATATTGAGTATGAATGTTCTACTACACTGAGGTGCAGCCTGAGCAAGCCACACACGTGGCTGCAACTGAAGAAGATATTTAGTAGCAAGTTCAGCTTTTAGACCAAGAGGTCACAGGAATTAACTGTTTAGCTGGACATAAAAGAACAAGGTACAGTTGCAAAGGAGTGGGAATACTGCAGTTACTTGTTTTCAAATTACATTACACTAGTGTCGAAAGTATAGATGCAAATACAGCAAATCCACACCCCAACTGATTCTGATGGCAACAAAACAAGACTCTGTGCACAGCCTGGAGATGCAATACCAATTTTTGAGCAAGGCTTTCATGTAAATCTGCCTCCTTGATCAGTGGTAAAAATCTGTGTCTAGGAATACAAATGGTCTCAGAGAACATAAGTCATTTCAGTTTTCAATTTAAATAAAAACTCACCTGAGACAATACTTCTTCAAAAACGAACTTAAAATTAAACGTCTAGTCTGGAAATTGATATATTTTGATATGGAATTTACAGAGCTCATTGTCCATACTAGGCCCTACCATGCATCTGGTGGCATCTGATGGACAGGAAGGCTGGAGGGAGACATTTTTGGGAAATGAGTATTTCCCTTGAAGAAGATTACACAGCCACATGCACGAGTACTAGCCATTCCAAATAAATTTATTACAAAGGCAAAAATGTTAATCATCCCAGATATTACCGCACCATGGGAGTGACTAAACACCGTAAATGCATTGTGCAGCCTGGAACACAGCCTAGCACTGATGTGAAACACGAGGGGACGAACAATGTGCTCTCAAGAGCCAACTCCATGACCTCACTCCTCTGGCCTTACCAAAGGGGATCCAAGATACTGGGAGGAGTAAAAGCACAGAGAGGAAGGCATGAGCTGCTCGAGGAGTGGCTGCAGACACAGGGACCGCCCGGGAAACAGCCCCGTGGCAGTTCTGCTGAAGCCCCGAAAGCGGAGAGCATTTGTTACAACCCACAGCCGCGGGCTTTGGGAAGCGGGCCGGGCCGGATCCTGCGGCCGGAACAGGCTCTGGGACCGCCGCTCCCGGGCAGGCGGCGGGGCCCTGGCGCCCCCCAGCGGCGGCCGCCGGCACCACGGCCGAGAGCCCGCTCCGGGCGCGTCCCGGGGCAGAGCCGCCAGCCCAGCGCCCGCGGCGGGGAAGCGACAGACTGACATGAAAGCAGGCATCTGCTGCACATTTGCGCATTCCAGAGCAAAGGGGAAGTATAGAAACCGCGCAACCACTCTAACATTGACCATACCAGGTACTGCACGAACATGCCTTGCACTGAGAAATGAAGTCTTGCACAAGCACTGACTTTAATGCTTAAATACTGTAAAGTCTTTACTGGTACATGCTTGGCATTATCTGTAGTTCTTATCCGTGAATGTGCTGCTTTTGAATTGTGCTGTCACCCCCCGCTCATCAAATAAATCCTTTAAACCGCTTGTGCGTATTTATATTTATGCACTCACGCAGGCCCATATACGGAACCCTATGTACATAGTTATTTGAGCAACGAATAATAGTAATACAATAAACGATATGTAACTGCAATATCGCATGACTATTAAGTATTTCTCCCTTGCAATGACTCCCAGCCAAACCACATCATTTCCCTACATACCTACATGCTCTGTCAAGTTTACATGCCCCCTCATGATACTAATGAATGACAGTTGTGAGCCAGAAGGAAAGCCCGTCTCAAGAAACAATTACAGCAGGAGATGGTATCTGCAGTCAGTATTGCAATGAATCTGCCTCTGAGGCAGCCTTATTGTTGCTCGGATTACACATTATGTATTGAGCCACTGCTCCATAGGAGTGTCAAAACATCTATTGCCCTCTAAACTGAATGTACTAATCCTGCTTCCCAGTCTGCTCCATCTATCCTTACTCCTCATTTGTCTACAGCTACTTTTGTACATTTGGAGCTACTACATTTTGAGTGGAGACAACATCCTTGTTACTGGGAAAAGTACCTACAAACTGTTGTGGGATTGAAGGCAAATCCATTCCCAGGATTACTTACAGGAGACTGCTCCACAAACCAGAGCAGGCAGCAATCCTAAATGACCTCACAGGCTCATTACCTTTTCCCATCTATTATTCTGCACAGCATCTAAACTAATGAATCACTCAGGAGCAATTTCTTCGCACTGTTTTAAAAAACATCTCTTCCTTACTGGCACAAGGATGTCCCAGTATTACTTACAGACATCTCCAGGGAAAAGTTAACCTAAAGGTTTGTATGCACTAGACTTTCATGTGGGTTATCATAAATACTGTTAATAGATGGGTAGCCTCCTCCGCCACTTCCTGTTAGGATAATAAGGAGCTTTAAATGCTACTGTAAGAGGAAAGGTATTTTCTTTACCAACTTCACTCTGAATATAGAGAAGAACACGTGTTCAAGGTAGTAGAAACTGGGTTGCCAAAGAGGACATCTGGGAACAATGCTGGTTTTTGCAGGGGACAGAGAACTCTATCCCATTTTTGCTAAAGCAGAAATTATGATTCCTATTGAATTTAGCAGAGGAGGATTTGGCCCTAAATGACTCTTACCACACACTTCATAAGAGAACAAATAAACAGCAACTACGAAGAATGAGGAATGGCACCAGGTGAACAATAAGCAGATCCAATCTGCTCATTGGATCAAGCTCTCAGTGTCTGAAAAGACAAGGCTGAAAGAATTGCAGATAAAAACAGTGTTGAAAGCATTAGATAAAAACTACAGCAGCGCAGATAACATGCAGAAACAGTAACCTAAGCCAAGCTTTTCTCTTTACTCTGTTCACACTCCTTGCTTTGTCAGGAAGAAAAAGCTGGAGATGTTAAAAAACAGTGCCCGAAAAACCTGTTCTTTCCTAATTTTTACTTCAACTTATCCCCTTCCCACTGCTTTATACATCATGCTGCACTAGTGAACTGTACAACTCCATAATTTCTATAATCAGCTATTTTTCTAGAAAACTGACTGTTGTCACAGCCATGAGTAGCTCTAAAATGCATATGCAATAATATTTTCTTACTTATAGTTCCTTCTAATTTTATGAAAATAATTTAAAGACACACTTCCAAGTTATCATCTTATTTGGAAAAAAGGGGGGGAAAAAGTACTACTGACAAAGGCAAAAGCTACCACAGCTGAAGTAATTTGAAAAAAAATATTATCTGTCATTTCCTGGAAACATATAATAGCAATAATGACAACATTCTGGTTTCCAAGGTGCCAGAGAAGCTCCTGTGACAGGTTAGTCCTACCAAGAAGAAAAACAGTGATACTGAGTCAACACACTCTTTCCTAGTACACCAGACACCCGACAGGTGTGTCATTATTCTTAGGCAGTCTTTATTCTTAATAGATGGTACACTTTTACTCACATTAAAGCATCTTTTGTTTATTTTTCTTTCTTACTATTGTGTGTTTGGCTAATGAAAATGAACCAAGTCAGCCTCATTATTACATGTAAGACACATTATGCACAAGTAGATGAATCACAGAGGAAAAATTACTCCTGTGTTTTGGTTGCACATACTACAAGACAATGTAAAAAGATCTAACTGAAAACACACTTCTTTTTTTATTTGATATTTGTAAAATTAAACATTTCTGCAGTAATTCTCGAAAAATCAAGGTCTCCTCTAGCTTGATGAACAAAATGTGTTGGCAATAATGCTTGAATCTAACTTGCTATGTCGTTGCCAATCAACCACCCATATTGAATTTTGTCTTCCCCTGAAATACCAGTTTTCTGTCTAAATCTTCATCCTTTTCATCCTTTTGTCATTTTTGTTATTATGTATTCATTTTAAAATGCCCATTAACTCACTAAGTTGCCCTCAGACGCATTTATCTGAGTGTGTGACCAATAAAACTGTAGATGTGCATGGGCAAAGAGGATGGGCCACAACAAGGAAGAACAAAGAGTGTGTGGGCTCGGTGTTTGTTACTGACCAGGACCCAAACACCAATAAATGTAAAGGAAGGACTTTCACTCTCCTGAACAGGCATCAGGTCACGCTGCGGGAGGGAGTCCCCTAGTGGTGACACCCCTGAACGGAAAGGAGCAACTGGAAGTGCCAAGAAATAGTCACCTGAAGGCCAGGGGTGCTCAGCACTGAACTGTATGGGATATGTTTTCAGTTCCACTTTCATGGTCACATGAAGTTGCCAGCTCACAATTATCCCTAAACATTTAGATTCTGGAAATGTGCAAAACCAGGACACAGAAGACAGAAGAAAGTGAAAAGGGAATTAATCTTCTCTAGTTTTTCCTCCCAGACTGTACATTTAATAGGCAGAAGTACTTAAAACACAAAGATCCCACTTCTGCACATGATCTTGATATGTGCCCTGAAGTATCCTTTCAAACAGCAAGTAGGGCTACATAAACAGATACCTGAAAACAGAAATATAATTTTGTCCTTAGAACACTTTTCTGAGAATAGGTATCAGATTCACACATTAAGTCAGGGATACAGTCAGGGAATATGTGAGTTAAAGGCAGAACATCTCTTCTTCCCTTACTAAAGTTCTACCTTGTCTGCTCATGGGGAGCATTTCTATTTCAACCTCTCCTCTTCTTAATTAAAGAGTAGAATAATCTGACATTATTACACTATCTCTATTCAGCAAATTTATTCTTTTACATTAAAGCTGATCATCTGCTTTGAGATAGCCTAATCCAGTGGCATTGTGTGCATTCCTTATACACAACCCACAAAGACAGCGAGACTGTGAGCACACATGACACATTCTCATTGGACTCCCAGTGCACATCGAATACTTCTACTCTGTAAGTCGCAATGTCTTTTGTGTCTACAATACTGTAACTTAAGCACTCTCTGTATAGTGACCAAAAGTTACCTCTGTTTTCTCCAAAACATTAACTTCTCATATTAAACTATGTGAAATTAATATACTTACACTAGCTGCTGTTTTCCTTCACCAAGTCCAACACTCCTTTCCCCCTGAAGCTTTTGTCTGCTTTCCTGAGTAAGAGCATGGAATGACACTTTTCCTTTGAAATGGAAAACTAGAAAATGTTCTAAGGGCAAGAACAAAGGTTAATTCTCATGCTGACTACATAACTCCTCTGTTCTGGCAGCTCAGGAATCAGAAGCTCTCAGTTAAAGCTCTGAAATCAGAAGCTCAATGAGTGTCTTCAAAAAGTTACGTTTTCAAAATACAGAGCATTGAAAATTGAGATCACAGGAGCTGAGGGTGATTAATCATGCATCTCAAGGTGTAACAATGCCTCAAAACATTACTTTTAACATGAAACTATTTCTTTAGCAGCTACCCTGAGTTTACAGTGAAAACATCATTTCAGCCCTGTTGGAAAAAACAGAGAAGTCTGTAAGTACAGATCTTTTAGCGGTTATACATACTTAGAAAATGAAAGCTTTTAGTCCTTTGGGCAGCTGGTCACGAAGAATGAATGAGATGGAATACTGCTAGGAATGTCACAGCTGTAGGTGACTCTCCAGTGTGGGCTGACTCTCTGCCATTCCCTTCACAATGTGTGCAAAACAGGGGAAAGCTCTGTTCTGTGAATGTTTTATCAATCAGTTACAATGTCTCTGGAGACTACAAATAACAGTCAAGAAAAAAGGGTGTTACTTTACTATACTGTTAATATTTGCAAGCTACCTACCAATATTATATGGTAATAACAAAACAAATCCATGATGCAATGGAAAGAAAAGCCACCTATCATCATTAAAGTGTGTCACATAGCTTCAGATGGTAGTAATTAATGTCTCTAATGAGATTACTTCATTAGGAATTTCTATTAATATGAATTCATGCTAATGGGGGCAATGGATATAATTCTCAATGTAAAGATTCTGATTTGTTTGCAGTATAGATGTAGTCTCAGTCCAGAAACACTGCATGCCAGGAATAAGTTTTGAGCTCCTGAATTTCTGTCCCAGAAATCTTACATGGAAATGTAAGATGTATTCCATGTGGACCACATGATGGGTTGAAAGGCTGAGGATCAGGTCGCTCAATAAATCTGAAGCAAATGATTAACAGCAGGCATATTTACTCTTCCAGGGTAGAGCTGCTAGTTGATTACAATCAACTTTCATAAATATTGATAGCATGCAAAGAGACAGTCGTCTATTGCAAGTAATTTACAGCTCAGTCACATATTATAAACTTAACTGCCTTACAAAGACATACAATGCAGATGTTCTTCCTCATGTTATTGTTTGACTTTCTTTATGTAAAGCCTTTCCTAACAAACAACATAAGAAAAAATCCCCAAGAAACAAGAAACAAAACACAGGCCAGGTAAGAGGGGAAATTGAAAGAGGGGAATTGGTTTCAAATTAGGAGCATATCCTCACCTCTACAAGTAGGTTTGTGTATGATGGCCCATGGGTCTGTACAGAGCTCTAAAACTGAGAGGTTCCAAACAGGCTTAGACATTTGCTTGTACAGAGCTAAGCCTGAATCCTAGGGCTCTCAAAATACACCTTTGCAATCTCAGATAATTGTGCACAGTCTCACATCGAGCAGGGTTTACAGTTCTGGACAACAGAAGTAAGACAGGTCAGTGTACCTGCACACAGTTTATGTATTACTGTAACACTACAAAAGCCTCATTTACATTGCTTTAAATTAAGGAAAGAGGTAATAAGAATTAATATAAGCTTTAAAAGTTGACACAGTGGGTGTTGTTCATCTGCAAATGTAATGCTTATATGTATGTAATATATGTACATGTATGTAATATATACCTACACAGAGAACCTCTGCTATAGTACCTTAGACTCTCATAGTTTATCACAACTCTTCCACTGGAAATAGAAATATTATAGTATAATATCACTTTAAAATATTATATTTACATGTATATAATTTTACATATATTAAAGAACACACATATACACATATAAATATGTATTTAAGAATACACAAGTCTATAATGTGGAAAGAAACAGCACCCCAGACACATTGCTGCAGCTTTTCCTGACTGCAGCTTTCTGCACTCAGACCCCTACTGATCTAAAAATCCAAAGACACAGCAAGCAGAAGTGTTACAGTTCCTTGACTATTCCAACAACAAAGTAAAATCCATGTAATTTATGTGCTATAAAGTGTAAGCAGACAGTACTTTCCATCATTTACTCTTAGCTTTTGTGGTTTTGATGTGTTTGTTCACAGTTAATATGGTACCAGTACATGGATTTATTTATTTCTGAGGTAAGACTGAGAAAAAGGAGATCGTTTCTGTCAGGAGTTTAAAATGCAGACATTTAAATACAGTTTATTATAGTTAACAGTGTTAACATAATAATTTAGCTGCAAAGAAGGATTAGAAATACATTTCATATGAACTTTTAGATGCACGTGTCCTCAGAACAAGTCCCAAAGACCTGCTTTAATGAATTTCTTGCATGAAATACATACGTAGTGAATTTTTTCAGACTGTAAGCTCCAAGGAAATAAGTAATTTTTCAATTTAAAACGAACACCTGAAAGACCAAACTGAGATCAGGCCTTAGTTTATATAGCCCTGTGTTAAATTTCTGGAGCAGAAAAGAAAATAGGGTCTCCGTGCCCAAACTCAAAACTCCAGTGTGCCAAACTCCACTCGATTTGAAAACTAGATTCAGAGAGTAAAAAGATTTTAAAGGATAATTAAATTCAGTATACACAAACCACTGACAAAACCTAAATTTAAAAGAGGAAAAGGAGATGGACACACACAACAATTTTCAAATGCCATCAAAACAGTATCTGACAGAAACCAGTGAACATCAGCTGGAGTCCTAACACACAGCCCAAGTAGCTTTGCTCCCAGCTGTTAGCCAGGCCTCGCCAAGAGCCATGTCTGCGGGAGGTGCAAGTGCTGCCTGTCTGGATGGACATGGGAGTTTGGAGTACATTGGGGACCAAATCCAGCAAAACTCCAGCACCTTAGGCTTCACTATGGAAAGCAGGTGCTGCAGTCTTTGACAGGCCTACATGACACACGTAACCTGAGCACAGGAGCTCTACTCTCACTACTGGAGAACAGCTGTGCTGGTATGCGTGGGCCACTCTGAACATGAATCAGATGTGTTTCTGTGAAACACTTCTTTGAATTTCTGGCATAACCAATTTACTATTTCTGAAATACATGCAAGGACTTGAAGGTGTTGGGACACAGTGTGTAGAAGCTGTCAGCATGAGAAAATCATTCTCTTCTCCTCGTACAGACACCTCAACATCTCTCTGCTTGCTTAGTATAAGCTAAGTATAAAGCCATCTTCTTCCACCTAATGTCAATTTCCAATTTCAACTAATGTCAATTACTAATTTAACTTCTGCACTTGAATTGTGGAGGAGACAAGGTGTTGAGAATATAGAAACATTACTACTGGAAAGATCAAACCTGGGAAGTGTGCAGACTTCCTACAAAGTGCACAAGACTGTAACTGGGTCACAAGTCCATGGAAAACCTAAAAAAATTGGACTGCTCTGCATTAGCTATTCCAGAATAACTTCTCATATTGACTGTCTACTCAGTAGTTAGTGCTTGCCTGCTCTGCTGTGTCTGACCTATTTATTCTTGAAGCCTGGTCAATTTACCTATATCGACAGAGTTCAATAAATTCTACTTTTACCATTAAGCTTGGACTTAGAAAATGTCTGCCTATGACTTAACAGTAATTCTTTGCTTAAATCTGATCAATTTCAACACCGTCTTATTTTTGGCAGCCCTAGTGACATCAGAAAGTTAGCTCAAATAATAACAATAATAATCTGTGATTTCCACTTTTACACTGTTTGGTCACTTGAAAATGCAAACATTAGTCTCAATGGTCCGAAAGACCTAGCACAAGGCCTGTGTTTGAATGAGCATGGGTGAAAGTGCCCTGAGAACGTCCTTCCCGCTCCTGTGGGTTTGGCTGCCTAGGACCCGGACCAGCTTGGGAAGAGCAGAGCTGGGTGTCCTTAGAGAAAGGTGTCGTGAAGACAACAGCCACAGGCCTCAGCAAGGGCGAGCCCTCCTTCCCCTGGGAGCTGTGTTTAAGCACAGGCTGTCCCACTGGGCCATGCTCCAGTTACAGCCCCAGATGCATCCCCAGCTCTGTCTGTGTACGGCCACTGCCTTGACCCCTGGGCTGACAGCCCAACTTGGCCTCAAGCCCGGCCACCTCACCCCTGGCTTGCCCGGCCATCACGGGGCCATGGCTGACCCTAGTCACTGTCTCCAGGTCTGACCCTGACATGACTTCTTGGCTTGACCATGGCCCTGCACCATCATCCCAGCCCTGCCCCGTGACCACCAGACTGTGGTGGACCTGGCTGCCATCAGCAGGACTGACCCCAACCCTGAGCGTGACTCAGCCCCACAGCCGGGACCCGGCCCTGCTACGCCACCACAGCCATCCCTGGGGCCACCCAACTGTGTCACTGGGGACAGGCCCTGGTGGCCAGGCACTGCCCTGCCAGCCCCATGGGGAGCAACTGTGGGGAGCCAACATGGCCCCAGTAACCTAAAGAAAGAAGTACATTCAGTGTCCTACAGACAGGCTCTTCCAAATGTAACACACCTCAAAAGGTTCTTCCTTCTGCCACCACACACACCACAGGAAACCCCCTACCCTCAAACACCAAGTGCAAATCTTTAGAGGAAAGGATTGACACTGAAATTAGTTCACTGTGAAAGGACAAAACCAACGAGCTGGCAGCAATTCTGGTCCGGACCCTGCTCTGTAAAATGTATAACTGGAGTTACACCACAGACTTTGATCTAGTTAGCCGAGATGCACAGAGCTGAAAAGCAACAGAGAAAATGGCACACATAGTGCCTACCTGCCCCTGGCCATTTCTACTTGCTCTTCCTCACCCTGTGTGAAGCCCCAGTCCATGAGTCTAGACCCCACCACAAGATAGACTATTGAAAAACACAATGAGGAAAAAACTTGATAGGCAACTTACCAATTACATTTGATTACAGTACCCCCACTCAAACAAGGGAAGTCCCAAAATGGGATTCTTATTCAATGGTAATTGTTTACCAAATTGAGCAAAAGTTTTTAAATCCCGGTCTTCCCTGCCATTTTTGCTCCTATTTGCACTTCTTTAGCATATTAGCCCTTCAGGGCTCCAAGGACCTATTTTCCTAAGTGTTGACAAACCACTAAACACGCCAGTGGCACAGTATCAGTGGTAAGTAATAATAGTATCTCCTCCACAAACACGACACAGTGGAACTTGCACCCTGAAACATTCCCGGGTGGAGTATCTCTTATGAAAGAATTTCTTTATTAATGCTTTGTTCAGGGAGGGAGCTCCACTGAAACAAAAATATACCCAAGTAATGCTGTCCTGGTATCCTGTCTGCTCTCCTCACCCATGCAGCTCATGTATTTTGGAGCTGATTTTAAAAACTCTTTGTAATTATGAGGACTTGAGTCCCAAATCTAGATCTCTAACACCCAATAAGTTATTCTTAGTCTCCAAGAAGGTAAACAGGACTACTTTTGTGAATATGACAAAATAAAGCCTGCAATGGTAGACCCCTCAAATTGTAAGCAAGGCAATATAATTGAAGCACCAAGCATGAATATGCTCAAATACCTACAAAACTGAGTATGTCTGCACTTCTGCAACAAATGTCTTCCTAAAGTTATGAGTATGGTGAAAAAATACATTTCCAACACAGGATTTTATTCCCACCTTCTACTGCCAGACCTGTGAGAGAAAATGTCAGTCAAGAGAATACAGTAAGGAATTACTTGCAACAAATGAACTCAGTAAATGATCTGCCGTGAGGCAGTAAGAACAGTTGTGTGCCTGTAACAAATAACTGCGTCCAAGTGATTTATTGTAGAGACTGTCCAGAACGGTCCAAGGAGGGGATTCATCTTTCCCACAACACTCATCTGTTGTTAATGGGTCAGCAAGAGTGGAACACTGAGTGGTGCTGACTGTACCTCCCAATTAATTTAATATGCTTTTCATCTTTAAATTTGAGGGTAAATTAAAATAAACCTTTGTTTTGCTGCCATCTTTCCCCATTATCATCTGCAAAATAAATCTACTAAACTACCACCTGTCCCGCCAAAAGCATAAACCAACCTGGAAAAGAGCAAAACAAATTAAATGAAATGGAATGAGTACTCTTCCCTCCCAAAAGCTTCATTTCCCTTTCCACTTTTTTTCAGTTCCTATTCATAGACAGTGACTGAGGTACTAGATATGTTGTAGAGCTGTCAATTAATATTTTGCCATTCTTCCTACCAAAAAAAGAAAAAATCCTTACATAATACATGCACAGTTCTCAAAACACAATCTAGAAAGCAAATTGGTATTAGACGAGGTACCTCTAATACCAATTCAGTTCATTTCCCTATTCTGTGGTTCAGTCTCTCAGTTATTTTCAATGTCTCATTTCTCAAGAACTAATAAACAAAAACAGCACAAGACTATTGTATGCAGTCATAATAGGAGCATTATATAAAACAGCCAAGTCTCCTAAATAGAAGTTAATTATTAAAGAATACAGAGCTCTTGTGCCCTTTTACATGCATTTTCTATTTATCCATAGCTCTTCTACTGTATCTAGCAACCGTTCATTATTTGGACAGCCTGCAACTGTACAAACTACCTGTTCCCATGCCACATTCCCCTACCTGCTGCCTCTTTTAAGTAGCTGGCTCCATGTCTCCTGGCTCTTCTCATCTCAGCTGCTTTCTCTGGGCCTTGATGCAGTTCCAGGGGTGGAGGTGCATCTCTACACCCAGTGTTCAGACACTGAGACATCAGCGACCCAAAGCTGACTGGAATGACACCTGCTTGGGCACTGTCTGTCTCTCCACACTGCAGAGGGAGGAGCTGCCTTGGAGATAAAAAGCTCCACCTCTGAATCACATAGCTTCATGCCCTAATGCTGCTGAGCCTTCCTACAGTGACTGCCAGTTCCCCTGCTACCTGCCAAGCTCTGAAGTATTGTCCTGAAGAGATGGAAGGCAGTCAGCCTCTCTTTGCCCAGCCCATTTACTTCATCAATAAAGGACAGAAAAGAGAAGCACCTACAGGTTTGTTTAGCTTTTGGGACCTGGAGCAAATATTAGCTGTCAATTCTTTTTTAATTTCTGTCCCCAGCAGCTGCAGAACAAAGCTTAAGAAGAGTGCACCCTCAAGTCTTGAAACAGTAAGTCAAATAATATCTTGAATGTTTTTATGTTGTGATTTTCAGGCCTATTTCATTACACATGGAAAGTTGATCTGTGGTATTAATAATCACACGAGCATTCATTGTGTTCTTATGGAAACTGAATTGTTGGGGAGCCATCTGAACATGATACTGCACTGTGAACATACTGTATTCCTTCCTGTTTTCTCCTGGGCATCTCATTGTAACTGAAATATTTGTGACAAGGAACCTCCTTCCATGAGCATCTGTAAAATCATCAGTTTCATTAACCAAGCTTACTAAAATAGCATTTCATGACTTGAGTTGGACTTCTGCCTTAATACTGCAAATACTATTACGGAACAATGCATGTATATTGATATACAAACCTTAAACTCCATCTCTCTTCCATGCTAACATTTATGATAAATGAAATTTTCTTTGCATTGGTATTATGAATGAAACTGGATTGGATGAGCAAAGAAACCTGAAGGCAAGGGCTACCCAAGTTCAAAACAAATACGTATTTTTTCCTTTAAATTATTAAATAAGTGATTAATAAGTTTCTGAACTATTTTCAGTGTTTATAGAAGTGAACCGCCATATGAGTTATACCAAAGCTGACTGTTGCTGCTTCTCTGAACTTGTTTCAAGGAAGAAGGAGGCAGGTACGGCTGGTTTGCGGTGGCTGCTCAAAGGTACTGCTGAGAGGAGCCACGAGAGGGCACTGGAAGGAGAAAACAAGCCAAAAACTGCAGTTCCGGGAACCAGCAGGCCAGGAAACAGCAGGAGCTCTGCTCCCTGCCCGTAGCGAGAGTAAATTAAGGTCCAACAGGACACACAGTTCATTTCTGTATAAAAGCGAAAGCTATACTGAAAGGTGTCCCAGACCAGGCCTAGAGGTCTGAAGCCTGCCAAGGGAGCCAGGAAAGGGCCAACGGTACCCGGAGAACGTGCTGGGGCATCAGGAGCAACAGGAGGGGACAGCACCAAGCACAGCTGAGAACGACAAAAATGCGCACAATTGACAACCTAACTCACACGGTCCTGCTCTACAAAAGGCTACAAAGAGAAAGAGAGATGAGAGAGGTTGTATAAAGCAACCTTTTCCCAGAAAATATCCCCATTATGCACTTAATTTCATAAAGGCATGGGCTGTCTGGATGAAGAGAGATCCAGTGGTTCTACCCAGTGTAGGTAAGCAACAAGAAAAGAAAAAAAAAGTATTTGTCAGGAAACAATTGCAAGCTCAACACATTTGAGGAAGTCAGAATAAACCACAGAGAATGTCAGAATTCATCTTCTGACCTTACTTCTTATTTCATCTTTCAAAATTAACTGGCATTAACATTTTTCAATATAACTAACGTAGCTTGTTCCTGCTTTTTGGATTCCAGAGTTATATCAGGAATGAATTGCAATTCTTCATTGATCTTTTAAGAGACTGACAGACAGCTACATGCTTGCTTGTATGACATCAAACAGTATGGACAGGATCAGCGCAGTCATTAGAACCTGACTTTGGTCTGCCAGCAGATGCTTAATTCCCTCTGTCAATCCAGTCTAGATTGGTCTATACTGGAAAATGCTATATTATAAATACAGATGGTCACTGAAAAAAACTTGACCAGTTTGTTATTGACCACTGGTTGTTACTAATTTTCTCCCTGGTCCTGCCCAGTTCCAACTAGCTCTTTCCAAAACCACGCTCAAGAGCAGTTTGAAGGGCAACTCACTTCACTAACTTTGTGCGAAAAGAGTAGTCTTAATGAAATTGCTCCTTCCATTCCACAGCATCTTCTATATACCCTGTTTGACTGACAGCATAAATCAAATAGCTTCAAAATCACACTCTGAAAATATTCCAGGAGTGGGCTGCCACAGTTCTCAGGCATTATTTTAAAACTTTTAAACCAAAAAAAATGAAGTAATAATAATAAGAATGACAAGAAGGCAGGCATATGGGACAAAGAGGAACAAATGCAATTTTGTTTAGAGCCTCTGAAGTTCACTGTGGTCATATAGGAACTGCAAGATTTGGCCCTCCAGGGTGATCACTGTTATTACTTTGATTATAGTAGCACAGGGCAACACCACACAGACTGGAATCTGTCTGCTCCCGATGGAAGTCCTCTGGCCTGAAGAGCTTACAGTCTAAATAACACCAGGTAGACAAGTGGAGTGAGAAAGAAAGTACTTTTATTAGGCCCAAGAGAGAGCAAGAAACTTGCCCAAGGACATATACCTTTGACAGATACAGGGTTTAACCTAGATTTTCAGTAGGGCGCCTTGGTCATAAACACTCCACCTACCTTCCACTCAACTTGTGAATGACTCTTCAGCTGAGATTTAAATAGACTACATCTCAGTAAAGCATAACCAGAAACATCCTGTTATACCACATTTATTTTGACAGCTTTCACGTAGAGAACATTTTCTACTAACAAAGTCCTAAGCGCACAGATGAAGAAACAAATACAAATTTGGGGGCAGGTGAAAGCCTTGAGCTCAAGAGCAGGCTACTGCTTCACAAGACTCTCTACAGCATTGGACGCTTCAATGCATTTGCTTCAGCTTTAGTCCTAAAAACTTTAAGAGTTTTAAACTTGTGGCTCTCCAGCTATGTAATTCCCTGCATCCAGCAAAATCTTCCTCCCTTTTGGGGGGGTCATAATAAGGCACACGGAACAGAAATTAATCAGAAAAAGAAAAGTAATACCAAATTATGGAAGAAAGAAATCGCCAAACTTAACTCAGTCTAGGTTCACATGCCACAGAAAACTAAGACGAGTTTTAGATGTAAGTCAGTGTTGACACATAATATTTAACCATGCCCATCATAAAATCCACTTTACTGAAATATAAAACACACAGTACAAAAACCCACTTGAAGCAAATGTTACTAATTAACATTCCTTCTACCTCTTACATGAAAGCATTACTTGTGAAAAGGGCCCACTTGCAAATCTAAGAGGACACTGCCTCTCACTTTCACAACGTGCCAAAAGTCATACCTGCGGGAAGAAATGATAACCTTTAATAATAAACGGCTCATTTTCCAGCATAATTTCTATTACTTCATCGACCTTTGCTTTCAATATCAACACAAATAGCTTTGATGATTACACAAAGGGGAAATATGAGTTAGAAGCAAGGTCGAGGTGCCATAAGGCAGAGAGAATTCAATTAAGTCACTTTCACGAGTCCTGTGAACTACCTTTCACGCAGGTGAGTGCCTGGCTTTGTTTCCAAAAGCTGCCAGGATCGATTCAAAAGCCGCAGAGCTGCCACGTTTCCCTGCAAGGTCCAGCACAGCTTCCCTGTCTCCGTGGTCTCCCGGGTACCGGTGTTTGGCCCGCACCCCATGCCAGCGGCACGGTGAAGCACAGAAGCGGCCTCCTCCTCCTCCTCGGGGAAGGAGAGGTGCCACGGGGAGCCGCAGCCGTGACTCAGAGCCGCCTCTGTCACAATATGCATTTCCCAAACGTCCCGATGCTTCAGGTGCCCGGCCGGACGGCTCCGGCGGCAGCCGGCGCTGGCGGGAGGCTCTGGCGGGAGGCTCTGGCGCTCCCCGATGCCCCGGCAGGACCGCCGGGAGCTCAGCTCTCCCTGCCGCGCAGCACCGCTGCCCCGCGCCACCTGGCCGGAGCAGACCTTTCCCCGCGGGGCGCCCGCCGCGCCGCCCCTTTCCCGCTCTTCCCGTCGGGATGAAGCGGCCGCGGCTCCGCCGCCTCCCCGCGCCGCCGGGCTGGGGCCGTGCGCCCTCCGCAAACCCCGTTCCGCGCCCTCCGCCTCCGCGGGGGCGCGATGGGCACCGACAGGACGGGGGTGAAAGCCGGTACCTGACTCTGTCCTTCTCTGCCCGCCGGAGCTCCGCGTCCCTCTGCAGCACCTGGAAAATCGCCCTGGCTTCCTCTTCGTTCAGAAAACTGAGATCTGGCCCCTGAGGCGCTGCGGTCATGGCTTTGCTTATCGGCGGCGGGCGGGCGGAGGCGGGCGGGCAGCGCTGACCCCCACGCAGCGCGCAGCCACAGCAGCATGGCCGGACGCCGGGCGGACCGCGCACGCCGGCACCGCGGGACGCGCGTGTCCCTGAACGGCGACAGCCGCAGCGGCCACCGCCCGGAACCGCCCGGGCGCGGGGCGGGCAACTCCCTCCGGAGCGACCCGCAGCGCAGCCCGGCGGGGCGGGGCGGGGCAGGGCAGGGCAGGGCAGGGCAGGGAGGAGCCGAGAGGCGGCACCGCTGTCGGGGCCGGAGCCGGAATCGGAGTCAGCCTTGGCATTGGAGTCGCCGCTCGCCCCATGCTCATGTCCCGCCGCGAGCCCACGGCTGAGTCGGGTGATGCGCTGAGCACTCGGCGCGGTGTCTGCTTTGGCGCTGTCCGGGAGCACACGCCCGCACGGGGGGCCGCTGCGGTTCCCCATGGCGGTGACGGCCCGGTTCCCGCCCGGCAGCCCCGGCACGTCTGTGCCCGGCTCCCCGCGGCACCCGAGCGCGGCCCCGCCGCTCTGCCCGGCAGCCCCTCCGTGGAGCCCGCCGCGTCCCGCTGCAGGAGGACGTGCCCGTAGTCTTGCGGAGTGGATACAAAGCGGCAACTTTTCCACCAGGGAAGAACGGGGCAGTGTTTCCTGTGTTTGCTATTTACTCTCCTTTAAGGTTTTCCTGAAGAAATAGTACAGAACATAAGTCCTTGACCTGGGAGTTATAATCACATCTCAGAAGTAATTTCATCCTGATTCCATTGTAATGGCTCTAATGCAACTCAGCTCTGTGCTGGTGGGAGCACGACGAATTGCTGTGTCTCTCCAAAGTATGTGTCTGACTAGTACACTGTACTAGTTGAATACTTTGTAAAATGTCCGTTCAAATTTTTACATCAAAGAAGAGCTTTATTCAGGGCCGAACTGCAGATGGAGAAAGAGAATTATGGTGAACTATTTCAGGCTGAGAAATTTGGGGCTGTTCAGCCTGGAAAAGAGAAGGTTTGTTGTGGGGACCTTGTAACAACCTTCCAGTATCTGAAGGGGACCTACAGGGAAGCCAGAGAGGGATTCTTTGTTAGGAACTGTAGTGGTAGGACAAGGAGTAATGGGTACAAATTGAAAGAGGTGAAATTTAGGTTAGATATTAGGAAGAATTTTTATACTGTGAGAGTGGTGAGGTACTGGAACAGGTTGCTCAGGGAGGTTGTGGATGCCCCAATCCTGGCAGTGTTCAAGGCCAGGTTGGACAGGGCAACCCTGGTCTAGTGGGAGGTGTCCCTGCCCATGGCAGGGGGGTTGAGACTAGATGATCTTTAAGGTCCCTTCCAAACCCTTAACATTCTCTGGTTCTATGAAAGAAAATACAATTTTTGTTATGGCAAAGCAAGTCAGTGGGAAAAGGCAGGGCAGTGTGCAGCAGGAGTTGGGCTGTGATGCACGCAGCCACTCTCCCACTCTGCAGCAGGGGGCTGCGCGAGAATGTTTCTCCACTAGGAAGTTGAGTGGTGCAAGTGGAAATAAGGGCTTCAGAGCACAGCGGGAATAATAGGTTGCAGGAGGTTCCTGGTTTTGGCAGAGCTTCTGGCATCATTTGTCGGACCCACAGAGGAACTTACCTGATTCCTGGTAACCAAACAACAAAAGCAAGGCTATGAGAGAATTGATAAAAATGTAAGAAAGCAAACTATGAAGAATTATGATGTGGAGAGGGTGTGTCTCTGACAGAGAAAAGAAGGTGAATTTCTAAAAGTGTATGAGAGACGCTTCTGGGTAAAGTCCAAGCATGTTGTTTCTAAAGGTGCAAGGGCCACAGCTGTCCCTGGTGCACTAGGAGAACTTCCTCCTAAGAGTAAACGTCCTGTGCTTCCCATTCTGTTGCATTGAGTGACTGTTTCACCAGCAGAAGCTGAGTGCATGGAGTTCTCCCAGGGAGTCTCCCAGGCAGTGAATTAGACATCACTCTCCCTTTCTGACTGGCACCTGCAGGATATGGTAAGCAGTTGCTCACTGTGCTTCTGCATCATGCTGGATCTGCTCCCACAGCTGGGGCAGAACATGGTAACATTTTTTTCTGCACATCCATTGCAATGAAGCTCATCAATGCCCACACTTGCCTTCAAAAGCAATGTTTCATCTTATTGGTGAGTTGTGGTCTTTTAACTTCTTGTGCACACTTATAAGATGTCCCTACTTGTTGCAGGAGATTAGACTTGATGACCTTTTAATTCCCTCCCAAACCAAACCATTCTGTGATTCTATGGTGAAAAATAAATACATACATACAGAATATATAGGAAGGCTGTGCATTTTCTTACGGTTTTGTAAAGCAAGTTATGTAATACAATTCTTACAAATAAAGGGTGACATTTCCCCACAAATTTGGTGACTATCTATAATTGTATTTATCCTGTCTGTAAGTCAAGAATGGAATTGTATTTCTAAGTTTCAGTCAATCTTTTTCTCCGTTTCTAGAAATCTGATTAATGGTACTTTTTTCTTCACATCATTAAAATCTTTGTTGGCATATTTTTAGTGCAGAGGGAAGGAGTGACAAGATGTTTATTTAATGTATAAGCAATGTATAGTCTTTCAGATAATAAGGAAGAAATGTTTTTTGTTGTCTAAAAAGCAATGGAATTGTTTAGAAGAGTGACAAGTACATACACTAATGGCTTTAGAGGGAGGCTGCAAGACCACAGCGATAATTATATTTCAATGGCTTTTATCCAGAATACTTAGAGATTTGGGCATAGCCATTTGTATAATGAGAAGACCTTTGTTTTTCACAGCATCTTTGGTACGTCACATAAGCATTAGAAAATGTGTGTTGAACCATGACTAGAAGGAGCTCCTATCTATGGAGTCTTTTACCAGAAATTTATTTTGTGAAAAATAACCCCATTTCCAAATGGGAATGTCTTTTCCTTACTCCACCTCACTTACAATTTATGTCTTTTCCATGTATGGATCATGATGGCAAGAAAACACTGCCTGTATTTCACTATTTAGAGTCTCTTGCACCTTATGTGCTTTAATTTCTGCTCCATAAACCTAAGATAAGATACATGCTTTAATTTTTTTTCCATGGTTTTTAGCTAACAGCTGTTCCAGGAAGATACAGAGGTGTTTCTTGTAAATGAGTAGTGTTTTCCGGTTTAAAAACCTGAAACAGAGCGCCAAAATAGCATATGAGAGGCTGCAGACATGAGACATCATTAGTAATCTTAATTGCGAATGCCACTAAAGAGGATGCTGACACACATACCTTAATTATAGGGCAAATTCTTCAAAAATTGCATTTCACAAATACTGCTGTGCTAATGGGTGGTGCTAACTCCACTTATTCTCAGTGGAGGAATTCAATGTGTAGGTTTCTGGAAAGCCAGAAAGATTGATTCTAAAAGTTGGTCTGTACCTAGGAAATTGAGAAGAATGTGCAGAAGGGTTGGTTAAATCTTGTAGCAGTTGGCCTTGAGGCTCATATCAGCCTTGAGGCTTGAAAGAACTCTAAGGTCTTGTCTGTTCCTGTTGAACTAATTACTGTGTAAATTGTCAGCCAGATTACTGAAGGCTGGTTTAATTAACGCCCTGTGTTAAGTGAGAATGGCTTCATGACAAGGCAAAGCATAAATACGGAGCGTCTTTCATTTAAAATGTACTAAATCTGCTTATTGTTTTTAAAATAAATATTTTTAACACTAGGCTAGGTAAGAAATACTTGGATCAAAGTACTCATAAGGACAAAAGCAGTGCCTCTCCTCTGTTTAACAAGCCCATTGTTTATACCTCAGTTTATTCTAATAGTCATTATGTGTTGATGTGTGTTAACATCTGGAGATCCATCTGAGTTTCAGAGGACATGGAGGATTGCAGTGTATGGTTCCCACTGCCACAGGTCAGCATTTCCACTGAGCAGTGGGTGTACTCCAGGATCTTTCACTTGGCCCTCAACTCCCATTTCAAAAGTGCTTTGGACTTTCATTTAGGCATTTCAGCTGTGAAGTGGTGCACTTTGAAGATTGCCTGGACATCAAGATCCAAATGCTGTTTGTGTTTTTGTAGCTGTTTGTGTGCTACACAGCCCCTTGTGAGGCAAGGAGAGAGCCAAGGCCAGGCTGAGCAGGCTGCGGGGTGTAGACCATCACTGACCACCCTGTAAACACCACAGGCAGCAGATCAGCTCCCACAGGGACAGCCAGTCTTCAAGGAACACTGTGTTCACAAGTCACATCTTGCAGCCTGTGTCACTGCAGACTACTCCTTTTCACAATCTCCTCCAGCACTTCCTCTTGCTGAGTCTTATCATTCACCTGCTTCTTTTTTCCTCCCCAACCCTGGAGAATGGGCTGCTCCCTTCCCCCACTTTTAGACTCTGCTCTGCCCACACAGCACATTCCTCACTTTACAAGTACTGCTTGTTGCTGCTGCCTCTTGCTCCAAGGCCTTCCTACACCATACATTGTCAATATGGACTCCTCAATTTGTTTCCTGTACAGGGTTGTTTCTGCTGAAATAGACTTGTTGATACCTTAGAATGACATAAAGACATCATAGCAAGATATGATCTATTTTTTGCCAACCAGAAGAAAGGTAAGAGTGGTGTCCCAAAAGCATATTAGCATTGCATAGCAGCAAGGAAAGGTGGTTATGAGAGAGACCTCTGAAATGGTAGCTGCAGTCTGACCCTGGCACTTCATGACACTGCTGTGTATCTGGTGCTGCTTTGGAAAATAACTCCATGACACCCCTTTGTTTTGCTTTTTCCTTATGAGTGGCTGTCTGTCCTTCTTCCTCCCTTATTTTAGGATTCAGTTAATCACTAATTTAATTTGTAATAGTCATTGGGACTGCACTTTCCCTGGACTGGAAAGAAGAGAGTATTGTTAGTAGGATCCCTCATAGGGCAAGACAGATTGGGCTTGTAGGGGGTAGCTGCAGAGGGCTGCGGCCCGGAGAGGCATATGAAGCAGATTGTTACCTTTACAGCTCTAGAGTATAAAACCACTGCTTAGAACAGGAGGGTGAACATGTTTGGTTGAAATTATGCAGGGTTTCTGCTTTATTATAGGTCTGATGTCTTGACTGTCAGAGCCATAGGTTGGCTAGTACTGCATACAACATCTGCTCTCTTGGCAGAAACTAGGCAACCTTCTCTTCCTCCTTAACTAATATGTGCATAAATATAATCACCAGAGGCCAATACCTGGGACACGGCAGAATTATGCATTTAATATATTTAGGTCATATGCCAGTGCATGCAACCTATTAAGACAGGCTTGAGTAAAGGTACAAAGAACCAGGCATGACTAAATAATAAGGAAGAGATGTCATCAGAAGCAAGAAGGCAACCTTCAAAACACTGAAGTCATATCTAAATGAGGAAAATAGAAAAATTAATAAATTCTGGCTGATAATATATTAAAAAAAAAAAGAAAAAAAGAAAAAAACTGACCTGGGAGGAGCATCCTGCTGAAGATCTCTAAATAAGGACTAAACTCTTCCTCAGCACATCAAGAAGATCATCAGAGAGTCTGTAAGGCTGGTGAATGACTGGTATATAAAAGATGCACTATGGAAGACTCAGTTTGTTTTCTAAAAATGAAACTCCTACTTTACAGTTGCAAATATTTGGACAAAGACAGCCAAGTTGATGCAATCTGCTTGTACTTCTGAAGACATTTCATAGTACCATCATCAAAAGCTTCCAAGGAAACTTAGTAGTCATGACATTAAATAAAAAGTAATATTATGGGTAAACAACAGGTTACAACTTGGGAAACAGAGGGTGAGAGGACAGGTTACTTATTATAGTGGAAGAAGGTCACTGGTAACAACTGGTCACAACCACTGGTAACCACTGATTTTCCCAAAGCTCTGTGCACGCTCTTAGGTGACCTGGAAAAGAAGTGAGCAGTGAGGTGAGCAAGTTTGCTGGTGTGGTGGGAAAGTTTGTGATATGAAGATATTCAGGGTAATAAGGACAAAGGCATACTGTGAGGGAGTTTTTTGTACAAGAGGCTTTTGTAAGACAGAATGACTAGGAAAAAAATCCTGGCAAGCAGCTTTCACCAGTAAGCAATGGACTCTGAGCTGACTATTATCATTTGGATTCAAGGTCTTTATGATATGCATAACTTGTGAAAACATCAGAAAAGGAACCCAAATATTGGAATTTATTAGAAAAGGAAAAAAAAATCCATAGTTTTCTTACAGCTTATAAATGAATATGGAATTCTGTATGGAACATAGATGATGTTACATATTCCTATACCATATGAACATAGATTTCTGAATATATATTCTGAATACAAATTCATATATATTCTCCATATAAACGAGGGAATTAGAATATGGTGTTCTATAAATTCTATATGGTATGGAAGTGGTGGAAAGAAATTAACTTGGGCATTTCTTCAAGTACAAGAATGAAGGGCCACCAAATTGATCTAATAGAACTTGCTGTAATAAGGAATATGTGTTTCATGTGGCTGCAGTGGGCTCCTTGTCTTTTGGGAAAGGGCCTGGGGGTCATGGTGAACAACCCAAACGTGTTGCTTGCAGCAACAAAGCCTAACTGCATGCTGGGTTGCATTATTAAGGGTGTAGCCAGCAGGCTAGGGAAAGTGACTTCCTTGTGAACTCAAGAGGCTGCATCTGGAATGTTGTGTCCAGTTTTGGACTCCCAAATACAAGAAACATTAGCATACAGGGACAAGTCCAGTAGAGGAGCATAAAGCTGACCAGGGGGCTGCAGCCTGTGACACATGAGTACAGGCTGAGACAAATGAGTTTGTTCAGTCTGAAGAAAAGATGAAAAGGATTTACTTGTGTACAACTTTTTAGTGGATGGTTACAGATCTCCTTGGGGGTCCAACACAAAAGGACAAGTAATAATGGACATAAATTCCATGAAAAAAATTCTTATTCACTGTTATTAAAAAAAAAAAAAAAATATATATATATATATACATATCCTGGATTTATTTGGGTTGAAAGGGACGTTTAAAGATCATTTCCAGCCATGGGCAGGGACATCTTTCACTAGATCAAGTTGCTCAAAACCTCACCCTGCCTGACCTTGAACACTTCCAATGATGGAATCATAGCTGATCCAACACTATAACCAGTTGTCTAGGAACTACAGATATGTAAAACTGGGGAAGGCACTGAGCATCTAACATCAGAGTTAGACCTGCCTTGAGAGGGGATTCAACCTGACAAGGTCCCAGAGTCCATCTAGATTACTTTATGCTTCTGTGATTCCAAATGGTTATAGCACATATGTCACACTTAACTCTTCAAAACAAACATTTGCAGAGACACAGAATGCTTCTGTGTACTGACTGCAAGGTGTAAATATAAGCCATCATGAGGAAGTTTGTTTCATTGTATATATCAGGTCATCTTTTACTAGAGACTAATAACCAGATTATCAGAGACAGTCACTACAGCAATTGTGCTGGGTGTCCTTAGAACGTAATGATTTCCAGTGCTGGGTGGAGAAGGTAATAAATTTTACAAAAATTATTACTTCAATCTTCATTTAATTAAGAAAATTAAACTAAATGAAACACAATAAAAATTTTTCACAATTTATAATAAAGTTGCATAACAGAAAATCTAATGATATCTTTAGTAAAATAGTTTTTGAGCTAAAACCATATCATACTCTGTTTAAACCTTGAAGCAAGTACAATTATTAATGCTCCAGAGAAAACTCTGGCTTTATTTACATGCTCTGTTTTGGAGAACAAGGTACAGAAACTATGATAGAGCTAAATCAGAATGCCTCTGTGAATATGCCAGGGGAAATTAATATAAATTGTGGCGTGAAAATGCCTTTCATTCCAGCTAAGCAGCAGATTGTCTTGAACTTAATTATATGACAGATAATTCTGTGATCATTTTTAGCATGTAACTCCAAGAATTCTTTTATTGCAAGAGGATCACAAGAATAACACAAAATCCTTACTTTATTGTGTTTGCATAAATACCCCTAACAGTGGAGGGGAAGGAGTAGCCCATTCACATCCTTCTTTTAAATACCAGTTACTATGGATGTCGGTCAGCTATGAATATAGTAGATCAGAAGAATAAAGAGTATTATTGAGTGAAAAATATTTTACCTTTGCTCTGTGTATAGCCAGTAAGTTCCATCTGGAAGATCAGGTAAAACATACATTTGTGCTTTAGTTCAACTGACTAACTTATCCTCTTCTACACACATTGATGATGAGTCTAAATACCTTCATCTGCCAAAGAAAGTAATCACTTTACTAAATGTAAACACTTATGCTGCAGACAGCTCCCTTTAAATGAATTAGCCTAATTACTTCTATTTTCAATGAAGAAGACCAAATGGTTATAGCACACAATTTATCTCATTCTAAAGTAGACATTTAAATAGGTCAGATGAATCATGCCTTAAAAGAGGCTGTTTCTCTCCATTGAGTATAAAGGGAGTCTGGCATGACTAGCTCCAAATTGTAAACTGTATCTATCTAAAGTTAGGTGAGAGGAATCTCATCCCACCTGTTTGTGCACTTAATAAAAGAAGAATACCAATACAGTATAAAATTGAACAAACTGTTCCCAGGCTTTGAAATGAGTTGTTTTAATCTTGAAGCAATCTGGCTCTTAATTTAGGGTTTGATTTAACTCCCACTGAAGTCCGTACCTGTATGTTTTAAGGGGAATTTAATGAGTCTTGTCAATTACTTCTGTTCACTCTCTCATCAAGTACACTTAATTAAATTCCTTGAGAAATGGATACCCAATGCTTAATGAGAAATGATATTGTATAAATACAGGTTACATTTTGAACAGAATCTTTTTGTAAATCAGTTTTTTCCCCTTCCATCTTATAAATTAAATATGTAAGCAGTGTAGATAAATCCTTAGTGATAACTGTCTTTAATAATTATAATTCAAGTAAATCAGGAAATACATATGTTTTTTCCTTGCACAGGATTATTAGCTCTTTAATTAATGTGTAATATATTAAATAAAGTCCAGCAGGTTGTTATCACTCTGTTTCAGCGACAACTCTGAAACTTGCTTTGCACTGTCACTTTTGCAGAGCTCCTCAGTGTTGGACCCCAGAGAAAAACAGCCTTATTGTACTATTTACAGCATAGAGTGCAATGGAGTTGTAGTTGGAAAGTCTGCTAGAATCTTTTGGGCCCTACTATCCGAGGTGGAAACGAATGGCTATCCAAATGAAACCACTGAAATTTTATTATGTAGCCAGGTGTGGTTCCAGTCCTGATGTGACTGTGGGGAACTGAGGAAACAGTGGGTGCGCATTACATGATTGTGACCATGACGTGTAACACAGGGGACTTTGCTGGCACTAATGGGAGAGATGAAGCCAGAAGATTTGTGTTCTCTTTTCTTGTTGATGAATTCATGCTAAATACCTAACTGGCTTCACAGTTTATTGATTTGCATGTGCAACTGGTACGGAGGTCTTGAAGGAGGAGAGAGAGGGAACTCTGTGAAAGGAAGGAGCTAGCAGCTGAGTGAGATTTACAAACCCTGGAGTTAAACTCTACCCTTCTATTATCTAATTCAGTTTCTATTTCTACCTGTAAGTGTTCTTAAGAGTAACATGTTTGAGAAGACAGAACATTACCAGGAGGTGCATGAGGGAGAGGAGGCTGCTTTGCTTTGGCTCTTTGCTGAGAACTGTGTGTTACAAGTTTCCCAGACAAAGGCAAAAGCAAAAGAGGTCAGCTTGGAAGGATTTAAACATATTAAAAACTGAAGTAGCAACCTGCATATTAATAACAGGATTAAATTAAAATAACTGGATCAATACAGAGTGGCTGAAAGCAAAGGACTCTCTCCAGTGCACCTGGCAGTAAAAGAAGAGGATTTAAGTAGGTGGGGAAATAGAAGCAACTTCAATACATTAGAAACAATGATGCAAAATTGAATGCTTATTCTTTTATTTAGCCTACCCCATTCTTGTGGTATGAGATTTTCTGCTAAACAAGCAGCTCTCCTGTAAACCAGCTCTGCTGTTCCATTCCTAGCTTTCATCCACACAACATCCTGGCTACCTTTATTGTGGCACCTAATCCAGCCAGTTATGAATAGTGAGCCTGTGTAAGCCTGCAAGGGAGAACTGTGTGCTCTGCAGAGTTCTTTAGTGGGGAGCATTGGAGATGATAGCTTGTAATGTTAGCAGGGTAACTTCAGCCCCTTTGGTGCTCTCCTTCTGGGTAAATCTGTGCTTGAATTGTTCTAATTGTGTCAACCTGTATTTAAAAATATGTGGTGCAGACTAAGTAAAATCCTGGGTCCTGAAGGATGCAGAATTAAAAAGTTTTCCTGTTCCAATTGAAGTAACTACATCGCATTGGTAGTTTTCTTGCAAAATTATCACTTTGTTAATGGACCATACAGGCTTTGTATTTCATACTGAAAAGAACGTGAAGTTTCTGTGCATTACAAAGTGACTGTGCTATAAAATCCACTACTTATTTTTTCATGAGGAATAATGAAAAACTGAGAAATTGTATCAATACTCTACAGGAAAGGCATTAGAGACTACAAACACACACGCACACCCACATACATATATGTATGTAAAAGTTATAGTTATATTCAAGTATATAGTCAAGTTATATTGATATAACTGCAGCATTTTCTGGTATTTGTTGGTACAGCGACCAGTGACATGCTGAAAAATTTATATATGTTCTCATTTTCCTGTAATACCATCCATAAGTTTTGCCTTATACTGGTCTATTTCACCAGATGAAAGAATCACACACAAGTTTTACAACACTATATAAAGATAGGATGAGTCTGATTTCTTTAATTACTAGCACAAAAATGCTAGTAAAAGTATTTTTGATGGCACAATTGATGCCAAAGTAACTTAATCAGTTTTAACTTCTTGTTCTATTTACAAGCTCACAAGATCTACATAGAAGCTTCTTTATTAAGAGCAAAAGAAAAATGCAGAGTTAAGACGGCAAAGCCTTAGTAATGGCTTGGCTTTAAAGGCAAGGGGATTTATGAGATGTACGTGTTCAGTAAACAATCACATTTATGTACTCATCTGGATTTGACGGTGGAAATGTTGCCACAGGATCAGCATGGCAACAGACATTTACCAAATCAGTGAAATTGCACAATAACGATTTTGTGCCATATATAGAATGGAAATACTATCTACTCTCTTGGGCTAATTTGCAAGGACTTGCCTACCCTGCAGGCGCTTGTGTACCAGACTTATTGCAGTATAGAGATCCTTATATAGTGGTGCTAATGTTCTATTGGTTAACGATTCCCAGTCATTCTTTTCTCTTCTCCTGAGTTGTGGGCTTCAGGAGTTGGTGGGTCCTGAGTTGCAGTCACAGACTCTCACTGCCAGAATTACCTTTCCCCAGTTGAAGCTGATTCAGCACAGTTGCTGAGTTGGCTTTATTATTTTTTTCCTTATCTTGTCCGTTCTCCCAAATTTCCTGGTGGGCCACAGATTGTGCATTCTTTGTGTCCACTATCAGTGGTACACTCTTCTTCCCATGCTTTAGTAATCTCCCCCTGGATCTAAGATCATTGAAGGTTGTCAAGTTCTAAACCTTAACAATGCAATCCCACCAACAACTAATTTCCAACAGACATCACTTAGAGCTTGTTAGCTGCTATCTGTTTCATGGATTAAATTTCCTTTCTTGTTGATTAGGTTTAAAATTACACAGAGATTAAACATCAAAGAACATCCTTTTTAAAGAAAATTTTATATATTCCACATTTTGCAACACTGGGACACCTGACAGCCTGTTTTGGGGATCAGTTGCTGCCCCAGGAAATAGAAAATGGCACTTATAGAGCTGACTACCTTAATCTGGCAGAATGGACTACCTAAGTGTTGTAGCACATTGAAAAGTGACATGTTGCATTACCTGGGTGACACACTGTTACTCAACAACACCAGCAGCTCCCAGCAGCTCCGAGATGGACAAATAATTAATATGGAGGCAGTTAGGAACTGCCTATCACCCTCAACTACTCTCCCCTGTATGGACAGCCTCTGGTAATAGTATCTACATTTTGTGTGATCTTAGATTTCATGATCTTGTTAGGAGCTGGATATGCTGTCCAGGGAATGGGGATGAGAAGATTGGTAATGTAAAAGCAGACAGTTTCTAAGGAGGAGCTGAGTCCTGCTACCCAGAACAGCAAAAATTTTTCCTCTCTCCTTAATTTTCTTGGCACTGTGATGCTTGGTAGAAGATGCTCGAAAAGGAGGCAGAAATAATTTTTTGCCTTTGCAATTAACCCTCGTCATGCATGATTAAGTCAGAGTACCAGAAATACTTTTTCATTCAAACACCTCCTCATTCAAGATGAGAGGCAAAACCAGTTCTTCCTCCATGTCCTGATGGTGCCACGTGTACCTGTTTTCCATCAGCCCTGATGGCAGAGAACAGATCTGTATTCATTCAGGACAACAAAAAGACTTTGTCAGCCAAGGCAAAAGTATTTTGTGTGCTGTAGTGGCTGACCTTGAGCCTCCACCTAGCCCCTTGCTCACTTCTCCCAAGAGGGATAGGGGAGAGACTTGGAAGAGCAAAAGCTGAAAACTCGGATTGAGATAAAGAGTTTAATAGGTGAAGAAAAGCTATTTGTGGAAGCAAAGCAGAATAAGGAATTAATTCATTACTTCCCCTTAGCAGAAAGTGTCCAGCTACTTCCTGGGAAGCAGGAACTCACTACTTGTAATAGTTACTTGTGATGACAAATGCTTTAACCACAAACATCTCTCTTTTCCATTGATTTCATAGTTGAGCACAATGGTGTATGGCATGGAAAATCCCTTTAGTCAATCAGGGTCACCTGTCCTGGTTGTGTCCCCTCCCAGCTTCCTGTGAACCCCCAGATTATTTGCTGGTGGGGTAAAATAGAGGCAAAAAAAAAAAAAAGGGACCCTGGGGTTGTGCAAACACTGCTCAGCAACATCCAAGACGCTGGTGTGTTACTAACACTGTCTCAGTCCCAAACACAAAACACAGTAGGCTATGAAGAAAGTTAACTCCATCCCAGCCAGACCCAGTGCAAGGGCTGATCATGTTCTGCTGCTGCAAGAGCTGTTGCGAGAGGAGAGGAGCCCCTGTGCCAGCAGACATACCTATGGAGGAGCCTGGTATGTCTGGGGATGGTGTAGCACTGTAAACCTACAAATCAATTAAAAGTCCATGACTTGTTAGATGTCTGATTGATGCAGCCCATGTTCTCTCATTTTCTCAAGCAGAATAAGTCTGCATTCCAAATTCAATGCATCAAGCACTACACCTCGATGGACCCAAGCTGTGTTCCACTGCTGGGAAAATGCATTGAGGAAGCTGGCAGGGAAGCACAGGGCCAAGAGTATGTGGAGGAGCCCAGCTCTGGGCATGGCTTCCCAGGCAGGGCCGACAGAGGTGTTGTGGCCAGGACCAGGAGTGGCTCCACAGCAGGGGTGTAGAGAGGGGTGCGGCCCGCTGCACGGCTCCAGAGGTGATGTAGGCACAAACACATGAGGTCCAGGGTGGGGTGGAAGAGCAGCGTGTATGCTGGCAAAACGCCCAGGTCCTGGCTCTGTGCCCAGAAAATGACAAAAGAGGGAAACAGGAAAGGATCTACCAAATGACTTTCTTACCTGGGAAACCTAATTATGGCACCAGCGTGGGCTGTGGTGACACCTTGCTGGTGCAAGGTGAGGGTGGAAGCAACAGTGAGAGCCAAGGATGGAACAAAAAAGGCTATGAGGAAGGCAAATGTGTGGAGAGATTGAGTAAGAGATTAGGAAAATGCCAACTAAGCACAGTCTGATGTTAAGCAAAATTTTAAATTGGAACTTGCAGCATCCAGACCCAATAATCACCGGCATCAGTGACTAGAAGGGAGAGTAGAAGGTGATGAAAAGGATGAGACAGCTGCAGATACCACTTGCACAGAGAGGCACAGCCTACTAGTGCATGGTTGACCCAGCAACATACTTGCAATAACTTTGAACTGAGAAAATACTTTTGAGTAGGTCATTGATTTGTGTCATGAAGGTAAAACATTGACCTAGTTGTGGAAGGCTTCAGCTCCACTCTAGTGGATGATCAGACCAGAGTGACTTTTAGAATAGGGAGGAGGAATTCATTTGGTTGCATGAGAATCACACAGCATAGGTGTATGAAAGCAACCAGGAGATTAGAAAGAGCATTGGAGACCTCTGGTACTGTGACCTGAAGGGGAGCTCAAAAGAAAGAGCAAGTCTTAGTCACTGGCTTATGTTGGAACTTACAGCCCACTTCAAATCTTTTACTGAATTTTTAATTCATATTACTTAATGACATATAATTCTCTGTTATTGCTCTCTTAGAATGACATACTTCTCATTTAACAAAAAATAGTAAGCATCAAATTGTTTTCATGCCTATATTCCACTATAAGAATACACCAGTAAAATCTATACTTGTAATTCAACATGGATTAAAATTTTTTACATCAGACCTATCCAGAAAAAGAACTTAGGTTTCTGAGTGTGGAGGTTACCCTCCTGCTGTTGTGTATTATTATTGTATTTAAGAAACAGGACTTTGGGTAGATGATTTGCTCAACCAGGATATGCAGAGATAAAGCAGGTGTTTTCCTTCCAGTGAAAATGATCCAACAAAATAATCCTGAATACCCTCTAACTGCCTGACTGAAGGGTAAAAGCAGTTTATGTACACTGAGGTATTTGCAAACTTGTAGGAACCCAGAGTGCCAAGAATATTTCTCTGCCTGTTTTTAAGGGTTCTTACCCCCCTGAACAACACTGTTTTGGCTTCAAACCTTGGAAAAAATTACCAACAGTCAGACAAGAACTAGAAAATACAGTGGTGTGAATTAGGTGATAGACTACTATGTAAGATTGTCACAGGGTGAAAAATTTAGAGGTTTTGGGCTTCTCTTTGTAGTACATAGGTAAGAGTAAAAAATATCAAAATGGAGGATTGTTGTTGTTCTCTAAACCTTCTTCTTCTTCTACTACTCCATATTCTGCTATTAAAGTAGTTTGGAATGATTGGATAGAGAATTCCGCAGTTCCTGGATGTGTTACTGAATAATTGGTAAGAAAGTGAAAATAATGTATGTTTTTAGTAACTATTGGTTAAAATATCTTTAAAAGCTGTGTAAATCTTGATAAAGAGTCAGAAGACGCTCTCACTCCTACTTTTCTTCCTTCTATGCTGTACCTGGGTCACACTAGTGGCTCTGTTCCTCTGATAAGACTTAATAAACAACTATCTGGAAGCATTGAAACTCAAGGAAAAGTCTCGGTTTATCTTTCAAACTCCTTGCAAGGACTTTCAGCAAATTCTGTCCCATCAGGAGAGACTGGATTTACGGTACGGTAAAGTGTCACAAACTGGCTGAGTAGCTTGTTAAATGGAGATCTACTTAACCATACCCTTACTATCAATAATTTGTGAGTAACTTTATGAAAGAAGATCTTTTTTCCAGTGCAAAGTGACTATAAATTGAAAGCATTGTTAATAACAATACCAGTGTACTATATTCTCGTGGTGATAACCTAAACTGTTCTTCAAAGTACAAGGCAGTGGAGCCATTGAGGATTTTTCTTACCTTCTGTCTAGTCCTCAGTCCCTGAATATTACTGTTTCACCCACCCCTAAACTGTCTTCCTGATAAAAAGATAAACCCTGTATTTCTAGTGCAACTGCATATGTTTACTGTAATTCTAGAGTTTCTAGGTTAGTTAAATCTCTTCATTCAGTGTTGAAGTCAAATTGCTAGTGAGACTTCTTCCATAATGTTTGTGCATCTGTACAAAGAGTTTGTTTCTCTGCCACCATTACACATAGAAGCCTTTGCACAATACTAATGAAATCAATTAATTTCACTAAATGGGACATCAAGGCAGGTATCCATTTAGACATTTGTGAATGGTGACACTTAAACAGATGTAGAGCTTCAATATATCAATCTACATATCCTAGTATGTAGCTGTACTATGGATATTATAAGTGGCAAATGAGATAAAAAACTACAGTGGTATCTTAGAAAACACAGTGCAACTTTATTGCTCTAATTTGAAGCTCTTGGAATACCAAAATGACAACTTACTAAATAAGTGCACAAATAATTGTAAAATTATTTAAAAACAAACCAGCATATCCACTGGGTTTGAAGGATCCATTATCTAAGAAAGAAAAATTTGGTTTTGTTTATTTTGAAACTCAGGAGAAGAGAGGAATGTATATATTATCAGTTCTCATCTCCTTCTAAGTCTCAAAATTAGACCTTGAGTCAGAAGAAAGGTCTGTAAAGGCAAGCAGATGTATATGACAAACACAGCCTTTATGTCTTTACTGTGCACTGAAAAACTCTTGTCAAACGGAAAAATCTGTTCTCCCTCCTTTTTTCTTTTGCTTTTTACTTTTTACTTTCTTTTTTCTTTTCTTTTTTGTTTCTGTATTTACATGCTGCAGAGGCAAAATGATGTGGCTAAGTGATCAGGATAATAAAACATGAGCTTATGTTCAGGTAATGGTCTCCTACTTCTGAAGAAAATCATGAGGTAAATCCAAGAAATTTATTTTGAAGTAAATCTAAACCATTACTGGAACAAAACTGACACCTCATTAAGGTTAATCCTTGACTTCAGAATGTGCAAGGAGATCAAGCTTCAAGGTTTCCAGGGCAGCTTCTCTCTCTTTAACAGGAAAAAGTTAACCCAACACAGGAATGTCAAATGAGACCATGGAGATATTTCAAAAGTAATACACTGTGAATGCTACTTGCACATTTAAGCTGCTAGAGACAACATAAATGGTGATAAATTTACAGTGGAGACCTTTAAAAATCTGCAGCTCATAGTTAACTTACCTGTTCACAGGAGTTTTTATACTCTGAGTACAGCTGCTTCCTGGCAGAAGTGCAGAAGACTCTCTGTGAACCCATGCTCCTCCACACTCCCTTGTAGTGTGGTGCCCAGCTGCTGAAAATCAGGGAAATGCACTGAATCCCATCTTCTTGTGTGCAAGCACGGTTTGAGACCAGGTACTGCAAGAAACCATTTGCCTGAACTCCTTGGATACATGCTTTGTACAGTAGAGTTGCGATAGGATCATTCACAATATAGCTAGCCTGTAATTCCTTTCAAAGATGCAATTTGCTATGTTTATCACAGGATTAACTGGGAGGAGCTGCTGACTCCTTTGAAGGCAGGGAGGCCGTGCAGAGAGACCTGGACAAATTGGAGGACTGGGCAATCACCAACCAGATGAAGTTCAAGAAGGGAAAGTGCTGGATTCTTCATGTGGGGTGGGGCAACCCTGGATATATGGAGAGATGGGGAATGAGATGCTGGAGAGCAGAGCTGTGGAAAAACACCTGGGGGTCCTGGTCAGTGGCAAGTTGGACATGAGTCAGCAGTGCCCTGGCAGCCAGGAGGGCCAACCCTGTCCTGGGGCACCAGGCACAGCATCACCAGCCGGGCAAGGGAGGGGATTGTCCCGCTCTGCTCTGCACTGGGGCGGCCTCACCTCGAGTGCTGGGGGCAGTTTTGGGTGCCACAATGTAAGACAGACATTAAACTATTGGAGAGTGTCCAAAGGAGGGCAATGAAGATGGGGAAGGGCCCTGAGGGGAAGCCATACAAGGAGTGGCTGAGGTCACTTGGTGTGTTCAGCCTGGGGAAGAGGAGGCTGAGGGGAGACCTCACTGCAGTTACAGCTTCCTTGTGAGGGGAAGAGGAGGGGCAGGCGCTGATCTCTTCTCTGTGGTGCCCAGTGACAGGATCCGAAGGAATGGCCTGAAGCTGTGTCAGGGGAGGTTTAGGTTGGGTATTAGAAAAAGGTTCTTCACCCAGAGGGTGGTTGGGCACTGGAACAGGCTCCCCAGGGAAGTGGTCACAGCACCAGCCTGACAGAGTTCAAGAGGCATTTGGATAACCCTCTCAGGCACATGGTGTGACTCTTGGGGACAGTGCTGTGCAGGGCCAGGATTTGGACTTGATGTGATTCTGTGATTTACAAAGGGTTTTCTGGCTGTCTCGAAAGAGCATGTTTTTCAGTGGCTTATTTTTCACTACATTTTTCGAAATTTGAATTGATGTTCATGTCCCTCATGAATTACAATGTATCTCCAAGGTCTTTATTTTCCAAAGCACATTTTTCCAATCCATACTGTCTAAGAACTGACACAGAATGTTTTCATCCTGTAGAAGGATCTTGGGGGACCTAAGAAAATACAGTTATCTATTCCAATCTATAGCAGTTACCTTGCCTGCCTCAGAATCTTGAGGACTCTAAACAGCTTTTAAAAATCCATCTATAACACCAAACTGCTTTTCCTGCTGCATTTGTTGCCTACTGAACCCCTCCCTGGAGTGGCAGTAATTGGATTTATTGCAGAAAAGCCTCCATGAACAGGAAGTCTCTCATTAATATTACTGCAAGGAATGGGGTGGAGTGATTTGAATGAAGATGCAAAAGAGTTGTTATCAAGAGTGAAGTTCAAAGAGAAGGTGATGAATGGGCAGTTTCGGTTGTTACTGCTTTTGAGAGGTGACTGAAGGGAAAACAAAGCAAAATACACACATAAATTGTTGTCAGTAAGTTAAAGCTATTGGTCTGTATTCTTAGTACACCAAGTTCACCTGCTCTGCAGTGTTTAAAACAATTCCACATTAAGGAAAATAAACCTTTTTATTCTTTTCTGTAAGAACATAAATAGTAACTCAAATGCCCCTTCCTTTCTCCTAAATTTAAACTGAAATCCCTCACTGTGTGTCCTGGATTTTCTCCTCTGATCTCTGGCTTCTTTTCAACCATGACTTGTTTGAACGATCTTTGTATCTCATTCAGCAGCATAATATGCCATATTATGCTGATACATATTATGCCATTTTTTGTGGACAACAAGCACACACACACCAGAATGGTACACAGCAATAGCACTGGGGCTTTTGTTGCTTTTGCTTTCAGTTGCTCCTATTTGTGCCTCACAGGACAGCTTCTAGCTAGACAGATAGTGAATGCCTAAATAAGAATCTTAGGATAGAAACAGTTTCATCCTAACACCCAAATTTTATGAGTAGTAAAAAATCAACTTGACAGCCATCATTGGTACATACAGAGTTGGAACAGTTTTCCTCATGCATAATTTCATCTTTAATTACATTGTATTTTAATTGTTGTTTTATTACTTATCTAGTTATTCTACAGTCTTCACAGAAAATCCTTTGACACAATAGAACATACTGGGAAACAGTGAGCCAGGAGTGCAGAGTGACAGTGAGGCAGGTGAGGACAGTGTCCTCCTCCCTGGCAAGGCACAATCCCAACACTGCCTGAGCAGGGCAAGCAGAGCAGGTCCTGTGGTGGTCACCTAGCTCAGCCACATGCCAGTGACCACCAGACACACAAGTTTGTGGTGATCCAAGGACCAAGGCCAAGCCATGTCCCCTCTTGGAAGCCATGAATCCTAGCTCTGCGGTAGAAAGGTTTTTCTGCCAAACCCTCTTGAGTGGCAGAGCCTGTTAGCTTAGACTGGTTGGCTGTGACTGTCAAGGTCCTGAATTTGGCAGGAGCCAATCCTCTGTAGAGCTGTGCAGAGCTTTTATGGGTTTTGTGTTTGTTTTTATGAGTTGTTAAACCTGTCTAATTTAAGTCTGACACAGAGATGCTAATTTCATTAAAGAATACTGAACATTTTCTGAACTGGATCCAAAAAGTAGCCACTGAAAGATCTGTTAGATTTGTTTAGGTTTTCAGTTTGCCTGTGAATCAACCACATTGTCTGAAACAACCTGTTTCCTGAGTGTTATTATTGATGGTAAAATGATTCAAAGGATTGCTAAATGAAGTAAAACTGGAACACTAGACTGCTGAGAAGCTCAGTGAAGCTTTTTATGTCCATGTCTTCACATGCCTCTTATTGAGTCTTTACATTTTATGAGCATTAAACTCTTTGGGGAGGGATGGGGGGCAGTCAGTTCCAGCTTGAAGGCACTTTAATGTCCTGTCTACACGTCATGTTCCCATTATAGTGAGTGGAAATCCAGCCAATACAGCTAACAGACTCTAGAGGGGGATTCAGATGTCTCTTTCACAATGAGTCAACAGCTCTACAGTTTCCAAGTGGGATTGAATATAAGCATTCAATGTTCTAGGGTATAGAAGCACAAGGCTGGCAGAGATAATGTTTGGTATACGGGAGATTTGTGCCCTTCTGGAGGGCAGCTGGAGCTCAGGCAGGATGTCTTACAGTACCTCAGATGGCAACCAAGCAATTGAACCAAGCCCCTCCATTTAGATGCCTATATATGCATCTATCTATGAACTGGAGCTGAATCCCACACCTGAGATTTTAGTGCTAAGAAATTTTAAATCATTATGTTCATTTTCCAAACAAAAGTAGCCAGAATCTCCCATGAAAAATGTTATTTTTCCTAATAGTGTTTCTGGTTTTGCTTTTTCCCATGTTCTTACAACCAGCAGAAGTGCAGAATTGTTATTGTTTTAGAAATCCAGCTATTCAGGCACATGGCTGTACTCCATCATCACGAACTGGCCTTTGTCAGGGAACTATAGACAAATCTGCACAACTTCATCATCACACCCTGAAAGAAATCCTTCTACCCTTTCCTTGCATTTGTGATTGTAAAGATGAGGGAATTTAGCATGGCAACTTTTCTGTCTCCAGTTTTTAGAATGCTGCAATCACTCTGGGGTTTGGGGGTCACGTGGTTACTCGTGCTATAGTGACAGCATCCTTTTCACCTGAGCCTTGTCAGCACCTTCTACTTGAGAAATGTAACAAAACTGAAATAATAAAGCCTGAAAAATAAATTTATTTTTATGAGACTTTGAAGTTATATAAGGGATGAATTTGGTTTGATAACTTTGCAGTTCATGCAGCTGTCATCCATACAGGTCCACACAGGACTCCTACAAGTATAGGGACTGTCAGCAGGAATGGTTGAATGGTAGGAACATGGGTATGGCTCCAGTCTCACCTCTGACAGCAAAAATAGGGACTACCAGGGTAGTTTATCTTCAGTCTCCTTTTGCCTTCTCACATTGCCTCTCTGTGACTCACTTCCAACCTATGTCTCTTTCAAATTTGTCTCATGATCCATTACTTTGAAATATCAGTCTAATGAGTCTCACATTTGAAACAAATTTAACTTCTACAGCCAGAAACGTGCAGATAGATAGGGCAGGCTGGGTGGCTTACAATTCCCAGCCACAAAAAGAGGTGTTCCTCATCATAAATAGGAAGGAAATGTACACTTCAGAGTTGAGCAATACACCTAGTGAATAAACTAGAGAATCAAAATAATAAACTACAACTCTTTCTCCAAATGCAAGAATAACCAAGCATATAAAAACAAGGATAATAAAACATAAGTGCCTGTTGCATAAAGGTGCTGTGCCTTTTTTAACATATCTGACAAACCAAATATATTGCACTATGCTAATGATCTGGGAAAAACCATACATTAATTGTCTCCTGAAATGATTCTGAAATACAGAAAGACCAAGAACTGTGCTAAATGAAAATGCTTTTTTTCTATAGAATGCCTTTATAATTAAAGGACAGCATTTAAGCATGTCATTTTTATATTAAGCTTCAGTAGCACCACAGTTTGTACTATTCTGTTTGGGTAATGGCATTCTTCCAAAATGTGTGATCATCTGAAAGGTTAATTCATGTTTTGTAATTTCATTTGTCAAGTCTGTATCTGAGTCAGGAAATCAGCTCAGTTGCGAAAGACCTGTCACTCATGTTCAAGATTAAATGTATATTTATGGAGTTCCCTGCATTGGAATAACTGCCTCTGCCCTGGGACTATACAGAGGTCCCAGCCATCATGAAAAGGCAGGCTTGATTATTTAATGGTCCTTCTCAGGGTGGTGTGTCTGTTATGATCCCAGTTTATTATTCATTTTTATTTCTCTAGGTCTGTCACGGCCCCTAGTGGCTCAGAGACACCCAGACACCACCGTGGGCCTGGCACCAACAGCCCGGAGAAGGGTGAAGTGCTGCAGGGCAAACTGAGGGAAGGGGTGAAGAGATGGGGCCTGCGAGCTGTGGGTGTGTTCAACAGCTCTGTGAGCCAAAACAAGTTCCAGCAAATCCCATCATGTATTTCTTACAAGATTGGTCATGCTTATAATTTTCAATAAAAACATTTTTGTTGACCTAAAGGAAAAATGGTTTGATTTTGTATTTGTTTTAACATTCATCTTGTGTCCTTATTAAAAGAAATCTACATATCATAGCATTTTGAAGAGGCATATGATTTAATTTAAAGACTGAAAGTCTGACACAGTAAGTAATTAATTTTAAAAATTACTTTCTGTTTTGTCTTGTTATCTTGTCTGAAAATCTGAGTGAAAGCTTTTCTTCTTGTCCATGGAATTGCTCTTGTTGGCCAGACATCACAGCTTTCCCAATGTTCAGGTGGGCTTTCATTGGCAAAAAGTTCATTCTATGGGCCCTGCAGACTAAATCATGAATATTAGCAGTCCTCTAGAAAACAAAAAGTCCTTTGGCATTCCAGAAGAATTTATGCCATTTTAGATATGCCATCTTTAGCTTTTGAAGTGTCTACCTAAACCCAAATTCCTGTAATTTATATGCTTGGTAAAAGCATTTTTGTTTTATCAGTTCCCCAAGAAGAGCCCATAATGTCATCTGCAAATTCATATTTTTTTCATTGTTGGGAAACACCTGTTCATTACTAAGAGGAAAATACAAGCTCTCAATTACACCACACAATATTCTTCATAATAACTGACTTGTTTATCCATCACAACTAACCCCTTTGCTCCAACCAGGAATTACAGAAACAGTGTCTCTACTGTGGTTTTGAAAATCCCGTTTAACTTTGAACTTCAAAAAAAAAATTTCTTGATAGCCTTTTATTATAGGGCTACTCACAGGAAAACCCAGTTCTATGGGCTTTCTTTCTTCTATACCCTGTCTCTTTTGTTCATTGTTCTCCATCACAAACAACTACTGTGACTTGTTTTTAGAGTTGCTTACCCTGGGTCTGCATAAGAGTATTGAAATTTCTGTTCTAAACTGAGAGCATTGATTTTTTTTCCTGCCTGCAGTACTCATACTTCTCAGCTAAGCTGAAAAGGGATCCGGAGACCATGGGCAGTAGTTGGGAGAGACCCTGGGGGAGGCTTAGCAGGGACAGCAGGGTCCCTCAGGGCCCTGACATCTACTCTAACACCCATTTCTGCTCTGAACAATTCTGGCCATCACACCTAAAAATGCTCATTTAAAGATATTTTTCTTTTTCCAAGTAGGATTACTATTCTTCTATGTCATATTGTACATACTTTGGACAAATAAAAATTTCATAATAATTTCTTATAGGAACATTACCCCTACTAAAAATAACTTACAAATCTGACTGCCATTTCCATAATTTTTTCCCAAAATGTTCTGAAGCTACACTGTAGTACTGCAAATTTTACACTGAAGATTCAAACTTTCACTGTGGGCATCTCATTCAGAGATGCTCAGACAGAATATTCTCACATGGTTTCTCTCAACTCTCCTGAAGCACAGCAAGGAAGCCTTGGAAGATAAGAGTTTTGAGAGCCTCTTGGTTGAGGAAATTCTCCTAGCACGTGGTTGTTTCATTGAGAAGGGCTTTAGTGGTATTTCATTGACAGCTGGTACTTCTGGGGTCACTTCCTCTGGTTTGCTGACTACTTCTTTAGGTACATGATCAAAATCATGTGGAAAAATTGAAAGTAATCAGGTTAACATAAAACAATCAAGGATTTAATGTGAATGCCAAAGTTTGACTCAAACACATACAGTGATAATTTAAAAAAAATATTATTATCAAATAAAATCAACCCTTACTTACCTTAAACTCCTGTAGAGATTTGCAGAGGAAATGTTTAACTGGAGTATGTGGTCTGTGAACGGGAGTCTATGTGGCTGCATGAGGCACCAGAAGAAAAGGTACAGCAGGAGTGCAGGGAGTGATGCACGTGCAACAAGTCAACAGATTATGACCAACCATGAAATGCAAGAAAGAATACAGGTAAGAATGGGGAACTGGCAAGATTTGGGTGTCAGGCCAACTGTACTAAATCCTTGATGTGAAAAAAGGCCCACGAGACAGATACAGAGCAACAGCAGTGTGGTACAACTCAGCTTGACCCTGAGGTTTTCTTAAGAGAGAACATCAAGGATACCAAAGACCGCGCACCACTGTCACCATTCAGGATGAACCCAGACAGAGTGATGAGGGCTTGACTGTCAGGGCACAGCAAGGGCTGGTGGCTGTGTAAGAGCCAGGATTTCAGCCTGGTAACGCAGCCCCTCAGTGAGGGAGCAGGGCATGCTCATGGGTGGCAGCTGTGGTCAACCAAGAGTCCAACTCATCAAACACGTCTGAGGCAGGTCCAAGGTCAAGCTGGAAAAATCAATTCCCTGGTCAGGGAGAGGATGAGGATGAGAATCAGGATGAGGTCTGGTGGACATAATCAGGCTCAGATACAGTCATTGATGACTGGGCATGTCCACAGTGACAAAGCAGGTCCGAGGTCAATCCAGGAAGTCATTCTGCAGCTCAAGAGTCCCAGCCAGTGGGGTCTATGGCCAAGGAGAGGCATGTCTGTGGCTGAGCTGGGGACCAACACGACATATGACATAACTCAGACAGGGCCTGAAGCTGCAGGGTGGAGCTCTGCCAGGGTGTAGGAGGAGGACTGAGGTGAGGCTGGCCAGGGCCATTATGGTCTATGAGTGCCCCCAGGGCCCTGACCTTGATACTTGGTGCCCCTTGTCCTTCTCACCATAAGACACTCTTTCCAAACACACAAATGTTCATGCTTATGAGTAGGAGAGATTGAGTATGCATGAAAGTGAAATCTATGGAGAATGGCTGTTCCTGAAATAGGTCTTGATTAAAGTAAAAAATTGCTGCCTTCTTCTCTGTGGTCGTGTATAGGGCCTTGTTACTTTTACCATTATAGCTATACTCCTTTCATTTCTTCAAATTACAAGAAAACAACTGTGCTTGAATCATTTATTCGTCATCTCTCTCGCTCAATCTCTCTCAGAAGGACCTCTGGTTTTGCCACAGTTTTAGGGATAGTACTATTACAAGACAGCTGAAATATACACATTTTAAATGTCTTATTATAAATTTCAAAAGGTAGAATTTGTTCCTGTACAAAAGGGAAACTTTTACAAACCCCTGTCTGCTTCTCAGGCAAGCCCCTCAGGGTGAAAGGACAGCAGAGAAATTAGAAGGGCAGTTCCAGAGCCCTTGCTGGCTCCCAGACCTTCAGCCTGGAGCTCCGTCCAGCATTTTACCTTGTACTGTGGGACACAAGACAAGGCCCTTTTGACTTTCTGTTTTCCTTTCCTCTTACCTAATGAGCAAATTAATTATTAAAAAGCATCAGCATGCTTTCATGCTTTTCAGATACTTTTCAAAACATTCATGGCAGCAGCATAAAAGGGGGTAGAAACAGGACAGCAAGCTATTACTTTCCTTTTTTTTTTTCATTGAGGATTTCTGTCTGTCATGACTCACAGACCACTGCTGCTGTTCTGTTATGAAACAGGTGAGCCCTGTAGGCAAAACATAGACCAGGTGAGCAAAGACAGCATGTTCAAACACAACACTTTTACTGTACATTTACTTAGGAAAAGAGTAAACTCACTCTAGTGCTGCAACAGCAGGAACTCTACACATGAGGGTTTTTGCTTGTTTGTTTTTCTATTACAGGCAGACATAAAACGCTTAAACTGACAGCTGAGCCCTGCGACAGTCTGACTGTGCTAGACTGGGACTTTGTTTTGTATGTCAATGTAATGTGCTGTAACTGTGGGAAATATGAGCCACCCCCTGAAGTCCATCCTTTGGGGTGGATCAGCATCTCCTGTAAGCAGCTTTTTATGAGGTAGTTCTGGACAAAACCATTTTTGTTTTAAGAATAAAACCTTCAGTATCCTTCCTTATTCATCTGCACAGCAATAAACTGCAAGAGAAAACCATTGCATTCAAAGCTGTACCTGGGACGAGAGATCTCACTGGGGCATATTTAAGGGAGGTTTTTCCATTCCCTCCTGAAATTAGTAACTTCATGGATTCTAAAGGGAAAACAAACATTTCCATGATCACAGGCTTCCCTGATCTTGGGGAGGAGGGAAAACATCTTTCAGTGATACACTCAACATATGTATGGCAAAAGTGGAGCTAATTAAGAGACACTCCCTTTTCCCTTGGCTTTCTGGAATTCCAAACCCTCATCACAGACAGTAATTATTTTGGGAGTCTTTCACTGTTCCCCTCATCATCGTGTTTACTTCCTTCTTATGCCATTGCATAAATATGTTTGTAATTTTCTCTTCCTGATGTGGCACAATAATTCCACAGCCTGTTTTTGTTTTTAATTCTGTGTGCTGATGAAGTGCTAAAACTGACTCAGCGAATTGTTTCTGGCCACTGAACAACTGCAGAGCAATGCAGACCTTCCTGTAGGGAGGGGTTAAGGATTGGTGAATGTAAAGATAGCGTAATATAAATCTGCAGGTTGGTTAAATCTAGTTCCCTTGCAAGATATGTGCCTCTTACAGACACCAGCCTTACACCACGCAGTGTAAAACAACTCTCTCCATTTGCAGTTTTGCTTGTGACTTTCTGCCAACCCTTTGCATAGTTCAAGGCTCTGAGCCAAGGCCATTAAGACTGACTACAGTTGTATTATGAAGGGTCAAAGCACATGTCAGAGCTTAAATCCAGCACCTTAAACACGAGCCCCACTGTATGTCCTTCAACTGAGTTTTGATTTTTCCAAATCTGTCAGTTTTTCCCTGTAACGAATGAGCAAATAAAGCATTAACAGCCTGTCATAGGTTAGCAAGCATAGTCCCGGAAGGGACGTCCTTGCTAAGGGGTGCTTACAGCTTCCTCTGGGAACTGATAGAACCTATCAGCTGGCCAGTTTGGATATGGACAATTCTCTAAGCCACTTAAAGTTGTGATCACCTCTGTGATCCACATTTAAGAATAGGCAAACTCCCCCCCAAGCTCTCTCTCGTTTCCGGCGCTGGGACAGGTGGCTGTGGGGCCCGAGCAGGGCCCAGTGGGCCCGGCCAGGCCCTGCTTGGGCCAGGCCGGGCCGGGCCACGGCCATCCTGAAGCCATGGACCTGTTCCAGCCATGGAACCCCCCCACTGCCTTGCCGTGGGCAGCCGGAGCGGCTCGGCTCTCCCCACTCTCCACTGCGATAAGAAAAATTCAACATTCCAGCTGCAAAGCTGCAAGGCCGAGGTGAGATTAACCCTTTTTATTGCTGTGAAGAGCTGAAAACCTGAGGGAAGAGAGAGAGGAGATGCTTAAAGCTGAAATTCTGTTGTGAAGCTATGATATATCAGAGTATCCTGTTGTAATTTCATGAAGATATGGGGGGTGGAGTGTTCAACTCGTAAGCAAAAGCACCTGCGCTGAGATAGGCAGATGCTGACGCAGCTGTAATTTCATGAGAAGTTTGGACAGGGAGAGATGGAAGCTATGAGGCCTTTTGCTCCAAACGGGAAAGGAGAAAACCTCAGTCCCTAGAGATGAACCAGATGAGGACTTTTGCTCCAAATGGGAAAGGAGAAAACCTCAGTTCCTAGAGATGCTCCCAGAGATAGTCCTAACGATGAAGATGATGAAGACCCTTTGCTCCCAGGGAAGGAGAAGGGCCTCTGTTTTTGTTTCTGAACGGCTCAACCTTAAAATTGTACCCCAAAAATCTTCAAGAGTGGACCCTCGAAAGCAGTTGCGGGAAAAGCTGCAAGTCGGGGGAAAGGACTCACATGCAGGCAGAGAGACTCCTCTTCCTAAATGGACTGAACAATATTTGGAAGTGGGCGGCTGTCTCGTTGTGATAATGTTTTCATAGCATGAGCAAGAAGAGACTTCTCTTCCTAAATGGACTGAACAATATTTGGAAGTGGGCGGCTGTCTCGTTGTGATAATGTTTTCATAGCATGAGCAAGAAGAGACTTCTCTTTCTAAATGGACTGAACAAGGTTATTATGGAAGTGGTAAACAGACTGAACATCTTAAGGGTTGTCTTTTCACATTGTCAGTGGGAGAAGGGAGGAAGGTGGGGGGAGGAGGAGAGTTCTGAAGGTGGTATAATTTTTTTTTCTTCTTTTAGGTCTGTTAATAAACTTCTTTATATTCTTTCAAGTTTGGTGCCTGTTTTGCATTTCTCCTAATTCTTATCTCACAGCAGATAAACAGTAATGAGTATTTTGGACCAAACCACTACACAGCCTTGCCACAAAACTCTCCCTCCTGATTCCAGCTTCAGAGTACTCCCTCCAGCTCTGGGGTCCTCAATACAAGTAAGATATGGACCTGTTGGAATGAGTCCAGAGGAAGCCATGAAGATGATCAGAGTGATAGAGCACCTCTCCTATGAAGACAGGCTTGAGAGAGCTGTTTAGCCTGAAGAAGAGAAGGCTCCAGGGAGACCTCGTAACAGCCTTCCAGTATCTCAAATGGACTTATGACACCAAGCTGAGTGGGGCGGCCGACACACCTCAGGGACGGGATGCCATCCAGAGGGACCTGGACAAGCTTGAGAACTGGGCCTGTGGGACTTTTATGAGGTTTAAGAAGACCAAGTTCAAGGTGCTCCACGTGGGTCTGGGCAACTCCCGGTAGCAACACGGATACAGGCTGGAAACAGATGGAGAGCAGCCCTGCTGAGAAGGACTTGGGGGTGCTGGTGGATGAGAGGCTGGACATGAGCTGTCAATGTGCCCTCACAGCCCAGAGAGCCAGAGGTGTCCTGGGCTGCATCCAAAGCAGCGTGGGCAGCAGGGCCAGGGAGGGGATTCTGCCCCTCTGCTCTGCTCTGGTGAGACCCCACCTGCAGTGCTGCATCCAGCTCTGGGGTCCCAGCACAGGGAGGACACGGAGCTGTTGGAGCGAGTCCAGAGGAGGGACACCAGGATGGTTAGAGGGACAGAGCACCTCTGTGTGAGGAAAGGCTGAGAGAATTAGGTTTGTTCAGTCTGGAAGAGAGAAGGCTTTGGGATCACCTAATTGCAGCCTTCCAGTACTTGAAGAGGGCCTTTTTACAAAAGCATGTAGTGATAAAACAAGAGGCAGTAGATTCAAACTAAACGGCAGTTTTAAATTAGACATTTAGAAGAAATTCTTCACTGTCAGGAGGGTGAGACACTAGAACAGGTTGCCCAGAGAAGCTGTGGATGCCCCATCCCTGAAGTGATCCCTATCCAAAGCCAGGTTGGATGGGGCTCTGAGCACCCTGGTGTAGTGAATGGTGCCCCTATCCACGACAGAGGGGCTGGAACTGCATAATCTTTAAGGCCCTTTCCAACCCAATCCATTCTACGATTCTGTGATTCCCCCGCACCACCACATTGCTGAGGACAAAACTTACGCCAGCACTATGGACATATCCCTTTTCTATGACGGCTTTATTTTTTTTTCCTTTCCGTTTTATAATCTCTATCACAGCGTATTTTCCTTGCTGCGGCGCGAGCTCATTTCTTCGCGAACTGCGATTTTCCTTCAACACTCGCACAACCCCAGCGCGCCGGCGAGGGCCGGCGGCCGGGCCGGTGCCTCCCCGCGGCGCGCCCCGAGTGACGCGCCCCGAGTGACGCGCCCCGAGTGACGCGCCCGAGTGACGCGCCCCGAGTGACGCGCCCCGAGTGACGCGCCCCGAGTGACGCGCCCCGAGTGACGCGCTCCGGCTGCGCCCGGCCCCGCCCCGCCCGGCCGTGCGCGACCCCACGCGGGCGGCGGGGCAGCGGCATGGGCCGGCCCGGCGGCGGCGGGGCCACGGCGGCCATGGACCCCGTGCGCAGCTTCGAGCGGTGGAAGAAGAAATACACTCGGCGGACGAAGAGGCTGCGGCTGCAGCGCAAGGAGAGGAAGCGGCCCGAGTGGCAGGTGGAGCGGGAGAACATCGCTCGCCTGGTGCAGCGCTACCCCGAGGTACGGGCGGGCTGTGCGGGGCGGGCGGGCACGGCGGTCTGCGAAAAAGCGGCTCCTCTCCTCGGGTGGATAGAAGTGGGAGGAGGAGAGATGGCATCTGTGGGTCCTGGGCAGGCGTGGGGAGCCCCCCTGGTTGGCTGGGCTGTTGGTGGTGCCTGTAGGTAAGAGGTGTGTTGGGTGACACTGCTCTGTAGCAGGTAGAGAGCTTTTACCGTCACGGGGTAGGGATGATGCTCTGTTCTTTTTCCCCAGGCAGAGGAGGAGGGGCCAGTAGCCGCAGTTCCAGTGGTTTTGGTGGAGGTGACTGGACAGGCTGTGGAGCCGGGGGTAGTGGGACCTTCGGACGGGGGAGCTTGTGGTTAGGAGGGCAGCGAGGAGGAGGAGGCTGAAGCAGATCGTGGGAACGGTAGTGACCAGTGGCACTTGGCCCTTCTCCACCAGTGTGGATGTCTTCATGTTGGGGATGGAACACGTTTGTCTCCATAGAAGATGCAGGACGGGCAAACATCATACTATGAGAGTGTGTTGTTTAAGCTGAAGTCGAAATAGGTATTTGAATACCAGAACTGAAGTCAGTGGTGTTGGTGTTGTTACCCAGATTCCCTTGAATTCTTGTGGGAGATAGTCGGCTTTGGAATCACGCTGGTCAGTGGAAAGCACTGTAATTGTGAATAACGGGTCAGATGTGCTCTACCTGTGGTGCTGCTCTGCCTTCTGCCAACTTTTGCTGAGTTTGCAGGGCAGTTGTACTTGGTTATGCAGCGCTTGGCGCGGCTGGTAGCAATGACATTTTGGTGGTTGTAATTTGATTGAGCAGAAAGTAATGACAAGAGGTATAGAACACATCTGTTACCTTGAAGAAATCATGTTAGTTCCATTAGTTAAGATTCAGCAAGTTAGTATTCTTGAGCTTCATTGGATCATTTGCTTGACTGTTTGAAAGCAAATGACATGTTCCTCTACTCCTAGCCTTGGCTATGTGAATGTCTGCGGATGTTTCTGTGTCACTGATGTGACCGCACATGCATCTCTTTCTGGGCATGGGTGATAATGTCACTGTGGAGCTTAGGGCAGCATAGGTGGGGATGGCATAGTGGAAGGTTGTGTGTATTTTTAGAGGTTGGAGAAAAGAGGCTACTAGCATTCAGATATGTCCATCAGAATTAAGACAGGGTAAACATATGCTTGTATTAGGATAGTTCTGGGGACTCTTGGTCTCAGCTCTGTTGGAGTTTTGCTGTCCTTTTGCTCTGCTATTCTCCTGCCTGTGAGCATACGATTGAATGCCCATCTAACTTTCTATCTTCAGTACTTCAGATATTCTTTTTTGGTTCCTGACAAGGTTTTCCACTTGGTCTCCAGTGTTTCTTCCATATTACCCTAGATCTGTGGGAGTGGGAATCGTGAAGAAGTGCCATGTGCTTGGATCTTCAGGGGTCTCCAGTGAGTTCTGCATCATGCAGATTCCTTAAGGACAAGGGAAGTAGAAAGCTCTTGGGTAAGCTCTTCTCTGTGAAGAGCGGTGACTGGGGTCTCTGGCACACAGGCTGTGTGTGGGTTAGATTTACATGTGCATGGAATAGTGGTAGAACGGCTGATGGTTGCAGGATGATCCAGCTTGGCCTCCTGTCCATCATTTCGTGTGTGAGAATGACTGCAGTGGATAAACAAGATAAAATGAATAGTAAAGAGACAACCAATATACTTCTTCACTGAATTTTTTTTTCCATTTGTTGACAGATGGCAAGTGTGTGGCAGCACAGATGGAAAATGTGAAATTTAGTTCCAATGTGTCCAAATCATGGGACCATTTTCTGTGTTATACGTTCATAGATGAGCTATTTTCTGTTGATTCAGTGACTTTGTTGTCTGTCAGGCCATTGATGGACATGGTCTTTTCCATCTAGTTGTGCTCATGAAAAGCATTAACAGCCTAACTGATGTGCTGGGGAGCTGTTTGTGCAAAATCCTTTCTAGTCTGCTCTGTGTCAAATTAGTTGAGTTAGATCAGAATAGCACTTGAGGTATTTGAAATGAGCTGGCTGCTCTCATATGGAGTTGATTAGAGAGAGCTCACAGTTACAGGTTCCCAGCAGATGAGCAGAGGTAGTAACTTTGGACAGGGAAACAAACTAGGTGGAAGTTGGAGGTGTTTTCCACTGGTGCATGTAGATGTGGAATAGGTCTATCAGAAGACCTACCTCAGACATCAGTCCTTCTTATGCCTGCTGTTTGGACATGACTTAAAAATGTATCAGTACCTTTGGAGTTTAAGGGTACTACAACATAACATTCCTCTGCTCCTGGAAGAGGATCCTTTGTAGGGCAGAGAAATAATATAGGAAGCTTTGTGACATGGCCTTTCCTAACATTCCTTGCTCTTTTAATACTGTTCTCACTTTTTTTTTCTTGGACATCTTTAAAAGAGCTAGGCTTATTCATGTAATGATTTTTAAATTGATTTAGAGAAGTTAATTGTGGAAGAGCAGAACAATATTTGTCTTCTTTTTTGATTAATACATCTGTTCTTACTGGGTCATCTAGAGTTAAAAAAGAAGTTGACTACTGAAATACTTTCATCATTAGAACAATTTCAGATTGCTGCAATAGCCCATTTGATGTATCACAAACCTGTAAAAATCTATCCCTTAAGTTGCATATAATCAATTGCATGAATTCTTTTTTGATGTTAGTGAAACACTTTTCCCTCCTGTAGGCTTACTGTTTTCCTATGCAGACAGTCTCTTGGCTGAAATTAAACAGCAACTGTATACATCATTGAGTTGTAAATATTTAGCATGCAAAATAATAAAGAGTGGGAATTGCCCCAGTATTTCATGTGATACATAGTATCTTCAAAATTAGCAACTGAATTTGGAAATAGTTGTCAAAAATTCCAATATGTGAAAGTCAACAAAAGACCTTTTTTTTAATGGTGATTCTAGTAGGATTTTTTCCCTCCTCCAAAATAATGTTTGACAAAAGTTTATTTGCTCTGTTAGGACGCAGTGAAAGCTTGAAATCTACCTTACAAGAGCTTTGCCTTGAAATGTGTCAAAACCAGGTTTTAATAAGGGTGTTACTACCTTTTACCTGCTTTAACCTTTTTATAGAGATTAAATTCATGTATTAAGTTACTTGTCTTGATTTTACTGGAGAGAACTAGGCTGAAAAGAGTAGTGTTGTGATTTAGATGCTTTAAACAGCTATGACCCCTCAGTTTTCTATAACAGGCAGAGGCTGTAAAAAGTTTGGTACTTCAAGTAGACACAAGGCTGATCTGACAGCTCAGTAGCTCTTCATCTGAGGCCTTCTCTGGAATTGTTAACTCAAGATGTCAGGAGGGTCTGAGGACTGTTTTGCTTGGTCCCTGATTTGGGAGATTTCTGTTCAGCAGTTTGTTAGAGATAAACACTACCTATTAGAAATGTATGAGTTGTGAGTTCCAAGTTTGACATTTAGAAATCTCAGTTTATGCATCTTAGTCAGCATGGATTCAAAGCTGTATAGTCTACCGTCTTTTTCAGCTCAGGCTTTATTAATACAGTAGTCTCTATTCTTTTTTCCTGAGTTTTGTGGGTTTTTTTTGTCCTGCTAGTATTAGTTATGAACTTTGCCAGTGAAAGCTGCTCACATCTGTTAGAACAGCCTTGAAAATACTACATTTTTTCCAAGAGCTCTACTTGACACCTCATCTTTGTAAATAATTGAACAAGCTCATGGACTCAAGCACATGCTATTGGGGACTCTGTGTGTGTGTGTGTAATTAACAGCTCTCAAATATGGGTGCATGCAGAGAACTAAATTAGTAGGTGTCAGGACAAAGAACTATTTTTTTAGGTTTTGGTTTTTTGTTTTTTTTTACTGTGTAGGACAGCTCTAAAAAATTAAATACACTGAGTGCTAGAGGTTGGTGAATCTGGTGAGTTTCAGGACATAGGGGAGCTCTTCTTTTCCCAGTCAGGTGGATGTAATATTTCTGCAGCTCTGGGTGCCCAAATACACTCTGCAACAAGGATGGGCATATATTCCCAGTAGATCCCTGCTTGGGGTCTGAAAACACAGATCTGAAAAGGACATTTGGGCTCTAGTAAGGTGGAGACCAGGGGCCTTCTGAGGTCCTCTTCAGTCTAAATTGTTCTATGATTTCATGATGGTCTGAGCTTTAAATTGTGCTATTAGCCTGCATTATTCAAGTATGTCATTACTTACTGAGTAGTTTATGGTAGATCAGTAGTTTAGCTTAGGTCAAACTGGTATAGGTTGCCTGACTAGCTAACTTGAATCAGGTCATACTGAACTACTACATATTTATGTTAACACCAACTTGTAGAATGCTGTTCAATTCCTCTCTTATGGTTAGATTGTAAGCATTGATTAAAATTATTTTGTTTCAGATAAATGCAAGTGAAATCCAAAGATTTTCAGATTTTCCGTTGTCAAAGAAAACCCTTAAAGGTAAGTATGGAAGTTTTCTTTTGGAAATAATATAAGTAAAAGGGAATGCATTGCTTATCTGCATCTGAACATTTTTCTTTAAACCAAGTTTTAGGTAAGTATTGCCATGTACAGCATTTTCTAAACAGAGCAATGCAGTCCTGCAGGCCAGACAAAATGAAATAAAGTTTTTTTCTTTCTTTTTTTTGTTCTTTTTGCCCTCCCACACCCTCTCTTCTCTTCCCACCCTGCAAATACTAGGATTGCAAGAAGCTCAGTATCGTGTGGTAACAGAGATACAGAGGCAAACCATAGGTTTGGCTTTACAAGGTAAAGATGTACTTGGAGCTGCAAAGACTGGATCAGGCAAAACCTTGGCCTTTATTGTTCCAGTAAGTAATTTACATCCTTCTATTTGTACTCAAACCAAGTTATCTGTGAAGTATTGATGTCAGCTTAGGTTAGTAGATCCTGAGAAAAAAGTTACAATTCAGCTGTTCTGAGTGTTTCAGGAAAGCCAAGATACTTAGGAATTGAATAAAGCTGCTTGAGTTTCTGAAAGAAGTGTATTTTTTGTGCTAGGAATATTCCAAGACTTAAAAGTTTCGTTTTGATCCTTACATTAGTAGACCTTGTGTGATTTAGGAAGTGCTTTGTTTTTCTCTCAAGAGTGTTTTCCTGGTGCAACTCTAGTTGTCCAATTTTTTTTGGCATTTGAAAACTAGGTGTATGAAACAGATTGGTGGATTTTCTTCAGTTCCTTATATTTTCTTAGATGAGTGGCTTTCACTCCCTTAAAATGTTACAGTTTGGACTTTATATAGCAAAGTTAACCTTAGTGATTGTGGACTTCCATTTCCTTGTCTTTTGTGAACTCCTTAGAAATCACTTGTAGGTGCAAGCAGAAAAGTGGGATGAAAAGCCCTGTCATGGATGTACACGTCTGACAGTTTTACTCAAAGTGTCATGATCTGCATTTCATTTTTTCAGTTTAAAAGTATGATTGAGATGTGCTTAAAGTGTGCATAAAAGTGGATGCAAACCGCATCATGTTGTGATTAGATGAAGGGGAATTTTTTTTAGTGGAGTTACTCTGTTTTAAACATTACTTGCATTTTTGTAAGCATAAAATTCTTTGGAGCCTATTTTGTCAGTAATTACTGTCAGGGAGCAGTAGTAGGTGCTTTGAATACCCTCTCTAGTAAAGAAGATTTATACTTTATGCTGCTTTTTTAAAAAAAAAATCTTATTAGTAGAGAATAAAAAAATGTAGGTGGCTTCAAAAGTCTTGTGAATTTGGGAAACAAGTGAGATTACTCCATTAGTTAATCTAAGAGTAGAAGTACTTTGTTATACAAACCTTATTTTAAAGCAGTTTTAGAGAAGAGGGCTGCGAGAGGAGCTGAAGAGATGAAGAGTGGAAAAAAATTAATTGTGCAAGTATGCTTACCAGCTCTCAGTATTTCAGAAGGCTTCAGATATTCATACCTGTAAAGTCCTTGTGTTAGGATTAGCTGACTAATACGGTGTTTCTGCAGTATGAATTCATAAAAGGACGAATAATTCTGGTGTGAGCTGTATGGCAATTTTAGTTGGAATGCTCTGTATGTGATATGTGGATAGTACCACTTCAAGTCTATAAGCTAGAATTAAAACTTCAATAATTAATGTTCTTCCAGGTGCTTGTTCTGTTCCTGGTTCCCACAAAACCTAAGGAGCAGAGAAATTTCTCATATTTTTTAACACTGATTTCTATTGTCATATAAATGGCCTAATTTCCAGAATTTAACAGGATAGGATTAATTGTGCAGTAAAGTGTTTATGAGTTTCCACCCATTACTTTCTGTCATAGGTTGGTACTGGAGAATTTTGCTACAGCAAGTATCATTACCATTAGTTAGAATTTATAAGTCATCAAACTATGTAGAGTGTGTACTGATATTTCTTCACATCATTCTTTTAATTAATGTGGCTTTGTCTTGTTTTTTTTTTTTTTATGACACTTTTTGTTGACCAATTTGTTGTTGCACGTTTTTCTTCTGAGATTTTTGTGATGATAACACATTGTAATTGCTTTCAGGCTTTGGAACTCCTCTATCGCCAGCAGTGGACTTCAGCTGATGGCCTGGGGGTTTTGATAATATCGCCTACGCGGGAGCTGGCATATCAAACCTTCAAGGTTCTGCGGAAAGTGGGGAAGAACCATGAGTTCTCAGCTGGCCTTATCATTGGAGGAAAGGTGTGTGTCCTCTCTTGGAGTTTGCTGTATGGAGGCATAGTGGAGTGCTGTATTAAGTGCTAGTTTAGGAAGGAAACCCTGGGCTCAAAAAGTCAAGGAGGAGAGTCTTGATTGGAAACCTATCAGTGACCCACTCGCTTTCTTCTGTGTATTCTGTGTCCTTTAAAGCTTTTGCATATTTAAAATCTTCTCAGTGTCCATGACTGGATGGACCTTCCTGCTATGTCTCCCAGGACTATCCTGTCAATTTAGATTATTCTGAAATACTTTTTCCTCAAGCCACAGGTGTGAGCATGCTGAAGAAACGGTGCCATATCTGGGGGAAGAGGAAAGGCTGCTCCTTGACTATTCTTTTTAAAAGCTATTAATAGGTTAAACTGACCTGACCGTCTCTGGTACTGGACTTCTAGTCTGAACAACTAGAGCCATGCTGGTTTAACTCCTTTTCAGGATCTGAAAGAAGAGTCTGAAAGAATCCACCACATAAATATGCTAATTTGCACTCCAGGACGGCTTTTACAACACATGGATGAAACTTCATATTTCTATGCATCTGATCTGCAAATGTTGAGTAAGTTCTTTAAGTACTTGAAAGTAGTCAGGAATATATTGTAGCAGCTCATAATTGTGTGCAGCACTTCCTTGCATAAAAAGTTTATTCTTGTCATGGTATGTAGATGAAATGGGATTTGAGCTCATACATATTCAAATTAAATTAGAGAACAGCAAAACCTCTTTCTTGTGTGTACTTTTCTCTGAAGCAGTTGCTGAGCATGCCTTCCTTAAGACGATAAGAACAAGCAGGGGCTTTAGTAAGGAACCCAAACCCCAATGTAGTGTCCCGCATAATCCTTTATATTTGTCTTTACTAATGCTAAACTTCCCTTTCTGGTTATGGCTCTTGTGTCTTTCCTGACATGTTAATTAACTAGCTATATAGAATATCCACTGCAGCATGTGTATTTTGGACCAGTTCTAGAAAACATTTTTATTCGTGTTTTAAGATAGATTTCTGCTCCTTTTATTCTTTTGTTTGCATTGTTAACATTGTTTGTTTTCATCCTTCCAACCTGAACAAAAATTTTCAGTGTAATGAAAAGGTTTGCCTTCTACTAAGAACTGCATAATCTTTAGCATAGCTTGAGGAACTTAGAAGCAATTAAGAAGCTAATGAAGCTGATAAAATGTGAAATCATGCTTGCTACACTTAGTACAATTCATGGCAGTTAGACAAGATTTGCATTAAATGTAGGCTCTTTTAAAGCTTTGTCTCTGTGCTACTTGGTTTATACCCTGTATTTCAATGGTAAATTCAGCTTAGGTACAGGAGAGTGTTTTGCTCTGTCACCAGTACAACAACACTGTTTTACATTCTGTGCTTTTATTTCAGTAATAGGACAGGGAGTCTGTTTGCAAATTGCCAAACTGTTTACTTGAGATGCTGATCTTTTTGCTTCAGCATGTGAAATTGACGGCTGTAGTGCATAGATTATGGGAAATGCTATGATTTCTGTTGCAGGTTTTTTTTAAAAACATGTTTTATGAAGTACAGGAATATCTAAAGAGAATTCTGTCATGTACAGTAATTAATTTACTCTCTGCACTTTTAGTACGGATGGAATTTTGTGCTATGTGGATTTAATGTAGGTTTTTTTAATAACTAAATCTAAAACCATATTTTCTCAAATTTATCCTTCAATCCAGTTCTTGATGAAGCTGACAGAATTCTAGACATGGGGTTTGCTGATACAATGAATGCAATCATAGAAAACCTGCCTAAGAAACGCCAGACTCTGCTTTTTTCTGCAACACAAACAAAATCCGTGAAGGATCTTGCACGGCTGAGTCTGAAAGATCCTGAATATGTTTGGGTTCATGAGAAAGCCAAATTCAGGTATGTTGGGATTTTTTTTTTCTGGGGAGGGTTAGATAGTGATCCTACCTAACTGCTGCCTGACAATTCCCTGAATCAGAGGTTGTGTTGTGCATCCATCACTGGATCAGTGTCTGATCCTGCTTGTGTGCCTTCCTGAAAGCACAGAATTTCCAAATAAGAGGGGACTAGTTCTGACTGAGTTACAGGGAGATTACAGGGATGCTGAACCTGTGCTTGTCTTGTCTCCTCAGGCAGATTCTCAGACTGAATTTTTTTTTCCTCAGGAGGAAGCGGCAGAGTGGATTATAGCCAGAGTCCTGGGTCTAGGAGCACTCAGTTCTGAATTACTCCTTTTTTTGTTGTTTGGCTTCCTTGCCTCCTGCATGTGTGTACTTACTGTGTGAAACCACCACATGTGTGTGCAAATACAGTCTGTCTGTGTGCCATTTATAAATCTGGCTTTCCAAGGACATGCTTTCCTATTGGGAAAGTGCAGAATGATAGCCTTGTTTGTGTGTTCTGTATTAGGAGCCCGAAGAAAAGCATGTGGTGTTAGTCCATGTGCAGTAACTCCTGTGGCTTCCTGATGTGCTGCATTTTCTGTGCATGTTTAGGGCTCTGGCTCTGTGTACACAAAATAAATTTGGCCTGCCCTACAGTTTGGAGCAGGATGGGGGGCCCTTGCTTGAAGGGAAGTATGTGGTGTGCCATGCTCAAAAATTTAATATATCACTAAATGAGTGTTGCTTTTTGGCACATTATTTTCTTTTGAAATCCAAATGAAGAATGTTAATTTTGCATTTTTGTGGGCTCAATCATCTGAGTGTCAAATTACTGACGAACATGGATGATTCTTTTTCTGCTCTTCTATGAAACATGCATATATTTCCATATGTAAGATGCAGGAGAAAGGTGAAGCACGGAGATGAAAATGGCTTTCCCGGGAGCAAACAAGAAATCATCAGGCAAATGCATAGCAGAACCACATTGAATCTTGGGGAAGTTTTTGCTGTTTGATTTGATTATCTCTGTATTGTACTGCAAACACCTTTTTTTAATCAGCAGTACTATCAAAGGCATCTTAAATAAACATGATTGCCAGAAAAAAATGTGTGGTTAATATCCTCATAGCAGGAGAGAATGTACAAGCCTTGTACACAGTCTTAATTTTGGGGACTATCTATTTCACTGATCTCCTATGTTCAGTGAAGTCTATTTTAAAGTACATCTAATTTTTTTAAATATTTGGGAGAGTGCAATTAGATAACAAAACAATAAAGAAAAGGAAAGTATTAATTTGTTTCAGAGTTTACTGCCTTAGGTTATTGCCTTATAAAAGCAATTTCCTCTGAAAGATTTAGAAAGCAAAAAGTACTGTGGCGTAATTCAAATTAAATAACAGAATGAAAACTGGAAAAGTCTCTTGTAGTTTCATCCTCCCAAGTGGCCACCTTTAGAAAGGTAATTTTGAATACCTATGTTCTGTTCAGGGTGAAGCAGAGGGACTGTAAGAGATGAGCATTTAGACGTGTTTCAAGGGCAGATATCCCAAAGAAGTTTTTTGTTGTTTTATTTCTGTTTTTAAGAACAGAAATGTGAGTTCAGACGACAATTCAGAGCTTTAGAAAGTTACTTTGCGTGTCAGTATAATCAGTAGAAGTACATCAATGCTCTTTTTTTGTACGTGATTAGACTCTGCTTTGACATTGCCTTAAGCACAAATGATGCTTTAATGGGACTAATAGACAAAGTTGCATTTTAAGTCAAGGCAGTTTGAATGTCGCTGCTTAGACGTGGAAGGAGTTTGCCTTGCTGGTAGTAAATGAATTTAGAAGTAATGTCAAAAGACATCTGTCCCTCCCCACTGGCTTTTAGTAAGGGAATTGATGTAGTTTTCAAGTGAAGCTGCTAAGACTTGTTCCTCAAGTGGGAGAGCTTTCCAGCCTGACTCCTTTTCTTTTCTCCTTTTACTGAATATGCATAAGATGCTCTTGGCTTAAAAGAAAGGTGAGACATTTCTGTGATTTATCTAAATGTACTTCTTTTGTGTGATTTTGGTTTTTTTTTTTTTTTTTTTCTTTTCTTCTTTAGTACCCCAGCAACTTTGGATCAGAACTATGTTGTCTGTGAGCTCCAGCAAAAAGTAAACATGTTATACTCTTTCCTGAGAACTCATTTGAAAAAGAAGAGCATTGTGTTTTTTGCAAGCTGTAAAGAGGTATGTTTTTTTTCTCCCTCCTTCTCCCCACCATTTTAAAACTAATAAAATGAAGATGTTAATGTAGATGTCAATGCACCAGAGAGGTGAGATTATGGACTTAATTTGCAAGAGGAAATTGGAGGGACAAAACATCACCTACTACTGCATGTCATGCAAGGCCTGGCTTCTGGGCAGTTTAGTGACCCAGGCTCAATGCAGGAGACCTGAGTATTCTCAGCCATTTTTGTGGTCTGCTGTTAAAAATGAATGCTAAAAGTTAATGTCTGTAAGGCCCCGCTGTTTCAGTTCTGTCTTGTGACATGTTTCATAGTTAGCTTGCAAAGTATTGCAGTAGTTGTTCTTGCTTTCCTTACAAGCTTTTAAATCTGCTTGTTTGAGAAAGTGTGATTGTGAAATAGTACATGCAAAGGTTTTTCTTACATAGCAAGTAATCCTTCAAATACCTACTTGTGTAAGTGTCCTGGGACTATTCTGTTGAAGTTATTTGCACGTGTTTGTTTGGCACAGGTATTTGTACCTATAACTACTCGTGTATCAACTATTTTACAATGCAGGTATTGGTTGCTAGTATAATGCAATGCTAGTATTTTACAATAATAGACCATTTTATGATGGTCCAGTAACTATTCCTTGCTATTCTTTCACCTGTGCAAGAGGTTGCAGTATTTTTGTTGTTCTGCATTTGACTGGTGAGTACACTGAAGTGGTTGGCTTAGTTGTACAGAAATTCTCTGGCCTGCAGCTGTTCTTGCAGTATACACAGTTTATGTGACTGCTTTCTTAAAAAGATACTAGGTAGCTGCCTGCTACAAAATAATGCTGCATCATGGGTACTGTAGGTAAGAGTAAAAAGGCTGATTTTATAGGAGAAACTGTTGAAACTTGAAATAGTAAAGAGACTGTAGACTGATTTGAGTTGCAAGTGTAAAACACAACACCCTTCCAGTAGTGTCTGAAAGCAGTGCTTCTGATGGACTTTGATACTTTGGTCCCTTGCATACAGCCTAACTACTCATGTCCCAAGTGGTTCTTGCTGTTACCTACTCTGGTTTCCTTTAGGAAATGCCATCAAAAGGCATGCCAATCTTTTGCCACAGTTGGTCTCAAAATAACATCTTTTTTCTCTGATGTGAAGAAAAATTTATTTAATTTGATGTATTATGTCAGTTGTTATATACACTGTATATGATCTTAACGACTTTAACATTGCATGGTAATTCTTTTCCCCCTGGTTTGTTGGGTAGGTCCAATATCTATTCAGAGTGTTCTGTAAGCTTCAGCCTGGTCTTCCTGTCCTGGCACTCCATGGCAAGCAGCAGCAGATGAAGAGAATGGAAGTCTACACTTGTTTTGTTCGGAAAAAGGCAGCAGTGCTTTTCGCTACAGATATTGCAGCTCGTGGCCTGGGTAGGTACCCACAGAACCAGCAGCTAAACCTGTTGAGGCTTTGTCAGACTTTGTAGACCAACCCAGTTTGTGAAAAATGAAGCTGTAGTTTGCTTAGGAGCTCATTAGGGTATCACAAAAGAGATGCTTCTTAGAGTTCTGCTGTTTCTTTACTGAAGAGGCCCACTTCATCTGAGCTTTTCTTCTTACCCCAGAAAAACACAGGTGGTATGGAAATAGTGATGCACTTGTTTACTGCCTGCTGTAAGGCAAGATTCCAGCAGTTTTAAATATTTATGCTGTGCCTGTATCCTGTGGGTTATTCCAAAGGATATGAAAATTATTAACGTACTGGTATGTGGAAATGGAAACCTGAAATTGTAATGTCTGATGTTTGAGTGGCATTGTAGGACTCTGTTGATAAGGAGACAGAAAAATAAATGAGGGTAAAAAGACTTTTTTTTCTTTTAGTTCTTGGAGGCATTTAAGTACAACACAAGACTTTGCAAGAGTCCAGTCATTCTTTGAGATAGCAAACTCCATTATCCAAAATGTGAGGTTTTGTCACTATGTTAGGAAAAGAAAGAAGGTGCTCTAAAAACTGAAGTCAGGAATGAAAACTTTCTCATACCTTCCATACTGCTGTAATCTCACCAGTGACTATCTAATTTGTGTTGGTTTGGTTTAGAGTGTCAGTGTACTTGTGGAATACAGTATAGCTGCAGACTTGGTTAGGAAGTAACACTTCAGTGCGAAGCCTGGCGCTGCTGCGCGAAGCACAGCACTTCAGAAATGCTTGTTATTAATACCATTCACAGTCAAGGTTGACTTTTGTCAGGCTTGGTCACCCCCTCCCATCTTTGGGAGGAACTATGGTATTTCTGTATGTGACAGATGAGGTAGTACAGTCTCACCACAGCTAACTTCAGACCCCAGTGGTGTAGGATGTTAACAGTGCGGGTGAAAAGCGGGTCAGATTCTGGTACATAATTGTTAACCAAAGTGGTGTTTTGTCATCTGTGTGACACAAAGCATGTCTGTTCTTGTCAAGTGTGAAATTATGTTCCGTTCATTGCACTGTCACAATTTAGGAAATAACACACAATTAATTTAACTTTCTTTGATGAAAAGAATGATTGTTTATGTATGCGAATACATTATTTCAGAGCTTGCACCTGATGTCTGTAAATGGGTCCAAGTGATGGTTCTTGCAGGAATTTATGCTCTTGAATAGGATGATTTTGAGTCCAGTGAACTTACTTGATATGTTTTTTCTTTACACAGATTTTCCAGCAGTGAATTGGGTCATTCAGTTTGATTGTCCAGAAGATGCAAACACGTACATCCACAGAGTGGGAAGAACAGCCAGGTTTGTTTTCACTCTTCCTTAGTATTTTAATGGTTAAAACTAGATCACTGTAGGGACAGATCATTGGTTAAAGACTCACTTGAAAAAAATTAAGATATAAATTAGAAAGAAAAAGGCTGTTATCACTAAAAGACCCTTTTGATTAGTTAAGAGTAATGATTTAACTTAATAATTTCTTAGTGAGCTTCAGAGACTTGTTACAGCAGACAAGAACATCCCTGATTGTTCCATCTGATCAGGGAAGATTAATAGTGAGGAAATAGAAAATCCTTTTAACTTGCAGGATTACCTCAAAGGCTGAATTGAGCATGTTTGTGGGTGGAAAAGCTTGTTTTTCCACTGACATTTATAGATAAATAAGGTTTTAGACTGTGGATCCAATTCTTTGTGTCATTGAAGACTCTTCAAAAGAATGGAAATATTTCTTCCTTATTTTCATTTGAGAGGAAGGAATCAAATGTTAATTACAGGTTAAATTTTTAATTTTCTAAGTCTTCTGCGGAATTACATTCTTAAGCTTTGCTTTAGTTAAAAAATATTTGTGGCTAAGCCTCTGTGATGGAAGGGTGTTACCCAGATAGACTGTTGAAAACCAGGTCCTTCATCTCTGAAGTAGATTTTTAAGTGGAACAGAAGCTGTTACTGCATGTAATTCAGTAGATCAAAAACCTCCTGCAGTTATCTGAAGGATGAAATGCAAGACCTGACATTGTATCTTGTCTCTAATTTAACTTGTTTGTAGTAGAGCTTGCAATATAGTCAGTTATCAAACCTAATGACAGAGCAGTTGCTTAGAACAGGATTTCAACACCATAGAAATTTGAGATCTGTGTTTCTGGATCAGAAGGCTGTAAATTTTGGTGACTGTACAACAAGAGTGCACTTCCAGCACTCTTTTCAAAATGTAGAAGTTTTAGCCATGTTTTCATTGTAGTTGGTAACATTTCTGCCCCGTTCTGTCTATGTGCTCTCCGTTTTCTGATCTTCTGCAGTAGAGGAATGATAAATTTTTAAATGACTTTGAAAAAGACCTGTCAATGAACAAAGTCAGTGAATGTTATATATAATTAGATAAAACACGTAGCTATTTTGCTAATTTAAAATTTAGATGTAATCTTATGCATACCAATTGAGAGAAAAGTATACAGACTTGGTTAGAATTCTGTAATATTTTCTTTTTCCGTCTGTCTTTTTTTTTTAGTCCTGTGTGGCTTCCACAGAAGGCTTGTAATTTTGTCTTTATAGCATACTGTCATCATGGAAGGAAAACAATGTATTTGGCATTGTTTAATTGGCAATGTTTAGGATACTGGTTGAGCTCTTTCTGAACTGTGTCACTGAGTTAAAGCACCTCCCTGGAGCTGTAATCCTCAGGCCTTTTCCCAGTTCTCATTAGGAGCTGAGAAGAGCAATTGTAAGTAGGTTTTGCATGGGGAAACAGCCCTAGAGAGCTACAAAGACAACCAACTCCCCTTTGTCATAATGCTTTTATTCAAATATGACTCTGAAAGGACTTTAGCCTGACAACCTTAAGGGTCTGTCTTCAGTGGCCTCTTAAATACAGCCTTCTGTGATTGCTCAAGGGACAGATTTGGACAGAAAGTTGGAGCAAAGTGTCTGTCTCAGGGGCTGTGGGCTGTGCTGGATGCCTTACTGGGATGTAGTTTACATTTCCTTCTGTGTGAATTTTTCAGTAGGGAGGCCTTATGGAAATTAGGAGTACATCTGAGCAAGTTGTGTGAGCTGGAGGGTGTTGACTGACAGTGAAAGCAAATTCCTTCTGTAGGAAAAGCTTCATGGGTATTTTCTGTTTCCTAATCTGATGCAAAGATCAGCAGGTTCTACCTATACTGGGCATTAATTTTGAAGAAACATACAGGCTCTCTCCATCCTTAAGGTAAAGCAGTCCTGGAAGGAAATTTTTTTAGGAAACTTAATAGCATGAAATAAATCTTTGAAAATAAAACAAGGGAGATGTCTAGTAATTTAAAGTAAATATTGTGCAATAAGTAAATATACTAATGCAGTTTTTCATGTGGGTAATTGAGAATGTACTTCTCATTGAAATCTGAGTGTTGAATAGGAAGCTTCACATGTTTTCAATAGCTACAGTTTGTATGAGAAGCTTGTGTTTCTTCTGGAAACTTGATAAAAATGAACTGAACTGCAATTTAGTAGTCCTCATTAATGAGGTTAAGAGATAATTACAAATTTTCATGGGTTTTGAGAATATAATTGCATAGAATGAAAGCTAAATTACATATCTCAGCTAATTAAGAGGCTGTGTTAAACTGTAATTAAAACTGGGATGCCAAGTACTGTTTACTTTTGAAGTCAAATTATTTTGTGATACAAAAGTAAATATGAAAGGAGAGAAATTATGTTGGGGATGGGGCTGGAAAACCTTTGACAGTCATGGATGTGTTCCCGCATCTGTCTTACAATTTTGTGAAGCTTGATCTAAGGTGAGCGGTAACAGTTTATTTTTAAGTGGGTAAGGCCACTGTGTTCCCTAACAAACATTTCCCTAGCATTTTACCCTGCTGAAGAACATAAATTGCAGCTCTTGCATTTTTGATTTATGGTAAAGTAAGATCAAGAAAATCTGGGTGTTGTCCAGTAATGCTTTTACTTCATAGTAGAATTGACATGTATTGAGTGGGTTTTTTTTTAATAAACTTGAAAGGTATGCTACAACTGGAGTGATTGGAAGCTGTTTCCAGTTGCATTCAAAGTCTTAACTAGTTCAGTGACGGAATTTCTAAAATACTGACAAATGCCATGGGCAGTCTAGTAAATACTTTCGGTGTTATTTTTTCCACACAATTTCTTAGAGAAGTTAGTGGTTTAAAACACTAGATTACAGTGTTTTCTGTGGGCTTTAGTTTCTAAAACCTAAATAAAAACTGCTTGTAGCAATTGCCTGCAAAAATAATTTCTTCCAGCTTTTAATTTCTATTTATGCCTTCTGTTCTGTAACCTATGAAGCCTACAGTTGAAAGTATTCTTTGATGAATTTTGTGAAACAAGTTACAGTGCCACTAGGGGACAGCAGAAGATAATAATAATTTTTGAAGCCCCTTGATGCTCACTTTTTTCCCCAACTGTTTTTCCAAACATAATGTCTAAGTTATATGGCATGAAAAAAGCTTATAGGCATGTTTTTCGTGCAGTCATGATTGCGTTGGTGAGACAAGACACCAAAAAGTCTATTTTATCTTTTTATTAATTCGTAAATACCTTCAGTTTTGGATGTACCTATATCCTTGCAAGTCTCAGTAATGAATTTCTTTCTTTCCTGGCATTACATTCATCCCTCCACTTAATGTTTTAATTTTTTTTTGCTTCAGAAGCGACTTTTAAAAGCTGCTGCTTGAGTTTAGTGATCGTTCTGTCATGAGTCTTTTTTTAAAGACACCAACACTGGAATGTTAAACAGAATAAATGTTTTTGCTCTGCAGTTTTTATCTGTGGTATGTCCAGAGCTATATATAAGATTTAGATCTGACTGGCTCAGACTTCTGATGGCATTTAATCTAGCCTAGCTGGTTAGATTTCTTAGGTGCTTACACTGACTTAGGAAAGTAATTGTGGTTTTATTGTTGTCATTAAACATAGTGTGCACACAGGCATGCGAGTTCTGTCTAGCTCTGTGTATGCTTTTCTTTCTTTCAGTAAATTATATTTCTGAAAACAAATGGAAAAATCCATCTTCCCAAAGTGGAATACTCTGTTACCTGCCATCTTTGTAGTGGCTGGTATGATTAGACCCAAAGAGGTATGACTAAAGACTTTTAAGAAGAATGTGTTTTTTGATGCTTTGTGAATGTTGGAGAACACACACGCCTGTCAAATTATAGACAGGTGAAAGGGGCAGGTCATAGAATGATCTTATTCTGTCTGTAATACTCTGTAGTATAAGCTCTGAATCTCATTAATGCTCATTGGGTCTCTCCTTAAATAATTGCACATTATATGTGTGAAAGTGAGACTAATAAGCCTTAAGAGTAATGTGGCAATAAAGCATTTAAAAATGTGAGTTAACAGTACCTTTTTCAATGGTGGAAACTTGATTTTTATTCTTTTTTTAATGGGAAAAATATTTCAGGGATATATGTCTTGGGTCCTGAGTAATCAGGACAGCCAAGATGACAACTCCTTGTTTGGATTATTTTTCTATTTTTATTTTAAGACCCACTGTAGCACTGTTGTTTAAAAATAAATGCCATATTAAGACTGTCTCATATTATATTGCAGACAAGTCATCATCCTAACCCAAGTTAAGTAAAAATAGCTGCCAGTGGAGGTCACAAGACATTGTTGACACCACATTTAACTTGGAATTCATATTATTAAATTTTCTAAAATTGAAACTGTATTCTAGCTACACTCTTGACAGTGGCCCCTGATGCTGCAGTTGTACTGACTGGCACTGTGTTATCTGCTAGAATTCTTTTCCTAATGGAATGGTATTAATGTTCCTGTACACTGAACGATGAAGTGGCCAAGGTTATTGCCTGCTGACGTGAAGCTATGCCATAAGCTGGAATAACAAAATAAGTAAGCACACGTATTTTAACTCAGCAGAGTAGACACAGCTGCTGTGGGAAATGAATTGCTTCCAGTGTAGGCTGGAGGAGCCAACAACCTCCCAAGGCCTTTTGAAATCAATTTATTGTAAGACTAACTTGATAAGGTTGGTGAGCCTGTTCTTGTCCATTATTTCTTGTGACCAAGACTGGCAAACAGGGACACTGACCCAGTATGACTGAAGGAAGGAGAACGTGGTTCTGCGGCAAGAGTAAAACCCAGTTGTTTCTCTGAACTTGCCAATAGGTATAAAAGGGCTTCTTTCCAGACAGAAAAAGGAAAAAGATACTAATGGTCACTGGAAAAGAAAAAATAAACAGAATCAATATCTGACTTCATAGAAAAATTTACTGATAATTTTTGGGGGATACTGAATTACAATCTGTGCAATGGAGTAATAGAAATGAACAAAGCATTAGAAGTGGCCTAAAGCAACACCAACAGATGAAGCCAGTTCACGTTTTGTTGTTTAAATGCTCACTGGGATGTCAGACTGTTCACAATCCATGGGAAGAAGCTCTTCTTCCTGAATCGAGGACTCAGCAGTGAACACTGACTGTCTGCTGCATTTGGTCAGCTGTGAATAGTCAAGACACTTTCTGGTCTCTTGTAATTTTTGTTGGGCTGCTTTGGTAAGACTTGCTGTAAATGGTACAGCACAGTTTCAGATTGCAGTGCATCCAGATCTCTTGTTAAAGATTTGTTGTTTTAAACAGAAATACGTATTGCAAAAAAGAGGCCATTGATCATGTAGACGGGATAGAAATTTCAATATGCATTTATTTTCTATGCTCATTTGTCATTTAAAGAACCAGAATAACAAATCACCATATTATGAAAGAAACCCGGCAGTGTAGAAGTTATGATAAATGGTAGATAAAACTCTTCTTGTTACTGGGCCTGGAAAAATAATGTTTTCTTGGTTTGAAGCTTAGATTTCACCAGTCCTCATTATTTCAGAAGGCCCAGAAGGTAGTATGATTGGAAATAAAGTTTTGCCTGAATTGAGCCTGATATTGGAGACCTAAAAAAACTGTTACTTTGCTTAAGAAACATGTTTAGAAATAGTGGCTTATGTAGTCACATTTAATGGTTGAGTTTTAAAATTAAACATGAATTACTGTATTTCTGTAGAACCCCTTAAGGGTAGATATGGATGTTAGTTTCTCTTTGTTAAAGGGTATTGTGTGGGTGAACAGATTTATTTGTTACGTGTATCAGGTTGAAACTGATCTGCTCAGAATAAAACTATCCATTCTGATATGTTTTGGATATATTTTTATAGATGTCTTACATTGTTCCATTACACAAAAATGTGCAACATGACAAATGCCTGCATCAATTAAATGTCTTTTCCTTCTCTACTCTAGTTGTTAATAAAAAAATTGAAAACAGTTAAATAATTAAATATAAATTACATGCTAGAAATAGTAGAACTTGACTCACTCTAACATTTTTCCTAATGCATCTTATGTTATGCATGATCGTTAGGTTATTTGCTAATAATTCACTGCTGTTTCTTGCAGTCTTTGCAGGGGCAAATCTTTGCTCTAGAAAGAGGAGTCTGTGCTGCTTTTTGTATTTTTGCTCATCAGTTTTTCCACATGATGAAATCATCTTGTTCTTGATTCTTTATGGAAACTAAAATTATGTGCAAAGATTTAAAGAACATTATTTTTGTGAAATCAAGTGGTCCAGATTATTTCTGTTCTGAGAAGGGTGTGAATGGTGTGTAGTGAATAAATGATTGCCTTACATGGTGAATAACTTAGCTTCACAGTGGAAGTAACTATTCAGTAGTTTCATATTTATAGTTTTGCAACTGTGTATGCTAAACAAAGGGTCTGTTAGAAGAAGAGTGAAAATACATAATTAGGGTGTATCATCATGCACGTGCAAAATCAGGCATGTTTATTGGGATTGGTTTTGATGCTATTCCAAATGCTTAACTCATTGCCCTTAATGTTTTGAGGAGAGCAGTCTCTTGCTTGCTTCTGGTAAATCTCTAGCAGATTTGGTGTGAGTGAGAAAGAGACAGTTGAGCAGTTGATCTGGCTTCTCTGGTGCCCAATTTCCTTTCTCCGAAACGATTTACTGTGGAGAGTTTCTGGAACACTAAAGTATCTGAAGGTGGCTTGTTGGCTTGGAATGCAATACTTCTGGGAATGGGCTTTGATTTAAGCTCACCAGTTTTGCAGATGAGATGACAGCATATGTTGATGCTATCCGTGCTGGCCCAGTTAGGCTAAAATTAGATCTTTAATCAAGTCAACCTGGTAAAGTCCCATTCAAGTTACAAATTAAAAAAATCCACAAAATACTTTTCTTTTGAGTACGGTGGTAAATGTGTGACGTCCAGAGTATAAAAAAAAATTATACTTAGGGTTCGTGCATGTTCATGTGTGGTAAATATCTTCAAAAACATTATCACCTCCTGTATATTGCATTTTCTCTAAAGGGAAATATTCCAGTTCAGGAAACTGTTATGCAAGTATCTTTATACCCACAACCCTCCTCCCTCAAATTTTATGATTATCTCATCATCTCAGTTTTCTCCTTTACCAGCTTTTAAAATAGATTATTTTTTATTGCCAAACAAAGTGGAAATACTGCCTTTAACTCTGGAAATTTGGCATCAACTTATGTCTTCTGAAATACAAATGTTAGGGAAACATGTTGTAATACATCTGTTTGAGACAACTTGTGTAACATTTCCTGTAAAGTCTGCATATCCATTCACCTTATCCTTACAGTTCCCTTTCCATAACTTTTTTCCTACTGGATATTTGCTTTTGCAGCAGAACACTGGTGCCTGATGACCATCGTGAGATGGTTCCCATTCCTATTTTATTCTGTTATGACCAACAACTGACAATAAAGTGTGGTGCATTTGACTGAACTGTATGTTACAATGGTCATGGCAAGGATGTAGAAGAGCTCTGAATGTAGTTAGAACAAGCTCAACTCTAGCTGCATGGCCAGGTGGAATTCATTAACAACCACAGTATGCTTTCATTTACTGCCTTTGTAATAATGGTAATGTTGTTTGCTTTAATAGTATTGCCTAGTATATACAGCTGTTAACTGGATCTGATCATGGATGGGTTAAGATAGGTTAAGATTAGGCAACAACTGAGTTTCTGTTTGGCCTGCATGAAAACCACTTTTTTCTCATCCTGTCTTCACTGGACTGTTGCCGTTCTATTTCTTCATGCTTGATACCAGCTGTTGGCTCAGGGTGATTTTTAGCAGAAGTTTAAGATAGATTCTGTCATGGTGCGTAAACTATCCTCTTAATTTTAGCATGGTTTTTATTTTTTTAATCAAGTGAAGCTATTTGGCAGCACTTTGTGTTTCTTTGCTAAGGAAATGGGGTTCTTAACATTTTTAAACCATTTTTCTCTACTTGTAATTAGCCAGTACCACATTGTCCTAGGTAATTTATCTCACTTCCTCTTTGTCTGCCTTTGGCACTTGCCCTCGATTGTAGACATCTTTCTTTTTCTTGTCTGCAGTCACTGTAAATATAACCCTCTGCTTTATAGCTCTAATGATGATTTTCACAGCTTCCTGCTTGTAAGTCATGATCGAGTTGCAGAGAAGTTGCTTGCCTTTTTCAAAAGTATTAAAGTCAGTAGACACTAGAAAATAAGGCAGATATGAACTAGAAGTGATTTTTTTTCTCCCAAAGACTTTCTGCAAGTAAGATGCAATTTTCCGTGGACGTGGAATAAATTGTATCTTGTACCCTTAGAGACTGTTAAAATCACAGTGCAAAGATGAGTCCCTTCGCTGGTTTCTTGATCACCTTGAGGGGATGACAAGAGATCATCAATTACTACACAGTCCAAGAAAGTTTGATTACTTTGAGGTTTTTAATTTGCTTTTCTTCAGCAGAATCAAAGTGCATACTTAGTGAATAATAAATCATCAGAGTGAATTAGCATTTTGGGACAGATGACAGGTTTTGGTGATGATGGACAAGTTGAAGGCTGCAGCCAGCAAGAATGGGGAGAACTTTTCCTAATACGGTCTCATCTGCAGAAGTAGTCCTCCTGCTGAAGAATTACAGTAACCAAGGTTGTTTCTTCACTGCTTTATCATCTCTAAAGGTTTAAAGGTTTTATCTGTGTGCTGAAAAGAATTACAGAGATGTTCCTTTGTTTGCTTTAGTGGAGAATTTTATTCCTGTAGGATACTAAGAGATGTTCTTTTCTCCTATGTTTTAGGCATTGTAATGGAAACAACTTTTGATCAGATGTAACTGTTCTTGTTACTGTTTATGTCAGTTTTTAGTAGCTAGTGCTTTCCTAAGTTGGCCGGGATGGAAGCTTTTAGTATGAAATATGCAGAAGGAACATCTTGGAAAACTGCAATTTTCCACTGAAGCCTCTCTTCTTGAGATTATCTTTAACACTATATTTTTCTGATTAACACATTATGAGGTTTTTGGTTTTTTTTTGAGAAATAAGATAATACTCTGCCCAAGTAAAACTCCTTTCTTACAGGCTGCATTTTGCTTTCTTTATCTAAACGTCCGCTGAACAGATGCACACCTTGCCAGATGGTATTTAAGATAGTTTGGTTTTTTCTGTGATGTTTTCTTTTTCATGTTTAGCTCTAAGGAACAGTGTTATTATTAAACTGTTTGTTTTAATTAATTAAGTCATGATTACAGTACAAAATGGGCAAAGACTGTTCCTCCTTAACTTCAAATATTTTTAAACTATTGGCATTTAAAAGAGAATGTTTCCAAAACGTGTAAGGAAAAGGATTGCACTGCATCAGTAGTTATCAGATGTCTTTCAGTCCCTTTGAATTTCTGAAGGAATAGCTCTGAGAAATATTTGTGTTGCTTTTTTTCCCTCTTAATAGGTGGCAAAAGATGAGAAAGTATAGGTGCTTGAAAACTTCTCTCTTCTTTGTCTATTTTTTCATGTGATTATTTCTTTACTTAGCTGTAGTACTACTACAATAAGTACTGCAAAAAGGCTTCACAAGACTTAATGTAAACATTGAAATAGTCGTTGTCCATAGATAGCAGATATAATGCTTGGCGTTTTTTGTGAATTACCTATGGAATGTGCCTTTAGGATTTGTACTTTCTGAAAAGATAACTGACTCAGCATATAATGAGTTTAGCCCTAATAACATGAGCTCAACTTGTAAGGATCAGAATGAAGGTTTATCTGATCCTGCATCCTCTTTCAGAGTGACTTTGTGGATACTGCTGGGAAGATATACAAGCAAAACAAATGTAGAATGATTTTTCCTGTACTGTATCATTGGAGATTTTGGTTTTGTGGCTTGTAGAGAGGATATCTGCACTCTCTGTCCTTTGATGAGTATTTCTTCCGTGATTTCTATTACTCTGGCCTTTCACAGTGTTTTGCACACTGAATAAAAGAGATACGAAAAAGAAACAATTTAATAGTGCCAAGTCAGGTAGTCTGTGATAAGAAATATTGCAAGCAACAAAACTATACAAATTACTTCGTGCCTTTGGCTAACTTTAAGGAATCTGAAAAAATCATCATTTGTATGGGTTTATATAGTACAATCAAGACTTTTCTTGACAAATGATGAAGATTGTTAAGAGATTTAACAGAGATTCTTTCCAGATATCAGATCATTCACGTAGCTCTTGTTGGAATCCTTTCCCTTTCATATCATCTGCTTTGGAGAGAAGAGCAGAACTGTGTTATTCTGTACTCTAAATTGGTGAGACTGATATTGGCAGCAACATTATCTGTGTCTTCCTGTCTGGTAGATAAGAGAGTATTTTCATCCTTCTTTCCAACAGTGCTCTGAGAGCTCAGGTTTTTTTGATGAATAATTGGCTGTCTTGGTGGTATGATCATCAATTTTTACAATAAAATGTGAAGTCCTCTAAGGTTCAGTGGCTTTCCAGGATTTCACTGCTTGTTCAGGTAGTGGCAGTGTCCGACAAGCACCCACCTTGCAGATGTATCATTTGGAATTTGGTTGGGTTGAAATACATAGAACTTTCTTAAAAGGTGCACTTGGTCTCTGTAAGCAAGTTATTCTCAACCTTAATTGTTGTATAAAGGGTACAAACATTCATGGGATGTTTGGTCAGCAGTGACAACATGCTTGGTAAAGATAATAAATTGCCTTAAGCCAAACATATGTATTGCTTTGGACGTCTTTTTTAAGAAAGACTGTGCAAGCTGATATTTCTATATTAAGAACATTTTAGATCTACTACTGAAATGGATTAAAATCAAGTCAGTATAGTTTTTGTACAGTACCAAAGTACTCTTATCAATCCATGTGCAATCAGTAAATTCAAATGATGTTGGCATGTAACAGATATTCTGCTTTTGTATCAATTCTATTTCTGTGTAATATTTCAAAATCTAGAATGTAAAGGTTAAAATTTCATGATGAAAACATTTACTAGACATTTGTAAATTGTCTTTAGAAGTCGGTCTCCAAACCTATCAGATACAGCACTGGGGAAAAAAAAATCCCAGGCATCCAAGAGCATTTTGTTGTGATTTTTCAAATTCATCAAATGAAAGCAGAAAGCTGTAATAAAAGCTGTCAGACTATTTTAACTGCAGATTTTGTTGCTACTTCCCTTGCTTACTGTGCTGTGACAGATAGTGTTTATAGTTTTCAAACAATTCTGCAGTACTGTTTTTGCCAAGTGATAACTGTTTATCCTTGGAGAAGTGTGGGCTCCCTGTATTCCACTTGAAATGATTTTTATCAGTTAATACTATGATTCTTGTTTGGTGTGCCTGAGAACATCCTTCTGTGCTCCCTGGCCTCCCTAAGAAAGGGAGTTCAAAGCTGCTCTGCAGAGCAACTTACCAGTCTGGTTTTGCTTTGTCCTACACATTGCTCTCATCAGTTGGTTATGAGTTGGATTCTGTCCAATTCTGGCATACTTCTGAAATTCAGTTGACATTTTTTTTTTCTTGGTAATGTAGGACTGTGCAATATTTTGTTATCAATCTGTACTCTTAAGAACTATTTGTAAATACAAAGAAGGAAACAGTGTAAGAGCTACAGTAGATACAGACTTAGTGCATGCAAGCTCATCATTACCCATTTCTTCAAAACAACTTAAACCCATTGCATTGTTTGTTTACTAATGCTATTGGGTACCTTTTTCTAGATGAATGTCCTGAAGTCAGTAGATGTGCTAAAAGCAGGAGCTGATATTTTATTGCACAAAAAGAAAATGATCAAGAAGATGCTTTAAGCATAAATTAACTGATTTTTTTAATGTCTTTGCTAACCGTGTATCTTGAGCAATTACCAGCTCATCTACATTTGATACAGCTGTTAAGTGCACTGAAGAGTGAATGCTAGATACGTTCTTATGGGATCAGTCTGATTGTACCTTCTCTTTTGCACCTGAAAACTGCTTCTGTAAATGAAAGAGCTCCTGTTTTTATGCTTTTCTTTCAGTGATATCTCTGTGACCTGTTAGCCTTTACTGAGCATGTAAGAAGGAGTTGTTATTTGAGACCAAGGCACTGACCCTTTCATAACCTTCCCTGTCTTTGACTTGCAGGTTATGCAAAGAGAATCACATTTTTACCAAGTGTTAAACCTTGCCTTTTGGTGAAGGGTGAATGCAAGTAGCTGGATTTTCTAGTATTGTAATCAAAGTACACTTTGATCAAGTATCATTTGTTTGCCACTAATACTTCAAATTGAGGGAAGAAGAGAGTTACTGATCTGAATCCATGTCTTAGCCCTAGATGTTTAGAACTCTAGGTGGAGTTTTAAAATCAGGTCAAGTGGGGCTATTGGCAAGTCACTTAACTGGTTTGCCTCTTCTTTTCCCTTTGGTAAGTGAGAATTTTTGTCTGTTCTTTGGGCTGCTTATAATGAATCAAATATAAATTCTCATTGGCTATTGAAAACATCAGCAAAAAAAGTAATTTTTTCATGTTTGCTTGAGGTTTCTTTTTTTCCCTTCTGATCAGGTACAAAGAAGGTGGTGAAGCTTTGTTAGTATTGCTTCCTTCAGAAGAAAAAGGCATGGTGGAACAGCTGGCACAGAGGAAAGTACCTATCAGTGAAATCAAGTAAGTGGCTAATGGCTTGTCTGTTATTCAGCCTTCTTTCAGCAAGAGTAATGTATGCTGAGTCTATGACAATCTTGATAAAGTGCTTTAATTGTCTGGAGCTGGACAAATCAGAGAAATGAATTAGTTTTGGTAGTGTTGTAGAAGGAAAAGACCTTGAGAGGTTACCTATTTTATTGCTGTTCCCAAAGGCAGGATGAGCTGCACAAATCATTCTTATCAGATGCCAATTAATATATTCACAGTTTCCCAAAGAGACCTCATCCATACTTAACAGTTACTACCATTAGCATTTTTTTCTTCAAGTGTCTGATAAGACTTGTAAGTAATTTAAATGAAATATTTCTTTTGTCTTGTGCCAAGAATATATGGAAAAATGATGTATTCTCTTACTCTTTGCAGCTACTTTTTATGTAATTGAACATGATAATGCTTTCTTTCTCTTTTGCAGATTAAACAATTACAATTTTTTTAATCTGTCCCTGTATGTTTTTATTGCTGTTATCATTTTTGTTTCTCTTACTTGTTTTTTCTTTAGTTCTAGACTATTTCTCCAATTTGTCATGACCTTTCTGAATCAGTTAGTTGAAGGACAGGATGTAAAAAATGGTCAGTTTTCATACTAAAGAGAGTGTTCCAAGGGAAACCTGTAAAGAGCTATGCTACCTGTACAAATAGAACTGACTTTGAAGGAGTTGCAGAAGCATATAACAATACCAGCTAGAAATAAAAAAGCATGTTTCCATTTTCTGTTAAATGCAGAGTAATGGATATGTAGGAAACACAAAAACCCAATTGTAAAAATATTAGAAAAAAAGATTACCACTAAAAGAATTGCTGGTAGTTTCTTATTTAGCAGCTGTAGGTAGGAAGGAGTTTACTGTTCTCTGAGCCTGTCAGTCTGATGTTGAATTAAAAGAGAAAAGAGAATGTGAAGGAAATATAGAAGAAGAATTGAAAACAAGCCAAAAAATGTGATATGAGTCTGACTCCATTTCTAGCACTTAGAAAGTTCAGGTCACACCATGCCAAAAATTGTACAGTAGAGATAAAATAAATCAGGGAAGGATGACAAGGTAGAAAATGTAAGTTTCTGTATGAGTGGGTATGAGCAAAACTAGGACTGTTTTACTTTGAAAAGCTGTGGTTTGCATGTGAAGATACGGATATCTAAGCAAAGAAGATAATTAACTATGCAGAATTTGTCTGTAGAACAATTGTTTTTGAGAAGAAATCAAATTAGGATCAAACTTTAGGTGGTTATTTACACCTCATTGCTTAAATCTTCAGGTTTGCTCAAAATTTACAAGTTGCCATCTCTTCAGAGAATAGAAACAGATAATAGAGACAATGCATATAGCACTTGCTGGATTTAAGGTTTAGTTGGTTTTTTTTTTAACTATTTTTGTTGTATAGGATATGCCATTTCAAAGGCTCTTCTGAACTGTAGTGACTGCTGTTTCTGTGTAACAAACTGAGTACACAGCAACTGGTGAAGTAAATCCACCTCTTCTGGTCAAACAAGTGTATCAAATCCATGTAGGATGCGCAGGAACTTCAAACATAAACAATTTTTGCTAAAACAGTGAAATAAGGACTAGAATGCAGTTCAACAACTACTTAATGACAAACCCAAACAAAACCACACCAAGTGAATGTGGATCATATCAGTAAAGAAACTGAAGTATGATATTTTCTTTTCCTTTAAGCATTATAGTACTTTAAAAGGATCTGCTGTATAACCACTTCAGTAAATAATCTCTTTTTCTAAACTTCATCATTTTCTTTCTTAGAATGGTAGTTATTCAAGTAATTTATCTTACTTTTATATTCAGTAAATAAATATCTGATCTCATGCACATTATAAGTATTCCCCCTTTCCTTGTCAGCTAAGCTTTTATCTTCTTAAGTAATGGTGTTAATTGTTTGAACAGCTTATCAAGGGAAGTGATAAAAAAGCCTGTATTTATCCATGTAAATAGAAATCTGTGTTTTTGTATTGGGATAATAATCCAAATTTTTTACCCCAAATAAATGCATACTATATTTATAATCCAAGTTAGGTGGCTCTCTGGGGAGATATTCATGGCTGCATCTCTTAACATATTGTTGCTAATCTGATGTTACTTTAATGGAAAACTCTGCTTTTTTTTTTTTTTTTAACACCACCCCAAAAATTCATTCTTGTAGCAAGCCATTAGGACATATGTATAATAAACACATTTAAGTAATGTTCTTAATTGGAATCATTATTAGAAAAGTCAGGGCTTTTGATTGATAACATATTTTAACAGCCTGCGCCGAGATCCAGTTTTTCAATCTGCAAAACAAACTTTAATAGAATTTGTAACATCATGATGAACAGGAATGCTTTCACTTAGAATTGTCTGCCTAGTGTGTTAAGATTTAAAAGGTGTAGCATTGTACTTGGAAGTGGCTAACTAAAATCCTTAAAAAGTTATCCTTGTAATTACTAGTGGATTGAAAACCAATTTAATTCTAGAAGTTTTGAACTACAAATTTTCTCATGCTGTTTACTTCTAGCCAGTCTCCTAATTAATCCAACCCCTGTGCGTTTTGTAAGTTTATAAATTGTTTAAGAAGTTGCATCAACCCATGGACCATGTTCCAGGTCTTCTGGTGAAGTCTTCTCCTGTTGTTTGTCTTATTCACCTAATTATAGATTCTCAAGAATTCTTGCTTGGGAATCAGAAGATAATGAGCATTGCTTACTGCCCACAGAGTGTAACTCGTCAAGTTTCTGAAATTCTCTCAGCAAGCTTTTTTTCAAAAGCTTCTTTCTAAAACATTGTCAATTCAAGTGTTTGTTTTGCTGTTCTTGTTAACCTGTTGTCTGGTATAGTGGTCAGAAGAACTCTGTGACTTTTCTTATTTTGTATTTTTTGATATGCAAATTATTTTTAATGTTCTTTTATTTCATTTAGACAGTCTTTTTGAAACAGTTCCATAATTTGAAAGTAGAAAGAGGAAGAACTTTTCTGTTTTCCTGGATACCTATTCAAAAGACTAGGGTTTAGGCTCTTTTCCTAATTTTCAGTTTTAAATCTAAGCTGCCTGTAGAGGTTTGAAGTAAACTAGTCCCTTCTAATCAGCACAAGCTGCCAATTTACAGGTAGTGCTTTTAACAGTACATAACTAATTCATTGTTCAAACCGAGCAAGAGAAAGTGCAAAATATGCAGTAATAAATATCAGATCTTAGAACATTCAAATATGGTAAAAAAGGTACTCTGGAAGTATTAAATAGTATGTACATTTGTGTAAGGCATCTGTAATCTCCTAGTTTTCCGTGCAAGCTGTAAACTGAAATTATTTTTGATAGTATTTTGAGGTTACTTTGTTGCATCCAACTTTGTTGGATAAAAAGATAGGAGGTGCTTCCTCAGGTGTAACCATAACAGATTTTGTGTGTAGAAAATTTTACCAAAGGGAGTGCAAGTGTATAGATACCCATGATGTAGTATCGCTTTCTTTAATCTTATGACAAAAAGTGTTTTTTGAAGAAAACAGCAGTAACAACAAAGCACCTTTTTTTCTTTTTTTACCTTCCTCAAAGTGGATAATACTTAGATATGTATTCCACATTAATACCATTAATATAGGGTACTGTTAATATAGGGAATCTGCTAAAACTCACTGCCTCCCAGTTGCCATAGTTACTGTAAGACAATCCATGGGTGTCACTAATCAGTGTGGTTATGCGCCTGTGTGTGATCCGCTGGTGTGAGCCTTCCTTAGGTCCCAGGCCTCCCCACTCCCTCCAGCCTTCAGGTTGCCTAGTGTAACCATAGGGAGCCACGTTGCAGACTGAGAGCACGGTGCAAAACCTGCTGCTGCTGCTTGGAAGCTGAGTCGAGTATGGAAACTGTTTTGCTCCATCAGGGCAGCAGGGTCTCTTAGGTGGTTGCTGGTCTTTTTGCTTAAATTCTGCTTTGGAGAGGAGTGGTGAAAAGACAATGTCTAGTTAAAACAGTGCTTGTATCCTAGTATTAAAACCAGGGAAAATGAGAGGAAATCAAGCTGTGTATCAACGGGGAAATTTGGAGATTGCTGTCTGATCAGTTCATAAGGCCAAGCAAGCTGAGTTTGTGTTTCCATCATGGCAAGTCAAGTGCGGCATTTATGCAACTGGTGGGCGAAACTGTAGCTTCAGAAAGTTGTACTGCTTCTTAAAGGTAAGATACATGATCGCAGAGGAAGAAATAACCAGCCTACTTAAAATGGCAATGTTATAAAATCCCCTTCTATGGTTGGTTTTAGCTCACTGGTCCTTAGCATTTAGGCAAGCTTATAAATTATGGTAATTCATTTAAGTGTTTAGCTTTTACGTTTGTGTCTCCTAATAGTCACATGTATACAATTTATTGTAAAGGGTTTTATTTGTTTAGAAAGAAATAACATACAAACTCATTAAAGCCAAAGTCCAGTTTAACAATGACCAGCTTTCTCATTTTTTTAATCCCAGCAGTAGAGGAAGATGACAGTGGGTGACTGCCATGGTACAGTGTTGGAGAAGAGAGAATCCAGTACTATTCCTCTTTTTTTTGATATTCAGGTGTTGCAAATTTGCTCATTCATTAACAAACACATAAGCTCAAAATGTGCCTGGGGTACCATGTTCTTAATTGACATTGCTTAGATTTATACCACATTATCTAGCCATGCTTTTGAATGTGAAGTATTTTGTGGGTTTTGTCTTTTTCAAACCCTTTTCTTGCAAATTTCAATCAAATTACTCAAAATTTATATGCAGTCTACAAAATGTTGCTGTATTTTTTCTAGAATTGTTGTCTGTTATGCTTGGAGACTCAATGACATATAGTCTCATAAATAATGAATCATATTCCTACAATAATCAAGTCATAGAAAATAATGAGTAATAGCATGTCCAGGTGAGAATTGGAACTTGGTAAGCATTTTGAGTTTGACAGTGGCAGCAGGGAGTAGTTGGCAGTCTCAGCTACTCTTTGAGTACTGCTCCAAGGCCATTTTTGCATTACTTGAAGATTTCACATAAACCGTGTTTCCCTATTTTATGAGAATGTACAACTGCCGGATGCTTTCCTGACACCAGATACGACATCTGCTGTTTCTTTCCCATTCTTAAGACCTGTTAATGCTGCTATGGAGGATAATCAAATTGATGAATCATATTTTGCTTCTGACTAAGCTGTGTTAGCTGTTGTGTATTTGCTTATTTTCTTTAGGTCCTTACAAGTTGTTTTTTTTGGTATCAAGAAAAAGTTAATTGTTTAACTTCCTTTTTGTGCCCTTTGAATATGAGCACTGTATTTGCCTGGCCTGTCTGATAGGATTTTTTTTCCCTCATCTCAGATGAGTTCTTAAGATTAGATACAACTATGACTCAAAGTGCTTTTACTTTCTCTAGTTGCTATGGAGCAAATTTATTTTGACCCAGCTGATTTATCTGAGTACTTGGTTGCCCATGATTTGTGATTCTGGTGTGAGCTTGCACTGTGCTGTAGCTGTTGTTAGCTGACTGATTGCAGCTGCCACTTTGAGTGAAGACAAGGAGAAAAGGCACTGGCTAATTTAGGGGCTTTGGGTTCATCTCTTAACAGCTTTCCCATAACTTAGCAGCAATCCACTACTTTTCTGGACTTATTACTGATGTTCATATTAATTTTTTTATAACTCATGCTATTCCTTCTTTACTTTTTCTATCATTATATTCCAAAGATTTTTTGGTCAGTTTGTCCCCCACTCAATTTTTCATGCTTCTTTTTTTCTTTCTTATGTCTTTACACTTTTAGAGCCAATTGTGTGTTGTCTGGAAACTGGAACTCAAGTTTTTTGATCTTTCACTAAAACTGCAGCTAGACAGTGCTTGTATACACTGTAGTTTTGCCCTGGCTGTATCTGAAGAGAGTGAAGAAGTTGAAAGGGAGTGAAGTTTGATACCTGTTTTCATATTTAGTGACAATAACTTCCCACCGTGTTTGGTAGGTTGTATTATACACTAGGGTGGCAGTAGCAGCTCAGGAGTAGGTGAGAAGAGATCTGGGCAAATAAACCTGCAGTAATGTAGGTATCACTGGAATAAGTTTAAAAATTCAGAATCTGGGAGAGGACCGGTATATCTTTTTAGTAGGTTTAATGGCATTTTCTATAGTACAGTCAATATTCTTTATTTATTTGAGAAGCTCTTAAATCTGTTTAATCTCAATGTCCTTTATTATTGCTCACTTGGTATTCTTTCTAAGAAGTACTTAAATTTCAGTATTCCTGGCACAATGAATCTTATTTAAGCTTTTAAAAATGCTGACAATTTCCTTTTGAAGACTTTTATTTCAGCATAAAGTAGTACTGTAATTCATTATGTTGTTTTTGTATTTTTGCAGTATTTTTATAAAATCAAGAAGTTCTTTTCTGCTAGTTTCTGCTTTGCTTTGGAAGAAGTTTCACCACCTTCAGTGAAAATTGTCTCTGAATAAAACAGCTGCTATTTGTCTTTTCTGCATTATTTGTTTGAGGAGTGTAATCTTCATCGTTAATATGGTTCCATTCTGTGCTGTTCCAGTGGTAATAGCTCTATGCATAATAAAACAATGAAAAATATGCAAAGATACTCCTGAGAACTTAATAGGTGCTTATTTTAGCATGTTCTCATAATTAAAGCTTGCTTTTTTTTTTGTTGTTTTTAATTAGAATTAATCCTGAAAAACTTACAGACATCCAAAAGAGGATGCAAGCTTTCTTAGCTCAAGATCAGGACTTAAAAGAGAAAGCTCAAAGGGTAAGTCATCTGCTACACTATAATTCTTGGGGCATGTTAGTTGAATTAGAACTTCCGATTGATTAACTAACCAACTCATACATGCCCTAGAAGCAGTGCTTGGAACTGAAAAACCACCAGAGATGATTTGAGCACTTGGAGAATTTCCTGTATTAGGAGAGAAACATAAATTAGAGGGAACCAGAGTCTTCTGAGTGATGCCTTGTGACAGGAGAGGAGGCAACAGGCACAAATTGCTATACAAAAAGCTCAATTTAAATCCAGAAAAAGCCTTTATTGTGAGGGTGGTTCAACACTATAACAGGCTGCACACCAAGGCTGTGCAGTCTCCAAGTGCTGGTTATTAAAAACTGGGTTCCTTCCTGAGCAGCCTGCCCTAGCTGACCTTGGCTTGAGCACGCACTTGGACTAGATGGTCTCTGAGGTTTCTTCTCAACTTCAACTGCCCTGAGAGTTTATTGGAAAGCTGATGTAGAAAATTTCAAAATAATACTACTAATGAAAAAGCTTACTTAAAAGTAGCAGATCATGCGACTTGACTTAAAAAGTTAGAAATACAAAACCATGTAGGCCTCACATGCCCACCTTGATCAATTTTTATTGTCATATATCCTGAATATATGTGACAATTTGTCCTTTCTCAGGGTAAAATCCAATGCATTGAGTAAAGCATTTTAACTTTTGTTTGGGTTTAAATGAGCAGCAAAATAGCCAGGTAGAATGGAGAATTATGCGAATGGGTTTATGAATGAGATTTCTTTACTGTGCTGGTTAATGCTGGGCGACTTTATGGACAGTATGTGAATTTCACCAAGTTTTTATCAGGTTTGGGGAAAACTGGAAGGGAAACTTCAAATGACTAAGTAGGTTCCTTGATGAGAATGAGCTTGGTTGTAAAAGACACTTTCTGTGAAAGGTGGCCTGTGAAACATTTCTGGAAATTGTGCTGCCTCTTGCCATCATTAAACATGTTTGCTGACGTGTCCCTGGTTTTATAATATTTTTAGGCCCTGAGCTCTTTGGAATAGAGCTTACTACTTGCTTTATTGAAGCACTGCAATGTGTTGGTTTTCCAAGGCTGGTTGGTTTGTTGTTGTTGTGTGGTTTTTTCCTGGCTTTTTTGTTTTTTGTTGTTGTTGTTTTGTTTGTTTTGTTTTTGAACTGTGTATATCATTAGCCTATGAAGTCTGTAGCTGTATCAAGTCTCTTCAAAACTATACAAAATTGAAAGCTCAAATTGAGACACAGGGAAACACAGTTAGAAGGATAATAGGCAAATCTTTCATGTAATTTTTTCTTATATTTGTAGGTCAAATTAAAAGAGTACAGCCAAAGGCCACATGGTGAGAAATCCAGAAATGCCAAAGCCTGCGAAATATATGATTGCAGAGGTTCTGTATTAGTGTTAATAACTTTTTATTTGTATGAGCCAGTGTGGGGATTAGTAACACTTGAAGGTATACTAGTAAACTTGAGTAGTAGGGTGAAATGAAAACAGGATTGTGAAAGCTTAGAGAAACCAAGAATTTCAACCTTTCTATTGAGCTGGGACATAAAATGAGTCAAAGTTGACATATTTAAAACACTTGAGATTAACCTCACCTAGCTGTAGATACCCTCTGTGAGTTAGTCTGCCTGAACTTTCATTTACAGGTGATAGGGCAGAATAAGCACTTCTACAAATGCCTCCTGACACAGATACCTTGAAAACCCTTTGGGATGGATGGATGAATGGTGGTTTCTTTGTGCTGCAGAGGTAGGCTTTGTGATGTGACCTAGCTTGGATGCCTGCAGTAGGGACGCTTAGTGAGTCAGAGGAATGTCGTTCTTACTTTCCTAAACAAGGAGATTTAAATCAAAGTGCCTCGGGAACTCAGTGGGAGCTTTGTGAATAAAATTTCCAAGGCAATGTTCCAAGGGAATGCTTTCGAAAACTATTTTTGGCTTTCAGGTATTCCAGGTTTTTGTAGTGCATGAAGCGTTACTTGTAGCAATGTGGAATGTCAGTGTAAGCTGCATCCTGGCGCTGCACAGGCCAGAGGCACTGGTGAGGTGTCACGATCACCTCCAGCTGCCACGGGAAGTTGCAGTTTCACCAATTTATGTCAGAAGTGACAGAGCAGCTGGCTGGGGGAGGATGAGAGTAGGAGGAATCCAGCATCGTCTTACTTGGAATGAAAACATTAACAAACCTCTGTTTCCGGCTTTGGCTTTTTAAGATCTCTTAAAAGGGAGAGAAGGATCATTCTGAATTGAGCAGAAGAAAGTAATGATAAAGTTTCAAAATAGGCCAAGAATAAATTCAAACATGGGCTGTCTGTCAGTGTTACAGATAAAAACTTAAATTTGTTTTGAAAAATTCTAATTGCCGTATAATTACCATTTCAAGCTATTTTTGTTGCAGTTTTAAATTTATTGATAGAAGAGCAGTGTTGTTGCAGGCAAGCTGTAAATGCATTCAGTTTTTGTAAAACTTGAAGTACGGACAAGTGGTTTATCATGGAAGTGTCCCTCCTTAATAAAGTTTTAACTACAAATGTTCAGACGTACTATGCAAACATGCCAAGTAGTCTTACCATGTCAGTGTAAATAAAGCATTAAAATTAATGCAAATGAAATCCTGACCTTGGATCCTTATCTGAAGTGCTGAATTTCTCGGAGGCTTGGGTGTTATGTTGTCTAGCCTATCTGTTGCAAGCTACCAAGTTCTTGACATTTGTAGTATAAGAAACAAATAAATTCCGTACCTGAATGGATGAGATAGCAATGAAACAGCACAGCTATGCACAGAAGTCCAGATAGGATGGCAGTCTACCATCGTGTGTTGAGGGCATGAGGTCTAAGTTATTGTGTCCTCTTAAGCTTGTTGATTTACTTTGAGGTACTTTTACTTTGAAAATAGAAAGTTCTCGATTGCTAATTGCTTCAACAAACTTCATGGTTCATTTGGTAGGACATGGTTCCCTTGCTATTACTTGGAAAGACAGTTTGAATCAGATTGGGGCTCCTTTGAAACCTTTGCAGTTCTTCTCATGGACTGATGCTGCCTTTTGGCATTTCTTGTAATTTTAATATTTAATATGTCAGTTCAGCCAGTTCTGGAAAACAGTTTAAAAAAAGAATCTTCTTTTTCTTGCTAATTCAAATGTTACTGTGGCACTGAAGTGATGTCTGTCCATTGAATTCCTCGTCACGCCCAGAGGGATGTGCAGGATGTTACAGCCTGAGATTCCAGTCACACCCTGTTAGTTTTGAATTTTGTCAAAACAGCACATCAGCTGAATTGTGTGCATTTTAGTACTTAAAACAGTTATCCAAGAAATAGATAAATAAATCAAAATTTAAAGGTAGTAAATTCATAGAGCGTGATACTTTTTCCTTATGTATTTCTGGTACTTGTACAATAATCTCCAGTGGTTTTGGGGGCCTGTAGCTACTACTGCAGTAGAACTGTAATATGTTTATGATGCCCAACCATAACCATATTTTCCATAGAAATTAATGCATGTAGTATTTTTTGCAATGTTCAGTCATTTAAAAAAAGCCTTGAAAGTTAAATCAAACAGCAGATATGGCAGAGGACAACAGCAGTTGATAGCAGGGAAAAAGTTCAGACTGACTAAACTTGTTCTCTCTCAGATGCAGTGTGTGTGCAGACTAATGAAGTCTTAGGAGAACTGAATAAAATCCAACTGAGATGACAGAATTTTAGACGGAAGTTGAAGACACTGAAATCAAATAAAAAAATCAAAGTAAATAGCGTGATTTCTCTTCTTGTAAAGTAGAACAAGTCTTCTATGCAATTGTTCGGTGTTTCATTCTTAGTCGTTGTAGGGCTTGATAAGCATGCAAAAGGTGTGTTCTTTCTGCCCTTTATAGTTTGTTAATTTCTAGACCATGTGCACCAAATATATACTAGTAAAGTAAGTGGATGGCTTTATAAGTTATCCAACAGACATAATGAGATTCAACCCTGTAGCAATTAGTGACTCATGTAGGTCTTCATACCTGCAAATCTGATTCACAGGAAGGATACTTCTTTTTTAACCTGCTTTTTTCCATCTGTCACTGCAGAGAAAAAAGAGGATTTCATTGATTTTTGTCACTTGCTAGACAACAATAGATAATTAAGATCTGTCAAATCTGAAGCCTTTTCCTAAACTTTCTAATTACCTTTGTTAAAGGATTAATAATTTAATGTGAGCAAAGAAGTGTTTTATTCCACATCTCAACCTTGGTAGAAGCTGAATGAATTGAGCTCACATTTTCCACAGCTAAAATTAATTGAAAGACATAGTCAGGAAGGAAGCTTTACCCAAAAAACCCTTAGCATTAGGAAAAAGAAGCAAATGAAAATTTACTTTTATAGTGAAGTAATGGGCAGCTTGAAAAGTATATCTGTTAGCTCTACGTACCTTACAATTAATAGTTTTTATTTCAGTTTACTGAGGAGAAAAGAATGAATTTATAACATTGCTTAATTTACTGTCTTACCTTTCATTTCACCTTTGGAAGTGTTTTTTCTCTTACAAGTATTTAAAGAATTCCTGTAAGACATCAATGCTCCTGGCTGTTGGGTCTTTGCTCCTCTATCTGAGGTTAACAAGAAATAGGTGGTTTTTTTTAAATTCCACATGAATTATTAATACAGTAGTTTTCTCCAACAGATGCCTGTACATAGCAGAAGAAGGATGTGATTATAGGATGCTTGAATGTAACTCTCTGAGCATAACTTGCTGTTGTTACTAGTGTTTGATGGTTTAAGCCTCATGGTAGGAGTTTTGGCACGTGTTAGAAATTAGGTTATGAACAACAGAAACCCAAGGATCTTTTCTGATACTTGAAATATTCCAGTATTTATGCTGCTGCTGCTGGGTAGAACTAGACTATGTAAAAGAAGCATGAGAAGAATAAGAATCTTTCGTTTTGGGAAGGACGGCAGGAAAATGCAACACAAGATTAAGTTATTCTCTTATGTAGTGCTTCCAGGTTTTTTTGAGAAAGTCTCTGATTAACTGATATTTCAACCTTGAACTGGTCTTAGTAGATGTTGTGTAGTGAATTTGTCTTGGTCAGCTGACTTGCATTCATTGTCTTTGTGCATGTGATGAGCTGTTGGTAAATGTAAGGTAATATGACTCATCTTAGACCACAGTGAAAGGCAGCTGTATTGAGTTGAATAACTTTCTGCTTGTGGCTAAGATTAAGTCAGGACACCTCAGGTTGATAGCAACAAAGTCTGTTCTAAGTTCCACATAATTCAGGTATCAGAATAGCATAACAACATTCATAAAAGCTAGGAGAAAAAAATCAAATCAAATCAGTGATGTTTCCTTCTGACTAATCTGTCTTATTTTCTTTCTAGGAAAATATAACATGACACACTGTTGGGAAATTTAGCCAATTCAGCCTATGTGAATGTAATGGAGTATTTAAGTACTTGAAGTTGCTTCACTTCTGTAGTAGCGATAAATTTTGTCTGATGGGTATTTTGAAAAGAATTTCAGTCTGCAATCAGTGTTAGACTACCTAATAGTGAAATTCTATTTTGTGTTTATGTTGTTTCTTGTGTTGGTAATTGAATGGTGTCTTTTTTTTGTTGAATACTTTTATTTTTCTTTCAGTGTTTTGTATCCTACTTGCGTTCAGTGTACTTAATGAAGAACAAGGATGTATTCGATGTTTTCAAATTGCCTCTAGCAGAATATGCCCTGTAAGTATGGTCAACATAAAATATGAAAGCTGTATAGTGAGAAGTTTTACAGTCTTTAAATAGCTCTTGTGATTGTGTTAACACACAGAATTGGACAGTCTTCTAGTGTATTTAGTTTTGTATTCATGCTGAGCTTTTGCATATTTTCAAGGGCATTCTAAATGGAAATTATGTGTAAAGACAATATATTGCCGTACAGAGAAATAACTTAGAGCAAAAGTTACATTTGCTATATACACTGGAAGACATAACTTCTGAAGTAAAAGGATAGAGAATAATGTTTTGGTGGTTTTTCCCCCCCCTAGACTTGTCCTTTGGCCTCATAGCGAAATATCAACCTGTAAAGTGTATTGTTTAACAAGAAATCGGAGTATCTAAAGATGATGTATTGCAGTCTAATTTTGAGTGTGGTTGGGACATTCTTCCTTGGCCATAAATTACTTTTCAGAAGATTCAGTGCATTTGGTAAAGATGAAACATCTGCACTAGACGGTATAGTGTTTATTTGGCTATGTCTATTTTTGTACATATATGTGAATCATTCTACATTTTGTATGGGAGGGAAATTAATTTTGACAGGTTGACTTTACGGATGACAGCCCCTTGAAATTGTTTTAAGATGTGAAGTTTTTGAAATCTCATGGGGCATCGGGTAGTCATAAGGGAACAGGAAGGTGTTCAAAGGTACATAGTAAATTGATTTGATATGTGTGGAATTTCAGACAGAGAAAGCTAACTTGTTAGCACATGGCATAATGAACTAAAATGGGACAAATTACTAGATTCTGGAACACCTGGTCTTCCTGTGCTGTGCTGCCATTAACATGATTATGTTTTTTAAGATACATAAGCCTATTATAAAAGATGCTTTTTAACTTCATGGACTGAGACATTTTGAAAAAGGAGAACTAGCATAAGCTCAAAAATTTTTGCTCCATGCAATGCCTGCCCCTTCTCCTGTGTTGTTTGTCAGCGTTTTTAAAATCTGTTGTAGATCTTACTGTGCTATGAATGTAAGGAATAGCAGCAGAGGATTGGGGCTGAGAGGGATAATCACACAAATGCAACCAGTGTAAGAAACCAACTAGCAGATGGTGGTAATGCTAAATTTTCAGAACCCCACTGCCTCTTTCTGGATTTCAGCATGGTGTGCCATCTAGTATCTATAGACAGAGTAGTCTACAGTTCTGTTCTTCTCAGGTCTTCTCAGGTGTGCCAGGATTTGGACCTTCCTCAAAATAATTCCGAGTCCCAGGTTTGGAAAGCTACTAATGTCATTCCTGTAATAAAATGCAAGAAACCGGTCAGTTGTTTGGGGAGAGTAGGAGAGGTTTAGTCAAGGCTGTGAAATATGTGGCAGTATAATCAAAAGTCAGAGGGTAATAAATCTGGGAGATAATTTGGAGATTCTGTTCTAGTTTGTTGGCCCTCTTCTTCCCCTCTCTCCAGACTGCTAGTCTACCTAAATACACCCTGCAGATCCCTAGCTTTCAATTCAGTGCACAGCCACTGATACATGGATCAGTTATCTTCCTTTGTATGAATGTTCCTCAAAGTCTGGTGTGTTTGAATTTTGCATTGAGAAGCAACCTTGGTTTACATTCTGCACACAAACTTACGGCAAAACCTGAAATGAGAATCCTTTCTTCCCTTTACCTTCTGTGTGCATTTTCTGAAAAGTACTTTAGTCTTTCTGTGGAGATTTACTGCTAGCTTGGTAGATGTTAGTCCACTAAAAATCCTGCAGAAAAAATAGGCTGCTTAATGCCCCTGTCAGGTTTGCATTCCAGGCTGTTGCCCACATTCCCTATTGCTCTGCTGCTTGGCATGTCTGTGCACTGAGATTCTCTTAAACTCTATGGACTGAGTCTGCAGAAAAGCAAGTCTTTTTCATTGTAATGTGTTATATAAGATTATGTATATATATATTATATATACAAAACAAAAAATATAAAAAATATGTGTGCATGTCTATATGAGCATATAGACACATAAACACATATCTATTTTAGTAATTGATCGCCTTTAAGCCATGGTACATTACTATTCTCTCCAGTATCCTCATTATAAATTGCTATCAAGAATAATTTGCTGGAGGAAGACTTGTGTAGGCCTTGTGTTAACATAGGCAGCCTTTAAGTCTGATGAAGGAGAAAATAAAAAGAGAAATTTGTCTTTTAATTGCAAAGGACAGCTTTGGAAACATAAGAAAATGTAAACAAACAACAGGGTGAAAAGGAATAATTACTTAGTCTGGTCTCCTGGAGAGGAGGCAGTGTTTTGAAATATTTTCCTTCTCAGGCACTTTATTTCGCTAACTGCTAGCGCATATATGCGCTCTGTTCTCCAGGGGCAGATCTTAACAGGTGAGCGTGCTGGGTAGGCAAGTTAGTCACAGTTCCAAGGGGCTGCCAAGGAAGGTAATTTCCTCTGTGACTGTCGTCATGTCTTTCAGGAGAAATGCAGCATATTTTTCTGTTTCTACCTCTATTGGTACACAGAGAATAAATAAAACAAGTTGAAGCCAAATTATTGGGAAAATGTCTGATACACATACCTTAGTATCCAGATAGTTTTGCTTGCAGATCAGTATGAAAAAGCAGTAGGTAGCTGCAGGTGCTGTCAGGACTGAAATGGGTGGTAGCAGAAGACATGATCCATCTGTCCACATCTTTCTGTCCTTTCCCTATCCAGGGAAAGCACCCACTACACCCTCATCCCCATGCCTGGCCTGACCCTTACTGCATGGTCAGGGCAGGAGGTTCATTTGTTACCGTGCTCTGGCTGCTGTGAGTGAGTGCAGGGCTGTCTGTTTTGTCCTCAGGCTGTGCCCATTGCAGGCTTTCCACGTCTTGTCATCCCTTTGTTGGTTCTTGGCTCTCCTTCTTGCTGTCCTTATACTTACTTTTCTACATGCCAATCTCCTAACTAAAAAGATGGCTCCTAATTACTTTTCCCCTGTTGTTTCCAGTCTTCATGCACCTGTAACAAGACTTAAAATTTCTCATGCTGTTACCTGGTTAATCTCAGCCTTGTATGTTATTGCTCCTACAGACCCCAGCATTCCCTCCAGTCACCTCCAGAGTTTGGGTGTTTCTCACTGAACTCCCCCTCAGCCCCCTGGAGATCCAGCTGTCCCTTCCTGAGCTTCTGTAACTACTTCTGTAAACTTTTGCCACACAGCTTTCTGAATAAGCTGCAGTCTCCTCTTTCAAAGTCCAGGGTCATTATTCTCTTAGTCATCATCCTCATTTCTTCTAGGATCTTGAGCTATCTTTTCTCATTCTGCAGCCAAGCTGGCTATTGACCTTCATTCACTTTAGAAGTGAATGTACTTGCATATGCGTGAGTAGCAGTTGCAGTAGAGTGCCTATCAGAGTTGGCTAAGCCAGCTAACTTGGAGAAAGGGTTTTAAATGCACTCTAGAAAACCTTGTTGCTTGTGCTCTGCTATATTGCCCTCTGAGCAGGTGTCAGGGTGGCTCAGGTACCAAGGGGCCACCAGGGTTTGGAACTGCAGTGTGGAGCTTCCTTTTCCTTTTGTAAGGAAGACCACATCTTGGTCTTCTAAATTATTAGACTGCGATCATGATGTCGTCTTTGTTCTCCTTCTCTTTGCTTCTCAATAGCTTGGCCCTCATTATTGTTAATAGGAGTACCAGGCATTTGAGCTCCTTAATGTAGAGGAATAAAGCTGGCTGGTAAATAGCACAGCAAAAGCAATTTCTCTGTTCATTTTGGTTATTAATCAGACCATCTGGAAAGCCTGTTAGTTCGGATTTGTGTCATTTCAGTTGATGTGAGTTCTCCTGTTTTCAAACGGTTGCTCATACTGTCTTCTGAAAACATTTTAAATGTTAAATGTGGATGTAGCATATATTGCAAGGCAAGTAATACGTATTTGTTTTCTTGAAATCGCTTCTGGGAGTATTTAACCTTTTTCAACCTATTTTAAATCTTTGTCTGAACCTGTTCTACAGTAAAAATAATCTCTGTGCTGTGTTTTTATGTGTTCAAATCATTCTGAAGAAGTTCACTAATGGAATATGTCTATATTTAGTGAATGTAGTAAGTTAATGTGGGGCTGAATCAGTAACTTGTGTAAAATTGTTGTGCAGCAGTACGGCAGATGTGACCTCAGATTCTTTACAGCTGGCTCATATCTTAAAAAGGACTAGAAATCTTTTAGGAGCAGATAAGGAGCATTTGTCACACTTAAAAATATGAAGATTTTACTGTTCTTATATTTGTTTTTTGCAAGGGTAGATTTTGCTTCGAGTGTCTAAGATTTGATCTTTCTAAAGAGTTGAGAGATGTCCAACTTTTCTCTCATTCAAGTAGAGGCAAAGTAAAGCAACCATGTTAATGTAAACACAGTCAAGGCCTTGTATAAGCGCAATTAATAAACCTTAGAGGAGGCAGTATTTTAAGCCTGTTACACCGTTCATTTAAATGCATTAAAAAATATTTATTAATGTTTGATCTTCATTATTCACTAGAAACAAAAGTGATATTCTCCTTAAAGCCATACAGTGTTATTTCTTTCCAGTTTTACTCTTTTAACGTATTTACTGAAAGTCCTTGTGAACTTGTTACTAAATTAAGAAAGGTACTTGAGTATTGTAGGTCATTTGTTTAGTTACTCTATGCATTCCCTGATCAGTGTTAGGGAATGCTGATGTCTGGCCACCTTGGTTTCAGTTGAGGAGTAGAACTGTCAGCTGTACTTTGACTTATAGTAGCAGAGTACTCCCTTGGTTTCAGTATTGCCTTTAGAAGCTGATTTCAAATGTCTTTCTAGAAGAGCTTGCTCTTAAGAAGTCACTGCATTCACCAAAACATGAAACAGGATTATTTGGTTTGTCAGCTGAATTTATGTTGCCATTTAAAGGTTACCATAGTCTGAGGACTACATTGTAGTGTTAGTGTGTTTTCAGTGTTGTCTGTTAGGGTTTATGAAATCTCACTAAATAACTTACCTGCTTTTTGTCTTTATCAGAAAATCCTGCACATTTCTTGTTCCGGATGAGTGTCTGAAATGGTAACACTAAAATAAAAACATAGCTGTAACTTCAGTCATAGTAGGATTGTGGTCTGAGTGGCATCTAATGAATTATTGAAAACTAATTATACCCTTTCTAGTTTATGAAATCTGGTTCATACATTGAGTTGTTTCAGGATGACTGAACTATAGATTTTGCGAATGATTAAGAGATAGTTTCTGAAGGAATTGTCAAATCTTAAAATATGGGGAAGCTTTTAGCAGTAGTAGAATGTCCCGATTGTTTGTCCCAGATTTTTCTCCATTTGGAATATACTATGAAAAAGAGGCAATAATGAGCCAAAATGCTGACATTTGTTTGAGAATTTATGTAACTAAAAGTATTGGGGGATTGTTCGCACACACTTTGGCTAAGCTTGTCTACTACTATTGTCTTACCGAATAAATTTGACCTTCTCTCTCCCTTATGTCTGAATTCTTTTGGTTCAAAAGTATTTTGAATTCTGATAGCACTGGTTTTTTTGGTAGGCTTGTTAAACAGTGTAGAAAAATCTGCCAAGACTGACTGACAAATAATTTTATTCAATTATTAAAGTAAGACATCAGTGCAGTACAGCAGTCTGGAAAGTGGAATTTAATATTTGAATGAAAAAAAGATCTGTGGTGTAGTCTTGTCCACATCATGGGCTGCTCTTTCTCTCTGTTTTGTAACTTTTGCTGAACAGAGATTAGTTTTTCACCTTGTCCGACTTTTCTCTGCATGTGTGTTTCTGATCTTTGATGCTAGCTCTGGAGGCGTAGAAGAAAAGGTCTGATAAAATCAGAGTTTTCAACCCTGTATACCTTGTGTGTGTCTGCTTGAGAAAGAGAAGTGAACACTTGATTGTGTAGTTGCCATACATTATTGCTGCTTGCAGTGCTTTGTCAACACTTGACAGCAATACTTTATGTAGAATAATGTGAAATCTGGACAAGCAAAAAAGCGTTTCTCTTGCAAAGGATTGGATTTTTGCAACTTCGATCCCCTTGCTGAAGAGATTGAATGCAGCAATCTCTTGATGTGTGTTTTACTGTGCCTGGTGTTAAGGCTCAGTTCCAGGTTTGAATGGCTTCCAGCTGCCGCAGTGAAACATTACATCTGCTGTTTGGTTATTTCCATTACAGCTAGTCAATAGGCCAAACTTTAACACATCATTTCATTGCAAAGGTAATTAGTGTTTGCTGTCAAACAGTAAAACAAGTTTAAGATTGCTAGTTGCTCCAATTTCAGTTCCCAACGGTGTTGAGTTATCCTCTCAGCAGTGCACTGTCAGTAAATGTGCAAAATACACTGGATAAGAACTTCCTTTGATCCTTTTTCATAAAATTCTGTTTTCTTTGTTACTGCTGTTAGTTGCATGTGGAACAGTGCTGAATTATCAGAAACACTAAACCAAAATTTTTACATTAAAAATAAACTTTATTTGTTGGAAGATTTATTCTTTATCTTAACAGTGTGGATTGCTTTTTGGGGTTGTGTCTGCTTTTCAGTGTTTTAACCTGTGGCTGGTACCAAAAGTGCCCTGTTTAACCACAGGTGTGGTTACATTTGGGGCTTTTTTGTTTGTTATTTAAGCAGGGTACTCCTTTTGACTACCCTGTCCCACTGGCTACTATTAAAAGTTCAAGGGTCTCCAGGGCCTACAGTGCACTCTTGCTGCTCTGCAGTATCTTTGGGTGCTTCATGGACTGTTTATAATGACATTTCTGCCAGGTAGTATGGATTAGATATTTCTCCTGTGCTATAACTCAGGTTCCTCTCAGAGGCTGTGTAGTGAAAAGAAGAAATAATGCTATCTACTTGAACATCATTGAGAGGAGAGGTGGTGTATAGCTGTGCATGTTCTGAATTGAAAGAGGCTTGTCTTTTACAGGTGTGGGTGCCTGTGTATATTTGTAGCCAATGTAGTTGGTTATATCCTTTATTCCTTTGTTAAGTGTATGTACAAGCACCAAGTACTGTGTTCAGTTCTGTATCATGGGTTCTCTGTGTCTTCCTTGCACCAGTACCAGTGTCACCTCACATTTTTTATTCACCTAATGAGAAGGCTCATGAACTCTGGAAGCGTTGCTTTTTTTTTAAATTTGGATTTGTCAGAGTGGGGTGTAATAACGATGGACAATGACAAAGTTTACTGAAGTCAAATGGGCTGTTGGAGTCAAGGTATCTGTTCCCACACAGTGCTCTCCAGTATTGTTGCTAGACAGGATTTCTTGCTCTTTCTGCAATTTTTGTCCCTTCATGTAATGCTTATGAGTATAACTTTGAATTTTCATGAATAACTGGGTAAAACAATAGTTACTGGCTCTGTTAGTTACATATGCCATGGAGGTAAAGCCTTGCTGTAGAAAGGTAGGAGCAGGTGAAATTGACTTGAAGGGAGAAATGTCTTTCCCTAGCTTTTTCTGCAGTTAGTCATTCATCCATACCATGTTTGTTTTCCTGATCTCTCAGTCACTGTGAAGTCAGGGGGGATAGTGCTCCAGGTGTGCTTCCAGTAGTGAAGGACATCTGACAGATCAGTGTTATCTCAGTTCTTGACATTAAATCCATGTATTTTCAATACCAGATTACATTGGTGTTTTTTCCATGTGTTTTATTGTGAATCACAGATAACTAATTGGCTCTTATCTACAATTTATCAGCTTCTAAGTTTGTTTTCCTTCCTGGGAAGCTTGTAATTGAGAGTTCTCAGTTATTTCATTTTCCTTCCTCTTCCAGTGTTCACATGTATTTTTCATGCTAGATTTTTCTAAATGTGTTGATCAAAATGTATCAATATGAATTGTCATAATTGAAACTGAATCACTTGAGCCATCAAGGAGGGCTTCTAATTCAGCCAAATGTTGTGTATCTCCCTTTTAAATTAATTTATTTGTTTAATTCCATGCTTTAGATCTCTTGGTCTTGCAATGGCACCTCGTGTGAGATTTCTTCAAAGAGTTCGGAAACAGCTGGAGGCAGCCAATGGGACAGACCACTTGGAGGAGACAGAGCAAAATGAAAATACCCTCACCTTGGTAAACGAGGAAACAGTGGAGAAGTGTGGAACTAATCTCAGTGGAAAAACATCTGTTAACAGAACAAAGGAAAAGCAGAGAAGAAAAGAAACGGAGGAATGTTCTGCTTCCAGTGGAAGTGCTGAGGAGAGTGGTGAGTCTGAGGATGAATTGAAAGAGCTGTCTGAGGAGGAGGAGGAAAAAGAAGTTCATGTACCTAGCAGGGTACCAAATTCGGACTCCATGCAGTTCTTTGAAGATGATGATGACGATGATGATGACAACGATACTGAAGGTCTTGATTTGCTGACAGTGAAACAACGGGATGTTTTTGGTGTGGAAGCTAAAGACAATCCAGCACCGGTAAGTGCGCTTTATAGTAAGGCTCATGAATCTTAATCATTTTTTATTGGACTTGCTCCAAGGAAGGACGAGAAGAAAAGAGGAAATTCTGCTCTTAGCAGAATACTCGCTTGAAGTTGGATGCGTTGTGCATATATATCAGGTGTCATAAATACTCCCAAAAGATAAGTGGTGTGACTTAGCTTTTATCATTTTATGCAGTTAGCATAAAGTACTTTTACTTGCAAAATGAATATCCTTGTACTTGCTTTAATTTATGAATAATGTGACTTGAAAACCTGGGAAATTTTGACAGTTTTAATTCTTATCACTTCCTAATTTGCTTGTACCTCTCTAAATAGCTGCCACTTTCAGTAATAATTTTGATGCTGAACCGTGGTTTATAGCACTGGGAACCAAATTGCAATACACGATGAGCCACTTCCCGACAGAAATCACAGCAGAATGATCTTTACAAGAATGTAACCTTCAAGCAATGACTTTAGATTTCAACAGGACCAGTTTTACTAAAAATTGAGCCAGTATCAAACAGAGAGAGGAAGTGCAAGTTTCTTGTAAAGCATGGTTATAATGGTTTATTGAAAGTATTCATGTAAATCTTTCATTTCCTTGGCAAGTAGCTTTATAACTTGGATTTCTTTGTCCTTGGCATTCTGAGAAATATTTATTTCTTTTAATCTTTAGGTACAGTGTTACAGTAAGGGTGGTTTTGGTTTTTTTAAAATTTTTTTGTAATTTCTGTAAAGCAGATTTGGTATGTGCATATTGTGATTTTTAAATTTTTTTTTGGTATATCCTTTGCTATCCAGCAACTGTATTTCTGTGGTAAAAAGATACAAGTGAAATAGCCATCTGGTTTGGCAAGGTGTTTTTCTGAATTTAGATGCATTCAAGGGAAACCTCCTGTTAAGCAAAGTATTTATTTTTCCAACTGGTATTTAAAATCTTTCTTTTTCTGGGCTGTTACTTAACAGCACAGGGCACTTACCATGACCTTGCAGCGAGTCAGCCCACTAGACGCATTAATAAGCAGCATCTTTCCTTTAGTATGTAGTGAAGTGTGTGAACTAGTTTTATCAGCTATGATTGTCAAAGATGAGCAGTTGCATAGTAATCTGACTGCTGCATGCACTCTCCGCTCTGCTGTGAGGAGGCTGACACAGGTTGCAGTCTCATCTGAGAGCTGTGGAAACAGAGTTAACTTCCTGTTCCTGTTACTCTACGCCTGAGTGGTTCTGCCCAGGCATGGCCACTGCCTGGCAGTTGCTTATATTGATTAATAAATTTCAGGTTTGTGTAGAAAAGAATTTTGTGTTTTGAAAACAAAGTGGAGTAAAAGATCTGTGCCTTATTTAAAGAATGATCATCTCATGGCTTTCTTATTGCTTCCCCAATTTTGCATGCTGAAATACACAGACAATTTCATGCTGTTTTTAATATGTTGGAAAGTTTTGTTCAGGAGGTGGTAAAAGGTGAAAGTTTGAGGTGAAAGAATGAACAGGAGAAATTTTGTTAAAAGTATGAGTGATTTAGAAAGTAATTTGTAACCACACTGGGTAACTTTTAAGAGTTTTCCAGCATTAAACATTTATACGTTAGTTTATGTTCAGGCAACTCAGATGTTATGTTCTGTGATACCATGTGGATTAACTGCAGTAAGGGTTAGTAGTTCATGTTTGGTGTGCAAGTGTGGAAGACCTTGTATCACCTAAAAGCTCATCTATATGGGCACATAATAACAAAATATTTAGTTACTCTTCTGAGCAGCTGAGAACAAAAATAATGTAAAGTTTGAAGATCTGTATCATTAAGAACTTAAATTATATTTAAATAAACTCCTACAAAAATGCCAGTGGTAGTGAAATAAGTGGTTTTTAGTAAGTAAAAATACAGAGCGTACTCTGTTTAACTTGGTCAATGCATACAGTAGTGTGGGGTTTATTACCATATTATACTGTGGAAATTACAGACAAATTGTGGAATGCTTTAAATATAAGGATTCTATTTTTAGTAAGAATAAGAGAATAAAGGTTTCTATCACTAACCATATTAACTTTTAAAGTTTTGTTATAGAAATGCAACATAGTAGAAATCACACAAAAAGACTTGGGCATTGTGCATTTTTTATTTCATGTATCTCAGCATCTCATTTTCTGGATGTTAAGACAAAATTGATAATGTGCAACAGTTTTTATATTTTTTCCCATTTCTTTATTTTCTGGATAGAAGTTCTGAGGTGATTATTATTGCATTAAGATGGATCACTTCATATTTAAAGAAGTAGTATTCTGGGGTGTGAGAAGCACTGAGCAGTGCGAATGCAGTTTTCCTGTTGCTGTGTGTTGCAGTGTCCTTCTAGGGAGGACTCAGGAACCAGTTCACTGCATTTCTAGGATGAGGCAGTGCATTGATTAATAGTATGAAAGGCTGCATCAGTTAGGAGAGTTTTTTAAAAAATCTGTTCTGCGTGCTCAATAAGGTAGGAGTCCTTTGCAAACACTGGTATGTGGTCATCTAATTGGGGGTTTATGAATATGCCCACAAAGATTGAATTTAGTTTGCATTTATGCTTTTAATATGTGTAATTGATTTTGAAATTTCACTATTCTTGCTTTAGGCTTCTCGTTGACAGCAAAGCAGTCCTGCTGTAATTACTGAGCTTCAGGAAATTTTTCGTAAATGGAAACATTGAGTTCAGTTTCAGTCTTTGAATTGCTGTTGTTAGAGGCACCATTGCTTCCTCATCTCTGTCTCTACCCTAGTCCCTCCAATGGAAGAAGGAGCAAGGGGAGGTGTTAGACTGACTCTTAGTATCCTCTGTGATGTTGTAGTGCCCTGACCTTTGATTACAGGTGGAGTTGGCTCATCCATCTTTGTACCAAGGGAAAGGAACTGGTAAAAAAGAGTAGGGTTTATTTACACTGATGATGAACTAGAAGGGGATTTGCAGGATTTTCGTAGAACAGTTTTTGATAAATGTACATGGTACCCAGCCTAAGAGTGGAAGAGGTTATGGTGTGAAGTATGACACATCTAGTGTTAATCCTTCTAACAGTGTGACTTGTGGCTCAGTTTCACTCTTTCCCTTTCTTGGTGTGTCCCTTGGCTACATTTGTACTCTGTCATTTTGTGACAACACATATGAAAGAAAAATTCGTTCTCTGCATTGCTGTATAAAAGGAGAAACCTTGGATAAGGTGAAAGACCTTGGCAGATATTGCAATTTTGTTGAGCTTCCTAGCTCATTTTTTTAAGAGGTAGTCACTGGCTGTTCTATTTTTGAATTTTACTTCGATATGTCAGGATTTTTAGCTGGTGGTATAACTCATGGGACTTATTTAGATAAGTACAGTGTTCTTACGCATAAAAAGAAGGTCAGCTATATGCATAGAGCCATTAGCAGATAGGCAGTATTTAGCTGTTGTGTTAACATTATGGAAATTACTCTTTTAAAGTGCATTTAACAGTATTAGCAGTATTGATGTTGCAAAGACTATAAGTACTCCCTGGTTACAAACTTTGTTTCTAATGCTAATTTTATGAAATTGCTTTTTGCATTTGCTAATTCAAAGGCTATACTTGTTCAACTTCTATCATTATTTATTTTAAGAACTAAGATTAAACCTATAATATTTTTTCTTGGTTTTGTTTATACTTTAATTTTAGTCAACTTGTCAAACATATCACATACTGTCAGACTTCTCCTCTGCTCTTGAATTTTCTGTTTTAGCATGGTAAATACTATGTTACTGAGTTCTTAGGATTGCTCTGGCTTCCTCCCTGCTCCCCCATCCCTTGTTTTATGGACTCCTAAAACGTCTCAAGTATATTCAACAATCACTGCTTGGAACACTACAACAAGCAAAAGCATACAGGGGGCTGCCTTGAGTAGTACTTCCAGATTGCTTGGAGTTAATCTGGATTCTTGAAGAGCCTGCTGTTTGAATATTGTGACTATGGAAGGAAATTATTTTATATGCCGTGATTCTGTCTGAGCTACCTGGCTTGCCTTAAAATCCATTATTATTACATACAATGACATTTTCTTTACTTCTCAAACACATAAAATAAACACTGTAAACTGACACGTTATGACCTGGATATGTACATACTGATAAAAGCAGGAAAGAAGAGACAAAGGTAAATCTCTGTAACTACCGATGATGCACGAGTCTAAACCAAGGAGCAGAGAGGGGTAGCTCTTTGTAATGTGGGCATTGCACATTACATAGATCAAGGAAATGTCATTTAATATGCACCAAAATGAGGACATAGTCCCCTGGAATTTTCTTCTGTGATGTTGAGAAGAAAGCCTGTTGCAATCCAGAGAAATCGAAATTAATTTTCAGAGATGTGATCTATCTAGATTGCTTCTCTTATATTGTCTTTTTTTTCTGGATGGGATTTCTTTCCTCCTGTTACATGTTGTGAGAGAGCTTTTCACCACTCTTATGTTTATATACTGCTTTTTTTGGTGTGAAACATCTTCTTGTTCTTCTCGCCACCTCTTACTAGCTATTATTCTGATGCTTTCATATTGATGTATTTTAAACAGTTGACTTTGTCTCCTTGAAGCTTTTCAGGGGACAGCAAGATAAAAAATACCCAAAGGATGGAAGAAGCCAGCAAGCTGCCTGGCTCAGGTAGTGGCATTTCCCTTAGGGGTAGCCTGCTTTGCTCCTGCCATAGCAGTGTGTTGTGTCCAAGAGAAGAAAGCTGCTCCGGGCAGCCCGCTGGCTCTAAAGAGAGCATTATTCCTTGGAGGTATGTTGCAAAGCTATTAGTCTGGCAGAGAAAATAGAGAAGTTATGTATTTGTAAGTTAAATAAAAGTCAATACTGTGATGCATTATGTACCATAAAATCTCCTTCCTAAAGAATGTAAGTGCTTTAGGTTCTCAGCCCAGTAAGAGAGTGCTTATGTATTTCTAGTTGAATTACAGCAAGCAATGATTTATATGAAGAGCGAAATATTTGCATACAAGTGAACTAGGCTTACATTTGGATGTTAGCTAAAGTGCTTCAAGATTCCAGTGTTAGAAAAAATTATCAGCCATGAATGGAGATGAAACCTGCTGGCAGTACCTCAAGCCTCTTTATGCAGAACAGCCACCACAGAACACATTCTACAAAGTGAATGGAAAATTTTAAAGAAATCCCATTTTCTTTCAATGCAATTTCAATAACTTCAATACACCTAAAACTCATTTTTTAAGGATGCTTATGATGTCCATTTTTACGTTCTATGTAGTTTTTAAAAGTCTTGTTATTCAGGAGTGCTTCTGTGAGCTACAAAAAGGACAGACCAAAACAATTTCATTGTGTTCTTGGACAACTTTTGCTTTTTGGATTTGCAGAAAAGTTCATTCCCCTGGCTCTACTATTTTTGAGTAGAATATTCATTACTTGGCTTGCTAGATTAAACTGTGCAACAGAGGCTTTTCAGGCAGTCCCTTGTAAAAACCCATTACCTACATTAAACTCCATCTCCGTAGATCAGTCGTTGTTTTAGTCTGTTGCTTTCTCAGGTTAGCTGCTTTAGCACCTTTCTGTTGGCTCTACATACATATTCAGATTTCTCTCTGAAGATTTCTATTTCAATTGCATTGTTACCAGCTTACTAAGAACTTCTGTAGTTTATGAAGAATTCACTGTGAGTATTTAGGTTTCTTGTACCTATAAGACAGCACTCCAGGTATTTGTGCTAATCCCTGTGATGCTTAGGTTAATTTAAAAAATCTACAATTAGAAGTCTCTGAGTTACTGGTAAGCTGTGTAATTAAAATAAATGGCTGCTGTTTATCTCTTAAAGGATATCTGCTCAAGAGAGTCATCCTAAATACTTTAATCATGTTGAATAAAAATATGAGGGTTTTATGAATATTTATGAATTTTATTTATCTGCCCTTGTCACAGATAATAGCTTCCTGTATCATTGGCTATGGAGTACATAACTCTGATGTGCTGGGCTTTGCTTCTGTGGAAAATTTGGCATGTTGGGGTGCTTTTGAACCTCTGTGAATGATGGTACTTTTGATACAATACATCCTCTTGGTGTTTGTTACTCTAGTAAATAGGAATCACAGGTAGAAAGATGGTAGATGAGTCGGAAGCCTGCTTTGAACATTTCTGTTGAAGATATTTGAAAGGAGCTTTATTTGAGCCAGGAAGGACGTCTGGTGGGAGTTACTCACAAGTCACTGGTTTTCCAGCTGGCTGGAATGTACTGGTTACCATCTAGAGCAAGGGATGTTGACAAGTTAGTAGCCACTGCAGCACACTTCTGAACTAGGCAGTGCCTCCTTTTTGTTTCAGTTACTGAAGCCATGAGTTATGCCACCTGAAACAGCCTCACAAGTTGCCTTCACTCTGCGGGACCTGCTGCAGTACCACATCATTTACTGTCTAAGGAGAGGAGGCTGTTTGGCAGCGTGTTTCTGTGGCTGACTTCACTGAAGCACTTTGAAACTCGTGTTTAACAATCTGAGTTTTGAACCTGGACTAGAAGGGACACTAAGCAAGTTCCCAGATGGTACAAAATTGGGAGGAGCTGCTGACTCCTTTGAAGGCAGGGAGGCCGTGCAGAGAGACCTGGACAAATTGGAGGACTGGGCAATCACCAACCAGATGAAGTTCAAGAAGGGAAAGTGCTGGATTCTGCACCTGGGGTGGGGCAACCCTGGATGTATGGAGAGATGGGGAATGAGATGCTGGAGAGCAGAGCTGTGGAAAGGGACCTGGGGGTCCTGGTCATTGGCAAGTTGTACACGAGTCAGCAGTGCCCTGGCAGCCAGGAGGGCCAACCCTGTCCTGGGGGCACCAGGCACAGCATCACCAGCCGGGCAAGGGAGGGGATTGTCCCACTCTGCTCTGCACTGGGGCGGCCTCACCTCGAGTGCTGGGGGCAGTTTTGGGTGCCACAATATAAGAAAGATATTAAACTATTGGAGAGTGTCCAAAGGAGGGCAATGAAGATGGTGAAGGGTCTGGAGAAGCTGTATGAGAAGTGGCTGAGGTCACTTGGTGTGTTCAGCCTGGAGGAGACTGAGGAGAGACCTCATTGCAGTTACAGCTTCCTTGTGAGGGGAAGCAGAGGGGCAGATGCTGATCTCTTCTCTGTGGTGCCCAGTGACAGGATCCGAAGGAATGGCCTGAATCTGTATCAGGGGAGGTTTATTAGGTTGGATATTAGGAAAAGGTTCTTCACCCAGATGGTGGTTGGATACTGGAACAGGCCCCCCAGGGACGTGGTCACTGCACCAGCCTGGCAGAGTTCAAGAAGTGTTCGGACAATGCTCTCGGGCACATGGTGTGACTCTTGGGGATGGTCCTGTGCAGGGCCAGGATTTGGACTCTGATCCTTGAGGGTCCCTTCCAGCTCAGCAGATTCTGTGATTATATAATCTCTGCAGGTCATTGATGGTTCGTGCTGTACAGAGTGCTCTGAGCAGGCTGGACTATTACTTACATGCTCAGGTTTCAGCATCTGGTGCAAATTCAGGCTGAAATGAGGCATGTGCTTTATCTCGCAATTGAATAGACCCAAAATGACTCAGAGAGATGCGTGGTCTTGTATGTCAAGAAATGTTAGAGTACTGTATGACTTGAAATAATTCACTAAAATCTTATTAAATTAATTACTTCTAGTAGGTTGCTCAAGCATGCATTAATACCCTCAGTTTTAATTGTTCTTTATCGCTGATTTATAGCTTTGTTTAATATATTGCAGCAGTTTCATAGGTAAGGGTGAATGAGCAAAATACTCCGCATTAAATCTGCCTAGTTTTAATCAATATTCTCTGAATCCGTAGGATTTGTAAATTATTAAAATGTCACAGTTTCCTTTAAAGTCATTAGTCCCTGAATGGTTGCTGAGCGATGGCATTGGAAGTATTTATAACTATGACATAATCTTGGATAAATGTTCTAGAAGTTGAATGCTAAAATTGTGAAATACTACTAGAAATTATACAACACAAATTTTTAAAGGAAATTCTGCTTCCTGAAATAGTGATAATGCAGACCAACTAAGAAGTATGTATCTGGAGTCTTCTGACTATCTGTCAGCGCAGTTAAAATGATGAGAATTATTCTTTATTGTATAGTGTCTTCTCTGATGCAGACATCTGCTACTGTAAGCATTGCTTAACAAACTACCCATGCACATTTTAAACAATATTTTGAGTCACATTTCTAAATTTGTGTCTGAGCTGTGTAATTTTCAGATGGAATCGTTTGATAATTTGAAAATAAAATTTGTGGGTGATGATTCATCAGCTGTTAGCCAAAGTGAATCCTGGAGTAATTCATTACAGTATTACTGACATTCTGCAGATCGTAATTTAATGGCCATTTTAAAAAGGAAAAATGCGTGCAGTATGTTGTTTGGGAATAGTGACCTACTGACTGACCAGGAGCTAGGAAATCTGCTTGGTTGCATGGAGCAGATATTCCGTGCTTCTGTGAGACTGTGGTTTGTCCCAGCTGTGAGGAGTTCTACTGTTGGCATCCCAACTCCGATGGAGTCTCTCACCTTCTGGAGCCTGGTCTCTCTGCTCCCCATCTTGGATAAAGCAACAGCTGCATCCTGTGGGGATAAAATTCTCTGAAAGGAGTGTTACTTTGAATGAGTGAAAGGAAATTAAACCAATTAAGACTGCAGCCTCTAGCATTATTTCCCTAAATAATTAAACAAATTAACTATAAATGTCTTTGGGCTAGCCTGGTGGGGAATTCTTAGAGGTCTTCTCATTCTTCATTACCACGCTGTTCCTGTGGTCGTTTTCCACTTATTTCAATGCAGAGTGGTTTCTCTCCTTTGCCCGATCTATGTGTGTATTTGTTCCTCTTGGCAGAAATCTTCATCTAGCTGATGCTCACTGGATCAAGATAAACTGCTTTGCCTGCTCCTTATGGCCCATATGTTCTGTATGGACCTCTGTGAAGTAAGAGGGTTGTGCTTGAGAAGAGAGATGGCTGGCAAACATGCCTGAAGAAAATGGGGTGCATTAGTAAATCCCTCAGAACAGCATACAGATGGGTGTCCTTGAGTGGGAAAACTCATGGGAAAACAAAATGACATGGGTATCTTTTTGAGGAGCTAAATGGCAGTATAATTTCCCTCAGATTTGTCCCCCAAGACCACAAAGCATTTTTTAAAACTTTCTTTCATGGTATTTTTCTGTGGTAATATTGACTATGCTTCTTGCAGAGAGACTGTGCACATGGGCCACTGGAGAAGAAAAGCCAATGTCAAGCCACGAAACCACTAGTATTGTGGTTTTTAAAATTTGTTTTAGCTGCTAGCAGAGTAGAAGAGGAGTGTGTCTGAGGTACTTGAGCAATGCAGATCTTGCTATGAGTGCTCTGGGAGGGGAACACAAAACGATACCTATTTGAAATAGCTAGTACTGGCACCGTTCATTTTGAACTGGAGTTGCTGAAAGTGCCTTTCTTGTTTCCATAATCTCCACATTGAGCAAAATTAATATTGGTTGATGTTTTGTTTTTGTTGACTCTTACCTGAGTCAGAGTGGGAGAGTCACAAAACAGCAGCTGTGTGGTAGCAGCTTTACACCAGCTTTGCAACAGAGACCACATATTGCAGAGCATAAAATGACAGTATGTGTTTGTCTCCATAGGTCTGTATGCATATACATGTCATGCATATACCTCTTACTTCTGGGAAGAATACTGTTTTTGCAGTCACTGTTTCTCCCCTGTAAATACAAACAATTCTAGTCTGAGTTCTGTGTCTGTACTTCTGGGTGTTACTCTTGTGTTTGACTACTTCAGGTCTCATTAATGCAAAGCAGGGGTCCTTCTGGGGAAGCCACAAATCCCAATGTTAGTCCCAAATTGATTTTTTGTTTTCTTTTTTTTTTTAATGGAAGGTGAGAGAAGAGCAAGCCGATAGTACTAAAATGTATATTAGCAGAATTACATCATTTCTGCTAAAGAACTCCCTGTGGACTGTTGCTATCGTTTTCTGTGATGTCTACTTGGTGTGAGATTGAGTATGGAAAGAGGGCAACTTCCAAGGAGTCCCATGAAAGTTTATGTGTCCTGGCTCACGGATGAGTACTGTATTTGCAAGACAGGTTTTTTCACTATGTTTTCTCATGTCCTGTTTCTTGAGGTTTTCACTTCAGGTTCAAATTTGAGACTCTTATGACATATAGATGGGAAGCATAATTGCAGACTAAAAGTTAGAACTTTTGAGTCGTTGTTTTCATGGTGTTTTAATTGGCATTTGTGGAAGAATATTACAGTCTCAGATAAAATACTAGGGGTTTTTATTTGTTTTTTAACAGCTGTGGGCTATAATAATTTGTTACTTTCTCTAGCTGTTGTGCCAGTAGTTTTCCCAAGAATGTTGTCTGAAAAGTACAAATAGGTTCTTGTTCATCGACTTATTTTTTTGTTGGTCACAAAAAGATGAAACTTTTTAAAAATAAGTATACCATTGGGAATATATTTAGATGCATGCTATGTGCCAGAATGATGTGGTAACAGGAAAATGAGGACCAGTAGCAGAAATCAGGAGGTGCTATCAATGATAGGCTGTGGTAGGTTAGTGAGTGTTAATGCAAAATGTATTTTGATCAGTGGATTGAAAAGAAATACTCCAGCTTTGGGACACAAATTTTGAGTGGGAGTTTCTAGCACATGTAGTTCTTACACCAGTTTAGAAACAGTGTTTGAAGATGGAGGCACATTGTGAAGGAAAGCTTTGTAAGTAGCTGTCACAGAAGCTATTGGGACTAATGTCAAGAGGGGATTGAGGGGAGAAAGAATAAGGTGAGAAACCTGAGCTGAAAGGCAGTAGTTTTGTATGGGTGTGACAAATCCGTGAAGCATCTTTAGAACCTGACCCCTGGGGAGCCCACAGGATACTGTCTGCAAGTTCCTGTCTCTCTTAACATCATGTTTTGTAAAACCTTACAGCGCTTCTTTTGCACTGATATTTGAATATGTGTTAGTGTGTTGCTCACTACCACAGTTTTGAATATTGAATACTCTACTAATACGTGGTTTCTTTTTCTACAGCTTTTTAGTGCTACAGCAGTTGCATTTTATAGATGTAAAAGGAAGTGGTCATCTGGTCTGACTTCCCCGGATATTATAACCATGTTGTGTTACTTAGTCATTCCTGTATTGAATGTAAAAATTGAATTTTGTATAAGTGCACCTTCCAAAAGGCATTTTTTTTAGATCTGGAGAGATGAAGAGGTTAAAAACCCACCACTACTTGTTACTTTTTCTAGTGGTTTAACTCATTTGTTCACGTTGTATTGAAGAGCTGGGTATGGGATTGAAGAATAAAGACAACAGGGGACATAATAAGAGGACAGCAGCGGAGAATAAAGATATTCCACCAAATATTCCTTTGGCCTGCGAGAGAGACTTTCTTTTAGCACAGAGAAGAATATGAGAAGAAAATGTGATACTGTTATGGAGGAGGTGAATGACATGATATAAATTGAAAATGCAGTGTGCAAACGCAGATTAAGGCAGCTTCTATCTTATGGACAGTTTGTTTCTGAATGTTAGCAAAAGTAGTTTGGAAGGCATCCCGTAGTTCCTTAGCTGTGGAAAGGACGGTGTGGGAGTTGAAGGTTGTATGTTTTGACTGAGTGAACTTCAGTCAAATTTCTGCTTCTTGTTGGTTCAAGTGTTATAATTATCTTAACAAGGCAAGCCTTAAAAGAAAGAGAAAAATTTTATGTACCAGATCTGCAGGTAATTTTTCTCTCTTTGTTTGCAAGATCAGCTTTTGCTCTAAGCCAAGGAAATGTTATGTTTTCATTAACCAGTTTTGTTCTTGTGGGTCTACTTTCACAATCCCTTTTAAACATGGGAAATTTAAAACATAAATTACTTTGACTTCTCTACATTTTCAAGGAGTATTTTATTCTTTTTAATACAGATGAATTTTTCAGTGGGTAATTTCAAGATAATCAATCTTGAAATTTCTCTGTTACTGTTAATCTTCCTTTATGCTTGGAAAAATAGCATGCATATTTTATTTTTCCTTTGAAAACTTTTTAAGCACTTACAAGCAATAATGCTCTTCTAAAACATTTAATGATGTAATGTGGAATAGCTGCTAGTGATTAAAACCAAGACAGTTATAATGGAATATTTACTGGTTAAATCAAAAAGAGACTAACCAGTAAATAGTGGTATGAGAAACATTAAATTCTTCTAGTGGAAAAACATTGGAGAATTGGAATGTAATTTTTGCTTGAGTCTTTTACCAAGCGTGAGCATCTCATTGAAATGTTAAGTGTTGGCATGTTGTTTTCTTTTTTTTCTTAATTAGTGGAATAATAGTTAAAAGGTATTTCAAATTATGCTGTTGTTACATACTCAACTTAATGTAGCATGTGTGCTGTGGTCTCCGAAATGGATAGAGCTGTCCTGGCATCCACACTGTGCTGGTGTTGGGGTAGGAGGTAATTGATGTAGTTGAAAACTGATCACACTTGTCCTGCTTCTGTGGGTCTTCAGCTAGATTAATTCCTTGCCTGTGTGTCGGTTCAGGCATCTCTGATTTCCTTTGCCTCCCAGTCTGTTCTCTGATATTGGAACTTCTGGACTGTAATATCTACAGAACCTGGCAATTCCTCAGATATTTTCTTGAAAAAAACGACGTGAAGTACATTGGAAGAGATTTTAGTTCACGTTATGATTTTCTGCCTTTCTGGACCTTAGGAGGGAATCTGGGAAAGGATACGTTTCCTGCTCGTGCAAGATGCTGGCTAGCAAGTTGATGCAGCAAGTGGTGGGAGGCAGGAGCGGCATGGGCTGTGGGAGCTGTGCTGTCGTGGCTGCAGGCTACTGCTGCAGTGAGAGGCTCCAGTGGGCAGGGCTGGGGCTTTGCCCAGTGACTCACGGCTGCTGCCTCAGGGCCCAGGCTGTAAGGGCTGAAACTGGCACTTGCCCTCTGCCGCTAAAGGGGTCGAGCTACCCTGGCAGGAGACATCCGCGCTTCCTTGTGTCTCATCTCTCTCTGCTGTGCTTTAGCTTTTTTCAGGAACAGAATGCTGCAGCATTCCTCCTCTCTTGAACGGGTGACTTCGTTACCTAATTCCTGATGGGTTATGGTTACTCTGCAGGTACACACCCAGTGAGATAAAGGGGCATTAATGGCAAGGAGTTAAGCATTTAAAGTGGAGGAATAGTACTTGTACTGCTGCTTCCTCTCTCTCAAGTCTGAAGGTAATAAGGAATCTGGAAATTAAAAAAAAATTAGCAAAAGCAATTTTTCTGCACATATAACTGTGTCTAAAGACTTTACAGCTAAAGAATTATTAGCTCTTCTTTTCAGTTACTCATCTGAGCAATGCAGTGCTTCTAAATGACATAGTCCCTACTAAATATGTTCTAATTTTTTCAGCAGGAAGGCTCAAATCTACATTAAAGTATTTTTTTCAAGATTAAATATAAATTCATAGGGATGTTCAGTATGTATTTGGGAGATTAATGCTTGTATTAACTATTCTAACTTTTAAATCTGGTTTAACCCCAGCTGGCAAGTAGAGCACCACGTAGCCATTCACTCACTCCACCTCGGTGGAATAGGGGAGAGAATCAGAAGAGTAAAAGTGAAAAAACCTCCTGTGTAGAGATAGAAGATAGTTTAATAGGTAAAGAAAAAAGCTGTGCACACAACTAAAGCAAACCAAGGAGCTAATTCACCACTCCGCATGGGCAGGCAGGTGTTCAGCCATGCCCAGGAGAGCAGGGCTCCATAATGCATGGTAGTGACTTGGGAAGACAAAGACCATCACTGCAAATGTCCCCTCTTCCTTCTTGGTCACGTAGCTTTATGTGCTGAGCATGATGCCATCTGGTTTGGAATATCTCTTTGGTCACTTGGGGTCAGCTGTCCTGGCTGTTCCCCCTCCCAACTCCTTTTGCACTCCCAGCCCACTCACTGGTAGGGTGGGGTGAGAGGCAGGAAAGGCCTTAACTCTGTGCAAACCATGCTCAGCAGTAACTTAAACATCCCTGTGTTACCAACACTGTTTGCAGTACAAATCCAAAAAATAACCCCATTCTACCTACTGTGGAAAAAACTAATTCTACTCCAGTCAAAAGCAGCACACAAGGCTAAAAATGTTGCCAAAAATCAGTGAAATAGTGAGTATTTAATTTCCGAAAGCCACAACTACTAAATCTGTTCCGGGATTGAACCCAAACTTCATATTCTTAATTCTCTTACACTTTTCATCAATTCCAGTAGAATTTCATCCTCCTTGAAATGTGGTGGGCAGACATTTGTGATTCACACAAAATGTGCCATATGTTGCTGAAAGCTGTAAATATATTTGCAAAGAGGTGCGAAGCTCTCAAAGCTCAATACTGCCTTTACAAATGTCACTGGCCAGGGTTTGAGAATGTTTAATGAGGTGGCTCAACATAAGAACAAACCAGTTGTTAAAATAGGGGTGACATGAAGTTTTTCACAAGTATAGTTCTGTGTTTGAGCATGGTGATATTAATGTATGGTGACTCAAGTTCTTCAGTCATGAGAGATTATATAGTGGTTAAGGACATTTAAGGTGATGGGAGAAACCAGGTTATTTCTAACTATAAAGCTGTAACTTGTTTGCTTTCCTCTATTTGGTTTGTTTACTCTGAGCAAATTCTATGAGCTCAATTTCTGTGCTGTGTAAAAAAATTTTTTTTTGTTTACACATAGGTTACTTAAAATTCATTGAGCAGTTCTGTGTACTTTAATGTCTGGTATTTGTGAGCTGGGCCTTTGCATTTGCAAAATGGTGGAAAATTGCTGAAGGTGAAAGCTCAGGTCTCATGGTAACCTATAATGTGAGTTTGAACGGTGCATTCAGGCTCTTTAAACTTACCTTTTTTATTTACTATTTTTGTATATAAGAAGGAAAAGCTTTAGGTTTTATCTTTGGAGTTGTCTGAAATCTTTCTGTCCTGCCTAAATCAGTGACTTATGACTGAGATTCACTGTCTTGAGACAAACTTCTGCTGTTCTCCTATCTTCAGACAAGGGGCTGAAATCTATCAACAAGAGCAGTTTAGGGCTATCTATCATCTGCTTCTTCCAGCTGTCCTTCCTGAGATCTTGCTGGAGTGTATGCCTACTGTACTCACCCTGTTCACAGCCTGAAAGGACTTGGTACAAAATAGAAATTTGGTGTCTGTGCTGTGGTACCTGGGACATCTGAATGTCAAACTCTGTCTGAAGGAATTGCATTCTTATCCTGTTTTAATAGAATTGCAAGGATAATACAGTTGAAATTCATAGTTGTCATTAAGGATAAGGTCAGCAAGTGGAACAGAGATGAACTGGAATTGACTTTTCTTTTCACTTGAGTTAATTTACCGATTTACTAAGCCACCAACCACTCAGGATTCAGCGCATGATTTAAGTTGTGTTACAGGCTGGAATTGTCTTAAACTTCTTTTAAAAAATAGGTATGTGTCTTATGTACATAAAATATTTAACCCTCATATGATTTATATGTGCACAGTGTATATGAATACAATGTATAAGGGTACACTGTATTCTAGAAAATAAAAATTTCTATATGTTTAATTGCATATGTATGTAATTCATATATGTGTGTGTATGTGTGTTTATATATGAAAAAGATGCTACCCCAGTATTTGTCTACAGCATCTTTCCTAAGAAACCTCACTGTTGAGTTCCTGAACACTGCGTATTTTATATGGCATTAATTTTGCTAATGCAAATGGCAAGAGTCTGGTGATTAAGATTTTAGTTTTTATGGTATTTCTTGCAGTCTCAGCTAGGAGTACCAGCTCTTAACAGGAATTATTTCATGTCTTGTTTCATGATTACCTGGAGGATGCCCTGTTTCAGAAGGCAATTGGAAAAGGCTGCAGAGTCAGGGTGTATCCTGCTCTCAGGCAACTTTGCTTTTGAAGATATTTCATATGATGGTTATAGAATAAACTCATTTTTGTACACGAGCTGTGCCTCACTTTGTGTTCTCTCTTACTTTATATTGTTTTTGTCAGTGCTGACTCTGTCACAAGTGCAGGAATTAGCTGACATGGGAGAGAGAATTTCTCACCAGTCAGTCTTTGTGCAGAAAGATAAATCTGTGCATTTTTCCAGTCTTGTAGTTAGTCTGAATGTTGGTCATCAGATTTTTAAGAAAGAGAGTGAGTTGATACCATATTGAGCTCATTTTTATATATAATCAAGGCTGAATGCGGTTTCCTATTCAATCTGAGCAGTGGTAGAAGTTCCTGAACCACTCTGCAGAAATATTGGAACATAAGCAATCCACCTTATCTTCTGGTGTAGACTGAGAAGTGGAGGATATGGCTGTATGTAGTAGTGAGTAGCTAGACTTGAAGAAAACCGAGTCACCCTTTTGGGTAATTCAACCAGCATGATTCCCTTTAGTGTACGTGGTTGTGGTTAGTAGCTGGAACTTCTGCAGGTGCCCACTGTGCGCCAGGAGCAGCAGAGGTGATGTAACTGTTGCTAAGCGTTAGCTCTAATTACTCCCAGGGAGGGAAGGGATTTGAGTTTTGGTTTGGTTTTGTTCTAGGCAAATTTCAGAGAAGGTATTGCTCAACGAAAGGGCATATGCAGTAATAATATAAGAAAAAGTATGTAGGGATAGTAGACTTCAAGAGAGAAGGCAAAACCACACTGATATGCAAACAGAAATGGGAGCTTACCAGTGGCAATTAGGTTTCTTTAGTTCTTTGGGGACATGAGCTAATTTAAAATGTGTGAATTGTTAATTCTTCACCTTCTTATTGTATTCTTTACTTTGTGTTGGATATGCTAATGGCCGTTAAGCTGGAGAAAGCCTACTTTCTGTTTTGTCAGAAAGCTGCTGCAGTTGTTAGACGTTACTTTGTGAACATCTGTCACTTTTAATATTGAGTTGGCAACCCCCCAAATTGTTAATGAATAAATGAATTCTGAGAGCTGAATGGGCTGGGCTTGTATTGGAAAGCTTTGGTGGCTAGCTGCATATGCAATAGGCAGCATTTCTAAATACTGGGTCTAGACTAATTAGGTTATTCTAATAGATGGGGTGTTTATGAAAGCACTTAAAACTTTAGTTGAAAGAATCTTCAAACAAACAACAACAAACCCTATCTAAGAACTCCCTCTTGAGCTTCAAATCGAGAAGTATTGCTAATCCCAGCTGTGTAATCAGAGTAATGTGCCAGCTGTCCCAGACCTGGATTTAACAGCTGACTGCTGTAGGCAGAGTGACAAGTTGTAGACAACTGTAGAGACAATTTTGATGATGTCCAGGGGGGGGGGGGGGGGGGAAGATGCATAAATTTTTTTTTTTTTTTTAATGATTATTTAGCACAGAATGAGGAAACACTGAGACCGCAGCAGCATCTCTTACTCTTCACTGAGGTATTGGCAAACTGAGTGCACCAAAGTTCTGCGTTAAATGATTTTGTTTTCTTGGGAGATGAACTGTTCAATTCTTGAAGCTACAAAAAGGGTTATTACTTTTTTCAGTGTTTTAAAGGCATTGAGATACACAGGTTAAGGTGGATGAAATTTTTTTGGTCGACAGAGATGAGAAAAGGTAGCTGCTTGAGAAGGAGAGAAAATTTGCTTTGGGAAGTGTTAGAGACCTTTCTGCAAGGCCTAGAGCAGGTCAGCAAATCCTTCTGGCCCTTCTGCAAAGTATTTAATGTATGTGCTAATGCTTGAATGGTTATTTCTCTTAGGGGCATTCACACAGATCATTAGAGGGATGAAGCACCTCTGCTGTGAGGAAAGGCTGAGAGAATTGGGATTGCTCAGCTTGGAGGAGAGAAGGCGTGGTGTGACCTAACTGCGACCTTCTAGTACCTAAAGGGGGCCTACAAGAAAGCTGGAGAGAGACTATTTTCAAGAGCATGTAGTGACAGGACAAGGGGGAATGGATTCAAACTGAAAGAGAGTAGGTTTAGGTTAGGTATTAGGAAAAAAACCTTTACCATGAGGGTGGTGAGACAGTAGAATAGGTTTTCCAGAGAAGTTGTGACTGCCCTATCCCTGGATGCGTTCAAGGCCGGTCTGAGTGGGGCTCTGAGCAACCTGGTCTAGTGAAAGGTGTCCTGCCCATGGACAGGAGGAAATGGCCTCAAATTGCACCAGTGGCGGTTTACATTAGATATTAGTAAAAAATTCTTCCTGGAAAGGATTGTCAAACATTGGAGCAGGCTGCTCAAGGAAATGGTGGAGTCACCGCCCCTGGAGGTATTTAAAAGGCATCTAGATGTGGCACTTGGGGACATGGTTTAGTGGTGGACCTGGCAGTACTGGGTTGATGGTTGTACTTGATGTTCAAGGTCTTTTCCAACCTAAATGATTCTGTGGTTGTATAAATCAGATTCATAAATCAGCTCTGTGACACAGGCTGCAGTACTGCAACTTAGATAGCAAATAAAAATAATACCTTGGACTTGGCAAGTGGAATATTCATAAATTAGAAAACTGATCTGATCTTTACATGTATGCTTAAACAGTGAGGCTGACAGACTGCTGCATATGCACTGACTTTTGCTAGAATCTTTAGCACTCAAGCAAAGTATGCTCGTATGTGAGTAGCTTGAGATTTGAAAGCTCCTCTCTCTCTCTAAACAGTGGCAACTGCCCAAAAAGGACTCAGGACTTTGTCAGAAGGTGTTTATTCTTGGTGTAGGAACTTACATCTTAGCCTTGTTCAGCTCATCTGACCGGTGCCCCATGCTTTTGAAATAGAATTGATACTTGCATCTGAAACAGGAAAGTTCAAAGGTGATACCTAAAATACAATGATACCAGAAGTGTGCTTATTCTCACCTCAGAAGTGCTTCTCAGTGGCTGTGGTAGCAGCCAGCTTGAAGTAGCTATGGGTGCATTTCCTTGTATTCACTTGAATGTGAAGATGTACTTCAAATAACTCTAAAGTTTTAAAGCACTTTGCTTGTCCAGGTTTTTAGCAAATAATTGAGTTTGTAATTTTGTAGTTTATGAAGACTCCATGAGTATACTTGTCTTGGCAATATGTCCCAGGAGATCCTGTATTACTTCTTGAATGACAATCTAAGTGCTGCACTCAGCCACCCCTAATGAGTGGGCTGAGCTTGTGACTGGGGAGCGAAGCTGTTACTGACAACCTGTTCCCTTTAGGTTTGTCTAGGGCAGTAAATAAAAGGTACATAATTTGCATAAGCCTATTAAGTGGTATTCTCAAGGGGAATAACAATAATTTCTAATGCTGTTTTCAGTGCTGACAGTTGATCCATTTAAAAATTAGATGTTGAAAAGGATTCCAGTGAAAGGAAAAGGTGGAATGGTTTGTGTCTGTGCCACAGCAGGTTCAGGAAAATGCAGAATGTGAGTCCTTCTGTGAACAGTGAGTGGCCAGTCTCATATGTTGTCTGGAAAAAACCAGTACATATACCAGTACAGTTGTTTGAAGAATAAGGTAATTTTGGAGATTTAAATGCAGGTGGAAAGAGATTAATGAGCACAGTGTAAATTACATGTGACTATCTGTTTTAAGCTAAAACTATACAGATGCTTGTTTTTCTGTATGAAATGGAAATGAATCACAATGAAATTGAACATATGTTATTTGCACTTGCTTGTTTAAATCTGTTTCACAACAAATATTTATTGGAACCACTCAAATTTGTGTGGAAAAAAAATGCTTTTGTGGTCTATGATGTTTCTTGGAGTGGCAGATTGAAAAAGTTCATTATCCTTGTAAATCAGAAAACTTCTGTATGCTGTCTATTTAAAAAGGGACTTGCAGAGTAACTTGATTTGGTAAAAGTGTGTGAAAAGACAAAAGTAAACCTTTCTTTAAATCTTTATAGCATTGTTTTTAGTTTCTCATTTAGGTTTCCTCTATACAAGTCCTCACATTCTGTTATCTTACCGCTCAAGAGGGTGACACAATGGTATGGTTGGTCAAAGCTTCAGTGTAATTCTGTCTCCCAAAAGTAAAAATGATTTGTTGATAAGCCCAGTTATGAAATAAGTATATCAAAATCCTCTGTCTTTGTTCTGAGGAGGAAAATTAGTGTATCCTGGATAACGGGAATGCCAATATGTGCTCCAAATATGGCTTTAACTTTTGTCTAGGACACTTCAGAAACGAATGTTCAATTTTTGTTGTCAATTTACACAAATGTATTAATGGCTTTTTGGTACAAGTAGTTTTTAAAAATGTTGACTGGTGTTGAAAAGTGAGGTCTAGAGAAGGAAGAGAGAAGATTTGTACTATATTAAGCTCCTTCATTATTCTAAAAAAATATTTGTCTTAGCTTAAAAAGCAGATTTTAATTTGCAGAGTAGTCAGTGTTATTCAAAGTCAACACTGGATTGTGTTCCTAGGGTTTGAGACTATTATTTTATTAATGCTATGTAATTAAAATGGCAAATGGAAAATGAGAACTCGGCATTTTATTGATATATTCCATGATATATTTTATGTGCTTATCCAACCTGCAAGTGTGCATAACTTCTTAGACTTTTGGCTATTTCTTGAAACTTAAATTAGTGAAAGCTTTTTCGAAAGATATTATGGAACACTAGTAGTAGGTATTGACTTTGTAATAATGACTCCAAGTATAACAAACTTTGGTCTTTTCACACATTGTGAAATATTTGCATAAGGGTCACAGAAATCTTTAGCAAGTACAATGTATATTTGTTGAGTACTTTCTGGTTTGAAAATGTGGTGCTTTCATGCCCAGAATTAACACATCAGGTTATTGTTGCAGCAAGTTTTCAGTTCAGTGCCAGTAAAGCTGTGGCTTTGATTAGATGTTGCAATGCAGTCAGTAGGCTTGTAGTTTGTCATTTGAGACTGCCTTGGTTTCAGCATGGAAATTCTTGCAGCAGGAGGAGCTCTAGGCTCTGCCAGTGTGCCAGCCTAGCTAAGGTTTGCCTGCTGTCTTAAATGGAAGCATTATTAGGATAAAGGCTGTCATTCTTTTAAGCACTTGCTCGATATCTACTGGAGTTCTCAGAGCTGCACTGTATCAAGGTAAAATTTTTTTTAAAGTGAGTATTTTGAGAACAGTCAGTTTGGTGGTCAAGCAAGTACTTTCAAGAGGTGGCTGGACAGCGTGCTAGATAATCTCGTCTTCTTTTCCCTTGAGAGGCTGGACCAGATGATCTTTTGAAGTCCTTCCTGATTCTGTTTAGATGAGGTTATGTGGCAGATTGGTAATACTCCTGATGGACAAGTATGCACACTGAGGAACATCAGGAGTATCCAAAAATGTAGTCAGGGCACCCAGGCGTCTGCTGTTCAGTGCAATGACTTCAGGTTGCAGCACAGACATCACTGCTGGATGCCTCACATGCTCGACAGTCAGCTTCTGATTTCTGGTCTGGCACTTCAGGGTAAGGCAGTACACTTTGATGAGCCAAAAACCATATGGTTGCACTTTGCAAAAATTCTCGAGCGGATGATTGAACTGCGTTATGCATTATTGTGGCATGAACATGGCAGGCAGCACAGCCAATATTAAATTGTCCTGAGACACCACTGTCCCCAGTCATTAGGGATCTGATAAGAAAAAGTGAGCAAGCCTGACACGCAGGCTTGCTCTGGAGTTGCTTAATCCTTCATCTCCTTTGTTGCAGTGATGTAGGCAAAAAGCAAGTATTCCTGCTGTTTTCAGAAGGGTTCTGGGGTGGGTTTTAGGGTTACAGGGTTGCTCTTTTTTTCTTGGCTTAGTGTCCAGTTTCAAGTAGAAATTCAAACTGGTGCAACTGTGCATACTGGTTTAGATGCAGGTGCAAATGCTGGAATTGAGATTGTAGACTTAAAAGTTAGGGACCAGAGTTTTGATTATTCAGGTTGTCATTTTTCCCGTGGCTTAATACTGTGCTGTCTTCAGGAGACTGGGGGGAGGTGGTGAGTATATTAAAAAAGAAAAAAGAAAAAAGTCTCCCCAAAGCCTTCAGCATTATTGGCCTGCCCCTAAAATAGAGTAGAAGATGTTGTATTTTTTAATGCTTTTCACTATGAAAACACCAATTGAAATTACTTCTGCTCTTTCAGAGAGGTTAAGGCAGGATAAGAGTAGTTAAATTTCAAAGTTGTTTTGAAGCTGGTTAATTAAAAGGATCTGTAAGGAATCCTGTGTCCTTTTGACACTTTTAAAAAGTCTTCATACCTCTACATACTTTATTCTTTTTTAATATAGTGCTTTGAAATATTTTGTGCAAATGAATTTTTTAAAAAAGGGGGAGGATTTTCTTAGGATTTCCTGAGATAGTATGGATTTCAGCACCAAGCCGGAATGATTTGCTTATTCTATACAGCACATAGTGAGACATGACTATAGAAGGGTGGCTGGAAATACCTGAAGTACTCATTATCAAATCTGTGAGGGTATTTTTGCCTACTGATTTACTTGAAGGAATGGAATAGCATTAAAACATGGGGCTGAAGATGTTTTTCATTCTACTCATGGTGAATCTTCCCTTTGTTTGTCTTGAACAGTGTAACTTAGTCTGCTTCGATTTCCTTTACTCCATAGAACAATTAGAACAAAGCATTTTCCTGGGTCAGTGCTGTGTTGATTCTGTAAAACACTTACCTGTCCCTGTGTTGAGTCAACAAACTTAAGAACCAAGTCAAGTGCCTTATACTGTGCTCAACTTTGAAGGCAAATTGTGCTTTTTAAGTGCTGCTGTATTTGTTCTGAGGAGTTTTTCAAGTGGTACTTCAGTGTTTTAGAGAGATACTTAGAGCTACTATGTAGAATCACACAGGTTTGATTGTATTTTCAGAGTACCTAGTGAAATTTCTGTTCTTGTAAGTGCTGCCTTTTTTTTAATAGAATTTAAATCATAGAGCCAGGGTGGGTCCTTAGAGAAATTCCCAGACCCTCAAGTTCATTGCAGACCAAGAACTATCGCCTTAAAATGCTATTCTCATTATTAAACCTTCTCCTCTCTCCAGTAAAGAACCTAGAGACATGAATGGGACCGTTTCTTTAAATTGCCTTTAGGTGTATCTATTTAAGAAGTAGCAGAAGAACCTTTTGTGTAAATGAAAGCAAATACTAGTTTGCATCCCCTGAACCTGTGTCATTGTAAACAAGTTGCTACCTGACTAATAGAGTATGTGTTTAATTTGGGACCTTTTCCACTCATAAATATTGAAAACTGAGCTGCTATTAAATTAAATGGTTGGAAGTTTAACTGTACAAAATGAAACATAAAACTAGTGGCGGTGTTTTCTTAATTAGATGAAAATATGATTTCATTACAAGGTAATTGTTTTGAATAGAAGTTATTGATATTTAAAAAGCCTACAAGCTGAAAGAAAAACTGTGGACCTTCTGGTATACATTCTAGGTTTTCCCTCTTCAGTCTGGAGCTTTTAATGAATTTAAAAGAAAAATGGGTTCTTTATCATCTTGTTCCTGCTGTTTATTTTGTCAAGAGGAGATGATTAGTATTGAAATACATAATGTGTGTGTGTGGGTATGTATATATATGTTATGAAAGCTAAGGGATCTTTCTGAGAAATTGATTGTATAAATAGGTTCTGGAGGCCAGTGCTTGTCTGGCTCTTGTCCATTACAGGATGCTCATGTGTAATCAGATTAAGCTTCAAAATATTTAATTTGAATTTTTTTTTCTGACTATATGACATGTTTTTTATAGGCAAAATATAAATGGAAGAGTAGGAGTCTGACAAAGCACACTGTGCCTATAGAAAACACACCAGGAATTTTAATAACCTGAAATGCTCTTTTCACTTTGTATTAGGAAAAATGTCATCTTTAAGCATCCAGTCCTTAAGAACATTTTTGAGTGTTCATGCTTGCTGTCTACCAGGATTGCTTTGTTTTCTTGGGATTTATCTACCAGGTCAGGAACTTGCTTAAGTGAGATCTAATAAGGGCATGTCCTAACATACTTTGCTTAATTCTAGATACACCACTATTAACCTTTCTGGCAGGGCACCCCAGTAACACTGATGTGTTCTGTGCATCACAGAATTGCTAGGGTGGGAAGTGACCTCTGGAGATCATCTAGTTCAATCCCTCTGCCAAGGCAGGATCATCTAGAGCAGGTTACACAGGAGCACATCCAGGTGGGTTTGGAATGTCTCCAGAGAGGGACACTCCATGACCTCCCTGGGCAGCCTGTTGATGTATAAATTCCAACATCCAAGCATGTTGTCTTTGGTTGTCCAAAATCCTCTGATCTATTTTACTTAGTATCCACTATTAGATACTTCAGGAGTCCTAAATCTTGTACATGGGGTGGGTTTTGTGATGAGCCAAGTGATGGTGGACTAGTTTCCTGGGAACTAGTACTGTGGTTGGAAGAATAAACTTTGTCAGCCGGTTGCAAGGCTTTTTTTGGTGTGTGCATGAATTTGGCTAGCAAATACTGTGTGATGCTTTCAGTGGTCTCCAGCCCTTAAATGATTGTTTCCACTAAAATATAGATCACTATGTTAACACTTTCTCCCATATATGACAGCACGTAGGCGGGCTGTGTTCTGCAAAAGACTGTATACCAAGCTGGCACTGTGAGGGGACAAGTGGGGATGTATGAACTGGCAAGACATTAAAAATCTGTGAAATCTGTTGTCTTATTTCTTCCTGATAGAGTGGAAGAACAGAATAATCTGTGTCTGCAGAGGCAAGGAGTGAAATGCAATAAGAGTGTATCTGCAGAGTGGACCCCATGTTTACACCACACTCATGTGGGGTTTTACGCTGGGGCTGATCCAATCTATTCCTGCCCATAGGCAGTTGAAGCATGTAAGGTGCACCCAGAAGGGCACCTGAATGTCGTTTCATCCAAATTGAACCCATTTCATGTGCTCTGAGACTGCTCTAGTGTGCCCACCAAAACATAATAGATAGGAATGATCAGACACACTCTGTAATGCTGATGGTCTATTTTTTGGTTTACTTTAAGTCATACCTTCTTTTAGTACGTTATTTTGGGTTTTGCCCTCTTTACTTTTCACTTACTATCACTGATGTTTATTCAGTGCAAAATGCCATGACATACCGTATCAATTTCCTTCATTCTTAGCAGAGTATAAATTAGATGAGTATGTGTATATGGATACCCACAAATATGTATGCACATACTTACGGTGAACAGTTTGTAAGTCAATAGTCTGATACAGTTACAATCTGTAACCAGTAGAGTCCTGGCAGTGATTAATGACAGCACTCAGGATGGAGGGACGTCCCAGTATCAGTGATTGACAGTATACACTTGGTAATGTCTTTCTTGCACTGAAACCAGCTCTGGGTGTTGTCCTCTTCAGCTCTGTGTTGTGACTGTGTTCCCCAGGACCAGGTTGTCTTCTTTTCCCTGCAAACGAAGGAGTGCACTGTGCTTAGGCAGGCTTTGGGGGAATTTTTTCATTAGTCCTTGCCTTATGAGATTACTTCAAACAGTGGGATATAGTGTCTTCTAAGCATACTGTTCTCTCTTACAAGGTCAGTGTCTTTTCACTGCATGTTTATGCAGTTAGTAATGAAGTTCTCATTTTTGATATTGAGATGCTACTGTAATGTGACTTCTATTTTAAAGGAGACAAGGATTTATAATTGTTTGCTCTAATTTGCTTATGAATCTTCAAATGTATAATTTGAATACCCAAAGCTCCTATTAGATATTCCGTTGAAATTCTGTTCTTCAAAGCTCCTAAAACAAAAGACTGGGATCACAAATGAAAAATGATTTCACAGCATGCCCAGTGCCAATCAGTGCATCCAGAAGTGGGGCTTACAATATACAGTTAACCTTGAACAATCCACACCAGTGTATTCCATGGAATTTAAGCATCCACAGCAATATGAAATGATGGTACTTCTCCAGCTGTGCGTGTGACTTTCCAAGAGTGGAGCTGACACTGTCTGGTGCTATCAGCCAAATGGGGATCATCTGCAAGGTTGGCCAGTAATGGGATTCTGAGAGTTAAGTAGCTGGTTTTCAGTATCTTACTTGAGGATTTGTTAGGATCAAATAAAACTATCAAGTTGGGTCAAGCATTTGATCTTTTACTCAGGGCTATTTGTCATTGCTGGTGATAGGGGAAAAAAAGAGGTGAAGTTTCTGCAGCCAGTAGCTCCAGACAGCACAACAATTGCAGTAATAAGAATTTGGAGAACTTCTTAAGGTCTTCTTTAGCACTAAATTCTGCCACAGGTTTTCCAGGGAAGATAGAGCAGATGATGTCACTTGTCCCCTCCTTCTTGAAATATAGGTACATCACCGAAGGGAAGGGAGAAATTACATCTCTGGTTTTGGACAGAGACACAACATTTTAAATGTTACTAGCTATCTGATGCAGTTTTGAAAGTAGCATAATTTGAATTTAATAGTTCTACAAATTAAATTTACTGTACAAAAAGGGTATATTTCTAGAATACAGCTAGAAGGCAAGAAGATCTGTATTGAAACAATACTGGGTTTGTCAAGTCTTCATATCCTTATCTCTCTTCCTGAATGTAACTATTATTTCTACTCTGCAAGGTCACACTGAATTCTCTCTCACCTTATTCATCACACAACGGTCCTTCAAAGTTTTTTCTTTTGTGTCAGTTCTTCTTTTAACTCCTTCTTGTGTTTTGGTTGAAGTTCATGGATTTGCAGCATATTTGTTATGAGCTGTTGCAATATAAAATAGTTTTATCATCTTGGAAAATATTTTAGGAATACAGTCTTGGAATGGACTCAGCTTTCAGGATTCAGGTATCTGTGTTTCAATAGAGAAGCAACATCATCTCTTCTCTTATTTTTCTTTTTTTTTCCCTGTCCTCCACACCCCTCCCTTTTTTAAAATTTTTTTTCCCTCACAGTTCCATCTTAGGACAGGCCTAGGCTTCTTACCTGAATTATTGTTTGGGAAGCCATACTTCTATTTCTCGAGTGATTAAAAATGTCTTCTGCTTTACAACATAATTATTTTTTATTTTATATGTAAATTATATCTGCCTGTTCCTGTGCAGGCTTTATTTTTAAATCTAAATAACTTAAATTTCTTACTTACTCTTTATATTTTAGGGGCATACTGTTAGATTCTCTGTTGTGTAAGTGAGAGTTTTTAGGAGATTTGCAATCTTACCCTCATCCCTGTGGTCTATTTAATATGTAGGATTTGTTTATGGTTGCTCTGTACTTAAGTTGCTCAATACTTCTGATTATCTGTGTTGCTTTATTCTGTATCTCTTGCAAGGTGTCCATGTCTCTGAGGCAAGATGATCGGAGCAGATGTAGCTATCAGAATGCATGAATGTATCATGAATAAAGATACTGGTTAGTTTTCTGTTTTGTTCTTGATTTATTTTCCTTTTTGATTGCACTTCACTGGTTAGCTCATGTTTGAAAAATTATGCACAGTAATTTGAGATCTTTAAGTGGGTGATACAGGCAGTGTAAAGTTCATTAGTGTGTGAATAGTGCTATATAGCCATTCTTCTGCATTAATTTGTGTTTTCTGTAATTCAGTACGTTTCTCTATTGTCAAGTTCAATATCACTGTGACTCCTCTCAAATCCTCAAGTAAGTTTGTTGTTTACAGATTTTTCTAACCCAGTTACTCACCCTTGCTTCAAAATTTCTTGGGAATGTGTGGAGCATTATAAATCTTAGCTGAAATTCTTGGAAGTTTTTGTTAACAACCCTTCCACTTTGTGAGAAGTGTCTTTCACTCTTATATAAATTAACACTTTATCAGTGTATAAGGGGCTCTGCCCTCTTATTCTGCAGTTTATCATCCTATAATGGTTTTTCCTGGTCTTTCCAGCTGCTGCTGCCTCTCTGATCTTTTTCCTCATCAAATATAGTTATAACATAGTCTTTGTGCAAAAGCAAGTAATTTGAATTTTGAACAGTAGTGCCAAGACTAATATTTCAGTTGCCAAAGTGATGGATGTGGGTAGTGGGCAGCTGAGCTGGGAGCCAGCAGGATGCAGATGCTGACTCCTCTTAGGGAAGCAGCTGCAAGAGGGTGCCTGGCTGTGCCAGAAAGAGCCAGGCTTTGTGGAGCCTCTTGGCAGGAGTTCACTGAGCAAGACTAGAGGCAAGTAGTCCTACACGGAGGTAGATAATCCCCAGCTGAAGGCCTGGAGATGGACGTCAACCTGCCAGGCAGGTTCAGCTCCTCACCTCATACAATTTTCCGCTTTCTTGTGCTTTCCTACTACAAACAAGCTGGTAGGACTTCATTTTGTCGGCAGTCCATTCTTCCCTGCCACTGTTCAGGTTTCCATATCTTTCCACAGATGATTTTTGGCTTTTTCTTTTTTTCTCTTGCGTTTACTTAGGGGGTCTCAAATCACACAGTGGCAGCTGCTGGTGTTATTTCAGGAGGTTCATTCATAGGCTGCTTAAGCTGTCGGTTGCTTGTACCACCTACAAGCCTCCTTAGGCTGTGCTTAAGGGATGTGTAACCTCCTCTGCCGTCCTTCTCTTAAGCTTGCAATAACACCTCTGTGCTGTCTTCAGTACAGCTTGATAACTCGTGGCTGAATTACACCAGTGCCTCTTCAGTTTCAGTAGTGATTTTCCATGTGGTGTTGTATCAAAAGCTTTATTGCACAAAAGTATTTTATGGATTTCTGTTCCTAAACCAGTTTCTTCTAACTAAAGAGTGTGGGTTTCGCCTGGCATCTTTGGTAAACCCATGCTGAATGTTTTGTATTTTTATGTCTTTTGTTTCTGTTGCCACCAAATCTTTCAGATCCTTTCTCCCACGGAGTCACCTGGCGATAGTTGCTCTATTCTTCCTGGGCTCTGTTTGTGACTATGCTGCATTGTTCTGGAAGCACATTCTGATATTCTGTAATTCTGTATTGTTCCTGCATAACAACTCCACTCTTATTGTTCTTACTGTATGTGCAGTCCTAGGAATCAGTTTGATTTCAGTCCTATTAGCCGACTTGTATGATGTTATTTTTTCACTTGGATCCCTGTTTCTGCTGCTTGTAGGGCTCCTGGTAAGTTGTCATATGATGGTTATTTATTCAGGAAACTCTATAATCCTACAGGTTTGGTTTTGCTTAGATATATATTCTTAAGAATTTCACGCTTGCTGGTAAACTGTCTTTTCTGATGAAGCTGATCTGTCCTCCAGCTGGTCTCCAGTTGCTTACTTTCTCAGCCAGCCCTTTGGGGGATTGAATTTTTCATGCTCAGAGTACCCAGGGCAGTAGGTGCTGCAGCTTGTGACACTAATAGTCCACCTCTGGGAAGTGTACCAAAGGGACTCATCCTTGGAGAGAATGAAATGCTATCTTTAGGGACCTCAGGCCATATTTAACTCTGTGGGCAGTATTTGCAGTTCCCAAAAAACTGCTTTCCTACAGTGCAAACTGATAGTTTTTGATTCTGTTTTTACTTAGGTCTTATTTCTTTAGCATGTTTCAACAGGAGTATGCCTTGCTTTTCCTATGTGCTTTCTGTAGCACCTGGGGAACAGAAAATGAGATTTTTTCAGGTCTGTTTCATGTCAGACATTATTGACCAAGGATGGTCATTAATGGCCAAGGATGACAATAAAAAACCCCAAATAAAGAGAAACATTAGTAAGAACATTCAGTAGGAAAATTATAATCCCATAGTTCTTGTGCAAAATAAATAAATCAATCTTTATTTCGCATAGCCATGAAATAGCATAATATACTTAATCCCAAACTGTAGGAATTTTGGGCTGGTTTTGTTTATTACTTATTTACTGAAAAGTTTATATGATCTTATAGACCTATTTTCTGTCCTTGAATTTTACTTTGCTCTCCTGAAAAATGTTTTTTTCTCAGTAGTTTAATAATAGGAAATTATGTTTTGTTAAAAATTGTGCTAATAATAATTTTTTTGCTTTAGTGTTCCTTCTCTTGTTAGGTTTTTTTGTTGTTGTTGTTGTTTTTTGTTGTTGATTGGTTGGTTGGTTTGGGGTTTTTTTTAGGTTGGTTGGTTCTTTGTTTTGTTTTGGTTTTTTTGGATTATATCTGAAGGACTACGATAGTTACATTAAAATGGTCCGAAATTGGAAGCATTCCTCAGACTATCCAAATAAAACTATGGGAGAGTGATCCTTGTAGTTGCTATAAACAAGCAAGCATCTTTGTCATTGGCTGCACACGTGGATGCAAGCATTCAAATCTGCTTTTAACAGATCTGTTGCAAATTAACGTAGAAATATTTAACTTTCTGTTTATTTCCTCTGGTGTATTTCCTTATACTCGATGTACTCCCGTCTCAATTGATGTACCTTTGTGCCTTTAACCTTTTGTGTGCCTCTCACATGTTTGCCCATTTGTTTTCCTCCAGACTAGATTTTTTTTTCTTTTAATAACCTTCCTGTGTATAAGACTGGAAAGTCTTTCAGTAAAGACTGTTTTACAGTTTAGCTCTGTACTACTGTGTTGCTTTTGAAAAAAGAGGATTTTTTTCCTTTTCTTTTTTTTCTTCTTGCCACATTTCCTGCCTATGGAAGTTGGTTTGGTATCTTCTGAGCTGCTCTACTGCTCTGTGGTGCTACGTCTTAACTTTGTTCCCGTTCTGATTGGATGGAAATTGGTTTTATTTCCTTTTTATTTTTCATCTCTCCTATCACTGTATCTTTTCCCTGTTTCACTGGGTTAAACTCTTGCTTACAAGAATTTAAAAAGTCATGATTCTAAGAAATAATAACACTAAAAATAATATATATCGAAGTAGCAAACAAGCAAATGCATGAAATGTTTCGGGGTAAATTAAGTTTTAGAGAATGAAAAGGAATTTCGGAAGATGCTTGTTTGGATTAATGCTTTTTAGTTTGTTTTTTTTAATATGGCTTTTATTCTCAGAACTTGCTATTTGTCTGCTGTGCTTTTTATTTACTGTGTTATGTAACCTCCATTTGCTGAAATTTGCATTTCTGCCTTCATGAATATATTATTTTTCAGAAACATTTTGGGTCAATGAAAGACCATTAAAATTTCTATTTAGTTAGGAAGTACATTGCTGGAGGCAAAAATCCTGGAATTTTTAAGCTTTACTATTTTACTATTTATTGCTTTAACAGAAATTTATAGAGAAGGGGAATAATAGGATATTAAATTTGCAGTCAGAATAAAAATAGCTTTACAGATACAATTTGCAAGAAATCTAAAGTATTAGAGTGAATTGCCCCACTATCTCAACTTTCATTAAATGATGTACAGGCAAAGACAGTACTGGATTTTTAAGCATAAAGCTTGCCTCAGTCAGAGGTTGGCAGTTTTGCATTTGAAAAAAAAAGACTGATATAAAGGCTTAACACTTGCAGTTTCCTTTCTAACTGCTTATTAAAATAACTGATCAAATGCTTTCTGTGAGATTTATTGCTTGCTTTCATCTGTCTTAGCCATGTATTTGACTAATGTCGAGTGATATTTTATCAGTGATTTGGTAATGGCTCTGCAATAAGGCAGTGTCTGATCTGGACATAAAGATGCAGCATTTGATGTTGTGTTTTCTTATATAGCACAGCATCGGGGACGCAGCTAATGAGGATTTGTAAACTGTAGAGAAGGTTGGGACACAAAGGAGATGTGCTGCTTTACAGAGGTGCTCATCCAGTAGCACAGTAAATGAGAATTTTCTCTGCAGACTGCCACTACTGCCAAATAACAGTGGAGAAACTGTGGGCGATGAGCACTTAGTCTAATTGCAACACTGACAACGGGGAAGCAACAGGATAAAAATAAACACCTCATATTTTGCTGTGCCTTCCCTTACTGTAGCATTGGAGATTTTTGTATCTTATGAGCAAAGGGAATCTTCTGTCCACACATACTTTGGGCTCAGTCCAGTACAATCTAGTGAAACATTTCAGCTCCAAAATACATTTAAGTTACTGGTTCCTGAGTTTTGTTCTGTGAACCAGCACTAATCCCTGACATCTATGGGATGAGACAAACTGAACGCTAAGTAGTATTGAAGGAAGTGAAGATGCAAGATAACGAAAACAGTAGTCTATATTGAATTCTTTAGATTAGTAGTTCCTCTTCTACAATGTAATGTAAAAGACTTGCATTTGAAGGCAAGGGAGCACTAAATGCCTATTTCCTTTACTAACTAAATCAAAAAAATATAACACGTTATTTATGGATGTTAATAATGTACATTTTAAATGCTCTGTGCACAGTCCTGATTAAATGCAATCTGTATTTTGTTAGCATAGATTATAAAATCGCTAATTAAAGGCTGGGACTTTGTTGCACTAAGCACTTAACATACTACATATATCCTGTAGCAGAGCTGCTGGTTTAAGGTGAGAAAACAGGTGGGCACAAAAGACAGATGGGGAAACACAAGGTGATGAAGACAATTATGGGGGTTGTAATAAGCTGAAGTTGCCCTTTACCATCTGCCCAGCTACAGAGAGAAATTTTGTAGTACTGTTTTTTTGTTGTAGTGCACTATTTTTTCATTTTGCCTTGAGGATGTAGTAATGCATGTCCACATATAGTTATATACCTGATCAGTATTGATTGGTAAACATTATTATAATTATAGTGACAGAGAATTGTTCTTCAGCTTTCATCTCATTTGTGGGTGCTTGGGATCTTACTGGAATTACAGTTGGTAGGGAGATATCAGTGAATGTTGATCTCTAATAATTAAGTAATATTTTTTCCAATCTTGTAATGAAATATTAGGGACATAAACAAGAGTACTTTTCTTTTATATGTGGTGTTCCCAAGTTTTGCATGAATTGGAGTATTCACATGAATTTGTTTTAAATCTATCCAGTGTTTGGTTTTTCTTGCCTAAATCATCCTTTAAGCCCTGGTAGGCTAACTTGACTCAATTCACCTAAGGAATGCTTGATTTTGAGTCTGAAAGGTACAAAAGTAGCAAGGAATCAAGGTAGTTGTACAGCAAGGCTGATGCTCATAAGTTCTGCTGTTTGAAATGCAGCTGGTGTTGCAGTCCAGCATTACACCACATTTCTGTGGTGAGGGCATGTAAAGAGTATGGAGGTTTCTAGGGAAGAGAGTGTTTAACAAGGAGCTGGTGCATTTTGAGAGAGTCCTAGTGAAAATTGATAGAGCACATCTTGAAGGGTGGGTAAGACTGACCATAAGGATAATTACAAATTTCTCTTGTCTAGGCCAGTCAACCAAGGTTACTCCTGTAGTGGAGAAGGAAGGTGATGCTTTAGATTGGATATAAAGAAGAAGATTTTTACAGTGAATGTGGTAAAACACTCAAAATAGGGTGCCTGGAGACATGGTAGAGCCCCATTCCTGGAAACTTTCAAGGTCAGGCTGGTTGGGGCTTTGAGCAACCTGATGTAGTGGAAGGTCCCTGCTCATTTCAGGGAAATTGGACTAGGTGACCTTTAACGGTCCCTTCCAACTCAAATTACTCTGTAATTCTAGGATTCTGTGATTTCAGGAGTTGATTCAAAGCTCCTGGTGTTTTACCTCCTGCTCAAAATCACTCCCTGATTTTGCAGAGGTAGTAAGGAGAAAATAGCTTTCCTTTTGTTTCCTTACACGCTTCTCTGCTCTTCCTGTTTGCTTTGAGAGTCTCTCATATTCTGCACTTGGGTGAGAAAAATGCTTAAGGCTGTAAAGTAGAGTTCTGCTCTCTGCAGAATTCCTGCTCCTTACTCCATGCAATATTTGGAAGGAAGAGAGAGATCTATATAATATATTGGCCCTGTAAATAGCTGATTTTTGTTGCATTACAAATTGCACCAGTATCTTCTAAGTAAAAACAGCTCCTTTGCAGCTGAAAACTAACAAGGATCAGCAACTGTCTGTTGGATTGGAGTGAATGAGCCAACCCATGAATGAAGCAGTTTGCTGTGTAGTTGTTAAAACTTCTGCTACAGAAAAGCTTTAGCCAGAAGGATTGGTGGATCAGTGTCCCCTTAGATGTGGAAGGGACATGATTGCGGGTTTTTTTTACAGGATCTGATATCTCCTGGTAATAATTTGGATTAAACTGACCTTATAATAAATATTTCAGATGACAGAATTCATAACTATCATGTAGGGACCTGCTGGTCAGTCCACTGCTCACCCCTGTGGTTTTGTCTTGGCGTACGTCAGTAAGAGTTGTTTATAGCCAGAAGCTGGAACGTAGTAATGTTGAAAAATCGTTTTGTCTTGCATATCTTAAAATTCTAGGTAGGATTTTTTTTTGCAGTTCACCTTTGGAATAAAAATATCATTTTTACGTTCATTTAATTTCCTTCTATTTCGTATGTTTTAAGAAATGTAGTTGTTTTCCAGGTAAGATTTTCAAAAGGTTCAAAAGTCTCCTGTCTGATTCCCTTTAAAATTGAGTTTATTTCTCAAACCACCCAAACAGTTGAGAACCATACTATCCTTCCAGAATTTTAACATCCTTGCAATGATTTTTGTAAATCACATACCAGAAAAAAACCTCATGGCTCCTTTGAAAAACTGAGTGCTACAATTTTGCAAGTGAAGGGCTTAATAGCCCCAAATCAAAAAGATAGAAAACAGGCTCTGTCTGGACCACAGCTCTTTCAAGTGAGCAATCCATGAAAATATGAAGTAAAGCCTGACTAAGCAAATGTTCATGGAAAAGGAGTTTATTTGTGCTGTGTGAAGTGTGTTCACATTTTCAATTTGAATATTCAAAGTCAAGATGTTTTTAATGGGAAATATCCCCTGCCACTTTGATTATTTTTTTTTTCCCTGGAGGAAGAGAAATATTTCCTTCTTTTTTTAAAATGAGACTTACTGGGTAATTTTTTTTTTTTAAATAGAAGTATGACTTTTTTGTTGTGTATGTTCTATTTTAAGCGGTGAGAGTGGAAATTATCAGAAGACAAATTTTATTAAAGCAGTGTAACTAAATAAGCAGGTGGCTTAAAATATTAATAATTTGTTTTGCATGTGTTAAATGTAGATATAAAATTTATTGAGAAGGATAACTTGCTGCTGAACTGGCTCTGTGTAACAGGTAGTTTTGATTACTAAATGTTCCAGTTATATCCTAGCTAAGATATCGATCTCTTTGCACTGATGGCCCATAGCTGACTCATTATTTTTCCCATAGCTCTACTAAATACTGAAACCTGCTGATGTTCTAAACAGCAAAGTAGATAAATAAGATAATAAATTATGGCAGTTATCTTCTGCAAGCTGCTAAACGGATAGAAAATGTATTATGGTTATGTCCTTGGAAGAAACGGGCTGTTTCAGTGTAGTGTGAACTTCTTATTAGGCTTCTTGTCTTCTCCTGCGTATTGACCACTGAATACCCTGAGCAGCTTTTTTTCACTTATAAGCAGATCAGTCAAATACCCTTCTTGTAAGGGAAGCTCCATGTTAGACAAAGCATAAGAGAGAGTTCCACACTAGGCTGAAACAGAAGACATTTTATCCATATGGTCCCTCATACTCTGCCTGCCTGTGTTAGCCTAAACTTGGATACGCTTTTTTATGTTTTTTCCTCAGAGCAGTTGAAAATGCTAGATAAAAAGAATCTTACCCACATTTCTGTAAATTACTACAGGAATAAAATCTATTGAATGCATGATAAAAATTTACTGCTACATAAAAAGCTGTATTGTTCAAGCATGGAAGCACTATAAAAAGTGCTTGTAAAAGCATTTCAGAATTTTTTCCCCTCGCAGAGTTATGAGTAAGTCATATCTTCTCAGTATCTTCTCTCTTTTGAGAAGAATCAAAGCAATCAAATGCAGCAATACAGTGGGATAATCTCTATTTCTGTAGATTTAGTAGGAAAAATTACTTCCATATATACATATATATACATATATATATATATATATATGAGAACTTTCATCCTCTTGGAAATCAATCTGTGCATGAAATGCATATGAAAAAAAGCATAATCTCAAAGGAATGTACTTTGTAGTTTTAAATTGAGTGGCTTGTGCAGAAGATAAATTTGCGTGTTCTTACAAACTGGTCTGTCTGCAACAGCCGTATTCCATTACATCACCACTGTTACAGAATTTGAGAAAATACTTGCTCTGGAGAAAAGGGATCAAAATTGCTCTTTTATGTCTTTATTTGGTTCCATATTGGATTACTGTTTTGAATAGAAAGAGATCACTAGCAATGTGAAGTACATGGGTATCTTCCCACTCAGTAGTGTTTCTCATATAGAATCTTTTTTTCTGCTGAAAGGTTTGAAGAGGATGTTTTTGTTTAATCTAGAATAACGTGTCAGTGTGAATGCACATGTTCAAAATCCAGTTTCCACATTGGCAGTTGATCTGCTATTCTTGGTTTTCTTGCTGTTCCTAACTTTTGCTGTGCTGTTAAAACTCTCTCCAGCTGCCTTGACATTCTGGGTAAGTGAAGCAGCGTTTGGGTTTCTTCCAGCTGTGGTCACTGGGTGGCTCTTGGCACAATGTGAAAACACTTGCAGTCAAAATGGGAAATATTTCTCACCATCCTAGAAATCTTGACTTTGAGACAGATTATTCTTAACTGAACAAATGTCATCTGCCACAAATGACCCATGTATTCTCCGAAACTGCTTCAGAAACTGTTGTTTTTTGAAAGAGATGAGTGTTTCCCTTATTTCTTAAGCTAGCTATCTAAATTTATTTTTAATGGAGACCTGTCAGCAACCATCCTGTATTTTTTTAAGTAGTGATGACAGATTAATAGTCCTAAACCTATTTTTTTCTTCCTTTTCTTGTGTGCATTTCAATTTACTTTTTCAAACTTGTGATTTTTCGCTACACCAGTTTGCTTGAAGTAGTATGTGTGAAATTGCTCCAGGTGAGCAAGGTGAGCTTTTCTATCTTGCTGGAGTGAGAATGAGTGTAGGGCAGACTGGGGTGGGGTTCACAATTTTATTGCAGTGGCCCAGTTGTGCTAACAGAAGCTGCTGTGTCCCTGCTATATTGCTGCCTTCAGGAAGTTTTCTTTGGTGTGCCTGGTGGCTCCAGCTTACTTCTTTACTTAAGGCAATGTAGCCATTTGTGTGTGTGCCCAGGAACGTAGCTAAGGCTCAAATGGGATAATTCTTTGGTGGTAGAAAAGTGAAACCCAGCCAAGAGATATCTGTCAACAGAGATTTCTTAATTTAGAGAAATTTCTCAGGAGACCATGTTCTGTGAATTGCAAGGATGGGAATTAAGCCTGAAAATGAGCAACTTGCAGCTTATATTTCAGCGCTCATAAAAACGCTTCAGGAATGGGAAGGTGGTGTTTAGTTTGTATTACTTAAATTGGATTGGTCCAGCTCTTGACCTTGGTACACAGTGTGTCCTGCAACAGACTTCCCAATAATTCACTGCACTCTCAGTGGAAAGGCTAAACACATCTCTTTGGATGGCAGAAATAGCTTCCATCTCCAGTTGTTGAACCTTTTCTTGTGAATGTTCTGGTGTTCAGAGCTCAAGTCATCATGCCATTCCTATTCCCTTTGCTTGTGCTTTCATGTGGCTTCCCTGCACTGCTGGCCTTGGTGTTAAAATGAGGATGAGATAGGGATGACTGATCAGTGCCACGTGTCTTCCCTTTGGTGGGTTCAGAGCATTTTTTGCTAAAATCAGTGATTTATTTCCATTGACTCTGTTTTGTGAAACTTCGTTGTTAAATTTTTATGGATTTTTCAGAAAGTACAAGAAATGTCTAGGTCTAAGCTATATATTTTGGTGAATAGCTAACAAGACATTTGTTCATGTGTTATCCCTGTAGACTTATTTTCGTCTATGGACAACACAAAATCCACATTTATTCAAAACCAGTGCAGTTAAATTTAAAGGGAGAAAAAGAGTGTGTAAGGTTATACAAAGTTAATTTATGATGATGAAATAAGTGTAAGAAGTAGGTTATGTTAATTTCTTAACGTCTCTAAAATCCAGTGTGTTTCTCTAGAAATAATTACAAATTTGATTTCAACTTGACTTCCATGGATCTTTAAAATATGAGTATTATGGCTCAGGTAGGATAACCACAACATAAGTTTTCCCAAAAGCTTGGGAAAGGTAGCAAAGTTGTAAATGCAGCTCAAAAGGAGAGATTCAGTGTTAGAGTGCAGTTAGTTGACTGCCATAAACTTTAAGACATTATGTGTTATTAACGACAGATGTTTGTTCCACTTTCAGAACAACTATCATAAACTAATTGATCTTGACTTGGCCTGAGAGACTAGGGGTGCACACAGAGCAGGAACCATGGGCCAGACTGGGGAGAATCAATAGCACCCCAGTAATTTGTCTTTCAAAGCAGATCACTGTAGTCACTGTAGCTGTTCTAATCCTTGACTTCTCTTAACTCTCCTTTACCATTTTTTAAACATTAGCTATTACTTTTTAGCATGGATTCCATTAAATGTTCCACAGAAACTTAAATTAGTTATTCCTGTTATATTGGCTTTGTCTAAAGAATCAAGAGAAAAATTTTTTTGCAAATGTGCCTTTGACATTCTTGTGCTGTAAGATATTTCTTGTTCCAATTTCCATTTCATTTTTGTAATCCATCATTCCTCTAAAACTTGCTTTTCTGCTTTGCATCCTTTTGAGTTCAGTCTGAGGGCTTGTCATTGTCTAGAGTAGCCTGATTTCCTTGCCCTTTACTGTTTCTTATAAGTATTGCTGTTTCCACTTCTAAATCATCTGTTACGTCCAGTAAGAAAGATTTATTAAAAAAAAAATAAAACCACATAACTGATAGAAGATTTTATTTGTTAATGGAGATTATCTGATCATTTAATACCTGAGTTGGGGGGAAAAATTACTTTTTAATTTATTTTCTTCCAAATGAGTGGACAGTTTTCATGTCCTGTTTGCTGGCAGCTGAGTTGTCTTTGCCCTTCTAGTCTTAGCGCCAGCTTTCTGCCAGTTTTAAATGCTTGGAGCAGCAGCTTTTCTCTGAGTTGGGGAGGGACCAGTGCTAGCGAAGGGCAGCTGTGGGGGTGTGTAAAAGAACTGCAGGACCACTTCTGGCAGCATTGTAAATCTGTATTGAATACATGGAAAAAGAAGTCAAAATACTCAACCTTTTTTAAAGAAGAAAAATAACAGATGTAAAATATCTTTTCTGGTTATTGTTGTGGCTTCTGCATTAGCCTTTAGTTGTGAAGAACTTCGGTCTTTTCAGATTATCCTTGACTGACATTTGGTTGAATAAACCAGCTACATTCTTCTCAGATCTCTTGGCAGCAGTGAGCAACTCCCTCAGCTGATCTCCCATTCTTTCCTCCTGTTCCGTGGTGTTTTCCTCCCGTGTGTGGTGCTGCTGCCTTTACTCCAGCCAGGCCTCCCGTTCGCTGGGTGTGTGGGGTTGCGGAGGAAGCCCTGGTGCACTCTTCTCTGCACTCCTTGTTTGGGAGCTAAATTCAACTAAGCATTGTCTCAAAGATAAACCCTCTCAGACCACCAACCACTGTTGGCTCTTCTTTATCTCTGAAGTAGTGCTGTGCAATGTGGAGGCAGAGGAATGGCTTCACTTGTGTCTGCTTCTGTGCGGAGAGAGGTGCAGCACCTTCAGGGGCCTCTGAAAGGGAAGGGGAGGAGAATGCGCCATCTGTGTCAATCAGAAGAGGAAATAAAGCTGTCTTAAAGACAGTGGTGGTTATCACACTACTTACTGCTCAAAAATACACACTGCTCAAATGAAAAAAACTCATTTTGGGTTTTTTCTCAAAACATCTGCAGTCTTCGCTATTTGTGGTCACAGCCTGTGGAGAATATTTTTGTGGGTGGCAATTAAATGGGCATAGGTTGTGGTTTTAGCTTGTGTAAAAGGAAGGGGAGAGGGAGTTGAGATAAATATATTTCTCTTTGCAAAGTAATGCTTTTGTTACTTTCTGATGACAGATCAGGAGAATGTAGCAAACAAAATGTTTTGAGAAGCTTCAGCCTTGGCTGCCGCTGTGTTCCTGGGACCAGGCCTGTGGCTTTTCAGGGAGAAAGGGAAGGTCATGCTCATCACACACAGTAAATTATATTCAGCCTTAAAGAAAAACAGCAGGAAAGTTTGGTTTTCTCATCCCACCTTTTGAGCTAAGATTCTTCTGCAGAGTATTTTTAAGCCATAATTTTAACTATGTTTTGACATTTATTGAAGCCTTGGCTGCCTTAATGATTATGCAGAAAATTTTTTTTTCCTCTTTTTCCTTAGAATAACTGTGTCCTAACTGCTAGAAAATAGTCACATTAAATGCAATGAACTTTATTTAACTAAAAAAGCCCCAAATTAATCAGTTCATTAAATGTCACCTTAACATTGCCTTCTGGCTCTATCATCCAGTGATTATGTTTCTCTGAATATTTCAGTTTAACTGTCTTGCAGTAAGATATTAAGTGCACCCTGTGAGAGAAGGAGCAATTTTTAGCAAAACTGAAAATTTATAAGGTCCAGAACATAGTATGTGCTCAGCACACCTCAGGACTTAAGGATTCTTTTCATCTTTAAGGGAAGGGCAGTCTTCTCTTTCCCTTCCTACTTGTGTCCCCTCACTCCCACTTTGAGTGTGGGCCTTTCATGTGGAATATTAATGGAGGATGAATAAGCAGAATCTTTCACCTGCTGAAAACTGAGAAAATATCTCAACATCATCTTCGTTGGAGATCCATAATAGAACAAAAGTTGCAAAGAAGGTGCAGGTTTTCTTAGCTCCTCAGTGTGGTATGGGGTTTGGGTTGGGTTTGGTTTTGTTTGATTGAGGGCTTCTTTTAAAAGTGACCGACAAGAGATGCCTAGGTTTGAAGTAATTTGTAATTTGGGCCAATATCAAATGCATGATCATGCTCTCCTAATTTGCCAAGTTGTGCTGAAAACAGCATCTTCACGATAGCCATTTCTTGCTCACAAAAATGGAAGCTCTGGAATAGGGACGATAAATAGCAGTCAACAAAATAATGGGATTTGCTTGTTAATTGATGTTGCATCTCCTTCTCTTGGCTGTAGAAGTCCTGGAGAATTTGTTGGTTACTGTGTGTTTCTGTTGGATTTTGTCAAAGAAGATTTTGTTTTAAGGGTGCATACCTTGTCATGGCAGGGAAGAGTGGAATGAAGGCATTTTGTATCTCGATCTGGCACTGCAGTTACTAGTGGGATTAATCATTATTGTATACTTCTTTGATATTTACGGTGTGAGGCTGTCTGAGTTACTAGGATATCTTGACTTGTACATATTTCTTTGGAAAGACATTTTTCTATCAACCAGGTGCCGAAAATTAACAAAAGCTGTGTTAAGGTGTTTGATTCTGAATTGCATTATTCTGGAATGTCTTTATGTTCATTTAGTCATGCATAATTGATTTAGTTTTTGCCTAAAAATATGTGAATAGTTTTGTGTTCTCTATTACACCTCACTTAATAAGCTGTATGAGAAGTGACGGCCTTGTTTGCTAAAGGCCTAATGCTTTAGAAAGGGGTGTTGTTGCTGCTTATGCTCCCAGGTAATGGAGGTTTTCAGCCAAATGCAATAGCTATACTGAAAAGTTCTGTGTTCCAGTGCATTAAATAGAGACATTTTTCAGAGTGAGATATTATCTAATTATTTTAACTCACAAATTTCTTAAGTAGTGGATTTTTTGGTGCTAGAGCTCACAATCATAAATGTAGGGGAGTTTTTTGGCCTTCTTTCTTGTATAATAGTCTTACACTTAAAGATTTGGAAAATGAGCTGCACTGGTTTTGCAGATGAATGACAAAAACTGTTTGTTGGTGTATACAGATAGAGTTGTGTTTACAATTACATAATTTATAGTCTGTGAATCAAATGTTTGTTTTGTGGGCTGGGGGGAGCTTGGCTCTTCACCAAAGCATTTCTGGTTCTGTGGAGGAGTTGGAAATATGTAATAGAAAAATAAAAAGAAAAAAGCAGAGGGGAGAGAGTAAGATAGGAAAGGAAAAAAGCATGAAAAATTGATTGTGCAATGCTGCTCGTTCATGATTCCCTCTGGTATTCTGGGATTTTATATTAGGGTAAAACATTAGCATTCTGTTATTCAGTATAGAACATGAAAGCATGAAGGTTTTCTCATGGATGTAGGGATGAAAATGTACTTTAAAAAAAATGTTTCCAGGATTTGGTTTAAATTTTGTAGCTGTTAAATGCTGCTGTGAGGATGCAGGTCTTGTATTTCAGGATTAGGAACTGTACCAAGGCATTTCTAAAGTAGCTGTAAAGAAACGAGGAAATGGTTAAAGCAGAATTAAACATCTTAAAATGAATGCCAAGGTATGGGAGTGTGTGGATTAAAAAAAATCCTTTCTCTCATCTAAATTCATAGTCGAAATTGTAGAGCTACTGATGGAATCCCCAGTGTCCTTCAAGAATAGTTTTTGTTGAAAATGTTGATGTCTTCACCATTGTTGAAATAGTTACTATTTTAAGTCATAATTGACAAAATAAGTTCAGTAAATTACAATAAATGTTGCAATATCAACACATTTTTCTTAATATTTGCCTTTTTCACCTACTTGTTAGAGAAACTTCAGCCTCCATCTATCCTTTGCCAAAATCCCATTTTTAAGTCTTGATACCAGCTGCTGAAATGAACAGTCCTGCATCACGTGGAGTATGCATTCATTCCTAGGAAAAGTGTAACAATTCAGTGGGAAATTATTTTAGTTGTTTTCAGTGTTTTAGAAGTATTCTAGAGAAATGCTGCTGTGTGGCATCAGGAATGGGAGTAAGATTTATCATTGAAGAACTGTTTAATAAAGATTTCTGTACTTAAGCTTGGCTCTTGTCTGTGGTTAAAGGTAAATACTGGACAGGGATCCATTTACTGCTGCCTATTTGTCCTTTTTTTCTGCTTTCATACTCTATATACCAGTAAAAACAATCTCCTAAATAAATACTTTTTAAAAAATAGAAGGAATTGTAGCAAATTCCTGTCTAAACACAGTGCCAAGCTTGTAATGTAAATATATTGCAGAATATTCCAGTTGTTTAGCAAGTGGCAAGTTTTTCTGATCCTGCCTCCTGCATTTTGTGTTGAATGCTGAAATTTTAATCTTAAATTTAGTTACTTTCAACTTTCCTGGCTTAATTTAATCTGTTTTAGAGAATGGTAGTATGTTATGTAATAAGAAATCTTTTCTCACCAAACTCTTGCACCCGGACACACGACTGTAATGAAACTCAGATTCAGGTGTAATCTCTTGTGCTAGCAGTAATCAAAACCATCGTGTAAGAGGGTGGTTGCCATAGTACAGGTCTGTCTTGGCTGTAGTTTCTTCCATCTGTGTCTCTTTCTTTGATCCCAAAAGCAATTTTAACTGGAACACAATAATGTGGTGAGCTGCTGGTCTTGTGGTCTTTGTCCATAATGTGATGTGAAGGTTTTGGCTGGGATGGAGTTAATTGTCTTCATGATACTGGGTATGGGGCTGTGTTTTGGATTTGTGCTGGAAACTGTTGATAACACAGGGATGTTTTCAGTACTCCTGAGCAGGGCTTGCACAAAGCCAAGGCTTTCTGCTCCTCACCCCACCTGACCAGTGAGTGGATTGGGAGTGCACAAGGAGTTGGAAGGGGACACAGCCAGGAGGGACAGCTGGATACAGCTGATCCAAGGGACATTCCAGACCATAAGGCGTCATTCTCAGCGTATAAAGTGGGGGGAAGAAGAAGGAAGGGGTGGGGACGTTTGCCGTGATGGTGTTTGTCTTCCCAAGTCACCATTAGGCATGGTTGGGTCCCTGTTCTCCTGGGGATGGCTGAACACCTGCCTGCCCATGGGGAGTGGTGAATGAATTCCTTGGTTTGTTTTGCTTGCATGCATGGCTTTTGCTTTAGCTATTAAATTGTCTTTATCTCAACCCAGGAGCTTTTTCATTTTTGCACTTCTTGATTTTCTCCCCCATCCTGATGCAGGGGGAGTGAGTGAGTGGCTGCATGGTGGTTTGTTGCTGGCTGAGATTAAGTCATGACATGTGGTTAGCAGTATTGAATAGTGGTTATTAGAATGTTTTGTTATTTACTTTTTCTTTCTCCTGTTGCTATGATTTTGAAGTGATTAATATCTATGCTATTCTTTGTGCTAAGAGTGCTGTTTTTCTTTTGAATACTAACCTGGCTCTTTCCTTCATAACTGTTACTGTAAAAACCATATGCAGTTCTTGCTGTAAGTTTTTCTCTCTATAAAATGGTCTCCTTTTAAAACAAACATTATTTCACTAGGTTTAAAAAGGAAATAATTGATAGATGTAGTAAGTAATTTACTTGTCTAGAATTTCCCTGTTCAAACGGAAATATTATGTAAAGAATTGCCAACCAATAACTTCAGCTTCCTGCTTTTTCAGTATCTTGCTTGAAATCTTGCATGATACAAGTTTAAAAAAAAAACCAGACACACGCTAACGCCCTGGAAAAAAACACCCCAAACCAACAAGAATCCCATCAATCCACCCATTTAATTTAAGCCACTGCTTGAAAAATTGAAGATCATGTTGATCTTCATGCTTGATTAATGTTATTTAAGAGCTCATAGAGAAGCAAAGAGAACAACATGTAAGGAGTGCTGGTTTTTGCTTTTGTGTATACCTGCCTATTTCCAAATTTTCAGAACTGCTGGGATAAAAGCTCTCCTCAGTGATGTATACAGATGCTATGCAGGTTGTTTGGATAGTGCCTGGGAATTTAAGCTTCCTAATTTTTAACATTTAATTAAAAAGTAAAAACTTAGAATACTTCACCAACACAAAATTAGCCCCACTAGTATTACATGAAAAGTAGAACAACAACACAGGCTAAGCAAAGAAGCTTGTTTTCCTAGGAAAGATTGGGGGAGTTCTTTTGTGGAAGCAGCTTTCCCCTGCTGCTTCTCAGTGGCTTTAGCTTGTTCTGGTGTTCACAACAGTGCAAAGTGGGCCATGACTCGTGAGCAGTCAGCAGAAATGAGGAAGGACAGAAATAGCTGTCATTTTAGAGAAGTGGACTGGAAATTAAAATAAAGACCACCTAGCTACCACAGGTCACGAGGGAAAGCAGCGTCCTTGCATCCCCTTGTGGTCATGCCCCATCCTAGGATTTTTGCCTCTCTGGTCCTCTATACTCAATAGGAATACAGGTGGCTGCTGGAGTCAAATTGTATTTTCAAGAGGAAGCTTTTTGGTGTTTAGTGTTTTGTAGGTGCTTGAAGTAATATGGACAGGACTTCAGAGTCTGACTGCTTTGCTTCTGTTGATGTTTCCTGTCTTATCTATAGTAATTATGTGTAAGGAGTGAAGTTTGTAACTCACTGCTTCTTCTGGGGTTAGATATTTTTCAGGAGGAGTGAAAACTTCTCTCTGCTATAAATACACCTCCACTGTAGGAAATCAAAGCCTTGTAGTCTGAATTTGGGAAGTTTATGGGGTTGGGAGGTAATGCTTTATGGTTAGGCTGCTTTAGATCAGTGATTGGAGGATTGTTAGTATTCTGAAATCTCTGTGGTGCTGGCTGGATGAAAACCATCTCTGTGCTTTCCATGGCACAAAGACGAACCCAGTCCTTTTCTTTGTCTACTAAGGTTTGGTAGCTTCAGTCTGGAAGCCTTTGGTGGGGAATGACATCCGAGTCTGAACGTGGTAGCTTGACAAGAGGGGCTGATGTGCTTGGTGACAGTGCAAATGTGGTAATACTTGCTCCTCTTGTGGGCATTTTCTTGAAGAAATACAAAACAAGTCTATGAAATTGAGTCCCACATTGATTTTTGTTTCTCAGAGGCAATTGCTGTTGAATTCATGGTAAAGTAATGCAATCATGTTGGGAGAGACTGCAAAATACTTCCAGGTACTGCATCATTCTTGCTAGGAATTGTAAGATACAAGCAGGAGGGAGAAGAAAACCCCACAAACACCCTAGAAATGCAGTAATACTTTTTTAAGCTAATGAGACTGGAGAATTGATTCTAACTTTCTTTTTCTGCTCTCATTTTACCCTGCCACAATAATGTAGTCCTGTCTTTAGACAGCTTTTGTAGTGAGTGTTCTGTGCTTGCTTTCAAAGGTGTGTTGAGTTGAAATTAAAAAAGAAAATAATACTCTGAAACAAAGTAACTTTATGTTGCTGATGAGTACCTCTCCAAAGGTCAAAGCATAAGCATTTTGTCTTGGTTATGGTAAGATACTGTAAGTGCTTTGATCCTGAGTTACTGAGGATTACATTCTCAAGTCTATCTATTGACTTTAAAATTGTATTAATAAGAAAAATCATTACATATTACAACAGCAAAATTTACTGACAGCTGTGTTTCTGTGCCATGTCTTTTCAGAAAAATACTATAATTGTAGAAGAGTAAATCTTATTTCTTAAACTTGTCAGTATCTGCATTTAGAAAACATTTTGTCATTGATTCAGCTTAAGAATATCAGATGTTTTAAGCCAGGAATCAAAAGCCCACTCCTTCTTGAGAAAAATAGAAAAGAACTTGCATATTAGCTGTATTGTTACTGATTCTAAATCAAAATGCTTGAATTTTCTGTGCTTTGAAGAGCTAGTTTTTATTGTTACTCATTAAATAATCCAGCAAGCCATCTGGCATGTACAAAAGGAAAAAGAAATTCGGGGTTTAGATTAGTAACAGTAGAAAATCCCCCAACCCTGCAGCTGATCCTACATTTTATGCATTTTTTATAAACTTGAGTGACTCTTAACTTACAATGTTTCAGTGTTGTATATAATTTCAAAAAGGCTAATTATTGCTCTGGTCATGTTTGATCAGTTTAACTATTGCCACGTCTTTATAGAAGAAAAGATGAGATTTGAAGGCCTGTTGTATTGGGCATAGAGCAAAATGTACCTGCTGATGAGCAGTGGGTAGGGTCTTCTCATTGACAGAGAGGGGTGTGTGCAGCAGCTGGTGCTTAAACTACTGTTAGCAACTTGAGTTCAAACATAGAATTCCTTTGATATCTTAACAGCAATGTGAAAACCTGTACCCGGATCACTCCTGCTGTTTTGTTTGGATCAATGGCTTATCTGATGGAGTAATTCAGCTTTAGAAAGGGATTTACTGAGGTAAATAGTAGTTGAGCAGGACCTGCAATGAGCCGCTCAGTGTGAACAGCAGCTATGCCCTCTCAGCTCACTTGAAAATGCCCAGGCCCGTGGCTTGCTCTGGCACTAGGAACAGAGTCTGGTTGTCAGCAGAAATGCTCCATTCACTTACATCTGCTGATGTGATCGTACTTCTGCCTGCAAAGCCTGTGACCCCAGATTCCAGCTGTTTACTGGGCAGAGAGAAGTCACGGCTCCTGCTGCCTTTGTATTCTCTACAGAACTTAAGGTTAACAGATGGAGGGGATCTTCTGGCAGCCTCCAGCAGCTGGTGGTGCCTGCTACTGTGGTGAACTCTTTGTGAGGAAAAGAGATGAAGCTGTAGAGAATGTCAAACTGCTGCTTGTCTGTTCTCAGGTATCTCCTAGTACAAAAGATGGAAATGGGAAATGGGTAAGCAGAATGGCTTCAAAACACAGGGAACCAAGGGTTAGCACTGAAGATTAGGGAAGCCTGAGGTCTGATGGGTATCAGTGGTGTTTCACTTTTAAAATGCATGAATCAGACACCTGCTAGATGGGAAATTGATGTTTCAATGTAGCTGTTCAAATGGGAGGTCAAAGCAAAGAGGCACTGGCATTAGAAATTTGGGTGAGAGGGGTACAGGGTGTCATGGATCATGGAGGACGTCATGAGCTGAGATGGATTTAAACGATGCATCCTGCATCAAGACTTAAGCCACTTGGAGGAACATCTGGCACAGCTATGTTCAATATAAAGCAGCAGCCACTGAGGCAGGAAGTAGGGTAAGAGGCTCTTGGGATGTGGGGAATAGATCCTCTGAAAGATGCTACTGGAGACACATGGAGGGAGAGGGTTAAGTGACAGAAGAGAGACACTTTAGGATTATATAGGGACTCCAGAAAAATGTGAGAGAGATCCCCAGAAGGGAACCAAAGCAGCATGTATGGGACCCCACAGTAGCCCCAGAACTCTATACACTCCATGGCTGGTCTGCCTGACTCTTACCCTGGACTCTGTAGCATCCCCCTTGGAACAGGGAGGCTATGTCAGAAACAACTGCCCTAACACACCGAAGGTCCCTTCTTCTACTGCTGAATACTGAAGTCATGTAGTTTGGAAAATTGTGCTTACATCTGTGATCAAAATGTTTTGATATCTGAGCCCATCTGATCTTAAACTGTGAGAGGAATCTGGGGTCACAGGTCAGTCAGGGGACTGTGTCTGAAGCTGAAGGAGCCTTGAAAGCCATCAACTTCGGAGTGTGCTCAGAAAGCTAAACTACCAATGTAGTGGGTTGACCCTGACTGGATGCCTGGCACCCACCAAAGCCTCTCTATCACGCCCTTCTACAGCTGGACAGGGGAGAGAAAATATAACAAAGGGTTCATGGAGTTGCGATAAGGACTGGGAGAGATCACTCAACAAATACTATCACAGGCAAAACAGACTTAAATTAGAGATATTAATTGAATTTATTGTTAACAGAATCACAGCAGGATAATGAGTAGTAAAACTGGACCTTAAAAACACCTTCCCCTCACCCCTCCCCTCCTCATCTCTACCTCCTCCTTCTCCAGTGGCACAGGGAGACAGGGAATGGGGGCTGTGGTCAGTTCATCACATGCGTTGCTGCCACTGCTTAGGGAAGGGAGTCCTTCCCTTGCTCCAGTGTGGGGTCCCTCCCATGGCAGTTCTCCATGAACTCATCCAACGTGAATCCATCTCACAAACAGTTCTCTGCAAACTGGTGCAATGTGGGTCAGTCCTTCAAGCACAGGCTGCTCCAGTGTGGGTCCCCCATGAGGTCACAAATCCTATCAGGAAACCTGCTCCAGTGTGGGCTCCTCTCTCCATGGGTCTGCAGGTCCCTGCCAGGAGCCTGTTCCAGCATTGTCCTCCCATGGGTTCATAGCCCTCTCTCAGGCATCCACCTGCTCTGGTGTGGGTCTCCTCCATGGACTCCAGGTGGATCTCTGCATCCCCGTGGTCCTCCAGGGGCTGCAGGAGGCACAGCTGCCTCACCATGATCTGCACCAGGGGCTGCAGAGGAATCTCAGCTCCAGTGCCTGGAGCACCTCCTGCTCCTCTTTCTGCACTCACCTTGGTGTCTTCAGGGCTTTTTCTCTGACATGTTCTCACCACGCTCTTCTCTGGCTGCAGTTACATGTGCCAGAGGTTTGGGTTTTTTCTTAAATATATTATCATAGAGGCTTTCCCATAATTTCTGATGGACCCAGCCCTGGCCAGCCTCTCATCCATCTTTGAGCCAGCTGGCATTGGCTCTGCTGGACATGGGGGGAGCTTCTGGCAGCTTCTCACAGAAGCCACCCCTGTAGCCCCCCCAGTACCAAAAGCTGGCCATGCAAACCCAGTGTAGTGTCCTGATAAAAAACACAGTTTAATTATGTAGGGAGTGTGTAGTGTTTTATAGTCATGCTCTTTTTTGTAGGATTTTAAAAATTTTGATCTCTTTGTTTAATGCTGCATATTGTAAATCTGCCAGATTCACACACTGATCTTGCACTATGCTTTTTGGGTCTATAGTGAGGGAATTTAGTTTCCCATTTTTTCCTTCTCCTCTTCTTGTTCCTTCTATTTGTTTGGAAATTTTGTACTATCCCATTCTTTTCCCATGCAACTTGGCAATATCAAACTCAGAGGAAGGAGGGGAAACAAGGTACATCTGGAAATGTTGCCTAGGTGTGCATGTAAAGACAGCTCATTGGATATTTGTGCTCCTTAGCTAGGAAAACCTTTTTAAACCAAGAAATGTAAATAGCTGAAATTCACAGTTAAATATAATTTTGCAAAATACTGGTGTACCAATTTGAAACTTACAGTCTTTTTTTTTTATAGTAGCGTATTATGGTGGTACCAATAATATTGGTAGTGCAGAAATAAAGGACTGTTTGATAAAAAAGCAAAACTGAAAGCAGCTGCTGAAAGAAAATGCTGTGATAGTGAACAGTATTGTCCCACCACCTTGAAGTGCATCTCTCTTTAAATTCTTCCTCTGGACAACTCCTGTTGTTGTACTAAGTAGTCCATATTTTGAGGTAAGGGTTTTATGCTAATGCAGATTCTCAAACAATTTGTGTCTGTAGGATAAGCAGCAGTAATGAGGGAGTAGCGCAGTTTTCTGAGCTGTTATGGATGTACCTAACCAGCAGTAGCTGCACAGTGCAGCAAAAATCGTTTGACAATACTGAGGATAAAAGTGCTGCTACAGTTACTATTTTCTATAATAGATATTGTCATTACTTGCTATCACGGCGCAGTAGCTGTCACAAGCCATTTTTCCTGTTAGGAGGACTGTAATTTTTCTCTTTTATAGTTCATATTTCAGTGCATTAGTGTGCTGACCATAATGACAGTGACTTTCTGAGTTAATTTTTTTTTGCTTCCTTTTATAGTGGATTTTGTGTAGAACATGAAAACTGATTAAAATGACCAAAATAAAAAATGAAAGTGAGAAAAAGTTCAGTTTTTCCTTTTTCTTTCTGGTTGCTTTAACTGCTTTCTGTTATTTATTAGAAGTTTAGACAGTTTAGTGACTGGCACTTTTTCCTGAGTACTGGAGAGATTGCAGTCTTTATGGGATGATGAATGAGTCGTGGGTCTACTCCTATGGAGTCACCATGTATTCCTTCAGAATATTTTTTGCTATAAAATACTTTTTGCAATGTCGGTTACTGCTTAAAATGTCCTCTGTGTATTGTGCCCTGGTAGATTTTTGAACACATTCAGCCTTTGTTTTTGAAAGGAGAGTTCTTGGAAGAAGAGCTGGGGGTGGTGAATCTCCACATTCTTAAGTTCCATGATGTTACCACCAGATGAGTGCCTTGGGGAAACCTATGTAGGCCATCTGTGGATTTCACAGTTTCTGTGGACTCATTCATTAGTTTCTCTGGTGTCTTCACCACGTTTTTTCACTACTCTTTTTCATGTTGCTAATAACTTTCGTGATATTTAAATGGTACTTAATGCTAAGTTTGATAAACATCTCCTGGCACTGATGTTCTGCAAGGGACAAAAGTTACGCAGTAGCAATATTCTTGCATGGCCACTTGTGGCATTCATTGACACACAGATAGCTCAAACTGGTGTACTGTGGTGCCTGGGGACAATGTGATGACAAGTGAGATGAAATTGGTACCTGATCAGTTAATGGCTTCAAGGCAGTTATACTGTATTTCTTGTCTGATGAGGGTTGCTAGCAGCATAAGCTCGTGAATCTAGTGTCCTTGTCCCAAAAAGGTTAGTGAGATTTGAATGAGCCAGGTGTCCTGGCACTAGCAGGATTTAAATTATGCTAAATTTTTATCAGAGTAAATGAATTTCTGATGATACAGCCTGCTTAAAATGGTTTTGTGAAAAGGTTTGCTGGCTGATTTTTAAAATGTGTGGTTTAGGAATTGAATTTTAATACATCTGATTACTTTTAAGAAAGTTTGAAGCATATACTCTATGACTAGGAAAAAAACCCACAAAAAAACTTATTTTCTTTTATGCAGATCACGTCAAAATCAAAGATGAAGAAAAAAGCAACTAAGACCCAAGAAGCCAAAAAAATCTTGAAGAAGAAATTTAAAGTTAACACAAAAATAGTTTTTACAGAAGATGGAGAGGTAAGATCAATTAAAAGTAATTGTATTTTGGTGGGAACTGAAATTGTAGTTTCTATTAAGTCAAAAATGTACTTTATATCTGTATAAAAAGACACGCTTTTAAAAAATGTGTGGTTTTTGTAATTGGCTTACATTTTGCAAAAGTGTTCAGCTTCCATTTAGAATTCAGCTCCATTGGGAAAAAAGGGAATGTTGAGCACTGACCTCTTTTAATCTTTATATGTGTAAGATACTTGTATGAGAGCTGTAAGTGGATGTACAGAACTGGATCTCTTTTCTGCCTATTATCTTCAATTTCAGGTGGCAACAAGAGCCTGGTGTTTCTTTCTTACAGATACATAAAACAGTTTTCCTGTAGCTGTTTCCCAAAGCTCTCCAAAGTCTTGAGTTAATGTACTGGAATTAAAAGAAGTCCCTGGTGTTCTTCCCAACATTCACTGTTTCTAGATTAAAAGTTTTGGTAGGAAAGCTAAGGAAGCACCAAATTTTGGCCTATTGGTGCTGAGGTAGCAGTGCTTGGAAATCTGCCAGTTATTTGTTTTGTTCTTTTAATGGACTCTGGAAAAATGTCTTGATTTTATATGAAAAGGAACTACTGTGGATGCTAGTCACTCTAGGGTTTCCCTGTGGAAATAACCTCACTAGCAAGTGTCCATGTTCCATGAACTTTCTTACATTTGATTTCACAGCTTCAGATGCTGTGTATGTTGTTTTTCCATTTCCAGCACTAAGATAAAAAATAGGGGTTTTTTTCTTCTTTATAATAATTTCAGTAAGGCATAAACTGAAAGAGAGGTCACCTTTACAAGTATAAAATTTGCTTTTCTGGCTAAATAAAATAAAACATTTTATATTGCAGGTGAAGGGAGTGTAGGCATATACATAATTACTAACATTAGACAGAATGTAAAAGGTTTTTAGAGGTCGCCCCATTGTCTGAAAACTACAATGTCAGATGTTTTTAGATATTCAGAAGCTATTGTCTCAACTTAAAATTCATACGCAAATGTTTATGTATCTATGCAATGAAGCAAAAAGGAGCAAGGATGGAGAGAAAAATAGTCACAAAGATTGTAGTTTGAAAAGCAATACAGTAGAGAAGGAGTAACATTTAAGCAAACACAAAATTTGCATCTGTGGATGTTGTTCTTGTTTTTTTTTCCCCAAGCTGTGTAAAATTGTGCTTTGAAATTTTACTGTTCTATTCCACATGCTTCTCTTTGACAAACTCCTCTAAAAAATATATCTTTCTAGAAAATATAGCTACACAAACTCAGTTTTACAAAAGGATGTGGACACAATGGGTTGGATTTCTCCGTACCTGTTGAATAACACCCTGTGTGCAATAGGGAGTCCTAAATGTGTTTGGTTTTACATTTTTACTGAAAAGCATTCTGTATTTTCTGCCATGTAGTTTCCTTTCAAGAGTTAGTACTCTACTAATCCATAGGCAAGAAAGATTTTGCAAAGACTTTCCCTTGAAGGTGCGTGCTCATAGCATGAGATATAAGCTACTAGGTCATAAGATAGATGGGGATATTTTTTTGGTGAATGTGTAGTCTTTGTCTTGAATTTAGAGTTTCAGATATTTAAGGGAAGCCGGGTGTGTTCATTATGTCGTCCATCAAGCATTTCATCAGCATGGATCATCAAACATTTCCAATGCAGTCTTAGTACAATAATCAAAAAACCCTTCCATGTCTGTTCTCCTTGCTTCCCTCAAAACATGAACCTGTAGTCATGCCTTTTTTTGTGTACTCTGGAATAAAGGCTCATCTAATTTTTGTCTTGGTTAATATGTTGGAATATTGATTTTTTACATGAAAAGTGCTGTTTAGATTTACTCATGTTTTTTTCTGAGAGTCATTTCTTGAGAACAAGTATTTTTTCTCCCCAAATGACTAGCAGGATTAGAAATTACTTGTTCTAATCAGGAAAGAGGACAAAATAAGGGAAGAGATTCAAGTGAATCCACTAAACAGTAATGTGATATGATGGAGACACTACTTTCAAATAGTAATTTTAACTGATTGTGATGTTAAATAAGGTCTCTAAGTTTCTGTTGTCCAGAAGTCTTGTTAGTTTGTTTCCTTTGCAGATGACCTTTTTATTTAGTCTGTATTGGAATATTTGGGGCACCAAAAGTGTGATGTGGAAAAATGATTCTAACCATTATTTTTCTTGCTGGCATCTCTAATTCAGTTAGTGCAGCAGTGGCCACCTGTGCAAAAATCCAATTTGGCGCAAGCAGATGAGGAAGATGATGCCAGTGGTATCAACCTAGATAAAGCGAAAGAAATACTGCGTGAAGAAGACAAATTCGACAAAGAAGAATACAGGAAGAAAGTAAAGGAAAAACATAGGGTAAGTTGATTTCTACCTCAATTACTGAAGTACAGAAATACTGTGCTGTGGATTGCTCAGTGAGGAAAGGTACTTAAATACATTGTGAAAGAAGTGTAGAACAAGTTCATTTAAATTCTTAAGTTTTTTTCAGGACTACATTGTTTACAGGAAAACTGTTCTGATGTAAGTAGCTGGATAGCACAAAGCCTTATTCAGTATTAAATGTTGGTAACAGTAGAGTTTTTTTTGCAACTTCAAAATTTGTTGAGTTTCGTAGGAGTATCTTTTTTTTTAAGCAGTGTTCAGTGGAAGGGTTTGTTTCACAAAAAGAAAGTAGTATATGGATATGTGCTCTAACAAATGCTGACAGTGATGTACTGTCTGTGAGATGTCTTCAGACTACCACTTGCTCAACATTTAGTACTACATTTCAGCTAGGCCAAAGTGTTAACTTTTTGTGTTGGTGTTGTTAGGGCTATCAGAATTTACTTAATGAATTACTCAAATTATGTCTTATGATTTTGGCGGTAACTTGAAAAGATCAGTATCTGAAGTCTGGCTTCTCTGGTGCAGCTTTTAAGTTGCAGACCACAAGTTTTCAAACTGCTTCTGTATTATTTGTCATGGGCCAAAGCAGGGTTTTCTGACCTTGCTGTGTACCTGTCCTATAGAACACAGCTGTATGTCTTTGAGTTCAGGGGTCATTCTTTTAGGTGTTGTGAGATGGGTATGGAATTCTCCAGATAATGGGTACCTGTAAGATCCCAGGACTATATGTTGTTTAAGGCCAAATTTATACTCAAAGCTTCAAATTTCCAAAGTGTTAGAAAGCATTGTTGTATTGTCCTGCTTTGTAAATGCTGACTTCATTCAATTTGACTTTCCACTGATAGTAGTTAGTACTAGATCTCCTAGTGTTTCTGAAGGTTTGTATTTGAACAAAATAATTTGGAAGGGATTTATGAAAGCTTCAAGCTATGGTTTTGCTATGAAGTATTCCAGCTAATGTCAAAGCATACTTCACACATTTAATTTGAAAGTCTTTTCCTGTAGTCCTGTTGCAGTCACTTGACAAATACAAAAAATCTCACCTCTTCTTTAGCACAGTGTTGCATTTGATAGGAGGTGAAAAGAAATAATGTTTGCTGTGCTCTAAGTGAAATCAGAGTCACGTTTACAGAAAACAATGCAATCAGATTTCAAGGATACACTTAATAAACAAGGAAGGAGAGATTGATTCTATGACTTTGCAATCAATCTGTTATTCATTAGCAAATTCATATCTTTTGAGTGATGCTGTTGTAGGTTTGACATCAGACTTCAGTGATAAAATACTTCATCTCTTGGTCTGTTAAAACAGCTTCATTGTTGTAGTGCTGAGGAGAACAATTGATGTTGACCAGATACTTACCTGCATTGAAAAAAATATTTCAACTGTGGAGATACTATGAAAAGAGAATGCCTCTTTTCAGAACTGAGTCAGGCAAAATTAACAGACTGACCACATCAGTGTCATGGGATTTTTTTGTAATTACGGAAAGTGTCATATGTGAAGTTTCTTGTAGCTTAGTGCATGAGTGTTTTTCACATTCCACCTATTATCCTTTATGAAATAAAAGAAATAAATGATAGTATGTAAAGAAGAAGGAAATAGATTTTAAAAAAAATCATCTCTGTTTGACATCCTGTGAAATGATTGTCTAGTATTAAGGGCTGCCATCCAGTCATTGCACAACTGACATTGTTCAGATTTTTTATTTGAGACTTTACAATTTGAGGTGAAAAATACTTCATATGTAAATTCTCTCTACATAACGAAGTATTCAGTTACCAGATTGTAATTTTTGAAAAAGTCTTAAAACAGTTTAGAATCCTGACATACAAATTTAAATGAGATGAAACTTGAAAGGAAAGAAGGGGCAGGAAGGTGATAGGTAGGAACCTCATCTGCCTTCCTGTTGTCTCACCAACCTTGTAGTTAAAGATGAACTTCTCACTACAAAAGGCATTCAGGATACCAATTCATTTCATGTATTAATTAATACAGGCTATATAAGGTAAGGCTGACATACAGATTGATTCTCTTGCTCTTCCTTATTACTAAGTCATCCTTTTTGTCTGGGGTTCTTGACAGTCAACTGTTGCTACTTAGGAAATAGCTGTAGTAGTAATGATAGGGAAAATATGCTGAGCCCTGCTCTTTTGTCTCATCCAAGGAGAGACAGGCACATCTCCTTTCTCTTGGGTCATGTTAAGCTGGTCCAGTGATCAGAAGATGCCTTCTTCCAGTGATTCATGAAGAGGCTACATTGTTACTAGGTGGGAAAGAGAATACTCAATTTTTCCATTACCAGAAAATGTGTAATTTTTAAAATTTGCACTGTAGGGAGGCATTCTATAGCATAATTCAGAAATCATAGATAAGTGTCATAGATAAACATTATTTTAGCCACTTCAGTCATTGTTTTTTCACTAATGTTTTTGGAATTTATTGAATTGTTAATGGGACAAATCATCAGTCCTTAATTAACAAAAGAATGCCAGGGGAAAATCTGAACTGCCTCACAGTAGAAGTGAGTTACGTGGCCATTTCCACAGTGACTTCCCAAGGGTATTTAAAAATTCTCCCACCTCATAAAGTTTCCCTTCCCAAAAGATAACAATCACTCAGTAGCAGATACTAGTTGAGTTTGAATCTTTGGCTTACATCTCAATGATATGGAAGAAGAAGAACTATGCAAGTCCTTGTGTCATGACTGTACTGCAGAAGCTTGGTCAGGTGCCTGATCATTGAATTTGCTATTAAAGGTTAGGTTGTTTATGTAAGTCTGACAGGCAAGTGGTCTAAGTTATTTCTTACCCTCATTTGGAGGGAGAGAGTGAAACCTAGAAGAGGAATATTGAAGTGTGTTACCACTAAGGGATTTGAGAGCAATAAAAAGACTAGGAGACTTTATTTTCATGACTTCAGATTTTGTGTGTGGGTGTCTTAGTGCCATTTCTTGGGTCATTGAAAGAGGAGCTTTTTAAAGTCACATACTGCAATCCCCTCTTATATATCCCTTTGCTGGCATTCAGCAGAACCCTTTATACAAAGTCTTATCCATCACTTGTGACTGTCCTTGCTTCTTTTTAAATCCTCCATGCTTCACTGTGAACCAAAATACATCATGTCATAACATGAACTCTGTGGTCTGACCTGTCCTTTCTGCAGTAATGCTAATTATTTCATTCCCATCTTTGTTTAAATTTCCCTCCTGCAAGCAGACTGCTGTAGATCTTTGTCCATTCGACAAATGTTCCAGTATCCGATGTGACAACTCTCTGTTTCTTGATTTTCCACCTTGGCTGCTGAATTCTTCTACAACTCTTTTTAGTAGCTTTTTGTAAAAGCCATGGCTAAATCTTTCTGCTTTTGCTTCAGATTTGTTCAAGACATTTGCTTAACATTTTCATCAATTTAACTTTCTTCTGTCCCTTCACTTCTTTCAAGTTTCAAATGTATCTTGATTCTTATTTCCTCTTCTTAATTCCTTTTCTTCCTACTGCAGCTGATACCTCGTGTAGTTTCCTGGTGTGTGTGGCACTAGTTCTTTTTTTCTTTAAATCAATTTTTGAAACATGCTAAATCTTTTAAAATTATTACACAAATAAATTAGCAGACCACTAGAGACAAATGCATTTTCATTCTGTATAAATCAAATATAGCAGTCTGATACACATTTAGGTACGTGTAATCAAGAAGTCCCCGCAAGCTGAATGTGTGTTAATACCTGAAGTCTCTACATTGGCTTTGAAATGGTGACTTACAATAACAAAACAATTTACAGAATGCTATAAAAGCAGATGTTAATTCATCGAGGTTCTTTTATCTGGCAGGTGAGTTCAGGTTTTGATTTAGATAGTGAAAGGATGTAGAAAAAGAAGTGTTTTCATAAAGCTTGTACTTTTATAGGTCATCTTCAATTGAGAATCCCTTTCTTATGGTTTCCTCAGTAAAATCTTGAAGATTAGAGGTCTCTGGGAGAAAAAAGCGAACTTCTTAAAATCAAAACATCCCAAAAGCAGCTTTTTTTTTTTCAGGGGAGCATGATGTAAGTTTATTATGAACTTTCCTTGCAAAACTGTTTCTGATGAAGAACAAAACTATTCAGAAAGTATCCACAGGCCACTGATTTTAAATCCATTTGTGAATGTAATTTAAATGAGCACAGTCTCCTGTATGATCAGAAAAATGTTTTGATGCATTCATGAGATGCTCGGATTAGATGAGTTGTGTGTTGCAGCGCCTTAAGGCTTGTGGCAACTTGCAAAGCATCTACACTATAATTAGGTTTCCTTCATGAGTCTCACATTTTATTCTCCTCTCCTTCCTCTGCAAATATGGAAAAACTGAAAATCAGATTGATAAAAGTAAATAAAACTGAGGTATAATTGTTGTGTAATTAATGCTTACTGAAGTTTTGGAAGCAAAGTAAATTTTAGTGGTTGAGCACAAGGAAAGGACAGTAAGACTGATCAAGATAATGTGAAAAGAATTCTGCCTTAATGATGGCTATTTGATGAAAGCCATTTGAAATGTGTAAAACGTGGTAAACAACAATGAAGGGAGAAGTGAATAAACTATTCAGAACATGTTTTGGAGCTCCATTTTTCAAGTTTTCAACTGAAAACACAGTTTTGTTAGGAAGAAAATAGTGGCAGAGACGGATTCATCTCACTTCTTAGTAACCTCTCTTTCCCTGTACTAACTCAAGCTCAGAAAAATACCCATTGGTGCTGAAGGAAAAATGAATAGGACCTTTATTTCTTACCTCTCTTTCCCACAAGTAAGATATGCTGTGAATTTTTAATCATCAATGTGAGAAGATGGCTAGAAGTATTTTTTTAAATACAATTTCATTTGGGCAGTATTAGTAGCAAACAAACTGAGTCTCTCTTCAGGGGTCTGATACTGCAAGATGCAGTAATTCTATAACTCCCTGGAAGACGTTAAACAAACATATTTATAGAGGGATGACTCAGTTAGACTGTGGGTGACAGGGGGGATCTTTCAGAAGGTACTGCACTGTTCCACAAGTCTGTATTTTAAATGTAATATATACTTTGTATTTTTGAGACTCCTTGCACAGTCTTCCAGTGATACTGGTATTGCTCAAAGGAATCTGGAGATATTTTGTGGCCCTTGTGCCACTGACATGATCTTGATTTGTACCACTTGAAGTTTAGGGTTATATGTTCTCAAAGTTTTACTTATGCCATTCTTAATTCAGTAGAAAATACAGAACTATTTTAGAAACTGTACTGGAACAGAATACCTCTCTTTTGTTTGTCTCCTGTACCCTAAATGCATTTGTTAGTGGCATAGTGCATAGTTTTAATGAGGAGGAAACACTGCGATGTTTCGCCCTTTGTGTGTTTGCTCTCCCAAATATTATTACTCTATTAACTGTTGCCAAGGCTAAAAGAGAAAATTCTTTGTACCAGACTTTATGTAAAGACTATCATAAAATAAAGAGCTTACAGTTTCATGAAGAGAATATTGAATTCGGATTAAAATTCATTTTTGCAAATGGAAGATCGCAGACTGGTAAGAGAAGCCACATCCCTTGGGTTTGAACTCAGGCGGTTTCATCTGCAGGTGTTTTTTATGAAGCCTGCTGCTGTTCCAGGCTGCAGAATGAGCCCCCTGCACGTGTATTGCACAGAGGGTCACACACAAGACTCAGTTTGTGGCTATCCACAGAGACAAGAGAGGCTGCACTCACATAAACTTGCACAGCACAGGCAGCACAAGCTTTTTCTTCTTGTTGGCTGATAAGAGCTGATGTTTACCAGCAGAACTAAGATCTCATTCCCTTGATTGATAAGCACACTCACCAATACATTAAATAGGAGAGTGGACCCTAAATATGTCTAATTTCATACCTACATCATAGGGCCCTTGTGTAGTCACTGACCTTGGGTTTTTCCATGTGCTAGTCTTTCTGCACAGTCTCATAATGCCTTTCCAATATTCCATTTTAACTTTGCTCTTTCCCATGAGGCTGATAAACACAGATAACCTGTTTTCTCTTTTTCTTACCAGTTACAAAATTCTGTGTGAACCTTCCCAAGGTTGTGCTTGTGTGGTTCCTTTAGTGTTCATCTGTCAGTGACTTATGAGTTCACATCTTTTGTTACTGTCTGCCTTACTGCTCATTAGGGTTAGTGTATTTCATACTTTATTACTTTTTCTCCTTCTTGTCTTTGTCTCAGTCATAAGAGGATGTCATTACAAATCACGTTTTTACGTTCAAGGTGTCCCTGCCACCCATGTATCTTGTGCCACACTGCATTCCTTGGAGTTTTCTTCCTGGTCTAACGCTGTAGCCTTTATCTCTCTCCAACCTCTGGCTCCTGCCACAGTCCTCACCCCATCCCTTGGCTGAGCCATGGCTGGGTTGGGAAAGCTCTTGGGGGAAAGCACTCTATGACTTACTCCTTCCTTTGGCAGCCCCATTCAGATGGAGCTCTAGGCTCCCTGCTTTTGCAAGTGATTTCTGTTGATGACAGAGTACTTAGGATTTTAAATGTGTTTGGTTGTAGTTTTATAAAATAATTCTGAAAGTTGTAGTGTACTGTAATAAATCATTGAATACCATATACCATGCTCCAGAAATGGAAAAGTTTCCCCAGGGATTTTCTTTATTTCATAAAATTAAAAAAAAAAAAAAATTATATATATATATATGTATAATATATTATATATATAACACAAGGCATTCAATATGGTTGAAGATAAATGCTCCCATGAAAACCAGTATTTTTAGTTTGAAAATCAATCATTAGATTAATTCTGGAGAAAGGTTGCATCATATTTCCAAGGAAATAATCTGAAGGGGTAGGAAATTGCAGTGCAGGATTATGCTCTTTATTAAGTAAAGCACCTGAATAGTCCTGCACTTTGAGGTGGAATTTGTCAGATTACCATGTGTACAGTTGGTTTAATGTGCTGCTGGGTGAGAATGATAAAATTCTCTCACGTTAAGAGTATGCCAGCGTAGGAGCAAAATATAAAGGGAAGGAGGTTACTGCTGAGAGGAGTGTTCAGCTGAATGGCAAAGAAAGAAAAGTATAGGTGGAGAGATGTGTAAAAATAAGTCAGAGAGTATTACTTTGTTAGAAAGCCTATCCAAGCCCTTCCATAGATTCTGTGTGCAGGCAATGCTGCTATTCTGCTCTGGATGCAGAGCTGTTAAGATAAGGGGGATGGACACTGAGAAACAGATTGACAAGCATCCCATTTCAGCCTTAGCAGCAGCATCCATCTGGTCTCCCTGTGGTGCCAGTGGAGACAAGGGCTTGCTTGTTTATCTTTCACTTCAAGAGCTGAATGGGCCACACTTAGAGCTTGAAGTGTCCTTGGGTGTTTTCTAAGAGTCTTGCAGCAAAATCAGAGTTCTTGACCTCATCTTACTGATGTGAAAAATAAGAAAATGAGATCACAGATGACAGAATATTCTGAGTTGAGAGGGACCCACAAAGGACAATTGAATCCCACTCTGCAGTGAATGGCCTACATGGCGGTTGAACCCACAACCTTGGTGTTACTAGCACCAGGGTCTGACCAACTGGTTTATGTACACAGTAATCAGATGAGTGCCAGGAAAACGCAGCTGTGGGTGGAGGCTGAAGTAGTTCAGGCATAACCTTGAAGTGAGCCTTTACACACCCTAGTGCTGTAAAGCAGCTTCCATGCCAGGCTGCTTGTCCTGCTGGAGGATGTACTTGAACAACTGACCTCTATCTGTCATGGCTCTGTGAGGCAACCTTGCAGCTTCTGACAGGTGCTGCAGCCTTTGCTTGTTGAGGATCTGGGTACTGCTGGGTGCCTGCATGAGCAGGCGCAGATACATGTGAGGTTCTTTTGCCTTCTCTCAGACCTGGTGTTTGAGCTGGGTATTTCCTTATGGGAGGCTGCATTAAGACAGCTCAAGAGTCTGTGACCTCTACAGATAATGAATTTTCCAGTCTTAAATGGCATCATCCGTTTAAAACCTAAAGCAGCCACAAAATCAGATGAAGGGCATCATTGCCCTTTTTCCTCTGCTTTTCTGTAGAATATATTAGCGTGGTTTGCAGTTTAACTTCCATTGGTTTGTTGTTAAGATTTTAGCTTGAAACATTACTTTTAAAGAATGTTAACTAACTTCATTCATGATCTAATTCTGTTGAAACTGTATTTTGAATTAGTGTTATCTTTATCTCTCACTGTATGTATTTGTGTACATGTAGGTTCAGTCTCACCACTCTCATAGTATAGAATTTCTTTTTAATATTTAGTCTAAACCTACTCTCCTTCAGTTTAAAACCTTTATTCCTTGTCCTGCCCACTACATGCCATTGTAAAAAGTTCCTTTCCAGCTGACTTACTGGAAGGCCACAGTTAGGTCTCCCCAGAGCCTTCTCTTCACTGGGCTGAACAGCCCGAACTCTCTCAGCCTGTCTTCATAGGAGAGGTGCTCTGTCCCTCTAACCATCCTGGTGCCCCTCCTCTGGACTCGCTCCAACAGCTCCATGTCCTCCCTGTGCTGGGACCCCAGAGCTGGATGCAGCCCTGCAGGTGGGGTCTCACCAGAGCAGAGTAGAGGGGCAGAATCCCCTCCCTGGCCCTGCTGCCCACGCTGCTTTGGATGCAGCCCAGGACACCGCTGGCTCTCTGGGCTGTGAGGGCACATTGGCAGCTCATGTCCAGCCTCTCATCCATATACATATGTTTAAACCAACTTACTTAAAAACTTAAGAAAAACTTTTCTATCCTTAAAACATACTTGGTGTGTTCAGGTTTAAGTGGGAAAGGAATAATTTTGAGCTTTGTCCACTGGTTTCCTGTGTTGGTTTTGTTCCAAGAATGTCCTTTTAAGGGTCAGTTTCTACTAGCTTCTGTTTTCTTCTTTTTAATGAGAATGCCTTTTTTCCACTGCCTGTAAGACTTTTACCAATGCTTAAGACTGTCCCTGTGCTGTTTTTCACATGCTTTTGATGCCTACTGTATGTTGCCTTAAATCAGTGATTACTAGGTGTTTCAGTTTCCCTGCCTCTACAGTAAACATCAGCTTTACAGATGAGGCTTACATAATTATGTTTATATAGTCTGTTGCTTGAAGAGATTATTTAATAGGTTTCTAAAACCAAACATTGAGATTTAAGAAAACCAACATAACAAACACAAAACAATAAAAAAGTTTTTGCTTTTTTCCTGAAGGTATTAAGATTTGCTTATTTAATAGAAACCAATTTTGTATTTAATTTCCAGATATAATTTTTAAAAATAATATTCAAAGACATACTAATAATTGATTCAGTTTTATCTTTGGGTTAGAAATGTTGGTTTGTTTTGGTGGTTGGAGAAATGCTTGCGTGTAGATGGTTTGCTAATCTCTGTAATGAGAAATGTTAAGCTACATAGCAATATAAATGTAGCAACGGCCATGGGCATGTGAACAATTCAAGCTTGGTGTGAAATCTTGGAGAAGACAAATGTGAGAAACATGTTTACTAAGTCAGTTTTCAGAGCACATTTGTGCTTTAAAATGTGGGTGGAAACCAGCTCTTGACTATGGCAATGCTAATATATGAGAGCTGCTGTGAACTTTTGAACGGCTCTTTGTGTGTTTGCTGCAGCACAATTGACTGACCTTGGCTACGTCCCCCTGAAATAACAGGAGACAGTCAGATAACAAGACATGGTGTCAGGTACCAGTATTGACCAACATGTGTTTGCAAATGACAGCCAGATTTTTCCAGGCAAGGGAGTCATTTGTTCCAGACCTTGGTCACCTGTAAAGAACCATTACCTCAGCTGTTTAATAGAATAGATTGGTAGCTCCAAATTATGGCATCAGTATGTAAAGGAATAGTTATTAAAATTCTAGTGTAAAAATGATGGATCAAAACCTGAGGGAGTTCTTGAGTATTTAAATAAAAAGACTTCAGAGGATTCAGATGAGCATGAAATTTTTACAGGAAATAGATTTTCCACAGGCTTTTTTAATGCTCTCAGAGCTAAATATGCAGTAATATACGTTAGTTGTGTTGAGTGAAACTTTTATTTGCCTTCAGGTAAGCAAATAGAAGAGGTCAGTGAAATTTTAGGGTGGAAAAACTGCAGCCTATCACCAGCTTAAAGAATTTATTTAATGTAAATCTGACCTATGCATACATTCTTTAAAAGAAAGAAAGGGGACTTTTATTGTACAAATTTTTTACAAATTAAAAAGCTAAAAGAAAAATTACTGTATGAAACAGAACTATTCATAATACATGGAAATAAATGCTGTATTTTTTTTATATTGCAGTAAACCCTCTGAACAATGTAAAACGCACTCTTAAATGTAGAAAGAAGAGAGTCTAAGGAAGAGGGGATTTCCTTTGGGAGGGAAGAACTCTCAAAATTGCTGGACTTAATTTTTTTCTAACTAAAACCTTGGGATTTAAGCTCTGTATTTATGTGTCTTTCACACATTCGTGACCTCACCAGCTAGAGAGAGCTGCCATTATTTTTTGTCTCAAGTTGAGAAAATGGAATGTAGCTGCTAGAATATTTATTTGTGTTGGAGCTTTAAGAATTAAATGGGGTATGAGTTTTTGTTTTAAAACCCAACAGTAAAAGGAGGGGGAAATTAAATGTGAAAAGAAGAGAGTGGCAGACTTCTTAACTTCATGGTTAAGAACAGCAAGTAGTTCTTCCATGTATTAGGCATAGCTTTATCCATGGTTTGGGCTCCTTTTAGGCAGAGCTGGTTCTGTTGTCAGTTCTAGTGCAGAAAAGGTAGAAGGTTTGTAACTCTTCTTTAAAGCCAAGTGATTTAGCTATATTACATGATGATGACAAAAAATTTTCATCCCTGTGATTACTGAGGTTATAACCATCCTTTTTAGTAGCTGTGTAAGTGTGGAGGAAAAAAAGATAATTTGCAGTAGATTTTAAAAGCTGACCAAGAAGGTCTCTGAGCTGTATAATACCATTAATGAAAAACTAAATGAAAGGAATATAATACTAGCCAGTGTGTGTTTGTGGAAATTCGATGTACAGTGAGTTGTATTTATATATTTTTACCAGAGCAGAACCTGGTTTGTAAATACATCTATGGAATATGCTGAAATTTCTACATGGCTTTTCCCTTGAGTGTTCTGATTAATAAATTAACATGTCAAAAATTAAATGGACCAAAACCTCTGACAATGGCTGTAAGTTAAAACAAGAGATTCAGCATGGATGTGTGGGGAAGTGTTTCTGTGTGAGGACAGTCAGGCTGTGGCACAGGCTGACCAGAGATGATGGGCAGTCTCCCAGCCTTGGGATTTTGACATGGCTGGATGAGGCCCTGTGCAGCATGACCTCACCTCAGGGCTGACTCTTCCGTGAGCAGCAGGTTGGACCAGGGACCCCCTGATGTTCTGTCCAGTTGGAGTCATCCTGTGACCCTGTGAATGCCCGGTGTTGTTGGGAGTGTGTTCATGTGAAACAGCAGAAGCAGGCCTGATTAGGACATTGGCTTCTGAAATGCACTCCTAACTACAGCTCAGTGCCAACACACATGCACCTTCTGCAAAATCTGTTGTTGTTTTTCTTTGGCAAGGATCCAAACCCTCTTTCTCCCGTGCTTGGGAAAAAAAAAGGAGGTCTTGACAGCATCTCCTGGTGATTGCTTCTCTGTCTTGTTTTTCTCTTGAGCGCCTTATTTCAGTCTCTGGACCTATTAACTTTAGAATCTTTTTGTCTCTTTACTGTTCTTTGGAGACTAAAGTATATTATGCTGTCTGTGTACTCCTCTTCTGTGTCCTTATGTCAATCTTCTGCTTTCATAGCTGTCCTCTCAGTGCTCAGCTATAAATCCCTTTAGCAGGAATTTTGCTGCTATATTTGCTTAAGCCTGTAGCTGTAGTTTAAACACTGATATTTCATACACCACAGAATTTTTATATCCAAAATTTTCTAGACTGTCCAAGTCAAAAGCTGCTTAGTAACATCTGGTGTATTACTTTCTAGTTCTGTTCTCTGTCAGTTTTGCAGGGGTAAAGTTTGAATATTATCACAGTTTTAGTAGAAAAATGAGAGAACGCCAGTGGTTACCCCAAAGAGTGGAGAATGTGCAGCTAAACCACTTAACATGGAAGAAATGGAAAACTTAAATAAATAATTAAAAAAGCATAAGTAAAAGTGAGCAGAAATTAATTTAAATTTGACTTGGGAGAGAAGGAATCGTAACATGGATGATCATGTTCTGGCCATGATGCATAGATCTACTTTGTTGGAGAAATTGCATGTGGACCAGACAGTACTTGGACCTGGTTGGTGGCTTTTGTAGTCCCATATGATGCCCTTGTGGCCTTAAAGGAAATTTTTTTTTTTTTTTTCTTTTTCATACTTTAAAAAATCTGAAATAATAAGACAACTGTGTTGTATTTGTCTACAGTGGTGCAGTGGTGGTGGCTTTGGTTGGTTGTTTTTTGTTTTGGTTTTTTTTTTTTTTGGTTTGTTTGTTTGTTTGTTTGTTTTTGTTTTGGTTTTTTTTTTGGTTTATTTTGTTTCACAGCATGCATTAAAGGCCCTGGCATGTAACTCAGAGTGTACTGAGGTGTTTGAATCAGGCAACTTTGCACAAAGCATTGGGGAATTGTTTCATTTTGATTCGGAGTGAAGAGGTTGACTTACACCGAAAAGGACTTTGAAAATAAGCTAAGACTTCTGCAGTTTGGGCAACTGGGAGAAAAGAAAATGGCATGTACCTCACAAATGTCTCAAAAGTCCCTGAATTTAGACACCAGTTTTGAACAGTCTTGGTGGCTGTGTTCCCCTTTTCTCATGTCTGCAGTCAAATGCTGCTTTTCCAAACAACTTTGTGTGATACCTACCAATATGTTTTAGCAGCATCATTGTGATGAAATGGCACCGGGAGTGCTGAAGCTGTAGCTTTCTCCTTACTCCCATAAGTGAGCTGATATGTAAGTGGTCTTCAGCCTTCCGTGTGCTGAAGTGCTGACCCTGGACTGATGTTAATGTCTCTTTTTATGTGGACTCGACTCTAAATGTGCTGATGCCAGGATGGCCTATATTGCTCAGAGAAACTGAGTTGTATATCAGAAACATTTTTATGCTAGCATAAAAGAGTCTCAATACCAATGTCATCAGCATCACTAAAACAAGAAGAGGGAGCCGTGTGCTTTTCTAGGGCATGTGCTCTCACCTGAGTTTCTGTCCTTTCCTCATGTAATAAAGAGTTTAAAGGATGTTCAATTGCAAGGACCTGACAGTCTAAATTAGAGATAATACTTCAGTTGGTGTAAGAATAAACAAAAGAAGCAGCAATAAATGTAATTTGAATTAAAATATCTTGGGCACTTCTGTATACTGACAGATCTATCAGGCAGCTTTAGATGAGTTTTAGCTCTGCATTTAGGTCATTTTCCTGTAGCAGAATCTCTTTGGTGAAGAGAACTTTGTTATGGTTTCTGAATCGATGCAATTACTAAGCAAGTGCTTTTGTAAAGCGTTTGTTAGTAATGGAGATATGAAAGGGGGAAGATGTTTTAGCTTTCAGTCTCCAGTTACTTTAGCAATTCTGAAGTTAGGAAAATTTTCATTTTAGTTTGTTAAGTGGATTTGATTTCATTTTAAGTCACTGAGAAATAAGAAAAATTGGATCTCTTAGTGCCATTGTAACGACCTTATTTAACAGACAAATACTAACTCTGTTAAATTACTCAGCCTGCATTATTCCTTTAGGAGTAACAAGTCTTGATAAAGATAAAATACGAGCTTGAATCATTCTTGTAGTTTTAGGATTTCCTTTAAGAGCAAGAAGAATGAATAGTATCTCGTTCAGATCTCATTTCATTTATCGTTTTCATCAGTAACATGTAGGGTGAATTCCACCAGTCTAACATATATGCGTTAAAAATATCTAGATGGCTCAACATTAATCTTAAAATATTAAAAGAAAAAAAAACCCGCAGGAGTTTGCTTTAAAACCGTACATTTTGTTTGTTTCAGGAGAAGAGGCTGAAAGAAAAAGCAGCAAGGAGAGAAGCCAGGAATAAGAACGCACAGGTAAGGGTTTTTGTTGTTTCGATCAAGCTGCTGGTTGAGGGATTGAAACTGTAATCTGTTTAAAATTGTTTCATTCCTTTCTTTAATAAGCAGTGTTGTAATGAATGGCTCTTTAAAGGCATTTTCTGTTTGCTTGTCTTTTCTTACTCCCTTGCTCTGATGTGGTTGTAATAACTTGGTGTGGAAGGATACTGAGAAAGCATGAATATATATGTTTGTGTGTGTATAAAATGTATGGAAGCCTTTTGGAATTTCAGCCTCTGTTTTGTATATCAGGTGAGTTGCAATTTCAGCTGCAGTGCTGATGCCATTTTTCTCTCTGAATACTTGGGTCAAGCTTATAATTTGCAGGCAGTGAGATTATTTTTTTTGTGTGTCAAATCTCACTTTAACCTTTTTCTGCTGAACTCTTTTTTAAATAGCAAGTATTTATATTGAAGTTTGTTCCTTCCCCTCATTACCACAAACAACACCTTGGTTATCCTTTTCTTCAGATGTACATTACTAATTTCCTAGAGGCTGTTCTAGATTTTCATGTTGCTTGATTTGTGATAAACAGGTTTCATTCAGCTGCAGTGATTTTCTGGAATATGGACATAGTGATATTGTTTCTCACACTGCATCTACTTTTGCTACACATGAATAGTTACAGTTTCTTCTTGGCAGTTGGCAAATATCTTACTCTGTTGAGAAAATTGATAATGTTCTTTGTCTGATTTTTGCAAGCTGGCTGTGCTCTGGGAGGCTTAAGCATAGGAAGATGCTTCATTGTGTAGCTCTGAAGTGGAAAGTAATTACAGTTTCAGATGAAAAGCCTAGTTATACTAAGTTTTAAGTATGATTCTGCCTTCAAAGATGGCAAGCTATGAGAGCTGTTGGCATCATGACTCCCCAATCAAGCAATAGAAATTTTCTGCCTGTAATTGAATGTATAAAGATGTATACTTTTTAATATATTTAGCAAGCATTTTAGGAAAATTATGGAATGAATAATTAACAAACATCTTAATAAAGGGAGAAAACATTGATCAAATCAGGCTGTATCACATTCATGAATACTGCTTGTTAATTTTGCCTCTTTTTAAGGAATAAAATGCTATTCAGCAGCTGGGGAAAGAAATCTATTTCTTTCAAAATGATATGCTTGCTGATGTACATCTCCTGTCCTATTCTTGGCCAAGCGAATGAATCTGTTTATCCTACTGGAAAGTGAATGCAGTTGATCCCTGTTGAGGAATGATTTGTCTGTGTGTGGGGTTGTGTGTCCGTGGGCATGGTATGGGTTAAATGTGGAGCCTTAGCCCCAAGCCCACAATTTTATGCACCTCTGTCTCTCTTCTGTGGAACACTTGCACTTGGGAAGCTGATTTACTAGTGCTGGTCTGATGTGAGATTGGCACATGCTCTCCTTGAAGGTACCAGCTGTGCAAACCTGCTATTGCTTTGACTTCATTTTATTCCTGAAGCGCTTAGCTCACTCTCTGCAAGAAGGTGCAAGCCTCAGGAGCTGACATGCCTCCTTGACGAAAACTGTTGGGCTTTTACTGTTGTTTAGAGGCTTTTCTTGCCAGAACTCTGTGCAGCTGAGTCCTGTAATTTTCAGTGTGGCTCATTTCGGGGAAAACGCTTCAGCTGGGAAAGCATGCCAGCTTGGACCTGGGCTGTTCATGCCTGGAAGTGGAAGGGAGCAGTAGACAGTAGATAAAGGTGCCAGTTTCTGTCTGCTGGAATTAATTAAGAACACCCCCTGCTTCACAGGATCTTAGAGATGAAGCCGTAGTAGTTGAAGCTCTCCACAGTCTGAGTGGGATATGACTCAAGCAGCTCCTACAAGATACCCAGGGGAATAAAGAAGGAGGATAACAGTAAAACACAGAAACTACTGGAACATAAACCAGTTTAGAAAATATATGCTCCCTAAGTCAGGAGTTCAAAAAATGTTAACACTTTCACTAGTGCTTTCATAATATGGCTTGTGACCCACTTACTCTGCCATATGCTACCCCTTTGGTAATTAGTAATGTTTTCTTAAAAGGGAAAGCAATAAGGAGAGCCAAAATAAGTGGAAAAGGTATTTTTAGCCATGTTAATGCAGTTTAGCAGCTGGAGAAAAGGACTAGATCAACAATTACGAGTAGCCAGTCACTTCAAAGCAGCTGTGGTCGTAATTTGTTTTTCACGTCTATCTGCTTTATCCCTTGTTTGTTTTATTAACTGTCTCCCTCAGGTTACAAACTCCTTGGATTACAAAGTCTTGTTTGCTGTCTTTCACTAGTACACAGCCCACTGGGTCTGACATGACCAAAACAGAGATTTACTTTCCCATTCTTAGTATTAAATAATAATTCTTTGGGAAATTGGGGCGGGGGGGGGGGGGCGGATCACAGGAGAGAAGGACATCCTGCCTTTTCCTCTGGTGCTGCAGGAGCAATTGCAGGGAAGATTTTACTCAGTCTTTGTCATGCTGGGACAGGCTAGGCTTGCTGCAACTGGAATTGACTAACCAAATTCTGGCACGCTCTGCTGAGTGTGCCTGAGCAGGAGATTAGATGAGTGGGTAGCTGCAGTGTTATTGACTCCACCTTGGATAAATCTCCATGCAATAAATAAACTGAGTAAGAAGTGAAGACTTTTAAAGATGCTTTGGAGAAAGTATTTCTAGGGATTTATGGCCATTAATTAAATTTTCATGCAAAAGACTGTGAAAACAAATAAAAGAAGTCTTCTCATATATTCTTACTGAAGAAAAAATGGAAATTTAGGGTTTTGGTTTTTTTTTATCATAAGGTATTCAATTGTCTCCCATTTTATGAGAATTTGATGTGATATTCACAAATGCAATGTTTTAAGATGAAAAAAGCACGTATTTTTTCTTGACTCAGTACTGATTAAATTACAGCTCACAAACCCTCAAACAAATTTTGATACTGTTTACTTGAAGGTAGTCTGGAGAAAATTAGGCAAGAAGTAGTCTTTTGAGCAAGAAGTAAAGCACTGAGCAGCGGCAGCAGCGACAGCTACTCCTAGACAGGAGCTGGGTATTACTTGGTGAAGCCAGCCCCTGGCCCCAAGCAGGACATCCCTGTGCTCACGGCTTTTCACTTTTTCTTCTAGAATCTGCACATACTGATTTCTTAGTCTACATAAAGGACTTCTGGGTTTCAGCCAGCATTTAAAGGTCCTAGCCCTGCTAGCTTCTGTTAGCTGCAATGAAGCTAAACAGGACTGTATTTCTCCATTAGTGATTTTAGTCTTTTGCTACCCTGGTGGCCTACTGATGTGCTGAGAATTATGAAGTGAGGAAGGTTTTGATTTCTTTTAAAGACAATTGTTTTTATAGGAAAGGAATTTTCCAGGAGCAGCTGAAGAGGTCTGTGCTTCAAGGTGGGGGAGCAGAGCAGGAGTCAGGAGAAGGTGCTGTTCCCTGCCCAACACTGTGCTAAGTGATCCTCAACTATCAGCTCCCAGCAATGTGCAAGAAGTGATAACTAGTCCCTAAAAGAAGGCGTTGCTATCTGCTAGAAATAGTTTGGACATCATCTGTAAAGCAGTGTCAGGAGGTAAAACTTGCTCAGTCACGGCAGTTTGGTGCATCGAGTCAGGTTTTGGCAGTCCTATAGCAGTTACACCATGCTGGTGTCCAAAGCAAAACAAAAACCTGAAAAAGCTCTGACTAGAAGAGCAGAGGCTGTTTATCAAAGGTCTGTAAGAAATTGTAGCCTAGTGAAAACTTGGAGAAATCCAGCTTGAACACTTACTCCTTACTGAGATGTTTTTCCCTATTTTCACTGGACAAAATTGAGGATGGGGATTCTTACCGAGCTGGAAAACTGACTTGTGGAAAAAATCCAAGAGCTCGGTTGTCAGGGGCTTTTTCTTGGGAATGAATGCTTGCTGAATAATTGTAAAACATTAAAATATCAACAGCAGGATAATAAATATACTTCAGCTTCTCTCCTCCTTTTCTCTCCTGTTCTCTCCCTCATATATTTTGCTATTCCTACAGGAATTAGTGTTTGCCTATATATAAATACATACACTTTATAGATAATTTAAGATTTTTCAGTCACAATGAATCTTTCTAGTGTGAGCACATCTACAAAACACATGGGGGTGAGCAGGAGGCATACACTTTCAGATATGGCATGTTCAGGCATCAGTACCTGCCTGTATCACATCACTGCAAGCTATAATGCTCAATATAGCATTCTTTTTTCTGTGCCTTGTACCATGCTCTATTGAGATTTTAACCAGAAAAATGCTTAAACCCACCATTTTGTTTTAATCTCCAGCACCCCCGTGGGATTTGGGATACACTTGCCAAACGTAGCTCAAGAAATCTTTGCACCATGTGGAAAAATTTAAAACGGGAAAGGGGAAGTCAGGTCCCTTGGGCAGCTGTGACTAATAATCCACTCAATGAAATAGACACTTCAGAATATTGTGAAAATTCTTCATCCATTGTGGATCATTCCTGTAGTTACTGGGTTTATATTACCTTTGCTTCTGCCTTGAATTTCCCTTTGCTTGAGATCTAGCCAATGGCTTGTGCTTAGACACTGGATTCAGTGTGAATGTGAACTGTAATTTCAGTGTGGAAAAGAGGTTTACAGGAGCGAAGGAGGAATTTGGTCTGTGCCTCCTGTGAATCCAGGTCCCCAAATCCCCTTGATCACTGGGGTAACTGAGTATTCTTGTGAAAGTCTCCTGGGATGCCTGATAACTGGTGGTTAATGATGATGATGCATTGTTCTGGATCACTTCTCATGACCCTTTCATGGATGGTGTTGAGGACGCATTTTTTAATCTCCCTGTGATTTCTGGAGCTGGAGCAGGGTTTCAGGGCTAGATCATTCTGATGGTCTGGAGGATGTTGAGATTGTAGAGTCTGTTTTTTGTAAGGAGGAGAGAGTTGTGTTGTGCTGGTGTAGCCTCAGGGCAGGCTATGTCTTGTCACTGCTGTTTCACAATCACTGCAAAGGACTAAATCTTATTCTTAATCAATAATTATTTTTGATTCTGAAAACTACAAAGAACAGCAAAAAATAAGGTAATAGTACTTCTGTTCATCTACAAAATCTTCCAGGGTGTTTGGTGCGGGGAGCTTGCAACTGAAATCACCATGTCAATTTGATCCCTTTTAATATGTCAAACTTCTTGCCGAAAACAATCTCATTAACCTTAGTTTAGAAGTAGTTTTGGTCTGTTAACTCTTGTATTCTGTATGTACATCCAAAAGCTGTAAGTAGCTTTATTTATTCAATGCAAGGTTTGAGTGTTTTGAATTTCCGTGAGAGGCTCTGTGAATACAGAGTGATTTGGGATATCGACATCTTAACCTGCTAATTTAGTAATTTCATTTCAAAGTCAAGTCATGAAATGGAAAATGAATTGCTGATTCTGAACTACTTGTGTGCTGAAACATTTTTAAAAATCAAAGTATTCTACAATATTTAATATATGAAAATGGGTATTATATGCCTGTATGGAAATGTTACCTGTATTTCACTTTTTTGAAAATAACATATTGATTCCAGTTAATATAACAATTAAATTGTTTTAAGTAAAGTTGTAATAAGTCCTGTCTTTTCTGCAATTAAGAATTTATATGAGTAAACCAATATTTCAGTGTTGTGACCCTGAACAAGTTACAAGTAAGGATTCTGATGGATTGATTTGCCGATTACCCATGCTTCTGTAAACCTTCTCATTGCAGCCAACAGCACACTGAGGATTTCAAATATATTTATCACATTGACCATTTAAACTAATTGACCATGGCTATAGCAATTGAGTTTTGTGAGTATAATGTTCACAACTGGTATTTTTAATCATATGTGGTATGTGGTGAGAGTTTGTTGCTCTACATACCAAAGCTGATGTTTTACCAGTCACTGAGGTAATTTCTTCATAGTCCTGGCACAGAAGCGTAGTAGTGGGACTGTGGACCTTGCAAATACTCTCTTATTCCCTGAAGGTCAGCTGGGACGAGGTGGATGCACAGTGCATCAACACAAGTGCATCTTCATTACTGTTCCTGATATACCTATACCTTATTCCTTGTTTTGTGTTCACTTGCACATTTATGGTGCTTCTTTTGGAGAGGAAGTTTCTTTATTCTTCAAACTTTTGTTGTTTTGTTTTTCTAATTTTGTTGAGTTGCAGTTCTAGGGGAGCTTTTGATGAAAGATATAATATGGATTTTTAAGAGCAGAGTAACAGGATTTTTGGCATGTTAGGGAGCACAAAGGTTATTGTCTTACTTGACTGTAAATGATTGTTTTAAATTTCTAGGGCAATACTGATGAAATTTCTCCAGTAGACTCCAGGAAGATGGCACTGTTTAATTGGTTGTTCTTCAGGAAAACCTTTTGTTTTTAGAATGTCTGTGTAAGTTTGATAGCATTGGAACAGGGGCTTTGGAGACAACTGCTGAGCTTCAGAGCTTTCAGTGTGTTAAAGACTATACAATTTTATTTATTTCATAATCAACCATATTTTGGCATTTTTGGGGGAAAAGAAACAGGTTTTCTTATTGAAAGCTTAGGCTATGAAAATTGCAAATTGAAATAAGTATGCATTTCACTCTTCCTCTTGAATTATGTGAGTTTGTAATCATTTATTTGTATCATAGTTAGTTGCAAATAACTCTTGGTAGTTGTAGAATTGAGGAATGCTTTGGCGCTGTTCCACCCAAGCCCTTGGATGGGGCTCAACAAACAACTGAGTGTTTACTTGAGACACTGCTTCAGATCCACCCCTCTTTTGAGCAAGGGAGGTATATATTACTTTGCTTCATTTTTACTCTTTGCCTGTCTCTGTGGGTATTAAGAGCAGGATTCCACCATCAGGTTCCTGCCTGCATATGGCAGTGTGGTGAAGCACAGGGAAAGCCATTCAAGAGCTCTGCTGGTCTTGTTGCGCAGATGCTTTTCTGAGGCTAATGATTAAGCCCCAGTAGAAAAGGCAATATGCATTTTTTTGTTTGAATACACACTTTATCAATTGAGGCAACGTACTCCAATTCCAGGCATGTATCTAGGAAAACAGTAGGTGTGCAAGAACCCAGAGAAGAGTTCTTAGTGTACTGTAAAGTGCAAGCACAGATATTCAAGGGCAAAGACCTTTCCAGCTGAGCTTCAGACGTCCATTTCAGCACTTAGGGAATATTTTCATTGTAACTGTGTATCACTGTGTTCTGTAAACTTAAATGGGGAAGAAGAAAGCACTGGGGTGTAGCTTTGTGATCACTGTCCTTCAGTATGTAATCACTTCATTTTTGCATGTGCTCTCTTGAAAAGGTGGCAAGTGTACAGTTTAAACGTAACTAGCCACTTCATTATGATTTGGAATTTATATGTAAATTTCTTCTTGGCTTCCAAAATTTCTTGTTCAGTTTCTTCACTGATTTAACACCCTCCTCAATAGTCTCTGTCTGAGTGGAACATGAAACATTGCTTGCCCCCTCCTGACTCAGGCCAAGGAGTAAGAGGCAATAGACAGTGCTGGAGCAGTATATCCACCAGTATGAAATAAATAAATAAATAAAGCTGTTCTAAAATGTTATAAACCTTTCTTTGAGCATTTTCATCTTAGTAAACAGACCACTATATGAAATGAATTGTAATGATACTTCATTTGTTTGTCTGCTCTGTGTTACTCATTAATAGTGTTTAGTGGCCAGTATTTGAAACTTCTCTCCCTCTAAAGCACAGAATTTAAAGCTGTTACTCCAGGCTCATCTGCTGTGCTCCATACATGTTCGGAGCAGCAAGTTGGTGTTTATTAGTGTGGAGTTCCTCTTGCCTTTGGCTCACCATAGTCCTTTGATGCCATAGTGAACACAGTACAGAAGAGTTGCCTAGAACTGAACTTCTGAAGATCTTCACCGTCTTTTTTGCCTCTGCCCATAATCCTGAAGAAGTGGAAAACTCCAACTAATGCAGGCATAATGACCTGAGGCTTATAGCAGCTTTTGCACAAAGCATTTATTTAGGAAGTGGGTATTCTCTCTGGATTGAGAGGTCTTTTTCTGTTCTGTTGTAAAAAGCCAGGTGTATTCACATTCCTCAATTCTATCTATATAAATATTATGGTATCCCCCAGTGGTAGGGAGGAGAGGAGAGATCCAACAGGCAGGAATTGTGCAGCAAGATAAATCAATATTTATTTAATTATTTTACAAACTCTTTTATAGACTTTTTTCTTCATAGTTTAATTGGTCAAAGGATCAGCCACCCCCTGGGGTGATTGGCTAAAATCCTAAAACATCCATTGTCAAAATATTTTTCTACTGTACCATAAACAAAGCTCTGCAAGGTTGCAGGTGTTCGTAGCTTATAGAACTCTGCTACTATCTTCCTTGAGAGAGAGAAGTATCTCATGGCACTGGAAAGAAGCAAGAGAAATTCTTGATAGCAGCAATATTGTATCCACATATAAATACTGTGCAGATGATTGCATTTCACAAGTAAGCTGTATCAGACTCCTCAAACTTGTTTATTTTGCACCTTGGTTTGTTCCAGTAGTACTCTGAGCTGCTTTGCAGCTTTCCTTACATGTTTAAAACTTTCTTAGATTATAGACTTCAGATGCAGGAATTCTACTTTGCTCCATATCTCAGATGTGAACTTAAGAATGAGTTAATTGGCTGATGAGTAGGGGCAGTCTGTCAGATGTGTTTTGATGACATCCTCATGCAGCAAGTAGTGGTATTTAGTTTTAAATTAAGCGGTTGTGTTTTCTCAGCATCCCCCACCTGTTTATATTCTTGGAATGTGTTGCTTGCAGTATTGTACATAGTCTACTATAGCAGTCGTAATTGCTACTAGTGATGAAAATTGATTTGTGCAATCAGAAAACCATTATCTGCATTGTGACTGATAATGCTGCAGTTGCCAATATTTTAGAATTCTTCTGATGGCTGTTTTTTTCAAAATGCTCTGGAGTCATGCAGTCACCAGGATTCCAGTTGCTTTATGCTGAATATTATGTGAGCATTAAAAGAGAAGGAAAAAGCTCTTGGTGGTTCTCTCAAATATATTTTTTTCCAGGGTTTTTAAGGATTCAGTGTTTTGTCAGTCCCCCCTTGCCAATATACTAGATCAGGAGAAGTGCAGTATCCCTTGTTTTACCACAGTGCACAGAGATTTTAATAAGTTTTCTATTCTTTCGCACTATCGGCTGCATTGATAAACCAAGCAGCTTGTTAATAGGAAATGCCAAGCTAGTGACTAACACATCTGGTTATTTAACACCTCATGGGAGATCTGGTAAGCCCATACTTCCCCCAAATGAAGCTCCATCTTCTATATGGAGTCCATTAGGACCTGGGTCTTTTGGTGCTGGTTCCCTCAAGGTTTCTTTTCTTTAAGGCTTAATGTTTCCTTTCACTCTTTTTTTTGGTTTTGTTTTTCCCTCTGGTCTTTTATGAAATTTTTTGTGGACTTACAAGTTTCTTATCTCTTGCTGTTTTCTTATCCTGTTTTCTGTTTCTTTTGAAGGAGCTAAATTCAACCTGCTATTGCCTCTATTTGGTTACTTTCTGCTGTGGGGAAACCAAGAAGCAGAGGGGAATAACAGGAAGAAAGATGATAGCATCATCTAGTAGCAAAGACTTACGAAATATGCTCAGTATTTTTAGGGAAAAGTTTTGTGTTTTTTTTTTTTTTGTTTTGTTTTCTTCATACTGTAAGATCTTATAGTTTTCTGACATTCCTTCAAATGAATATATACTGGTAATATTTTGCTGGGCTGTTGCTAGGATTCAAGTATTAAAAGATGCCTCTGTCCAAATGAAGGTGCAAACGAGATCATATGCCAAAGTCAAGAGTATGGATTTAATACTAAATGTGAGGTACAGGAAGTAGTGGGGGGTGAAGAGAAAGAGAGATTAAGTAGAAAGAGAGTCACCACCACGTGGGTCCTGCAGCATCCTGCTGGCCCTTTTTCTTCTGGTCTTCTCTGTGGTGGGGGTCCTAGAGTGTTCTTATGGAATCACCACTTTTAGAGAGTCCAGGTCCCAGGTTTGCACAGAGTGTAGATGCGTTCCTACAGCTCGAGCTGCATGTGTATAAGGACTTGCTTCCTTTCTCAGTTTGCCATGGTGGGAATTCTTGTATATTGGCACTGATCCTTCCTCATACTTTAAGGAAAATACTTACAAATAAGTATAATTTTCATATAAGCAGTTTTACAAGCAAACAGTTAACGACTAATAAAAAGGTAAGTTGAGCATATGTCAGTAAGGCAGTCAGCAGCATGTAATAGTTAGACCTGGTTTATACAGGTATATTGCTCTCCTCTCTTCATTCTTTTTGGTCAATCTGCCAAGGCTTTGACATTTTCAGCAAGAAAAATTCTGGATGGACAAGGGAAGGTGACTGATTAATTACAGTCACAGTAAATGTACATTTACATGATGTATGTGAGTGGCTATTTAAGGTGAAAGCTCATAAATATCATTAAGTTTCATAATTAAAGGCAATCTCAGTCCATTCTCTTTGCTAATTCATGTGCTGTTAATAATGCCAAAAGTTACTAGCATTTTTAATTTTCCATCACCTAATATTCTAGCGGACTACATATCTACAAAAGTAGTGCTAAGGGTCATTAGAGCTATTCAAGGTATTTACTAACTTAAGAAATGAATAGAATTTATGAAATTCATCCTTCCTAGGCACCTGTGCAGCATAACTATGAATAAAACTGAAGCTTTTTGTTTATGAATTAATTCAGTTCATAGCCAATCAAATCAGAGTAGGATAATGAGAAAATGAAAACATCTTTAAACACCTTCTCCCCACCCCTCCCAGCTTCCTGGGCTTAACTTCAATCCTGGGTTCTCTACCCTGAGCAGGACGAGTGGACTGTTAATGTGGCTATGGTCAGTTCATCACACGTTGACTCTGCTGCTCCTTCCTCCGTAGTGGAAGGACTCCTCACACCCTTCCCCTGCTCCAGCATCGGTTTCCTCCCAGGGGAGATGGTCCTCCGTGGACTTCTCCAGCATGAGTCCTTCCCCCAGGCTGCAGTTTCTCACAAAGTGCTCCCATGTGGGTCTGTTCCACAGGGTGCAGTCCTTCAGGAACAGGATGCTGCAGTGTAGATCCCCCAAGGAGTCATGGGTCCTGCCAGTAAACCTGCTCCAGTGTGGGCTCCTCTCTCCATGGGGCCACAGGTCCTGCTGGGTGAGAGGGGGAGCTTCAGACAAAGTTTATTAGAGGATCCATCCCACTGAGTCACGAGGTGCAGAGAGGGACGCCCTTCGTTTCTGAACTTCTCAGACAGGAGCCTCAGTGAGGCTGGATCTGATCTTAGCCCCAGACTGTCAGCACTTTAAGTAACCTTGTCCTACAGGATTAAAGATGGCAAATCAGATATATTTATATAAAATGAATTATTTATTATGACAAATGATTAGATAAAAGATTTTAATCAGAATTATTTACTACAGGGTAAAAAGCTAAAACTGCTGGTACCATTTAGTATAGTATAGTGCACCATATCAAAGCAATTATATTAAAGCTAGCAAAAAGAAACAATTATTAAATAGAGATTGATGTAACTCACCTCACCAATGCCCATGGGAAGATCTCTTTCACTCAGCCTTGAGGAGTGTCTTTGAAGGGGCATTCCCCCTTCAAGGAAGGAAACTTTGTACACACACTCTAGGAAGGAATATGCTAAAAGAACCTACCATATGAAAGTGGACTGGACTGTTACAGTAGAAGTGATTGACTGCCAGTCATATGTCTTCAGGTTATCTTGGGGACTTATCTGCCAAGTCTTTGCCTCGCTATCAGGATGTTAGTTTGGGATTGGTGAGACAGACTGGTTTTAGCTAAATTCAGTACCAAACCCAGCACATGAGTCTCAGCCCATCACTGATAGCTTGAGAAACAGGGCGTTGTTTGAGTTGTTTGACCACATTCCAAGGGCAAAGATTCCTGCTACATCTGCCAGGAGTGTGGGTTTCCCACAGGGTTACAGCCTCCTTCAGGCATTCATCTCCTGTGACCTGAGGTTCTCCACAGGCTACAGGTGGGTTTCTGCTCCCCCGTGGATCTCCATGGGCTGCAGGGGGACTCACCGTGGTCTGTACCATGGAATGGAGGAAAATCTCTGCTCTGGTGCTGGGGCACTTCCTCCCCCTCCTTCTGCGCTCAGTGTCTGCAGGGCTGTTTCTCTCACATTTTCTTACTCTTCTTCAGCTGCAGTTGTGTGGTTTTATTTCCTCCTTAACTATGTTATTCCAGAGGCACTGCCACCATCGCTGATGGGTTTGGTCCTGTCCAGTGGTGGGTCTGTCTTGGAGCTAGCTGGCTTTGGCTTTGTTGGACAGAGGGGAAGCTTCTGGTGGCTTCTGACAGAAGCCCCTGCTGTAGCTTCCCCCCCTACCAAAACCTTGCCATGCAAACCCAATACAGGGCCCCAGCTGACAGATGTAAAGCAAAGAAAGAGCTAAAATTAGAAGAGGTAAAAATAGAGGTTAGGAAGCTGTCTGATTGATCTTACAAGCAACACATTTATGCTGAATTCTGTCAGTTAGGTTTGCTGTGTTTGTTAGGTCAGACTGTGGCTCAGATTGAGTTCACAGAAAAGCAAAAGGTGTCATGCTGAAAAACATTCATTTAAATTTTCTTTTTAAGTCTATAAAAAATTGACACGTCTTTTAAAATTAGTTTATATGGTCAGGATGTTCAGATTTGTTCCTTGGCAGAAGGACCAGGTCACTGTTTCAGCCTCAAGACAGGAAGACAAATCATTTATGAACTTTGAAGGTAATTTACTTAGAAGCTTATCAGAAATATTTAACTGTGTGATGCAGTTGGTGAAAGGACTTTTGATGTCATAGTGTTGCATCACAAAAATGAATTTTCTAGTGAGTATTTCTGGGGGAATTCCATTCAGTTCCCTCTGTTGCCAGTGAATGCAGAGTTTGTCTGTACCATGGTAGAAAGGCAGGTCCTGTATTTGATTTCCCTTTTTCAGAATTGCCATGTGGACATAGGTGAGGAGTAAGCTTGGGGCTGTACTTTGCAGGATGCTTGCTTCACTGTACAAACGTGTTTGTTCATTAAAGGCTAGACAGCCTGGGCTGCTCTGACTGCCATGGGCTGAAAGCACTTTATGGGTAGTCAGTGATTGTGTGAGTCAGAACATTGTGAGTTCCTGCTCTAGTTCATCCTGTGCTGTTTTTTAATGTCTCTGTTCTCATAATTGATAATACCAATGATACTGAAAACATTCAGAAAACATCTAAATGTAGACAAAGAGCAAGAGATTAGTGCAGAAATCTGATTCACCAACTAAAATACAAATTCTGTTAATTTGCTCTGCTTAAAAAGGAGTTGACATACTTAACTCATTACTACAAATTGATGAGATTAGTTTTTCAGGTGGTAAAGAAAATCTCTTGTATTGTTTGTTCTGAAAGGCATCTGAGAGACAATTCCCTGTATAGTTCATTAGGCATTGCATTTCAAACCCAGTCTTCAGTAGAAATGGTTTTCAGATTTTTACAGATTCTGCAATTTTACAAATTACTAACTGCATTTGAGTGTCAGACACTAAGTGAATTAAACTCCTAGAAGGCTTCTTGGTAGGAACATAAAGAGCATTAAAAAGATTAATAGAGCCTGCGTATATAGAAGTGCTTGGGGTTTTTTTCTGTCACTAAGAGCATTCACAGTAGCATCAAAGTATTCTAGACTTCTGGAAAGATATCCCTTTGTAAGACTGCCTAAAAGATGAATAAATATCACTGCACCTGTTAATAGATGTTTAAAAGAATATTAGAATATAAATTACTGTATAATCCAAGGCTCTGATCTGTCTCAATAAGCAGGTATTGACTTAATACAAGGATCATTTTGTGGCCATCTGAGACCTATATTATTCTAGAGGCTTTCCTTATCTTAAAATCTATGAATATAAGGATGGATTTCTGTGTTAAAGGATGTGGTTTCTGCTTCAGATTTGTAACTTTTTATGTTAGTAAGAGGAATCAGAGATATCTTGTTCAGTTCTGGTTCTTGATAGTCAGAACAAAGGTAATGGCTGACTCAGTAGCCCATTGTTCACATATGGATAATGTCTAGTGAAGTCTTTTCCAGGTTGTGAATGGTATGCCAGTTTTGGAGCAGGTCTGTAAGTCTCTCTGGAGAAATGAGGTAGACCAAGTGACTTTACATGTGGGCAGGGAGTGCCCCTGGCTGGGGTAGAAGACAAGCAGCACTGGTCTGAATTGATCTGCTGAAGCACTTCTAATTGCCAAGTAGAAACTAGGAGGGTGATTCACCTAATCCTTGATGTTCTCTTTTAGTAACTTCCAGAGAAAGGCAAAGTATAGTGTAAGCATTTTAGCCAGCTTGAGTTGTTGTGTAGTGAGTTTTAATTCCTTCTCTAATCTGGTACAGTGACTCCTACTAATCATGCTGTTGTTCGCTGTCTCATTTTAAGTGTGGAGTTAAAATATTATTAATAATAATAATGCTAAAAAAAGACCAATTCTCATAAATATTGTACTTCGTGTGTGAGAAATGCTGCCATAGTCTTTTGGTTTCATGTATTCTGTGTGTCTTCTGGCTACAGCCTGAGCAGCGGGGTCCCAGGAAGAAGAACATGCTGTTTCTTCAGTAGGTAGTGGCAGTAAGACTTTTCCTGGTTGCTGAAGTCACAGAATGAAAGAATGGTTTGGGTTGGAAGGGACCTTAAAGATCATCTAGTTCTAACTCTCCTGCCATGGGCAGGGACACCTTCCACTAGACCAGGTTGCTCAGAGCCCCATCCAGCCTTGCCTTGAACACTTCCAGCCACGGGGAAGCCACAACTTCCCTAGGAAACTTCTTCTAGTAAGTCTGGAAGTATTCCAAAAAAAGGAGAGCATTTTGTAATGATGTGTGCTGTTGGACAAAGATGATTTGGCCATAGTGAAAAATTTATGTTGTAAATAAATTGTTCTGCAGTTCTACAATTTTTTTTTTTAATGTGTATCATCTAGACCTCAAAGCAAACTGCAACTGTGTTCAATGTTCGATGTTATCTCCTGAGTATGCATGAGAGAATAGTGTCAAACACACAGCAAGAAATTGGAATTTTCAAGTTTGCCTTTGTTTGTTTGTTTGTTTGTTTATTCTCCTTTGTGGTGATGTTGAGTAGGACTTGTACCTTCTCCCTCGGCATACTGATGTCTATAAATTACCTTTGGTAGTAAGATGCTTAGCATGTTTGAAGTTGTCTTAATATAGTACTGTCCTCAGAAAGGCACTTTTAGCTCAAGCATTTTTGAGATATTTGAGTCACAAGCTCAATACTAGAATGAAATAGTGTCATAAACAGTATTAAAAAGAATGAGCTACTTGCCCTGCTATGTGTTTCAGTATAAAACAAAACCACACAGCATCTTTCCAGAACCTTTTACTCTTTTCCTGACTCTTAATTGGTAGCTTGAAACATCAGATAGATCTATAGCTGCTAGAGCTATTCCTCTGTTGCCCTCACCATTCAGTGGAAATATTTTCAGTCTGTTTGTGCTCTTAGGCAGCTGTAAAATGCTGAAGATGTTAGCACAGAAGTCTCTTTGCCCATCAACCACTACAGCTGTGATTTTACTGTAATTATAATATATGCACTTTAAGTATGGTATTTGTAAGCAAAGATAATGCATTGCCTATGGGAAAATTGTGTCAAAGGCTGGTGATAAACTACCTCTGTATTGCAGTACCAACAGCCATCTAACTTGTTGAAGGAGCAGGAAATATCCTCTGTAATTCTAGTCATATTTTCCAAGCTGGCTTTAGAGCAGTTTTCTTACTGTAAGGAGCTTCTAAACCAATGAGTCTTCCATAAGTCTAACTGAAGGTATTTCTAGAACACTCATTGCTGGTGAATGCAAGTGTTATTTAAAATAGTGTTATGTAAGTCTTCATGGACTGAATTTTTAAATTGCTGTTTGGCTTTGAATTCTAAAAAGCTATTCCCTGCGTGCTACCTTGACGAGTTACTAAATTGTTATCCAGTATGTTAGACTGTCTAAATTTTGACCTTGTGACTAGTACTAAGCACCTCGTGATCTTTGAGTGTGTTTTTCCTCACAGCAGTCTGTAATCAGGATTTACTTCTGTTCACATGTGCAGGCAAGAGCAGAGGGACATACTGAGTGAATTCCTTAGACTTTGTTTCTGACTTGGGGCTGGAGCAGAGATTTGAGCAGGTTTTCCCACTTGTCATGTGAGTTGCTTCCTTCCTTGACAGTTCTTCCTCTTTCTTATCTAAAGGGCTTTTAGAAAGAGAAACAATATAAAGATGGGGTTAAAAAGAAATTGCAATGTATACATGATGTGATGATGGTACAAGCATTTCTTCTAGTAACTGTAGGCAGGTCAGGTTTCCACTGCTCTGTATCTCTTGCTGGTAACATTATCTTCCTGTTAAGAGGTATTTCCAAAGGTGTTTTCCAGGCCATGCTGTTACATAGAGGGCATCAGATTTCAACAGCTTTGTCAGTTATTTGGCAGTGAACCATACAAACTGTCAGATGTGTGCAGATTACAATTAAAAGCGTAGATATGGATTATGGTGGCTTCTTGAAGGCAAGAAGTGTTTTTGTAAATGTGTTAATCCTTTCCAGTTATAATACTGTATAGCCTTCTTAGCTTTTCATTAATTGACTGCCAGTGTTTTTATGGCGCTATTCCCTGAATTATGCCAGTAAAGTCTGCTCATCACAGTGTCAGTCCAGCAAAACAGAAAAAACCATGGTACTCAAGCTCCATATTAAATTTGACTCTGATTTGGAGAGTCAAATTGCAAAGGTGTAGAAAATGCTACTGCAGTGCTTGAAAAAATCTCAAGGCTCTCGATACAGAGGGACAGCTTCTGTAGTATATATGAAGGAGGGGATAGAGGCTATAACTTATATTTTACAGTTCTGCCTGAAATGTTCTGAACTCTTCCTTTGGAAGAGGATTCTTTGAAGTTCTTCAGGGAAGTCAAACCACGTGAAATTGTGGTGCTTTCTTGTTGTTTGTGAAGCATCCTCATGAATCATCTTTTCTAGGAATGATTTTTAAAAGGCAGTGGGATATATTACATTCTTTAAAATCATCAGGCAATATCTAGTCCCTTGAGGAACAACTGGAATTTTGAAAAATTTTTCGCCATTGCATATCTATTTTGTAAGTTTATTCATCTGTCCTGTCTTGTAGCTTTGAAAGCTATTTAAAATGAAAAATTATATCCTAACACACTATTGGAGCTAAGGCCTTGACTTTATGGCATATTTAAAAGGGGAACTTGAATATAGTTTTCCATTTTTTTAATATGCGATGACAGCCTTTAATTTTACAGAAAGAAGTAGAAAGTATTAGTTTGGACGGTAGCAGGCTGGTTTTTTTCCAAATCAAAATCTTGTTGTATTACAAGTTCTTGTGCAAAAAATATTTTAAAGTTGCTGAATAGTAGTAATACAGCTGTCTCTGAACAAAAATACTGATTTTTTTAGCTGAAAATGGTCTTAAAAAGTAATTAAGATGATTCGTACCAATGGCATGTGTTTCCATGGTCTAGTGGTTAGAGAGGCTATCAAAAACTGTATCAGAAAACTGCCTTTAAAAGAATCAGGATGAGATACATTGGTTTGACTTCCATGATCAGGTCATTAATTTAGGACTAAAGTTAAAAGCAAATTATTTGTTTCTCTGTCACATTAATATAGTAGTGATACATTCCAGGGTTAAATTTCATTTGTGACTTTCTGCTTCCTCTGGAAACTGAAGTTGGAATATATTGCTGATGAGAACTTAAAGTCTTTTAGACATACCTCATGGGTACCTTTTGCTCTTGGGTTCAGGATTTTTTTTATATATCTGTTTCTTTCCCTCTGAATAATGAGGATTAAGGGTTTCTTTTTGTTTTGCTCTGTAATTAGAGGAACAGCACCCCCTGAAAATGTCCCTCTACAAATTCCTATCTTTCATGAGAACTAGGAAAAATCTTTCTGAGGCATTTCATAGGTGTGTCTTTTGGTACTTGTGTGGCACCTGAGGTTTCCCTTTGTAAATTTTTGCTAAGTGCTTTAGTGTTTGGCAGCAGGGTTGTTACGAAGTGCCTGCCTGCGCCTCCCATTCTTGCATTAGTTGAATTTTGATCCTATCTAGATTTTGTTTTCAAGCAATTGAATTGTTTCTACATAGTAAAAGATGAAGATGTTGTTCGTGTAGTGACACTTCTGACATGGTACTGCTTATAAATATTCTTGCTCTGGATGTGATATTCACTGTTTTGGTGGTATCAGAGTTTAAATAAAAATTGCAGCCAGTTGCCTCAGATATTCTGTACTTTAATCTCAGTTACTTGAAACCATACTTGGAGTAGGTGTTCTAATTTCTCACTTTACCCAGTACTTACATGTATATATACATATATATATAATCAGACAATAAAAAAGCTGCAGTGGTTAATCCTGACATTATTTTTGTGTACTGGTAGGTGATTTCTTGTTGATGTTAAAAGCCCTAGCACTTTGAAATGTTTTATTTCTTCTGTGATTGTGACCTTGCCTGTTTAAATTCAGCTCCATTTGAAAAGAATGCACAACCATCAGTCTACAGGATAGCACTTAGTAGAAATAAAGAGAAAACATAGTTGTCAAGCAAGTGGCTTGATGCAAATGCATTTAGTTGAAGGTGTTGCTGTGGCCTCCAGTCATCCAAATGTTGTCCTGAATAATTTTTGAACAAATTAGACTGTTTTTTGCATATGCCCTCATGGCAGCTTCATTAATTATAACTACACTAAAATAGTTGTATGCTGGTAGGAGTTTTTAATTTAGTTTTCTTATATGACGTGTTAATGAAAAACCTACTCTGTAGTATATTTATTGGAGTGTTGCAGCATTATAAATTAAATAATGCTTCAACCGATTCTTGTAGCTAGCTCTTCAGTGAGACACACTGGGCTTCCTGGCAGAGAAGCTTGAACCTGACACCACCTGAGCAGTAAATTGACTAGGTCGCGTGGTGGCTGACTAAGGATTAAGATTTCTTAAGATAAAGTAAAATATCATTCTACCTTAGATACATTTTTTGAGTCTTAAATCACATACCATTTAATAGGGGTGATTTAATTTAAATTTAATTTTAATTAGTGTGCAGCTAGAAGCATTTGAAGAACAAAAGAGCACAGGTCTCCTGTGTACAAGGTGCTTTCAGAGAAAGAATGGTTGGAAGCACAGTCTGTCTCAGATATTTCAGATGGGTTTTGTAATTTGAATTTATAGTTTTCTTTCCATGTCTCTGCAAGGAGACTAAATGAAAAAAGCAACCTTGTGACTTTCTTTTTTTTAAATTTCAGCACATTTGTACTAGCCCATCGTATCTGTCAGATTTCACATTGATTTCTAGGACTATACTCACTATTTTCTTTCAACAAGTCAGCGTAAACATTGTCTCCATTAAAGTGGCACCTTTATTTTATGGAACTGGCCTATCTGCTTAGAAAAAAAGTGCTAAACTTAAAACAGCGTGTGACAAAGCCATGAGGAATTTGTTCGATCTTAAAGATGCCTACAAGTATTTAAAGATGCCTACAACTGAATAAGTGCATGCTCTACGAATTAACATTTATAATTAGGATTTATTGTAAAAGCCAATAATTATTCAGGTAATCCACTAAGAACAATTGAGCCTAGTCTTCTTTTGAGCATCATTGAGGATTAAAGTACAGACAACAATTTTTTTGAATTGTACACACAAAACAACACTACCTGAATAATCACAGAGCAAAACCAAGTAGATTGTAGATTCTCTCTGAGCAATAATGTGGTCAGTTTGATATATCCACAAATATGAGTACTTGGTCTTCACTTGATTTTAGAAGTTTAGATTGGAAATTTGATGATTTGTGTGTAATATCTGATAGCTGATATGCCTGTTTTAGCACTTAAAACCAGCAGATTAAAGCAAATATGCCTGTTTCCCCTGAACCAATCATAACTGGAAATCAGCTGCTTTCTGCTCATGACTTACATAGTGAATGTTGATTACTGATGGAAAGATGTCAGTTCATTTAATTAAGAGTGAGTTGGTAGATACTGAGCTAATCTTCTTACATAAGATTGCTGCTGACCATCTCCATAGGAGTGCTGTGCCGTGCAGTAGTGTTAAGAAAGCTCACCTGTTCCTGAAGGTAACTGAAGTGGTTATTGCATATTCTTCTGTATTGGTCCATAGGGGATCCCATCCTACTGTGGTTCTGGGCAATCTCAGATAGGGTACAACTTTCTATGAAAAGATATTTTGTTTGTTGAAAATTATGCTTATCTCTGGTTGGAAGTACTCTTGGAGAAGTGGGCATGCTGATTCCAATTGGAATGGACAATAAACTTAGTTTTGTTCCTTACGTGTGAGCTCATGTACCTAACCAGTCTTTCAGCCCTTCCAGTGTAGCCTACTGGATTTTCTTTTGTATACTTTCATTAAATACAACTACCTGACTGTAGGAAAACATCAAATTGGTGTAGCTATGCAGACATTCTCTAAATACCTGAAATATGATGTAGTAAATCACTGCTCTTATTAACAGACTAAACAGAAAGTAGTTGAGTTTAAAAGAAGACCAGGTAATTAAAAGCAATAAAGAAATCTTGAAAATGTCAGATGCCAACATTATTATTGTTAAATGGGCAAGCAAATTAGTAATGATAATTCTGGAGAGGTTAGTGAAATTTTCATTAAAGCTACAAAAGCATGAAAGGGGTCAGTTTATGTGCAGCTCACTTTTTCTTAGCCAGTTAATTTTGTTTAACATCAGAAAAATTCTTCTGGTCAGTGTACAGAGGGAATGTCAGGCTTCCATATGGCATCTGTGAGGAACTAGTCTGCTGTTCATAGACTGTCATTTTTGGAATAGTGTGGACCTCTCTTGACCCTCTCTCTAATGCCTGGTACAATTCTAGCAATCCCAGCTTGTGCATGCATTGAACAATTCCATTTAATTCTCTGTTTTTGAAAATGAGAAGAGCAATGGGCATTAAGTCTCTTTCACAAACATGTATGACCTGCTGAAAAAGCATATCACAGAATGGCCTAAATTGGATGAGCCCCATCAAGATAATCCAGTTCCACCCCCCCTGCCATGGACAGGACACCTTTCACTAGACCAGGTTGCTCAGAGCCCCATCCAGCCTGGCCTTGAACACTTCCAGGGATGAGGCATCCACAGCTTCTCTGTGAAGTTCGTTCCAGTGCATCACCACCCTCACAGGAAGGATTTTTTTCCTAATACCTAATCTAAATCTGCCCTCTTTCAGTTTGAAGTCATTCTTCCTTGTCCTGCATGCTCTTGTCAAAAGACCCTCTCCAGCTCTTGTAGGCCCCCTTCAGGTACTGAAAGGCTGCAGAGGTTTATCCAAAGCCTTCTTTTATCCAGGCTGAACAATCCCAATTCTCTCAGCCTTTCCTTATAGTAGAGGTTCTCCATCCCTCTGATCATCTCAGTGCCCCTCCTCTGGACTCGCTCCAACAGCTCCATGTCCTCCCTGTGCTGGGACCCCAGAGCTGGATGCAGCCCTGCAGGTGGGGTCTCACCAGAGCAGAGCAGAGGGGCAGAATCCCCTCTCTGGCCCTGCTGCCCACGCTGCTTTGGATGCAGCCCAGGACACCTCTGGCTTTCTGGGCTGTGAGTGCACATTGTGAAGGAATGCAAATACATATATAATAATCTTCTCTCAAATATATATATATGTATACACACACACACATGCACATAGGTATATATGTGTATATATATGAGTTGCAATATGAATAGGGTACAGGGAGTTGAACATATACATGATATAACAGTGTATAACAGTGCTTAAATCACCATTTCAGAAAAATTAAAAAATCAGAATCCTCTCAGTGTTGCAAAGGTTCCAGAATTAACTGCTGTCAACTGTATTTTGTACAAATGTGCTATGATGACTCTTATTTTTTCCTGTAAAATGGCAGTATTGCCCATCTGTGTAATTACTCTCTTTAGGCCATTCATTTAACTCTTTTATACCTTTTGGGGAAAGCAGGGCTTTAAGACTGAAACCTCTTCAGACTTATTACAACATATGCAATACATTGATTCTTGCCATTCTACCTATTTTGGAAAGAAAATAAGAGTCATAAATAAGGTACCTGCAAGTGGAACATTTTGGGAAACTTCCATTTCAGGTTTTTCTTTATTCTGCCTCATTTTAATGAGCCACATTTGTTCAAATTCAGAGGTGTCAGTGGTGCAGCAGCAAGAACATTTTGGTGCAGCAGTTCTTGTATGTCATGTAGTCACTGACTGTATTTAGCATGCAGGAGGTTTATTCTTTTTCACTTCTCATTCTTTCCAAAACTATGGTATATAATTTGGTGCATCTTCATTTTCAAATAAGTATTCTTTAACACTGGGAAAGTGGCTGCAGCCGTGCATTATGCAAGCCATATCAAAAGCATTGAATAGATGGAAAAGGCAAGGAGGAATAGGAAAAGAAGAACAAATTTGACAAACTGCTTGTCCAAAACTCTCTCCAGGAAGATTCTATATTGGAATTCTAAATATTTCACATTTGCAAAATAAAATTAATGGATCTTCAAAATACAGTACATCGCATGTCTGTGATAAACTGCATTTAATGTTTTAGCAATGAAACACAAACAGCAAAGCTAGAACTAAAATAGCTTTCCAATATTTGCATTTCTTCTTATGTTAGTTGTTTTGTGGTAGTTCTCAATTTATCAGAACACATCTTTAAAGCATTTTACTTGCTTTTTATGCTGTTTATGCATATCCAGCATTTTGTCAGCATGTGTTTACAGTCTGTTTGTTATAGGAAATATATAGTCAAGAAATACTATGAGAAGTTTGACTCATCCTTCGGATTATTTTCTGCACAAAATCTTGGCTTCTTGAAAACTTGTAATAAGTGCTGTATATTTTGTTTGTCTGTGATTGTCATGTTCAAGATGTTTGTTTGCCCAACTTAATACACACAAAAAGTTTTGCGATTTCTTTGTACCAATACATGATTATGCCCAACATACTGGTCTGAAAAGCGAGAGGTGTTATATATGTTGAAAAGCGCATGCAAAATCAGATCAGAATTTTCTTCTAGTACAGATTGCTTCAGAGATATATAAAAAAAAGACAGTTTCAAGCACCATTTGTGCTGAATTAGCATCAAAACTTTAAGAGGTGCTGCATTCTACCTGTCTGAATTTCAGGAAATGCGCTGACATTGCTCAGAGAAATCTGAAGTTCTTAGTTTCTTCTCTTGGGTAACTAAGTAGGTTTCTCTCCAGCAGGAAAACAGCTTTCTGCTATTCTGATAAATCTGTTTTTCCAAGAGACAGTTACTTTCAGCTTCTGCTTAATATGTTAGTCAGTAAATCTGTGTGTGTGCATTTGATTGACGTCAAAGGAGTGATGCAGAATTTGTAAATACAAATGTGCTGATTCCAAGGAATTTTAGTTTGGACTTTTCTTAAAAGGTGGTTATTCAGGTCAAAATGTGAATAACATTTTGTTAATAACTAATAATAGTTAATAATAGTTATTAATAACAACTATTTCTTGGAAATGTAGAGGGAGTAACCTTTGAAGAAAAGCATTACGATGGTAAAAAAACCAGAACAAACCAACTACAACCCCACCCCTCTTTTGTGTCACTGTGTCAGTACATCATTCTCATAGGTTTCCTGAAGCACAAAATACTGAATCCTTTAAGCTGTGCTTCCCTTGTTAGAGAAGTATTTGGTTTTGGTAATGTGTTGTCTGAGTTAATTCTAGTTTCATGCCTTGCTTGAGACTAATTTGAAGCGGTTCATTTTATGAGCAGAATATTTAGAGGGTCAATATAAATTTGCCGCAAAACCCAGCAGTATTTTGTTGGATGAGTGGTTAGTCTGATGTATTAGAGAGGTCCAAGAATGTTTTTGGTTTTAGTTTTTGATAATTTATTGCCCGGGGGGAAAAAAAAACTACAAATGATCCATTCCCTCTGTCACCCATTGATCTCATTTATCAGCTTGTTGTCACTGGAAGTAGTATTTGGGGTGCTAAAATGAATTGCCAGCAAGGTGCTGAAGCTCTCAAAGAAACTGATCACCTTCAGCAGTGGTGCCTCTTCATCACAACTGTGCAGAGGAGTTATGGAACAGTGACTTGAATGATGCCTTTAAGAAAAGGCATCTACAAATTACTTCTTTATCTTTTTTTACTTATTCATAATGTTTAAAACAGGATTCTGTACTTATTTAATAAAAATAGACTTAATACAAAAGCAAGTTTAATTAAAACTCATAACTGGAGATGTCAGAATGCTTATCATAGGTCTGAATATACTTCTTTCTAAATTTAGTTATATAGTCTGAATTTCATGATGGATATTATGTACTCAGTGCTTTGGGAAGTCATGCATAATGTAACAAGGATATTCAGTTAACAGTACCTCTAGCAAATGTTCTCTGTGCTAATGTTGTATGCCAAGTACAATGTGATATAACAAATTATTTATTTATTTTCAATAGTTCATTAAATTTTATCCTCAAAATTATGTGAATCTGCAAGAACTTTAAAAGGAAGAGCAAGCCATTTAAGATACATGTGTGAGGAGATAGGTTTGTGCATGCAATCAAATCATAACTGGATTTTATAATCAGGTTGCTCTGCTGAGGCAGAAATAATTTTAGCGACTCCATAAAGCTGAAATCCTACACTTGAATGTGGCAAAGACTTGTAGTCCTGAAGAAAGCAAAAGTACTACTTTAAAAATAAAATGTTCCCCTTGCAAAGACATGTGACTGTGCAAAGAGGACCAGGCACTTAGGGCCCACCATTTCTCAGTGGAGAAATACTTCAGTGTCTCTGAAATCAGTTTAAAACTCACAGTTCTTTTGTTTCTTTTTTTTAGCATAACAGATGCAAAAGGTTTCTAAGGAAAAAAAAGTATTGGTTTTCATATTAGGTCAAGAATTGAAGAACTACACAAATCTACATCCTCCACCGCAGGTAGTGGAGAAAGTAGCATTTGAATATAATTTCTGTGTGTGGGCTGTGTTACAGTTGCTCCCTTCAGATTTTTGTCAAGGTTGAAATACTAAAGACCAATGGCTGCTAATTGATCCTTGAAGATGAGTCTCAAGGAGGAATTTACGTGGCCACAGGAAACCCTGTGTGACCCTCGGGCAGTTTAGGAAGTACTAAGCATAAGAAGTTTAAGCACTTGTTTCTGCCAGAGGGAAAACACCCCAGCAGGGCAATATGTGGCAGTGTGTTTACTCTTGAGCCAGTGGATGCTGTTTTCCGTTTGCTGTTCCTGTCCCCAGTACTTACTAATGGGTGGCAAGTGGGAATTGTAAGGAGATTGTGTAACACCAGAAAGTCAGGGGAGCAATTGAGCTGTTTGCACTGGAGTTCAGAATGAGCAGTAGTTAGGCTAAAATCACTTATCCTGACAGCCTTCTAAGCATGTTATGATTTATTTTCAAATCAATGAGATTAATATTTATCCTTGTCTCCCTTTTCTTCACATATTCTATATATGTTGCAAATATTTGGGGGAATGGGGAAAAACCATCTCATATTTAGTAATAACATGATAGATAAAAATCATCAGCTCAATAACAATTACAAAAAAGTTTTTAAAATACATATTTTAATTTTTTAGATACGTTCTTTTATTTTTGAGAATTTAAAACTGGTGGATAAAATGAAGATATTAAGGAATGACCTATGAAAAAATTTAAAGAAAGAAATTTAAAGAAAAATCTAAAAAATGATTCAAGAAATAAAGTTTCTGATTAAGTTTCAGATAGAGATGTAATTTAGAGAACAATCATTAACAGGGAAAATTAGCTACTTTTTATAACAAGTTGTATCCTTTCCTGGTTCTGAAATACTTTATTTGTTTGATATATTTGATAAGTTAAATTCAAGGTGCCATTCAAAGTTGAAAAACATGTTAGGATTTGAGGAACTGGTTATCTTTGTTTATTCCAACCATCCTCTTTCAGCCTGTGAATGTAAATTGGGTTTGAGTCTTTTAGCCATACCAAAATCTCCTAAGAGATAGGATTCTTAGAAATAGTAAATTTTGTTAGCAGCAGAGAATGTATACGTAAATGTTAAACTTACAATACAGCATCTGCTTGGATCAACTTAATTTTACCTCCATGTATCTGCTGTATTTAAGATGGTCCTATTTAATTAGTAACTTTTTAATAATATGCATATGATATATGTATTTTAGAAAATAATTAAAATTCTGGTTGAAATCAGTTTCAATTTCAGATGGAATAGGAGTCAGCTTGACACTAACCATGATTAAAAAATGAATAGTCATCACTAGGCAACTAAGTGATGGCTCTTTCATAATTTGCTAATGGAAAAGGAAAAACTAGGACTTTAAATAATTAGCATAAAACAGTGCATACACATTTTGTGTAAAGTCCAGTGTAAAACAACTGTGCCTCAGAATACTGGCATTAAAAAACAAAAGTAGCAGTGATTACATGTGGAACATACTGTGGGAATTAAAAGTTTCCTGATTTTAATGGTGTTTATAATTAGTGATTCAAATCACTGATTTAAATGGATGCCCCCAGATGTTGCTCTCTCTGATTCCTTGAGAAATGGATGTAAAATAGCATTGCTTTAGTACAGTATGAAGAGTGCAAGTTTGTACCTGCCTGTGCAATGTTAATGACATTATGTCCAACCATACCTAAGTTTGATCATTCAGACAGTTTTACCAAAATGTAATTTTCAGGGAGTTAGATAGAGCCATGTTTCACAAAAGCTGTTCCCACAAGAGCTGAATGCCAAGGTAATCAATCATACAGCGTACTGCATCCTGTTGTTATGGATATAATACATTATTTATGCAGTATAAAGATTTTTTAGATGTTGTTGAAATGAACAGGCAAGCGAATGAACAACTCTAGGTTATAATAAGTTACATGAGCTGAAAATTGCCATTTCCTAGGTTAAAATTTGTATAGATGCCTTCAATGCTTACAGCAAGTTAGAAACTGATTTGCTGCAAGTGTGGACTTGAAGGGAGCAGCAAGGATTCGGTTAGAAGTCTGTAGTACATTAATTAGCATCTACAGATGAGTATTTGTATACCACTTGTATTTCTTACTGAATCCAAAAGTTGTTACTCAGTTACTGGAAATAAGGTAAAACATTTTGGCAGCAGTACAAAGCCCAAAGACTGTTTGAGATAGCGCAGTTTAGATTCTTTAGTGAGCCATTGCATAGGCTATAATTAGGCACAGATTTAGGCTTTTGATGGAAAATTGTCTCAGCTTTCAACTTTCCCCTCATTGCATTGTTCCAAACATTTTGGTTTTGCTGAGAATGAGATAGTCATCTTCACTGGATTAGTTTAATAAACTGTGGTATTTGTACGAGAAGCCCTAAAAACTGATAGAAACCAGAACAGCAGTGGAAAAAATAATGGCTTCCATGAAATGAGGGTAACCTGCTTCCCTTCTTGCTGTCAGATCTTTTGGTTGGTTTGAAGGAAAATTTGCAGTCATACCTGTAAAGGGATTTTCAAATTGTGATCATTAGCACTCCCTGGCTGATGAGTTCTGGAGCTGAGAGATTTCCAGGGTTATTGGCACAGTGCTACTGTTACTTACCATGCCTTGATGTATTTTATTACTGTTACCTACACAATTTTTGAGCCCATGTAAACTCCTGTATAGTTTGGTGAAACATTCATTGCTTTGGCAAAGAAAAGAGGTGCCTTTGTGCATTCCACCATGCATTCGTTCTCTAGTCTGTTGTTGTTGATTTCATTCTTGTATATCTGGGACTGTTATTCCTCTTGGCTGTTCTTCTACATCCTTTGCAGCCAGCTCCTGTACTCCTGTGCCATTCTCATGCCTTCTTACTCTCCCCATTTCCTTCTCTCTCCCATTTTTAAAGTAGCTTCAGACAGCTCTTATCTCCCCCTTGGTTCCCTTTGTCATCACTGTCATCTCCATCAGATCTTCTCTTGGTAGTCTTCCTCTCTTAGGCCCTCTCACTTTTGCCTTACAATTCTTCCGTTTGTCTTTGATTCCCACTTCCACATTGGTGTTTTGTACTTTTTGAGCTGCCACATTTCTTCATGGCCTTCATTTGCAATGTAGACATGTTTCAGTTCTACTCAATAAACAATTATCAGACTTCCTCTTGCCTGTTGGTCATTCACTTGGCCTTTCCATATCCACTTCAATTTTTGGGGGTTTGCAAATGTGACGACACTCTGTTCTGGTGTCTCTCTTCTCTACTAGCTCCTTCTTTGTAATTTCTGGAATCTTAAAATCTTCAGTCTCCTTCTGCGATAATTTTTTACACAGCCTTTTGCTTTTTCCCCTTTTCTTCTTCATGGAGAAAAATACAAATTCATGTCTGTACTGATGAATCTTATTTCAGTCTCTCTACTCCAGCTGTACCTTTCTGCCTAAAGTAAAATCTTAGCTGATGGATTTCATGGGTTAGGCAATACTCAAGAAAAAAGTTCAACCTTCTTTGCTACCTTCTTTCACAGTCACTCTGGGTATCACCAGATGCCTCTCACTTTAGCCTATGCCTTAGTACTGCCATGGTCACCTTCTGGTGCTTATCTAAATCCTTCCTAATTCTCCATTTGTCCTTTCATTTACCACAGATGATAAATGTGCTCTCTCCATCCTGATGGTTCTCCTGTAGGTTCTCCCTGTACTAGCATTGCCGAAGCCTGCTGCACATATATTATTACATTTTACTCAATTCCTTGAGTAACACTAACTCAACAATTATTCTTAACTTGGATTGGATTCTTTGCTTTGAAGTTGCTTTACATTATTTTAGACCTGAAAATTTGTGTTTCTTTCAATTAGTTGGCCTAAAAGATCTTGCCTCACATAAATCTTTCATGTTCTTCGTACTTGTCATTTCTAAGACATGCCTGTCATATTTGTCATGTAGATACAATTGTTATCAGGTGATATAATTTTCTATCTGCTGGTGGATGGCTGCCCATCTACCTCAGAATCGTATTCAGTTTCCTCATCCAGGTTCCCCTCTGCAGCAACGCTTGTGGAAATACCAGAGAGCAGGTCTCTGTGCTGTGTCATGCTGGTTGCTCAATCTTCCCCAGGCAGCTTGTCTCCTTGTCATTCATCAGTCTGGATTCATCTGTTCTCTTGTGGCTTCTACTTAGCCCTTATGCTTTTTGTGCCAGGAGTTGTCTTTTGCAAAATTTTGTAGAAAGGGATTCATGGCAAGAAGGTGAATTCAACAACAATAAAAACAATTAATAATAAATGATCCTGCAATTCTGCAGCATCAGCCAGGTGCTTTCTGATTTACTGGTTATTTGTTTGGAAATTTGAACAAGTATGAAACTATTGCAGCTGCTACTTCGGTCTGGAACAAAGGCTCACAAGGTCTTGTTCTCACAGCAAGCAATTAAGTTAGTGCCATGAGCAGCGATGTCTCTTCTGTGTTTCTTTTCCTCACTTCATGTAGAACCACCAGAAGGACTTAAAATAACTTTCACTGCCTGGAATTAATTTGATTCATATTTTTCTCCTGTAAGAATGCTGTTTTATATGCGTATTTTGTACAAGCATTTAGAGTACGTGACTTAAGCAGTACAGTGAAAACATAAAGATCGTGTCATTGGACAAGCACTTAATGCCAGTGTAGCTCTTCGTTGTGTACTGAATACAAATCAGTTGTTTCAAGAAAAGAGCAGAACTAACCAGTTCACAGAATTATGTGACTTAAAAGGTTTCCTTTCTGATTATTTCATGTCAGTGCTGCTGTCGATCTGTTCCTTCTTGAAAAATGCCTGTCACTAAGCGAAGAGTGGTCTCTGCCTGCAGCCTCCGCTGAGAGTGGTGCTGGTGGTGGTGGGACACTGCTGTGTCACTGCAGGGGGTGCAGCTCCCTGAGGCTTCTGCAAAAGTGCCAGAAAGTGATACAGAGAAGGTTCTCTCATGTAGGCACGGTCTCTGTGGACATATGCTGAGATTCCCTGGAGAAAACGGATGTGTTGAAATGTTTGAACACAGACACTGCTTTGGAGAATTACTTTCTGTGTTGGAACTGACAGACATGACTGCTGTGAACCTGAAAGTGGACAGAAAGGAGGAGTGTAAAGACAGTCCAAGGGTTATGTGTTGAGAATATAAGTTCAAAAACATTGTTCTGCACTGTAGTGTTCTGGTTGGGGTTTTTTTGTTCTTTTGGTTTGGTTTCTTTTTGACAGGACCATAGACTTTTGGACAAGTATGCTTGCGTGTTTAATTCTCTCAGACTTTTTTAGTAATTTCTTTTTACCCTGCTGCTTTCCAGAATTTAATGTATTTCAGCATGTATTTTGCTTGTAGTGCTACACACCTAGTAACTTAGTTTCCTTTCTGTTGTATTTTCATGAATTACATTTAAGGTAACAGTACAGTTGTTTTATCCTGATACTCGTCTTCCCTATTGCTAAAATCACGTTGATAATTGTGGCTAATAACAACTTGGAAGAAGCTTATCTTTACAATAAGTATTCTACGTGGGTCCTAGAAGAACAAATTAGAAAAGGAGAAGCTTAAGGTCTAGTTCTGAGACATATTCATTGTAATTGAAATGCAAATACATTAAAGCAAAAGGTCTTTGAGTAGATTTAGAACTCACCAATTTCAATGAGTTTTGTGTTTTCAGTGCTTCTGAACCGTGCTTGTGGCAGGAGCCATTTCCAGCACAAATTGCTTTGCTATAGTTACACAGAAATTTGAATGTCAGAATATATGTATCAGTGTCTGCTAGTTTGGAACACAGGCTTATCCATTCACTGACTATAAAATGTGGGGCATTTAGGAATGCCAAGAAAGAAAATTAAGTATTCTCATGTGCCTTATGTGAGAGCTCTGGTAAAAGTAAGATTCTGCTGGCTAAACTAGGCAGGCTGTATTATTTAAGATCTTGGATGGCTTAAAAAGAAATAAAGAATGACTGGATGAAATTGAACCTTGGTGTGACTGCTAGTGATTGGGAATGGTGAATAGTTGAAGATGAAGCTAAGAGTTACCTGTCCCTTCTAGTGAAAACCAGGAATTAAATTCTCTGAAGTGGTGTGGAAAGCAGGAGCTGTTACCGACTCCTTCCAGAGCCCAGAGATCAGTGAGATTGTCTTAGTGCAAGGACTGTGTCTGGCTGACTAACCTGGGACCGTGGTTTCCCCAGTTCTTGGCTGCCAGCCTTTCTGGCCAGAGCCATGGAACACTGATGCACCTTCGATGGTATGGAGGGTAGCTGTGAGTTTTGGCATGGCTTGGACAGCTCTGTGTGTGTCAGAGCAGCATGTAGTTTGCTCCACTGGCTCCCAGTCAGTTTTCAGTATAGGCTAGGGCTTTTGTCTTGATCTTCAAAGCAACTGTTGGATCAAACACCCTAGCAACATCAAAGGCTGTATTTCATTTTTGAACTGTCAGAATAGCTGTATTCCTCTGGGGCAATGTAGATGATGAAATACCAGAGCAATCATTCATCAGCTGGGGACATTGTGGTGGGTTGGGGGTACAAGCTATCAAAAAAACCCAAACCTGCGAGGTGATCAGGAGAATCCAGAGTAAAATGTTTTAAAGGAGCTGCTGTAAAACCTCTCTGTGTATATAAATGGGTTCCATCATAAACATGATACAACTTCTGTTTTCATCTGAAAAATTATTGTCAAAAAGAGGAAAATTAAGAAAATTGGAATGCTGTCAGATCTTACAAGGTATTTTATTTTTAAATACCCTTTTATATGAGCCATAATATGCTAAACTTTTTAAAGTTGTGTACCTGTGTTGGGTAACCTCCCAGCAGTATTTAGAACTTACCTTTTCTTGGCATTACAATCACAAGCACCACTTACTGGGAGAGGTCATAGTAGCAAAAACTGGTGGGTGACACAGCTCAAAAAGGACTGAATATTGTGTAAGTGTGGCTCCTGATGGACTCAAATTAAGTGTGATCAAATTCTAAACTAACCTTAAAAGTTTTGTTTCCAGCTAATTGGAAATATTCCCCCACTGTGCTTTGTAAAGCACTATGGACAGAACTGATTGTGCCTAAGAAATTATTTCTCCCCTCTCAACCTGGTTGAGAAACTGATAAATTGCTTAAAGGATTGAACATAAAAAGTGCAACTCTAGACAATTTAGTTGGAGGAAAAAACCCTATTACATTAGATATAAATTCAGTACCATAATAAATATATATTTTAGAAATGAAATCTTGGTAAGTACAACTTTTTTTAATGTATGTTCAGGTTTTCACAGTATTTTTTTTCAGTTCTCCCTTTTTTTCCCTTCTGATGGTAGTCAGATAATTACCACCTGAGTGCCTAATGCCTGGTAGAAATGAGACATCATTCTGTTTTTTGGAACATTTGAGTCCCTTGAGTGTCTGAGGTACATCAGTTTCTTCATTTTAAGTTTCTCTTAGCCTGCCTAACTCATTTACTTGAGCTCCACCAGCCATTCAGACCTCTTTAGGAGGAGAGGAAGATGTCATTATGTCTTGTAGCAAAGACAGAAGTTGAATTAGAGGTATTCTGTTGATCAACATGGCAAAAGCTCTAGAGGAGCCTGCCACGTCTTTGTCAGTAGGTGTATATTTTCAAAATGACTGCAGTAAGGTCAAATGTGATTGTTGTTGACTTGGTACAATGTGGAATGTTGAAGGCAAGAAGGTTTCCAAAAGTTCCAGCACAGAAATTTTGCTGAATTTTTCTAAAATGTTGAGTTTGCATAAGAAGAATCTCTTTATGCCTCAGAGGGAGGCTGTGTGAATGCAAAAATTTGCATTCAGTGTCATGTTCAAACTGAAAGTACTTGTATGGGTTTCTGTGGAACTGGAATTCAAAGCACAAGGGCTGGTGTGGTACAAAGAGAGAGCCTGTCATCCCTGAGCAGAGTGAAAAGATGATTGCCACCAAATCCAGTTCTCCTGGCCAGCCTGATTTGATGTCTTCAATGTCAAGCGTGGCATGTTTCCTTCCACAGTTGAACTTTACAGTAAATACACACTCCAAAGTATAGACATAAAGTACAGGCCGTCAAAATCTGTTCTTCTAATCTCTTTGGATGGCAATTGCCTTAGGACAAGTCTAATCCTGAGTCTGTAAATTGCATCCTATTTGTATGTGAAGAATTTTTACACGTGTCATTTTGAACTATGATTTTACTTCTTTTCTCCAGCTCTTGTGGTGAGTAATGTGAAGTCACAAGATTTCTTCTTCCTGACTGGCTGATATAAATTTGAAGTGAGAGAGGAAAAATAATGAGTTTCTGTTCTTCAGCTTTGGATGATAAATGTTCCTGCTCAGGTTCTTAATACTTTCAGGGTCTTAGAAATATTTTAATGAATATGTAAGCAGTGATACTTATAAGAAATACAACCTCATGATTCCTGATGAATGAAAGAGGCATCTTTGCCAATTATTTCTTTTGCTATAGCAAGCGTTATGTTTAACACTTCTCTGCGTATTTTCTCCTGGAAAAAATTAATATGAATATGTAATGAAAGTGAAGGTTTGGTCTGTGTGTCATAATGGAGAGTATGAATGAATAGCCCAAGTCTTAAAAGATGACTGCCAGGAGATGTTAGTATTACAAACTCTGTTGCATGGTGTCACTCGTACATATTAAAAAATACATTGTTCCATACAACAGCTTTGAATGCTACTTCTCTTTTTCTCTTCTTTTTAAATATAAGATTGGTATGTACTAGCTGTATTGAAAGAATAGGTGCAATTGGAAGGACAAGTAAAGAGCAAATATTTAATGTTGTGAGAAATTAAAATAAGCTATAATTTAATGCAGAATGATTTTCAAATAAGAAAATTCATTAGCAGAAAGGTGACCTTCAAAATGTTTTCTGTGGAGTTAGTAATGCTCTGTAATATTGTACTAAGAGATGAGCTTGAAGATGGTTTTTTTGTAAGCAAAAACCCTGCAGAACCAAAACCAACTTTCTTGTGAAGTGCTACCTGAAGTTACTGAGAACCAACATGCTTTTCTGTCAGTGTTGTCACCTTAGGAAACTTATAGTGTTGAAGAGTCTGATGATGCTTTTAGTCATTTTATACACCCAGCTATATAATTACCTTTACTGGTATTTAAAGTAGTAAAGAACAAAATGTGTGTTCAGTATGTTTTTCCTCTGCCTTCTGATTGCAAATCTAGCTTTTATGCCTTTCTTCTGCTTGCTTTCAGTACACTGCAGAAGTGTCACTGGTCAAGCAAGAATGGACTCTTGCAGTGGTGACTAATCTTACCCTTCACCATCTCATTGCCTTTCACTCACTCTATATGCAGATATAAAAGAGACCATTGGTATGGTTTCTATTTGGCTTCTTTAAAAAAAAATTAAATTTATTTTTATTGCAAGAAGGTAGGTGCACATAAAGACTGGTCTTTAAAAACATGGTGATAGAAATGGTGAAAAATCAAAACAAAAATTAACTTTAAATATATAATGATGTGAAGTTATTCATAGAATGAAAGATCATTTAAATGAGTACTGTTTTAGAAACTCAGCTGTATGCATGTTGATTAGATATATAAACAAAAGGTAGCAATGTCTTTAATTATAGTTTCCTGGAATTTGTCTTTGCTTTCCAGCATAAATATGCATGGATCTAGTGTTGCTTAGAAATGCCTATGAGCTTTCCATCTGCATTTTGGTGTGCATATACAATTGCATATGCCCTCCAGCCTGGATTTTTCATGCCTACTAGAAAAAATTTACAACAGTGGTGCCATCAGTTGAGGATTAAGTGAAGCAGAACCTACTGTATCTGCAAAATTAGCCAGCTTTTTTGTATTATCCAGTACTTTTATGGAGAAGCATCTTCTGTGCTCTCTTTGTTAAGGAATTAGTGAGGCAGTGCCACACCCTGGGGAAACTAGCCAATGCCACCAGCCTGTCCTGAGACATGCTGTAGGGACAGGGGGAAGCTTGAGCCCCAGAGAGGAGGGGTGAGGGAGGGAAGATACCTGAAGAACATGTATCTCTTGTAGAGGATGGTTAAAACTCCCTTAGAGCAGTTAATTTAGCTTAAGCAGCTTCTTGGTTTTTAACTGAAAGAACACCCAGATGAGTTTTAAATCAGAGTATTTCATTAAATTCACCTAACAGCAGTGATTTATGTGTCCACATGTGATTATCTCTTTGCCAGTGTGTTTCTGAGGGACAGTAAAGCTGCATATTGCTTAGACGCTTGCTCTCAGATGGCTGTTGATTAGTTGCTGCCCAGATCTCTCCTAGATTTGGTAGATTTAAGATTTCAATATTGCAAGGTAGAATTTGAGCATAAATCCTTGTGCTTCCTTTTTTAATAATGTTTCTTCAACCTTTAATAAACAGCCTTGGAGAAGAGCACTGATGATGACAGAAATTATTCTCTTTTCCTGGCTGTAATACTGGTGGTTTTTGACTGCATTTGAGGGCAATGGTTTCTGTTACAGCCTCCCTATTAATGGGGTTGTGACGAGTAACATGGACTTGTTTGCTTGTCTTGTAACTCTCCATTTGTCACCTGACAGGTTGAAGAGGAAACAGTGGCCTTTCTTGCTCACAGTGGAAGTGAGGAAGAGTTTGATCCAAGCACTCTCCCAGATCCTGATAAATATAAAGACTCTGATGAAGAACAGGATTCAGAAAGTGAAGACAGCTATAGGTATGCACCATCTTCCATGTTCATTTAAAAATGTTGATGTTTTTTATAAACTGTTTTGTTTACATGTTAGGAATTCATCTTAGTCCTCTTTCTCACGGTACTTAGTATAAGTTTTAAAAGTTTGTGTGTTGGGTGCTGAACAGAAATCTGAGCTAAAGGCTATTATTTTCTTCTGTGAAGTTATATGAAAAAGATTTTTGAGTCAGTGTTGAAGGGATCTTGGTGAGACTGTTTCACATGCAAAAATGTTGACTAATACCCTGGAGATTTCACGTGTTTCCATGGCAGATTGATCCTGTCTGGATGCCCGGTGCCCACCAAAGCCACTCTTTCACTCTGTCACTGCCATCCTCAGCTGAGAGAGAAATGTAATGAAAGGCTTGGGGGTCAAGATAACACCAGGAGAGATCCCTCACCAGCTACTGTCATGGGAGAAGCAGACTTCACTTGGGAAAAAATGAATTTTTTTATTACTGATCACATGACAGTAGGGTAATGAGAAATAAACCCGGATCTTAAAACACTCCCCACATCTCTCTTCTTCCCAGGATTAACTTAAAATTTTTTCTACATCCTCAGCAGCACTGAAGGATGGGGAATGGAGGTTGCAGTCTGTTCATCATGTTTTGTTTCTGCCACTCCTCAGGGGAGGATCCTTTCCCTGCTGCCATGTGGGGTCTCTCTTCCACTTCCACAATCTTCTTCAACTCTTTCCTGTGGGCTGCAATTCTTCATGAGCTATTCCAGTGTGGGTCCCTTCCATGGCATACAGTCATTCAGGAACAGGTTCCTCCAGCATGGGCTCACAAATCCTGCCAGCAAACGTGAATGTTCTCCAGCATGGGCTCCTCTCTCCACGGGGCCGCAGGGGCTTCCCAAGGGGTCACAGCCTCCTGGGGTTCCATGGGCTGCAGGGGCACAGCTGTCTCACCATGGGCTGCACTACGGGCTGTGGGGAAATCTCTGCTCTGGCACCTGGAGCACTTCCTGCCCCTCCTTCTGCACTGATCTTGGCGTCTACAGGGCTGTTTCTCTCACATGTTCTCACTCCTCTCTCTGGCTGCAGTTGCTGTTGTGCTGTTTTTTCTCCCTTCTTAACTATCTTATCTCAGAGGCACTCTCACTATCACTGGTAGGCTCAGCCTTGACCAGTGGTGGGTTTGTCCTGTTTCAGAAATGCATTTCTCTTCCGTCACATTGCAGGTTCTTTCAGTGTGGAAGGAAAAATGTGGAAGTAATTTGAGGATTTGGATGATCTCTTTGCACCTGTGCTGTATTAAATAAATTTGTGCATGGTAAAACTTGATAAGTTCTATGATTCAGTATTGCTCAGACTCTTCAATGCTCAAATGAAGTGGACTCTGAGTTTGAAGTAAATATATAATAATAAATTAATTTAATTTAAAACAGTATTTATAACCAGAAGATTTTGTTTCATGTAGTTTAATAGAAAAGCACAGGGTGAGAATCAGGATCTGTAGTTGATGCCAGCAAAATATGGGAAGATGAAGGGATACTGCATGCAGTCCTGCGTGGTTTACCGCAACAAGAAGGCCGCTTGTGTGTTTCTGACAAACAGTGTATGGTGTAACAGGTTGAGAAGGATGATTTTGACACTTAAATGGGAGCATAGGTTTTCATTTTGCTCTCTTCCAGATGTCTAAGTTCATAAAGCTTTTGCTTTTCACATCTGAATCAGGTAAATCCTAGGGACTCAACTGTCCTTACCCATGTGTCACTGAATGTTGTGGAGCCAGTATGCAGGACTGGGTGTGGGACATGGATTTAAGGACTGGATAGCCCTTAAGTTAACAGGCTAGTGGCCATGTCCCCTGGAGCCTATTCACCAGTGTGTGTCAATAGAACTGACAAGGATGGGGAAGTGCATTGCTTTTTCTGAGCAGCAGTAAATCGCTCCTTCTTTGTGCGAGGGGGAGTATATATTCATACATCATGTTTTGTATTGATCCTTTCCTCAGAATGTCAGCTAGACTCAAGATTAGCTGCGCTTTAAGAATAAAAGTTGACAGAGATGGACAGATTTTTGGCAGTGATAATAAGTGCAGACTTCTGTTGAATCAGTGGCTGATCTGGCCCCCCTGGAGTCAGGGCACGTGCTCTTAAGGAGAGCTAGGACTCAAAGAAGGTCAAGGTCCTTGGTCATTTTCCCTTCCTGTGGAGTAGATTAGGAAAGAAAGAATGTACACCAAAGGAAAGCAGGCAGGTTTCCTTTGTGTATCTCTAGACATACCGACACTGAGCATCAAAGCTGACTTTGGAGCTGGAGAACAGACCACTACACATGTTAAAAAAATGTGGTTTCATCAACAGTGCTTACTGGAAACAGTCTTTGGCCTGTCCTACTGCACCAAAATACACTGAGACATTGCCCAGAAGAGGTTTGGTTGGCACCATCCGAAGTCGCAGCAGTTGTGGACACCATGGCCAAATCCATTTAGCCTGTAACAACATGACTGATAACTCCTTGGGCAGGCTGTGACCAGAACAGGATCATCCATCACATGCTGCACTGTCACCAGAGTCATCAATGGCTCTGCATTCCAACACACCCCCTCCTGCTCCTAAGTCAGCTTTGATGCTCAGTGTAGGTATGTCTGGTGAGGTGCTCTGAGCACCCTGTAGAAGGCTTTTGAGAAGGAGCAAGATACAGTGAAGGAAATTAATTTGGGGCTTGATTGTTAAATCAATGCTCCTCATGCCTCATGCATCTTTCTTGAAATTGCTATTGCATTGTATGATGAGCTGCATTTGGGGCTGGAAAATACTGACCTAATGATTTTAACAAAAACAAATCAGCTGAGAGTAGCAGACAGTGAAATTAGGCTTTGAGATTAGAAATCACAACTCTATTCTGTTTTATATTTCCAAAATCCAGAGATTTTGCTCAAAGTGTTGGATTAAAATAGAAATATGTTGGGCTACACTAGCTGCTCCTTGCTTTAAGGGGGGAAAAATGCTTCTAAAAGGTGTAATTCACAGTAAGTATGTGAGACCTAGGGTATCTTCCTTCAATAGTCTTTAAAAATAGACCAACTGTCCATGGTTTCAGAAGTCAAAACCATTGTTAATATTCTCTCTGTCCTCCCACAGAATTTTTTTTAATCTGGGGGAGCTGTACAAATTATGAGTTAAATTTGCCTTTGCATAAAATTCCCTTCCAGCCATACCTCTACAAGCAGAGTAATTAATGACTTCAAGCATGTAATATGAGATTAATTTTTGTATATCTAGCAACATTCATCATATTTGGTTTAAGGCTATCAAATGTAAGTTGTTAATGAAGTGAAAAATCTAAGAATATAGAACAGAGTGAAAGAAAAGCAGCTGGATTTCTTAAATATTCATTTTGCAGTCAGATTGAGTTTTTGGTATTTCTAATTCCTCAACCTCTTTAAATAAAAAATGCTGAGGAAGAACAAAGTTCCGATTGACCTCATCATTACCTTCTTTAAATCTTTAACGAGTGTGACTGATCACATTACCTCCTAGACCAGCATGGAAAAGATCTTGGATGTGAGGAGAAATATCTTAGTTCTGGTAGTTTTGTTTGTGACTTTATGGACAGTCACCAGGTGACAAGTATGCAAGTTAGTAGTCAGTGCTACTTTGTTGTGTGCCTCCTTTATTTATGAAAATTATGGGCAAATTGCAGTTTCTTGCAGCTTCTTACAGCAGGATGCTGATGTTGACCTCCTGAGTTTTAGGTCATTCTTGTTGAGGTTGACATTACATTGTATTTTGAGATGATTCATCAGCAAATCATGGTGCTCCTTCTAACATGGATTATTCAGGTCATATCTGTGACTTTGTGTAGGCCAGAACTTAATGCTGTGATGGCCAGAAAAGCACCATAGGGGAGACATTATAAAAGGTCTCAGTTTAAAAGCCTTGGTCATTCTGATGAGCTGCAAAATTGGACATTGAGATATTGAATTGCTCTTGATAGAGGCTTATATGTTCAGCTGTAGAGATGTTTTGATTTATAGCAGTGGAATGGCCAGTAAGGGAATCATAGAATCATTTAGGTTAAAAGGACCTTTTAGCACTGCCAAGTCCCACTAAACCATGTCCTTGAGTGGCAAATCTACACGTCTTTTAAGTACCTCCAGGGATGGTGACTTCACCACCTCCCTGGGCAACCTGTTCCAGGGCTTGGCAACAAGTCTTTTGATGAAGAAATATTTCCTGTCGTCCAGTCTAAACCTCCACTGGTGCAACTTGAAGCTACTTCCTCCTGTCTCTGTCAGTTGTTACTTTGGAGAAGAGACTGGCCCCCACCTGGCTACAGCCTCCTTTCAGGCAGTTCTAGAGAGTTCTAGGTCCCCTCTGAGCCTCCTTTTCTCCAGGCTAAACACCCCCAGCTCCCTCAGCTGCTCCTCACAGGACTTGTGCTCCAGACCCTTCCCCAGCTCCGCTGCCCTTCTCTGGACACGCTCCAGCCCCTCAATGTCTTTCTGGCAGTGAGGGGCCCAGAACTGAACACAGGATTGGAGGTGTGGCCTCAGCAGTGCCCAGTACGGGGGGACGGTCACTGCCCTGGTCCTGCTGGCCACACCACTGCTGATCCAGGCCAGGATGCCATTGGCCTTCTTGGCCACACACTGGATCATGCTTAGCCGCTGTAGATCAGCACTCCCCGGTCCTTTTCTGCTGGGCAGCTTCCCAGTCACTGCCCCATCTTGTAGCACTGCCTGGGGTTGTTGTGACTCAAGTGCAGGACCCGACACTGGCCTTGGTGAACCTCATAGAGGTTCCTCTGCCCATCAATCCAGCCTGTCCAGATCCAGAAAATAACTCAGTGCAATATATTTTAATTACCATTTCTATGTGCTGTAGCATTCTGACAGCAAGTAAGGAAGAAGCTGCACTGGGCTTTATGGAAGGGACTGCAGTAATTAATCTTCATTAGGATTGCTGCCATGGCCTTGTGAATTAAAATTTATTACATGGAAAAAGTTTTGGGCACAGCATGTTTGATTAGCAAAATGCCAATATTTATGGGATAAATTATTCCTAACTTTTCTGAACTGTATTTTACTAGGAGATTCATTCATTATTCCTGTACATTTCTTTGGGAAAGAGCTTGTGGGCTTTATTGCAGCCTGGAAACTTGACTCATGGCCTGTAGTTCAGTGGCAAGGGCGGTTTGTTTCCAGAGGAGTGGTGGTAAACCTAGGCTCCAAAGCATTCTCTGATAAATGTTAAGTGAAGCAGAGCCTGTCTGGAGATCTTGCAGGACCACGTTGTTTAAACAACAGCAACTTGGCTGCGTGACTGCGCATTTCAAATGGCTCATTCTCAAGCATTTAAAATCTAAACCCTATGGCTTGTTAAGACATTGCTTAAAGCCCAGAAGCGAGCTAAATATTAACAATTAAAGCTTTCTATTTTTTCCTGGTATTACCTGAAAACATACTTGTGAGTTTATTTTGTAGTAGTTTTAAAATTAGAGTTTCTTGGTGTATAGCAATCATGGTCATAGTTAGATCCTGTTTCCCAGATGCCATCCAGATATGCTAGTGTTTGTTTTAGGGACAGGATTCATAAACCGTGCTTTAATGTTTGAGTAATAAATATTACTTGCCAAATGATAGCATCTTACTTAGTGTTACAGCTGTGCAAATGGTGGCCACAGAAATTACTGTGCCTGTTGATAAGTTGGCTCCTCACCTGTGTAAACACAAAGTAAATCCTTTCATCAGGCAGCCTCAGACTGCATGGATTGTTCAGGCAGCTGGAAAGATAAATTTCACCAGATGGTAAAAGGAAGGAATTGTAAACCATCTGCATGTGCCACTTTTGAAATGTTGTAAGCAGAAGACAAAAAGATGCACTGGCCTTGGTTTGAATCTGAATTGGGGGTTGCTTTCTAAGTGAGTTGTTCTGCTAGAAAATAATTTACCTCAGAAGAACCCTATTTTGGCTATTTGTGGACACTAGCTGGTAGTGCATCAGTTTGTGTGTTTGTGAGGAGTAAGGGGCCATTTATGTCCATGGAAAATGACCAACGGTAAAAAGACTGGCTCTGCAGGGTGACAGGCCTTCAGTTAATGGAGACTGAGGAGGAATTCATTTGACAGTAAGTGCAGAAGTTATTCCCGTATAGCTGCTTTTGCACACTCAGTCCTTTCACATGTGGAGCTGAGAGTTCCGCCTGTTACATCTCTCCAAACAGCTAAGGAGAAGCATCCTGAATGAGCACAGGATGTCTCTGAGCATCATGATGCCACACATTTTCCGTCTTCCTTTTGAAATTGCCACTGTTGTCTTTTGTAAAATCTACAACTCTGACTGCTCCTCCAGAGTAGTACAGCCCCTTACCACCACCCAAATCAGTGCTGGTGAAAATCCATCCTGAAGGAACAGGGATGGGAGTTGGACTTGCTGCTTCAAAGGCCCCTTTCAACCCCAATTATTCTGTCTGTGGACAGTCAGTCTGTCTTCCTTCTGTACCTCAAAATTGGGAACATCTTATTGGCATGTTTCACATGATTGTCTGCTTACCTTCCTAAGCTGTTGTTATCAAATACTGTTTTGCATCTACTTTTTGTGCATCACGGAAACACAACTATTTAGCTCTCTTCATTGCTTGTTGGTTTTGCTGCTGCTGCTTCCTGTGTTACACATTCCTCTTTATTCACTTCTCCAGTTCACAGCCCAGCTGGGGTCAAATTAGTGTGAAAATGGACTTGCTAATGTGTAGATGCATCTTCAATTTACACTGCTAATCAAGCTGCACAATCCCTCAGTACCAGTAAGAAGCAGCTTGACTCTGCAGAATCATACCACAAAACTTACAATGAAAATTAATCATAATTGTGTTCATGTGCTCTTGTTCGTGGAAAAAAGTGAGGAATCTCGCAGTTCAGTTCCCTCTGAATGTGTTTTATATTTAAATGTTTTACCTTATGGTTATCTAGGCCTATGGGCCTCTGAAACTCCAGAAGTGATTGTAATTTTTGGTATTTAAAGTCTGCTGTTTCATAACTTGTAGGTACAAATGCATAGCTTGTGAGGTTTCTGCAGTGTTTTAATTGCTAAGATGTTTTAAACTAATGTCGTAGATGAAGCATTAGTCAATTATGAATGCAAACTGGGCTTCAGAGTCCATTCAAAGGCTGGAAATAATTGGCTCTTTTGCAAACAAGCTAAAATGCTTTTATTTAATGAGGCCTTCCTTGTGCTTTTAAAGAGAACCCCTACAGTCTGTCCTGATCAAAGTGAACACCATGAAACTCCAGCCCAGACCCACAACGTCCAGTTGGAAAAGTGAGAATTCTTTATGCTTCAGTATATTTTCATAGATTGTCAGTATAGCTTCAGCATTTATGGAATATCTTAAGCACTGCAGAGAGAAATATGAGAGTCCTTTCCCCAGAAAAGGAATGAAATGTTGGTAGCGAGCCCTGAGAAGCCGCCCCCATGCAAATGACAGCTCAAAGCCAGCAAAGTTGCTATATCCTGTGAATTATAGGAAGAGTGAGTATTTGGAGCAGTCATCATCTATTCACGGAATCACTGAATGTTTTGGGCTGGAAGGGACCTTCTGCATTATCTAGGTCCCAATAACCCCTGCCATGGACAGGGACACCTTTCATTAGACCACATTTCTTTACACTATTTCTGTTGGGTAGGCAGGGAAGAACAATATAAAGGCAGGGTATTTCATTTGCCTTAATTGTGGAAATGCATGGTGTTTCTTACAGGATTTCCCTCCTTTCTCTGGGCTGTAATGAGTAGTAGGCAGGAGGTGGCATTGTTCTTCTATGGAAGGTGGGATGGACGAGAGAGGGGGGCAGGTCACACATGTGCAGCCCACCAGCACAAGGCTGTCAGATCTCGTGTAATACCTCCTTCATCTCTGTGGAGGGGCAGCCAGAAAGCACAGTGTACAAGCTGCATTGTGCTGCTGATCCCTCTCAGAGAGCATTTGGGGACTTGCTGAAAACTGCCATCTTTTGGGGTTAATGTTTGGGTAAGGCTGGTTTCCAGTGAGTGGTGAGACCAGCATTTCACAGACTGTTAACTAGTCCTATTAATGGAAAAAAATAAGGTGGGCAGCTGAACATGGTTTGAACTGGGCATTGGGTTCCTCTGCTGTGTTGACAATATTGCCCAATTAGAGCTGTTTATTGTAACTGCTGTTTCTAATTAAGTCTCTAAACAGTATTTCTGAATGAAGCATTTCACAAGCATTGCATTTACACTTAAGTCATTGTAAAAATTATGGACAGAAAAAAATTCTTGTTTTGTAAGTAAACAAGACTTACTTTTTGTAAGTAAACTGAATTTTCTGAGTAGAAATTTGACAGATTTTAATTGAAAATCTGAATTCAGCCAACTTTTTAAGAAAAGCCCAAGCTCTGTTTCTGAAGTTCCATTTTTATTTTTGTTATATTTAAAAAAATACAAACATGGAAAGCTGAGAATGCTGTTTTGTTTCAGTTAGCTTGTTTGGATGGAATGGTCTGGGGTGTGGGGGTTTGCATTTTTCTGGGTTTTGGGTGTGAATTCTACCCTACAGTATACGACAACCAGCTCTCCATAATCTGGTTCACAGATCTTAGGATAGATTTTATTAGATTAGATTGTTTAAAACTTAGATAAGAAGACTTACAGCGTTTTTTCTATGTTTTGGACAAAAAACACGTGAAGATACATGAAAGCTCTGTCTTTCCTCCCATTGTTGTCACGTGGCCATGTGGTATAAGCCAGGGTTATGAAACAGATTGGCAGCTGTTTCATCCAGATTGAAGGCTGCAAAAGGCAATTCATTTAAGTCTTAAGAGAAACAGCAGAAGAAGTAGGAATTCACCAGGGAAAATTACTGGGTTTGGACTTTTCCTCTTCCCCATGGCAGAGGTGGTTAATAGCTTCCAAGGGAAATGTCTCAAAGAAGGGGAAAGAATGATCAAATGAGATAGTCCCAAATCAAAATTGTATTAAGTGTAGGATTTGCCAGTGAAATGACAGTTCTTTTATTTTTATTTTTGGTGCATATTTATTGTAAGCAAGATCTTGAGTGCATGTCAAGGTCCACTGACACATCGCTAAATCAGTTTTGTCAAGTTGTCTGTTGCTGTATTAGGCAGCAAATATTAGATAAGTCTGATAGCAATATCTTGATACACTGTAATCAATTAAGACAGAACATCCACCAGCACCTCGGTCTGAGAGCAGCTCTAATTTAGACATTCAGAGTCCATCAGCTTCCATTGCTTCACCCTTCTGAATTGTAATTTTGTTTGCTCTTATCTTGACACAAATTTGCCTTGTTTAAAAGGAATTGTTAGATTACATGATGATACTGATTACCACAGTTGTTAAAAAGACTAATTGATTTTTTTCTGCAGTGAACTTGAGGAGAAGAGTGGAAGAAGGAAGAGGAGCAATAGCAACAATGCCACAGCAGAAGAAATGCCACTGAAAAGAAAGAAGGTGCAATTCAGCCAAGAGGAGGATCCTTATTTGCCATTAGATACTGGGCTTTCTCTGGCAGAGGATGAAGAGCTTGTACTGCATCTGCTCAACAGTCACAGCTAATTATTTTTCTGCAGGTTTTCTTCTCTGGGACATTTCCACAGTTTTGTCAGTAGTTTACAGAAAATGAATTTGGCATCTGGGCAGCTGGGTACCAGTGAATGTAGATAAATGAGTTCTACATGCAATGGGATTGCCTTAGATTGCCTCATAGATTATAGCCAGTATTTAGTTTGATTTATAAGGCTTTCTAAATGAACTTTTCAACCTAAATCCCAAGGTGTCATTTTGCAGTAGCATGTTCATAATTTTAAATCTCCCAAGTTTTGAAGCAGTTATCTTCTTTTATTTTAGCCTTGCTTTAAATGAAAACAGGATGTTCCTTTCTTGACTGTGCCAGGTTTGTTATTTTGGAAGATATATGTGTACTAAAATTTTTAAGGAAGAAATACTGTTGGCAGCTCAGATAATATTACTTAAAAATAAAGTATGTACTTTCTTCTGTGTATAAGGCACATATTTTAAAAATATTTTAATAAAAATTTCTAGATGTAAACTTAATGGTGTCTCTTTCAGCTTTGTTATGAAAGCATACATTTATCCTTCAGGTGTCATTTCTGTTATGATTCTGTCACGGATGTTATGCAATTCAGAAAACAACTTTTAGAGGCTAAAACTGAGTCTTGTATTTGAATCCCATATGAATGAGAACACACTGTCTCAGAGTTGTGTCTGTTTATTCTTTCCATATGAACATATTAAATACTTCTTTTTTTTCTTTTTTGTCAGTATCACTTTTTCCTTTTTTTTTTTTTTTTTTTGGTCACAGGAATCTATCAGCACCTATTCAGTACAAACCTTTCCTCCCTATACCCTATACTGTCTTTTAGCTCAGTTACCCAAAACTGAAAATATACTGCAAATTCTTGTCTCCAAATGTTTCTTCCACTGTTCTGCCAGCAGGCAGGGTATCATAAAAACAATATTATAGGCAGAGCACATCTGCCATCTGCTCTTTCCTGACAATGTGGAATGAGAAGAAATGACTGAGTTTCACAAACAGCTAAACATGAAAGATGGAACCTGCTTGGCAGCTGATGCACAGTGTTTGTTTAGTCTACAGTGCCACAGCGGGCCTGGAAAATGTTGTGATCTGGGACCAACATCACTGATGAATCTGTTAATGAAGAAGGATCTGCTGTGGTGCTGCTGTGACTGGTGCACGTGTCCCATGTGCCATCATGTGAATGACTGCAGTGAATGTAATGAGCAGCCTCAACAAATGCCTCTGTGCTGGGATAGCAGAGCTCCTGCTCCTGTAGCTGTGGAGGAAGGCAGAAAACTGCAGTGCAGAGAGCTCCACCAGCAGAAAGCTGAGATTCAGAGATGATTTGGATATGGATGATAATACATACAGTGGTGTGTACTTCTTAGAGGTATTCACAGATTCATGGTGTACTTGGTGGTGGTCAGTTGTCTTGCACATCACCTGATGTCTCTCAAATCAAAGCTTTGCTCTAAGAAGTGTGAACAGAGTTTGTTTGGGCAAGCAAGTAAAAAGCAAAAAGATTTACTGTTCCTGACTAGAATATCCCTTTTTGTATGCTGAAGTGGGAGAGAAACATTCTTCTGAACAGTAAGACTAAAAATTAAATTATACATGTTGGAAGGATTGTGGTGCACTTCTAATCTTGTGATGATTTTTTAATTGTATGCACAAAAATAATTTTTCAAGTGCTTTTACTTCCATAATTTTGGATAATGAAGTTTCTAATGTATTGTGTTGTTTGATATAGAGCCATTGTTGCTTGAATCCTTATGAAGCTTGCCCATCTACTTCAAATGCGTCCATCCTTCAGGGCATGAAATGTATATAAAGAAGCCATGTGAAAAAGAAGAGGAAGGGGGCTTAAGGCAGATGCTCTATGCCATGAGTGTATGTAAGAACAGGTAACTGCTGCATATGCTGGAAATAATAAGACAAAAAAGCCAGCATTCAGCATTTTTGGGAAGTAGCTGTGGTTCTGGGTTATCATTCCAATCAGCTGTAGATCTGCTTTAAGAGGCTTCACAGCAGCCCCGCTTTTAGCAGTGCTTTTCTGGTCCAAGAAAAGAAGCACAAATACACAAAGCAAATACCAGTCTCAGGACTGGCTTGACTGAAGGGTGTTTTTCAGGGAGCTTGTTTCTATCCACACCTAGGGACCTCTCAATCTCATGCCAAAAGACCTGGGATGTGTGTTCAGTGTCAATGGGCAGGTGGAGCAGGGCCGGCTGGGCATGCCCGCCATCATCTATCTCCTTTTCTCCTGGTCCTGGTGTGCCACTGCAGCATCAGAATAAATCCCAGGCTTTTGCAAGGTTGTACTTCATAAACATTATAGTCCCAGCTTTACACAGGAGAAATGGAAGTGGGGAAATCATAGCCAAAGATTTCCTTGATGATTTTATGTAGTTGATCCACAACTCCTAAATTACTTGTGGTTTACCGAGAGCAGCCTCCCACATGGCATCTGAACTGCCTTCTGTGTACAACCCTAACCTTCAGGTGTTGCACTGTCTGCTGGGGTGGGTTTCAGGCTGCTCCACCCCTGTTAAGTTGCAGCCATGGGAAGTCCCCTTTGGAGACTCCTTCAGGAGGGGTGAAAAGGTCTGAGTAAGGTGCTGAGTATATTCCAAGGCTGTGGGCCAGGAAACATTCTTAAAATGCCAAGCAGGAAGTCTTGTTTTAAATAATGAATTTTCAGATTAGTTTGCATTTGTATATTATATTAATAGTCGTTGATTTCCTTCTGCTGCTAGAATGGTTCTAGTGTGTTGATTTATAGCTGGGTTTAGCATTAAGATCTATTACATGTGGCTAATTCTCCAGATATACATTAGGCATTTATGTAATGGCATAGTTTAGATGGCTTTTATTCAGAATCAATTTTTCTCTTTGCTGTGTATGAAATAACGAAGACATTTGTTTGCCAGATAATTCATTACAATTTGTTTGAAGCCTCTTTGGATGAGAACTGGAAGTCAGGTAAAAGTCATGAGAGCATTGAAGAGTTTGGTTTTTTTAGATCAGTAAAATAAACTGACAGTGGATGTGCTAGCTACTGAAGCTACCCAGCTTGCAGTATTTTCATGAAGCACATAAAATGTGTCATAGCAGAGGTAGTGTTAACTTCAGCATCATGGAAGTTTCTGTTCAGTGTTCACTTCGTAAAGACCTTATTGATGCTGCACATTAAATTGTGTGAAGAGTGTAAGAAATTTAGGGTCTAGCGTAAGGGATTGCAAATTAATATTAAACATATTAAATGGGTATTTTTCTTTAAATATTATATGAATAGAAATAGAAAATAATTCCTCCTGCAACTGACTGAGTTCAGCTGGAGCATTGATTGGTGTGTCCTGCCGTCTGGCCATACTCATAAAGAGAGAGAAATGCCTGAAGCAAAACATTAAAAAACAGAGAACTGTGGTAGAGAACATTCAATTCAGACTATAAAACATAGCACAGGATCTGAAGATACTGAACTGACCCTGTGGCTTCCTATAATCCTGGATATATATAACTAAACTAATACTAAATACAAGAAGAAAATGTCTCTTAGTAAAGGTTGCTAATGGGTATTTTTCTTTATCGTTCTGCTCTCTAGTTTGACCTGATTGATGCTTACATCCTGTGAGAGATGGAGTGTGCCTTGGAGCAGGGATGCTGAGCTGTGGTAGGCTGCAGCTGCTGCAGAAATGGCCACTGTGGCTCAGGGTGTTCCTGCTTTTATGCTGGAGGTCAGTGCCCCAGCTGTAACCTTCCTGTGGCAGATAACCTGAGGTTTAAAATAAGCTGGTTGGTTCTGTCCTGGAAGAGATGACTCCTTATGCTGCCCGTTTTGGGAACTGGGCAGAAGGCTGGGGACAAGCAGCTGAAGGACAGTAACACTTGTGCAGCAGCCACTTCTGTTGTTAATTTGATAGGGACCTTGTGCAGAGTGGAGCCAAACCTTGCACCCAGCGTGCTTCAAGCTACAAGGTCCAGAACACAGTTAAGGTAACCCCAAGAGACATACAATTTTCAATAACCAGTTCTAGTGAGAAAAGAGTATTACTTTCACTTTTGGACCACGTTTCATTAGATTTACTTGTTATATTGCTCTCTTCTCTGGTGTTTGCAGCTCCTCTGAATTTAGTCTTATCCTTCCAAATTAATGATTTATTCTCAGAAGGATTTGCAAATTTTATCTTTAAAGGTGGAACTAGATGCCAGAAAAATGCATTGCCATCATCTTTGTAAGTCATAAAAATTGCTATCAAGGCATTAGTCTATACCATGTGGACATTTTATAATAAAGTAGTCAACACTTCTATAATGAAATGTTCCCCCAGCTTCAAAGGCAAATAAGTCAATCAAAACCATAAAGGAATTAGAAAGCCTAATGCAGAAGAACATACTTTTCAGGTCTGTTAGGTGGTATTGCTACGATTAAATCAGTAGAGAGAAGTTGATCTGTTCCAAGAATGCCTTGTTCATTGCCTATTTTTGTCCATGTCTGGCCAGAAGCCATTTTTCACAAAGAAAACTATTCATCAGATTCAGTCATGTAAAAATGATTGCTTAAATTACACTGAGCTATCAGCTAGAAGCTTTACCCAGGAGTGGAATCTCTTGGGTCAGTGCTATCTGTACGTTTTGCACATTGTCTGAGATGTGCTTTGTCTATAAAATATAGATAAGTTTAATTAAACTAAATTAGTTTTGTTGAGCAGTTTTTGAAATCATTTGAGCTGAGGAGTAGCCGTGCTGAGATTTCAGCTGTATTAAGAGGAAACTAATGAGCATTCTTCTCCTAATCATGTATGGGGTCCTGGAGGAAGATAATACTCCTGGCTATGGCCTCTCCGAGACTACAGGAGTCCTTTCTGTCATGCACAGCTTGTCCTTCTGATGCTAAACCTAAGCTTCTACAAAAAAAGCAATGTGTAAGCACAGGCTGTAAATTGAACTTGCTGTTAAGCATGTTGATGTGCTTGAGCTTATCACACTTAAGGTGAAACAGAATATAGCTGAGTTTTTTGCAAATCCATCATATATGCATTGTGCTTCACTTCCTCTGGTCTGTGTGGTTAATGGCCATACTCATGTGATCCTTCCCACCAAATGCATTTGCTTGTACTGAAATGCAACTTGTTTTTATCCCATGAGCTCAGTGAAAGCTAATGAATATGGCCTAGGAACTAATCTGAGCTTCGTAGTCACCACAAATGTCTTAACCAATCACTCTGCTGCCGTTACCCTGAGTACAGTTCTTATCTATTTGAAGAGGCTACCAGTCCTTTGTGGAATTTGGTTTTGAGAGGCCTTTTTTCATTTCTTAAAGCAGATACTAACGTGAATAATTTCCCCTAGCAATGAGGTGAGTCTACTTCAGTACCCTCTCAGCTGCACTCAGAAACTTGCCAGCGTGCTTCAAACTGGTGCCCTGGCTCGCCAATAAAAGCTCATGGGTGGGAAGAGGCTGCCACGAGACCCTTGCAATGGAGACTTGTTGCCACCAGACAGCAGATGATCATCCAGTTGGGAGATTTGATTCCCCATGTGAGTATTACCTTACACCCGTTTCCCCAATAATTTAGGGGGTTTTTTTCTTTAAACAAACACCCAGAGTGTCTGTGCAAACCTAACCTGATTGGTTTTGACTGAAATGGCCATTAGTGTGGGCAGAGAAAGCAGAGAAATGCTTGGAATTAAGTAAATGACTTGGTGTCATCCCACTCAGTGTCACACACTGAAATGAGGGCAAGTCAGCTTGCAGATGGACCCTGTTTCCTGAAGGGAAACCAGATGTCCTGCTCCCAAATCCCAGGTCATGGTAAATGGCACAGTTTCTGCATGGATGCTGTTAAGCTTGTCCTCAGTAACCCTGTGGGGATGATTGTTTGGTAAAGACCTGGGAGATGGTTGAGAATCAGAATAGGGAATGAGCAGTGAGGTTACAGTGAGCAGCAAACATCCTGTTCCATTCTAACACTGTCTGGAATGCACAGGGCAGTGCATATGAGCCCTTTTTGTTCTCTGAGAGATAAAGAATGATATTTCTCTTTATCTGACTACTTTTGGAGTTTTCCTTCATAAATCTCTCCATCCTCCATGAGGAAAATAAGAACATTCAAAAGAACATTGCAGGGAGTTACCAAGCTTGGCTTTGGCATTCTCTTGCCAAAACCTTTCCTTGCCTGTCACAGGGGAGAAATAGTCCCAGGCAGAAGCACAGTGCTCTGGCTGATGTCCCTTGGCAACCTGTGTGCTGCAGCATAAGGCAGTGAAGAGGTGACATGAGGATGTCAGCTGTCAGGGGCTGGCCCAGGAGCTTTTTTTCAAGCCTCTCACTGACAGCTTTTTTTTTTAACTCTATAAATTTGTTTTCCTGTTCCAATGCCTAGCAGAGAGGCAGTGAAGTGGATTGCAAGGGACCAGTGTGCAGGGGAAACTTGGCGTGCCTTCCCTCACGCTAAGCTCGTGTCCAGCATCTGCTCAGGGGCTGTGGCTGCTGGGAGAGATGGTCCTTGACCCATGCAGCTGTTCAAAGAGTCGTCTTTATAGATGAGTTACCCACCACAAGGAATAAAGTGCACTGGGTAGGATTAAGAGCTTGTATTTCTTAAATATATGTAAGAACACGCTAATCTAGTTCCTTGTCTAATGGTTGATTAAGCCCATTTACTCTTTCTGTTGTTTCTTGTAGATGCTGATACATTTTTTTGCAAACTGATTTGCTTCTTCAGCACCCAATTTCAGCATAAACAATACCAATCTGTTAGTGATGCAGAATTCCCTTGGCTAAAAGAACAGCTCCCCTCCATAAACTTGCTAAATAGAATCAAGGGAGGGTAAAATTCTGCATTCAGCTCTCTTTTTTTCCTGCCAAGCATCTGAGGTTGTAGTTTCTATCCTCTGTTTGATGTGGAAGCGGATGACAGGAGTGCTGATCTTGGCCACCTTCAGCCTGCTGCCAACCCTCTCTGCCAGGGACTGAGCAGCTGCCAAAATCCCACCGTGGTGGGACCTTGGCAGTAGCATTGCTCTGCCAAGGGAGGGCACCAGGGAGATGCCCAAGCTCCTACCAGTGGTGTTGGCAGCAGTATGGGATCTGCACACAGGCAAACAGCACAGAAAAAACTCAAGCTCTGGGAGACCCTTGGCAGGACAAAGAGTAAGGGAACACCAAGGAGAGTGAAGCCAAAAGCAGGGAGACATTGGGGTGGGAGGTGGCCACTGTCTCCTGCCCGTGGAAACATGACTGGGCCCCTCAGAAATGGCTCGAGTAGGATTGGCCATGGGACATTCCTCTCCTGGCTGTCAGTGATTGCCTGCTCTGCAGTGGCTGTAGCAGTGGGTGCAGCCATGGGGGACAGGCCTGTGCAGCTGTCCCACAGGGCTGCCATGTGACCAGTGCCAGTACAGTGATTTAGTCTTTTTCGAAATTCAATCAAATCCTCTCTGGTTTTTTGGCAAGTGTGATTGGCCAACTATGCCATTTTGCAAGACTGTACGTATTATAAGCTCTTTCATTGCATTAGCTATTCAGAATTATTTTGAATGTTCAAAATGCAATTCCCTCTGTGATAATGTAAGATTTTATACATTTAACAACAATTCTACTCACATTTCTGTTGGATAATATTCAATATCTCACCTAAATAGTTTCCTCTGTATTGTAAATATTCATCATTTTCCCCGTCTATTCCTGTCTGCCTGCACAGACACTGAAATTTCCTTTCTGTCAGTCAAGTCATAAAGCATTAAGAGGGACAGTTTTTCTCCACTAAGTGAAAATATGAGCTTGTCTATTTAGCTCTGCAGAGATGTTAGCATTCATTCTGTGTTCAGTTAATGTAAGTGGCTGCAGCAGCCACAGCTTCTGCAGGAGCAACCAACAGCACAAAATCACATGCTGAGTGTTTTATTAGGGAAATGCAAAGCTCAGTGTTTGATTCCCTATGTTAAGTCATCTAAAATATGCCCTCCCCTCTTCTCAGCCCCCTACCTCCCCATTTTCTAATCTGCTGTGTTATTGAGCACTACAGCCCATTTGACAAGAAATACCTGCTCAGTGACAGCCCAAAAAATTGCCTGTGGTCCTCCCTGGTGAGAGGCTGGTGGCTGCCTGTCCACCCTGCCCAGCATCTGTTTGCCACTGCCCTGACTCCTCTCGGCTGTCTGGATTTGTTGCCCGAGCAGCTGCTGTGTCCCCGTCCAAGCTCAGCCATCGAAGCCAGGCTGAGTGGTTCCTCTGAGGATGACAGGAGCTATGCAGGGCAGAGAATGGTGCTGGCAACCTCTGCAGTGCTCCTGTGTATGTATGCCTGTGCAAGGATGACCTTTTCTGAAATGTGGGGTTGCTGCCTCCCAGGTCGGGGTCATGTAGTCTCCTTCTACCCCAGGCAAAGCTTCCCCCGCCTTAGTCCTTGCATGCTTCAGTGACAGGGTCAGCTCCAGGCAGCTCATGGTCCCTCTGCAAAGTGTTAATTGGCTGGCTGTGGAGAGTGGCTTTGGTTATCTGTGTGTTCAATTTATAACTACATAAAACGTTGCAGGTTCATCATGGTTCATGTGTGCTTGCAGTGAGAAACATGTCACCTCTTCACTGCCAGCCCTCCCTCTTGCCCAGCATTTGTCTTCTGAAAAGTGTGTAAGATTCAGTGAAGCAGCAGCTAATGAGCAGAGGAGCAGATGTGCTCCCTAACAAGGAGTGTCCCCTCCAGCAGGACCACTGTCCTTGGGTGATCTCTGGTCCACTGTGAGAACTGTTAAGACAACATCCTGGTTTTATTTTGCAGCTCCACAGGGCATCCCTGGTGCAACAGGTGCTCTCGGACAAGTGGTGCCCCTAAATGGATGCTGAGACTCTGGGACAAGCCTCAAGAAAATGATCTGCATTCTTAAGAGGCTGATGTTATGCACAGTGAAAGAAAGATTACAGTGAATGGAAATGAGCAGCAACTCGGAGAAAGAAGAGAAATTTTTCACTTTATGAAATATGTTTCATTGAGTTGCCACATCATTAAGAAAACCATGATCATGATCAGATTAATGGATGATTGCCCTATGAAGAGCAACTTTAGTATGAACACTAATGAAAATCTGTCTATCGTGACTCATTTCAATTAAAAATAGGTGTTTCAGCTGCTATTTGCCAATCTGGGATTCAGCTGTGGCTAATGAAAGTGCACAGTCTCTGCTGAGGGTTTAAAGGATTGTATGAGCAGGGTTGTGGACCTCAAGTGAATGCTGAGCTAGCAACAGAGCTGGGAAGAGAACATGGGTCTTGGGGCAGTGGTCTTTTAGGTGCACATCCTGCAGGTACCTCTGGCTTTTGTTCCAAAAGAAGACATCAGGTTTGCTGCCTTGGGAGAGTCTGCTGGTAATTCCCTCTTGGGCACATCAGTGCCTGGAGAAGTGCTGGCAGCAGCCTACTACCCTCGTTTGAAACTGCAGGATGAAGGAGGAATTCTCTGTGTATTTAAATCATGCTTTAACTACTGCTTGAAGCATCTGAAAGGGACTGGGTCGCCTCTGAAATGTTCAGTACTTTCTGTGCCTCAAGGTCGGTGATAAAATTCCTGCTGATTTGTTAAGAGCAGAGGTGGCCTCAGGGCTGACGTTGCTGAAAAAAAAGCCTCACTTTTGACCCTGACTCCACAGAAATGATCCTCCAGCTTGTGACCTGTCACCTGTGCTCACGAGGAGCAGCACTTACTGGTTGGAGCTGCCTTCAAGGACCTATATTTAGCCAAAACATTGTGAAAAAACAGCCAGTGAGGCTGTCTCGGGGGCAGCTTTGAGGAACTGATTTTGTTTTCTTGGCAGGGGTTCAGTTGTATCAGCAACGGTGGGGAGGCCCAGATGGAGGAGAGAGCAGGATTTCAGCTTTCATTACAAGAATTTTATTTTATAAACGAAATTCTGCTTGAATAACACTTCTCAGTTTAATATATTGATCTGAGCAGCAGCTACAGCCAGGTTGTGATAGGCTGTTGGAGGGCTATTGGAAAGGAAACCATTTGCTGTGCAAAATGAATTAGGAAGTGAGTGTGCTCAGGCCAGGCTGTGTGCTGAAATGCTTTAAAGTTTCTCAACGCCTTGCAAGAATTCTGCAATATATGGCTAGTGACCAAAACAACCTGTGAACCAGTAGGGACACCACTGAGTCCTTTCTCATCACTTATTGGTGGCCTGTCAAAGCAATTTTCTGAATTTGGTGGAAAAATGGTTTTTAAATGAGGGAAAAGTACTTGGCTGTTTTCTGGCACACGTTGACCATAACTGTACCTGTGGAGATGCAACTGTGGACTCGAGTGGTGAAGTTTACTAGCCGGTACTTTTTGTTTAGGAACAGTTTCTGTATTTGTTACTCTTTGAGGAATTTACACTTGACACGTATGCAATTCACTGCAAAAGTAATTACGTGGAGTAACAAAGGGGTTATAACTCATTGTAATGCTAAAAATGACAAGTTATTCAAAGATGCCTTATATTCAGGAGAGAAAACAGAAAGTTTCTTTGTTTATGAAGCAGATTAGCTCATGGTCTGAAAATATTCATTGCAGGACCTTGCTCTGGAGCTACTGTAGGCAGTAGCAGCCTGCATTAGAGTTAAATGTAGCCCCTGAGCTCATTCCAACTTCATTTTGCTTTCTCTTCTGGAGCAAACAGCAGATTTATCTTTGAAGCTGGTGCCTGGCAAGACAAGGATGCAAAAACTGGAATGAGACAAGGGATTGATTTTGCCTCTGAAAACCCTGAGCTCAGATGTGAAAAACCCATCCTTATCCTCACTCTGCTGCTGGTCTTAATTTTTATCTATTAAACACAAGAGAGGCTCTGCCAAACAGAAGACATGGATCCAATCAGGCTGTTTCTGGGCTCATCCTCCACCTAGATGAATGTTGCAGGGCAGGTGGCACCGGTGGCCATGTCCCCAGAGGGGTATTTCCAACCACTGAGGAATAGCCTGCAAAGAAGGGCATTTGAAAAGATTAACAGGGAATAAACCCCATTTCCCTGGGCCAAGAGACTTTTCTTCTCCATCCAGAAGTGTAGCTGGTGTCTACCATCATCACCCCAAATGCAGCTGTGTCAGTTTAGACCAGACATGGTTTTTTTCGCTCAATATATTAATGTGAAACATGAGGAAAAACCTGGAGTCTTCAGTGCAGGAGATGAAGAGACTGAAACCAAAACAGATTGCCAGGAGAACAGATGACCAGGGAGCAAGGGCAGATGGGGAAAGGGATGCCCTGTAGTGGATGCTGGGTTTTGCACACTCCAAAGCCCTCTGGTTTCTGTGATCTGTGGTGTTACTGCCCTGCCTGTGCACTTGCTGCTGTTTCTCAGCATGTATTCAAACACTTCACACTAATGATCCTTCATTGCAAGCAGTAATGCAAATGTGTTCTTACCAGAAATACAAGAAATCTGCTGTTGTCTCAGCTTTTCTTTTGGTTTGACAAGTGCTTCGTAGCAGGTGCTGACAGGCCCTGACACAGCCAATTCGCTGTTGTAGTGTTTTGTACCTCTGTCAGTTTAGCTGAGCTGACTCGTGATCCATTTTTAGGGCTGATGAGAGATTTTTCCAGGATTTTCCTTTAGTGGTAGAAACATTTCTGTGAGATATTTTTATGGGGCAACAACCTCTTGGCTGATCCCTAATTGCATGTCCTGGATGGTGTCACTCTGAGAGCAAGGCTCTCCTATGCTGCAGCTCATGCCTGCTATGACAGGAACAGACATATGGAAGAGACCCAGGCGAGCCTCAAAATGAGGTACCAATGCTGCAAACCTGGCTTCAAGGAGTTTCAGATGCTGCTCAGATGGCCATGAAATACATGGAATTCTAAAGAAGTGAACTTTAACAAGTCACTCTCTTATCAGAAGTATGGTATAGCCAAGGGATTGTGGGCAGATGCAAACTTTTGTCATTTTCCTTTTCTTCCTGGTATTACACACAGATCTCTTTGGCACCAAGGTAGCGCTGGAAGGGAGCTTCTCAGAAAAATAGACAGCTTCACCATGTAATAGATTGAAGCTCAGGACTGTGATTATCTACATTAGTGGTTTTGCTGCTGCTAAGACAAGCATAATTTTTCTGCAGTAATAAGTACCAGAAAGAAAAATATTGCTTGAACGTATATAACTGGTGGTGTTTGGTTTCGGGACTTCTTCAGGACTGATAATATTTATTTGATGACTGGTCCCATTATAATTGCCCTATTGATTCATTTGCCAGGAAAATAAATTGGTGTATCTTTCATATCATACAGTTGTATTGATCTTCTAGAAGCTGGTGAGACAGAGGCTTTCATCACTGGACAGCACATTATCACCTTAATTGATATATTCTAAAAGCTAATTAGAGGCCAGCTGGATTCCTTGTGGGAATAATACTTATTTCTGATGTTGACAAAGTGCTCCAAAGCACAAGTCATATGGGGTGATTTAGCAGTGATTAAAACTTGGCTACAGACATAGACAACTTGAGGAAACTGCCAAGGAGCCGAGACCAGAAAGAGTGAAGACCTAGATGTGTGTAATCACTTTGTGCTCTGTCACATACACACACCTCTCTGTCTATCTGTCAGCCAGTGAAATATCTGGAGAGAGGTTGCAGCACTTTAATTATTCAGTGTCAATCACCCTCTAACCAGCACAGACACGTGTGTGTGCATGTGCCATGTGCAGCCCAGTCTAGAAACTCTTTGCAGAAGGGGTTATTAAAGTCCCACAAATAAGTACAGGTGAATCAGGAAACCTAAACTCTTCCACTCATGGTATCTTACAGTGCAGCTTCTCTGGTATGATATGGACGAGTTATATATAGCTCGTCTGTATCATCTCCTCTATGTGTATGCTTTGCACTTCTCACAGGGGAGGGAAAGAGGGAATGGCACAGGGAACCTGTTGTCACAAAAACTCACCAGTGAACACACAGAGCACGTGGGATGATTAGCTCAGGTGTAGACATCTGCATCTCATCAGATGGATCCCAGCACTAATTTTGTGCTGTCTGATCTTTGATGTACTTGCCTCCCAATTTGCTATGTGAAGAGTTACCTTTCCAAATTTCCTCCAGTACTTTGGATGCCTCTGACAAAAAATTCCCTGTATTTTCAGTTTATTATGTTGGAGCTTTTATTTTATTTCTCTAGAGAGGAGGTGTTCTTGATGACAAGGTTAAAGGATTTAATTGAAAACTGCTGGTGAGCTTTACCCACAGCATGTCCGTTCTCCTGCAAAGAGCAAAGTCAAGCAGCTCTGCCTTATCCTTGTGTGCTTCTGCAAGGTCTGCTCTCAGCTTCTCATCCAGAGACCAAACCATTTTCTTTTTATTACTATTGAAGGCTGTGACTGTTTTTCAATTTTCTTTCATTTGTGGCAGGTATGAGCTCTATCTGTTTTTCTGTAATTGATTCCTGTTCTCATTTCTCTCCACCTGCCTTCGGACGAGCTTTGTGCTCTGCAGAGCTCTGTCAATGTCTGCAGTCGCTGGAGCTCTGCCTGTGCAGCAGCTGCCTCTGCCCAGCTGCCAGCGCCTGCCTGCAGCATCCTGGCCACTGTCTGCACCTCCTCTCCTCCCTGGGACCCACCTGTGCTGTGAACCACACCAGCCTTCGGTGTGGGATTCCTTCATTCCATTGTGCACCATCGTGCCTTTCTCCTGTGCTGTGGGAAAACAGGGGCTGTGCACTTGGGGCAGACTGGAGTGCTTGCAAGTGTCTCTGACACAGGATGAGTGTCTCAGTTTCCAGTCAGCTTCCCTGCAGCAGGCGATTCCAGGCTCCCAGGGTGGTCTTCTGCATCTCTTACTGCTCTAATGAGGTCACACCCTGGTGCTTAACAGGTACCAAAAAGAGTGCTTGCTGGCTCCTGCAAGCTTGGTTACCTGCCTAGGAGCTGAGCTTATCTCCATTTCAGGGTTGCTTCTGCTGTGGCCCTCTTGATTTTGACAAATCCCAGTTGTGTCTCCAGGAGTTACTGTTGGAGAGGGAGTCTGAAAGAGCAGAACTGTCCTGCACAGGACATCACCGACCGCTGGCATCAATCCCATGCTCTAGCAGGTGGCTGCCTCATCCTCCTGAGACATTGCTTCTTACTTGCTGCTAATACTTAACCTCTTCTCCCTCTCTCATGTAATCTCATCACCCGGACAATTGAGCAGCTGCAAGAGGACAGAGAATATTTACAGAAAGATTTTCCATTTCTGCCCAAATGCAAAAAGCCATCAAGAAAAGATTTTGATTCTGTTAGTCTGGGCGAGGAATTTGTTTGTGAAACTAAATTCACGTTTTTTCCTGGCAATACTCTCTTTTGGTAAATCTTCATGATGACAATATTATCATTCCTTTCCCAGAGGCTTCCCATTTTACCATGAGCACGGACTTACAGCTATTGGCCTCCAGCTTTGACAAGTTCTTGGTGTGAATAACCTGTGGGTTTTCCTCCTTTTCAGCTTCTCAGCCTCAGCACGGGGGTGACAGCTCTCTGTGCCTTTCCAAAGTCCTCTGAGACCTGGGGTTCGTCTTACACTTGTATGAGCTGGGGTATGTTACCGGAGGCATTCCCAAATGGTTCCATCCTGCTCGGCCGATGGGACTCACAGGAAGCTTCTGCTAGAGGAGAGCCTGGAGGTGAGCACAGTCCCCCAGCCAGTCCCAGTGAGGTGGCCTTGGGTGCTGTGGGGCTCTGTCCCTGGAGTTGGCACAGGTGTGACTAAATCATGCCTCCATCTCCCTTGCTGGAAATGCCTGGAGGGATTTCTGTCACTCCAGAGCTGCTGGGGTCAACTGGCACTGTGCCCTGGGGGTTGCAAGTCCTTTCCCTGAAGCATGAAGCTTATTGGATCAGAGGCCTATGGCTCCGAATGAGCCATAGATACAGTGAGCCTCGTTAAGGCAGTCCTGTTTGGGAAAGCCTGTTTGCAGTGGACAGTGGGGCAGGTGAGCCACACTGCAATAAATCCTATGGCAGGTTTGCTGGTGTGACTCAAAGCCTGCAGAGGGTGCTTGCCAGCGAGCAGCATCAGGCTCACCAGGCTGGCTTCTTGCGCTGGGTAATGAGATCCCATGAAGATGAAACAGCTGCTAGAAACCTCAGGGAAGGGCCAGACTTAAATTCTTCACCTCACAATGGGTAAAACACATTGTACAGCAGCTGTGCTTGGTAAAGTTGTAATATGCAAGCTGCCTTTTTGTGCATATGGAGGGAGCTTCCATGTGCTGCTCTCCACCTCACCTGGGCTGTGGTTTAAGAGCAAATGTGCTATGATGTGGGTGACTTAGAAAACATGAGCCTTACTGGACCATGGGAGCCTGCAGGTACCCACAGCTTGTTGCTTCTGGTAAGAGGTAGGAGCTTAAAACCTTTCTGGATCTGGGCCTGCCTCCTTAACTGGGAAGAATGTGTTTCTCCTATCTGATAAAGGCTTGGGATACGATTAAAGTGATAGGATATCACCCTCGATAATTCCAGTTATTAGCTGTGTTAAAGGCATGGGAATGATGCACTGAATCACAAGCTCCTCCAATCTGGTCTCTGCTGTGCTGTGAGTTGGAGGGGGGTGAAAAGGTTTGGGGGAGCACTTGCAGGTACAAACTTCAGTGGGGAATGAGTTTTTTTTTCCCTTTGAAATGGCACATTCAGCTTGTACCTGTCTTCTGTTAGGAGAAGGAGGGAAGTATGTTTACTCATTTATTTCTCTCCTCCTTGAAGTTTTCCAGGAAAAATGGTACTGGGGAACGTTGGTAGGTAGGACTGCCAACACACGTAGGAGTTCTGTAATGCAGAACACAGCTGTTTTGATGCAACATCACAGTTGTTTTGTTTTCTCCCTCCCACTGTTTGTTTTCACACATATGTAAGAAAGTTTGAAAGTAGCTTTTTGGGGTGGTTACTGTTGTGAAAGGACCCAGAGTCGGCAACCATGGTGTTGGTATTTGTTACCAGTTGCCAGTGCTCTTTAAATAGCAGACACTATGGCTACTTTGGCATATCCTCAATTAAAAGCTGTGGATTCATTAAAACATTTGAAACCCCATAATATCATGGACATGTTTGGGGTGTTTTTTCAGAGAAACAGAACAGTTAAGGTAATTGAACTCTAATTTGGCTTAAAAAATACTTAGCACATTCTTATGTTCTGTTCGAATAAGAAAAATAAATATGTATTCCTACGAAAATCCATTTTCTTACCCAGGGTATAAATGTCCAGTATGAAATCCCAGAGTGAGCAATATGGTTTCCCTTGGACAGAGTGTCTCAGTTTAAGTGTTGTATAACTCATACTCTGCTCCTGTTGTGGTGGCATAGAAACTGCTCCTTGTATATAGCTTTATATAACTGCTGTATATAACCTGCTATGGCTAAACTACAGCAATTTAAAAGCAATGACAATTTATTCCCAAGTGTGGTCCCTGATCAAAGTTGGAGTCCCCATTTTAGGTGTTAAATATTTATTCAATGTGCAGATCATACATTTCTTGTACTGTGCAGGGAATTTATGATAAAGCACAATTTCAGGCTGAACACCAAAACATCTTTGACTCCAGCATTTTTTTTTTTTTTAAGAGCAAAGTAATTGAACATAAAATAGAATTAGACCAGTCCTTTTGCCAGCAAAGCTTTAGCTAGCTCTCACTTCTACTGCATAATTGTGCTGTGGGATGCTGGGCGTGTGCCTCGTCTCCACGCTGGGTCTCCTGGTGCCTCTCCTGGGGGTTTGTGGTGTTGGTTGACAGAGTTGACAGAGCTGTGGGTCTGGTCACTGCTTGTGGTTGTGACAGTGCCGTCTGCCTGCTCTGTCCAGCGGCAGTACCCTGATGCTCCAGCCAAGGACAAATGCTCCTTTGTGTGCCAGACAGAAACTGGGCAAGAAATGACCAGTACAGGGGGCCGCAAACACCATGGGCAAGGTGAGCAGACACCTTTCCTACCAGGTGTAAAAATAAGGAGGGTGAAGGGTGAAAGGTAGGCACGGGAAAATTCAGCCAATGTGAGGGATGAATCTGAAGGTGTTTCGCTCTCCATTTGGTACAGGTAGAGCCTGGACAAGCAGGTGACTAAATTCAGATATCTTAAGTTAGCTGAGCTGAATCGGTCTGAGTACAAGGACACACAGGACAGCTCTGCAAAGGTGGAAACAATAATGCAGGACTTGTAGCATTCCATCATTTGTAGCTCAACATTCACCTGGAGGAAGATTGCCATTTACTGATCGATCCACGGTACTTTCTACAGTGCTGACCCAGTGTTCTGGCTCAGGTGAAGTTTTTTGCCTTTTGGCAAAACTGGGAACAGTGTCTACCACTGCAGGTAATGTGTCTGGCAAAATTACTGGGTTTGGCAGATGGACTCCATTTTCATAGTCCATAATTTTCTTTCTTCTATAGGCCTTACTGTTTCTAATTTCAGTAATACTCATATGTACTGTTTGCTTCATGTACCATGCAGTGTTTCTTCCCTGAAAAAGCTCTTTGATCTACCTTTTTGTTCTTACACCGATGACACTGAGTCAGGGAAAGGAAACTACCTGACTTTGGGGTCAATAAATGACCAATTAGCTAAGTGTTGACAAATCAAAGAACTGCTAACTCTTGTTCTGTATGCTTGTGAACAAACCACAGAATAATTTAGGTTAAAAGGGGACTCTTGAGATCCTCCAGTCCCATCCCCTTCTTGAAGTGGTTCCAGTTAGGTTAGGTTGCTCAGTCCAGTTGAGTTTCAAACATCTCCAAGGATGGGGATTGCATGGCCTCACTATTCCAGGAAAGGCAGCAGACAAAAGCATATGCATAGAGAGGTGAGAAACACCTCACAACAACAGGACAGTGCAGTGAACAGTGACCTCAGCTCTCCAGGATAATAATCACCATAAATATTTAGCTCATCTAGTTCCCAGTGACACAAAACACTCCATTTAACCCAGGAGCATTCCCATATGCTATTGAACTAACACAAAGGCATGGCAATTTTTAAGCTGTAGGCAGCCTTATTTAGAAGTGAATTCCATATATTTAACCACTGCATCATCTCTACTAAATAGAGGTCTCATGTTTGCACGACTAAGGGTGAGGGTCATGCTTTGTATCTGTACAAAATTAATGCCAGCTCTGACTCTAAGGATCAAACCCTGAATGACTCTATAGGAATGATTTATCATCACAGGAGTGAAGCATTGTCTTCGTTCTTACGTAGCAGAGGTTAGGACAGAAACTCATTGACCTTCTCCAGGAGGAGAACTGGGACACATTGAGATTCTGATCACTGTCATGTTGTTGGAAATTGAGAGAAAATCCTTTGAAATGACATTGGAGCAGAGCAGCAATAAGCAGCCTGAGAATGAAGCCCATAATCTCTCTGTCCCTATGTTGTACATGTTTTTCCTGTAGCCTAGTTTAAGGACAAAATCTTAATTTGTTTGGGAAAACTAAAAGTGGCTGCTGTAGTTAATTTATCTGGGGACACACTGGTGCTGATGAGCTGGAGGAGGATGTTATCTTTGTCCTTTTACAAGGAGACAGATAACACCATGATGTATGCAAGTGCCAAGCTGTGGCACATAGGTTAAGAACGAGATGGCTCTTTTGATTCCTGCAAAGCACAGTGGAGGGCAGCTCTCTGAGGATGACTGAGGCATGGGGAGCAATGGGAAATGGAGGTTACGTGAACTTTTATCCCCTTGTTCCCACTCCATCTGCCTGCGACAGTAACGACCACTCTGCATCTTTGGAGCAGAGCCGCCAGGAGTAGACCCCCTCCTGGTTATCATAAATGCTCAACAGGATGGCTGTAGTTCACTTAATCATTTCATCCTAGAGCTGACTTCATCCACAAGGACCTAACAGGTTTCTTTCCCACTTTTTGGACGCAGTGGTGCCCAAATTTTTAGAGTATGACTGCAAAGGTGTAAATGTGACCTGTTTTGGTGAGCCAGGCTGCCTGTGTAATGGCACAAAGGGGGCAGGTGAGGAAGAGTTTGCTTGGTTTCTCCTACAGAAAGAGGGAAAAAGACTCCAAGGATATTCAGCTTGTGTCTTGTCAGCTTCTGCTTGCCCTGCTAGGGTCTTTTTGTTTGGTGTTGGTGCTCTGCCCTGATATCTTTTGGGCATTTAAAAGAGTAGAAATGTGCAAAGTCATATATTGCACCAAAAAAATACATTAGGCAATGGGGCCTAATACAGCTCTTTACTGTGCTGGTGGGCAAACAGGAGTAATCAGGTGTTCAGGAAAAGACTCTTTCAGAAGAGCCATTGTCTGAGAAGCATTCTTCCTAGGTGAGAGGAGCCCTGCTCCAGTAAGCCAAGGGAAGGTCAGCAAGTACCTGAGCTGTCTGAGCACCACTTCTGGTTTTGCTTGTTTTCTGCAGCAAAACCCTAGGTTACCACTGACCCTTGTGGCCCCTGGCAGGGTTTGAGTGCTCTCCTCTGTGGTTAGTAGTGTCTGAGGTGGACTTTTCTGGTGGTACTTCTGCTGCTGTGCACCTGAGCCTGGTCTTCTCTGATCAAAACCTAAGGGCCACTGCCAGGGTGAAGTGGAGGAAGGCTGCAATATCAGTGTGGCACCTCTTGTTGGGTTAATTAAGTGCCTGGATAAAAATGTTCTAAGTATCTCAGTGACCTGGGCAAACAGCTGTCTGCCATAAGTATCTCAAAAATCCCCTTTATAAATGGGACTCAGGAACCTTAGCTAAAGGAACATGTTTGAAAATTATATCCTTCATGTTTAATGAGCAAGAAATCAATACAACAGGACCAATCAGAGAGTTGGACGGAGGAATAAAAAAAATAGAGAGTATTTGCCATCCCCTTTCTGGTCCCAGCCTACCTCTGTTCCCTGTCCAGGCTGCCTAAGCTGCACATGCTTGAAGACTGAGGTTTATTTATTTGTTTGGTGAGGACCTTGCTCAGAGGCATATGCACTTTGGCTGAGGTTTCCAGGTGCTGATGTAGTAAGGATCCCTCTTCAGCTTTTGATTACCAACTCTAATTTTGGTGCATAAGCACCAAAAGAGATGGCAGTGGTTACATTTATTCTCTGGTTTACATGGGGAGAAAACCCACTGTCTGTTCATTTAATTGCATTTACTATATCCCAAAGACTGTGCATGTGGAAGAAATGACAATTGTTTGACAAAAGGCCCTGCAGTTAAATTCCCCAGTTTGCAACCTCTGCTCCAGAAAAAATTACATTAGCCTGCCAGGAAGCACAAAACAGCAAACTGCATAACCACACAGTTAATTATAGCTAATGACCAGAGAAACGGTGAACCCTTGACAGCATGGAATCAGCCAGTGGCTTCCTTGCTTATTTTACTCCTCATGGAAAAAGAAAAAGTAGGAAAAATGTCCTCTGACCTGTGGTCCAGTATTTGCTCTCTGTCCATTGGATAGCATATTGTGTCATATCAAAAGAGCAGTGGGTTGTGACTGGATGTGACACACTCTGGGTTTCAGTAGAAAATAGTCCTGCAAGGCCCACTTTGTTCTTGCCTTGTTAGCTATCAGAAGAGAAGAAATTCTCACAAAATTCCTGGTTTCCCCTTCTCAATTATTTTAAAACACCTCAGCACTAGAGCAAGTCTGGTGCATACAGGAAAAGGAGTTGCCCCAGAAGATACCCTCCTTATGATCAAAATTCCAGCAGAGGAGAGTGGCAAATTGTCCACTGCCTAAAAAAATGTTGAAGAGTAGAGCTGCAGAAATATTTAAAGCCTATTGTACTGCAGTGTCTCCTTATCTATTAATGCACCTCAAATGCAGCCTGTCAGCTTGCTTTAGCTCTGCGGTGAATCTCTTTTGTCGTTCTGAAATCTGTAAATAATGAAGGCTAACCATTAGGAAAGTACCAAAGGTCTTTTTTAACCCACTTCATAAAGGAGTCCTGCAGGCTATGACTTGGAAAGGGTCTGGGCTGCTGTAACTCGATTGAGCCCTAATGTGATAAAATTAGGAGCTATGAGATGTGAATCTTAAGTTCAATCTCAGTGTTGGCCCAAATCAGACAATGGAAGTATCTGTCTGATTAGGCAATTAAACAAGGAGAGATGACTCAAAATATCCTTTCCATTTCAATAACTCCTGTGAGATTAGGGGCCCTTTGAAGACCATGTCAGACTCCCTTTTTCCTTAATACACCTGCATTTAATTGAAATGCTATGAAAGAGGATGAAGGCAGTTGTAACCTGAGGAACCTTGGGTGCATTCCAGTGTCACACCAAGACTATAAAATGGTTGAGGAATTAGGAGTGACAGACTGGTCCCCTGAGCAATTTTTTTTTATACCCCATCTCTCTACTTTCCAAGTCCTGCTGTGTTTCTCCTATCTGGTGTGACGTGTTTTGTGGGTTGGCAAACCCTGGGAGTAAGTCAGAAGTGCTGCTCAGACAGAGCAGAGAAGTGAAGCTCAGGGTCTTACCCTGAAGTGCTGGGCAGGGGATGCAAGATAAACTTAACTCCAATTTTTCCTACTCCACCCTTTTAGTGAAATCAGATGTGCTGCTGTGATTGCCTTCACCAGATCCCTCAGCCTTCATGGGAGGATACAGGCAAGCCTTCTCCTGTCTCCCACAGGCATTCCTGCTATGGCTGCAGGGACCATGCTCTCTGCTCCAATGTCCCCCGTGTCGCTGGTGCTGCAGGGAAACTTCCTGGTACGTGAAGTGGGAACGCAGAGGGGGATGGTCCCCAGCTCTCCGTTAGCGACGACGCTCCATGCTCTGAGCGCTCAGGCGGCAGGACAGCCTGGTTGCTCCTCAAGAAGGGGGTCATGCTGGTAGCAGGCAAAGTAAATGCAGAAAGTGCTTTGCAAAGGAGATCCCCAGGCTGCTTATAAATGTGTCTCCCCTTATTCTTCTATGTTACACTGAATTATTTGTCCTGGTATAGATATGGAATAAATTGCTCTTGTTCTCCTGCCTTATACATTGTGTCCTGAACATCTTGTTCTAATGGCTTTAGGCCACCTATAGTTTCTGGCAGGCTGAACAAATAAAATGGGTAAAAAATGCCATAAAATACCAAACAAATTTTTCAACCAGCTCCATTATGTTTTTTGTACTTGGCTGGGATATATTACTGTGTTGGGTTATATTATTGTGCAAGTATATTGTGCTCTTTGGACGAGGTTGAGTCAGCTCCGCTCCATGGCAGAGCTTTGTACAGGATTGACAGAGTGCTGTGCCAGGGCAGGGTCAATTCTATTGTCCAGTTTGAGTCCTACTTTACTGAATTTCCTGGCAATGCAGCCAGCATATCCCAGAAAGATCTAGAGAACATCTGGAGCTCTTGAGCGAGGTCTGCAGTAGGCTCAGCTGTGGACACTCAACTGCAGCTAAATTGAATAGAGTAGATCAGGCAGGATGAAGAGAAAATGGAGATCATCTCTGAATGCAAGTGAACAAACACATGATGGAACCTCTCAGAGACAGAGGTCCCTAGTGGAAAGACAGAAAAATAAACTAAAAGAAGTTGGGAGATTCACAGTCAATGTAATAGTGCATTTTGTCCCAGTTTGATCCTAAATAAACCCTTAAATGTTGGAATGATGTTATGAGAACTAAATTTAAAATCTGTCTGATGAGTTTTGTGCCCAGTGAAGTTCTCTCTTTAAACTACAAGCTTCCCATAGGAGGTTATCTGCTGGCTTTTTTACCTTTCAGACCTTTAGGAATTCCTACAAGGTACAAAATGTATTCACAGTTTTGTACTGAATATTGATCAAAGCTTTGTTTCTATAAATGCAAATGTTCATGATTTAGTATAACCCTAGCTTTTCAGTGAGAGCAATTTTTTGTACTGCCTTAGAAATAACCAGTTGGCATGCTTTTAATGTGCTTGATTATTGCGGAATGTCCAAGGATAAAAAGAGGATGCTTGAATAATCTACAGACAATAATAATTAAGGATTTGTTATCACAAATTGAATGAATAAATTTGAATTAATACCTCCACAAACTCAGCTTAAATTCATTAGTCAAACTGGTATTTTCACTACTCCTTTGATCCAGATGCTGTAATGCTTACTCTACAGAGTGTCTTTGTAAAGTTATCTGGAATTTTATTGAAGTTAGGATATGTGAGGTGAAGTTCATTTTCTGTTATTTAATTATAAAGAAACAAAAATGTGCTAGTCCCTTCATAGTGCAAACAAACAAAATCTATTCATTGTCCTAGAGAGCTTATACTCTAACCTAGGACGTGTGAAGAGGGGTGAGAGTATTACGCATCATGGAAAAAAGACAAAGACAAGTTTTATAATGACAAGTAGGTAAGGCTCTGTGGTTCTGTTACACATATACACTTCAATAGGCTTAAGATCTTGAGGTGATGCAGAAGGCAGTGAGTTTTGTGAAGCCAGGTGACTAAGAGATCATTAAGAGTTCTCATGTTTTGATTCTTCCAATGTCGCTTCCTGTTATTGTGACTGGAATGCTGCTCTGTTTGTAGGAGAGGCCTTGACTGAACAATCAGCACAACATTGTGTAGAAGCTAAAGCCCACAGGGACAAATCACAAAGTGTAGGAGCCCAGCTGTCCCCTGCAGACCTGCAGGCTGACTGACCAGAGTGGTGTCCTGTGCCCCAGGCCCTTGGTGCGGACTGGTCCACCCAAGTCTCATGGGGCTGATGCTCTGAGGTGTGGTGTGTGTGATCCTTAAGGCAGGAATCACAGTCCAAAAAAGGAGTTGTGCACCATGATGTGGAGTGTTTTGTGGTTTTACTCGCTATGTCTTGGCAGCTGATTGCAGAGCCCCATGTTAGAGTCCTGTCTCTCTGCAAGGCACGGGGAAAGGCTGAGGCATGGATGAGCAGCAGCAGGAGGCAGCATGCTGAACAGGCAGTAGCTTTGCCACTTAACAAAGGTCCCTTCAGGCAGGGATGTGTTTTAAATTGTTGTCTTCTCTGGGGCTTAGATCTTTTCTCAGAGCTAAGGGAAACACATTTATCAGTCTGGACTTACAGTTGATAGCTTTTCCTGAAGGCTAGTACTGCAAAAATAAAAGGAGCAGAGATCAATTTTTTACTTTATTTTACAATCCAGTACATAGCATGAGAGAGATGTTCTTTCTGTCAGGCAGAAGAACCAAGGCTAAACTTATCCTTGCCTAATGAAATTCAGTCTATTTATCTTCATCATCAATGAGGGATTTTTGTCCTCTGCATGAAAAACACATGGGATGAGAGACCATGCAAGTGAATGCCAGTGACGCTTGTGTTTTCACTTGAAAGATTTGGGTTCCTATCTTGGTTATATGAAGAGTTTACACATTAATGGAATGTCTGCTTGACATAAACCACCCTGAATGTGCCCCTCTCAGCAAGCCTGGGATCTGGACCCTTGTAGATAAGGCTTTTCCACGGGGACATAGGGAATAGATTTGAATTAGGCTTAACTAAATTTTACTTCCCATTGTTTAGAATGGCTTCACAGATAGAAAAAGGATAGTGATGTTTTCTATTTAAAATATCCTTATGTAATTAAATATTATGGGGGAAGTTTCCTGTTTCTGTATTACGGCACTGTCGCGGTTTAACGCTGGTTGGGCGCCAGCGCCACGAAACCTATTTACCTCTGCTATAGTTAAGCAGAGAAGGGGAAATTGAAACTTTGTTTTCATGAGGTGAAATAAGGATTATTGAGGAAAATGGAAAAAACTTCCAAGGCAAAACAGGTCCAAACTCACAGTAAAAAGAAGATTTATTACTAATAGAATTAAAAGTAAAAAGAATAACGAGAAACCAAAGCAAACTTCCAGAACACCTTTCTCTTCCAGTACCTCCCTCTTTCCACCAATCCGCGCAAAGGAAACAAACATGGGGTTTTGGTCAGTGTTTCATTTCTTAAGAGTCTTTCTTTATGTTTAAGGAAAAGAGTTTCTTCTGCTGTGCCGTGGCATTCCTCCCATGGAAGATAGTTCTCTGTGGACTTCTCCCATGTGGCTTCTGCAAACTTCATGACAACAGTCCGCCCAAATCTGCTGCAGTGAAAAAACATCCATCCCATGAATCTTGCAGTCTTCCCACACTGCCATAATGGGTCATAATAGTAATGGGGTCTTATTCTTTTAAGGATGAGCTATTCCAGCCTGAAAGCAAAGGTTCTCTTCTTCAATCTCTAAAAGCCTTTCACGACATCTATGGGCTCTGGCGTTGAGCACTTTTTTTCACGAGCTGCGTGTGGATTTCTGCATCCTCCCATGTACCTCGTCTCACAAATTATAGGGAAAACAAATTGGTGTATTATAGTCCTCACCACAGACTGCAAGGAGAATTTCAGCTCTGGCGCTGGGAGCGCCTCCTCTCTTTCCCTTTCCCCACTGACCGTGGCGCCGCCATGTTGGCCTCCTCATGTGACATCACTTTCCCTTTTCTCTGACTTAGAAGAAAGTTGGTATCTGTAAGTTTTCAGCTAAGAAGTTGATCTTGATCGGGCTCTGCATTGGGGAAAGCCTCACCCTGTCTTTCGTTGCCGGCTGTGTGATGTTTTTCTCAATTCGGTGTGAGCCGTGCCAGCCTCAGGGATAGGGCGCGCTGGCCCTGCGTGGGCTGTGCCAGCTGCAAAGATTCGCACCACGCGGTTTGGGCCACGTGGCTGCTCAGGGTTGCCTGCAGCTCCAGGGCAGCTTCTCCCAGCCAGCCCAGCCCCAGCCACCGCACAGGGGGAACCCGGTGGCCTGCTCTGGGAGGAGGCCCAGGTCCCACCCCCCTCGCCACCCCTTGGCGGGGAAGCAGGAAAAAGGAACTTCTTGCGTTTCCTCCTTCTTTAAATATGCACATCACTGAGGAGTTACCAGATTATTTAACTGGTCCAACAACCTGTCTATCAGCTATGGGCTCTGTGCCCATTACAGAAGTTTTACAAACTGCTAAAACCACCACGGGCACTTATCCATTGTATCATTAAGGCACATGCATTCATGCAGGGCAGCAAGGATCGTGGGGGTAGCCCACCAGAATGTGGCAATTTATGTGCTATAGCAACCATTGAACAGGTAGATGGCATGGATTTAAATAATTTTATTTTTTCTGGTGTAACATGCTTTTTCATTTCTCTTCTATCATAGATAGATTGATCATGGAAGGTGCAATTGTGATATACTTTGTTTTACAACCACCTAAATAGGTGGCTGACTTCCTTCCACGAAGTTTTAGGTGCAACAGTTACAACATTTTTATTTTTGTTTACTTACTCTGATAACAATGTGTCTTTAAAGTCCTTTGAAACCATCTCTGTGGTTAGTTTTAAAAAACCAAACATTTCTGATTAGAAGAATTGTATAATGCATCAAGCCCAATTAAAGTGTTCAAGTTCAAAGAGAAGCAGTTTCATGACTTCCTTAAAAAATAAGTTGAGAACTCAGTCAATTGTTCTTTCTTTTGACAGAGTTGTTTATGTTGATTTCCACTGTACATTGTACTCCATACGTGTTGCCACCATAATTAATTTGAAAAGGACCACATGTGTGGCTCAGTTCAGATGATGACACTCTTTCACCCCACTGAGGATTGGGAGCCTGTTTCTTCACCAAGCAGCACCATCACCAGAGGAGGAGCAGCAGGAAAGTGACAAAACATGGTATCAAGCCAAATGTTCTGAGGAGGATATGCAAGGCTGCCCTTCTTAATGCTTTGGTGTAGAAGTGGTCCTCTACCTGAGCAAAGACCCTTCTCTGTTTTCTGTCTACCAGTTCAGCAATTCTGGATGTCCCTGGCTCAACAGATTGCAAACCAGCTCTTGCACGGGCCATCACTCTTCCATGTGGCTGCCACTCCCCAGCTTCATCCACTGCAGGCAGTGGTACCACTTGGCTCTGTGCCAAGGTGGAGCTAAATTTGAAGCTTACTTTCTTGCTGAGCTGCACCTGTCCTTGTCTGGAAAATCATTAGGAGATTCCCAGTGCACATCTCTCCTTGTGGCATTTACTTCCTAGAGATTTCCCCTTCTATTTAAGATGGAGGAAGTCCAGTCCCAGCAGTGGGCTTGTGCCAGTTTGAGTTTGAAGCAAACAAGGCAGTTTTGTTCCTAAACACCCATAAACACACTTGTGTCCATTTTGACTCTCTCTGATGTCTTTCTCTGCTCTGTCACTTGAATCTGTGTGACATGGGGACAACGATTGTTCAGCAAATAGTTATCTTCTCTGTTTATAACATCTTGTGTATTATTTAGGGCTATTATGTGAGTCAAAACAGTTGTTTATGAGGCATTTGCCATATCTTCCACCTTATAGAAATGATGGACTCTGATCCTAAATAAGCAGAAATATTTCACCCCAGTTTTGGTAATGAATCTATTTCACTTACTGAGACCAGTGACTTAACTTTGCTGTCACATCGCTAAGTCTTACTTTTACATTTTATTCACTGTTTACTATTAGCCTTATTTCCCTTCAGAGTAAAAAGACATCTCTCCTTTGTCCCTCTCTTTTGACTGTAGGAAGGTATTTCTAGATGTCTTAGGTTACAGTGTAAGATGTAACCAAAAGCATGTATTCTATCACCATCTTCATAGGCTGTTAGAACCAGGTGGGGCAGTGCTCTTTGTCTCTTCCATGACACATGCCTGATAACTCCCTCCAGAGAACTATATTCCATTAATGGGCCACCAAGTCTCACTGCATGACACATAAAATTACATCATCCCATTGTGAGATGCTCCACCCAGGGGGAGGAACCAAGCATTCCTACCTGGATATAATCTGAGGTGCGGAACACGACAGTCAGCCTACTGGATTCCCAGAGGACAAGAGTTACATAACCACCACTGGACCTTCAGAGGAAGACCAGAACCTTCTACAGGACCACTGCTTCAACAGAACTTTATCTATCACTTGAGGAGGACTGCAGCCACCACTTAATCTGACTGCTACCACCACCCTGCCCGGCAGGTGTCAGGTTGTATCCTGACTGTCAGTTTAAGCTAGCGTTTTCTGCCTTTATTTTAAATTTTCCTATTAAATTGTAATTCTGACATGGAGTCTCTCATTAGTTTGCTTTCAAACTAGTATACTAGAGAAGTAGAGGACCAAACTGGATCCTTATTTTCCATCTGGCAGTGTTGCTGCTGGTGATGGTCCTTGGTCAAGAGTCAGGATATAGGGTTTGTATTCCTAGACCCTGGATTTCACATGCATTTTTCCCACTGCAGAGTGCTTGGATGTTGGGCTAAAACCATTTTTTCACCTGTTCTCCGTTCATCCTGGAGACTCTTCCACCTCCCCAGCCCCAGAGCAGCTGTCAGTGTTGTCTCTTGAATGTTGAAATCACAGTTTGGTCCAACCGATGTAATCAGGTCTCTGGGTTATTTTCTGAACCTGGTCTCTGCTGCTCTAAAGCCCTTGCTTGTCCTCGGCAGCCATGCTTTCTCCTCTCCTCTTTGCCTTGCTCTGAAGTTGATGTTGCACTGTAAGGTTGACCTTAACATACAGTTCTTAAATTTTAGAAAAGCTGCAAAGGTCCCAGCTCCAGTGTTTTGAGGGTGCAGGAAATGCTTAAACCAGTATCTTTTACTAGCACAGACACTGAGGGAAAATGTTTTCTGCTTGTCTGTATTTATTGTCTCAAACGCAAGGAGAGAGTACTGCAGTCCTTCACTATATTGCCAGCAATACAAATTTTGCAGTAAGCTCCTCAATTTCCTCATAAACGACCCCTGATATGTCTTCCTCATCACCAGTTTTTTAAAGGGATCATTAAGTTTCTCTCACATAGACTCCTCTGATGTTGCGGGTTGGGACCCTTCTGCTTTATTGCACTGCTTCATGATGTATGAGCAGAAACACTGCTTACCAAATAGGAGGTGAAGTGAAGCACTGGTTCTGCCATCCTGTCATATGTTGTAGAACCCACTGAACACTCCTTAACACTGTTTTAATGCAGGGAAAAAACCCCAAATATATTTTGAATTAATTTGAATTAATTTCAAGCAGAGAGACAAATCAGAGCTGTGATGAAGCCTGCTAAATGCCAAGCATTCCTGGTCCTGGGACTGTCCCTGCAGGGGGCCAAGGAGCTGCTCCCACCACCTGAACCCTGGTTCCTGTGGTACCCATGGACAGTGGTAGGCATTGCTCATTAGCCAATGCATATTTCACCTGAAGGGGAAAAAACAGGAAGAAAGCACGTTGTGAATTTGAAGATCAAAGCTACTATTGGAGGGGTTTGTACATTTTGTCTCAAGGGCCTGTGATCAGGGTCCTTGTAGGAGTTATGTGTGAGATGCATTGAGGTGTTCTGATATTCAGGTGGAATTGTTTTGACAAGTCTAGACAGATGCGGGTGAGAAAAGTTAATGAAACAAAATTTCCCTCAATGAAATTAAGAAACTTATTAACTCAGCAGCTTTGGGGAAATACTTTCAATCTAGACCGACACCTGACAAGAGGCCTATCAAATTTTCATAGATACAACTAATTCCTTCCACTTAGAAACACTCAATTAGAAGCTTCCAATTAGGTTGCATCATACATCATTAAAGTGCTATTAACCCTCCAAACCACTGCTACTGACACTAAAGATCTGAGAAGGAATGAGTAAACAGCTTAATCTGAAATGAAAGCAGCTTACCTAAGGCAAGCACGATGCTGATGTGAACATTTTTCTCTTTTCTTTCTAATGTAGCTCATTTGTACAGTGGCACATTGAAGTGCTTTGCAGTGCGAGCAGGATCAGCCCGTGGCGAGCCCATCTGCAGGCCAGGGCTGCTGAGCTGTTTGGGAGCCCCACTAGTCACTGGCTTGTGGGAAGCCTGTTCCAGGGCTGGCGGGCTGCCTTGCACAGTGCAACATCCTGCGGCACAGCATCACCCTTCCAGCCTTGCCAGCACTGTCCTTCCCAAGCGTCCCATCTTTTCAGAAATGCTTGAATCCTCAGATACTTCCTATGATCCCACTTTCAAAAATACACAAGTGACTTCTCTGATTTAATACCACCCCTGCGGGCAGAGTTTTCCCTCACTGTTGGCCTGAGCTTCACCTGGTACATATTTGATTTTCAATGGATTCCTGCACTTTTCCTTGCATTTAAGGTGGGTAGAAACAAAGACTTCAGCAAAAGACTAGCTGAAAGGTGTATCTTCTAGAATTCTAGAAGTTTGTGGAAATGGTCATCTTTTCTCAACTAAAGTACAGAAAGTGGGTGTTTACGGAACTGAAAATGCACTATTAACGAATGGCTTAAATGCTTATTATTAAACAGCTGCGTGAAATGGGGGGAGAGGGAAGGGAGTAAGAGTCCAGGTAAGTGGTGGCTTTGGAAAGATACCCCCTTGGGATGTATTCTCATGCTTCACATCTAGAAGGCACTGACCATGTCTAAATCTTTGATTATCCACCTGAGTAGGTCTTGTCAAACCTGTTGCTTTTGGCTTGGGCAGAGCTAATTTCCTTGACAGTGGCTGGTACTGGGCTGTGTTTTGGATTTGTGCTGAACAGAGTGCTGATAATACAGAGATGTTTTTGTTGTTGCTGAGCAGGGCTTGCACAGAGCCAAGGCCTTTTCTGCTTCTGTACTGCCAGGCTGGGGAGGGGGCTGGGGATGCACGGGAGGCTGGGAGGAGACACAGCCAGGACAGGTGACCCCAACTGACCCAAGGGATGTTCCAGACCATGTGACATCATGCTCAGTGTAGAAACTGGGGGGAGAAGGAGGAAGGGGGGATGTTTGCAGTGATGGCGTTTGTCTTCCCAAGTCACCATTGCATGTGATGGGTTCCTGCTCTCCTGGGGATGGCTGAACACCTGCCTGCTCATGGGGAATGGTGAATGAATTCCTTGTTTCGTTTTGCTTGCATGCATGGCTTTTGCTTTCCCTTTTCAACTGTCTTTATCTCAACCCAGGAGTTTTCTTTCTTTTACTCTCCTGATCTTCTCCCTGATCCTGCTGGTGGGGGAGCGAGTGAGTGGTTGTGTGAAGCTCGGCTGCTGGCTGGGGTCACATCCCAACATCGACTTACATAGAAGGCATGGGGGTCACAGGAAGCTTCTGGTGCAGCCAGAGTTTGACACATGAATGCACCTGAGCTGACTTGTGAAATCTGGATTGTTTGCCTGCCTCTGTGGGATCCATCCTGGTGCCAACAGGATGACTTTGCCAAATGTACTTGGAGGCAGCTCCACTCTTGATATGTGGTATCATTAGTAGCTCAGAAATTGATGGAAGCTCTTCAGTTAATGCCAATGTTGGAATTTGGTACTCTGAATGTCAAAACTAATACTGAAACTTTGGAAAAGTTGCTTAATGTGCATCCTAGTAGATCCTTCAGGGTAACAGATCAAGTGTTTTTAATGAACTGTGTTTCCATACACCTAGAGATAGCATTTTCATTCTGAATAAATGACCTATGAAATCCTCAGTTTAAATACAGAGGTCATTTGTAATTTACTGGAGGGCAGAAAAGTGTAAACTCTCCCTTAATGATTCTACTGGGTTTTTATTTCCCTTGACCTCAAAGAACCAGAAGGATTTTTCTCTGAAAAACCTCTTGCTTCCAGTGATGAGACTCTGTATGTTGAATTTTAGCTGTGATTGAATTTATACTACAGCCAAGTTATAAACCCTCAAAAATAGGATTTATAATGGAAATTCCAAGTGCAATCTTAACTGTAACAGCCAGCTTTATACTCAATAGTACTATTAACATTCTTCAAACCCAGTGTTCACGATGAGTCATACTGATCTAATTCTTTCCATAACCCTTTTCTTTTCTGCAGCGCAGGCCTACTCTTGTAATTTCTAGTCATATGCCAATGGTTATGTTCCTTTAATTTGGGGGCACACAGGACACAGCTGATACCAGTGCTATGGAAACAGACACTCCTTCCAGCACGGCCATGCCTTCTACACATGTTTATTCAGTTAAAGGACAAGTTTTGAACAATTTTCCCTTGTATAAATCACTAACATGATATTGTGTTTGTTATTTGTATAATGTCTATGTAACTTTCTAGTTCTGGTCTTCTAGTTCTTAGATAATCATACAACATTTAAAATTACAACAATAAAAAAAAGCTTCAGGAAACTGTGAAAATGAACATAGGAGTATTGCAACTTCTTCTGGTTTCTACCTGTTCTCTGTAAAAGAGAGATGAAGAATAATTGGCATGATGTCCTGCCTCAGTGATGAATATGACATGCACTGTTCTCAGCGTTGCTGTGTTGCTATAAATGCATAAGGTGATCCTAAAAAGTGAAGGTGAGTATCAGGGATGAGAACAAAGAGGATGAAGTCACTTTGCTTGTCCTGGTCCCTGCAACAGAAGATTTGGATGACTTTGCTGGCCAGGATGTAAAAATTATGGTTTATGAGTATTATGGAAGTTTTAGAATTTCACAAGTAAATAAAACTTAGATTTTGTGTAAAAATCATAAAGACAGCATCTAAAGCAACTAACAGTTTGGGAGGAGAAGGGCCAAACTGACACTGTGTCTGAGAGTGGAATTGGTGGGTGAAAGAATGGCTTGAGTCCTGCAATTCCCTCATGGCAGGCCCTTGCCTCCCCCTTGCCTTTGCTACCTTGTGCCAGGGAGAGAATGAAATATTTAGCTGCTTATGCGAAGTAGAACTATTTGCTCAGGTGAGATTAAGAGGCTGCCTGAGGCTGTTGGCTCTGCTCTCCTTGCCCCATCCATCAGCAGAGGGCGGAGGGAAAGAGGAGGTGCCAATAATGGGCCAAGCTGTCAGGAGCAGAGCACAAAGCACAGGGCAGCTGGACATCCCTCTCCAAAGAAACACTGATTTACAGAAACTTGAATGAGTTTCTCGAGAAAATCTGGCAGTATGGGCCTTCAGTTCACTTCTGCTATAGCATGGGCAGGTCTCCCTGTTCCCCTTTACTGCATTTGTCCTTTTCTTAGATAGCAAAAGTTTCCTTGCAGCCCATGCTGCCTTATCCTGCCATTAAGCTGTTCACATGGGTGAAGCATTCTGCTAATTACATCTGCTGGTGATGAGCTTCTCCTCCCACCCACGGGCCCACCAGGACCTGTGCCTGAATGTGAGTGCAAATCCAAATACAGGTGACACTTTGGGCATGCCAAGAGCTGACAGCAAGCTGCTTCAGCATCAAAGCAGTGTCTGTCCTCAGCAGAGGTGGATTGCTGCTTCCTAAAGCCTTAATTCCCACAAACTATTGCTGACAGATCACTAAAAAGTAAACAAGTAAAGCAAGCCTCTTGTAAGCAGGTTTGTGTTTTCTTTAATGGGACACTCTGCTGTAAATTTTTAGGGGTCTGAAAATTGGAGAAGGTTGAAAGCCACAGATCACTTTTGTAAATAGCCAGAGAATAGCCAGGGAATAAAATGTCCATATTCTCTCAACTTCTTCAAAACTGAGACATAACTGGTGTTTCAAGTCCTTATGGAATTGAACTTCTTTTAACATAATCAGTTGGGAAATTTTAATTTCTTTCTTTAATAGGTCATATTATCATAATTTAAATTGCTGTTCTCCCACAGTTTAAATATATTCCCAGATTTATCCCTGTGATCTTTTCATCAATTTTTTCCAATCTGAAGTGTCAAGCCCTCTGGGAAAAAAAGGGTCACTACCAATAATATTTTATTTATGCAGTTAGATCGCACTTGAATTTCTATTATGCTCTGGTTTTACATAGTCTTGAGTACACATTATTACCTGGTTGTTAGTTTAAGCTGTGTCTCTCTGGGTGTATAAACTGTAGCTTTTGAAGTTGCAAGCATAAGAAAAGCTTTACCTTCTACTTTAAAAGATAATCTTTCAGACTGTTGAAATAATTTGTGATGTTGTTATGATTTGGCAGAGAAGAAGCCACCACTGTGAAAAAGTACTTTTACATATTTTTGGAAAATCTTTGAAAAGTATATGATTAATAAAGGTTTGAAAGTCTTATTTTAAGTCTCTTGGGTATTTTAGAAAAGGATTAATCCCTTCCAAACAAGCCTTCCCTTTATCTGGGGGATAAAATTTCTGCAGCTACCCTACCCACCCTGATGTCTGCTTCTTCACACATCTATGAAAAATTTTTAACCTCTTGGTTGCTCTTAGACAAACTTAGAAGAGGCAGATCATGGGCCTCTGAGGAACTCTGCAGAGATGGATGATTCCTGAGCCAGGGAACCCCAGGTGAGGGGTAGGCCAGTGGCAGCTGTCATCATCCCATGGAGGGGTGGGTGGCACATGGGGTCTGTGTAGGAGAAGAAATGTTGCTGCTGTGCTTGGGGAAAAGACCTTGAGGACCAAAGCAAAGCACACTGGGACTGGGACTGGTCTAACACAGGAGATAAGGGGAATCAGAAGTCTCTGTTGTAGGTGGTGTCAAGTCAGCTGCTGGCAGGGACCACAGGCTTGTGCCTGGGTCACATCTATGGAAGTCTCCTGACCGAACCTGACCAATGAAGAATAAAACAAACCAGCCTGTAGAAGCCCTTATCTGGTTAGTTCTTGAATTGAAATGGTTTTTTGGCTGTGATGAGACTACAAAATGCCTTTTTCCTAGAAGGAGAAAAACACATACATATTTTCACAATCAGTTTCGGAGGGTTGAAAGAAAGGGCTTGAACATGAAAATTGCATAAAGCTATGTCTTCGACAGAAGGGCAATCAGAAGACTTCAGTGTACAGAAGGACCACATACCCCACCTTTACCCTCTCCCTGTGAGTGCTTGGTGAGAGGAGCCAAGTGTTGGTATATTTACTGCACTTCTTACCCCTAAGTGATTTATTTTGGCTTACCACTCTGGTTCAGCCAGAAGCTGCCACATATTTGGGAGGAAAAGGTCTTTGTTCTATTTGCAGTGGACCCTGTATGACTGGAGATGGGGCTTAGATAGGAGCAGGCATGTTTTGCTGCATGTGTTTGTTGTTTGACAGATATCCAGGTGATTTGGAGATCATACAAGGTTTTTGGAGAATCACACTGGATGAACTGTTTTGGCCTTTTTTGGGAGAAGCCATCTTTCTGAGTCAAGTTTCATGCTGACAATCTGCCTTCTTGGCGTTAGTCCCCCGGAGCCTAACACAGTGTTAGGGGTCACTTTGCAGGGGTGCAGAGGAGGAACGATGGAGATTTATTCTCCTTCTGCTCGTGGTTCTGTGCCCTCTTTCCTGGCTCCTCTTTGCCTGTGACTGTCACAGTGATGGCACCAGAGTTACTGCTGCTTACACCTCTCATATATCCTCCTTCAAGATCCTTGATTATAGGTACTTAAACTTAATTACTGTGGGTTTTATAACACTCTGGGACAAGATAAAGGAGAATAAAAACTAGTGAGGCAAGTGGCCCTTCATCTGCTGTTCAGGGAGGACTTCAAGGTATTTTTTTAAAAGGTAATTTATGAAAACTCTGATCAGATTGTGTAGCTGTTTCTCGCTATCTCAACATCATCCTCATGAGAACACTACCAATAGGGCTTGGCAGTAAATTTCTGAAGATCTCTTAATAGTATTAGTCTTTCTGCATCTGGGGAAAAGTTTTCTGACGTGAATAAACTTTTATTTGTCATGATGAAAATTATTAATTTCAGACTGTTTCTTCACTTTATCAAAATTATAACATATTGTCACACTGTTCTGCTAAACATCTCTGGTTACTTTCAGCTTTTCTATCATCACCACTTTGTGGTTTTCAGCTGGAAGTCACCCGATTGAACTACACTTTGCTTACTGTATTAAGAATTTTATCATGTAAGGTTTACAACTTAAATTTATATTCTTGAGAAAAGAAAAAGAGAAGAAAAAAGAAATCACATATTAAAACAGCAAAGTCATGGCAGTTTGCCTGGAAGAAGAGGGAAGGCACAGAGGTGTCCAGCTGCAGCTGCTGTGGCCTGAAAGAGGACTCTGCATCTCATTCAACACTGAGATGAAATAGAAACTTCCACTCACCTTATCATGGAATGAATCTGAATCCTTTGGTAAGTAATATAGGAATATTACTTAATATACTCAATATAGGAAACACCAGAGAGAGGGAGAAGAAATCTCTGTTGTTCTAGGTTCTTAAAGCTCATAGTTAACATATTTCTGGTGTGTTCTCTAGAGAATGTTTATTATTTTTAAGAAGAAAATTTGATTAATTTATTTGTGACAAATAACTTGCTCTGCACTTGTCTCTGAATAACACTAGTTCATTTAGAAATTCAACTTATTGTTTTACTTATTTTAATGGGAAGAACCACTAATAATTTAAAAAAGTATGTTCCGTATCTGACAGAAGTCTTTTAGTGGGAGTTCAAGTAAATTATTCACAAATCAAATGATGTTTATATTCCAGTGGGAAGGTGAGAGATTGCATTATTCATTATTAATTCCATGATGTCACAGTACTACACAGCACTTTATGCAAAAAAATGAACCCATCAGTTGCAAAGAACAAATGCCTCTGGAAGCAACATGCACATGGAGATGAGCAGAAAGGGGCTGTGGTGAGCCTCAGGTCTTGTACATAACCCCTTCTTCCAATTCTTTTTCCTTCTCCCTCCTTCTCTCTCTGTTCCTCCCTGATTTCAAGTCCACACCATTTTGGAATGGACAATTTAGATTAATAACTGATCTAGAAAAAAGGCTTTGGAAGACACCTGAGAGATGCAAATGTAAAAGTGAAGCTGAGCCTCAGGACACGCAGGTAGCAGTACAGAATAAGATTAAAGGCACCTGGGCAAGAGAGAAGTAAACAAAAATTGGACAGGGAGAAAAAGCATGAGGACTGCAGAGGCAGGTCACAACCACTATTTTTGCATCTTTGATGCCTAAGTAGGCTCTGTGTGGGACACAGAGCACAGTATGAGAGGGGAGTCAGAGGCACTAACATGCAAGGTGCAGGTTACCACCTCACAGACAAGAATAATCCCAGATCCATTCCCACATTTTGCCCTTATTCATGACCCATACTCCATATTGGTCATGTAGCATGTTCCAGTGAAGGGAAGGCTGACAGATCCCCATTGGGATACCTACAGCTTGCTTCTTGAAGAGCAGAGTGGAGTAATGGTCCCAGCTCTTCTTCATCCAGGGGAGCTCTGGCAGCAGGAAGGAGAAGGGTGGTAGTAACCAGACTGTGACAGCAAATACTACTTCAACATAAAAGTGAAATGATTTCCCTGTTTCTACTCTGGTTCCAGACAGGATAACTTAATAGTCTTTCTGTATCAACCCCTCTTCCCGGATTTATTTGTTTTGTGACTTTCGGGATAAATACAACTCAATATTGCACATGGATGTTAAAACATTTCCTCTCTAAAGGGGAATACTGAGTTTATGATGAAGTGATACTAAATCATGAAAGCCAAGGTCACAGTGCCTGTTGGACTCTGTAGGTTCTGGTACTTCACTGGCCTCCTAGAGCACCTAAAAATATGGCAGCAGCACATGATGAGGCCTTATTAATCTCTGGTGGATGAAGTTCGCTCAGTCTCTCAATCAGTTTGCAGTGTAGAAATTAGGGATTTGGGGAATGGGGGAGAAACTGGTTTGTCTTATTATATGTCTTGCTGTATGCTAGAAAAGGCAAAAACAAGGCTGTGTGTTTTGCCCCATTTTGCAAAGTGATATGGTGTGTAATGGACCCTGCTTCCCATGGGAGCTTATCCACAGCCTCAGGTCTGCCTGGCCAATGCTCCGTCTCCCGCCCAGAGATTCACTATTTTGGCTGAGGGCCACAGTAGGGACTTTGTCCTGGAAGGATGTCTGGGGACCGGCAAAGCCCTAAGCAGATGCTCAGGCACTAGAGACAACTGGCTGGGCACCTGATATTACTTATTTTTGACTTGCCGGTGGTGTTGTGCCAATGCTGACAGGCATTTGGGCAGCTCAGCAACACGGCATGTTCTTGCAACTTACCAATAAGGAAGGAAAAGAGGATAATTTCTCACAGATATTCTCTGGTTTTTTGGTGGTTTTTTTTTGGGGTGTAAGCTTTTTTGTTGGTGGTGGTTACTTTTGTTGCTATCCCACCCCTCAAATACAAGGCTAGTCCCACCTGTTCTGTTTGGTTATTTGTGGCATTACCTCCTCGGTCAAACAAGAAATTCCGTCCCTGTCAGAACTTCCCAGATATTCAAGGAAATATTCAAACCTCTCTGCTGTTTTCATAAATCAGCCATCATTGTTCAAGATGAAATATGGCAGGGAAAGTCATATTCAACAAATACAAAGGAATAAGCTCTAGCAGGAACCTCTCTCTTATTAAACTTTATGGTTTTTCTTTTAGCACTGAAGTTGAAGAGAACTTCATGGTTTTTTTTTTTTTTTCCACTGTAATGGTTGTCATTTGAATTTCTGAGCTGCTTGCAGGTCAATAAATTGTGTGTCACTACAGGCTTCTGCAGAACAACCTGGGATGCATAGACCTGCAGAGACAACAGTGTAGGGGCCTTGAGAGCCTAGAGGCAGCAAGGCTTGTATGCATCAACCTGTTGCCATTCATTGAGAAGATGAAATAATCCAGAGACAAATTACCCTCCAAGAAAGAAATCAGCCCCAGGAGTATTTAAACTGATTTCAATTGAACACATGGCTATGCACATACATATACTCACTGAAACCAAAAAGATTTCTACATAACTTCTGTCACTACAGGCAAGGGCTTCTGGATGGGAAGTGGTGCCTAAAAATAAACCCATACAACATTAATCCTAGGTTTTTTTTTTTTTTGAGGAGATTAAAGTGTTTCTGATGTGCATCCAGTAATAAGCTCTAGAAACAGCCAAGAGACTCCAGGTGGCTGTCTGCTCCTCTGGGCTGAGCGAGTCATGATAAAAAAGAAGTGATGCTGGCCAGGGAGAAACTACTGTTCTAAAAATGGTTTACTGACATTATGGGGTTGACCCAATCTCCATAGACCTGTCTCTGGACTCTGTGCTGGCTGTTGTCCTCTTTGTTGCCATTGCCTGGTGATGATCCCTATTAACCCTCACAGAACAAAAGTGCCAGCACACTGGAGGACATCACCAGGGTGGAAAAACTCTAGTTATGACATCAATGAAGGACATGTCTGCACAAGTTCGGGTTGGTTGTGCTTCCCATGAGGAAATGAAGGAATGGTCACAGCTGTCCAAGAAGATGACCATTTCTCTTGGGGTTAAGGACACTTCTTACAGGTTGCTACTGTGGCATGAAAATTCATCATCTTATGGGAAAAGCTAATGGAATTTCCCTGCTCATGTTCAGCCGAAGTAAAAGGACCAATGAGAAGGCAAACCAGAAAAACATAAGGTTGCAGTGGCTGGCACTGGAACTAAGATAAGTGATCTTGGCTTTGATGTTACAAGATGTGACTGGGAGCAGGGGAAAAAGATATTCCTACTTGTTACCCACACCTGGGTACAGGGCTGGTGTATCCAAACACATAATGCTACCTGAGTTGTTTTTGATGCCCAGTCCCAAGGAAGTTGCTGCTGCTTGACATGTGTTTGTCAGAAGCATGCCTTGAGCACAAAGGCAGGATACGAAGAATATTCCAGTCATGCCAAAAGCCCCTCATGTCCCAGAGGGCAAAACTGGCATCACACTAGAGGATGATGCCTTTGCTGTAGGGTCTCACCAGAGCATCTTGCAGAAAACCAAGGCTGTCTGTCCTGGAACAACTTTGACACAGTCCTTGCTGTGTGAAAATTCTACAATACACCTTCCATGGCTGAAAAGAGAGGGGCTGTGATCAGTAATGTTAAATGCCGACAAAAGAACCATAGAAACCAAAGGGAAACCTAACTCTTCTGCTTTTAATACATTATTTAGGAACCTTGAGATGTGCTGTCTCAGCCTGTGATGACTGCAGAAACCTTTCTGAATTTTTCCGTGGAACTGAATTAAATGAATTTGAGTTTGCAGTGAAATTGCAGCTCATTCCTTCACCAATGTGTCAAAGTTTTGTCACTGTTTTTAAGGGGCTCAGAGGAATTCCCGGTAGACCAACGGAGTTCTGCAGGGAGAGAGAGCTGTTGTTTGCATGTCATGGCTACTAGGAGAGGCACAGAGCAACACCATCCACCTGCCATGTGCCTGTGGAGCAGCTCTGGGCCTTGGAGCATTGATCTTGCAGGCCTTCTTTTCAGCAAAGGCATCTTCTCCCCTAAGAGACTAATTTGCTTGGTGGGATTGAAATAATTGTTTAAGGAAGTTTATATTCAATGGAGGGCTGCCTCATTTAATAGTCTCCTGTCATTAGGCTTGTGCCATTATTGTAGAGACTTTTCAGTGCAATGTGCAGATGAAAATACAGCCGAGGAGATGCACAAATTAACGCCTATAACGACATTTCTAAGGAGTAAACAGAATTAATTTTTCCTGTGGAAATTGACAACTCCAAAGGCAATATCCAAGTGGTTGCCTAGGGGTATATAGCAGTTTTGTCAGTGAAGGGCAGAAGGGTTTTATCTTCCTTTTTAGTTAATAGTGTTCTTGTTCTTGCCTTCTGATGTGGAGTATATACTGAAATTTTTCTCTGTCATGGACTGAACTTTGTTGCTGTGTTTCACATCATTACTGCCAGAGCAGCTTTCTGTCACAGTGAAACCTTGCCTATAGCCCTGAAACCCTCTTGAGGCTGTGGGATCATGGTAGTAATGCCAATGGAGTCATTGTCTGTGTCCTGGAGGGAACATGGCAAGTTCTTATGAGGCTGGCTTCTCCTTCAGAGCAGCAGGGGAAAGATCATATCAGATGAAGCCAACCTTTTTTTAATTAGCTAATTTATTATTTCAAAGAGAAGTGTCCCTGCACTTAGTCCAGTGCAGATGTATTGGAGAACTGGGTTGTTAACATTAGGAAAGTGGAGGCTCTTTTTCATCCCATTCCCCCCCACCACTTCTGAACAGGCGTTTGCAAAAATGCTGGTGGGTTTTCTTTGTCATTTCACATCTGTGCTTTGTTCTATGATGCTCTGCTTATGAGCTGCTTTCAGATGTGGAATGGTCACAGACCTGCTGCATTCTGTCTGGGGCAATGACCTGGCTTTCTCATCTGAGACTCTGCATTGTTTCCCTAACATTTATCACAAATGCGTTAATCCCCTGGGACTTAACAAGCACACCAATCAGCCATTTTGTCCAAGCTGACTGATCTATCCATAGATCCATACTGATCTATCATTTCCAAATATATTCTGGTGGAAAGTTACCTTGCTTAGAGCAAAGGGGGGAAAAAAGAAGAGTGAGAGGAGAAAGAGGAACATACTAGATTTTCCAAGATCTTGTCTGATCTGCTGGGGATGGGCCAGGTCAGGTAAAGCTCTGTTTAGATCAAGACCTATATCTGACATTGACCAATAACAAGAATATAAGAAGAGGTCAAACATGTAGTGATACTTTCCTGAAATCCCCAGATCCAGCAATGTGTAGCTGAAGAACAGAAAGAACTAGAGATGGCACATTTTATGTTAAAACCCCGGCACATATTTTTCTTCTGCACTTATTCAGCCAATTTTGAATTATCTATATTTTTGGTCTCCACAGTTTGCTGGTGAAGAAAGTGCTCAAACTGGACCATATGAACAGTTTTCTCAATTGTAAAGAATACGGTGACTCCTCTCATCCTGTTTTCTATTTTCTCTAACCTGTAGACATTTTATGGTGTTCTTTCTGGGATCTAAATAATTTCCAGATATTAAAAACCCATTATTCCCACTTGGCCCACTTGAATGTGCTGCTCTTAGGCTCAGAAATCTTCTCTATTTGTGTTTTTTCTCCCACAGTTTTCCTACTCTCTCATTCCTCAGGCTGTGGAGAGAGACAGCGAGTTCAGGCATAGCAAGGGGAAGAAGTTAGAGAGGGCATTTTCTCCTCCATCTCTTCTGTGTGCTTTCATCAAGCACAACCTCAAAGAAGAACTTCCTCTTCCTCCCTCACTTCCTGCCACATACATGTATGGCAGAACTCTCTCTTGGAAAATTGTAGCAGCATGGTCAGGGACATCTCATTGCTTGGGATGCAGGGCTTTCACAGGGCAGAGCAACGTCAGGGGTGGGCCTGGGGAACAGAGCTTTACAGAAGGGTACAGAGGGCCATGTGGAAGGCCCAGGGGCTCTGCTGTTGGGGTGTGAGAAGTGGAAGTGTTTTATTCACAGTAGGTAGAAGTATAGACAAAGATATTATTTTCCCTTTGTCTTCTTTGTTGTTCTAACTAATAACTTCAAGTGTAGTTATCATGTCTTCCACCATATGCAGTTTCCATGTACAGACATTTTATTTCTCGTGGGCTGCTGTCTTCCCAGCTCTGCAAGCACCACCCTCATAAATCCCCTCAGTCCACACACCTCCCTCTGACTCAACACTCCCACAATGAGAAGGAACTGAATGAATCCTCCTTTTCTAACAGGTGTGTTCAGCCAGATCCCTCAGCTATTCACCCCTTCCTCTCCTACCTGAAACCCACCACAGAGCACAGGGCTGCCTGCATCTACTTTTTCCAGGGTCTGAAGAGGGAAGAGGGCAGAGCATCATTTGGGAAAAGACCTGGCAGAGCGCCATGGAAACTTGGTTTCTTGTCCATCACAGGCAGAAGCCAGTAAGCTGCAGAGCTGTGATGTCTGGCATCTGCATAGAGCATGCAAGAAGCAATGTGATTTGCCCTGTCACAGTAGCTGCCTGTTCTCCCTGCAATTCCTATTCTTTGTCTCTTCCTGCACCATCTCTGTCGTGCAGCTGATCTGGGCAGTGAGGCCTGATGCCTTTCCCTTCCATGGGCTGCAATGCTGTCTGGGGCAGTGCCTCTGGCAAGCTTCTGGTTGTCCGCAACCCTCACTGATTCCTGTTGTAGACAAGAAAACAATTGAAAGCTCAGAGGTATAAAATAAAATATATTTCTCACCTTTAAATATAAAGTGATCATCCTGCTTATAAAAGTGAAAAACATTGGGTCATTACATCTACATCTAAACATTGCATCTAAAGAGGCCCATGTGTGAGTGAAGAGTTGGCAGCTGCTGCCCAGCAGCGAGACTGGCAGGCAGGCCCTTCTCAGCTCTAAATAATCTGGGCACAGGCAGTCATGCCTGTGTTGCTGGCTCACTGAATGTCAGAGCCTTGCTGCTTTTAAAATGACTGATGGTTCCCTCATGTGTAGGTCTGAGACTGACCCTGTGCAGGAGCCTGCAGATGCAAGTATAGAAGGAGCACGGGTGCCTGGCAGCTCACTGGGGACAATCAGCACAGGAAGGTGACAGCTGTAGCTGATGTATGGTCCTGTTGCCCACCTGATGCATTTAGTGAATTATTGAGTAAATGACCGTGGCTGTCGGTGAAGGCAGCAGATTTTGCAGGATGCTTCAGTGCTTGGAAGCTCACAGGCTTCCTCCATCATCATGGTTTGCAGTGGTGAGAGAGAAGGGAGGTGAGCACTGTTTGTGTGACCAGTGTCAACACACTGGATTCGCCCAGAGACCATGTGGCTGCATGTTGGGAACACCCAACCCAGGTGAGTTATGAGGGGGATCATGTGTCTTCAGGTATAAGACTAAAGTGAAAGTCTGTATGACATTTGGGCTTCTCTCCTCCCTCCACTTTACAAACAGCTGCCTCTGAGTGATGGCATATTTCCACTGGGAAGTGAAGAAGCCTCCTGGTGCTAACTGAACTGAACTGAATGCACAAAAAAACTCGTGATAGCACGGTGCTAGAGAAATGGTTGGCCCGAGACATGAGATCCTGGCTCTTTGCTTTACAAAGGAGAATCCAAGCAAGGGTCTGCATGGCTTTGTGTGGGTATTCAGGTATGGCAGAAGGATTCCTGCACTGAGATCTGTGCCAGTTGGCAGCAGACTTTCTGTCTCTTTATCACCAAATGCGAAATAATTTTTGTTTTATTAACCCAAATCTTGTTAATTTAGCGGGTTTTTTTTCTGTAGGTATGGAAGAGCTATTCTTTGTATCTGATTACTGAGAAATGTGCACATCTTACAGGCAGCTTGATATGTTGCAAGTATTTACTGTAAAGGCAGGCAACAAATCAGCTTTTGATCAGCTAAGAGATCAACTCCTACTTGGTACTTGTGATGTTGAGGTGTTCTGGTAACTTGAGCTGATTCCTGAATGTAATTTTTAAAAATCTCCTCCCCACTTGATGATCAAAGACAGCAGAGTGCATAATTCATGGCCTTTCATATTCATGTTTATATTTTTGGTCTATGGTAGGCGAAAGCCTTTGCCATTTTAATGAAATATATGCCCACCCACTGCTCAGTTACTGAAAGGGAATTAACCTGATAAATACATGTAGTTACCACTACTCATCTTCAGGAAGGAGGTTCTTTTTGAGACAGGCTCCCTGCTGGCAGTTCTGCAAGGTTTTTGGCTTCAGCATCTTTGGGCCACTGGGTATCTCTTCCTTTCAGTACAGTTCTCCTTCCCCTACTACTTATGCTGTTGTGTCTATAGGCTAAAAAGAAGTAACCTAGCTTTTGAAACTGAACACTGTGTGAGGTTGCTTTTAAAGACTTGTGTGACAGCTTACCTCTGCTCTGGGATGACTTGAAAAATAGTTTATTTTTCTTCTTTTTTTCTTAAAATTTCCATTCAGTAATAAATAGTGTCATAATCCTTTTAATGGCTGGTTTGGCTCTGATTATCTGTACCTCAGTGATGATATGATAAAGCTCCACATGAGGTGTCAATGTGCACTCACAGCCCAGAAAGCCAGAGGTGTCCTGGGCTGCATCCAAAGCAGCGTGGGCAGCAGGGCCAGGGAGGGGATTCTGCCCCTCTGCTCTGCTCTGGTGAGACCCCACCTGCAGTGCTGCATCCAGCTCTGGGGTCCCAGCACAGGAAGGACATGGAGCTGTTGGAGCAAGTCCAGAGGAGGCTACAAAAATGATCAGAGGAATGAAGCACCTTTCCAGTGACAACAGGCTGAGAGTTGGGGCTGTTCAGCCTACAGAAGAGAAGGCTCTGAGGAGACCCAATGGCAGCCTTCCAGTTCCTAAAGGGGGCTTAATAAGAAAGATGGGGACAGGATTTTTAGCTGTGCCTGTAGTGGTAGGACAAGGAGTTTTAAAATAAAAGAGGATAGATTCAGACTAGATATTGGGAAGAAACTTTTTACAGTGAGAGTGGTGGAATACTGGAACAGGTTGCCCAGAGAGATGCTGGATGCCCCATCACTGGAAACATTCAAGGTCAGGTTGGACAGGGCTCTGAGAAAACTTCTAGTGGAAGGTGTCCCTGCCCATTGCAGGGGGATTGGACTAGAGGATCTTTAAAGGTCCCATCCAACTCAAATGAGTCCATGGTTCTATGATACATCCATGATGTACAAATTCACTAGAGTTTGTACTTGGGTTTGTAGTCAAAATGTATGTAGGGATAGTGTATCCTTTCAGGGAGCTTTGAGAGATAGCCTTTTCTCATAGTTAGTTTTCATTTTCTTTGTCTTTTCTGGTCTTTATTCACACATTTAGAGCAGCATCAATTTTGATCCTGATTCTCCTGGAAGAACTGGGGGCTTGTTACAAGAAAAACAGAATCACAGAATATTCTGAATTGGAAGGGACCTACAAAGATCATCGAGTCCAACTCTTAAGTGAATCCCCCATACAGAGATCAAACCCACGATCTTTGCATTATTAATGTTGCGCTCTAACCAACCGAGCTAATCTCTTTTCATAGCTAGGTAACCAAAATAAAGCTGTTTGGTCTGCTTTCACACCACACCTGGTGCAGAGCGAGAAGGGCAGAAAATGACTGACTTCTGGTTCTTCTTGTGTTAAAAGAAAATAGAAGAAACACTGACAAATCCCAGCACTTGTGCTAGGCACTTCTCAATAACACTTACCTGTGCATTAATATGCTTGTATGCTGAGCTGTGGGAAAAGCCTGATCAAAGGGTGATCAGTCCTTGCATGGATGCTCATTTGGTAAGTGGGGTCTTCTCTCTGTGCTGGCTTTTAAGCCTGCTTGCTGTTATGCCTTCACTTTGGCCTTTATATACCCAAATTTCAAGAGAAAACACTCATCATCTTCCAGCCCACATCAGCTTCATCTAGAATTAATTTTGCAGATACAGCACAGTCCATAAGACCATATAACAGCAAATAAAATATTCTTCAAGGTGATTTTAACTTTGCAGCTTCATTTGCAAAAGACAGGTCTTCAGGGTGACGTAACTGTGGCCTTCCAGTGCCTGAAGGAAGGCTACAAGAAGGATGGAGAGAGGCTATTTACAAGAGCATGTAGTGACAGGACAAGGGGGAATGGCTTCAAACTGAAAGAAGGTAGGGTTAGATTAGATATTAGGAAGAAATTTTTCACTGTGAGGGTGGTGAGGCAATAGAACACGTTGCCCAGAGAAGTTCTGGATGACCCATCTCTGAAAGTATCCAAGGCCAGGTTGGATGGGGCTCTGAACAGCCTGGCCTAGTGGAAGGTGTTAATGTCCATGGCAGGGAGGATTGGAACTAGATGACTTTTAAGGTCCCTTACAACCCAAACCATTCTATGATTCTATGATTTTCAACTTGTGCAATTAATATTGCAGCTGTTCTCACTGATCTGTTCTTTTACTGGGAGGCGGTAGAGGCTGCATTCTATGATTAAGACATGTCTGGTCAGGGAATTTTCAGCATATGAGTGTGGCTGGGTGATCTCCAAGCTGACAATATCCAGCGGCTCTGTAGAAGTGGAATTTGGGGCTGTAGTCAACATTTAAGTGTTTCTGAATGGACAGTCCTGGTCCTTGGAAAACTGAAAGGGGCTGTACCCACTACAGCCTTGAGGTCAGCTGGTTCCATTGAAGATGAACACAGTTCAAAAGCCTCTTCAACATGTGCATGTGAAGATTTTGAAGCCTGTGACTGGCACTTTTGGGACTCTTAATCTTGGTTTTTTACATCCAATTTTGCTTAGGCATGCATACATTGCAGTTTCTGTATGAAGCATGATCCTCTGCAGTCTTAGAAGTGTCTTGTGTCTTGTGCTGTGTTCAAAACAAGCTCATCAGAGGTTTGGCAAATATTGTATTATGTCATTCACTACTGTGCAGGATAATGTGAAGCTTAGCTGAATTACTTGATAAAAAATGACAGTAATAATCAGCTATCATTGCACAGAGCTTTGCTGTGCTCAAACAAAGCAGTTGCCAATTTCTGCCGGACTCCATGAGGAGCACCACAAATTATCAGCAGCTCCTCGCAGTTCTGTCTCTTGCATTTTGATACAAATGCAGCAATTTCTAAACATGTGTCCTGTTTCCTGAATTCAAGTAGGGCCAGACAAGTATGTGTCTTCTTGGGCTTTTTTGTTTGTTTGATTGTTGGCTTTTGTTGTTGCTGGGTTGGTTTGGTTTTTTTTTTTTTTGCATAAAAATTGCCTTGTAATATTTTCTGTCCATTGTTTTCTTAAAAAAATAACATTTTCTGAAGTCAATTAATCAATTTTAGCTATTTTCATTATCCACTTTGAACTGCTTTTCCATCCCCAAGTTAATAAATGTTGCAGAGAGCTTGTTGTGGACAACAAGCCTGATGACACCTATTTTCTTAGAAGTTTCACTTGTATCATAATTTCATCTTTCTCTCATGACTTTTGCTGACTGTTACAATACCATGTGTCCCTGTTCTCAAGTCTCCCTCCTCTTCTGCATTATGTGAGAAAAAATCTGCTACAAACCACTTCTTATCTTTCCTTTTTATTGCTGTTTTGTAGCTATGAGATCATGTACTGAAATTTAGCTGGTAAAGGAGCCACAATTCACCAAAGGATATTCCCAGGACATTTGATACCTGTTGCAATCATTATTACTGTGGTGTTGTGCACACGTTGATCAAACTTCTGGCTTCCAGGGTCAAAGGAAAATAAACCCTCTTTGGTCCAAGCAAGATATGCTCTGTTTTGTTTGGATTTGTTCCCCACTGGAACAATTCTGCTTCAGCAGCTCTTCATGAAGCTGGTTGCTGAAGTGCTGTTTTTGTGAAAAAGTAGATTTGCTGTGAGGGTGACTTCTGTGTTTGACACTGCTATCCCAGTAGTGTCTTTTTTCAGTTCTTTCAGGGAGTTGGTATTTTTGTCACTTCCATGTAAGTTGGACCTGGCTCTATTCTTTCATTTTCTAAAAGGTGGCCAAGACTGCGTTTTACATATTCTCTGCATTCTGCTACTCTCTGCTGTAGTCTGCTCTGAGCTCACTCTGTCTGCAGTTTGGGATGAGTGCTTCCAGGCTTTACTGTGCTTCTTTTTTGTTCTGCTAGCTGCTAGAACATCACCAGGTGACCTCACTTCCTTTCAGCTTGTCTGGAGAGCTGTATCCAGGTCTGGGCTCCTCAGGACAAGAGAGAGACATGGAGATCCTGGGGCAGGTCCAGCAGGGGGCTACAAAGATGGTAAAGGGACTGAAGCATCTCTCTTATAAGGAAAGGCTGAAGAAACTGGGGCTGTTCAGCCTTGAGAAGAGGTGGCTGAGAGGGGACCTGATCAATGTCTGTAAGTATATAAAGGGTGGGTGCCAAGAGATGGAGCCAGGCTCTTCTCAGTGGTGTCAAGCAATAGGACAACAGGCAATGGGTAGAAATTGATGCACAGAAGTTCGACCGGAACATGAGGAGGAACTTCTTTGCTGTGTGGGTGACCGAGCACTGGAACAGGTTGCCCAGGCAAGCTGTGGAGTCTCCCCCACTGGAGATATTCAAGAGCAGTTTGGATGCAATCCTGTGCAATGTACTTTATCATGACCTTACTTGAACAGGGAGATTGGACCAGATAAGCCCTCTGTCGTCCCTTCCAACCTCACCCAGTCTGTGATTCTGTGTGTATCAAAAAAAAAAGTCTGAAAAACACAATCACCATAAATTATTTGTGATCATGTTTGTGTGTGTCAGCTGCTGAATGGTAGCAGCCCATAAGTACATTCTCATCCCATGACATGTCAAGGTAAATGCCAGACCCTGTTTTTCCCTTTACTGGCAGCAACCAACCTCCCATACCTCCCATTTGCTGAGAATGAGACTATCTGCAATGTTCCTGGTGCTGGGGCAGTGCAGGTGTGGGTGTTGACAGAGGTGACCAGATAAATTCAAGTTCATTTATTCTTTTTTCTTTTGGTTTGGTTTTGTTTGTTTAGTTGTTTTTTCCCCAAAGGTGGCCTTTCCAAAGACTTTCTGGGAAGGTCTTCTCTCAGATCAGGAGGGTCTCTGAGCACCCTTCCTCCCTTACTTTCCCTCAGTTAGTTTCCTATGCTGTCTTCAGTCTCTTCACCTCTAGCTTGGTCTCCAGTGGCACCCTCCTTCCACCACCCTGGGCTGCGCTGACAGGCTGGGTATCTTCTTTGCTCCCCACCTCAGGTAAGCTGCATGCTGCTGCCTGGCTGTGCTGAGCATGCTGCCACAAGAGCAGCTTTAGCTGCTCCTCATTTCACCACGTCTTGCATATTTAATCACTTTTGCTACTGTACAAGTTAATGGAGGGTCTCTGGTGGCCAGTCCCTGTGGAGCAGAGACAATCGTCAGCCAGCCCTTCGCCTCCGCCCCTCAGCCACCCTGTAACTGCTGCGAGTGTTTAACGCTCACAGGCTGCTGGATTGTGTAGGGTTCCTTCTAAAATAATTACCAGGGCCACATCTTTTTCCTGCTTTTGGCCTTAAATTTGGTAAATAATCTAACCATCACTCTGTTAAGAATGTTAAATTTCTTTTTTATTTGGCCTGTACATGTCCTACATACTAATTTCTAAATCAGTTGAAGAGCTTCTCAAAGGAAGTAAAGAAATCACAGCTGCAATTCCATTAGCAAGAATATATCCATGGCAGACAACATTTTCAGTTCTGTATATAGAGGTTTTAGGCTCTGATTTATTTGTAAGACCTTAGGAAGTCACTCAGTCATCATCTGTAGCTCAGTGAAGATCTCTGGGTAGCACAGCATGTAGCTTAGATGCTGCATCTTACATTGATACAACCATGCTAGCATTTCAGATGTAAGGAGCAGCTACCTGCCTTAGTTTTGAACTTACAGTACACCATAAGCACAAGAGAGATTCTTAAGTGGGTTTAACAGCCCAGATTGAAAGTTTGGTTTGATCTAGTTTGGTAGTTTAGAAGTACCTGTGGTACCTACCTAGGTTATTCCTGCTGCAAGGTACATATACCTCATTCTTAGTGAATGGAAAATGAATGGGTGGTGCTAAGCATTCCTCTTGATATCAGAGGAAGATGGAGGGCTTTGCCATGGTGCACAACTACAGGTAAGATGAAGGACAAAGGAGAAATAATAAAAGTTAAAAAAAGGGCAGGAAAATGAATAAAGAATGTAATTCTTCAGAGGCTTTCCAACTAGAGAGACTTAAAAGGTAATGAGAGCTTACAAAGAGAAAGGTTATGTGTTGGACAAATGTAAGATATTCAAACCATCTTCAGAAAGAACTGGGTGACCTTGAGGACTGCAATAATTGAAAGGGACTGAAATTTAACAGTACAAAATGAAAGGTCAGGTACTTTCTATCTAATAACAAAACCTTTATTACAAATTGGGATCTTAGCAGCTGTAAATGACAGAGGAGGAAAAGCTTCTGAAGGCACCAGCAGATCAGAGTTGCTGTAAGTGTCCAAAATTATGTATCTGGGAAAAGGCTGTTCAACTAGGCTAGCTGTCTGTAGTGGTGTAGGAGAATATCACTGCCATTCCATGGGGTATGCTAGAAATACTGATCCCAGCACTAGCATCCCAGGCTGCATTAGGCAAAGCATTGCTAGCAGGTCAGGGAAGGTGATCCCGCCCTCCTGCTCAGCCTTGGCAGACACCTGGAGCGCTGTGTCTGGTTTTGGGCTCCCCAGGACAAGAGAGACATACAGGACATATGGGAGCAAGTCTAATGAAGGACCATGAAGATGATTAAATGCTTGGTGTGTCTGATATATGGGGAAAGGCAGAGAGAGCTGGGACTGTTCAGCATGAGGATGAGAAGGGGGGTTTATTCAATGTATATACGATGAAGGGAGTAAAGGAGATGGACCCAGGCTTTTCTCAGTGGTGTCCTAGTGATGGGACAAGAGGCAATGGGCACAAACTGAATCATGAAATTCCATTTAAATGTGAGGAGAAACATTTTTTACTGTGATAGTGACTGAGCCCTGAAACAAGTTGCCCAGAGAGGTTGTGGAGTCTCCATCCTTGGAGATACAAACCCAAAACAAACCCAGACATGGTTCTAAGTAACCCAGTCTAGGTGACTCTACTTTGAGCATTGGACTAGCTGACCTCTGTAAAGGCTTTCCCACCTCAGCTCATCTGTGCTTGAGTGATTCACAGGAGATGGACTCAGAGTGCAGAGAGGGGTCACAGGGATGAGAGGGGCCCTAGAGTGCCAATCCTTCATGGTAGGCTGAAAGTTCTATCTAAAAAATGTGTGCAGTGTATGAAGGGGAGATTTAAGCACCACAGAGAAAGGCGAACTATTTATTGCAATAGGCCATGGTCACACAATAATAGCTGGGTTTATGCTTGCCATAAATAACTGGAAAGTTGAAGTCAGAAGGGATTATTTATACATCAGAGCAATCACATTTGCTATCAACTTTCCAGGCAGCGGGGACAATAAAAAAAACCAAAACAACGTAGCAAAATCTAACTTTTTTTTAAACAGCTGCTAGAAACCATTGGAATAGAAATGCTATAATGTAGTATCTTCATGAAGTGGGGGTCCTTCAGTCCTCAGTGAGGAGCACTCAAATACAGAGGTCCCCTTTGGGTTGCTCCAGTTTCTGTTTCCTTGAGGAACAAGTGAATGCTAAAAAGAGAAGTTGTTGATCTCTGAGCTCACATCTCTATGACATTACTAAAAAGGGATTGTGAGGACACTGAGAAAATGAGGAACCCAAATGCGTAAGAACATACAGATCTTCTGTATTTTAATGGGCTTAGCCACAGTAGAAACTTGAGCAAAATCAGTCATAGATATTGTAACATTACTGCTCTGGTGGGAGTCGATGGGGTGAGAGGCCTGGAAACAGTGCTTTAAAAATATAAAGCGTGTTTAATTTAGCTTTAAACTGAGCCTTTCTTATCTTTCTTTAGAGTCCCATTTAACACATTAGAACGGGAGATGGATGGTTTAGGTTCTTTTCCAAATGCCTTGATGAAAATCTCTAACTCCAGCTCCAGAAAGTTGTTATGGAAAGTGCTCTTTCACGCCTTAGAATGAAAATTTCAGCTAAAATTCTTCTTGTCCTGCCACTTTTGTTAAAGACAGAAACTGGTTGTGGCACTTTTGGCCTCTGTTGATTGTCTATTATGTGAGAATGTTATGAGGATGAGCTACAGAGTTCTTTTCTCTCCATTGTTGCCTGCCTCTAGAAAGTATTTTCTAGCACCTCTTCTTTCAGATTCCCCCAGAAAATTCAGTTTGGTTCTAAAGCTCCAAGCCAAATGGAATAAAATGCATCTGGACAACTTATCCTTTGAGCATAATCTCTACACTTGCATGATGTACAGATCACTCAAGCTATGTGGACAACTGGACAGGACAGAAATCTCATGAAATTGATAACAATTACACTTCACATAATTGTTAAAGGAAATTACTCTCTTCACAATACATAATTACTATAATTTATATTGAAACATCTGTTGGAAAATAGAAGGCAAAGAGAAGCACTTTAGAACAATTTTGTAAAGCTGTAAAATAAACAAGTAGATTAATAAGTCCAGTCCCAGGTGCTTGAGTATTGATAAATGCCCAGGGAGCATGCAGCATCTAGGGCTTCCTCTTCATGGTAGTGGTTGCTTATAGCCCTTGCTTCACAGTTCTCAGTGACAAGTTTGATGAGTACAATTGCTCCTGGCTGATCATTTGGCTTTGGCTCCCGTATTGCTGCTTGTGCACTTCTCAGAACAAGAAAATATCCTACGTGTCAGGGTTGTCTGTTGTACAGCATTTTGGTTACCTGCAGGTGAAATATCCTCTGTCATCTGAGACTGGCTTGGCATTGCTGCAACCCCTGTGAAGTAAAGCTGCTGGAGATCTGCTGAGAGGGGCTCACTGCTGCTGTTGGGAGCTGCCCTCCTCACTCACCCTCATGCAGGCACAGCTCAGTGCCAGGCATTTTCCAGCCTTGCTCTTGATGACAGGTTCCTCAGCCAAGTGTGCTTGAGACACACCAGGCCTTTCTTCCTTGTTCTTTCGATGCATTCAGATTCATCCCTTGGCCAAAATCCAGGAACAGCAATAGTGGCTTTTGCCTGCTCTCAAATAGCCTGGGAAGATCTTTGCATATCTGCAAGATCTGCAGCTGTTTGCTGCAGCATGTGTGCCAAAGCTATTTGCAGGCAGCACAGGGAGTTTGATGGGATGTCTGACACTGAGCCTCATCTCCCTTCCCGTTCATTTGCCCTGTTGTGCCTACCAGAGTGTGGTGGTGTTTCTGCCCAGGGAACACTCAATTCCCACTGCAGCCAAGCTCCAGTTTTCCCCATATCTTTGATAACTCAAGCTTCTGCCACCAAGTTCTCTTATGCTCTCCATCACACTGCAGAAGGAAGGACACGTGCAGTGTTATAAAGCTTTCACCAGCTTGTAGGCAAGTGCTGAGGAGTGTCTGTGGATGTGCAGTGACTCACATCAGCTGGGATGCTGATGTCTCCAAGTTATATTTGCAGGCTCACCCAGACATTGATGCTTTATCACAGCTTTGTTCTCTACTGTCAGAAGTATTGCACTGCAAATCTTCCAGCATACCTAGCATGTAAATCTTCACCTTGTGGCTTCAAATTTAGTCAGTATCTCCAAAATTGCTCAGTAGCTCATGCTGGGAGAGAAACGTCAGCAGGTTTGAGTGCGCATCAAACCTCGAGTTGAACAGAGAGGGACTCAGAAAAAATCTGGGAATGTGGACTTTGCTGCAGGTAGATAACACATGCCTGATATCCAGCAGCTGAATACATTTGCCATCAATTTTAGCTTACTATATAGCATTAAGATGCAGGCTGCATCTTAATTCTTCTTACAGAAGGGTTTTGCTCTGTGTCACCTGCTTGAGTTCCTTCAATAGGCAGCACTGCAGGAAGGAGGAGCCACCTGAGCCAGCTGTTCTGTGAGCTGAGGATTGAGCTTCTGTTCCAGAGGAAACTTCTTGGTGTATTGACTGATCCAAGTGTAGCAGTACTGCAGGTATGTAAAAGGGAATATTCCCCTATTTCCAGTGGAGAGATGGTGAGATTCATTGCAAGGGCTTGTTCTGAATGTGTCTGGGACCACTTGTACAGCTTTGCCTTCAGACTGGAAAAGGTCAGGAGAAGAATTACTGTGGGTAACAAGAGAAGGAGAAGCTTGTCAAATCAGAAAAAAACGAAAGGAGCTTCTCTTGTTTAGCTTAGCTAAATGAAGCTGGAGGCAATGCAGCTGCTGTCTATGAAAATGCTGGTGGGAAGAATAAGGATGTTCTGACAACAGACAAAATCATGTGAGAACTGAAGATATATAAATGGGCCAGAAGCAAAATCAAGCTAAAAAAGGAAAGGTGTCTCCCATCATTTTGCAGACAAGGAAGAACCTTCCAAACAATACACAGCTCTTGCTTCCAAAATGAAGCTTGTTGTGGCTATGAAACAGTTTTATACAGTATGATGCCAGTGTCAGACATCTATCACAAGGAATTCTATTCCTTTATATATCCGTTTGCTAAAACTGCTGTAAGTGCCAGTTATTTTCCTCTCCAGGGGAAGATAGCCACCTTGAGAAAACATGGCACACAAGAAAAGTGTGCATCAGCAAAGTGCCAAGGGCCCCACTGACCTTTTTGTAAGGGTGTTCAATGGCTTGCTGAGGTCCCTGCTGATCTGGCCACTTAACTGTAATATGTGCACAGATTACAGGCAGAATTAAAATCACACAGGGAGACAAAATCAAGCAAGCAACCAACACAAAACCAGTGCATTGAAATCTAGTCTTTTGTACTTGGGGACTGGTAGTGTCACAGACTCCAGGGCTCTGTGTTGTGCTTCCTCTTGGGAAGTGCAGTTGTGAAGACGCATCCTGTGAATCATGACATGCTGTGAAATATGGGTTTAAATTTCACAGAACAGAGATCTGTTGCAAAAGTCTTGTTTGTTCAAGGTTTGCTCTTTAATTCTTCCATTGTCTAGAGGAACTTAGATATGAGAATATTAATATTTTGTGTCCATTCACAGGTTTTTTTTCACTCAGGTCCCTGCTAGCAGATGCTCCTTATCTCTTGCCTTTTAGAGGATTGCTATTACCCTCCAGCTGTCCCTGTTCTCCTTCAGTTAGGGATCCAGTTGCAGACCTTAATAAAGAGAATTTTCTCTCACATCTTGTACTTTTTAAAATAGTTTGATTATCCCTCAGACTTCAAGGATTCTCCACACATTACATTTGGATGGACTTGTGGCTGATGGTCAACTCTAATGAAAGTGACCCACCTTCCTCTAATATACTTTTGTCCCCTATAATTTCCTATTTTCTCAAACTACAGTGGAGGCCATCTTTAGCTTCTTTCTGAGACTATTTTCATCATTCCTGCTCTGGTTATTAACCTAGCAAGGTATGATCAGTGTTGTTTTAACCTTATGTATTCTGATGGTACCATGGGTGGAAAGGAAGTTTCTGCTTCTTTCAGGTTAATGTTGGAACAATTATGACTGTTTTTTTCTTTTCCTTTATTTTCTTTGTTTGTAAGCAGCTGGGACTTAAGGGTGCCAAAAACTTTCAGATATTCTGCTTTTTTATTCTGATAAATGCACTTCAAAAAATATTTATATGTAAGAGAAAACACTCCAGAACTCAGAGCTCATAGAGCCTTGCACAGTTCTCTTTCAGTTCTCTTTTTCAAGACTTTTTCTGTAGCCCCTCTCCTCCCCAGAGGATCCATATTTTTTGAATAGGAACATTACCTTATGCCCAAAGCTTGCCTGAAGTCAAGGAAAGGTCATAAACTGACTGCAGTGGGTACTGGATCTAGGTGTCTCTCACAGTCCTCTGGCAGGTGAAGCAAGCTTAGGTAACTAAAAAGTATTTTTCTTGGTAGAGTATTTTATTCTGAGAAATATTTTATTTTTACGGCTTTTGGAGTAAAAGGGAAATAGCAAATGGCCTAGAAATAGGAAACTAGGTGAAGACAGCTGATTGTCCACGGTAAATGCAGACACGGTCTGTCCTCTTTTAATTTCCCTATTTAAATGAATTTGTCATGCTTTGTTAGTAAGAAGTTAATGAAATAGTTTGTGCATCACAGGAGGTTAAGTGCATGTAATTTCAGCAAATCAAACCAGGGCCTGAAGTGTTAACATACAGTAACTGGGCCCATTCTGTAGAAATTATCAATTCTTCATTTTAGCTGCAACATTCTGGTCCTCTTCGTTCAGATTTTTTCTTTACATTCCCTGCTGTAATTGCTGAAATTAGGTATCATAAAGTATGATGTTCTGGAATTAGATGGGTAATCATCTTTAGCTGTTAGTGAACACTGGTCTGTATCCAGCTTTCTTCTGTGACAAGGCATAGCTCTTCATTTCTCAAATTTTTGTCCTGTCACAATCAGCCAGATGAACGGTGCACTTTAACAAAAGTGTGAAACCTCTTGATGTTCCCTGGCAGGCAGTGTCCACATGCCACTTCTCCTGTTGCTGGGGTAAGCTGGGTGCAGAAGGACCCTCTGGCATGTGCAAGGCTGCTGGACTCTGGAGTGTCCTGTGGGGAAGACACAAGCAAACCAGCAGAGCAGGCTGTTAAGCAGAGGACTATGAGTCAGCAGGGTAGAATCAAAAGGCATTTCATTTGTGAAGCACCTTCTAGCTGTTTATCTCACTGAGAAAACTCAAGCCCTGTACAGTCCTGTACCATTCCATAGCCCTAATCAGTTACTCTTTGGAGCAGGAAAGTGGACTGAGTTTGTAGCAGTGCTAGCAATGTTTCAACAAATAGCAAATCTCATCTTGTGAGTGCACATTCCTGCAGCTCCAATAAAAGGAAGACCATCTCTAAACTGCTTCTTGGCTGTACCTGTTGACTGGTTTTGCTATTACTTAGCAAAGGACCTGACATCTGGATGCCTTTCAAATGGTCAAGGAGAGAAAGGGTTGCTCTCTTTCTCGAACAACTAATGGAAAAATGTTTGGATGGCACTCTGTGCTTCCTGTGGGTAATCTCAGTCCTTCTTTGTACCAGGCCCTTTCCATGTACACAGTGGCCCATCCCAGATGTTACTGAGGCAATGCCCTTGCTGCCTCAGGACTATCTTTCCCAGGACACTGTCTCCACCAAGAGCCAGCAGTGCATGCTTGGAGGAAGCAGGTAAGAATGCTCACTGCCCTTGAGTAATACCTCTGATCCCAGCACTCAGTGGTTTAGGAATTTTCTGGATATGGTCCTGTGAACATGGTATGATAAGGTCCCATCCATACTGCTGAGTTTAATCACCACGAATGACTGATCATCCTGGAATTCTCAAACTTGCTCAACCCTTCAGCCTTGACAATGTTCTGTGCCGGTGAGTTCCACAGTGACATCATGTATATCGCAGAAAAGGGGTTTGATTTTGCTTCTTTAGGTAGTGAGGTGATGTGGGTTATGATTCATAGTTTATACTTCAGGATGACAAGGAGACCATGGCTGCAGAGTTTGCTGGCATGATGCAGAATTACTGCTTGCCAGCTAAGGCCCCCAACCATGGCAGCACAAAGCTGAGGGCCTACTAGCACTGCATTTGGGGACCTAGCCTGACACGGTCTATTTTCACACCTCTCCAATGATCACCATCTATCACTGTAGCAACTCATCCAGCATGAGCTCTGACCACCAAGCTGGGAATAGACATGCCCCTCTCTTCCTTGAGGAAGGGATGGAGTCACAAGCCAGGCTTCCCTGTGGCGAAAGAGTGATCAGATTGATACTTAGTTTGAATTAGGTGAAATTGAACTTTCTTGTTGACAAAAACAGAAAACAAACTATATAAGTGAGTGACACTGTTGGGGCTGCCCGAGGCAGCAAAGTGTCCAGCTGCAGATGTCCTTGGTGTCAGCTGCAGCAGGTAGGGGTCAGCTGCAGGTTGCAGGGAAAGCTGGCTCCTTCGCAAGGAGCGAGCCCCTAACAAAGGTGGTATAAAAGTGTCAGCAGAGGAAAAGGATGAGAGAGGGGTCTTTGTGTAGGTTCCAGCTGCTTTATTGCAGGTAGAGGGACAAAGACAAGGGAGTTCCACAGCAGGCAGTATTTTATATGGGGGTGGAACAAAGGGAAACAACCAATGGGGATCAACTGAGGAGGAGCAGATAACAGAGGAATATCCAATAGGGATGACTTAAAGGAGGGAATTACGTGAGTAGACCAATGGGGCATCAAAGAAGGGAGAACGTTCCAAAACTAATACATAAGCAACTAGAGGAAATACATAAACATAAACTTATACATAAAACTGGATGGAGAACTCCTGAATCAATAAGCTTAAAACATGTAAACTAAGAACTACTAGGAACATGGGAACTTGCTGTAACCATGTGGTGAGAATCAGACCTCTGTGTTCTGGAGGCCTGTCCCCCAGTCCTCTGAATGCTCTGCTGCAGTGGCCACTGCCACCTGCACTGCAACAAGTGAGAGAACAACTTAGAGTCAGTTTTTCTGTTAAAGCAAAAATCACTCAGTGGAAAGCAAGATGAGTCCTGGGCTGTTCTGGATGAAAAACTGAACAGGTCCTGGCATTTTTCTGCCTGTTCTTATCCACAAAATTGTCACTTGTTTTTAGATGCAAGCAATGCTGCCGGGATCCAGGCTGTGCCCTTTGAGTTTCAACCCTTGCAATGTGCTCTGCCTGGGGAATGAAGCAGCTGCTTCCCAACTCGGCTGTGCTTTCCTCAGGGGACTCGGTAGCATTTGTGCGCTTGAATCTTCCTGGCTTTCAGTTTGGTTCTGGATGAAGTTCAAGGGGTTGATTTTCAACTTAAGATATTTTGCATCTTGGTGGTGAACTTGCTTCTCACAGTATGATGCTGAGGGATCTTGGATAACTGCCTTTGTAGATGGAAAACAAATTATTTTTGTGGTGAGGACCTCATCATCAAAATTTTCACTCTCTTTTGTTGTACCCTTAATGGCTTCTATTATGTTTACTTTTGAACCTCATCTATTTTTCTGTGGAAGACCCAGGAGTTATGTCTGTGTTAGGAAATGAAGCACACCTGGAACTTGTCCCAGTAGGGGGTGGTCCATGTCCATGGCATTAAATTCTCACCCTCCAGCACAGAGTGGCCAGTTCCTGACTGTACTTCTTAGCCATGGTATTTCCTGTAGCAGGGAATATTTGGGAAGTTTCTAGATGACCTGGAGGAAAACTGTATTGTAATGAATTAACAGTCCAAGTGATTCAGTTCCAGTGGCTGGGAACATTTCCTGGCACTACATAATAGGGATGACTGATTGCCAACAATTAGGGTAAGGTTTGAAGAAGAACTAATGATTTTGAGTTCTTGGTAAGGTATTGCTGAAATTCCCAATATTTCTGATTATTGGCTCTGAGACATCTGGGAAAAACTTTCGCACAAATAGGCAGCCTCAGGTAAGAGAAGCATGATTCACCAGAGCAAGAACTGTGGTCCTTGGGCATTTGGTCTGGGTGATGACAAAAGATGTGGGAGAGGATTATTTCAGGATGCTGATACACCTGTGATAACCTCACAGTTTGTTTGGCTGCACTCTGTAGGGTCCAGCAAGGAATGCTGGACTGCCATGAGCAATGGCAAGTTCAGAAACACTGGGGAGTCACTGGAGCAAGGAGATCCAGGTGATTTGGAGGAACTATTTCTGAAAAAGCAATGAGGTGGAACCAGACTGTGCCTCTGTGGCATATAGTTAGAGCTCTTTCTGAGAGCTTAAGTCAGGTAAGTCCAGTACCTATGCTGTCTTATCAGGACTGGATTTGACTCCAGGACTGAAAGTTCAGGAGCAACATGACAAATATAAAGTATTAGAGGTCAGGAGAGACGCCATTTCAATTTATTTCAGGCATCCATCAGGAGTTCTTGTTGGTGTTGTTGTTATGCTTTCATAAAGCTTACCTGGGATTTTGTGCCCCAATCAGCTCCATTCAGGTTTAGAAGGGCAAGGCTGAGGGAGCTCTTGCTGTTGAGGGAATGGGGGAAGATGATATAAAAATGGTCATTTGGATGTGCAGAGGCAAAAGAGAGCTTTAAGGATTAAATTCTGCTGGGAAATAAACCAGCAGCCAGCACAACTCAATGCTTCGTGCTCCTGACAGTGGTCTCTGCTTCCAGCAGCAAATTCCCAGTAGCTTTGCACACAGCCAATAGTTATATGGTAATAATTCCAAAGTTTCTTTAAAAAGAAAACTTTTCTTCTTGCCTAAGGGCAAAAACTGACTTGTCTTGTGGGTTTCATTAGTAACTGATGTATTTTGGTTCTACTGTAACATAAAGTAAATCCCAGAAATTTAGGTTAAAGCCTGACTTTTATTAGTCTAGATGTTATAAAAAATACCGAGTACCAAACAGCATTCTCTTCCCTAGCCTTGTGGAAGGCTGGGGTATGTTCTATGTTTTAGGTAACACAGGATGTCTCTCAAGATTTCATTAATCTCAAGTTTGCTTCATAAAAAAATGTGATACTGTCTTGGGATCTTGAACACAGTCATGCTGAACTTTCCTGAATACCACTGCACCTTGCATTTCAAATACATATCTGGATGACATTTCCTAAAACCACTTCAGATTCTTAAACTGGGAAAAACAGAGTTAAGTTGAGCATGGTCTTAATTTTGCTGGTTAAAGGTCAGAGGGAAAATGTTATTCAGAAGAGCTCAGAAGGGTCATTCATCTGCTGTATATTGCAGCAGGATAAAACATACTTGAAAATCTCTGGACGCAGCTTTAGGAGTTCCAGAGCATATTGGTAGTTGGGATAATAACAATCATAATCTGTGATTGATGGCAGGTTAGGGAAAGTCTTGATTGGGAATTGACGGGCCCCCACTAGTTAGTGTTACTTTTTGTGCCGTATCTGGACCAGCCTCTGGGAGTCAATTTGGCAGCTGGTTTGTGAGTCAGGAGAGTAAAATGCAGCTTTAGCTTTTTTACTCTCTGGAATTGACATGTAATTCAATGTGATCTGGGATTTTTTTGTTTCTTCATTGGTGGCTTTGGTTTGCTTTTTTATCGTAGTAGGGATTACAGACTTTTTGATTGTAGTGTCCTGAAAATGTTTGGGAAATGATTTATTTTTCCTTTTCGTTTTCCTCTCCTTGTTTGGATCAGCTAGTGAAAAAAAAAAATCAAAATAATTATTATTGAATCCCTGAGTAAATAGAAATTCTTTATATTCAGGTGTGTTCAATAGTGTTTTTAGGCCTGGGGATGTTCCTCATGCACCTCTGTATTTATTGCAGGCTGTGTGGATCATCAGAAGGAACACAAGTGTTTTGCAAAGATAAGGAGAGAGTATGACACACAGCCAGTTCCTGAATTATGAACTGGGGTTTTACAGGAGCACACAACACAGTTTAAAAAGATCCAAAGGGAAAACTTTATTAGGCAGAACTCATGTACTCCTTTTGGACTCTGAGCAGTGCAACTACCACACAGTGATACAGCATATTTAAGAAAGAGGAGACTTTAATTAGAACATTGCTTTTATCTCTCCTTTTGGAAAGAGGCACAGCTCATGTCATGATGTTAAAACTACTGTACTTTTTAAAGAAACTGGGTTTTAATTGCAGGTCTCAACCCGAATACATGTACTGCTGCTTAGCTTATCACATGCTGCAAGTATATAGCCTGTGGGAGTGGAACAGCAGGACTTGCATTGATTTCAAAGCTTCTCTGCATTAGAGTTAAAAACTTTGTAGGGCCCTTTGGGTAGTTGGCTATCGAAAATCACATTTGACATCTCGTCTCTCATCAGCACAAACAGAAGTCAAGGGATGAGGGAGCTGTAACAGATCACTTTGTGCCAGGTTACTGCCTGCTTGGTCTTTTAGATGCTCTTCTTTTTTTTGTGCAGAACATTTTATAACAGAATGAGAAATTAGTAAGTACCACATGGCATTTCAGATGTGTATGTGGAGACTTGTATTCAAACTGTAGAAGTGGTAGGTCAGAGACTGCTGTTTACAGCAGTGTTTGATAAGAGGGAAAGACTTTTTTTCAGAACTCATCCAACAAAATGTAGCTCTGTGGTACTGCCATCCCTTGAAGCGAGGAATCAGCCCTAATCCTTTCAGACCAAACTGACAGCAATTTACAAAATGCAGCCCTGTTAGTGTGATGTTTGCAAAGTTTTCTTCCTTTCATCTGTTCAGTAAGCTTTAGATTTTCATTTTTCTGTAACTTGAATTTGGTTCTGGTGTTTCAGCTTACATCAGTCACAGACTTTCAAATTCTGTGTCTTTAGTCCCTTTTTGATGCTTGTACTGCAGGCCAACAGCCTGGATCAGCAGTGGTGTGGCCAGCAGGACCAGGGCAGTGACCGTCCCCCCGTACTCGGCACTGCTGAGGCCACACCTCCAATCCTGTGTTCAGTTCTGGGCCCCTCACTGCCAGAAAGACATTGAGGGGCTGGAGCGTGTCCAGAGAAGGGCACCGGAGCTGGGGAAGGGTCTGGAGCACAAGTCCTGTGAGGAGCAGCTGAGGGAGCTGGGGGTGTTTAGCCTGGAGAGAAGGAGGCTCAGGGGGGACCTTATCCCTCTCTACAGCTGCCTGAAAGGAGGGTGTAGCGAGGTGGGGGTTGGTCTCTTCTCCCAGGCAACAAGATGAGAGGAAATGACCTGAAGTTGTGCCAGGAGAGGTATAGATTGGACATTAGGAAAAGTTTCTTCATGGAAAATGTTGTCAAGAACTGGAATAGGCTGCCAAAGGAAGGGTGGAGTCACATCCCTGGAGGTATTTAAAAGATGTGTAGATGTTGCACCTGGTAGTATCAGATTTATGGTTGGACTCAGTGACCTTAGAGGTCTTTTCCAAGCTAAATCATTCTATGAGTCTATGATCACTCGAAAATGTGATAGGAACCAGACCCTTCTCTCAGATAGTTGAGATTAATGAGGCAGTGTTAATTAGCTATGGTCCATATTCTGCAGCACTCTGTGAATGCTGTCTTTTCTATACACGCAGGAATGGCAAAATACAGCCCTGCCTCGAGGGCAATTTTTGAAGCCCGGTATGGAGATTTAAGCACAGTTGCAGTTCAAGCCAGTAACAATTGCTCCTCTAAGCATTCAAACCCTGCTCATTGATCTGAAAAAAAACCTTCTAGACACATCTGACTCTGAAGTGAATAACAACAGAAATGTTTGGCATTTCTGAAGCAGTTAACATCTGCTCATATATTAGTTAATTAACAGAGCAATATTAAGCTTTGGAGAACTCTTATCTTTCATCAGATGTAAAAAAATAAAAGGAGATAGCACTACTGACACAAGACTTGCTCAGGCTGCACACCAGCGCTCACTAAACTGCATTTTGAAGCCTCCCATTGACTTACTCCATCTGGCTAAGGGCCCAAGTGTGACTTGCCCACATTAGTCACACTCTGTCTGGTTTTAGATAAGATTCAGCTTCTCTTGACCCCTTCTAAATGACATTGTGGAAGTAGGATTACAGCTGTTCCACCTCACACCAAAACTTGCATATGTTGGCTTTGCATATGTGTATTTGACAAAGTATTCCCCCTCAATTGTTCAGAATTAGTTAGAAATTATGGGACTTCAGCTAACAGTCATTGTAAGGTAAATGTCATTAACTTCTTTAGCAGTGGTGTAGCTCTTCCCATACTAAACATTCTTCTCTAACAGCACTTCTGTCAGAAAGGGACAGTGTATTTTCACCATCTCACTGACATGGAGCTGAGGTACATGAGTTGAATTTCAGCTCCAGATTCAAACACATGCATTCGGATATTGCCACGTCTGGGGGGTATCTCCTGTTGCAGTTGATGGAGATCTTGTTCGTCAACCCCATAGAGCCTGGAGAGGAGTTATCTTCATGCTAAAGAGATAACTATTGGCCCTTCAATGAATCATGAAATGTTTGAGATTGAATGGACCTCCAAAGGTCATCTAGTCCAATCCCCCCTGCTCAAGCAGGGACACCTAAAGATGGTTGCCCAAGATCATGTCAGCTAGCTTCTGTATGTCTTCAAGGATGGAGACTCCACAAGCTCCCTGGACTGCCTGTGCTGGTGCTTGCTCACCCTCGCAGTAAAAATGTGTTTCTCTCCTTGTGAATAAGGTCCTGTGTGAAAATGGGAATCACTCAGAGGAAGTGTGACAGGACACTTCAGCCACACCTTCAGCTGCTTAGCACAGCATGATCCAGCAACAGAGGTCTGTGAGTAGAGGACAATTGTTATTCTGGGCCAGCTCTGGAGGTTGGCTTTAGGAATTACCTTGATCAAGGACCAGTAAATCAAGGACCTCTGCGTCATATGCTCTTGGGCAGGGCAGATAAAGCCACAGAATTGTTTTGGCAGTGCCAATAATTGAACTCACTTCTCTGAAAGACCACTTACTGCTGTAGTCAGTGAACTATTCGTCCTCTTTACTGAACTAGAAATGAAATGCAAAAGAAGAGCAAAAATGTCTGTACATGTTCATTCTGTAATCCCGAAGTTATGTCACTTGATGGGTGACGGAGAATAAAACATTCATAAGGCACAGAGGCCTAACTTGTGCAATTGGTATCAAATTGTTCAATAAAACACACACAGATAGAGAAGACTGCAAATATCACTGTATTGATATAACATGCCCACTGGGCCCTGTGATTGAAATGGCAACCAAGCTATAGAGAGCATACCTGCCCAGCTTTTAGAGAGAGAAATGAACAGAGAGACAACCGTGAGCAGTTAATACTCAACAAAGACAAATGTTAGAGAGGCTATTTAGATAAGAGAAAAGGAAAAAGTGTCTCCTTTCCTGAAAGAGAGATTTCTTCATTGCATTAGATCTGGAGAGGCACTTTATGATCATTAAGAAATCTCTTGTTTTCAGATAAGCAAGGAAACACAGAAATAAGAAATAGATCTCTGAATCTTCCTGCAAAAATTACCAGCGATCTTACAGAGATTAAGGTAGTTTTAAAGAAAATAAATCCAACCACCCCAGAATTCTGAAATTAGGCTGGATATGGAAATACATGACAAAAATAAAAGAACATACATTTGCCTCAGTGGTTTTCAGTTCTGCTTCTAGGCACCAACATAATTTAGAATCACAGAATGGTTAACGTTGGAAAACACCTTTTAGATCATCAAGTCCATTCATCAATTGAGCACCACCATCATATCCATCATTATACCATGGCTTCAAGTGCTATATCCACACATTTTTTGAACACCTCCAGGGATGGAGACTCTACCCGTTCCCTGGGAAGTTTGTAACAATGCTTCACAACCCTTTCCATGAATAAAAATACTAATATCTAATCTAAGCCTACCCTGGTGTACCTTGAGGCCATTTTCTCTTGGCTTGTCAAACCTAATGTACTAAAATAGAGAGGAAAACCAGCCAAATTATCTCTGTCTCAACTGGACTCAGATAAACTTTTCAGCAACAGGTGTTGCTGAAAAATCAGTTGGCAAACCTGTCTTCTGTTTTGTGTCCTCTTTTCAAGAGTGCACAGTAAAGCACCTGGTCATTTATCTAGATTTAAAAAAAAAAAAAAAAAAGCTTTATCTATTTTCCTACTGCTGCTTGATACACTTGAACCTATATAGTGTTGCTACATAAATCCAGCTAAGAAGCTGGAATTTCTGTGCTAGGTTCCAGTTATAAGCAAATCACGTACTGTAAACATGCTTCTGTGCAGTGTGTTGGAGGATTTGCAAAGAGATATTTTTTCCATTTTTTTTTCCTGTGCTGGGGCACAGAATGAGTGAGCTCAGAAAAACCATGCTCAGTTATTTTTATGCTTACTCTGTGATATTTCTCTGGAGCAGCAATTTACAGGGGTAACAAACTGTGGTTCTTGCACTGGTATTTTGGCTGACTGTTTACTGATGATAGTGTTTAGCTAGTTTTGCTTTCTGCAGTACTAGACCCTATAGCTACAAGTATCCACAGAGTAATTTGAACGCAGCCTGTGGTTCTTTTTCTGGGTTATGGTACTTTATGGCATCTTGGTCTTTGAACAGCCCAGGCAGTAGTGAAAATGCTACATAAGATCTTCTGCTTATATGGAGCCACCTCTATTTTTTCTGTACAGATGGACTGCTGAAGTTAATGCTGAGTTTAAGTGACTACAGATGCTTTAGGCCATCACAAGGCCCCATTGGTTTAATTTATTGGGAAGCCAAGTGAACCTCTGGCCCGTAACAGTAATATCTGTCTAGCAAGAGGCAAATGCATGACATTGTGCTACATCTGATGGTCAATGCATGACATCTATTCCATCTCTCTCCTTTCATGCCACAAAGCCAGGCAATTTTCCCTCAACTCGTCCCAGAGTTGCAGTCTTACGTATATCAACCCATGATTACCTCACTAGGTCAAACTTACATTCAAATGTGCAATTCTTTTTCATCACAGGCAACAGCAGTAGTTATGTGACCAAATAACATCCTTAAAGCCTTGTATTTGTTGTTTAGGACAAATGTATTTTCAGAAAAGAGTATCTTTGGGAAGATAAAGCAGTCTGAATGCATATCTCATCCCTTCCCAATTACTCCTGTTCCCTGTATTGTGGAAAGTTCATTTTGCTCAATCCTGAATGCCTGTCCAACTCACTAAGATCTCTGCTATCTTTTGAACTTCTATCCTTTTGTGATGTACAGTTCCTGTCTTGACCAAAAGGAAGGTTGAAGATCTATGGGTAATGACAGAGATGTTTGGTCTGGCCAAGTCTCACAGCTAAAAGATATGAAACTATTTTTATATGGTGTATAAACATTAACAGAACATATTAATTGCCATGTAAAATGTTATTTCTCTGACACCAAAGACCCTCTCCCTCTCCTCCCTTCTTTTGCCCCAGCCAGACTTTCAGACCCCAAGAATGTGCTGCCCCTGCTGCTGCCTCCACTTCTCCTGCTCCAGCAGGGCTGGGGAGATGCCACTGGAGTGGATACTTCTCTTGCCATCTTGGTGTGGCAGTGGGGCAGTGCCACACACAGCAAAAGAAATGGGGTGCCTCTGGTGCTGAAATGAGTTGGACTGAGAAGGCCCTTAGGTGGCCCTTTTGAAGTGCAGTAGGGAACACCTCTGAGCGATGGATGCTTGCAGAATATGTCAGGGTGCCTGAATGCTTCCAATTTTGCCTGAAATGAAGACTTCAACCATATGTTCTGCAACACTACATTGGCTGTTGATTAAGTTTGTTTGCCATTAGGTTTCTAATTATTTTTTCTTCCCTTTTTTGTTTTTGTCATTTGCAGCAGGTACTTGTTCTTTTATGACACCATTGCACATGTGCTTGAGTGTTCTGGCTTGTGCAGAGGCTTTTTCTGCACTTGCTTATTCTTTGATTTTTCTTTACAGAGCTGCAAGTTCACATTAACATCAGTGAGTATCCTGAAATATTTGCATTTTGTGATTTAAACGTGAATGAACAGATCCTTTTACTGATGTGCTCAGAGACATCGGTGAGGAGTGTGGTATAGCAATCTGGGTGATGAAGATTTGTTATGACATTCTTCCTAAATTATTGAATCTCTCTTGCTCTATGCTAATTAGATCTCTCTGTTTGGTGATAAAACCAGACCTGGCAGAAAATGGGAACTTAATTGCTTTCATGAAACATTTAGAGAATAATAGACCTATGAACAAGTAGTTACCTGGATTTACAGTGCAGAAGACTTACAATCGCCTTTATTTTTAAGCAGTTGTAAAATTAGTTAATAAATGAGCAATAAATGCAATATATTTGGATTTAAATAATTTCATGCAGTATGTTCTGGATTTTTTCAGTTAAAAAGTAGTTTGGATTAACTTTATTATGAAGATAATGGCATAATATGAAAATAAAAATGTGTGCTCTAATGAATCAAAATGGATTAAATTATTGAGAAGCTTGTATGGGATTTTATTTGATCCAATTTCACTGAATATTTTTCTTAATGATCTTAAAGAGAGAGGAAGCTGCATGATAATGAAAGTAGCAATGTTATTGAGACCAGAGAATAAATGGAGATAATAAATGCTACAAAGGGATCTAGACCTACTAGAAATTTGAGCAGAGAATAACAAACTGAAATAAAACATCAGAGGAGCTAAGTAGTAAATACAAAGTCCAGGGATCTGCAAGAGCAGAAACTCTGTATAAATTGGAGAGAATTCAGAAAAGAAGGAGAAAGTAGATTTCATTGCTGTAGAGATGGGTGCAGAGAAAAGATTTAAAGTGCAATTCACTCACCCTACTTTGCAATGGGAAGGTCTGGGGTCGAGGCTGTTGTATTCTTATGTGATGGTTCATGTGAAATCTGTGTCACAGTTCAGAAACCAACTTTACCAGGATAACGTGGGAGCTGTGACTCTTGCCTGCTGACACATTTCTGCAAACAGGTTCTGCTCAAATGCTCCAGAGGCACTGCACTTCGGTACAAGCCTTGAATGCAAGGTGTCTTGGGAGGGAGAGCAGGCATTTGTCTGTGAAGATTTGAAAGGTATGAGCTGAAAGGATCAAATGCACCACTAGCAAGACCAAATTCCAGCCTGTCAGCTTCAGCTCAGTAGTTTCAAGAGCATTGTAAGGAGCAAATGAAAAAGAGATCCAAACTAAAACGTCAAATGCAAATGCTCCACATCTATTTGGATTCATTTATAGACTATATGCTCACTTTCTCTGTAAAGAAAGAAGCTACACACTGGATGTTAACACCTCCCAGGTGGTGGCAAAAAACTCTTCTTGATTTTTCCCCATCTTATAATCCCAGGATCTCTTTAACAGAATAGTGTTGGGTTTTATCCTCTTTTTTCTGCACTGTCTTCACAAGTCCAGTTCTCTTCCACTCCTCCAGTTGGCCCAGGTCATCTCAGCAGGAAGGCAAACCCACTCTTCAGAGGAATATGGGTGAGCACACTAGCAATGTGCCATTGTAGGGTATTAGGTCTGACTTCAACCTGGACCACAAAGGAGCATCAGCAGAGGAGAAGCTCTTTTTCTGCTTTGTTAGAATGTCATTGCATGGTTTTTGACTTTGATTTCCAAATCAATGAAGTAGGATATTCCTGACATTACTTCAGTCAAGATATGGTGATAAACTGGTATTGTTTGTTTGCATTTCCTTTTACCCATCACTTGCAGGCATGCTACCATGTCTGCTTAGTCTCCACGTGCTGAAGTTCAGCTCCAGAAGGTTCGAGGTGGGGACAGCGTCAGAGCTGTTCCAAGTTCCCACCAGTGCAGTGGAGATGTCTGTCTGCTCTGCACAAAAATGCAAGGATTTACATTAATCCTTAAAACCTTTTCTTTATATAGAAGTGAAAAGGTAATTTCAACATGATTCACAGTAGCAGTTAGCCACTTTATTCTTGTGTGAGGAAAAAGGAGTGGAAATAAGGAATAGTTGTCAGATTTTCAGTCCCTGGCCTGGTACCCAGGTGTAGCAGGTAATGTGCGACCCTGTATGAGACCCTGAGTGCCTGGTATGGGCTCAAAGTACAATACCAGAGTGGAGTGCTTCAGCCTTCTATGTAGCAAGGGCTGCCTTTAGTAGCTGCTGGTAATCTGTGGTCCAAGCATGGGCAGCAAATGTCCCCACTGTCCCGAGGCAGAGCCAGGGCCTGGCTGATGCACAGATGCAACTGCTCGTCACCCTTTTGAACCCAGATGCCAGTGTCTATTTTAGGTGCTATAATGAGTGGATCAAATTTTTATTTCTGTGTCTCTGACAAGTCAAGGTGATATTCTTGCTTGCTTCTAGGCTGAGGGTTGTCCTCTGCTGCTTCCCAGAGTGAGGCCCTGTACTTACTAAGAACAGTATATATAGTAGTAATAAAAAGTGTAATAAAAAAACTTGCAGCATGCCCTACACAATAGACCTTTTTACATTATTTTATTTCATCTTGGGAGAGCTGTGTCTCCCAGAAAGCAGCTCAGAGATTGACTGTGCCCTCATGCCCTGCTGTCATTGCACGTAAATCTAATTAAATTAAAGGTTCAGATTAACCAACACAAAGGTCTCATCTGTAGGGCTCAGTCCCACGCTTCCTGTTGTATCTCATTCCATCAATTTATTCAGTGTCATGTCTCATTACTCTGCATCACTCACTACACCCTGAACAATGAGACGCAAGTTGTTCCTGCAGTGCCCTGGCACTGCCACAGCAAACAGCACTTGAGGGCATCAGCAGCTCACTCCCAGGACTGGAATGGCTCCTCTGCAAAAAATTAACATCAGGACTGTTTGCTGGGATTACACAACAGAATTTGCTAATACAACTCTCTTGGAAGACATTTATTACAGAACGGAACTGGAAGTGTGAGAACATTGCCTGATGCTTTTTTTTCTCTATAATAAGCTGACTGAGCTAAAATTTTATGACCCTGGAAAATGCACTGCACATTCACTTTTTGTTTTACCTTGTCTGAAAATTGCCGTTTTAGGGAATGGACATTGGCTATGCATACTTTTTCACTTAAAATAATTACTGGTTATTTTCAAATAGCAATTCCTGCTATTTTTGAGCTGGACTGAGAGGATAATAAATGCAGGATGGTTCCTGCTCTTTCACCAGCTTACATGATTGCCCCATCATATTATCTGTAATTTTTTTGTTCCATTTTTTACTCACTAGTGTATTGTGCTGTCAGTTGTAGGCCTGTCTGAATCTTCCATTCCTTAAGCAGACTTCCAATTCTTTCAGTGACAGTGTTTCAGTAACTGTTGTACACGAGGTTTAGGCATGCAGATTTCTGCAACTTGATAACTTGAATATTTCAGTTCTTCTGATTGCCTGTGCTTTAAGAATTCGTTTAATGATGTCAGTTGAGGTGTATCCGATAACAAAGTTCTATAATATCACTTTGTGCATTGAGGGAGAGAGGCTGGGCTGTATTTTCTTAGGTGTATACATACAGATTTCTATCCAAAACCAGATCAGAATGATCCTGTGCAAAAGCAAATTGTGAATAAAGCTGATAAGCTGCATTCCTGCAATCAATCAATCAATCAATCAATATTAATTTAAACTTAAATGAGTGGAAAAATATTATATTGGTTTTGAAACTACAAGAAAGTAGCCCACACCAAACAATGACGTATGAACAGAACGCCATAGGGCATATGAAGAAAAACTTTGCTCAGCTCCATTGAGATGTCTGGTACAGCACTGTGTCCTATTTCAAGTACCATACTACAAGTTCAGAGCACAGCAGCTGCAAAGAAGTCATGGGAGAGTAATAAAATGCCTGAAATCTAAACCCATGAATTCTGAGGGAAGGCTGGAAGAACTGTGTTGGACATAAGGAATTAGAGAAGTTACTGACGTGAGACCAAATAATCTTCAAATATGTAAATCAGAACTGCACTGAAGGCAGTCGAATGCAATCTGTATCCATTACAAAGATGAAGTAATTACCTGAAATTCCAAAAAAGGACATTTAACTGAAAGTTAGACTACATTTGCTACCCATGTGGCTGGCTGCACTCTGGAGAAGCATATGCCAGGCTGGCAGAGATAGAGCCAATCCTGCTTAGTGCAGGATTGCCCAGTGATGAGCTGGATGACCTCTAAACCTCTTCCAGTCTGGTTTATTTCAGTCCCAAGGAAAATTCTGAAAATGTTCACGGCTGTCTAATAAGGACAGCAGCAAAAAACATTCCTCGGTGATTTGCCTGGGATGCTTTTTCTGCAGAAGTTAGCAACTTTTACTTTCAAGTTTGTATTTTTGTATTTTTATGGGTAAGAGAGAAAGTGGGCGCAGATAGAGGATGGACTACAGTTCACTTAGTTGTGCAGTCTCTTAGTTGCCTGGTCTAGCTAACACTGTGAAAATGTCAATTCAGATTTCAGCTCTGTCATTTCTCTCAATCAGAAATTAAACCTGCTTCTGCCAGCTGCATCCCTTCCTTTGACTGATAAAACACCACTGTGTTGTTCATCATTTTTGTTTGCTGGCCAGCCCAGAGATGAAGCTCATTGAAATTCTCTGTCGTGGTTATTTTGTGAGAAATGCTATGGAATTGCAAATCACTGTTGCTGGTTAATCAAATACCTTTCAGCAAGTAACAGTATCTTCTGGCTACCAAATGTCTCTTTGGTTGCTTCATCTTATTTCCAGTAAAAAAAAAAAAAAAAAAGAAGAAAGAGTTTTTTACAGTTCTTTTTCCTTTTGCTCACTTTTTAGTACTGTCTTCTGTTGTTTGCCAGATGCTGAAGCTGAATAAATTATTTACTGGGAATATAAAATCTGACGAATGTGCCTGCTCTTATTTGAAAATAGTTTTGAATCAGCAGGGATTTCTGCAAATGTGGTTGGTATTTATAAGTGGTTGGTAGTTTGGAGGAATCTGCTGATGTCTGGTAAACCTCAACAATTCATTATTCATATGGTATAACTGAGCTGTTATGCCACAGTGTTTCTATTGCCTGACTAGAGAACTGAAAGTTTTTAAATGGGTAAATGGTAAAAAACAAGTGAAGAGTAATAGCCTTGTGTGCTGAAGAACCTTTTGTCATACAGGGAAACACAACAGCTTTCATCCTATAAGCAAAATCCAGTTTGTGTGCTCATTTGCAGACATCCATATACATTCATCCTATAGCAGCTGTTTTGCATTCATGTGCCAGCTTATTCTGAGCCAGAGGCAGCAGAGCAGGGCCCATCCAGCCCCTTCGGATTCTCTCCTACCCCTCTTGGCCTTGGAGGGGCTGATAAAGCTGGGATGCATGTGGCAGGCTTTAGAGCATGCTAGCCCCTCTCCTACCATGGGTGAATGTATCAGGGCTGCTTCAGAGCCTACAAAAAGTGCATATTGGTTCACAGCCATTCAGAGTAATTTCCCACAGTTTGCTCAGAACATCTGCATGGGCTCAGCAGATGTCATGGATGCCCATCCCTGGAAGTGTTCAAGGCCAGATTGGAGGGAGATTTGAGCAGTCTGGTCTAGTGGAAGGTGTCCCCTGTACATGGCAGGGAAGTTGTAAATAGATGATCTTTAAGGTCCCTTCCAACCAGTGCCTACAGCAATGGGAAATGCTGTGACTAGACTACTGAAGCGTGCTTTGGGTGTCTGGGGGACTGTAGGGTGTGCATCCTACAGTGTGTCTTGGCAATTCACAAGCTCAGAGCTTGCTTGAGTGATCCTTGCCAGCTCCTGCAACAAAGCAGCCAGCAGAACTTTGATCAGCACTTGCTAGTCAAATTCCATTTACCCACGACTGAGCACCAGTGCTATCTCAGCTAAACTTTCAGAAATCTCCTTGTCTCATTGGTAACTCAGCATACTGGGGCTGCTCCACTCAGCATCTGTTACATCCTTCTGGCAACTTTGATTCCTCAGCATCTTCTGGTTTCCTAGTGTTTAGATTTTGTCTTTGATTGATATAACCAGAAATGTGGATCTTTTTATAGTGATTTCTAATACAGTCTGCATTTCTCTACTAGTATTTGTAATATTTCTGTTACAAGCAATCATTGTCCTTTCCCTCTAGGAGATGCAGGATTCTTTGTCTTTGCCACTGTGCAAAAACTTCAATTTTCTAACTGTCTGCACCATTGATTTCCCACAATTCATATCCTCTAGTTGTTATGGAAAAAATGAGGCTTTCAGAATCTTTGCATATTTTGGGATACTGCAAGATTTTCCAGACTGTTATGAAGGAGGACAGGGTTCCCTCATCTTTTCCTAGTTTCTTTGGACTAGCTTAATTCCTGAAAGAAATATAACTGCTGTTTCTGAATTACTGAATGAAACTACAGCCTTTACCTTTTGTCTATTCCTATATTTTCTTGCATCTTGTTTTTAATTATTGAGTTAATTAGTGTGCTACATTTGGAAATAGCTTATATTTCTCCGTAAATTTTTGTACCGATTATACCATTGCACTCTTTGAAGAAGCAATCAGAGCCAAGAATGACCTGCCATTAGTGAACTGAAGGTCACTTAGGATGTTCTGCCACAGAAAATCAAATCCTCCCCTGGCAAGCTTTACAAGTTTAAGAAAACACTGGGAGATGTTTTGGTCTTTTTTTGTCCTAAGATTGGTGAAATGAAGAGTTGGCCATGTGCTGTCTTACCCAGGCCATCAGGAGTGCAACCATCAGCATTGTTTGCCCTAATTTTTAATCTCGGCTGTGTAGAAAGTCCTTGGTTTTTATTTTTGCTAACCTGCATTTTTTCCCACATGACCAGAGATGTATCACATATGGAACAACAGCTCCCAGGCACTGTGGTTGGCTTTTACACCATTGTACTCCATATGGGCTATCCCAGAACAGTGTCTGGAGCTGTCCCTCTGAAGGGATCTGAGGGTTTGAATATTTCAGGCCAAAGAGGACAGGGTCTCTGGTCTCCAGTGCCCCAACTGCTGAGCCATTTTCCCATAGGGAATGTCATTGCCTCAGTCTAGTTTGGGTCTGTAGGTTGTGGTACCTGATCTCCCGTACATCACTCAGGATGCAAGGATGGAATCTCATCTCTGAAGAGAAATACCGTAACTTGTGCTCTGCAACATTCCCCTTTGGTGGATTTTTCCATCCAGAATGTCAGGTGCTGGCTCATGGTAGTCCCCTGGATTTTCTTCCACCTCCTGAGTTGGTGCTTGAGAGCTCAGGGCTGTGTTTGCCACTCCTGACTGCCCCTGCCTCATATTTAGGTGTGGCAAACAGGAATGTGGCAGTGACAAAGACCTTCTGTGGAAACAGCTCTTAGTACTTATGTGAGTTTAGTTAACTATTGAGGGTTTGTTTGGCTTTTTTTCCATGCAGATTAATTAAAATATATTATCGTTTTTTTGTTTGTGTCCATGTTAATCTGTGTGTGTTCAGTTTTTATTTTGCATCCACTTCCCACAAACCCAGTAGAAAGTGGAGGCAGCTTTCCCCCAGCCATACTGAATTTCAAATGTTTATAATTTGTCACTGCTCATCAAAATTATTCAGATTTTTAAAAAAATGTTGATTTATGGCTGTTTTCTGCAGGTGGTCTAGGTGAACTTGAATGGAAGAAAGCATTAAATCATTAAATCTAAATTTGACTCTTGGAAATAAAATTGTAATTATCAAATTGGGAAAGAAATAGCAAATTGCTCTCAGTGGTGATGCACTCTCATCATAAAATAACCTGCTCTGAGGGAACCTTCAGCCTTGCTGGAACATAGCTCCTCTGGTGAACTGGGCCACCAGGACCTGACACACACAACAAACAAACAAATGGAAGTAACTGAATGGTAGATGACCTTGGTTTCAGGCTTAGATGCTGTTATATCATCTGATTCCATCATGAAACAAATGGCCTTGTAATCACGTGCCTCGTTCAAGGATCAACATTCACCAGGGACAAACCTTGATTTCCATCCCTAACCTTGCTGTTTAAGTACTTTGTTAGATTAAAACCCTATTTCTTTTAGGAAACAGAAGGCAAAAAGCTCACATTGTGACAAGATTATAAGTAAAAAGGGAAAGGTGAGGTGCCATCTGCAGCGGGGATGCTGTGTTTATTAATACTGCCTCTCTGATTGTAACCTGTAAATACAAAATTGGGGCTGCAGTTACTATACTGAGCTTTTGTTTTTCCTTTATTTTTTGATAGAACATGTTGGTGAAAAAAGTAAGTGAACAGCTTAAATCATAGGAGCAGGCAGCTGAATATGAATAAGCTGGTTCCTGTGGGTGAATTTGATGGGCTCTAACCAATGCCTTCAGCTTGTCACTATTCCCTGTCTGTAGATACAAGACACAGAGCTGCCATTCTAGGATGATTTCTGTCATTAGCAGGGAATTTGATCTATTTTACTTCTGCCAATTAGGATTTTGACTTCCATGTGCTGGGCAATCCTGTCTTCACGTATTTCCTAGAAATGATTCCCTGCTTTGGCTTGTAACATAAATCTTAACACCTGGGGGAATTGTAGAACTCTGTAAGCTGTTAGACTTACATTTCCCTCTGTAATGTGCTAAACAATAGCCAAGAAAACAGAATCACTGTTTTTTCCTTCATGCTTTTAGTTTCCTAGCTATCCAGGCTTTGCCCAGCTCAGTGCACACAGCTGTATTTAATTTAAATACAATGCAAATGCAGATGCACATAAAAGATCAGCAGAATTAATTATGTTCTGAGTGCTGGGAGAGCCATTGGGAAGCTTCTTGTCAGCATCTCCTACCCACTCTGCTCGGTCTGTAAGCTCTGGATGACATCTGACTCAAGCACTCCTTTAATTTATAACACTGGCAATTAGATGGCAGTTCTCCAGCCTCTGCCCTAGGGAATAAAGCTAAAATAGGCTTTAGAGGTAAAGCTACTATATTTCAGGATGAATTTTGTGTAAAAGCTAATGTTACCGTGTTGATGCCCTTCAGCAAATACAGTTATTCCATAAATTAAACATTTTTATGATATGCTCCTTGGCATTTAATAGCATACTTTAATAAGTTAATGTATCTCTGCAAATTTTTTTTCTGCTGGCACCTAGCAATCTGGAGTACTTCTAATTTGCAGGTGTTACTCGCTGTGCTTGTGATGAACTAATAAAATCATTCAATCAAAGTCTGCCAACACATTGGAGGTTTGAATACTTCTTTGATTTCTCGAATCATTTATTTTAATTGCTGATAAACCAGAGCTGAAACAACATTTGGTTTTAGTGTAGATTATACACTTGTTTTGTTGGTGCATTGGTTGCTGCTGTTCTTCATGCGTCTGTAGTTTAGCCAGGTCACTGGGGCCAAATCACCCATTACTCTCAAAGTCCTTTAAAATTTAGTAGAGTGAAACATGTAGCAGAACTGTTACATGATTCTACATCTGATAATGGAACGAGAAGGGTGTAAGAGAGACGGATATTCCTAGGAGAGTACATCAAGTTCTGCCAAGGTGTTTAACAGTAAGGGAGCCTTGGTTCAAGTTTGTATATATTTATTTGGGAAGAGGGTTGGAGGTGTGAAAGGAAAGTAGCAGCTGGGACCGTATTCTTCACTGCTTTGTTACAATAAGAGTGTGAGCAATAGTGGTGTTTGGTGGCAGATGGCAAGGTGGAAGGGGAAAGAACTGGTGCCACTGCCACATGGTTCTGTGCAGGAGAGAAGGGGTTTAGGTTCTCCATGTGAAGCCCACTGCTGGTGTTTGCATCAGGCAAGCTCTGTATATTACTTCACTGCTTTATTTTAAGCTGTTTCTGCCTTGCATTCAGAGTGTAGCTTGTTTTGGATTGCACTGCAGTGGTGGGGTTTATGCTGATTTTTTTGAAAGATACCAGCTCTAAAATGGGTACTTGTCGCTTAACTCATGCGACACCTGTCACTTCATGGCTTCTGGGTGTCAACAGCTGGGGTAAGCTGGCTCCAGAGTGCTCTTTCCCCCAGCACCAGTGTGATCTGTAACAGGGAATGTCAATGAGATTGAATCGTACTTTATAATGGCTGAAGGCAAGAACCAGAAGGAAGAGGGTTAAGGATTTTTCCTTTGTGCTTCTCCTGTCCTTTGATCTGGCACATAACTGATAGAAGGTTCTTGATGGAGTCTGAGGGGCTACTATTTAAGACACTGGGCTCCTGCAGTCTGGATATGTTTGCAGCTGGAATTGGGGCATGTGTGTCTGACTGACATTTCTTTGGCATCTTTCCATTTAATTCCCGCACACTTTACTTTGACCACACCACACATTTCCTGTTCAAATTATAATGCGTTGAACATCTCTTGTGCCAGCCCTGAGCCACACCTGCATAAAAGTACTGCTGTGGGAGGGAGGCAATGCCTTTAATAAAGATTTCCTCTTCTAGGAGTCTGAAGAGAAGTCTGCTTCATCCTGAGGTCCAGCCTTCCCTGCCAGCTTTAAGCAGAAGTAACTCCTCTTTGAGCTATGCAAATGGACCAAATGATCTTTCTGAGGAATTATCAATTTCTGTTTTAACTATTGATTTTTGCAATCAAATCTCATATATTGCCTTCTGCCCTGTCAGAACTGCCCCACAATTAAGTCTTTTATGAAAATTCATTGTTGCAATGACAAAAAATGAATTACATGATTTTTTCATCTGAAGTCAAGCATTTTTGTGATATAACTCTCCTGGTCAAATTAATTCTTCCTGTTGGAAACAACAGGAATGGGTGCCAACATTTTGAGTCTATTTCAATTTGCTTTAATTTGGTGTATAATTATTTTTCTATGACTAATCAATCCCCATACTATAATTGCAATTATCAAATAATGGAAAGACTCTTTAGAAATTTTGTAAAGCTTGTTAAGATTCTGTTAAAGAAAAATCTGTGAACTATTTCAATTTATTTTCATTTCACCCCAGAGGATTTTTTTTTCCCACCATCCTAAGTCAAAAGGTAAAATGCACAAAGGCAATTGCAAAGATAAATATCTTCAGGGTGATTCATAACATCCAGGGAAAGGCATATTCTTGTCTTATTCAAAATATTCCCCAGTGTCTTTTTGTTCTGGGGTAAGTGCAGGCTTGTAAACCGTGACTGCATCTGGCACAGCATAAGGAGGGGAAACTTGCTGATTTATCAGCAGTGCACGGAGAAGGTGCACAAGCCAGAGGAAATAGACACCTGAGACCAGTTTCAGATAATATGAGGAGATGCAAATATAAGTCATCTCCTTGGGGACATTAAATATGATGGACAGCGGGATACTCTCATTCCTTGGTCCATTGCTTTCATGTCCAGACAGATTTGTGCGCAGACCTCAGGCTTTAATGGCCTGACCGAAAAAACATTGACAATGAGAACCTAAAGAGGTGGTGCTCAGCATTCTACTGGTTGCAGTAACATCCCACACAGACAAACAGGGACGCTGACACTCTTGGGCCTACTGTGGAACACGGGCCCAGATTGAAGGCCTTGTATCCTTCACACTTGCTTTCCGAACAAGAGTTGTCATATGTATACCAACATGACAGCAGAGCTTCTGGGTGGTCGTGTAACACCAGGAACTTCCCAGAGATGGCTGTGACCAAAAGGGAATGGGACAGGTACAGATGAGATAAGGAATAAGAGAGCAGAGGATCAGCTGGGCATTTCCATGTACCTGCAGAAGTGCTGCATAAAAGAACTGATAACTTATTTTTGGCCTCAGACTGGGTATCATGTGGCTAGAGCTTCTACATATCTTTGGTGTGAAGTTGTAGAGTGTATCAACTAGTCCTCTTGTAAAATGAACCCAGCTGACTGAATAGGAGGATGTTAAAACATCTGGCCTGCTGCAGTCGAAATATAAGAAAGGCCCAGTAAAGAAAAAATCAGGTGATATGAAGTTTGATAATGCTGGTGTTTTCTGCATGATAATACTAACAGTCTAGATCATAATCCTGCCACCACCATCTCTATTTGAAGTGGAATATTTAAGATCTAAATAGAGAAAAATCTTGTCCATACAATTTGTGTCACAGCCAGCAACTCAGCTCAGAACTTCTGCCTCCATGGCTTGATCACCCTGCAATAAATTTGTTAAAAGCTAGATCCCAGTCTGCATTTCTTGCTGCTACAAAAAGACATTATTTTCCCTATTTCCCCATGGATGCTGTACTTCCAAACATATCCCAACAAAACAGCAATTAACATCAGCATAGACTGACTAACACATGCCAAAAGTTGCCAGAAGGATAACCTGAAACCAAATGGCTAGGTAATAAAACCGTCACCATGGTAATACTAAACTCAAACAAGAGTTTTCTTATTCACAGTCATGAAGACTAGAAAAACAGTCTTAAAAACCACGTCATCCACGTGGCAGAACAGAAAGAGAAAAGAGCAGTTAAATGAAGTTCTGCCTGTGGAGCAGCAAAGCCAGTTATCCATAACAATCTCATTGCCTGCAACATGCAAATGTAGGATTTGTGATGGTGTGAAATAATAGCGAACAAGATGGGAGTGAAGGCAGAGTCTGGAAAAGACAAATCCTGCCAGACTGTGACTATGAAGTGGAACTAGGGAAAAAGATGAATGGAAGGAAAGAAAATCATCTGTGAAACCAGCAGCAAACAATGGCCACAAAAAGCTGCAAATGCTGGAAATGAACATCAGTGCAATTATTGAAGTAAATTAAGTGACAGTTGCAATGGACTGAGAGCTTTTCCAGAGAGGGGATGGGAAGAAAAATCTTAGAAATAAGATAGAACTTTTATTTTTAATGTTTTCAAGTACAAGGTTTGGGTGTTTCTTCAGAGCTTTGCATCTGGATTTGTCTGGATTTGGCCCCTTCCCTGGCTGGCATTGCTGCTCAGTGAAGTGGTGATGCATTTGGGCTGGGGAACTGTACAGATGTTTCACATCTCTATCAATCCTCTTTGTAGTGCGATTAAATGCAAATGTGAAAATGAGAGAGATGCTCCTAAACAGCATGGCCTTATGGCAGTGTGGTGCCCCAGTGGCTACATTCAAGTGCTGGAGATAATGGAGACTCCAGGGATTTTGCCTGGCTAGCAGGCCCTTGGGCCCCATAAACCTCTCCTAGTCATCGTACATATCTAAGCACCCCCACACAATGCCAGTTCCTTCTGGTTTCAGCACCAATTAAAACATCATAAAAATATTTATTACCAAAAAGTGCTTCATACTTTGGGTGGATGTCTACTGTACCAAGGGAATTTGTTTTCTTGTTTTAAACTGTTTAGCCCCACATCAAGGTGTGTACATTACACCTCCCTAGCCCAGGCCATGGCTCAGCTTGCTGTGTCCCCTGGGATATGGGATGGGGATGTCTGCCAGCTGCATGGTGGGGAGAAGGATCCCGCTGGCTGTCAGCAGTGCTCCACCTCTGGAACATATAAGGATAATATATGTCACTCAGTCAAATTTCTAAGAAAAAAATCTTAGCTTTATCCCCAAAGTGAGCAGTTTTGAGCAAGTCCTCTCCAGGAGTTTATACATATTGGAGGTGCCTCTGCAGCCTGTGCCAGAAAAAACAAAAGAAAAAAAAAAAAATCAGTCCCTTTCCAAATCATGCTGGAGGTTGGAATGTAATTATCATTGCCTTCGGTGCTGAAAAGCTTCTAAAACAGTCTCTTGACTGATTATATGGAATGAGTATCCAGGGGAGGGTGCAGCCTCTGTGTCTGTGCTCTGCTCACACCTTGTGACCAGCTCTTTTGCTTTGGGACAGATGCCTTTTCCCTGCGCTCAAACCTTTTCCTTCAGGTTTGCACCCGAATGAAAAATTTGGTTCAAAACAGCAGCCCATGTACTGAGGAATTAATCTAATCAAAACCAAGACACCAGTGCTGCACAAACCTAAGCTGTCTCTCTATTAGTCTCTTGGTGTTTACAGTTTGGTTTGACCTATGCAATAAATCCTAAGTGGCCTGCAGGCTGCCTACCAGCGGTGCCCATGTCCTTGTGTTGCCTGTAGCAGAAGTACTCCCCAGAAGGTCCTGATACTATTAATCTCTCCTCAAGAGAAATTAAAAGGTCCTAAAACCTTTCCTTAACTCTAATCCTTTTGTTGTCTTTCTGTCATTCAGTTCACTTTCTGTGGGATTTTTGAACTGGAGCTGACCAGAGCTGAAAGTAGTTTATAATGAAAACATGCTCCACTGGTTTATTTAATGGCATTAGGTTACAGAGACCATAGAGCATATGTCTTATTTTCACTGATGATCAAAACTGCAAAACCAAATTATGGGAAGTCTACCTGAAGCAATCATAACATTTTTTTCCCCTTGCGCTGCAGTTAGGCTATTAATAAGCTAGAAATCTGCCCTGTCCTCTATCTCAGTTGATTTGAAATACGGTGGAAAACAAGCTTCCAGTATTGCTAATTGTGCATAACATTTTAACAGCTGCTGTGTTTCATCATAAAGCTATGTATTTGGGGGAAGAAGCTAAGAGTTGGTGTGTGCAGTGAAATCACAAAAGCTCTAGGTTTTTAAAATATTGTCAGGGTTAGAGGTGTGAAATGTGCCAAGAATTAAAAGAAAAAAGAAAAAAAAAAGAAGCTATTGTGGTTTTAAAAAGCGCATTTGCGAAGCAGTTTTCCAGTTTTGCTTTCAAGAAGTTGCTGTGCAAACTACAGAGAGGAAGGTCTGCTTCTGCCAGACCTGCTCATCCGAACCAAGCAGCCATCAATCAATGTCAGAGCCAAGGTCAAAATGTGCAACCCCCATGGCAGTGGCCAAGTAAGGGAAAGGGCTAGGGACAGCCTGGCTGTAGTGGGAGGGAGCATTGGTCCCCAGCTTGGCCAGACTTGAGAGGGTTTCTGCTTTCCTTCTCTAGCCTTGCTGACTACAATGGGACTATGGAGCCTTCCCCTTGCACATCTGCCACACATGGACAGTGATATTTACCTGCCATGGATATTTTATGGAGACAAAACACTGATTCCTGTCCTTCCTGAGTCAGTCAGTAGACCTTCCATGATGAGTCCTGAGCAGCCAGTATGTGTGGTGCATGCTGAAAAGGAAAACCAGAATTCTTCAAGTTTATTTGCTCTTGTTTTGTTACCCCAAGGCAGTACAGCAGAGAATCAGTCCCTTTCCAAACCATGCTGGAGGTTGGAATGTAATTATCATTGCCTTCAGTGCTGAAAATCTTTTCAAAGCTCTTCCATTTTTGGGAACAATGGTCTGTGAATCTCTCTAGACTGAAGATTAATGCACCTCCTTCTGCATCCCTGTCACTTGATGCCGTCATCTCTCTCTCCTGGAATGTGTGTGTTTGCCACTGTAAGCACACCAGAACTGCAGGAGCAAGCAGCCCTTGCCTGACACAGGCTGCAGAGGCACCTCCAGTATGTATAAACTCCTGGAGAGTACTTTCTCAAAATTGCTCACTTTGGGGATAAAGCTAAGATTTTTTTCTTAGAAATTTGACTGAGTGACATATATTATCCTTGTCTGAGGAAATCTCAGAGTTAAGTGGGGCTTGAGCTTTGTGGTGGCTGCAAAAGTACAGGTTTTAATGCATAAGAAAACTGATTTTCTTGCTGACTGATTTTCTCAGAAAAATTCAAGGCAAAACCCATAAAATCCTCAGTATTTTCTGCATCTCATCACATTATCACACTGCTCATCTGCAAATCTCATTTTGATCAGCTTACATTGTCTTTTCCAGTATCTTGCTGCTGACATTTGCTTCACATGGATTTGTTTGGTCTCTAGTAGCCTTCTTGTGCTGTCCTTCAGAGCTTTTATTTCATAGAATCATAGCGTATCTTGCATTGGAAGGGACCTTAAAGATCACCTAGTTCCAACCCCACTGCCATGGACAGGGATACCTTCAACTAGCTGACATTGCTCAGAGCTCCACCCAACCTGGCCTTGAACACTTCCAGGGATGGGGCATCCACAGCTTCTCTGCACAACCTGTGGCAGTGCCTCACCACCCTCACAGTAAAGCATTTCTTCCTAATACCTGATCTAAATCTACCCTCTTTGTCCTGTCACTACATGCCCTTGGAAACAGTCTCTCTCCATCTTTTCTTGTAGGCTCTCTTCAGGCACTGGAAGGCCAAATCAAGTCACCCCAAAGCCTTCTCTTCGCCAGGCTGAACAATCCCAATTCTCTTACCCTTTCCTCGCAGATGAGATGCCAAAATGTTTATTGACACAATCACCTTCTGTCTGAGTAGTTATGCTTTGCAAATAGAGAGAATAAAATCAATATTTTTTTTCTTGGAAAAGTACTTATTACATGTTAATTAAAGCTGTAACCAGGCCTCCCATGTGGGAGGTATGTTATTTCTGAACAAAATGGCTTCAGCTCTGTGCTTGGGTCAAAAAAGCTTGGGAACAGACAGGCACCAAAAGCTTCACAGCATTCCTGGGAACCAGTCACCCCACAGGTGTCTGACATGTAAATGACAGTATAATTCTATCCATGAGAGACAGAAGAAATTACACTACTGCTAATTTTCTCTACATGAAGCCAGGTAATTGACTGGATTAAAAAAAAAGTTGTGCACAGTATAGTAAAGGCAATTTGCTGTGTAACTGATATTTATTTTACAGGGCTCCTCATACATATGAGAGAAACTAGGGGAATATGGGTTCTGTTATATGTATAAAATGATCTCTTAGGAAGAGGCCCACAAAGTGAAATCTGTCTCAGAATTAAATGAAATGTCTCACATGGAAAATCTGACCCTCTCACACAGTGTTTTCTTCTGCCCCACCATACCCTGTGATCCGCAGTGTCTTCTCAGGCATTGTTCCCAGGGATGGAAACCTGCACAGCAGAGTGGTAAATAAGTGAGTTTTTGAATTTTCAAACATGAAAACCTACTTTCAGCTGCTAGACCTAGCACAGAGAAAGGAAAATGCAGAGTGCAAAATTCATCATCCCAGAACTGCTTCTTACCTACTTTTTCACACCCTTCCTCTGTGTGCAAATGAAACACAGTAGTGCTGCAACCAGCAGAAGTCTACAGATACCAGCCAGAGTGATCCTGCTCAAGGCAGTGGACCTTAATCATGAGCTGTCTGTTAATTAGGTGCAATTGTCTCTCAGCTGGATTAAATATTCCACATAAGCACAGGCACTGTACAGTGTCATCACCTAATGCTTGTGCTGGTGTGGGTGGTGTCCTGCTGGTTCTGATGGCCACTGGGAGCAAAGAGATTGCTCTGCAGGCTGTTCCAGCATCCCAAGCTGAGAGGCCCACACAGCTCCTAAACCCATGTGGTTTCTAGACTCCTAAGTAGCACCTAAACTAATTTTCTCCAATTTTTTTCCCTTTTGCTTTGCCTGCAGTCAACTGCTTTTCCAGGTCACAGACAGCACCAGGAATCTGTTGGGTTTGTGCAGGGTGCCTTGATCTTAATATTTTTCTTAGAAATGTCACTCTGTTGTCACTCTCATAATTTCTGCGCGTTTTTTCTTTTGGCAGACATTAGCAATTGTTTTATCTCATGCTCCTGTTCCTCCATGTCTTCCTTGAGGAAGGATCTCTTACAGGAATTTTCTCCCCCCAAAGAGTGATACCCTTGTAAGAACAAGCAGTGAAGATTTCATGGTGCAGAATTTTGCCTAGGATATTCCCAGGAGATTTGAAACCCGCTTTGCTTATTACCATGAGATTGCATATGTGCTAATCAAACTCACCTTTCTCATTTTCCAAAGGAAAATATTTCATTTTTACTCTGAGCTTGATTTTCCAGTGAATTGGTTTGTTCCACAGCAGATCTGCTTCTTACATCAAGTTTGATCTAAATGCTGTGGAAGAAGCTTGTGGAAGCATCTTTTGATCTACTATTTCTCTGATTTCAGTGTAACCTTTTACTCCCATTTTGCGAGTCATGGTGTCCTTCCCATTTTCAAAGTACTGTTTCAGATCAAAACTTTGGAATCATCCATAATGCTTTTGCTCAGTCCTTGAAGAAATGCTGTGATTTTTTTTGGTAATATGAACATAGATCTTGACAGGCAGGACACCAACCATTTTTTCAGAGGTTTATACTTCTATTTTATTAAGTAAACTTACAGTGACAGTTTGGTCTGATGACTCTTTTTTCTGAGATGTGATTAAACCCAGTTGGTTTTGCATTTGCATTTTGCATTTTATGTTTGTTTGCATTTTATGTTGCTCAGCCGTACCTTTCACTCCTCTTTCTTCTGAAAACTGACCTGACTTGAAAATAGCTTATGGATGGTCATAAATTGCAATTCTTACCAAATTTGCTATTTGACACAAAACTGTCTCCTCACTCTTCTGAAAATCACTTCTTTGCCTCAGGTCTCGCAAACTATCACTCTATTAATGCCTTGCACTTACCTGTGTCTCTGCCTGCCTCTCGTTCCGAGACACTGTCCATCACTTACTCCAATACTCAGTATGTTTACACTGACCACGGGAATGAAAAAGCAGAAGACCTCGTAAACTAAATAGTTTCCTAATTAAAACATTTAATCTAAAACACCCCAGCAACTTAGATTGAGGGGGAGAAAGAAGGAGGAGAAATGTGCTATCCTTGAGAGCACTCTTCCTGTGCTTATCTTGAAGGCACAGTTATACACCTCTGGAAGGTTGCTCTAACCTACACCTCTAGCCCTCTGCAGTAGTTGGAAGTGTGTCTTGCTGTACTCATATCCCTTTCAGCCACAGCTCCTTGCCTTTTATGCTGTGCTTTGTTGCTTTCTTTTCAGCCATTTAAGACCAAGTGCTGTTGTCCTCTGCTGCTGCTGCTGCTGCTGAAGCACAGCAAGACTTTGAAACAGTCTCCATGACAATCAGAGATACGCAGTCTGGATCCTAATGGGGGTGATACATGACTGTGATTGTATCCTGTGGAGCAAGGTACGTATATGCAGCTGCTGGAAGATGTGGGTTAAAAACTGCTGGTTCCTCCCTCCTTTTATGACCATGCATGGTGCTACAGGGAAACCTCTTTGCTCTGTGCTCCACAATATCTCCTTTTCTGGAGATGTTCCCCAGGGATTGATTTTATCTGGTGTGAGGTTTGGAAAGGGATGAGAAACATTAATGGCTGAATGATTATAATGCCTTAGAAAATGGAGCTGAAAGTGCAGTGCATAGAGATCAAAATGAAACACAGTATCTGGCTGTGAGATTTTGAATTATATCAAAAGGGAATTTATTCCTGCTTTTTAACTTCTTGTTACCTGCAGAGCTGAATTCTTAAAACATCAGTTCCTGCCTGTTATGGCAGTATGCTGTGTTCTGTCCAGTGTCTTCATGTAAAATGAAGTTTTAAAATACAAAAAGATGTGCTAGTTTTAGGTACATCAGCCATTCATACAGGACAAAATATTCAAATGCTATGATTTATAAAGTACTGGATGACAGTAGAATGGTTTTCTTTTTCTTGGCCTTAAGATGTTCAAATAAGGACAAATGCTGTGGAATGAAAATGAATATGAATTCCCTCTGATGAGCAGGATGTAACCTGTTTTCTGATTGTCTATGCTGATGTTTTTGCCCATTGTTTAAATGTGGTACGCTGATGCTGCTTTAATTATGATAAAATTCCTTCTTCGGGGCAAACTTCAGCCACATTAGTTTGATATTTTTTCATTACCAGGTTCTTTGTATCACATTTGAGCCAAGAAACATAATCAAAAGGTATCCTGAATACTGAAATACTAGATATTTGTATGTGGTTTTAATGGACCATGTGCAAACAGCCATATAAAGTTAGTGAAGGTGAGAACTGTATAGCATGACATATGGTGAATAAAATTGATAATACTGGAACATAATGAGAGCTATGTGATGCTTATGTATCTATTAATATCTGTATCCACATACACCCCCATGTATTCTAAATATATGTACAGTAACTTTCAGCAAGTAAAATGAGAATTCATAATGCAGTAGAATGGAAAGAGTATGAAAATGAAAACAAAGGCAAAGCCACAATAAAACTGAAGCAGTCAGGAGGAACAAAAGAAAAAAGATACCTATTAAAATTCATTCTATAAAAGGACAATTGTGGATGTAGGGAGCTATTTCCAGTGAGAAAATGTTTGAGAGAAGATTCTTGGCGGTTTTTTTGCAGCAGAAATCTCTGACCTTTCACATGTACTGTGACCATAAAGGCTGTGTCTTGAGAGAGAGGGAGTAAGAGAAGACAATGTTTGGGTATTTTATGATGAACAAAAAGCATTTTCTTCATCTTTCTTAACATGACCTACCAATGTAAGACGTAACCCTTTAGAAAATTCTCCATGTCTGCTTTAACCTTGGCTCTGTCTAGATGCTTTGGTCATCTTTTCTAGTGTGTCAGCCTTTATGTTTACTGACTTGTGCCAAACACTCCATAGGCTTCCTCTTTATGGACAATTTCCCTTTTACCCCAGCACATTCTCTGTCATATTTTAATACCATTCCAAGGTTTCACCCATTTCTTTTCACTGGACTCCCATTCCTTATTTCATTATTTACCTGCAAATTCTGCATCTTCTTTCATGCTGGAAATAGGCTTGGAGAGAATCTCAATTAGGTCTACATGAGAAATATCCAGATAAATCTCTTGAGATCTCAAAATAATACCAATGCAGAAATCACTGTAAATACTATGTTGCTAGGAGGGAAATAGGTCCTGTGGAAATATGTCCTGATGGGAGTGAGTTCTGACCTCTATGTTCTAGGATAGTATCTCAAACAAAGAATATGGATGTCTGGCTTAATGTCAAGAGAGACCCAGGTGGGAACAAGGCCAGGGCAATCAGAGCAAGAGCCAGGACACTGAGAACTGAGCCCAAGGTCCAACCAAAAGAGTAAGGGAAATAAGAAGATTCAGCACATCGAGTCTGGCATGGATCTCTAGCCAAGCCCAGGCCGTGTAGCTGTTATGTCTGTTATGCCTATCATGAAATCAGTCCAGAGATAAAAGTCCTCTGGGTCTCTCTTGCAAACCTGTTCTTGCTGACTTTTTGTTCCTGTTGCTGCCTCTACTTCTATTCTTTTCTTGCTTGCTAGCTGCACCTTTTCAATGTTAATATCACATACTTGGTCACTGCTCAATCTATGCATTTCTAATTTAATCACTCCTAGGGCACCAGCTCTCTTATTTGTGAGCACCAGTGCTCTTATTTGTGCTGTGGTTATTTAAACTGCCCTATAGTCTGTGAAAGTCTCACTAGAAATGAAGCAATATTCCCCACACATTTAATCTCAGTCTTGCAGAGAATGATTCTTGCTTCTCTGTGCTGCTGCATCTTTGCATATGCACACACAAACTACATTGACCTTTTCTACTACCATGTTCCTAAGATGCTTGAAAGTAACTTGCTGGGTTTTATCGTCTTAGTCCTTATGACATTTCTGCCATCAAAGAATCTTCCTCTACTAGAAATCATCTTCCAAGCTAATTTTCCTTTCTCTAGTCCTGTCCTTTACGGTATTTTACCAAGGTGATTCTTGTTCTGTTACTTTTGGGCTGTGTTACTAATTACTCTAATCCCCCTGTCCCACGTCTTTTTCTTGTCACTTCTCAATTTAGTATATCACTATGAATTTCATTAATATGTTGTTTACTCCTTTTTCTAGCTCATTCCAACTCAGATTATTCTGTAATTCTGTGATTACTGGAAGTATTAAATAAGGCAAAACCAAAGACTGATCCTTAAACATTTACCTGTCCTCCCTATAAAATGGTGTTCTTCTCTTTGTCTATTAGCCTTGTTTTAGTCCTTCATTCCAGACTTCAGACCAAATGAGATATTTTTTTGCACAAGCAGGTTCAGACGAACTTTTTAAGGACATTTTTGGGAAGCATAGGAGGCAGTCTTCCATTCTCATGCTCTCCAGTTTTATATCAGTGTAGCTGCCTGGCTTTGAGGCAGAGGATGACCAGACCAATTGTTTTAAAAAAATGGCTTAAATCCAAGAGTATTACATTTATTCTGTTCCACTCATCCATTAATTTGGTAATTCCATAAAAAAAGCATTATCTTTGTCAGGCAAGATCTATTCTTTATAAATCCTGCCTCTTATTGCTCATCATTGCATTATTCTCTGCAAATGAAGTGACTATTTCTTAAGACGACTTTTTCTATTGTTTTTGTCTTTTTCCAGGGTTAGAAGCTAAACGTAAATCATTGTAATTAGTAGAACTTCCTTCATTCTTTTATGAATGTGGCTGAGACAGTGCCACATTTGCTTTTCTGTTCAGCATTTACAGAAGGAGGACAGATAAAGGCATAGCTGTCTCCTTTCCTGCTTAGCACCTCCACACACCTGTGGTGTGTGATTCTAACTACTTGATGGTGCAGGAGATGTGGTGAAATGTGGCCATCACTGCTGCTTCTAAAACTCAAGACTTTGCAAGATAATTTATGATGAATGTTATAGTAGCTTTCAGAGAATCCAGGTAGATTGAGGTGTATCATATGTTTATTTTCTTAATTTTCTTTGTTTCTGTTTCTCATGACAATTGATTTTTGTCAGGAAGTATTAAAGGTCCCCAAAGGATGTGCTACCAGAGTGTGACTATCTTATGCCTATATGCCTGTATCAGAAGATGATCAGGGTATACTTGGCTTAAACACTGCTAGATTTGCCCCATAATTTCTTCCTGACTTATTCTGGAGCGGTGTCCAAGTTTGAAAGGTACCTTTAGCAATGCTTCTGAAAGTACTTTGAGTTTTATTTCCACAAGGGCAATACTACTGACCTTTCAGTTCCTCTGCTGTCCTGTGCACTTGGCCAGTACCAAACATCAGCAAACACAACCTCATTTCTGGTGTAAGATTATTAGCCCAATATTTAAGAAAGTAAAATTAGGTTGCCTTGAGGTAGGGAGGTGTAGTTATCTAAAAGGCACAGTTGACTTCCTCAACTGGTTTGAACTTCAGTGCATGAAGAAGTACACCTTTCTCCTCTCCTAAGAGAAATAAATATTAGAAGGCCAGGAGAGCAAGTTCATCCAGAGCTACATGTCCTAGAATCCTAGTGTGAGATGTTATGGACTCATCTGTGTACTCACCTAAAAAATCAAGGTTTACTTCATAAAACTAGGTTTTTATCTAATTCACTGACTTGCAGCATAAGTAACTTTGATATTTATTTTGTTGCTGTTCTTGCTCCACAGTGCCGAGCTGAGCTTTGCACTGGTGTCCACAGCTGTGCAAGTTGCAGCTGGGAAAGGACAAGGGTTTTGCTGGGGTTCTGTGTCTGTGAATGTGTCGTGTTTTGGTTTGGGTTCTAGACATGGCAGACATTCTCTGAGGCATGGCTTCTCATTTACCTCACCATCCAATCAGGAAAACGTTGTATTCCTAAATTATTTTTTCTTTCTAATGTTCCACAAAATAAAAACTATAACGGCAAAAAATGCAGCTAGCCACTACTGAGCTCACTGACAATTCCAGGCTGAGAAGCCACATTTAACAGTGGCTTCATCTAGGATGGAGAAGGGGATGGCATTACTTCACATTATAAAGTTTGATCATCCACACGTGAATTTACATCTTGCTCAGTTGTACCCTCACACTGGAAAGATGAGGTATACAACTAATGAAAGAACCCACTGCAATAATATTCTCTAAATAAACCACTGACCATGAACGAAGGCAGAGTAGAACCTTGGATTTCAAAAACATTAGAAAATATCCCTTTTTTCATGTCCATTGTCTTTCAAATTATTTATGTTTTTTCCACTTACATCTATATGTGTGTGTGTATATATATATATATATATTTATACATATATATATATTTATCTGAATTGAACTGCTTATTAATTAGAATCAATACAATGTGTTGTCCACCTCCTGTTCATTGTGTCTGTTTCCTTGCTCTGCAGGCAAACTAAATGCAAGCAAGTTCCTTTTTCCTGGGAAGTGTGTGATCAAAGGAAGATCAAAGCAGAATCTGAGTTCAGAGTGTGTAATTTTTTGGCTGATCAAACACAGATGTGTGTTCCCTTGTGTTGAAACGAAGGTTGGAGGAAGTTAACTAACTGGCTACAACATTTCCTTTGCATTATGCATTGGCAGTTCAAAGGGCTCCTCCCAAATCAGAAATAAACTTTCTTTGCTACCATAGGGTATATTATCCATGGGCATCCTTGCAAAATAATCTCACAGGCAGCAGTAGAGAGTCATGCACAGACCCTACCTCCGTCTGCTTGGGAGTTTTTTCTGGCCCATATTTGTCCACTTAGCAGACATCCAGCTAAGTGGATTGTACTGCAAAGTAGAGGGTCAAATGCAACAAGAGCAGAAGTTGCTCGCATTGCTTCTGTGTTTCTGCATGTATTGTTGTCTTCAAAGAGGTAGCTGGATCCTAACAAAAGCAGGAAATATGTAATTCAGATAGCAGCATTATGAGCTATGCAGTGGGCAGATTATATGGCCCACACTTTTGGTATCATTCTAATTTCTGAAAGCTAGATTATTTTAAGACATAACATTTAACATCCCTCCTGCTAATCTCATTAGCATTAACTGTTACAGCCCTGGCTATACTTGTTGTGGAAATAAGATTCTTCCTTTGATCTTGCTAAATTGCTGAGAGCCCAACAGATGTCAGTAATCCTAGCATCATAAAACAATATGTATTTTATCATCAGGAAGAAATGCATTTTGGTCAGACAATATATTGAAGTTTCAGCTTCCAAAGAAGTTATAAACAGCAGTGCATAAAAGAGGATATGTTTTAAGATGAGTGCATGACAGCAGCTTATAAAATTAACGTTTGGAAATAACTTCCAAATCATATTCAGAAGTGGAAACAAAAGTAAAAATATTTCAGGCTCCACAAATACGGACACTGATTCAAGCAATTAAGAAAACAGCTAGAGGATTGTGAGATAATACAGAACTTCCAAAAGTTGCTTTAAATGTAAATAACTGAGATCACATATGTACATGTGTAGGGGAAGATCCCAAAAATTCTTTAGGAAAAATCAGGCAGCATGGTCACCTGACATGACTGTATTTCCTAATAAATCCCATCAAATGTCTGAAATCTAATAGAGGCTGGTGACTAGGACAAGGACAAAATGTTTCAGGTAAAATTACTATCAGAACATGGAGCAGAGTATTACCAGGTGAGTTAATATTACTCCCAGAACAAGGAAGGTAAAAATCCTGTAGCAGGGTATACAGTAAATGGCCCACAGCTCAAGCTTGCTGGAAATGCAGGTCTGAGTGGAGCTGGTGCTTGCTCAACCATTTGTCCTTCTGGTATATCTGGAGGTGGTGCTTAAGCTCTGCTCTGAGTGGACAGGTCTCACACTGAGAGGCCTGAAACCAAGTTTGTCTCCAGGAATGTCAGGCTTGGAGAGGCCAAAAAAAGTGTCCCCCTGCCTCACTCTGCCACGGGATATGTCTGACTTGCCTTTCCATCATGAAGAAGATCCTGTTTCCAATATATTCTGTGGGCATCCAAAATGTGTTCACTCAAAATGTTTCCCAAGCAGTTTCCTCCAGGCTTGCTGGGGGAGCAGGTGCAGAGAAGGAGGGTGCCTGTGCTATCCTGTCCTCTCTTACTGGGAGAAAGTAAGTGCTCACCTACAATAAGAAAAAATATGTAATCTAAGTAAATGTGTTTATCAACACACAATGAATGTGTTCTGTAATTCCATTATAGACAATCGCCTGTAGAATCTCTGACATTTACAGACAGAAAAGGAAACAAACCTGTCCTGTTCCTGTCACCTCAGCATCATAGTCAAGCATGGATTTTGACACTTCAGAGAGAGGTGTCCATTTGTATCTTCCAGTATCCAAAGGCAAAAGGTTCTACTAAGAATGTGGTAGGAGAAGAGTATATTTAAACCAAAGCAGAACAGAAGAACAGTCTGCTGTGTGTGCTTCAAGAAGCCTGTGGTGGTAAAAATCTGTGAAGACTGAAGGATTAGAAACACAGGCAGACTCAAACAAAGCTCCAAGAGGGCACTTTGGCACAGACCTTAAATTTCCCAATGGAAATAGAAGAGACAGAGTAGTTTGTTTATAAAATATAGGCACTAACTGAAAGTGATTGGGTCCTGCCACTTAATAAATTACCATTCATATGCTGAGTCTTTGTAAGTGTGTGGGTGCATGCTCTTAGCCCTTCCTGGCTGTAAGAGAAAAAATATGTTAACTTAAACCACCTTCACAGAACCGAGGCTGGAGCATGTTGGATTTCAGTTCAGCAATGAGCATGTGTATGCTCAGTAACAAGTGGTACCTGTTAAAGTGACATGAACTGTTCACAGATCTCAGATTATGCAGTGATAGGTGTACTAGAAGCTGAAAACACAGAAAAATTCTACTGGGCTAAAAACTGTGTATCTCTACTGATCTGATGCCAGCTGAAGATTGAGCCTATTGCACTTAGAAAACAGATATCTATTTTGGCTTCTAAAACTTAAAAATAAAACCAAACCAAAAGAAATTATAACTACAGAACCTTTTTCTGGCTTTTGTTCTAAGACTCAGCAAAGCTGGAGAGGGGCAAATATCGAACACTTGGACAGACACAGTTTAGTTAGAGACTCTCAGAACAGGCAGAAAAAAGAAGTTCAAACTTGGCCATATATTGGCTCATCTTGCCCAAGTGAAGAAAATGAGAAGGGAACAGGGTGAATGTGTGGGCATCCTTCACAAGGACTTCTGAGGAGCTATCAGTGCCCACTGAGAGAGTAATCTGTAAGGTTAACAAATGAACACTGGTGATTAAATGCTCAGTTGGTTTGCTAACTGAAACCAGAGATGGCAAATGGGACAGAGGGGTAGAGAGAGACAGTGGGATAAGAGTGACAAGTGGCAATATGTTGAGCCTGTTCTGTTTCTGCTATATATAGGAGGTAGCGGTTATCGTACAGAAGGAAATGTAGAACAAGATGTGCAGATTTGGAGATGATGTGGGACTGACAACCTGAGAAATACCATTCGTAAAGGAAGTAAGTCAAAGACGCTGAGAAATCTGCCTTATGCATAGGATATGAGGGATGAGCAGGCAGTGCAAACCAAAGATGGAGAAACCAGAATATGGTGGTGCGAACTGTGTCCATTTGCTCATTTGAAATCTTAATATTGTTGCAGGGCAGTGACACAGAAGCCAGAGGGGGTCACTGAGGGAAGAAAGCCCAGGCCAGACTAGATCACCAGGACACATTGCAAAGAGCTAAAAATAGGAGAAATACCTTAGTTTTCACTCAATAAAGAAAGTTACTAGATTTGAAGAATAAATGTGTGAACATTCTTGGAGTCCTTAGTCACTTATGCAGTAATATGCCAAATAGTTTTTCCGTGGTGGCAATGGTAATTAAAAGTGCAAAAGCAGCACTGGAGGCTTGGCAAACCCCTAGGCAGCTGGCATTGATACCTGACAAGAAGCTAAGAATGTATTTCAGCCAGCCACCATGGGAATCTGAAATTGTCCAGCCAATGCTTTCAATGCTTCTTCTTGAACTTTAGGATATTTTTCACCTACACCAAACCATATATAAAATACCATATATGCATTGTTCAGCTGTAGAAATTCTCTTGAGTGCATATATGCCATTTATGGGAATTGTGTTCCCCACATCCTGACTCCACTGTCTTGAAACCACAAATCTTATTTCTCTACAGCTCAAATCTGAAGTGTATCCTAGGCTTCAGACACAAAATTCTCAGAATGGAGAGATTACCACTGAAGTGTGTGTGAGATCCAGTGATGGACACATAACACGTCCAGCCTACAAAGCTCTCCCATTCACATTACAGGGACTCAGGATCAGATACAGGGCCTGGAAACTCCTGGGGAGACTCAGCAGTGACACTGAAAAAGAAGATGGAAGTAGTCAGGCCAGCTGCCTGCTGAAGATGCTAGGAAGAATGTGAATGAAATTTGAAGCAAAACAAATATGAAGTAAGTGAATGAAGCTTGAAGCAAGACGAGTATTAATGACTGAGTTGTGAGAAGGCAAAAGGAGAGCACCAGCCTGGATAGAAAGAAGAGGCAGTGAATCTTCTGTAAGGCTTTCTTTCATAAAATATTGACTATGCTCATTTGGATGCTGCCCAGCCACCCTCACAAATGAACAGTCTCCACTGACACTCACACTTCTGTGCCTCCTACTCAGCTTTCCTCAGGAGGGTCATGGCAAAATGAGGCTGAAAAATAGGAAATCCACCATTTTCTCAGCTGAAAAGAGCGGTGCCAGGATCAATACAGCACAAAACAACCATTGGACATGGCCTAATCACAGTCTCTAAAGCCTTCATTGCAACACTTATTTGTGGTTTTGGATCATCTCTGGAAGAGAAGAAACAATTTCCTTCTTATTGCAAGCAATGCCCATCAAAGATATTTTAATGTAAAAAACAACAGTGGCAAAGGGCTTCTGAGGAGCAAACGATGTGCACCCTTATCACGGGTACAAATAAGGGAATTGTTGCTCTTATCACTGTGGCTTTCGGGTCTTCACGTGTTCCCATAGTCCTCAGTGTTTTGTGGACAAAATTCCTGGCAAACATTGTGTTTAGTACAACAGCACAAATGGCTTTTTTCTGTCCGCAGAAGTTTTGTGTTTTACATTTCATGTTTTATGTCAGCTCTATCTGAGTTTATGACACTTGCTGTTCTCAGAAATCTCTCCCAAGATCCTGCTCTCCAGTAATGTCACTAACAAATCAGAGATACACCATACTTTCTGCTCAATTAAGAACAGAAGAACAACCCTCATGCATGCAATATCTAGGCTGTTGCTGAGAACGGTGCTGAGCATTTCACGTAGATGTTCAGGAAAGACTATAAGGCAGCTACAAAACAGAATTTTCAAGAAATGCATTTCCTCCCAATCTTTCTTACTCGGTGACACATGATCATTGCCCAATAGCATTTGGATTTATTCAATTTTTTTTTTTTTAAGAGGAAAGCTGCAGCATTCTATGTTTTTTCTCTTCCACAGAAATGTGAGCATTTTTTGGACTCTGTCACAAAATGAACTCTTTCAGCAGTGAGAAATCTTGCAACATTAAGTGACATGCTTGCTGCCCATCCTGTTCTTTCTTCCCCGTAACTCTTCTTGGGACCCTGTGGTTATTCCTGTTACCAGCTAACTGTTCTCCAGCTCTGAAATACTAAATAACAAAATGGGGATATGAAACGAGGAGGATGCCACTCCAGAGACCTGGCTAAACAGAGATAAGTGGGGCAATGAAAGCTGACATGGCAGGGCAGCTAGACTGGATGCAAGATATTTACAGCTTTATGAGCTCTTCTAGGTTTGCAATGGCCTACCAATTTATGCTGGAAGCATTGTCTTTATGCTCCATATATACATCACAAATGCTGCAAGCCAGGGGCTGCTCTTCTTCTGCCACTGACCCTTTCTGTGGCCTTAGCTAAATTGCTTTTCCTTGTTGGTTTTTTACTCAAATTGTGCTCTTGTAAAGTATGATCCCTCTAATGTCTCAGCATCATGATGTTGACTTGATGGAGACTTCTAACATTGTAACCTAATTAATGATAATGAAATATAACTAGCCGAGAAGAATCAAACCATTTTCTTATAGCCTTTACTTAGAACATTTTCCATTTCATGACGGCCTGAGAGAGTTCCATGTTTTGGGGGGAATTAGAAGTGGATTTGTAATGTCATGCACTGGAATATTTTTCAGAAAAAAGCGTACTTAAAAATACCCGTTTAGTATCACTTCATGTTCCTCTAGTCTGCCAGCCTTACACAAATCTAGTCCTGTACAATTTTTTCCTACAAAACAAGCTATTAAAAGAGTTTTTGCTGCTCCTCTGCACTAATCATTGGTTTGCCCACAAAGATGTTCTTTTTATAGCTGATTTCATTTAAAAACATCTAATTGATTATATAAGAAAAAGAGACAACGTACCTTTGCAGATGCCTTTGATTTGTTTTGGAGTGATACTGTGCTGTGCTCTACAAAGTTCTATAATCTATACATTTGCTTCTCGTTATTATTCTAACTTTTGTTGCGTATATTATCTTTCCAAAGCTACTGTTTTGATTTGCCTTTCAGCAAGGGAGACTTCACCTTTCCAAAGTATCTTATCCACATTTTTACTAGGTTTTCTGTTCCTAATGCAACCCATTATTTTCAAAGGCTTTCAACAACAGAAGAATATCACTGTGCTCAGAGCAGGTGTCTTAACTGGCCAGGAAAATGATTGTTGGGGTTGCGTTTGACCATTTTCAGAGACTTCGGTGGCATGGATTTATAGTATGAGAAAGTATCCAAGCTCACCTATGCCTCAGGCACTCAGCATTCACTAAGGCACTGAACCTCTTCTCCTTGTTCACGAGCTCCTGTTCTCCTGTCTTTCATATAAATGCATTGTTACACATATCTACAAAGAAGAGGATACAACAAGACAAGCTGTAGCCAGTAGTCACAGTGATGAGATTATTTTGAACTGCCTTTAAAGTTTCTTGTGTTAATGACGGGCAAATAGTTAGGTCCTCTTAAAAGCCTGTCGCCAATACAGTGTAATGGCATCTCTGAAACATGATTTCCCAAACAAGCTCTTAAAACAGAGGACTCGTGGTATCTCAGATATATGGAATTCACCTATCTTTACTTCTGAAAGCCCAAAGAATGTACAAATTGTGCAAGCTTGCAGTCCCTTGTTAATTAAAATCTGTGTTTATATAGCAGCTCTATCTCAAAGCTCTTTTCAAACATTAAGACTCCTAGCACTTCTTTTATGTAGGCATTATTATCCCTGTCATTATCATTATCGCATCTTCCATTTTATGGGTGGTAAATGAGCAAAATCACACTGTGAGTCAGTAGATGAATTGGGAATAGAATATTTTAGTCCTGACTTTGTCCTTTGCTTTAATTACTCACTAACGTGATTGTTATTTGTGGGTTGAAGTGATTTTGTTCAGTGTAAGATCTCAGCAAATAAGCACATTCTTTTGATTTGCAAGATTTTTGTTTGTATAGCTTTCATGCTGATATTTTTCAGCTGTTGGTCTCTGTTTAAGTAGCTAATAAGAGATGCTGTCATCTTCCAATTAAATATGTATCAATAAATTTTAATATGATACAATTTGCATAATAGACTGGAACAGCTCAAATGAAGCTTAGTCTATCAAGCAATGAAGTATTTAGGTATTGATGTTATGTCCTAATCTAGTCATAGTAAAAACCATGATGGAAATCTACAGAGAAATGTACTTTTGTAAAGTGGCTGGGTTTTAGATGACAGTTGTTATTAATTAGTCTTTTCTTTTAATGTGAAAATACCATATGCAATTACTAAATTAAGTTAAAGCCACTTGTCTATTTTTTTTTTTTAATCAGAACAAATTTTAGTTGGTATGAAATACACAAATGTGTTCAGTTGAAACCAGACAGTTAACCTCATTTTCTCCTTTTCCAAGACTGTTTAAATCTGGAAAGGCAATCTAACCATTTCATTGGCTCAAACATAGGTGGCTTAGCTTCAAAACATGTCACTGACAGCATCCCACTCCTTTGTTTCTCTGTCATCAAATGTTGTAAGAAATATAATAAAAAAAAATATTGTCATGAGTGGTTACTCAGAAGACCACAAGGTGCAGTCCTGTGAGAAACTGAAGATGCCCTGAGAAGTGAAACATGGTCCTCCCATAAAAGAACTGTAAGGCACTCAATAACAGAACATGATTGTTTAGAAATAGTGGACGGCCCTTTCTCTTCCTTGTTCACTATCCTTCTCCTTTTTCTCCTCCTTTTAAATAACAAATTTCAGGATATCTTTGTCATTCCTTTAACCACACAGTAAAAGTCTTGTCCTCTGTCAGTGGTCTGCTTGGTTCTTGGTGAATTGTTGTAGAAATCCATACTGCCTTATGATAGAAAGGTCTATCTTTCCAAGGAAATAGAACCCTCGAATAAAAGTACAAAGCCTACTTTGCTCCCTTCTACTTGCCCCAGCTATAAAACAAAAAAATGCTTGTTGGTTTCAACAAACAGGATCTCTTTCAAGGGGGTTTGGAATGCTATATTTTTTGGATGCAGCAGTCATGTCCACAGTCTTTATACATCTGACTACTGTGGAGAAGAAAACCTAGTTGTGCAATTTGTTTCATAGTTTTCTGTACTAATGAGGTTACAATTCCCAACATTTGTTCTGTGCCATGTTGGCACTTACACTCTGATCTTTAATTCAATCTTCTCTAATGACCTATTCATTTGCTCATAAACCAGACCTCCAGGACTCCCAATCACTTCATTAGACAAGTTACAGTGTATCCCTTCCCTTCCCTTCCCTTCCCTTCCCTTCCCTTCCCTTCCCTTCCCTTCCCTTCCCTTCCCTTCCCTTCCCTTCCTTCCCTTCCCTTCCCTTCCCTTCCCTTCCCTTCCCTTCCCTTCCCTTCCCTTCCCTTCCCTTCCCTTCCCTTCCCTTCCCTTCCCTCCCTTCCCTTCCTTCCCTTCCCTTCCCTTCCCTTCCTTCTTTTCCTAAAAGACTTCATGTAATACAGCTTCCTATCCTATTTCAGCTGTGTTTCTACATTTCCCCTCATTAGGAAAACATCCTATTCTCCAAGTACCTGCTCCTGAGAGTTTATGCCCTACTTTAACACACACTTTGTGGTAAATGTCCAACTCTTTCTCAGATTTGTGGAGTAAATATGACAGAAATAGGACTGAAAGTGGCAGATGATACCTGTTTACCTGTCTGAGAAATACTATAACATTTCTCTGTTTTTTCATGCTATCACAGTTTATAGAATTTTTAAACGTGTATTCTTATAAGAATTATTACATATTTCTCTAACAAGAGCAGCTGAAACCACACGTAGCACTATGTCTGTATAGGCCTGTGATTGAAATGATATTTTATGTTGTATAATTTTCAGTTATGTAATTCCAATTTCTTGGAATCTCTCTTCTCACTGTTATATGTTGCTCCCCAAATAATAGCTATTTATGATTGTCACATCTACGCTGTACCTCCTATGTTCCACCTGCACTTCTTAGTTCTACAAAACACATTCTTCTATAAAAATGTTAAATTTTGCTCATTTTTTCTCTGTTCTGTAAACTCAGACTTCCCTGTTCTGTCAACTCAGTCTTCCCTTTACTTTCCAAGCTTTTCCTTTTCACATTGATGCTACTCCAGCATGACCCACAAAGGTGGTGAGAGGTAGATTAGCTAAACTTTACTCCTGTGCTCCTCAAGGCAAGGAAAAATGTTTGTATCATAGCAATGATTTAGAGACCTAATTTTATCTGCTGAAGTGTGAAGGTCAGAAGAGGTAGGAAACAGGATTCCTTGGCATAGTCTTACCTAAGCATACAAAGAAAAGTTATGGTATCAATACTTTCTTTGAGTACAAAACAGCTCATCAGCCTCCTGCTATCATGCAAGGACATTACTACATCCAAACATGTTCCTGTAGAGCTTTAAAAAAACTGGCCAATTTTGTTGAGTGTTTATTGCATTGATATTTTCTCCTTATTTCCAGATGCAGCAGTTGGTTTTATTTTATTTTGGAGAGAGTTTTATGTTCTCTCAGAGCATCTCTTGATAAAAATCAGATCATTCAGTTGCTTTCCCAAAGTGTTTTCAGTCTAATTTCAGACATGACATGGCAAAGAGCATAATAAAACTTAGCAGAAAGATACAGAGAGAAAACCAAAGAGCCCAGTAATGAGAGATTACATGGTTCTCCAGTAGACTCTAATACACATGATGGTGAAGCAAGTTTAAAATGAAACCACAATAAAAAACCTGCTTTCTTGCTGATATCACTGGTAAAATAAGCACTTCTGAAACAATGTTATTTTTGTACAAAAGGATTATTCACAAGCACATCCTACGTGATATCAGGTAAATGCCAGGAATAATGAAGGGAAAACCTTGAGCTCATTTGTCTGTCAGAGCCTTTTCTGTTTTAAAAGCTGATCATACAGATCATAAGAGGAAGGACTCTTGCCATGGAAGAGACCATTGGCTTTGCAGCTTGGTCAGCCCCATTTACCACATGGGTTTTTGGGAAGGAGGGAAAGAAGCGCCTGTAAGGGGCTGTTGCTGCAAGGTGCTTGATCCAATCCAACAGGCAATTAATGACATACTTAGTTTTACTTTTCCTGTGAGCAGGTGCTTGTATCCTGGTTTGGATTTGACTACAGGGCACAGCACCTCAAAGAATAAGACCTTCATATTTCTGGTCCTAGTTTAGAAAATATGGGCATAAAGAAATTTTTTGCTTATAAAGTTTTGGGATGTTACTCTAACTAAAAATTAATATTCTCACCCCCTACCCCAAACAACAGCCTCAGAAGAAAAGAAGTTGAAGTGCTACAAAGCTAGTAAAAATTAGTTTTACTTTTAAATAAAATTTCCAAAAATAATTCAATTTTCTTTAAGAGAAGTGGTTAAAATCCTGGCTACAAGCAGGGTGACAGACAAATTGAAAGAACAAGGCTGTCCACAAAGACTTTCAGCTATGCAACAATGCAAGAAAAATGCATTTCCAGCAGCTGATAACAGGATTTCTTTTACTATTGCAATAATGGAAAAAGTGGGGATAAAACAAGGTCCTTTGGATGCTCAGGGTCCAGGAGATAACAGCAGAGCAGAATAATAATGAGTGCTTCTAACTTCCTTCATCATACAGTAGTTTATTAAAAAAAAAAAAAAAATTATAAAAGGCCCTGGGCAAAATTTGAGCTATGTACTTTGCTGATGAACAGCACAGTGAGCTGGAGTTGACTGAGCATGGATTTTTTCTAGCAGAGCTAGAGGTAAATGGCTTTGTCATCCATTACACTTTCCCAGCTTTCTTAGATTTCCTCCCTGGAACAAAGCCAGGACATTACGGGGAGTGGGAGGGTTGTTATGTGCATGGAATGAACAAGAAAATCTCCTGTCTCAGGCTGAGACATGTGCTGCCTGGAGCCGAAAGACCTAAATTCAAGTCCCTTCTCTACCAGCCTCCTGCCTGCAGACAGCAGCTGCCAGACTGTTATCCTAAGTGTCCCTTTCATAGTGCTGCTGTTCTACTTTGGGTAAATATACAGATGGATCACATGAGCACACATGAGGACTGCTCTGTCTTTGGCCCATGGGATGACCTATGGAAAGTGTGATTGTTTCTTTCTCTCCCTTGGAGGTTTCCCCCTTATCCCCCACTGGTGGGATGGAAGAATGCCCTGGGCCACACAAAAGCAATGCAGTCTTGAGGCTGCACGAGCCCACCGTCCTACAGGGCTGGATCTGACCCTGTCACAGAGTTTGACTGAACAAGTGCTTTATTCCATATTAAAAGCTGGAGTGACTGTTGTGCAGAATTAGCTCTGAAATGCACTCAGACTGTGTTAGGGGAAGCATGTGAGGGTCTGTTAACATGAAATCAGATTTAAATTGTGCATCATTATGCTTAAACCTCACTCCAGTCTAACTAAGCAGTAAAAATTTCTTTTTTCTCTCTTGGTGATACCCACTGGTACAGTTAGCTGATGTTTCCCCAACCACCAGCCATGTTCTTTATTTAAAAATATAATCAAAGTCTGATCCTCCAAATTCCCTGAAAACTCTGAAAACTATTAAGAACATAAAAAAGATTAAATGTGGAAGGTCATTTCTCTGATCCTGCCTTTCTAAAATGTATTGGCTAATAAATAAATAGCGTTTTTAGTGTATAGTTACAGTTAAAACACTGTCCTTCTTTCCTCCCTTTGCAATAATTTTACCCAGATCCACTTTGCATTAGTAGATGTGTGCATATGCAGCTTTAGAATTTTGATGTTATAATTAAGATCTGTGTACTTGGTCAGGCACACTGAAGGTTGTCTATTTATTTCTTCATAGTCTGGACCTATGTTCTCCTCCTACTACCGTTTAACACCCTGTTGAATTCAGCAAAAGCCTAGTAACCTTCCTCAGTCAGCATCATAGGCATGCTTTTTATTTCTTTTTTAAATTCTCACCATCCCATGTGGGAGGTTTCTTCTTTACCAGAACAAGAAAAGAATATTTTTCAAAAGTAAGATTGGAAAATGAATATGTAAAATTGTCCTTAAGCTTCATAAAGAATCATCTCATGAAACTGAAATACTTGTGAGTCCATATCACCCAGACTACCTTCTTCTAGAAGGTGTGGGGGAAAGAAAGAAAAAGAATATCTGCTTCTGAGCTGGGTACCTTGGGAAGCAGAATTGTCAGCCATGGTAAAAGTATTCCAGCTCAGAATCTCTGAAGGACACTTCTAGTATCTTTGCAGGATCTTTGCTGACCTACCAGTGCATGTGAAACAAAACTTTATTTTATTTTGGCTGTAAAATCCATTCTGTCTACAGTAATAGGTTTTCAAACCATGTTTAAATCACTTGGTTTCACCAATTGTAGTGGGAGTATGTAAAGTCCTAAAAGACTTCTACACAGATGCCCTTAATCCCATGTGGAGATAGCAGATAAATACCAGGGTTATTGGCATTCATGGAGCGCTTGGGCTGGCTGGCAAATGATGACATCAATCTTGGTGAAAAAGGGATCATGCATTATTCTATATGCAATCAAGTGCTAAATTTAAACACTGGTGGGACAATAAATTTTTTTTCAAGAAGGGTCATTAGTAGGCAAGGGCCTGAACTATCAAACCTTTACTTACATGAACAGCCTTTGTTCACAGAGGTTATCTCATTAGGGAACTGCCTTAGCGAAAAAGGGGTCTTGTAATACAGGGATTGAAGAATTCATATCTGAAAGAACAATTTTTCTAATTATAGACTAAAAAAAATCCATATACGAAAGTCCATTTTTGGGATTTGGATGTATGCTGTCTGCTTCTTAACAATGTGAATCCAGAGAAAACTGGGAGTTATCAAGGTTCTAATGAGTACAAACCTTGCTGTAAAATTCAAAAACTATCCCCTTAATATAAGGTCCTCTGTCACACAGTGACCAATCCTGCTTCAGCAAGAAACCTAATCCCCATAAATGTCATACTATTTATATAGTATGGTTGAATTCACTATAACTAATGACCAATTTATTCTTGAAAGAGGGCACTCTTGAAGATGTCCTGTCCTTTATTTTCATGCCAGACAAAGGATGGGTTTTTCATGACCACATTATCTGGTTTTTTATTTTTATAATCAAATATAATTATAACAGTTAATCAGAGCAAAGGAATAATGCACAATAACAACACAGTTTTTTTCTCTCCTGATTTCTCAAACTCCCTGTATTCCGATCATGGGTATTTGAATCCATTTGGTTGGCTGGCAGACAGTATGAACCAGAATGCCAAGGTATGTGTAATCACAGCAGAGTTATTTCCCTTTTAGTTCATAATGCTTCTCTTCTGACTCTCTCCTTAAACATTGTAAAATTAGTTGCCAGAAAGAGCAAGAACAACCTCTGCTTTTCATTTATTTTAGCTAAAGCAGAAACATTGCAAAATTGTACATGAACACACAGAGAAGGGGCTGTGACAGTAGGGAAGGAGTTAAACATTTGCTGAGGTCTCTACCATTATCCACTCCCTGAACCCATTTTTCATTCCCTATGATTTAGGAAAAACCTTATACTTGGAATAATTATCATACCAACACACAAGACACATTTTCACTATTTTCTAATCCTAAAAGCAAGGTATAATGTAAGTAACTGATGGCGAAGGACAACAGGTAAGATTAATACACAAAGGATTTAAAATTTATTTAAGGTAATTTAATTTTAAGTAGCTTTGTGTTGCCTCTCCCAACAAGTAAAACATGAAGACATAGTCATATATCCTAGTGCAATAAGGAAGTAGTCCTAGCTATGCACTTTTGCAATAAAGATATCTTGAGTCAGTAAACTCTTTGGTTTTGAACTTTATTCAATCCCCAACTTGGTTATTTCTGCCATAAACAGGGCTAACATACTAAGGTATCTTCATACCTATACTATATCTCTTAACACTGTTTTCTTATGGTGTTGTTTGGGTTTTTGAAATAAATTATTTCTAATCATCTTGTAACTTCTGAACAGCAGTCTCAGATCAACTGCTGCAGCTTCACAAACTCACACATGCTTTTGGGATTAAATAGTATCCTTTCCCCACGTTCAGTTTAGGCTAAAGGATTCAGTGGAGCCTGTTCAGGGAGAACAGCTGGTTTATACCTTGGTTGTTTCTGTGCGGGATCACAAGCATTCTCCAGTGGCACAGGCCATGATGAGTGGTCCCCATGCCCATCACCCTGTTTTGCAGCCCCCCATTCAGCTGCTGCTTTGTAGAGAACAGTGGGAGGAAAGAGGGAATGGCCTGAGGATTGATGTGCTGTTTCAGCCTGTGGTGGTTGTTTTCCCCGCTAAGGCAGCAAGTATAGAGCACTGATTAATGCAGACCTCAGATGTGCACAGTGGAGGAAGGTATGGAGGAAAAAAAGTGCAGGCAGAATGCCAGTGAGGCTAAGGAGATGTGTGAGAGAGAGGGGTTGGAATCATACAGAATCCTATAATAATCCTGTAGTTGGAAGGGACTTTTAACAGTCACCTAGTCCAACCTCGCTCCATGGGGAGGTGTGTTTCAGGCAATGACACTGGGTATGCACCTGAGGGAGCTGAGTGAGAGGAGCAGTGGGCAAATAAGTGGGCAAGGGCTTGTCTCTCAGTACTGGACTGAACTTCTTTCCTCTCTGTATAGCACCCCTCCAGCATCAGGCTGTATTGTTCTGGGAAGGAGAAGGAGTAATGGGAACCCCTATTCCTCTGGTTTTAGAGGAAGCATTAAGTTGGAGTCCCTTTGCAAATGATTGGGACTATCCCAACCATCTAGAATGTAGTTCGTTCCCTTTGGCGTAAATCTTTCTCCAGAACAATCACAGATTTAATAGTGTCTGGCCAAATTTCATAAGCTGTGGTGCATGTGTTCATCAGAGACAAAGACAGTACAGAAGAAATCTGCCTTGAAACAACAAAGTGCTTAAATGCTCAGCGTGCCAGCTCCTGTCCACCTCTGTGAAAGGTTCTTGGCTATCAGGGTCAGTAGATCTAACAGATCTTTGTTCTTGACTGAAGATTTTTCCAACTCACGTCACAGCTCGTCCTGTACAGATTTTCCTCCAGGCTTTTTAGCCACTAGAAAGGATGGATACTTTCTAATTTTCCTTAAAGTACTGTTACTTACATCAGAGCTTTATAGCAACTCTCTTTCCAGCACATGGGGTTAGTCTAGAGCACACAACATGGGACCGATGGAACCTCCTGGCCATCAGATCTTGTCCCATGTAGACAGACACTACCACATCAGTTTGCTCCATTTGGAAATGTGAAGAGCACTTTCCTAATGGTAATTTTTTATTTTTTCCCTGTTAGCTTTTCTGAAAGTACTTGTCAAAAACCCGATTTTCTTATGTTTAGAAATCATCTGATTTTTAGCTTAAGTGTATTAATGGGCAGCTCATTCCTGTTTGTTCTTGAAGAAAACGCCTGCGATGCACTTAGCCTTGGTAAGGCAAGTTTTCACACATATTCCCACCAAGGGTCCCTGGAATTGCTTCGCTCCCACAGATTCACACCAGCCTCCCCGGGCAAGGACGGGTGCGCTGGCTGGGCGGAGGGACGGGGTTTCGGTACCGGCGGGAGCTCGGCACCCGGGTGTGGTACGGTGCGAACGTGGCTTGCGGGTGGGTGCCCACGACAGCCGCGGGGTGAAGGCGCCGGGGCTGGCTCGGTGCGGGCGCTCTGGCCACGGCGCGTCTGCGTGGCTGGGGCCACGAGCGGAGGGGCTGGCTGCAGTCGGTGGGTACGGCGGTACGGCCGGGCGTTTTGGGGAAGGGGCTACGGGCCGCTCTCAAGGAGCGTGGGGGCGGAGATGGGCAGGAGGGGTGGAGGTCGGATCGCGGGGGACCTGCGTGCGGCAGGGGCCGGAGGCTGCGGCGGGCCGGAGCGCCGGTGGCCGCGGGCGGTGCCGCTGCCGTGGGGCCGTGCGGGGCGCGGCCGGCGGGCCGGGCCCCTGACGTCAGCGGCCGGGGCGGCTGCAGCTGCGGGCGGCGCTCCCCGAAGCGGCGGCGGCTCCGCTCCTGCGCTCACTCCGCGCTGCCGCAGCCCCCAGCGCCCGCGGCGGCCGGGCGCTCCCTCGCCGCGCAGGTAAGGGGGCTCCGGGGCGGGCAGCGGCACCGGCGCGGCGGGGCAGGACCCGCCTGGCTCCGGCAGCCTGGAGCCGCCGCGGTGCGGGGCTCTGGCACCCGGCCGCCGCTCCCTCGCTTCCTTTCCCGCGGCAACTAGTTGGGGGAGCGGCCGGGCAGTGGTGCCCGGGGTGCCGAGGAATTTGCGAAGTCGGAGCGGCGGCGCGGTGCCCCGTCCCGGCACCCCTCCGCCTTCCCCTCGGAAGGCTGCTCGGAGCGGGGCCGTGGCGGGGCTCAGGGCGGAGGCTGCCGCAGCCGGGTTTGGGGCGGGGGGAGCTGCGCAGGGTGGGTGCCTCGGGGCGCTGATGTGTCCGGCTCCCTTTGCAGGCTGCTCGGCTACTTCAGAGCCAGCGGGAGGCTGAGCCGGCAGCATCCCGGGCATTTCCAGCAAGCGCCCGTCAGCAGCCCGACACCGACTGAAATTTAGACGTCTTCAGAGAGGGGAGGAAGATCCTCATCTTCCGTAGCCTCCTCAATGAGTGCCAAGCTCTCCAAAGAGTTGAGGCTGTCCCTGCCGCCTTGTCTTCTGAACAGGACATCTGCCACCTTAAATACCAGCAGCACCTGCATCACGCAAGTGGGTCAGCTCTTTCAGTCCTTCTCATCCACCCTGGTTTTAATTGTCCTGGTCACCCTCATCTTCTGCCTGATCCTCCTCTCCCTCACCACCTTCCACATCCACAAGAGGAAGATGAAGAAGCGGAAAATGCAAAAGGCTCAGGAGGAGTATGAACGAGACCACTGTGCCCGCAGCAGCAGTAGCAGCAGCCAGCACCCTGGGACAGTGGTGCAGGGAGAGGCACCCCAAGGAAGAGACAGCCGACTGGGAAGACCTCCCCAGGACTCAGAAATCCAGCGCTCCTCTCCCTCGGCAGCCCCCAGCTCTCAGCAAGCACAGGCTTGTTTGGACACAGCTGGCACGGGGCTCCTGCAGACGGTGATTTTGTCATGATGGTTTGGGGGAGACCTCACGAAGGCACTGATTGATGTTTGTAAATATCTGAGTGATTATTCTAGTCCCTGAAGAAGAAGAAAACATTGCTAATTCAAATGAATGAACAAGCCCCTGATCCAAGCGCATGACAGATCACATTGCGTTTCTCATTGACTGTGTGAGGAAAGAATGCATCTTTTTACTCGAGAAGGAGCTGCACACAGCTACTAAATATCAAGTCATCCACTTGCAGGAGAGGGTCAGGGGTAGGGGGTCTCTTTTCCCTGGACATTATTACCCCAAGGATGGGGATGTTCCCGCTCTTGGGATTCCCACTGCACCCTGTGTCACTGTTACATGGTGTGGGTTGGGGTGTGGGTGAGTGGTGTGGGGAGAAAGGCAGGTCTGGTGGGTGCCTTGGGACCCTTCTGTCGTCTCAGAGCAGACTGGCGGTACACTGTGGTCTCTCCTTTTGTGCTGGGATCTATATCCGTGTCCCACCTCTCTCACTCCTTTCCAGGACTGGATATTGCTTTGTGTAGAAATGGCCATCCCTAGTTGGGCTTAATTGCAAGCACCCCATGGCCTTGTGCCCCCAGCGGCAGCACTGAGTGACCCACTATCTGGGGGATGGAGTCAGCTGTCTGCATAGAGTGGTGCCTGCGGTCTCCTCTCCCATCAGCTCCCTTCATCTTCAAAAGCCCCCCTTCCCCATGCCATGAACCGTGAAACCCAAACCCAGTACTGTTCTGTGTGGGAGAGGTAATGTGCAGTAACTTGCCTGTCCTCTCCCAGAGGAGGTTGTCTTTGTACCTCCTGTTGGTCCTGAAACCATCCAGTTCTGTGCCAGGCACCCTGCACTGAATGCCTGCGTTTACAGCTTTGTCTCCCATCAAGGAATCCTGCAGCAGTACAGATCTTGCTTCTACTTTTTTAGGCTGATATGTATTTTCAACCTTCCTAATCTTGTAGACAATTAGGGACAGACAGCACTTCATTTTCTCCTGTTTCCTCTCTTTGGAAACAAACAGTACAGTTGTGCAAAGCATCCAGTCCTAAACCCTGGCAGATATTTATTTTTGAAGTGGCTGCTTAGAAGTGGTGTAGTTTATCCCTAGCAAGTACCGAGTTTTGTTGTCTCTGGATGGCGAGTGTGAGTGGCTGGTACTGTGTGTGCTGGAGGACGCAGTGTCATTTACAGAAAATGCGTCTTTGCTTAGTGATTAAATCAATGACCATTACTTGAAGGTGCCTTAACAGCGTGCCGTATCCAAACTTTGAAACATCTAGTGTGGTATCGTAGCAGAGGCAGCCCTCTACTGTGCATACTTACATCTAAAAATTACAGCAAAGAAAAAGTGATCCCGAGGGATTTCTTCTTTTTTTTTTTTTTTTCTTTCCTTCTTTCTTTCTGTTCCATCGTTTAAAGTGATTTGAGGATATAGTAATAGCCCACAGTTTTTAATATTCTGCATCCTTTGTATTTCTTCTCTGACATGCTCTGTCTCCCAGGTTGGCTGACTAGAAAAATCCCAGACACATAGACCAGGGGGTCTGGGTCCGTAATCTCTGAGTGAATGTCATTAACCAATTTAAAACTGGGAAAGAGAGTGGCAGAAGTCCTCCATAGCCCTCTAATACCTCCAAAATACAGAGATTTCAGGGCAGTATTTCTGTTACCCAGTTTTATCGCTTCCTGATCTTTCCTGGTCTGATGGAAAATTGCTGTTAAGTTTGGATCCGTGCCTCCAGCGTTTTAGGCAGGAGCTGTACCAGGGAGGGAGCCCAAGGAGCCGCTCCAGCCGCTGAGGTTAGTGTGGCGAGCTGCCGGGTGTGCGACTGAGCGGGGAGTGTTTGCACATCGCCGTTCGACGGGAGCCGTGGCTGGCTCTTGCTGCTGGCCGGTGTGATCGGATGGTAATGGGTACTTCGTTGTTGCTGGGCAAGGAAATTGGCTTTGTTTTGTTTCCCCTAATAAAGGATGCATGAACTTTTGTGTTTAACCTCCTTATGCAACTGCGGCACAGTATTGCACCACAGGGAATAGGTTTAGGACAATGAGGAGGGTTCAGTGAGCAGTAATTGAGCTTCCTGACCGTTGATCTCCGCTAAATAGAGAGGTATTACTTTCCCCTTTATTTTGTGCCTTTAAACCCCCCCCCCCCCCCCCCAAACCAATAGTGTATAATTTCGAGTTTTATAAAAGCAATAAGATGTTCCAAATCACTCCAGTGCATTTCTGGTTGATGATTCCACTTCTTTAGTGTCTGAAGTCAGATACTCTTCCTTCTGCCTTATGCACTCAAGGCATGCAATAATTCCCCAGAAGTGCACTGCTTGTCACATCTCATTGCAGTTATAAAATTGCCCTATTTTTGAAGAAAAAAAGAAGGATGGAGAGAGATATATATCTTTATATATATAGTATGGATATACAGGTATATGTATTATTTATATAAATAACTTGTGCCACTGAAAGTAGTTGCAAAAGTGTGACTAGAGTTAAAATGTTATTATGTAAAACTCTATCCTCTGTTAATTAGCTTTGATTTAATATTTTAATATCTCTGTATTTATGTAAATCTGTGTAAATTATATGGTCTATTAGTAAAATTTCATACTGACTTTAATTTTCGCAGAACTGTGAGCTTCTTGTGGTGTCATTTAAGGTTTTTTATTTCTAAAGTTAAATTAGACAAGATATGAGAAGTTGTAAATTCCTATTATCACACAGAATTACTGCAGTAAGGTTCATGCATATTCCCAGTACACAGCCCTATCTTGAGGTATTGCAAGCTTATGAGGTTTAGTTGAATGGTCTCAGGAGATCTAGCTGATACAAGCAGGACACGTAGGTTTTCATTTTCATGAAACAATAAGCAATCTAGGGAATAGATGTGGATTTTTAAAACACAGTTTATGCTTGGAGGTTCTGTCAAACCAATTGCTTCAAAACCCTACAGCTACAGCTAAACTTCTGCACTTAGCATTCAGTATTAATAAGGCTGATGCTTCTTTCCCCTCCCCCCCCTACTTAAAATAGAAAAGAGTAGAAAATTGTTCATATTTCTAAAGCATACATTTTCAGCTAAATGTGAAACTGCCCAAAGGGTTTTGAATATACATATTTTATGCAAGTGTAATATCTATGTATCTGTATTCATATATTTAAATATTTTTGTGTAACCTTTTCTACGATATTTGATAGAGATGCTGGGTAAATGCTTGTACCATTCTTGAACATGAGGAAGGATTTTTACCCTCTCAATGCGGACATTCTTTTTCCTGTGAATTTGCACTGGTTTCGACAGGTGACAATGATGACTGGGCAGCTGACTGCTGGCTGATAGAAGCACAGACTCTGTTTGCTCTGTTAAGGAGCACATCCTCTGGCTGGATTTTCCTGCTTCTGAATTGGAACTGGTTGGCTGCTAGCATCGTGCTTGTGTAAGAATAAGAAGTGCTGTGGTGCTCAGTTGTTCCTGTCTGGACCAGCTGTCATTCCGTGGAAGAAGCACGACAGCAGTGACTCCTTTTGTAGAGCCTAGTGAGAACAGAGCTGATGGGCAATGTGATGGCCATGCTGGGACTGGCCTGGACAATCAGTGGCGCCTCGTCCTGCACTGCTGTCCTCAGAGCCTGCTGCTGCCCTGGGGATTCTTCCAGCTCCTGCTGGCATCAACAGGAGTGGCTTGCACTGGCTGCCAAGGGACTGAGATCCCATCTGTAGTTCGCACGGAGGGTGACAGCTCTCCACATCACCACCGCTGACCCTGTTCTACACCTGTCCTAGCAGTCTCCACGGGGACAGAAACCACTGCCTCCCACGAGGGCTAGGGTGCTTCAGCCTGGTGGCACCGGGGAACCTGCACTGCTACCATTAGCTCTGCTTCTATGGACTGAGGCACTTAGGTTTCTACATGGATCATGGACAGGGAATGTCATTTCATTCAAGTATATCATTCCGGCATTTTTTTCGGTGGGGGTTTGTCTACTGCAAATGTAATTTCAGATGAAATTTGCTGGGCTCTCCATCCAGACATGTTTTAACTTTTGATATATCTCTCTCAGATGTGTATCTGTAAATTTATAGATATATATCTCAAAAGAAATGCTGGACAAAAAGCAAAGAACAGAGACTTCACATTATTGACAAAACTGTCCTATGACAAGAAAATGTGCTTTTTTTTTTCATTTATTTAAAATTAATTTTAGAAGCTGCATCTTTAATGTAAATAGCAAGTTACTCTGTGATTATTGTTTTCCATAGCATTTCTGAGTAATTGCTATCTTGTTTCTGGAAAGCCGTGTCCAGTGTTATGAAGCAACTGTGCTTTTTTTCTTCTGTTGTTATGAATATGAGTGCAACTTTTATGTAGGGGGAAAAAACAGGATTGGACTCTTTAGATAGGACTGAGTTAATTTAAATCCCATTATAGGACTTGGTTGCTTTTTTTCCTTTCTTGTGGTTATTCTCTCTGCGCATTTGTGTTTTTTCTATGGGTACTTGAAACCCTATGTTTTAGTAAGTATGCAAGATATGAAGGGAAACACGACAAATGATGTAGGAAACATTGTTTTTCCTCTTTTGTGTAAATAGCGAAATTTATAATAACTTAGATACCATTTCATTACATTTCTCATCTCTATAGAATTTGGCATGACACATATACAAACCTCTAATAGCGCTTTCATTTATGTTAAAAGTTAGAACTACTTTTATCCAGGACTGACTTTGTCATCTCTTTCAGGTATCCAATATTTTTTCCCCTAAGCCAAGTTTTCCATCTGATTGCTAAATAAATTTCTAGTAGAGCAGAGCCTGCTCTGTTTTTAGTCTTTTACATGTAGGTCTCTGGTCTGAATCCAGCCAAACTCATTAGTGTAGAAAATGTGTTATGAACTTGCAAAACTGGATGGTGTATGAGCTGTGAGGAGAGAGGTGACTGGCAAGCAAACAGGTGAAATGCCTGGCAATGGCAATAGTTGGCTTTCTTGTTTGGAGTTGTGGAAGAGAAGCTTCCCCTTCCACTGGATGGACCTGGGTGAAGGGTGACCCATTCCAGCCACAGCGGAGACAAGTATTGATGTCCTTGCTGATAGTGTTGCTCTAAAATGTCATTTTCTATATGACACTAGGTCTTATTTCTGTAAATTATATGTAATGTATTTCTTATTCAAGTCAAAGAAGTTTTCATTGCTTTATCAATACTATATGTTCTCTGTGGATAATTAGAAGAATTAATTTTCCAACCCTTTTAACCCCCCATACCTCTACAAGCATCAATTTTGTATGAGTTAGGAAATTATAAATAAATATTTGGATCAGAACCCTGTCAGTAAAAATTGCATTTATTTATATAATCTGGTGTTCCAGTCAGCTTTTCTTTGTAGTTTCCTTCCTTGAAATGGAGCAATATAATCTGTTCATTATTCTACTTTTCTAAGGGGACAAAGGCTTTAAAGCAAATACTGTAAAATACAGCTAGACAAACAGGAAAACTTTTTACATTGTACAGCAGAATGAAATTATGTAGGCTTTTTTTTTTTGTTTCACAGCTATTCTTTGTCCTCTGTTTTTCATACCACCTCCAATCAAGCAAAATTTTTACCTAAAATCCTTTGAAAGAACTTACATAATACAAATTGCTTTGCTTTTAGGGTTTTACCTTTCTTTATTACAGTCAGTGACAAAGTACAGGTCAAAACTTTTCAAACAGTATCCTAGGGGATTATGAGTGCTGTAAACAAGGGGCAAGTGTGGTAGGTTATAAGGTGAAAATATTTGCTCAGTAATACAGTAAAAGCAGGAAGGGCTGTGGGGTGAATTTAGGATTCTAAAGGAGTGCCTTTATTTTGTTCCTGGCTCTGTCACTCACATATTGCGAGGCTCTTGACTTCCAAGCTATTTATATAATAATGTAACTTATCTATTAAACAGACTTGGAACCTGCAAATATACAGCCCTGAAATGAATAAATGAAGCATCATCTACATAAAAAAAATACTGATAGCATAATACAAATTAAAAGAGTCTTTATGCTGTAATCACCTGGCTTGGATTGTTCAAGTGCTTACACTTGGCAGCAAGATCCAAGTGGCACACTGCACAGCTGGGAGATGGATGGCTGGGCAAGATGCTTGAACAGTCACAACGAGAGGCTCAATTTAATTTTTAATTTGAAGTGGAATATGTATTATGGAGTAGAGCCAAGAAAACTAATGTTTATTTTACCATTTCATCACACATAGCACTTCTTTTCTCAGTGCAGAAAACAGCCCTGTATGGTTTTAAGCAGAGTGCTGACTAATGTAATAAGGATATGGGAAAAGACAATTCTCGGGAGTAAACCCATCACGAATGAAATTCATGGCACATCCTCCCTGAATACAATGGGGCCTTGACTATGCACAAGAGAATACCAGATCTCACTCTCTCCTGGCTGTCTATCCCTTTCCAGTGTCATCAGACTCCTGATTTCTGCACTCAGTATTTCTAGGTCACATGGATTTCTCTTCTCTTTTGACTCAGCATCCATACAGTGAAGGATCACATGGGATTACCAACATGTGACATGCTTTTGCTCACTTTTCTTTAGCTTTTGTTGCATCCTGCTATCTGACTTTCCACTAGAGAGGCTGTCTGTCTGCTCTTCCCACTAGGGATAGGCTATGTTGGCCAGGCTCGTCTCTTCCTCCGAATGCGTAATCTCAGCCCATCTCTGACATTAGGAAATTCCTCAGTGTAAGTGATCAGTTGGTTTGATTTCTGCAAAGATTCTGTAGGACTTTGCTGTCATCTTGGTCCAGCTTGTCACACATTTATCCACAGCCCAACCACTCTGCAGCAAGACAGAAGTTCTTGAGAAAGTGCTGGACTTCAAAATAGCCTGAGAAATACCAGCATGATTCCCAACATGGTCCACTGGCATTGGAACAGCATCACATTTCCTGATTAAGCTGCCAACCCAAGACCACCGGTCGAAACTCCTGAGAAATCATCATCCTTTCATATCAGGAACACTACTGTAAGGAAAAGCATCAGTTACTATAGAAAGGAGACTAAATAAGAGAGAGGCTATGATTATAATATAAGTATTAATATGCAAATATATGTAAAACCTGTGAGACAGACAAGATCAACTGAATGTCTAGCCACTCAGTCCACATTTTCTTCTTTTAAATCAGATTATCACAATCCATCCTATTACTTGTGGTCTTCAATGCTTTTAGACACATCCTTTTACTTTGCTGCTCAGTCAGTGAGCCTGTACTTGTTTATGAGCTCCAGTTAAACTGTTTAAAGTCTGTTTGTTTTCATTATAGAAATAGAGTCTCTATTAAATCGTCCTTTTAACAGGCCTCAGCAATAGCATAGGGGAGCCTTCACTTCCAGCACACCTTTTAGAGCTTGTTCAATCTGGTTAACATGATGTGTAAAGGAGGACAACAGTCCAGATGATTGTATGGGGTCACTGCAAGTATCTGTAAACAATGATTGCATTTAAACAGAAAGCAAGAAACCTATTAAATCTTGAGATGGCCATGACTTTTTACATGTCTACAATGAAGCAAGTTCAAAACATCTCTGCTCATTGCTTGAGTTATTTTGGATTTATGTACTGCTGGAACTGAGCTGACTATGAGCCATTACCTATCTGACAGAGCTTCTCTGAAGTCAGTTCGTCCTGAGATAAAGAAATGAGGATGAACCTGGTGTAGGAGTGGGAAAGGTGGGTGATATGTGACAGGTGGGTGTTAGTAGGACTGTTTGCGTAGCACTGTAGCCATACTGCAGGTCTAAGGGCAGATTCCTTAGCCCCATATACTTGCAAGTGAGAAAACGTAACAGCATTACATAGCTCTTGGTATCAGATCTGGATGTAATGCCTTTTGCAAGTGAAAACTTCTTACAGCTTCCAGAGAAACTCTTGAGGCTATGCTCCAATTAGACCTCTTTTGTTTCCTTTCAAAAAATTTCTTCTAATGCTCTGGAAAACAGAAACTCAAAATATGTCAAAATAAAGTAAGCAACAGGATGCTGTAATCCATGTGAGAAAGGTGTGCTTCTGAAAGACACCAGGCTGACAAATCTTTATGTGTTCATAGTCTGGGGACTTCAACACCAGAGAACTGTGTTTCTTTTCTGCTGATGTGCACCAGTTGTTGCAGTGGGGAGCCAGGAGGAGGAATTCAGATTTTCTCAGGCTGATGGAGTTGGTGAACTTGAAATGACATGAGCTGTCAACAAGAAAATGAAGAGAAAGCTCACTTCCCATCATGGAAGGCATGGGAAAAAACAAGTTTCAAAACCAAAGATTTTGCCGGTTTAGAACTAGTGATTTGTTAAGGAATATCTCCAGGATTTACTTCACAGTACCTTGGCTCAAGTAACATCTCAGCATGAGGAGGTTTCCATTTGCCTCCCTGTCTTCTGCCCTCTTCTACCACTCTTCCAGACCACTTTACCTTCACTGACTTATTTTACTGTGAAGCAAATCTTGGTACACCTGCTCGGATGTGTGGCAAATGAGCTACTGAATCACAAGGGAGTAACAACCCCTGGGTGTGCTGTGGAGGAGGCATCCAACAGCAAGGGAAAGGGTGCAGGGGCACTAAACCCTTCAGAACAGTTGTGTGAGGAAGGGCTTATGAGACCATGTGCTTTGATCCCTGTTCTGGACATCTGGGATTAAAATATTGATAGCCTTCTGTGGCTGTGGAACTCCAGCTGGCTCCTGGGCTCTGGCACACCCCGCTGCCACAATGCCCACAACTTTCTTCATACCCTGTGGTATAAAGCTGCATTAGCTTGCCTCCTTCTTCTACCCTTTGAATGAGATCCTTCATGTTTCCCCAAATACCCCCTTGCTCGTCGGTGTGACCAGCTCCATACAAGGTCTACAGCTCCCACCCCTGACCTGCCTGGCTTGCACGTGGGATGAATGGAGCTGCATGGGTGAGGGCGATTTGACCGGTGCAAACAAAGCCCCAGTTATCCCTGCCTTCCTCTCCTTGATCCCCAGCGCAGCCACCCACCTATTTTGTAAGGAGCCAACAACGTTCAGCTCCCTGCTCTTCCTTCAAACATAGTTGAAATTAGCCAATGGACCCAAAAACTGCTGGGGGAGGACAACTAACAGGCGGCTGGGCAGGGAATATGCCTGCACAATAAAGCAGGCGTTAGTGAAAGAAGTTGTTTTTCCCATCTCATGAATTGTAAGTAAATTTCAAGACTTTTTTGGTGCCTGACTCAGAGTTTTGAAATGTTTGGATTTGGCAGTGCTGCTCAACAATATCTTTGAAGCCCATCTGTGCTGTTTATATGCTTTTTCTTCAACCCCACAGGCATTGTCTGTTTCCTTTGGTTTTCCAGACTGTAATCTTTGGAAGCAATAAATTAAGGGTTTGTTTGATAATTGTGATGTTTGTGTGAAAGTTGTTCAGAATGAGAATCATAGATTTCTAAGACTAAAATGGGATCTGGAGGCATATAGCTACCAAATTATCTACAGTCTGTCATAAACAGGATTTTAATCCAGTAATTCACGTCTCCTGCCTGGCAGGTCCAGTGGCCCAGAAGTATTCATTTTTTAGGAGTTGTAGCCGATTTCCAGCTTGCAAGTGCTGGTGAATCCAATTTGTGCTTTCATAAGTTTTTTCAGTAATTAAAAAAGTAGCTGAAAAATTCAATCTTTGTCCCTTCAAGGCAATATTTTTATAATATACAGAATACAGTTAGCATATGCAGTAGCTATTAGGACACTGTTAAAAACAGACATCTGGCAAGCAAGGTAAGCTGTCTGTGAAAATACAGTTCCTGTTACCTACAACAACCCAAATAATGCCTCAGTTATAAATTCACAGCACTGGGAATGCAAAAAAACCTGTGTCCTGGGGGAAAAATATGAGGAAGTGTTACATATGCAACCATGTACCTACTCAGAAGGTGTCAGCTGAAATGAGATGTTTGTAGTCACTATGGAATTTTGCCTCACAAGAAATCCCCCACTCTATTTTTATAAATTCACCCTTCCCTCCCTTCCCCGTTTCCTCCTTACTCCAATACCTCTAACAAAAGAAAAAAAAAAAAGTCTTTTGCTGAGCCTCCAAATATTTCTCTGCTCAAATGTCCGCATTGGAGAGTTTCTTAGTGAGATGCATACAAAGACAGAGGCCAAATACAGTCCCCAGTTTTTTGTGCTTATATAAAGATATAGATATATATAGATACAGATATATGTGTATGTATGTTCATGATCCACATACAAATTCTCTCATACAGATTTTGGTCTGATGACTCCTCTTAAAGCCCAACATATAATTTTCAAGTTAATGAAGTTTTCATAAAAGTTTGGGGCTATTTGTTCTTTTCTAACTGCTTCATTTGTGTTAGTTTAAAAAAAGAATCATCAGTTATTGAAACTTGTGGATATTTGTAAGAGTATGAGCAAGTGGCACCAAAACAATTATCTTTCAGCCGAATCTCAGAAGAAATCCTCATTTTGATTTGCCCTAAGAGAAAGAGAATAGCATTCATGCTTATCAATGAGTATTTCCCAGGATATGCAGATAGTAACAAGGCAAGTTGGCTTTTTTTTCAGTTGATAAATAATTCACAAAACAGCCACAGGATAGTGCAGAGAATATGCCTTCTAGTGAGAACTTAAAAAACTCAATCTGTTCTGCTTACCCAAGAAAAACCCAAAAGGTGATTTGTGCACAATCCTACTTGGGAAGGATGTTTTTCATGGGAACTAATTGGTCAGAATTGAATAGAATATCCTGATGTGACAGTGCAGAAGCTGATGCTGTGTAATATGGATAGTAGAGATAATTGAGCTATGGCAGATTCTTATCATTCAAACTGCTTAAATCCACATGTTGTTCTGAAATGTCATTATTTTTAAAGAAGTTATAAGGTAGATGCAAAGATTTTTTGTTAATGACATTCCTCAGATGGATTTCTAGAGGAGATTGGACAACATGATTTTATCACTTTCCTTTAGGCTTCAATCTATTGATCTGCAAAATAAATTTTTCACCATAAAATATATTTTTCTGTAAAGGACAATATTTATTTTGCAGAAAAATGGCACAGAAACTGACAATTGAAAGAAAGCCATTTCCACACTTTTGTTACAAGGCTAGCATTTCCCAGAGGTGAGGCTTTCTCTTTACTTTCTCGTAGCACACCTTCACTACTGCATGACACATTTGACTGATAGAGGACTTGCAATACGCTTGACAAGAGCTGTTAGCTGCATATTGGTACAGGCTGCCTCAAACAGTACTTCAGTCTCCTCACCTGCATACTTCGTTTCAAGAGATGCGCTGAAAGGTTAAGAAGTGTGCCAAGAAGGCAATTTCAGGAAAGAGAGTATCACTAGATTAACTCAGGGTTTTCAACTATAATTAAGATTGGTGATAAGATAAAAATATTGTGAGATTCATAAACATTTCTATAGATCAAAGACCGAAGTTTACAAATTACTGGATAGGAACAAGATAGCAGTATTCTAAAAAGTCCTCCAGTGGCACTCTCTGTGTGCTCTTGGAAATTGCCCAGAGCAGCAGGATGTATATGTATACAGCTGAAGTTTTAATGCAATTGTCCCCATGATTGTCTGAGCCCAAGGAATCTGCATTCTTCATTTACATGTTTGTTGTGCAGAGAGAAAAAGATATTACCCAACATCATACTGGAAGAAAATGGCCACCTGTCCTAGAAAAATGACTTGTTAGTATGTTTAGATACATGGGAATGAAATTCAGTAGTCTGAAGAAAGGCATTAAGTACTCTTGTGATGTTTGCTCCACCATGGATGGATACAGAAATTGCTTCCTAACTGCTGAGTGGTGCAGGTCAGACTCAGCTAAAGCACTTGCATGCTGGAGGAAAGGAAGAAGTTACTAAAAGAGTCAAAGCCTTTGTGCAGTGGGGGTGTAGTGATAAGTAGAAAGGAAGCTGTGAAATGAACAATAAAAGCAAAAATGGTGGGGAAACTTCTTCCAGGCTTTGCTTTTCCTGATGAACTCTCTGAGCCACTGACAGTCTCATGGCTATGGGAAGAAAGAAGGAGCAGCAAACTCTGGGTACTTGGGAAACATAAGGCATCATCTTGATCCTTAAAGCTTGTCCAGGGTTAAGCAGCAACTAGGTGTGGGAATTTGGGTATGCCTTTGGGACCATTGCCTGCTTTAGCCACATAAATCCTTTGTTGGATGTAGCCCAACTAATGCACTAGGGGACAGGACTCAAAAGTTGCAGCGTCCAGATCTTTTCCTGGAACTAGCTTTATATATCTCCACAGCATTTGATCTAGTAAAAACCCTCTCCACCCCCACCCAATTCTGTATTACAGTTGATACACTTATTAAAAGAGCAGTTGTATCCTTGCATAACCTTATATCCTATCCCAGATTCCATTGCAAAACAGATATATTTACTCCCCATGGTTCTGTCTTGCTCTGCCTTCCTTTTAGATTCAAATCTGTAACACATTTATGAAGATGTGGTCTGCTATCTGCACAATTTAAACTATCAGCTCCATGGGGTAGTGACTATGTTCACATGTACCAGGCCCAAAAATGGTGCTGTATAAACACAGAGGATATGCCTCTAATTAATAAAAGCTCTTTTCGGTTCTAAGGGTGACTGAAATATGGGAAAGGGTATTCATAGAATAACTTGGTTTGGAAGGGACCTCTAACCTTAATGTAAACCCTTCTTCACCAACATGGCAAGCCTATGACCAAAGATGCTCTTCCCCTTTCCAACAGATGGACCCCACCAGCCCCCAGGACCAGGTTTCTCAAAGTGAATCCCATGGTCTAAGTAGGTGAGCCCCTGACTATTGTAATACTCACCATTCACTCTGAGAGCTGTCTTCTATGTAAAGCAAAGTGAGAAGATCATTCTAAGTGTATGAAATTGGTTGTGACATTAATTCGGTCCCAGATGTGTTGAATTGTTCTAATATGCTAGGCTGAGAAGCTGAAGCCACTGAAAATGAATGTGGTGTGTTGTTAACGTGCTTGATTATAAGAGAATTAGAACACTTGTTGAAATAGTGTCAGCTGTGTTTAATTTCCAGTGGATTTCTTGAGCATGAAACTCATGTGTGATGATGTAGTGCTGTTAGCCTCATGGAAGAGGTTGTATTGTCCTGGATTTTGCTTTTCCAGCAGCGCTGTATTTCCACTACAATATTACCACTATATGTGATATTTATTGCTAACTCGAAACATCAAAACACTTGCAAATGTCATCATCCATGGGACACTGATGTGCTCTTTTAAAGGTTCCTTTCTATAATGAGAGCGACCTCAATTTTGTCACTGCTCACAAGTGACACAGCTTACAGTCTGGATACCTGCTGCAGAGTTTCCAGCAGTGGCAAAACTATTCTGTACTTGGATGTAGAAACACATGGTGTGTTGTTCTCCAAGACACAGAGTAATGGTGTCATTGGTCTGTAGATCACTAATAAAAGTAAAAAACACTGCATATTTTAGTGTGAACTGAATGCAGGTGATACATGCACAGCTCAAGAGACTGAAGTTCCTGGTCAGTTCACTTGGCTGCTGCAGATTTTAGCTGGAAAGCAGGTGCCAGCACATCTGGTATAGTACCAGGAGATTCATTTGTGTGGTTGAAAAAAAAGTACAGATATTCTGCTTAAGACCAGTTTGGGCTTCCAGATTTCTGATTTGTCTCTGAGATTCACCTTCCAGCAAGTCTTCTGCACCCACTGTTGCCCTGGTCTTGAATCAGCTGCAGAGGTTGAGTCCTCCACTGAGTCCTTGAGCTCTGGCACTGCTGTATTTGGCCTCTTGTTTTAGCATTGGTCATCTGGCAGAATGGTGACATGCATGAGAATGGGTGCTGTAAAAGCTGTTGGGCTGGATGAGATTTCCCAAGCTATCTAGTTGCAGTTAATAAGTAGAGTTTAAAGCTAGGTAAAATCAAGTATTTAATCCAATCAGAAATCCTCAGGGACCTGATGATTGTTTGTGCTGGGGACTCACAAGCATGGGCTTCTCCTCAGATGTTGGAAGAGATTCATCAACCTTGGACAGTGGAAAAGAATCCTCAGGTGCTGGACAACTGAGTTTAAATTCTCTGCCAATCTATTGTAATATTAACCCACCAGCCAGAAAAATAACTATAATGCCTAATGCAATGCTGGGATGGGGTTTTACCAGCTTTTTTTGACTGAGGGTTCCTTATCTTGCATGGATTAATTTCATATTTTCTGACCTGGAATGGAAATTCAAGCAGAGTATTTTATTGTTGGCATGAGTCCTGCTCTCTTTTCAGTGCAACTTTTTCTGAGATCATGGATTATGTTAGATAGGTAGAACGTAGGGGGCTTTATTTACCTGTGCTGAGGTGAAGCATTGAGTGCCCCTTACAAAATGTCTGTTGGTAACCTTAGGTGGAGATGTTAGTTATTAGTACAGCTCCCATAAAGCAGGTTTGAAGTAAAAAATGTGGGACACTCTCAAGTTTGTGAGACGCTGCTGGAGATATTCTTCTGATTTCGTGGTTCTTGAGACATCTCAGGGATCTGAAACTGATGTGTTTGTGATACATTACTGCTGTATCAATCTATGTTAGAATTTCTAAAGCTTATCTGCACTCTATAAGAACCACCAGCTTTCTTCTTTAATGAATATTTAGCTTTTAAAAAATCTTTTTGTCTCTCTCTAATGCATTTGACATTGATCATAGCTATAAACAGGATTTATGTCCAAGGAGAACTGGTCTCCTGTGGCATTGTTTAGGCGTACCATGTCCTGCACTCATGAATAGAATGATTAACAGATTGGGGTCAGAGAGGAATTTTTTTCTAGGTGAGACCATCACATTGTCAGAGTTCCTTGTCCTTGTTCTATTCAGCCCAGCTGTTAAAGCCTGACTAGCAGTTTAATTTAGCCACTAGCAAGTCTTTTTTCCCCTCATTATTCTATGTCACTGGTGACATACTTGCTCTTCTGTGTAACTGCAGCTTAAGGCTGACAATGTGATAGAGAGTACTCTGGGAGCCATGCCATGGAGAGGAATTTGGTACATGCTTTTGACCAGGATAATTACTGTGTGATTATATGGGGTTGAAGAGATGGGACCCGATGTGTCAAGGCCATATTTTTTTACCCTGATCATGTTTCCTTTGTTCCTTGCTACTTCATTTGGTCATCCACAGCAATTAGTGATTGAAACAATGATAAGAAAAATTATATAATTACAGTTTCAGAGAACACCTTGCTCTTTTCATAGGTGAAACTTCAATTTCATTCCTTGACTTGCATATGCATTGTATGCTGGAGTCCTTGGGCAAGCTTTAGCCACGTGGCATCCATGCCACCATGAAATCGTGTGCTTGAAAGAAGAGGGAGAGGGGTGAAGGTAGTCACAGTAGAGATGGGGATGGGAAGAAATGGAGGTAGGATGAGCAAATGGCCAACAAGCTTGTTCTAGCAAAGACATTGTAATTCAAAACAGAAGCTGATGCAATAATAATAGTTTCTTACGTAATGCTAAATACTACTATTTTACTCTAATTTTGATGACAATTTTTCTGTTTCACTCAGCACTGTGCTGAAAGCTTCTTACAAACAAGCTTTTAAGTGCATCATGTAAAATTCGAGCATGTCAGAATAATCTGCTCATTTCGGAGGATCCACTGTACAGAGGCTTCTTCTTCCTAACTGCCCATGCAGTGCTTTGGATTGCTTATTAGAGAAGGTAGGCATATAGCATATTAATAAGAAATAGTGTGCTTTTCTATTAAATTAACTGGACAGTTTAAAATTCAAATACTTTGTATTATCTTTTTTGTATTGTGGGCAGTTAATGGAGGAAACATATTCAAGGAGATTTTTAGTTCATTTTTACAGGAAAACTAATCCAAAAGGCAAGAACTTGAATTGCTGCATTTCAGTACCATGTTAATGCAGCTACTGTTCTGGATGATCATAAAATTAACTTATTCATGTAGACAAGCTGTAAAATTATGACGCTAACTGCAAAATTTAAAACCCAAGTGATAAAAAAGTTAACTTGTTTCAAGCACTCAAAAAAATTATTTTAAAAGGACAGCTGTAATGAGGGGTGAGTGCTCAGAATTTTTCTGTATGCATGAGTTTTCCATATATAATAGGATATTATAGCCATGCAATAACAGAAAACAGATCTGGAAGAAATATCATGAACTCATCAAGCCTGTGTCCCTGTCTTCTGCTGTACCAGAATGAAGAACCTATCTTTCATTGGTGAGCAGTCCATCAATCACTGATCACATATCACACTTGGTCATTCTTGTATCATGTATAAGTTATTCAAAAATTAACGTGAGTAAACTCTAGTGCTTCGTAAAAGTTTGAGGTGTATTTTCATGTGCCTTTTTCAAGGACAATGCAACAGTCCCTGTTTGCAAATGTCACTCAGCTTTAACAGAATTGTCCCTGGGGAACTGAAACCAATTTGAGGGTAAAGTGTTACAGGCTCTTGTCAGAGTTGGTCAACACAGCTGTAAGACTTTCCTGTTGTAGTCTGGGATCAGTGCAGCTCCTGATCACCTGGAAGGGTTTAAAATTATTTCTCATTTCAGTTCCTGAATATCCCAAGTCTGGACCACTAGAAAAGCGGTAGATTTTGCATAGCTTTGGAGGGGAAGAGGAAGGGAAACTGGTGGTGTCATCTGACTCTTGTAGATTATAAGAGGTGGGGACTGACATTTAGGAGGAAGACCTGAGGTCTGAGACTGCTCAGATTTCAGGGGACTGAAAATTAGATTTGTGTTGCTTTAATGGGTAATAATAGAGATGTAAAGACTCTTAATGTAAATGGAATTTCTCTGATTAGGTGTGATGCTTCAGTCTGTACATGACACACACAGAGTACATATGTGGTTTCTTAATATGCCCCTCGTAGTTTCTTAATACAACTCAGCATTAGCTGAGTCTGAAGACTTAGTACAGCCACTCTTCACAAGTCCTCATTTCTTGACGTTTTCTCTGCAAATCAGTGGGTTTTCATCTCTTCCCAATCACGTAGCATAGGTTCCATTGGGACTATATGAGATGTGCAATACACGCCCCTAATCCTCTACAGTACCTTTACCTGAAGCTTGCCTCGCCTCCAAGTCACCTGAGGGCCACAGAGAGCTTTCAATCTTGAGTTCCTTCTACCTCTTGTTCTGTTACTGCTAAGAACAATCCCAGCCAACCCTCTTTGTCTACATCCTCTTGGGGAAGAGCCTTGGGAAGGGGCAATTCTTCTGAAGAACCCTGGTTCTCATGACACAGATTTGTCTTGTCACATTTGATTATTATAACACATTTGATTAGTATAACACTGCAGTTCTTGTAGCAGAAAGTTCATAATCTAAACAGACAGAAGAGTTAAAAGGTGGACGGGGCACAGGACATGGAACTGGGAAGTCATCTGTCCAAGGTCACACAAATGATCAGTGCTACAACTGGGAATAAAAGAATAAGATCCTGTCCCAGCGTGTAGGTGATGCTGAATGCCTGCCAAGGTTTTTCAGATGAATAAACATCAAGTACATTTTAAAATGGATTTTTCCACTGGAAAATAGTTTCCCAGACCCCTCAAGTTCTTATACTTCCCCCAACCCAGACTCTTCCTTTTTATCATCAAATTGCAAGACTTTGTCTTCTGGCACAAGCACACAAAAACAAGAGCACAATGCCTGAAGAAGAGTACCCACAGACATTGGTGCCTCCTCCCTAAGGAAGTGCTGCAGCGAGATGTCTCTTTTGATTGCTTTTAAACTGTGTTTTCTTTGTAGCTAATGGAAGGAGATAACCATCCAAAGGACTATTCAGGCTCAGATTGGAGGCAACTTAGGTAAATGTTACAATTTTGCAGAGGCGAATCTGGGCTCTGTCCTAAGAAGTATGCTTTGGATCTCTGCACCGTGAAAAGAGAAATGACCACTTCCAAAAACTAATAGATGCTTATCACAATAGAGTGTAAAAGACTGGTAGAAATGAAATATATTCATTGGAATTCTATACAAGTAAGAGAAAAAAAAGTTGTAGATTGATGACATGGGGTTTTTTTTCCCTCAAGTTGTTGTCCTTCCTTAGTAGTATAAAACAAAAAGAAACGACTAACTAGTTCAGATCCACTTGGGCATAAAAATTTTTGTGAACTGGTCAGAGGACTCATCTACTGAAAGGATCCTACATAATTCTCCTTTGTTTTCTTAAAATGTTCAGCATTGTCATTTGATTTCAATGATGATAAAACTTCTGAAGCCTTCAGCATATTGGCTGCAAACCAGATGAAGTGCTGTCCTTTTGCTTCATAAAATGGCTGTGTTTCAATGATAAACATAGCCAAAGGGGAACATTTTGGTTAAACTATTAAAAAATCCCCACAGTGTATTGTTTCCAATTAGTTGAAATATGCTTTAATAGGACAAAGCAATTTTCTCACCAAAGTTTTCTTCCAGTTGTCATCTTTCTTTGTGACTTATGGGGGGGAGGGGGGGCAGAAGGACCCCTTCTGTTCTTGGGTGACCGTTCAGAGTTTGAGTCAAGATGTTGGCAAGCATTTTGAGTACATTCAAGTCAACATAGGTAGAAGTATTTGGAGTGTGCTCTGGATTTGCCCTGACTGAATTTGTCTGGTCACAAATATGGCCTGTAGCTGGAGAATGCTGAGCATCCCCAGGTGCAGAAGCTTGCGGGGCCTGGGTAAGAAGGGGTGAAGTGGTGGAACCTGAAGGGACATTTATGGAAAAGGAGAAAACCTGTATTTCTTGTACAAGAGAAAGGAAGGTGGGGAGTGATGGGAAGCATGGATTATTTGAGAAGGGATCCCAGAGAGTGGTACCTCAGTGCTGATGGACTGAAGCAGGATAAAGTGAGAGAATTGCACCATGCCACCTACAGAGCAGGAGGGAGAGCAGAGCAGGCAAAAGGACCTCTTTACCATTCCATCCAAGACAGAGGGCTACTTACCCCCAAGCCTCTTCCCCTCTTCAACATGCAACCAGTGCCCCCCTTGCTGCTGCTGTTAGCCAAGGTCGAGCCTGTGCTCCTGCTGAGAGTGCACAAGGGCACACTCCAGTGTGGACTGCACATGAGCTCCGGGCCACTCTGGCAGGGAGAGCCCAAGCCCTCTGTGCACAGTAAGGCTTTTGCTCAACCAACCCATGTTCAACAGGCACAGCACAGCTAAGAGTCCTTTCACTTTTTTTCTCCCCCAGCTACTTCAAGTGCAGCTCTTCCAAAGCAGAATGCAGGGGCATTGATCATGAGGGTTCAGCTCCATGGTCCATTTGATGTGACTAAACCATCTGCCCGGCTGTTTCTTTTCTGTATTTTCAGTTAAGTAAATTCCCTGACCCAACCTTCTGTGCATCCACATAACATCTTGTGTTGGCACAAGTGAGAAAATGTTGCTGGGACCAGAGAGCAGAAGGTAGAGCTATCCCTTTAAATAACAGCCCAGATTTAGGTCAGCTCAAACCAGTTATAAAGCCATAGCTTGATCTTCAAGGGCTCTGAGTCTGCTTCATGGATGTTGACTTGCAAGCAGTAAAATATTGTCTTCAACCACTGCCTATTTCGGTTTTGTCCCACATATTGTGGGGTTACTAACACATTCCTATATAAGGGAAATATTAGGCATAGTTGATCAATGTTTGTAAAATGCCAGATGCTACAGAAAACTGGAGTAAGAGGCATCATCTCAGCTTAGCTTTGAATAAGATGCCTAGCAAAGCATCCAATTCCTGTGTATTGCATCACTTAAGCCTTTGAAGCAACCCACGCATTGTATGGCAGGTTATACTTTACAGTGACACCAGTACCAGAAATATTCAAAAGAACCTCTGGGAGGTAGGTGCAGGCTCTCAAAGTCCTTTGCAATGACTCGACCCCACAAGTTTACAACCTGATATTTTGTGTTCCTGCAGTGCTGAACACACTGGGTTTGCAACTGAACAGGATAGCTTATGTGTAGAAGTTACTGCAGTAACAGTCATAAATAATAGTAGAAATAAACTCACATTCCTGAGAACCTGCAGCCAATGACTCGTAGCAGAGTGGTAATACACAGTATGTGAAATAGGGAAATTAGAGCCCTTCCTTGTTCCTATCTTCCATTTTCCTCAAGAGGAAAAATGATATGGATTTTCATGTCTTACATCTGAAACCTTGGGCTCACATTTTTTGTGGCAATGGTTTAATGCAGCTCCTCTTAGAGATGAGATCACACTGCTGGATATAGAAACCTCGTCAGGTGAGGAGCTGCAGTTGTTGGCTGTGCTGTGAGAGAGATATTGTGATGATGATTATATACTAAAACTACAAGAGTGATTAGATTGCATGGAACACCATTTTTTAAAATAATGGAATGCTAAAATAGAGGGAAACCTCCATTTGTTCCTCTTTAGGTTTTTTTTTCTGTATGTTGAGCTCAGACTCCAGATGACTTGGAGTATGAAGAGTGATTATTGGCATGTAAAAGACAGTTTGAAAAACTAGTGCTCCTGTAGAACAATAATAGAGGAAAGTACATCTTGATCCTCAAGTTGAGATCTCTCCTACTCCAGGCAAATGTGTCATTTTTTCTCTTTTGTAAGCATGACAAGCTCAGTTGTTTGTGAAAGCAAGGGGGAGAAATAGAAAAAACTGTAGCATAGCTAAATGTTTTATTGTGTGTTAAACCATCATTCACATTTTTATGTTAATTATTAGAAAGGTTGATAACAGGAGTTTGGGAAACATGTCAAAACAGAAATGACAGCTGAAAGAAAATCTAAACAAAAGGCAAAATCACAGGCTTGTATTTTTTACAATATCACAGAAAGGCTCTGAGATTTTTCTTCACTTCTTTCTTGCAGGTAGAATTTCTTAGCTCTAAGCACATGAAAATGGAAAGAGCAATTTTATATTATACTTACAAGGGAACACATTTACTGAGTACTTAGACCTACTAAAGAAAATCACATATCTAATCTAACCAATGCACTGTATGTTCCTTTTTCAATGGCTAAGACCTCTGATGGAAAAATAGTTGAAATATAAACTCAGCAGCTCAGATTCAGGAAAGAAAATTAAGGAGTTGTTTGTGGCCTTCTGTTAGTCCCAACTGTTGCCTGGTAACTGTCTAAAAATTAACTGTTCGTCACCTGGCTTCTAAGGACCATGGCATCACTAGAATCCTGGCATCTGCTATGTCTTACATTGAAAAGCTGAACTTCATTTCTTGGTTATGATCTTTTTGTCATGATCAGGGAAGTTACTCAACTACAAAGCTAGATGCTCATGGTAAAGTCATTTAAAATATTGTAAAAATAATATGTAATATATATCATTAACTACAGAACAAACTTATTTTAAAGTACAGAAATTTCACACACATCTTTTTCTGATGTTACTATGTAGCATTCCATTCTTTCTTTGAGAGGTGTAGATAATGTATTTAATTTCTTTCTTATGTCCACACATACTGAGCTTCACCCAAGCTTTACATGAAACTAGAACTGAGAACAAAATGCATTGGCAGAAGCTGTGGCAGGGATACTCCTGAAATGGAAATCTGGTAGGTATATGTAGATCATCAGATATACCTTGACCAGGTTTGTAAAAGAAACTAGTTTCAAAACACTTTCCAGGTTGTTTGATGCTCAGTTTTGCAATGATTTTAGGGTCAATTTGTACCTGCTATTCCAATGGCAGTGCTGAGAAGATTGTGAAGATTTAGATTAATATAGGTGAGAACACATAACCTGAGTATTAAACTGAGTGGAACTTGTGTTCTGCAAATCATAGAATAATTTAGAATGGAAAATAGCCTCAAGATCACCAAGTCTAACTATCAGATATTTTATTTAATTGAGCATTTAACCTGGAACTGCAAGATACTCCCCTCTTCTGTACTTTTGGCCACTGAACACTGAAGGCCCTGCAGCATAACTTATTTCAATGCACCAGAAAATCTGAAGTAATTTTTAAAAAATTGTTCACTTACAGATGCTGTGTCAGGTTATTATGCAACACTCATCCTAACATTAATTTTCTATGCTTACGGTGCTCTTCTTTGCAGAACCTCAGAGTGTCCCGCACACATCAGTTAATTAAGTTTCACAATACCCATGTGGGTGCATTGTTTTATTGTCTTAATTGAACAAAAGGGAGAAGAGAAACACCGAGAGATGAAGTGACCTAGCCAAGGTCACTTAGTTAATTAAGAGTAAAAGTTTATTTCAGAAAAGAAGATAAGCACATCACAAGGTAAGTGAAGAAAAGTGAAGGTGAACTTACCGTTGCTAAGGTTTATTTGCTGTCATAGAACTAACTGAAAACTCTTAAAATTTGGTTTGGGTAGGCTTCTAAAGGGGGAGCAGAATCAGAGAATGCTGACTTCTCTCACTACAAATTTTGTTCAGTTCTGATACTAGGAAGATCTTGATTGCTCTTCCTGTACTGCACATGATCTGAGTGGCAGCAGCAGCCTACAGGAAAAGCAGGTAAATCTATAAGTGCGCACTGTGTTAGAGGGTCCTTGGGCAAAATGGCAGAGGAGGGAGTCCCAGTAATCCAGTGAGAGATATGAGCCCTCTCAGGCTGTCACAGGGAACTCTCAGCCCCAGGGGCTGAGGAACAGCCAAAGGAAGGGGCTCTCCAAAGCACTTTTCAGACTGATGGGCTCACTGCCTGTGGGGTGGGTATGAGACACTGTGTGATGCTGAGGAACTACATTTGGAGGTGGTACAAGACTTTTTATGGGTTATTCAGGGAGGTGCAGAATGGGAAAGATCAAGGTGGTCTGGGGAGGAATGAATGTGCAAAGGTAAAGGCAAAGTGGACAGAAGGAGCTGCTTGTGTGTGAACAGTGGTTGGTCAACACACTTGTCTGGCTATGCCCTGCACCTGGTCAGCACTGCCTGACCTGACCTCTCATTGAACTCGACTTCTTAACTATTTTCTTGATAGAGGATCTGTGTATTCTGGGCAAATGGAGCTGCAGCAGCCTCACCTCTACTGACCTCCTTGATTCATCAACACTTGACAATAAATATGTATGTATTATATTTATAGATACCTATATATGTATCTATGTGTGCATATATGTGAGCCACAATTTTACTTGTGAATATTCCTGTCACTCAGTGGCATTTTTCAGGTGGAAAGAGGGGAGAAAACTGCAAATTAGGAGCATTTGGGAAAGCCAGTCAGCCATCTCTGTTGACACCAAGGACCCCCATACACAGCTGAGCTATCTTTTATCCAAAAAGATGGCATCAAAGGACATAGGTAGTAATTTGTTTCAGGAAGGTCAAGCACATGTGGCCATTCAGAAAGCTAAAAAAGCCTCATTCTGCAGCACGAGGAGCCAATCTTTTATACGGCTTATAAAGATTTCGAAGCACTGCCTTCTAGCATTGGAAGTGACACTCATCTAAAATACTTGGAGAAGAAGAACTTTAATCAGGAAGTTTTTTCTAACATCAAACCTTTAGGAGCAAGCAACTGAACATATTTACATTTTCAGTCTTGCTCTTTATCAGCAAGGCAGGGCGTATGGTGGAAACAAAATGAAGAGGGCTTTTTTTCTCAAGAGGAAAATGAAAATCCAAATTGAGGTCAAAACCCAATAATCATTACTGTCTTGGAGTTGAGAAATCCATGTGTATCAGTACAACCTCTTTTTTATGGATTCTTTGCGCAATACCACTGATGACAATCTATGTGATAGATAAATTACATCCCACTCATTTTGATTACAGCTTTTCATTTCTCTTTTGGAATGACTGCCCCAGTACTTTCACATGAGTGAACTAAAGGACTAGAAAAGACAAACAGCTAAGGGGAAAATAACAAAGCAACAGAAATGGTGACAGCAAATTGATGCAGTGAGTGAAGAAGGGTCATGCCCCACCACTGTGTCAGCTGGTGCTGTGGAGACTGACATTAAATAGTTCTAGAAAAATAGATTTAGGCCATTTCATACCAGCTCTGTTCTGTATGGGTAAAGTTTTTGTTTATTAAGCAAACCCCTCTATTTACATCCCCTTTAGGATATCTGTGTGTTGCCACAGTATGTGCAGTACATACAGTAAAGCCTCTATAACACAAGACCTCCTGAAAATAGGAATGAGACTTGTTATGAAGCCAATGCAGATGAACTGATTTCTGTTAGAAAAAGATAACCTTAGAGAAGAGCACCCCAAGGTCATGCACCAAATCCTAGCACTGAGCTGTTAGAAAATATTTTTTTTGCAATAAAGTGTGTAGAGCAGATGTACAGCATAGGTCTGTGGAGCCACAGGTGATGTCCCACAGCACTTCATCCTAAGTATGCTCCAAAGCTGCATGGTGGCTGCTCAGCCATGCCACACCAGGACATTGTCTCTGCTTCTCAGCAGGGGCTATGCTGGGTTGCCTTTTTGGCCTGATTCAGCTGCTTGGGAGTATGCCCACTGCACGGCACACACATCAGTAGGAATAGCCAGCATAAACAGCCACCAGATTCTCTCCCAGTCATCAGCTGATGGAATTGTAATAAGCCAAGGGGGACCTGGAAAATCGGTGGTTGCATTAGCACTATAGCAATGTGGCATCCTTGAAATTTAGGCTTATTATTAAAATTTTTATGGTTCCCTCCTGCTCTGGCAACACATGAATGAATTACTGATTAATTTTACAAGTCTCAGTTTTCACTTTGAGGTATTAATATTGCCCATCACAAACTCCTGGCAGGTTATTGTAGAACTCTGATGAAATTCGTCTGGTATTAAATGGATCACAAAGTGATGAATCAAGGCCAAAGTTCCTGCACTATCTTTCTTAATTCTAGCTAGCATTTATGGCCGCCTGATGTGGAAAAGTAGTCTCTGCCCAAATGCAACAGAGTTTGACTGTGAATGGCAAATTTGAAAGCTTTTGATGAAAGTCTTTCTTGCCTATTTTTTTTTTGAAATAGAAAAGATGCTATTTTCCTGCACAAGCTTTTTGAAATACTGGTAAAAAAATTGAGCCTACTCAACGTTGTTTGCATGGGATCATTTTCTGAGGCAGTCAATTACCTACAAGCCATATGTCAGCTCAGGAGACCTGAGGCAGGTGTATGTTGGAATAACCCACTGTTCCATCTGCCAAGTTTGTTTTAAATGTACATAGCATAAACAAGCTTGAAGTCCAGCTGGAGTGCCACAGCCAGTGTGGCAAAGCAGATGATTCTTAAATTTCTTATGGAAGCAATGGACGGAAAATAACCCCAGCAGACTAAGGGTATTTACCAGATCTTGGCCAAAAAAAAGTTGATGTTTCTGTTTAATACACTGAGCTCTTAGCATTAAAGATCCCCTTGGTTTGGTGAGAAGACCACCTTGGGAAATGGTCAAGGACATTTCTGTTCAACATGTGCTGAAAGCCAAACTCTCAGCTTACAGATCATTTTGGTTTCCTTGAACTTGTCCTCCAGTTTCCCTGCCAGAAAATGACCCATATTGGTGCAGGTTTGCTCCCCAAAGTAATACACAGCCAAAACTAGATTGATTTATGGACAGTCAACACCTAGACACATAGGTAACACCTGGGCTTAGGGCAGCATGCTATGGTCATGGTAGTATCTGAGAGAAAGAAAAAAGGAGTGTGAGGTGATTTTGATAATGATATGAAGCGAAAAACATCTCCTTATATTCATTTGAGATTTCTTAGTGAATCCTGTCTAATATATGTCATCTAGGTTATACACTATCTGTCACAGAGATTGTTCTTATTCTGTTTATAGTACTGAGTCAAACATATTGCTGATGTTATAAATCTAACTGTGTATGTTTAAATATTCTGTGAAGGTGCCACTCACATGGGGAAGTGTCAAGGCTTATGGTTGGTTTGATATATATGCAACTAAATCTGATTTAATTTGAAAAAACAAGCACGTCAGCAAGGAGCTATTCTTTGTCATGGCTCTGTCCTGTAGACCTTGTGTTCGTTTATGAAATAGAAGGTCTAGTGCTTAAGCCAGCCTATTAATGTGGAAATATATATATCTAGGACCAACAAAGAAATGGCAGGAATAATTCCATAAGCCTGGTGCATATGCAACTATTAGTAGGATCTCTTGTTTTGGATTGTGTGAAGTGTTACCCTCTTAAAAGAAGACAGTATGGCCATGGAGTTTTACAAAACTGAGAACTGAATGTCATGGACCTTTCCCCAAGGGCCTTGCACTTGGGTTAAAAAAATGAGAACAGCTACAGGGAGAGCTGAGCTACAGCCAATTGCACTCAAACTGTAGCTATCAGAGGTTTACTGCCAAGATGAGAGCAATATCTTTGAAGACTGATCCTGGGTTCTAGATCTGTGTGAAACTGTAGCAGGAAGATGAGGTGGAGAACATGCTTGTTAAATTCTCAGATGACAAAGACATGTGAAAGTGCATGGAAATTGGAAATGGAATTTGGAATTATATGGAGAAAATGGAGAAAAGTTCTTAAAGCTTATGGACTGTCTGTATTCAGACAGGGCTAATCTGTTGCATAAAAATTGAATGGGGAAAACACAGATTAAGTACTGTTTCCAAAAACAGGGACTTGGGGTTTGCCATGATTTATAAGATAACCACGAGTCAATATTTTTAGGCTATGACAATAAGAAAACCAAACATTGCGTTGGGACATAACAAGGGATCCCTGGAAATAATCTTCCTATTCAGAATGGATATAGTGTTTTAGTTTGGGAATCTGTATTTTGAGAAAGATGTGGAGGAATTGCAAAAGGCTTCTGAATGATGTGGCCTAAGTGTGACAGATGAATGAATTGCGATAGTTTATGCCAGAAAAGAAAATGCAAGGAGATTGTATGACAGCAGTCTTCAAGTATGGCAAATACAGTTGCAAGAGTGTTGTCTTTAATGTTCTCTCTATAAACAGAATAAAAGGCAGTAGGCTTTACTTCCAGAGAGAGGAAATCAGCTAAAGAAAGACTTCCTAAGGCCTTTTCAATAGTAAGAATTAACCCCGCTTTCAGCAGTGGGTGGCCTACTGATAATGTCTGGTACAATCCTAGAGCAGACCTGTGGCACTCACTCCTGTTAGTAACTCTTGACATCAAGGCTACATCTCAGTACAGACAAGTAATTTTGGCAACCTTGGACTTCTTCTTTTTTCAGTTTTAAGCCGTTAAACTTTGGGAAAATTACCTATGAAACACTCTGCTAGGCTGACAGTGACCATGGTAGCTTGATGTGATTCTAAATTACCATGAACACTGAAGCAGGATTTTCCCAGAGCACAGCCAAGTCACCCTTAATTGTAGTGAAGGTAATGGTAGTGTTCTTGTGCCAGCAGGACATCCTACATTCTCCACTGAAATGACTGATCCAAGACAATGAAGATGGTCACGCCTGGAAGTTTATGGCAGCCTTAGGCTGCACTTGCTGTCGAGGGATGATGTAACACAAAATGCTGTGCTGTTTGTGCAGCTGACACTACACTAAGCTGTAACAAATAAGCCACCTTAAATGCCAAATCTCCATGGAAAATAGGTATCTTTTTTTTTTGTGAAGTCATGTTGATCTAATTTTTACCTGTTAAGTTAGGGCAAATCCTGGCTTCATTAGTTAAGTTTAGTTGATCTGTTCCTTTTTATAGTGTGCAAGTTAACTCAGCAAAGATAAATAAATAACAGCTGCTAATCTCAGCAGGGGAGTCTGTAACAACACAAGGGACTGTGGTTAACTGGGGAATTTGCAGTCAGCACCTCTAGAATGGCTGGATATCAGCAGTCTGGGAAAGTCAGCCCTTCCTCTAAGCCTGCTCTCAAATATTTTGCAATTCCTTTTAGCTTTTTTTTTGCTTTCCTTGCTAGCAACTGTCATGTGATACGGCTGGGAAAATATGTCAGGGTAATCTACCCTTGATGCAACTGCATTTTGGGTACAGCCTAAATGGCAAGAAACAGAAAAAGATCACAAATATTTTATTTATTTATTTATATGACCAGGAGAGTGATATCAACACAGACATTTTCTTCTCTTTACCTCCCTTCTCCACTAATTTTAGGACTGCTTCAAGCTCACCTTTGACTGACTCAATTGGTAAAGATGAATAATGTGCATGATTAATGGTAAGCATTTGCTCATTTGCCTGAAATCCCAAGATTTTGACTCACCAAAAATTTCAGCTGTGCATTGCTGTTAGAGGGTCTGATAGATGAAGGACTTCTGTGCTCAATATGTCACAGCTGCCTGTATATAGTGACTTCCAGAGGCTTCACTGGGATTAGCCACATAGCTGAATCAGAGCTGAAATATGTCACTGGATTCACAGGATTCTGTATTTTTGATTCTCTATTTCCTAAAATTGACCTTGGTATCCTTATCTCTCAAAAACATTACACCAGGGTACCCATGCTGAGACATGGCAGGGATTAAGGCAGAGCCTTCCCAGAGAAGCAGTAAGACAGGGATGGAGAAAGCCTCCCAGACCGTGTTTCTCACCCCCTAACTTGACTAGACATATTTTTGCAAAGGTGCATTTTGTTTGCCTCCAAACACTGTCTGTAAAGTGAGCTCAAGAAATTACAGTATTTCAACAGAAATTAAAATCGCTTTGCTATCACTGAGGTCCCCTTATACATGTGGCAGTAGCAAAGCTTGTGGAGTGGTGAAGTTAATTCAGCAAGAATCAGGCCACAGTATCCAAAAGGCAGTTGTTCTGTGTGATGGTTCTCCCTTTGCTTTTCAAGCCTACATTTTCTCTTATTAATATAAATTGTCAGTGTGTTTACACTGCCTTCCACAAATGTGGCTGCAGATCATGGTTGTGTGTCAGTGACACCTTTACTCTATTAATCTGGGTAACTCCACCACACAGTTACAATAGAACCTTCCTCAGCCTCTAAATACAAATCAAGGGTCCTGGCTGCCCCTGCACATCTTTTTTCATGTACATGGCAAACACTGCTGGTGCGAAAAGATGAGGCAATTGATAATAAACTTGGAAATGGTAAGAAATAAATATGGCAATCTGTAGCTGTCATTAAATTGTTCCAGGCATGAAAAGTCCCATAAAATCCCACTGACCCTACAAAACTATGAATTTCTCTTTTAAAACAGCAGCTGTTCTCTGTTATTCCTTCATTACTGCATGAGACTGTGAAATACTCAGTATTGTCCTGGGATCAGTTTGCTTCCTTTACAGATCTGGAAAGGGTGCCTGGGATTAGCATTTAGTACAGGCTTCTAATGGATGCTGCATCTTCCTGGAGAAGCCTTCTGGCACTCAGTAGCTTCATCTTGAAGTGCACTGCGTCTCTTAAGAAAAAGATACAGAGTAGGAGGAGAGCAAATATGATAGAGACCAAGCCTCATGAAGGAGAGATGCACCAGACCTCTTGGGTCAGAAAGCCTTGTTCATCCCCAAACAGCATTTAATGACCTTTTCAAATGCTGGGCTCCCCACCAGACTGACCTAGGAGCACCAGTGACTTCACGGGTGACTGCATGCAAATTGCTCTGTTGACATTCAAGTTCCTTGTTTAATCTCCTTAGGAATTAAAAGATATTCTGGCCTTATTGTCTTTAGATGAACAGCTGCTGTCTTCAGTATATCTCCTTAAAGTGAATAAATGTCTCAATTGTTCCTTTCTTATTTCTGTGTCTAGAGTTCATTATTTAATTCCAGATTATAATTGCATATTTTTATGAGGTTTTATCAGTTTCTTGAACTTTACTTAGCTCTGGATAACCACAGCTAGTTGAAATTAAATAGTCCAATTAATTTTGCATAGTAGCTGGGTCCAAGTAAAGGTCATTCTTGAACCATCATTCTTAGCCCACAGTAGGGCCAGATATGGTAGGGGAGTGGTATAGTGGCTTGAAGAAAATCCATTCCCCTTTTTGATCAGTGAGTTTGTTGCAAAGTTCCTGGAATGGAGAGTGGTAGTGCCTGTCCCAGAAAGAGCTTAGCTCATTTCAGTCTCTGGCTGTTTTTTTCAATTTGTGTGCAGAAAATGCTCACATTACATACAGCACACTGCATACAAGATATGCATTTTTTTCTGGTTTTCAGAAGACTTCAATGTAGGCAGGAAACAAACAAAATATGAAATCCACAGAAGAAAAATCTAAATGGTGGGTGTTGCATGTGCAACCTACAGCATGCCTTAGTTATTTCCCTATAGTGGACATCTCTCCCTATGGCATCACAGCTAATTATTAGGGATGAAATGGTTGACGGCTTGGCTGCAAACAATATGGCCTCAGCAGCAGCTGCTTTATGAACAGTGTCCAGCTGTCAGTCACAGGGACAGCAACCCACCTCTGTGAGGGGGCAACTTTTTTGGGGCATCTCTAAGCTTCTTCTGCCTGGCCAAAGCATGAATTAGGTCACTGAGCTGGATGCTAGTCTTTAAAAGAAAGTATGTTTCCTCCTGGGCAATCTAGAAGTGCTTTATTCATGTCGGGAAACTTAGCTCTGGTTGGGCTATTCTCCTTCACAGCTACTATTGCTTCTTTCTTTGAGTCAAATTCTTGAAAATCCATGCCTCTTGTATTCCACACTTGACCTGCATTTGCTTGGAACTAGAGACAGACCTGTATTACCTCCTGAAGTCACTTCCAATCCAATCATCTCCAGCCTATGCCATGACACTGCTAACAGTACCTTCTCAAAAAACCTTGGCTTCTGCCTTTAACAAACACAAAGCCCAGTTCTGCTCCTGTCGCGTAATCAGCAGTTGCTTTGCCACAAGTGGTCTGTGCTTTGACTGTTAATAGGTACAGTGACGATATCTTTTTAAATATCATCAAACTTTATCTGAAATTTATATTTTTACTGGCTGCTTCAGAATGTGCAACTACATTGGAATAAATCTGTTGCCTTGCACTTGGATGATTTTTATTACATAGACTTTTTATAGAGTGAAACAACTTTTTGTTTTCTTAAGTTTTTTTTACAAAGATAAGCAAGTGCTTCCTTTAATAAACAGCAAGGTTCACATCACATAGCTATTCTGCATGCACTGTTTATTTTGTGTGTGTAGGCATAACTGTGTATTCATTATTTTAAGGACATGTTAAGACAGTCAAATGAGATGAAAAAGTGTTTGGGTTTTCTTAATGGAAAAACACGCCAAAAAAGCTCGCTCTAAAATTAAATCAGTATTCCTACAGTCTATAAATCAACATTTAAGAAAACTTGCTCTGTAAATATTCTTCCTTCTGCTCACAGTTTGGAAATAACAAGTGTTTTTTGACTTCCAGATTATAGTAGAAATTTTAATTAAAGACTAAATAGTACTGTTTAACTATTTATATAACAATGCAGGCACAACTCTGATCCCACCAGTGTCCATTGAATAAGAGCCGCTGATTTTGTTAGTTAATGATTTCCATTTTAAGCAAGTACAGCTAAAAAAGGGGTAATCTTTTAAAAAGTCCCATACAAATGTATTTGTAATAATGTTTCATAGAGTTAGGCTCTGATTTAGTACCTAGAGATATCTGTCTTGAAATTGCTAGCATTTGTCACAATTGTTTTTAAATTTGGAACTATGTTAATACTAAGTGTTTTAGGCAGCCATGTAAACACCATCTGGGCAAAATATTTGTAATTATTTACAAACAAACAAAAAAAAGTATCAGGGAAGCTTTTTCACAACACCAATCTGGCACACTAATCTAGCAGAATGTGTCCCCAAGTCCTGTCCATATGCTGGTTGCTCTTAGGTCAGTGACGTCCACGGCAGTTCCCAGCTGTTTTGTTTTTGTGCTTAATTATTGTGGTTTCAGGAACAAATAAAGAAGTCTGAAGGACTGTGCCAACGTGTACGAAGGGAAGTGCCTGGTCATTCCTAAATCAGTGCTCTTCCTTGGTCCATGGAGAGGTATTTACTGTGTAAGCAGCACGGAGGTGAATAATATGTTTACCTTTGGAGTGGTAAAGGGCATCCTCCACCTGAAGTGCTGTACACTTCTACATCTGATGGCCTTTGGGTGAGGGGCTTCAGAACTAAGCCAAATGCTGTGTTTCCAAAGTCTCTAGAAGGCCGTGGGGCCACGTGTCACCAAAAGAGAGGTGCTTGTTTGTACCCCGTTTGCTACCTGAATTTTGCTCTTGAAAGTCAGTGTCAGGATAACATCCCTACAGGCACCTTTAAATACATGTCACTGGGTTGCCATGACAACACACTCACAAAATCTTACCTGTGATAGTCTGGGCACCCCATCTGAAAGGATGACTCAGGATTTGCAGAGTTTTATAGGTGTTTAAAGAAAGCAACCTTCTCCTAGAGTTCTTAATAATAACAACAGGGAAAGCATCTACATTCTAAGGCACAAATTCCAACTCGCTGCGGTACAGGTAAATCACCCAGCTGCATCTGCCACTGAAATAATTATGCTGAGCATTTCCAGGAGCAGAAGGGCCAGTGTCCCAGCTACTGACCTGGCTGATTCTACCAGACTGGCCCTGGACCCAGTGGGATGTACCAAGTGCCAGCAGGACCACAGGCACCAGGAGGGCTGAAGGATGACTGCAGCAGTCTGCCTTGCTGATCCAGTGTGTAGCTGTTCACAGCTTGAATTTTTGTCTTCCACTCTTGGTATTGCCAGGAGTAAGGAGATGTTTGAAGTCCTACTGTCCTGTACTGGTCTCTTCCTTCCAAGCTGCCACTCAAGGAAGAGCAGCTGGCGCCTTTGGCTGCAAAATCATTACTGAACAGTACAACTGCCTGCGGTAAATTCCTGGTGCTGTGGGCCCGATCCAAAGGCAGCAGCAGTCAGTGATCAGAGCCCCAGAGTGAATCATGCACCATCTGTGCTCGTGGGCCGACTGTTTGTGTGTGGAAAGTGTTGGGTAAATGTGTAGCCACAGCACAGGAAAGCAAATCCCCCTCACTCGCATGGAGAGGTGCACGTGCCTGTACCTTTTCACATGTCTGAACAGGGGATGGTGCTGTGTGTGGATGGGGTGCTGTGTGGATGGTGGGGTGTGTGTTCCAGTCCTGAAGGCTCACAGGTGCTGCTCCTTGTGCTGGGTGTGAGGGGCTGTATTTGTGGTGCTGGCAACGGGCATTGATGTTTCCCACTAAACCCTCGTAACAAACAGGACGGAGATTAGACAGAGCCAAAACTGCTTCTGGGCCTATTCTTGGCACAAGCTGAACCAAGCAGCCAGGTGAGGAGGGAACTCTCATTTCCTTGAGTGCAGAAATGGAGCAGGAGTAGAGGAAGGTGTCTCTGGTGTCTGTCCCCCACGTGCTATCATCTTAGCACACCTCCTGAGCACACAATGGCTGTGAGCGGGTCCCTTGGTGCTGGATCTTTGTTTTGACACAGGAGGCAGTGTGATGAGACAGAGTTTAAAACTGAGGATGGAGGGGCCTGCAGCCATCTTTATGTTGAGTAGGCTGTGGCATTCAGTCGTGAGGCAGAGCAGCATTGGTAGGCGGTGTGTACTGCCCGGGGCGGTACTGGAGACATGCACAGGTATAGGGGATGGTTTGCATGGCCCCACTGTGCTTCTGCACAAATACAACCAAAGAAATTACTCCTGTGGTCCGAAGGGGAACCTGAAGCCTCCCCAGTGTGGAGGTAGGGCAGGTACACCTGCAAATCTGTATGGGTCTGCCAGCAAACACTGGCAAAGCTTCTCTGAGTACTTCACTGCTTTTAACACTATGCAATGGGGTCATCTTCCCTTTACAGTAACAAAGATTTCATTTTATTCCCACTAAACCACTGGCAGGTCACCGAAGGTAAATGCATATATCTGAAGAATTTTGTGTCCTGCTTCACAATAAGCATAGAATCATAGAATCGTTAAGGTTGGAAAGGACCTCTAAAATCATCAATCCCAAACATTAACCCAGCACTGCCGAGTCTGTCACTAAACCGTGTCCCTGACTCCCACATACACATGTCTTTTAAATACCTCCAGGGATGCTGACTACACCAGTTCCCTGGGCAGACTCTCCCAGTGCTGGACAAGAAAACTTTCAGTTAAGAAATATTTTCTAGTATCCAATCTAAACATCTCCAGCACAACTTGAGGCCATTTCGTCTTGTTCTGTCACTTGTTACCTGGGAGAAGAGCCCCCACCTGGCTACAGCCTCCTTTCAGGCAGTTCTAGAGAGTGATAAGGTCCCCACTGAGCCTCCTTTTCTCCAGGCTAAACACCCCCAGCTCCCTCAGCTGCTCCTCACAGGACTTGTGCTCCAGACCCTTCCCCAGCTCCGCTGCCCTTCTCTGGACACGCTCCAGCCCCTCAATGTCTTTCTGGCAGTGAGGGGCCCAGAACTGAACACAGGATTGGAGGTGTGGCCTCAGCAGTGCCGAGCACAGGGGGACGGTCACTGCCCTGGTCCTGCTGGCCACACCACTGCTCATCCAGGCCAGGATGCCATTGGCCTTCTTGCCCACCTGGGCACAGCTGGATCATGATCAGGTGCTCACTAATTCAAATGCAGCCGGGGATTAGGGAATAGGAGGGCAGGGACCAGAGCTGTGGTCTGCTGTGCCGCACCATGACCAGAAGGACAAACTGCCTGTGAACATTGTTTAAATTGAGGTGAAGCATGTTGCCATTGTCCTCTTGGGAGTTTCTCAGTTTCTAATTGAGTGCACAATTCTTAGCTTGTAAAAAATGGAGAACTCCAACCTCTGGGCTTCTGTAACTAAACTATTAAATATACTGTAGAGGAGACGAACCTTTAGGGAAAGAGCTAATTGTTTATTCTTGCACTGGATTCTTTCTGTTTTGCAAGGTTGATTTCTGTCTTGCTATTGACAGTAATTGTAGAGCACAAAATGATGGAAACAGTAGCTCAGAATAATAAAAATACAGTGTGAAAGACCAATTATGACCTTATATAAAACCGCCTTTACTTTATTCAACTTCACTTTTGATCATTTCAACAAGAGAGATTACAGATTTTCCTCTGGGAAATTATTCTTTAGTTGGGAAAATGTAATAATTGGGAATTTTTTCCCGATTTCCTTTCTAAAGTCTTGTTTGATTAATATCCTCCTATTTCTTCAGAAGTTTTTTCTAATCAATTTCTCATGCTTCCTTTGGTTCACAACCTTCAGATACTTGAAATGATACTTGCAATAATGGTGGGAGCAGATTTGACAACTCTCAGCCCTTAAGAAATGCTCAACTGTTTCATTTGCATTTAGCTTTGTTTGTGTATTATTGTATTTGTACTTTTTCCTTGTTTATCTTAAAACTGTGACAAATCATCAAATTCAATAATAATAGATAATGTCCCTGCTTTTTCTTTAAATAACAAATCACACATTTAAAATGTAAATCTCTTGTGTTGAATGTCATGGGAGAAACTGGTAGCTGTGCTTCAGAATATATGCATTGCTCAGCCATTCCTAACAGCAGGTTTTGCATTGGAAAATTTAATCACTAGATTTAATCATGCCATAAAATCCCAGAGCTGTTCACAAATACAGTACTATTTGCAGAACTGTATCATCTATATATTTTCATAATTTCACGAGTCAGCCGATATCTGCTATCAATAACAGATATTTAAAGGTTACTGCTTTCTCATAGATTCAGTTCTGTCCTGTCTTCTTTGCCTGAACTAAGAGAAAATAATTACAGGAATTGGGGCTGTGGAAATTTCACTTAATGTGGAGATTGTAAAAAGGGAAAAAAGATGAGACAGAAACTCAATGTACAAGTACAAGCACTGGGTTTGTAAATCAGAATTTGCTCTTTTGATAAAACTTTATTTCTTTCCTAATTTTAATCCATAAACTGAAACTTATATTCCTGATATTTTTCTATCATTGCAGCCTGTCATCTCCCCAGTCTAAGGCCATTATAAGATGGGAGGAAACCACTGGCAAGAGACAGAGGGTACTGTCCTTCACTCTGAGTGTAACTTTGATCTCAGTGGGCCTCCTGTGGAGTCTTACTGCATAATGCAAGATCTAGCAAGCTGACAATAATATTGCTCAGGCAGCAAACTAGCAAAGAAAAGAGCAACCAGACAAAAATTGAATGTCTTTACATGGTATCTTATTCAGCTGTGAAACCTATGACCACAATGAATTCCAGAAGGCACGAAGAAAATTCAGAGCTATAAAACACAGCCCAGTGCTAGTGTTCCACTGCTGGAAATAGAGTGCCAGTAGACTTGGAGAGAAAGTGGGATGTCTACTTTCTATTAATATTATTTGTTTCTGAATTCAGCTTCTTGGATTGTTCAGGCTGATTGCCTAATTGTGAATCAAAATGAAGTGTGGGCTAAACTGGGTACAGGACAAGGCAGTGGGCAGTGGCACACTAACTCCAAAGCAAACAGCTTTAAGTAGGAAGGTTACCAAGGCTGGCCCACATAGATTTGTACAGCTGATTCACTTCAACCTGGGGACCTAAGGTATAAGATAAAAAGTCAGAGGCCTGGCCCTCTCCCCCTCTCCATTTCTTTTTGCTCTCTTTAGGTTCCTGTACCTCATAATTAATTCTTTAAATTAGATCCTTGTAAAGAACAATACTGTTTGTGCTTCCCTCAAATTACACCAGCACTGGCTGCAATATGTACAGCCAGCTGAGAGCACTGCATAATTTATCATGCAAAAGCAGATTTTCTTGTCATGGCTGTGTTACTGAGACTGTCTTGCATTAGGGACAGGAATCTGTCCAAGTGTTTTTTCCCCTCACTATATAGACCATATTTCAAATTTACTGGAATTAAGTCCCAAGGTGCTGAATATCAACCATTGATCACAGACACTGGCACAAGTTAAGTTTCTTGTCAAATTGCTGCTTGCTTTCTTGGCTAGAGCAACAGCTAGGGAGATTCTTAACCTCCTCCTTCTGCACTGTTATTTCCCTATCCACCTGCTCACTCCAGTTAAAGAGAAACACCAGTGTGCTCTGTACCATCCCTTCAGCTCCTGCTTCTCAGAATTACAGACTATGGGATGTTAAAGAGCTGTGTGGAGAACAGCCCAATGCATCAGCTGCTCCTCCTCACTGCCTGCTCTTCTCCAGTTGTTCCTGGCGTTCACACACTTGAGAGCGGACGTGTAGCTGATGCCAGGAACAGATGCAGGATACTAGCCAGAGTAGATGCTGCTCAGTGAATCCTACAACAACCATTAGGCGCCTACATGCAATGGCAGCAGAGTGACACACAGCTGTCCATCAGAATCCAAACTCTGGCACAGCCATGTTGCTGATGGGTCACTCCTCCAGAGCAGCTTGAAGGGGCCTTCAATCGCTGTATAATTTTCCCTATAAGCAGACCATGATAAAGACCATGCTGCATGACAGGGATGCCTGGTCTCTCACAAGAAGCAGTAGCATAATTTATTATTTATCAAGTGCAGGCATCACACCAAAATGCAGTGGAAATAAGACTCAAAAAATCCAGGCCCTAGTAAACTTCTTATTCTTTCAATGTATGAATAAAGCTGAAACCTGGCTTTGACATTTTCCTTGCCTCCTCCTTTTTTTTTTTTCTTTATTCAAAATGTTTACTTAGTCTAAGTTATTTGAAGGGATCAGATTTTTTTTTTTTTTTTTTTTTTTTTTTTTTTTTTTTTTTGTGAAATGCGAAATTAATAAATAACTTTGAGTGGTGTTTTCACCTTCAGTAATTCTTATTGCGGAAATTCTGTGATCTGTGAAGCTCAGCCTGAAAAAGGCCTGAAGGAGAATTCATCCCTAGCTTGTTAATCACCTCTGATCCCATCGAGCCACCAGTCATATTGCTGGGACTATCTATTGCCTTGCCAGCTCAAGCCTTTATTGAGGGCAGGATCTTTTCTGTAAACTTCTGTTTAGGAAAATTTGATAGAGGCTATAAATTCTTTTCATGGCTGTTGAAGCTGCATGAAGGACAAATTCTCCCAGGTGTGTAGGAATCCAGAGCTGCAGACAAGCACCCTGTGCATTTTCAAAAGCATACAGGTGTTTTAAGTGTCACTGTAAACTTGTAGAGCATGAAATTAGTGTATTGGAATCAAACAAATTACACTAAGAAAATCTCTCTGAGCTTAAGGTGTTAAACACCTTGAAAAATTTAACTCCGGGTAATTTCTTGGTAGGATTAAATCCAAATATATAGATGTAGAAGATACATTGGTTTCAAAATAAATGTCCTAAAGACCTCAGAGCTCTTTTCACTCTGCTGTCTTGTCTGCCTCCAAAGTAATCTGTACAGAGTTAATGGCATTGCATTTCTTTCTATAGCAACAGCTTCTGAGAAAAAAACAGAAGAAACAGAATAAATTTGATTATATTCCATGGATGACCGTTCATGTCATGTCAGGTGATTGAGTCCTTAAATAGGGTTGAAAGAGATTTCCTGTCTTTATGGCAGAATACAAAAACATGAAGAACCTCCCTGCCAATTAGAAATAAATACAGGAATATTGACAGGAACACAAGATAAAATCCAAACTTGGCAATTACTTCCACACATCTTTGTTGGTGTGCTAAGATAATTCATGAAAGGCATTTCACAGCTGCTTTTAAACCTGACCCAAGCGTCACAGTGGTTTTATTCACAGAGAGTCTTTTTTTTCCAGCAGTAACCACTGAAAAAAATTCTCAGACAACATGAAGGTTCTTTAGAAAAATCTCTGCTGGGCTAGTTTCTCAGACTGCTTTCCCACTGAAGCAAGACGTGTTTTTGAAAGAGCTAGACAGGAAAAACACAGCCTTAGGGTCAACTTCCTAGGGGCTGGAAACACAGTTGAAAATGAGGTGATTTAAGTCAGAATTAGGGATTCTGTTTTAAAGATGCTCCTTCCCCGGTACTATTTCTATCAGTGACTCTTGGATAGGCAGTGTTTCCTGGAGCAGGGGAGCCTTTTCTCCTCTTTTACAGTTTAATGTCAACACCCTCTTTAAAAAGAAGAGATTTCTTCAATCCCTAAAGATGTTTCTACTCCCATCCTCCATCAACCCTAAAGTCAGCAAAGCCCAAAGTGGTAAGTGGGTAAACTCTATAGCAAAAAACTAAGCTCATTTCTTAACCTACAAAAGACCTATGGTTTGTTTTGATCTTAGAATTTTGAACTTGTTCATGTGAGATGTGTGTAGCTAGGAATGGAAACAGCCTTATTTCTTGATATGGTTTAGGATTATCTCTGAAGCCAGTCTATACAGAAAAACTCAGGTGAGCTTCATCCACTTGTAGACAGCCAGCACAGGGAAATACAGCCACAGGACAATATGATTGTGTAAAGGCATTATGGAAATTCTGCTAATGTCACAAAAAAGTAAGTGGTCTGAATATAATGCAAAGCAATTTGCAGTTTGTTCCTCTCACTTCTGAGATCACCATATACTACTTTCAGTCTCCAAGAGAAGATTTGCCACCACATGAGAAGCACGATTCATGGTCAAGTGCCATTAGAGTCCTGCAGTCACATAGCATGTCTACCACTCCAGAAATGTCAAGCCACAAGAGCATTCTTTCGTATTTCTTTGTATTGCAAAGGAAATCAAAATCAGATTTACCATGGGTATTTTAGCTGCAAACTTAAGTATAGAGGTGTTATTATTTCTCCATAATAAATGTGAAATACAAATCTCTGAGCTATTGGATATTGTTAAATTCACTCATTTTACCTAGCAAGATACAGGATGACATTCATTTTTTAATAATTTAAATACTTCTTTATTCCTTTTTCTACTGCAAATGACTAATTCATCCCTCTGGCAATTAGAAACAGCCTGGTATTTATTTTTTCTAGAAGTGTAAGGAAACTGATAACAACAATTGTATGTGAATTTTCTGCTCTGCGTTTGGAAGGAATAATCAGTCAACAACAAGTTTGCAAATGTTTTGCTTAAAAGCTTTCTAAAATTTTAATAAATATTGACTGGGATCTTTAAATTATCCTTGAACAGTATAGCCTGTAATAAACTGGAATCCTATTTGCCTCTAAGTTTTAATTCTGTCTAATCCTTGTTTCTTTGACTTTTGAAGGAGGGGATGACAAAGAATTTAAAGAAAAAACAACACACCAAGTAAACATGGATTATTTGCCAAGACTTTTTATAGCTCACAGACTCAAAGCTGAGATCTGTCTGGTTTATAATCTCAGTACATTTTGAATTTTGCATGCAATATACAGCTGTGATGGCTACGAAAATCATTACACCTTAGTGAAATGATCAAGAGCTCCACAGTATTCAGTTAAAGATATGTGGCAAGTTAGTTAAAGCTGGACTATAGCATGCCATATGAAAAAAAGAGAAAAAAACTTCCCTTTCATTTACCCCATTACTTTATCTTTTCTCTTTTCTGAAGGTCTGCACACTCTTCATACCGTAGAGATACATCCTGAATGTGAATGCAATAATTCAGCTCAGCAAGGTCAAGTTTCCCCTGAAACCTGCCAAACTGTGTTGAACTGTTAGTTTATTGAGCAGCTTTAAAATCCTGACTAATTTGCTTTTTGGATAAAGAATTGATGGCTTGCTCTTACAAATCACACCTTTAATACTAAGACACTTTTGAAATGTCTAGGAAAGTGCAGGAGATAAATTATCTGCCAGCAAGAGTGAGGGGGAATAAAATGAACTAGCAGGAAGAAAGAAACAGAGGAAGCAAGGGAGGAGGAACTGAGGAAGGGAGCAGGGGCTGGAGAACAGCTTACTGTACTAGGAGTTGTTAAGCTCCATGGTGTGTTAGGGCTGAGAACAGACCTCTGCTCTCTGGCATGGCAGAGGCAGAGTGAAAACATTGCTGGCAGAACCTCATGGTGTGGTTGTCTTCTCCCAAGGGGACAGGTCTGAAGAAAACCCTGGCTTCCTCAGAGTCCTGAATGACTAGCGGGAGGAAGCTCTTCTCTGTGAGCCTGGGCATTGATCACACCTGTGTGACACTGGTTATTCCTTTATGCTGCAGTGTCTGTTACTGTTTCTCTGTCATCAAGGACTGATTCTATAATTTTTCTTTCTTCTTAACATTCCATATCTCATAGTTGTAGAGTAAACCAGTAATTTCAACCTTTTTGATTGGTGGATAAATATACAGTATCCTGGGAAATGTGAGAGCCCTGTTCAAGGACACTGAGTCAGCTGGTGACAGGCTGCCTTTTCTTAGATCTTTTCCTAGACCCCTTAGAAATAGTCTCTAGACCTCCAAAGGAGTTGTAGAACAAAGACTGTAAAGCACACATGTGGGTTTTGAGGTGAAGATTTTTGGGGGTTATAACAAAAAGCTTGGTAGAAAGGGGCCCAATATCTGGTTGCAGGTGAGTGGTCATTGTTGTGCAGTCTGTAAATAAACACTGCTAAAGCAAGTAGGAGGAAGACACTGAAAAGAGGGTACAAGCAGAGAGGAGCAAACCATTCTAACAAAAAGAAAAAGGGCAAAATGCTGCTTTTTACATAGGGAGTCTCTGAGTTTGTTATGCTCCCGGCTCTATTAACACAGAGAGCTGCCAGCTCAGTTGGCAACAAAAGAAAAAACCTCTGATGAGTAACATGGTAAAGGAGCAATCCCTCCTGCCTCATCCTGGGGTTTTGATTGCTGTGGGAGAAGATTCACTGGGTTAGATTCAAGGAGCTTCTCCCAGGAAGCTGCTGCTGCTGCTCCCAGGTTTGCTAGTAGGCTGATCTTCTGCCATTTGACCCTAAAGGTTCTCCCACAGAGATTTCCAGGGGGCTGTCTGGATAATCACCCAGGTAGTATGCTCCCTTGGGACATCCATGGGTTGTATGCTGCCTGGGGAAGTATCTAGGGACCTGTTTATTTTCTGGTGCTGATCGCAATTCTGATCAGATCCCAAAACCAGAAGAATGTGTATCCCTAATTTGAATTCAAGCTGTGTGAGCAGCTAAATCTCTAAGTGCTGTAAGGAATCTGCAGTCTAGAAGTCCCATGTCCAAAGCTGGTTGTTAATAGTGACACAGAACAATAATTAAAAAGGGGGGAAAAATTTTTGCAGAGGTTAATTAGATGACAACAAAAAGTATAGCTAGCCTGTTTTCCCTTTCCCCCTCAGGTGTTTTTTTCCAAGTGGAAAGAAATCAGACATCTACAAATGTACAGGTTTAAGATCTGGATTCAATTTTTATTCTGAATAATAGAAATAAAACTTCATTTGAAGTAACTGAAATTCCATTCTATGCTCTCAGGAAGTCTTGGCTCAAGAGGGTCAGACCAAAGGCATGTCACTCTGTACCAGCCTTACTTCTTACATCCTTTCTTTGCCGCTGGTCACTGTAGTGGACAGGATAGTGGGCTGTGTGGACCTTTGAGTCTAACACAGAAGGGCTCCTATGTCATCATAAAATCATAGAATATCTTGGGTTGGAAGGGACCTTAAAGGTGATCTGGTTCCAACCCCCCGCCATGGGCAGGGACACCTTCCACTAGACCAAGATGCTCAGAGCGTCATCCAACCTGGCCTTGGACACTTCTAGGGATGGGGCCTCCACAACTTCTCTGGTCAACCTGTGCCGGTATTTCACCACCCTCACAGTGAAGAATTTCTTCCTAATATCTGCCTAAGCCTACTGTCAGTTTAAAACCATTATGTTCTTGAAATCAATTTCCTCTTCATCTGGCACAATGGAAAATAACCCTGTTTGCTTCAAATGACCTAGTTATTAATGCCAGGGAAGAGAGGGACAGTATGTTCTGGATTCTGGAAACACCAACACCCTTCACATAGGAAAACAGTCCCTGCTGAAACTAAACCCACATGTATTCCATTACTGGACCTTCCATATGAAGCACACACAGTTTCCCAGAAAGGCAAAATGCTGCCTGCCAGATTGCACCATGTGCCCACTCATGATGACCTGACCAACAGGATACTAAGCAGGATTAAATGTTTTCCTCTTCAGCAGAGTACTTCCAAACTGGATAGACAGCTCTCAGTAATTACAGGCATTGAGCGTATTCGCCCCGGAGGTGAGGACTGCAGTAAGGTAGTGCTTCACAGTGGATTATTTGCTCAGAAACTCAACTATTTGCTGAAAGCACTCTACTACAGCACTTTGCACCAGCCTGAATCTGTCCCTTAATCTCTTAACTCAGTACAAGAACTTAGTCCAAAGGGCATTAGTAAAGAGCATAAATTTGTCAAATATACTGATTCTGATTCACTTTTCATTGAGAATCTATCTGGGTCTGTAGCCGCTCTGCAAACATATCATCATGAATGTTTGCACTCTGGGCTCCAGTTCCAGTTGCTCTGATTGGAAAAACTGGTCTCCTGGGTTTTGAACACTTCTCCTTTCATAGCAGTGTTCAATCATTGAAATCAAAACATTAACATGAATGTGAAACTCCTATAAATGAGAGGAGAATCCCATGAGTTGCAAAGTCTCCCTTCCTTCCGAATTCCTTCCTTCCTTCCTTCCGAATTCCTTCCGAATTCCTTCCTTCCTTCCGAATTCCTTCCTTCCAAATTCCTTCCTTCTGAATTCCTTCCTTCCTTCCTTCCTTCCTTCTGAATTCCTTCCTTCCTTCCGAATTCCTTCCTTCCGAATTCCTTCCGAATTCCTTCCTTCCGAATTCCTTCCTTCCGAATTCCTTCCTTCCGAATTCCTTCCGAATTCCTTCCTTCCGAATTCCTTCCTTCCGAATTCCTTCCTTCCTTCCTTCCGAATTCCTTCCTTCCTTCCGAATTCCTTCCTTCTGAATTCCTTCCTTCCTTCTTTCTGAATTCCTTCCTTCCTTCCTTCCAAATTCCTTCCTTCCGAATTCCTTCCTTCCTTCCGAATTCCTTCCTTCCTTCCGAATTCCTTCCTTCCTTCCTTCCCTCCTTCCCTCCTTCCCTCCTTCCCTCCTTCCCTCTTCCCTCCTTCCCTCCCGCCTTCCCGCCTTCCCTCCCTCCTTCCTTCTTTCTCCCTGATTTGACTGGTTGGCCTATTCACCAAATGCCTTTTTTTTTCCTACGTGGAAACAGACTTATTTCTAAAAATAGTAATAAAAAAACTCACAAAGCACTCACAAAACCTTGAACACATAAAGCCTGAAAATATATAAACTTAGCCCCAAACTGAATCACCTTAGGCAAGAAAATTAATAAATCTAAATACCAAGCTGTAATTTTTTAAAAAAACATTATGTTTGTTGACATTGTAGAGACAGTAATATCAGGGAATGTGATTTTGTGGGCATTAGTATGATATAGACAGTCCCATTTCTATTCTCGCAAATGAAGCCACCAAAGGGATGAAGAAAACAATCCACTTCACTGCTCATGCATCTGCAGGCCTCTTAAAGCATAGTACACAGGTTAAGCTCCAGGGCTCAACTCTCCAGATATTGCATTGTAAATATGATGTGAAACAAAGGTTATGTGAGCATTTATCTACTGACCCATTTGCTGTTGAAATAGGCAATAAATAGCTAGCCAAGCTGGATCACAGGGAGCTGGAGAGATCCTGACCTCCTGTTACATCCCAGAGGGGTTGACACTGCCCGCTCTTCCCTGTAGACTAGCTGCAGTACCACTTGAAAGATACAGCCCCAGTGAAGCACAAGTGGAAATTTGATAGTGAGAGTTCTGCTCCCTGTAGCTTTACTCTCTGATTTGCCCCATATGCTTAATGTTGGAGACGGTTTGAGAGGTGCATGGAGAAAACAGTCTAGCATTTTCCGTAGCCTTCCTCCTCTAGGTACAGAACATGAATACATGTCACAGCTGCACTTTGAAAAAGTGATTCTCTTTGCTGGATTATTAAAACAGCAAAAAGCCCAGTTTCACTGTGGTCACATGGCACACATACATGTTTTGCATTGGGAACTACTCCAGCTTGCAAGTGATGCTTAAAATACATTTTTTTTTTTTTTTGTCACTACCTGCATGTCCTGGCTGGTACAGATCACTTCAGCCCCTTTGTGCCTTTAGTCCATCATTAGCATTATCTGTCTCAGCCCAAGAGGTCTCAAACACTCCTGTTATATCCAATTTACCTGTCCAGCTAGGCCTAAGGGACATGACTTTGTCTCCAAGCACTTCAGTGTGCTGTAGAAACAGCCATGCAGTCTTTGTAGACTAAACAGAGAGAGGAAATAGCTTCCAGGACATTAAACCTCCTTCTGTCCTTTGGACTGATGATTTCCTGAGGTTGGACAGCTTCTGCATGTCAGATGAACAGTGGTCCTAAATACCTTGAGTAGCCTGGCTGTGGTGGAGGGCATTGCTTTGGAGCTGGTCTGCAAGGCTGGAAGTATACTACTAGAATAGGTAATTTTTTTGTTCAAAACTTTGTCTTTCTAATGATCTAAATGCAGTTGTTGTTTTTGGAAAGTATCATAGGAAGTGAATGTGGATTTTGCCACTAAGAAAGCCAATGGTGGATGTCAATGCAATTTCTTTCTATTTTTAATGAATGCTTTTTGCATCTGAATCGGCTGTTTTTAAGGGATATGCTCAAATACCAGACAATTATATATTTTTCTCTGACTATTTATTGTTGGTTTTGGTGGTGCATAATTTTTAATATGCTGAGCAACAGCATACTGAAAGTTGAGTCAGCTTTATTGCAAGGCCAGATGAAATTGTCCAGACTGAAACTTTACGGTTTTTTGCAACCAACAATAGTAATTACCATACTGGAAGTATTATAGTACAAAATGGATTGTGTTGTGAAAAATGAGACCAGATGGAACTCCAGCTGTCTCCTTAAAAAAGAAAACATTAGAATCCAATTAAAATATATTTTGCATTACGTTACAGAAAAAGTTTTGCAATAATTAATTTCAGACCTATACAACTACTATCATTTTTAATTTACAACTAAACTCTTCAGGTTATCTTTGTGATTGGTTTTAAGTAGCAGAAGTAAGAACATCTTTCTCTGTCTGGGGTGTTCCTTATATTGCTTTCAACCACAATAGCAGGGTTACAGTCCTTGCTAGCTCATTGCTGGATCATAAAAATAGTTTTGTGTGTGTCCACTCAGTAGCACAGTGGAAGATACAACAATCATCACATGATCTTGGACATGAGGGCTTCAGTTCCCTGCTTGGTGTTGGATCTCATGTAGTCATGGTCAGTTTTTTGAGGGATATTTTCCATTGAAAATCCTGATTCAATAATGTAAAAATTCTCTGCAGAAACAGGTATAGTTTTCAAATTAATTTCCTGATTTCCAAATGGCCTAAAATGCTGTTATTGTATTCTATTTTATGCACATACTGCGATAAAAATTGAAATTATTAATTTTTAATTTGATCAAAACAAATAGCTTTGCTTCATCCAAAGCTACATTTTTAGAAAACATCTGGCTTGAAATTTTAGATCTTCATACATCCTTCCAACTGAAAACTAAGATAGACTTCAGAAATCTCAGAAAATCTTGACTTCTCCCCTAGCATTTTTGAAGAAAAACTGGTGATCTGAAGACTTGTCTCATATTTTTCCCTTGGCAAACCACTCCTATGGTTTTCAGTTGCCCTTGTTCTCATACCAGTGAAGCACAGATACACCGTCCAGTTTAATTATCTGAGGATTTATGCATTGGGTTAAAATGTTCAAGCCTGGCTGTTTATAGAAAGAGACACATAAACCCACACTTAGCACTTAAGTAGGTGGCCTCATTTTCTGAAGTACTAACTATTTATCCAGGGGCCATGTTTATTTAATGTCAGGCTCTCAAGTGCAGTGTTCCAGCCTTATCTCTTCAAATTTTGTGATATTTGGAGGAACAGCCTACCACACTTTTTATGCTAAATATACATGGAAATCACCCCGAGAGCTATATTGTACACAAGAGAGAGGAAAAGACAGAAACAAATCCACCACATAGGTGTTTTTCATGTGTTCGTGCTGCTTGAGCTGTCTCCTTTCTCCAGACAGTGAAACACAGAATGTGGAGCTCTGTCTTAGACTTTTGATCATTTCTTCTGATCACTGCAAGAAATGCAGAAATTGCTATCAACTTCGTATAGACAATATGAAAAATGAATAGAAAGACAGAATGGTGGATGGAGGGCTATACATATTCTTGTCAAGCACAAGGTTGTGCAAAATACTGTAAACTGGAGGATTTTGGCAGAAAAACCAAAACAATCCTCTTCAGTCAAGGCTGCAGTCTTGAAATTACATATCCTGTGGGAAATCCCATTTTTAGATAAGTCAGTTTTGATTTATTGTCTTTCTGATATTGCTGATTGCTGGTATTATTATTTACCATAAAAATTATGATGTTATCACTGGCAGTACAAGTAGCAAGCATTCTTACCAAAAACTCCTTTCTTGTAGCTGTGTTGTAAGGCTTAATTTCTTAATGTCTCTGACACTTGACTGAAAGATGCCTCACAGCTGATTATTAGGAACAGTTGACAGTCACACTTTGCTTTCTTTTCCTGTGGTTCTAATGAAATGGGATGCATTTTCTCCCCACAAGAAGAAAAAGTTTCAACATTGCTTAGTAGCTAATATGCAGCTAAAAATAGCAGTGCTTACAGTAGTAAAAAACCTGTAGTTTGAAGCCATGGAAAACTTACACGATCACATGCACATTTAGGTCACTGTCTTTTGTAGCTGCCATTAAGAGTTTTCTTGCAAGGGAAGAAGATGGAGAAAAGGCAAAAGGCGTTGGTGAGAAGAGAATGTGTCAGCAGGGGCTGACACAGGGCTTAATTTCACAGAGCTGTCTAATTCTCTTTGTCATCTACTACATCTGTTGTGGGTGAGTACTAAAACTCTGCTACACAGAGAGATCATTAGAAGCAACCACCCATTACCATGCCATCACCTCTCAGCTCATTACTGCTTTATCTTTCTGCTGTAGTGCCACTCCTTCACAGGGGTTTCCTTCAGGTTCCTGGGCAGACAAAGGAACAAGCAGAATATTATTTTGGCAACTTAGCTACTGCTGAAGCTGAAAAGTTCAGAAGTTCATTCAGAAAGGTATAAGAATATAATGTAGATTCCTTGGTATTTGCCCTGGCTACTCCTGATGCTGTTGCTTGTCTGTGTCTCACACTGAAGAAAGAAAAAAGATGGGAAAAAAAAAGGCAAAAAAAGAGACTTTTGAAGTTGTTGTCTCACACAAGCAAAATATAATACATGAAAAAGCCAAATTTGCAAGGAGGTGCCAAGAACAAGGGCAAGCAGATGAAGCTTTTATTACTGCAGATCACAGTTTTGCTGAACATTGCATATACTGAATGTTAAAAGAAGAATTAATAGGAGGCAGAATAATTTTTGGCAAAAGAGACAACCAGTTCATCAGCAGAACTTACACTCAGGCCCAGATCACTTGCTAACAGCGGCTTGAGCAAAAGTGATGCTGACCTACATACTGGCAGCACAGAGGAGACTGCTGCAGACCAGTGAAGAATAGGAACACAAACATGAAAAGAGCAGCTGCGAGCACTTTTAGTACCAGAAGTAGTGAGTGAGGAAAAAAGCTAAGAAAATAGCTAAGAAACTTTAACAGGAGACAAGATGGGAAAGTTGTGGGAGTCATGGCAAAGAACTATGCCCCACAGGCCATGAAATCCCTGTGAAGACTCAGAATGTAAGAGATGCCACAAGGGACATGTTCTCAGAGCAGACCGGGTAGCAGGGAAATGATCACTAAGCCCTGTTTCCATTCTGCAACCTGAAAGTACACAGTTTCTTAGAAATGCACATTGAATTAACCAAATCTTGCATTTGAAATGGGAGTATTTAACAGCAGTCGCTACAGTTCCATGGAAAGATAGGAATGGAGTTTGAGATGGATGTATGGGAAGACCACACAGGAAATCAAGTGTGGCTTACAACACTACAGAATACATTTTTAGCCACTTTTCTGGGAGCCTCAGAAAAGGATGCAAAGCTCTTCCACAGATTATTTTGTGGTGCTGAGTCTTGCATTGTGCCTAGAAGAAATACTCACTTGGCATCCATCTGGCATATTTCTACCCCCTGGAAATCTTGCAATGAAGCTATGTTAAAATTTGACAACAAATCTTCATTCAAAGACCCTTGACCTTCCCTCCTACCCTGCAAGTACATAAAAAAGTTCAACAGAAGACTTACTCTGTTCCACAGATTTGCATATTGATAAGGAATGGTAACATATGGCTGGAAATGTGACAGTCATCTGACCCTCTCAAAACATGTCTTGTTGCCCTTGACTGGTTTTAAAAAGCTGGGTAGGTTTTTGACTCAGTATGTGCCAGATTGTTGGGAAGGAATTTATTTTTCCAGATTCAGTAGACTGATTCTTTCTGCAATATATTTCACCACAGGCTAAAGAACCCATTCATGAGCTGAAATGGAAACAAATTGGACTGGTCAGAATATGAGCAAAGATCACAAATAGGTCTAAAAGCAATGTAAACACGTAATTCAAAAATTGAGCACAAAAATATTGCTGTGGGTTTCTAGTCTGTGTATATATTATATATATTCCATGCATTTATCACCCACTTGCCTGGTCCATGGCTTAGGTTAGTGTCGTGCTTAAGACTGTGGTCTGGAAAGAGAAGCAATTAGTAGCTTCATTACTACTTAGGCTGCTGTTAACCACCAGTGGCGCTAATACTGGGTCCATTCGTGCTGTTGCACAGACTCCACTTCTAGCCTTCCTGTGGCCGGAAGGATTGACCAGAAGCCTTGGCCCGCAGCATGGGTGTGCAAATGAAAGAGCACTCTGGGGGCTGTGCAGAGCCTCTGCCATGCTTAGAGGGATACAGGATCCTTTCCTGTACTGGGAACATACTGGTTCTTGTGCTGGGGAGAACGGTGCAAGGCTCTCCCTGCCAGTAGACCCTCCAGCTGTGGGAAATGGTGTTTACCCAGTCGTGGTGACTGTGGTCACAAGGGCTTGCATGCTGAGAGATTAGAAACAATTCCAACTGTGGTAGTACAGGAGCATTTAATTTGTCTTGCATACAATTTATTATATGCTGTAACTGAAGGGAATCAATTCTGATTGTGATCATTAAACAAACCCTCTGGAAACGTGGTCTAGAAACCATTTCAGACAACCAAGCTCAAACTGCCATGGCACATAACAACTACTGGGAGCTCACGATTTTGTTTTCTGCAAAAAATTTGGAATTAAAAATGAGAAAAATAATAGGTTTTTTTTATTGAAAAAAATCCATACAACCAAATCTGCTTTCCAAGCGCTTGAATGTTGACAAAAATACTGCTTTTTGGTTTATTTTCATAAGGAAACGGGTTTATTTTGCCCCCCTCTGTGCATTGTGTATGCATTGACAGTGTGTGTGGAAAGATTATTTTCTAAAGATTTTGAGTGTGTTGTCCATTCAATTATATTCACCAAGGGTTAGAAATGTCAAAGGTATTCAGTATTGGTGTATTAATGCAAAACGTATTTTAAGGTCATGCCTAGCCATTAAGTATGTTTTTATAAGTTTTTGTGTAAGTGTTTGCAAATATTTTTATGTTGTCATTAGTGCACGGTGCTCCATAGACCATTAGCTGAATAAAATCACAGGCCTAGCACAAAATTACAGCTAAAATATACAGCAAGGTGGTGAAACAGAATATCATAAACAAGCGAATGATGGTACGAAAGTCACTAAAACAGCTGCATGTACATAGCTTGAAATAAAAATTAGTTTTAAGAAAAATAGAATGCATTCTAGAAATGAAAGGATTTTATATTCATCATTGTGGTTGGCAATGCTTTTTCAAGGCATGCTCCTGTAACTGTAGAAGATTCTCAAAGAAATAACTCTAAGTGTGATGTCAGAAGAATACAAAATGTATTAATTTCAAGCTTAGGTAATGATAACATTAAAAGCAAAAAAGCAAAATTGGATTTTGAAAGGATTGTATTTGTAAGTAAGTGAACTTCCTAGGAAGCTAATGCTGCTGCTTTATTTATTTATAAGGTTTTCTAACTGAATGACATTATGTTTAGAATAAGCTTTTTCTTTTTTTCTTCCAAAGGGGTTCATAATTTAATAAACATCTTTTATTCTGTTTGTTTTCCAATTCTGACCCTGACTACTGAACATAACAAGACTTGGATGGCTTGCATGGGGATAAACCTAATTGCTAATCTGCAATGCAAGTTTTTCATGCTGTGGAAGCTCTTCCAGGGAACACACAATTTGTCAAAGTTAAGGAGCACGATAATGTGAATCTCACTTCTGTGATTGTTCAAATTTAAGCAGAGTTCGGGCTTAGCAGGTCCTTTTGACAGATGTTTCCATTACTAATTCTGCTACTTGGAACATGCTATATACAAAATCTCTTAAAATTGAAACAAGTGATTAGAGTGTTGAAGAATGCTTCAGTGCAACTAAGAAATTTCAAGATGGTAATAGTGTTTATTATTTGTAGTATAGCATTGCCTACAGGTCCTGACACAGTTTGGAGTGGCACTGCACGAAGGCTTCTGCAAAGCCAAACTAGAAAGTTTGTTTTCTCAAAAATATTACAGTCTAAAATATGTACTAGAAAGAGGAAAAAAAAAAGCTTTTTCTTTTTTACTTATGGGAATCTGAGGCAAGCAAAGAAACAAGATATATTTAAAAATACTGGACATCCAGCGACCTATGTGTATTTATTTCATGTGTGTAAGGTCAAATATAAGGAGCAGTTGCAACTTACACAGGGTAGAAGACATGACCTTTCTTAGCCTACTCTCTGCTGCCCCGATTGCCTTCCCCTACCTCCCAACAGGGGGTTTCTTGTGCTCCTGAAGAGTATTCTGCCAAAAATAACCCGATTTACCTTAAACACCACTGTGCATGTTTATAAAACGCATCTTCCCACAGGATGAGTAGCTGTAGATGCAGTTATCCTGCTGTAAGGTGAGGAGAGGGCTGATGAGCAGTTCAGGACTGGCTGAGAGCGGTGCTCCTTCCAGATACCTGCAGCCAAAACAGCATGTCTGGCCTGTGCCCAACACCCACAAGCATGAGCTGTCTCTCAAGGCAGGCAGGACCTAGAGGAGGCATTCAGAAAATGGGAAGCCAGGTTGATGGGTCAAGGAGACCAAGTATACAATATTCCTGAGTGGACTTCAAGAGCACTCATATATTGCCAAGTAAGGTAGTGAGATGAAAAGCAAATAATACTGAAAACAAAGACTGCAAAAGCAGAGAACAGTTTGACAAGGGTTAGCAACAAAACCTCCACTGGAAGCACCCAGAGGCTGAGTAGAATATGCATGACCTCCAGATATGATATGCAGAGTGTGTCCTGGAGTTCAAGCCCTGAATTGATACTCCTTCCAATTCCTCATATACAGAATGATTAGGATGCTTTTTCCATTCACAATGGATGTAAACATTGCTCTGGAAGCCAAATTCTGCCTCCAAAGCAGGGAACTGTCTGCCTTTACTTCTTCCAGACTTAACTGTACTTCTCAGTGACTTAAGTTTGTGTCTCTTTTTTAGCCTAGTCAATCCAATATTGTAACCCACTTCGTACTTTCCTACCTTTCTGTGTTTCACTGCTCCAATGTTGAAGGAGAAACACATAATGCCTTTGGGTTTAATTTTGTGAAACGTTTTTTGATGAGAAATATCTTGTCTTTCTTTTCCACTCCCTCCTTCCCTGTGAGTTTTCTCACTGAGCCTCTGCATTTTTTTTCCAGATGCTTCAACCTGCAAATCCGGAATTCTTCAAAGTGGGATTATTGAGTGATCAGTTATCACAGTTTGAAACCGTCTTCTGAGGTATTTGAAACCCAGCTACCATCCCCAGAGTGGCTGGCTGCTCCATTGTGATGCTTTTAAAATGGGTGGTAACAAAGCAGATTCTCAGAGCCAGAGTGCCCTGCAGATCTTTCTGCTCTCTGTCTCTCAAGTTGAATGCTCCTGAGCCGGAGATGTCAGCAGTCAGGAAAAATTTCCATAAAGCTTCTCAGAATCACAGTGTCCTCCGCTAGGTTCTTACATCAAATACTCTTATTTAACTAGTCTGAAGGAAGGCAAATTATTCAGAAATAATGCAAATGAAAAAAATATGGAAGAGGAATAAGAAGCATAAACAGTTCTTCCATTAGTCTTCCTCCCCAAACCCATGCACACAAGATGAATAGCAAAGATACCCAGAGAAGAACCACAAATTCTTTCCTTTCGCAGCTCTTCTAAGGCAGGAATAAGGAAGCTCTTTGTCATCCCTGTCACCCAGCTCCTTAACATTTTGGTCCTGCCAGCACTTAGAAATTTATTCATAGCCTAGAATATCTTGTCCAAAATTCAAACTCATAGTGAATGATTTATCAGAAAACCTCTATTATACAATTTTTTCAAAAACAAAAAAATTCTTAAGGCTTTAATTAAATAGAACTGAGATGAAATTAAAAAAGGAATCTAATTTCCTTTGCATGAGATGTGGTGGCACTTGGAAAGCGTAACCCAGCATTGCTTCATGTGAGCATAGCTCAGAGTACCTGCACAGCATTGGAGTGAGGATATTAAATACAATCAGGAGGCCTCACAGTATTTTATGGATAAAGAATGAAGTTTAAACACAAAAGTGGTAATTAAACTGGGATTTTAGCTGAGTATTATGCATTATAGCAATCTGATAATTGCAAAAGTATTTAAGGAAACTAATATACTTTTAGCTCAAAAAACCCCTCTTTCTTGTACACTGCGAAGTGCTATGTTATTCGCCCTTTTTATTCTCCATTCTTTGCAATGCTTTCTTTAAAAATAGAAAAATCTTACTAATACAGTTTCTGGACACTGAGGGATATATTATGGGCACCTACTCTGGGTGTGTTACTTAATCCCTAAAATTAGTTCTTCCTATGGTCTGTATCAAGATTTGGTTCTCCTGGATAAATTTGGGTTAAATGGTTGATTGAACTATAAAAGTAGGGTTCATATCTGGTGTCTAGCCTAGTTCGTGGTCTGAGCATCACTTTCTGGCCAGACTTGTACTGCAGAGTTGGTCCTCCCTAATGTGTTTTCCCACACAGTGTGTTGTTCAGACTATCTCTTTACCAATGTTTTGGGTCAGATCCAAGTGATTTTTTTTCTTTCTTTCCTCACTGAAATTAAAAACGAATGTAGGTAAATAACATATTGAGTTTAACCAAATTACTTGTCTTCCTCTCAGTGAAATGTTTTAGATTTCCTTTGTTACTTTTTTTTTTTTTTACTATTCTGCCTGGGGAACTTTTAGGCTTAATCATGAGCCTGTTACATTTGGAATGCCTGAGGAAAAATCATTTTACAAATTCATTTGTTTTGATTTTCTTAGTCATTGCCATTCGGATTGCATTTGTCCAGAACTAGTCTCAAGCTCATTGTCTATTCCAACTTCTAAAGAGTCAGGATTTCCAGTGAGGCCTTTGGTATCTGTCATATCAAAAAACAAAGACACATAAAATGTGAGTGGTTGCAGAAATGAGCTGAAGAGGAATCCTCTAGCCACACATGCTGATTTCAGTGACATCCTGCATGTCCAACCTGACAGTCTACACATTTTTCAAGAGCTGGACACCGTGGTCCTCTGGCGGTCACAGGAACACAGCTTTTTTCAGACACCTCTGACGTGCCATTTGCAACCTCTCTGCTTGGGTCTTTTTCAATGTGAAATGCAGGCACAAACATACTTAACTTTGTAAATGTCACATATTCTGGATATAAAGCCAGTTTCAAAAATTTCAATTTATTAGTATCACTAAAACCTCTTAAACCTCTTTAGTCATAAGGTATCACCTATCCTCTATCCTATTATTAGTTTTTGATGCTTGGATTAAAGATCTACAAGATATTTAGTCCAAGCCTTAAAGAGATGGAAAAGAAAGCAAAATAATTTTTCACTGAACCCTCATGACCCTATTTGCCTATTTGTGAAGGTCAGGTTAAAAATACCCCAACTTTTCAAGGCAGTATGCACCCAGGGGAAAACCTTTCATTCAGTATGTTTTCAGAGACAAGTCCTTGTATCTAACCCATTTCTTCTCTGTATTTGTCCCTAGTACCTTCACTTCTTTGTCCAGACTTCCAAGGTTGCTCCTTAAGTACAATTCCACAGAAGATTTTTTCCCAGCAGCTGCCTCTGACATTCATAGATGGAAAGAGAATTCATTAAGCACACACAGTGGTATGCAGAAGTCATGCTTCGGGGTTAATTGTAGCTCCTGGATGTGACAGGACAAACTGCTAGACTCAGCCAAAACCAGAGCAAGAAGGTGACAGCAATGTCCATGCCAAGATGGATGTCCAGGCTACACAGATGACAAAGGCTGGGTACGTGAGAAACACTTAAATTCTGCAGGTCATTGGGGCTTTTGTGGCGTAGAGCTGGGTGACACCAACAGCAGTGCTAATAAGTGACCACGTCAGCAGTGCCATGCAAGGCCAAAATAACCACGTAAATGAGTCAAAAATACCAGGTTTGGTTATTGATGTGCCAGAACTGTCACCAAGGGGGGAATGGGCTTCAGAGGCAGGTTGTGTAACTGGGGGAAGGCTGGAGTCTGGGAAGAGAGCTACAAGCAGTAAAAAGAGGGCCAAGAACCAGGAAGGATCAGGTTGCACGGAGCTCTGAGCAACCTGATCCAGTGGAAGGTGTCCCTACCCATAGCAGGGAAGTTGGAGCCAGATGACCTCTAAGATCCATTGCTACTGAAAGCATTCCATGATTCTATGACCATTAAAGGTTAATTGCGAGCCAAATGATTTCATAATTCCATAATTCTATGAAAGGGATGATGAGATGTGCAAATCCCGTGATGGGTGGTGTCTGGGGGATGTGCCAGGCAGCCCCATGTTTGCTGATGGCAGCTGGTGCAATACAGACACCCAAACCTGCTGTCCTGACCATGCTGTTGGGCTGCAACTGGACTGGGAGCAGGTGAGTACTTTCCCTGGCTGGTGAGTGGACAGACAAGCATGGACAAACAGATCAAGCTTCCTGGTATAACTGTATTGGTGCTTGTTTCAGGCCTGACAGCTTCTACAGTATCGTAGCACCTTTCCTTCACAATGTCTCCTCACACACATGAAACTGGCTCTTCTTTCACACCTGAATGTATTGCACTTAAAACTTCCTGGATGCTTTTTTACCTTTATGAAAAGTTTGAAAATTCCTTCTCTCTTTTCTTTGCCCTCCTTGCCTGGTAGCAGATGTTTTTGAATGTGCAAGAGACTATCTGTGGGGACCGGGTTAGTTTTGTATTTAATGGAATAAAGAGACGAGTTACAAACTCAGCACTGTCATTGTACTGCATTAAACAGTGAAACAAAGCTTGGGGTTTGAGAACAGGAAGCTCAGTCCTCGAATGCCTCTGAAGTACTGTAAATCTTTTGTTACAGATGCAGGAAAGAATAAAAAGATTAATTCCTTTGATGCTTTATGGACCTATTTTACAGTTTTTATTTTTTACCTTCAGCTCAAGGAAATTTTTTAAGAGAAAATGTTCTTATTTGGCAGTCTTTCTTTACATCACTAAGGCTAGAAATTACTAGATTTTAAAGAGAAAAGCCCAAAGGATAACTGAAATGTGCTGATTTTGCTGTAATTATTCCTTCAAGACAAAGAGGGCAAACGTACAGAAAAAGGCAGGGAAGAGAGTCATAACATGAGGCAACTTTCTGCCCTCGTGTTGTTTCTATAATTTTGCTGTTGGAGAAATACAGGGTTTGCACCCTCTTTTACTTGTACCTCATGCTCAGTTCAAGCATTGAACTGTCTAGCCACTGCTTTTCCCTTCCTCTCTGGTCCTAGGCTCTCAACAGTTTTGCAGAAGGTGCAATGTTAGGTGGCTAAGGCATCATTCTTCCTTTGTATTCCAACACAGAGCAGCCAGAGAGAGAAGGCAGGAAGAAGAAATAATGCGAAGGGGAAGAAAGGATCACAGCAATATACAGGTTGGAGAGACTTCAGGTGGTCCTGTTTTCCTGGTCTCACGTGAATACTCATAGTTCATCTGTTACTTTCATTACATAGTGAGCCCCCCCAACAACTGCTGTGCTTTTATTTAGCTCAGGTTTTCAGTGTTTAGCTTTTATTTTTCCAGACTGAATCTCACCTTAATTCCTCTTTATATTCCTAACCTCCTGAAATCCTGCTAGAATACTTAATAATGCTGCTCTTATATATTTATTATTTTGCCCATCTAACCTCCCAGTTCAGACTCCTTTACGTATGTGATTAATATTCCTCTACTGCCAGGTAGTCAAAGATGTTAAAATCAACTAAACAGAACACCCACTGCCCTTGGGGTACTCTGGATGCTCTGATCCCTTAGAGTTTACTCCTGTCTTTTGTTTTGGATTTCTTTGTTGGTTGTCATGTACATGTGACAAAGACAAACCTCATCCTTAGTGCCCAGACTTGAGTGATTCCACTTCAAGATGGCTGGGGAGAAATTTGAGAGGGTCCATAAGGGAGCTATCAAGATAGTGAAGAACCTAGAGTGTGACAGCCCCAAGGAGAGGCTGTGGTATTTAGTCTGTATTTACTGAACATGCTGCAGTGCAGTCAGATGCCAAATTTGACACTCAGGCCTCTCATACCCCATGAAGTCACAGAATCACAGAGTAATTCAGGTTGCAAGGTATCTCAGGACATCTCTGGTTCAACCTCTTGCTCACAGCAGGATCAGTTTGAGGTCAGATTAAGCTGCCCAGGAATTCACACGGCTGGGTCTTGAAAAGTTCCAAGGACAGAGAGCTTTGGAGCACTGTCAGGGTTCAGGCCTTTTTGTGTGAGCCTTCTCCAAATCTTTGCTGCCTATGGGTTTAGAGGAGTGGTGATGTGCAAAGGAGACTCTGAGCACATAAAAAGATCTTTGAGGATATGGGCTATGAAGTGCTGTCTGTGTCCTGCTCTAAACAGTGTCCCTTCAGCTCTTGTCTCACATATGTACATCCCAAACTACTCCTGGATTATCACCAAGGTTTTTGGGGTTCCTTGAGTCCTGTAAAACTAGATTGGGATATCCAGGACCTTAATGCTGTGTTACAGATTAGATGAGATCCATCTATTCCCACCTTGAAAAGCATTGCCCTAGCTAAATACACATTTTGTGTGTTTTGTCACTATGTGTTTCAGAGATTGCAGGGAACTTCTTTATTTTTCTCCTTAACATTCAGTAACTAGAGCACACAGTCATGATAGGTATCTTCTTAAAACAAAAATGACTAAAAGGAATGTGCATCAACTCTAATAACAGTGATTCAAACCTTCACTTTTTATATACTGCAATAGCAAATTTTATTTACTTGCTTTGCCAGCATTATACGGCACACAAATGTCTACGTTTTTATGTTTATAGACACATTTTTCCTCCATTGTCAGTTGTCTCCAGGGTGATGAGGGTTGCAAAATGTCATCCATTTTGGTTATATTTATGCCTTTCTTTACACAAGGATATGCAGGCTCAAAAGCTTCATGCTTGTTGTTTGTCATTATCAGTATCAGAGCAGGCACAGAAATCTAGGAATGTCCTGCTTCTCCCTAATCATCTTAAAGTGAGGAGCCTGGAACTGGACACAAGTATAGCCTCACCAGTGCTAAACAAATACTTCTGGACATGGCACTCCTTTCAAACTCAGTTGTTACCAGAATGACCTGCTTCCACTTGGAGAAAACAGTACCTTTCAGACTGTTTCTGAGTACTGCTGGAGCATGTCCAAAGCACAGAAACAAAGATGGTAAAGGATCTAGGGAATGATGAGTGGGTGAGGGAATTGGGGTTGTTTAGCCAGAAGAAAAGGGGGCTCAGGGGGAACATTACTGCTCTCTACAGCTGCCTGAAAAGAGGTTGTAGCCAGGTGGGTGTTGGCCTCTTCTCCAGGTGACAAGCAATAGGATAAGAGGAAATGGCCTCAGGTTGTGCCAGGGGAGGTTTAGACTGGATATGAGGGAAAAATTTCATACCTGAAGAGATTATGAAGCACTGAAACAGGCTGCCAGAGAAGTGATTGAGTTGCTGTCCCTGGAGATATTTAAAGGGTGTGTAGATTTTGCATTTAGGGACATGGTTTAGTGATGAATATGATGATACCAGGTTAATGGTGGGACTCAATGATCTTAGAGGTCCTTTCCCGGTTAAAATTATGCTATGATTCCATGATTCTATTTCCCACTGACACTTAATTTAACAGGTGAGATGTAAGTGTAGGTGGGAAAATGAAAGAAAGAAACTCTTCCTTCCATTTAAAACACAGTTCTGCCAAAGATGCTCTGGAAAGGAGGATCCATCACCACCCCTGCTAATTCATGTGTGGAGTGGCAGGACAGAAGCAGAAAGTACCTTTTCCTCTTGACCACCTGAATTATTTCCAAATTTCTCAATTATGATGCTGCAGACATCCTGGGCCCAGTCCTAAAGTGTTTACTGGCAGAAAGAACAGTTTTGGCGTTTGTCAAGATGGGCTAGTTTGGCAACATACGTTTTTCATGCTGAGTTCTCTGAAGCTAGATGGGAGTTCTAGCTCCCATTTCCACATTTTTGCCATTAAAAAAACTTTCCAAAGGACATAGGTAATTGAGTTGTTACTGTCAAAACTTCACCTTGGCACTGAGATTATATTCAGAAGCAAAGCCCCAGCAAACCAGCCAGGCTAATGGATGCAAAGCCTGTCCCCTGAGTAGTTCTCCCGTGTGCAAATGGATTTGTAGAGCCCCATGGTGCCAGTGCTGAGCAGAGCTCTGCTCCACTCCTGCATCCTCACAGGCAGAATAAGGGGCTGGTAAAAAGCAATTCATTTCTCTCTTGGTTTTTGTGAGGGTAAAGTCTAAGTCTGCAAAGCAGAAATTGTTCACTTGCAGCATTTCCTTCGCTTGAAAGACTGAATGGAAATGAAATTATTTATGCATTCATCAGCATTCTTCATGTCTACACTTGTTGCAAATACTGTCAGCTGCATTTAAATGTATTTACTTACTTAAGCATTTAGGAGTCCTCAGGAAGCAGAGTAAGGTAAATAATTTTCTCCTGTCATTTAAGGTACTCCTTTAATTTTAGCCTAATTGACTTAATTTAGATTATTACCATAAAATGATTATCATAGTGTTTTGGAAAGCAGAAGCAAAATCAGAACACAGCAAGATTGTCTGGAGAGGTGTATGTCAGTGCCCTGACTGCACTAGTAGGTTTTGGGGGCCCTGATCCCCTCTCCAGGGTTCCCCCCCCATCCTGCCCAGGGCTCAGGACCCCATGGCAGCTCCCCAAGACCAAATCCCTGCCCCAGTGATCCTGCAGCAGGGCCAGTCTGCAGATCCCACAGTCCTGCCCTGCCTGGCCATGGGCTCCACCAAGTCTTGCCCATCCATATGCCCATGTTCTCGTCTGGCCTCAGCCCATCGCTGTCCCCAGGTGGGTGCACAGTGATCCCTGGACCTGCTGGTGACCTGCAGATTGACTTCCCAGCTCAATCTTGGCTGTCTCTGATCATCACAAACCAGCAACCTGATTTAGAGCAGTTTTCTGGTTTAGGGTCAGATCAGAATAGTGAGCAGAACACACCTGGATTGCAGCGCCTGCTCTGATAGCAATAATGATAGATGACAGGCATGAAACTTTTGAGTGTACATATCCTTGTACGGTCTGTAAAGAAAGGCATGAGTATAAGCAAACTGGATGGCATTTTGTATGTGGTTTGGAAGAGAGGAAAGAGAGGTTCCAGGGTGTCAGCAGACATGCAGCTGAGCAGAGTGACCAACTCAGGTGCTCACATCTGTGCTCACCTGAGCATTTGGAGACTGATGCCAATGGAAAATCCTGGAGAAATCACTAAGCCTGTGAAACCTAAAAAGTCAGGGAACCTTTTAGGCATTTGGGGATCTGCAACAATAAGAATGACAGTCTAATTTGCAGGAGTATAACCCTTCCAATTTTGAAAGAGATGCACAAACATTAATCAGTGCACACATTTGTACAGGAGCAAAGGCGTGCTGCCATCATCTTCTGGTACCATCTAGGGAATTTGTCTTGCAACCAAGGCCAATACATTTCAAGAAAAGACTAATAACATTTCAAATAGCAGCTTAGACTGGAAGCCTGCTGCTTGTGCAAAGCTGTTGCCAGTGATGTCAAAGTAAAGCCCATCCCTCAGAGCTCACATCTCCTGGGCTGGATCCTTCTACTGGCACTGACCTTTGAATGCAGTTCACAGTTCACTTGTGGTGTCTCCTTTAGATGGAACAGCCAGAATATGCTGTTCTGGATGCTGGCATACTTTAGATTTATCTAGATTCATTGGCTGGCGCATTTTTTTTCCTCATGCTAAATCCTTGTTAGTTGGTTTGATTTGTTGTTGGGTTTTGGGGTTTTTTATACATATTAGGTTAAGCAAATTTTTCTGCAATGATGCCTGAGGCCTAGGCACTATTGGAGTATTTGAACCATATATATGTGTGGAATAATTTGAATTGCTATGTTTAATATATATGTGAGTATGTATATGTGTGTGCATGTGTGTGTTTGTATATTTATGTATATATAAAGGACAACAAGGTGATTAGGAGTAGATAGCATGGATTTACAAAAGGGAAATCAGGCATGACTGACCTGATAGCCTTCTACAGGGAGATGACTTGCTCGATGGATGACGAGAGAGCACTAAATGTTGTTTATTTTTGCTTTACTGAGACTTTTGACACTCTCTCCCACAACATCCTCATTGACAAGCTGATGAAACATGGACTAGATAAATGAGCAGTGAAGGGCACTAAAAACTGGCTGAAGTGCTGGCTCAGAGATTTGCAATCAGCAGCATGAAGTCCAGCTGGAGACCAGCTCTGTATCTCATGACTGATACTGTGGCCAATGTGGTCAAATATCTTCATTAATGGTCTGCACAATGGGACAGAGCACAACTTCAGCAAATTTGCAGATAACACAAAACTGGGAGAACCTGTTGATAAACCATATGGTTGGACTGCACCAGGAGGAACATCACCACCAGATCAAGTCAAGTCTCTACTCAGCTCTGGTGAGGCACATCTGCAGTGCATCACCTGGGCTCTGTGCTGGGCTTTCCACTGCGAGAGAGACCTGGACATACTGGGGTGAGTTCAGGAAAGCACCACAAAAATGAGCAAGGGATTGATGCAAGTAGGGTCTGAGGGAGCTGGGAGTGTTCATCCTGGAGAAGAGAAAGCTCAAGAATATCTTATCTTTATGTGTAAAATATCTGATGGGAGGCAGTAAAGATGACAGAGCCAGATTACTCAGTGCCCAGAGACAGGTGAAAAGGCAATGGGCACAAATGGAAATACAAGAAAATTCATTTAAACATTGGGGTTTTCTTTTGTTAGGGTAGTTGAACACATGAACAGGTTTCCCAGAGAGATGGTGGAGCCTCCATCTTTGGAGATAATCAAAACCTGGATGGAGGATGTCCTGAGCAACCTTCTGTAAGTAACCTTATTGTGAGCAGTGGGGTTGGACCAGATGAACTCCAAATGTCCCTTCCAACCTCAACAATTCGGTTATTTTATATATGTGTCTATATATGTGTCCAAATGTGTATGTGTATGTGCACATGCACAGCATTTTATTACTCCCATTTTATTTTACAGCAATTCAAGTTATTCCCATCAATTCACATTATTGTGTTGGTATAAACACTGTACTTTTGCTGTCTGTTCTTTCTTCGGTTCCATCAAGTCTCAAGAACCCAGTAAGGAAGAGGGTTTTCCTGGAGGAAAAAAGGGTTCTTCATAAAGGGATGTAGAAATAGCTGTACAATTCTTGTGAACATTATAGTAAATATACTATTTACTATAGGCATTGAGCGTTGTGGCCTAGGGTGGATACTGCAGGGAGAAGAGGAATGCCGAGCACCATTCATTTAACATCTGCTGACCTTCAGGCAGAGCAGTAACTGATAGGCTCAAAACTTTCCCTCAAGGTAGCATTTCCAGTTTTCTGAGTTATAATGCCACACTAAGGTTGGTAAGGAGTGAATTAATTGCAAGGTCTGATGTTGAGGTTAGGTGGTTAGGCGTGACTCATCCCTGCTCATGGACCTCAATGAATCTTGTTGGACAGCTTTCGAATGGCCACAGCACTCCCATTGGCACATGCTGGCACACTTGCCTCTCCAAGAGGGGAGAAAGGGCTTCCTCCTCCTCAGATCTTCAGCAGCTACAGCTGGGTGGGGAGACAAGTCACACAATAAAAGAATCTGAAGACTCTGCACCTGTCACACAAGCATTTGTGCTGGGCAGGAGACAGTACGAATGGTAGGGCAGACAGAGGGCTCCCCAGCATTGCACAACCCCAGGAGGGATATTACGAAGGTATGGAAAAGGCAGGTAGTTGGAAAGCATGGAAATTCCCAAAATTAAAGTATGCAGCTTTATTTCACTCCTGTTCTGTACAGGCATTGTGATGCTGCAGGGACCCGGCCTCGTTCAGTAGATACAAATTATGTATGTAATTTATTATGTTCTGTTTTCTCAAGATCCTCAAAAATTAAAATCACATTGTGCCACACTGTCTTGACCTCAGTTAGTACCTTCATCATTGTGTCTCCAAAAAGTTTAGTAGGACCAAACACATTGAAGTTTCCAAAAGGTTTTAAACCCTATCCAATCTAGGCCTGCTTTTGTGGGGTTGGCAGAAGATGCAATTCTGGCATTGTCTATGGTGGCACGCCAGACTTCATGGCTTGGAGGTCAAGGTCCAGAGACAATCTTGCCTCAGCCATACCCATCACTGAAGCACACAGATAACTCTGGTGGGGCCCAACACAGTCAGTCACTGTGGCAACAGCTGTTCAATGTAACCATTCTTCTCCTCTTCTTCAGGTTCGTCCCTGGTCTGTGTTGTGGCTCATCCCAAAAACATCAATATTTTCTGACTGACTGCTAAGCCATGTTCACACTCTGCAACTGGGCCAGACTGATTTTCATTGCGGCAGCACTGAATTTTGCAGTAGAGAATTCTACTGTAATAGTAGAGTAGTAGTAGAAAATCTGACATTGTATAAAATAAAAAAACTTTAGAAACAGAGAAGAAAGAGAGCAAGGAGAAGGAATAATGGTTTGGGTGTGATGCAAAATTGGGTGCAGGATGGTTGAAACTAATTTTCTTAGCAGATCCCATTGGCCTCCTTACGTCAGGATGTAAACTGTTATTTGTTAAAATGAATACAGAGTATTGCTCTTCCATATGAAAGATTCAGGCTTTGACTTAGCCCCACGCTGCAGATGGAGGTTTACTCCCACAAACTGCAGATGGAAACATCTGTCTACAACCCTGCTGCCATCCCTGCCAACCCTGCTGCCATCTCACACCATCCCAGGGTCAACCCCCTGCATCCAAGGCCTCAGAGCCCAGCTCCTGGTGGTATAGCCACAGCTCAGCCACAGTCCTCAGGAGGAGCCATGGGACAGCTACAGAACAGAGGCAAGAAAGGACACAAAGGTGACACAAGCAGAAGTAGAGCAGTTGGGATGGCATCACTACCAGCTCAAGGATTCATAACATAAAAACCCAATTTTGTGGGAAGGTATAACAGAAGAAGAAAAAAGGAAGGGGAAATAAACTCAACATCACTAAGAATGTGACTTCAGGCTTCAGAGGCCAACTCTTCTCCCCTGAAGTGGTACCTGTGCAGCAGCAAAGGGGCTGGGTGCTGTATGGGGGCTGGGAGCTAAAATGGCTTTAGCCCCACACTTCCTGTGTGTGGATGTGCTTTGACCTTTTAGCTGTTCATACACTGCCCTAAGAAGAGGGACAGAAAGAGGATGAGAGGTGGTATTGTTTCTATTTATCATTTTTCTTTCAAATCTAGGTTGTTACAAGTATTTTGAAGATCAGGGAAAATACTTATCCTAATGGCTAATCTCCTAAGAATGAGATCAAATGGTTGACACAACTTCAACTCAGATGACCAAAGCGTATGACATTGCACTCCCGCTCCCGTCTTTGTCCAGGAGTTCAGGAGCAGGACAGCAAAGTCCAGGTTGCCACTCAGTTAATGTGCTGATGTGCCCTCATTGATGTCACTGCCCTCCCATGAGGTCTCTTGTTCTGGAGAGAGTACTTCCAACGGGATGGCACAGGACCGTGGCAAGAACACTGCTAGCTGTAGCTCTGTCTCTTGGAGGAGGAACTCAAGCAGAGAAGAAAGACAATAAAGAAAAGGATATTTCTGGACAGTTTTCAGTGTTTCTTGTTTGGCTTGATGCCTTGAAATGGACAGAAAAAAAAAATTCAGAACATTTTAATTTATGGGCCAAAAAAGAGGTTCCTTTAATTAAAATTTAGGAGCCAATTTCAACAAGAAATCTTTGGAAGGCAGCCCAGAAGAAAGAAGACATTTTGCTATGACAAAATAAATTTCAAAAAGTCAAAGTCCATTGGTAAACTGAATCTAAAATAAAGTGAGGAGCAAACCAGGGAGCAATGGAGGAGACAGTAAGAAGTGATGCTGAATGCAAAATATTTAATCCCAAGAGAATTGTATGAAATCACAAAAGAGAACAAGTCAGATTTTCAGCTGCTCTGGGCCAACCTTAGGGGGCAGAGGCAATCCCTGTCTTTGGAAACCTCTCATCTACAGCAAGAATTAACCCAGCACTTTTGCTCACAAACATACTGTTTGCTGTGATTCACCTCTCTGAGCAGGCACAATGTAATTCTGGTCAGGAGAGGGATCCTGAACAAGCAGCCAGAATTTCTCCCTCTCAAAAAATTTACCAGTTAGAGTAATGGGTGAGGGTTCAGATTGTGTCTGTGATACAAGGCTGTTCAGAATAAATTATGTGCCTGTTTCATGCTGCCAGCACAGCTATAAATAGAAGAAACAGAAATGCTGGGATTTATGAACAGATCAATAGAAAATAATCCATTTTTGGATGCAGCAATATTTTGTTAGTTGCTTGAAGGTTTCCAGGTAAATGAAATACCTTTCAGTTCCCATCTTTTCTCCACAATCAACCTTCCTTTTTCTGTACCCTGCTAAATACTGTCTTGCCCTGTCAGCACCCAGTCACCATGGAGTTAAAAAGGAGGTGATATTCCTATTACTGACTACGTAATTCTCTTTTTAAAATCCTTGACAGGTGCCTTTGCGATACTACAGCAACCCAACCTACTTACATTTTCTGACTTCTTTAATGGACTGCTTTCAGCCTTGTGTTGAAAGGGTGAGACTCATCTCAGTTACTCCCACATCCTCACCTGTTGCAAGCATTCTTTCCTAACCTGGATATCATTCAAGTGTGTGTTTTCACACACTTGTACCTAACGTCCTTTGCATTTGGGACAGTCGTGGTGCATTTGTGTGCCTCCAGCATCCCTCTCTTAGGCCTTCATAACCTCTTCTTTCCCATTAGACCCCCAATAACTTCTCATGGACTACTGGTGTGCTCAAACCACCTGGCTACAGACACAACCAATCCTTCTTCCTAATTATCAGTACTTTTTGCGTCCTCTGTTGGCTGTTGTTGCCAGTTCTGAGTGCCTTGGAGGCACCTTTACACTCTATGTTTGTACAGTACCCGGTACCAGGACCTCTTGATTCATTGCAAGGCTCTTATGGAATACAACAAGATTAACAAGAATAACCATGAGGAGGAGGATTGGATTATGTGGAAACTAGTTTGGCATATTGATGTCATTACACAGACTGACTCTTTTGAATACAATGCTTTTTGCACCACTAATAACTTTCTCAGGGAAGATAAAACATGAACACTTGGGGAAATGTAGGAACATCTTATCAGTGAGGGAGTTTTCTTTCAGCTGAGGTTGATGTGTGAGCTGATGTGAGGTGACATTTCACTCAGTAGCTGAGTAAAGTGTTGCCTCTGGGCAGATGGTATTGGATTCCAGTGCTCCCAGTAATGAAACAGGGACTAAGAAAGAAGAAACTGTTCTTCCATCTGCTGCAATATATTTATTAACAGACCTGGCACAAACAAATAAACAAAACCCCCCCAAACAACCAGTTTCTGTTCTAGAGGGAAGTAGGCAATTTATGGCTTTTCTACTGATTTAATCCTGTACCACACAAATCTTTTAGTCTTGTACTATGATGACTTTTGCCATAACCCTGATGCATGGCTCACACAGAGCTGAAGGTCAGAGAGTAACTTCCACTCGCAGCCATCTCTGTTTCTTAACCTGTTTCTTGCCCACTAGCTGCTCACAGACTTTGGAGATTATTAAGGTTGGATGAAGCCATTATGATTATCTAGTCTAGCCTCCTTCATGGCACACAGAATGCCACTTAATCATTCCTGCATCAAGTCCTTCATGTCTTGTTGAACTAGACACAATTTTAAGAAAAAAGGTCACTTCAGCCTGTACACAAAAGTGTCAGAAATGATAGTGGGACCCTGCATCTCTCAGGAAGCTATTCAGATATTTAGTGACATCTGCTAAACACAGGTACCAGTTTTAAGTAGAAAGGGAGCAGCAGCTTCCCACTGTATTTACTCAGAGGTCAGCCTCACAATTTGGTCCATCCCTGTTACTCCTGGGAAGAACTACATGTGAGGCAGAATGGATGAATGAGGCCTTTACAGTGGACAATGCCTCACTTTTGTGACAGTATTTAAACTGAAGACCTCAAAAGATCAAGAGAAAGTTAAATGTCTGACATCATTCTTGCAGATCATTCATCACCCTGTACCCCACATAGTTCAGTTCACTCTAAACATCTGAGTGTGGGATTCATTTACTTAAACAGTAGTGGTTAATGCCTCCTGTAATGCCTTAGGATATCCAAGATGTCAGCACAGGGCTGGCAGGTAAGACACAGGACATCAGGGAGGCTTTGCCTTTCAGCAGCAGCAGCTGGACATCAGATGGATACTCCCCAGTACTTAAGAAGTTCTTCAATACCTATGTGAGGGCAACCTTTACACCTCTTCCTTCTAGGGCATGACTGAATCATTCTCTGGACTCTGCTACTGACTAAGACCTCTGCTGTGCACATGCAGTTGTCTAATTTGACTGTTTCTCTGTTGAACTGCATTCCTTATATGAATGCAGTCCAGGATTAGGAGTACTCAATGCCTAACACTAACAGAACTGAAGCATTCCTAGGTATGGCATTAGCAGACTTTCAGGGGTTTGGAGAAATTCAGTGATACTAAAAAAGGCACTTTCAGATTTAACAGGAATGATCCACCTTGCTGGACTTCAGGTGTCTCCATCTGAACTATCTGCCTGATGTCCAGTTTATAGTCCATGGAGAGACATAGGACTGTCTGGAGCAATTCATGCTTAGATTTCTCCATGAAGAATTGGTCCTTCAGAGACTACAGAAAGTGTTCAGTATGACTGCCTGGAGTGTAGATTTCAACACTACAATTCTCTATGTAAGATCAGATTAATCCTATTGTTTTTACCCTCAGAATGCCCCACCAACTAAGGGGATTTAATTTTTCTTTTTATTATTTTACATAAAGAAATGCATTTAGACTCTGCCTAGGTGTTCATATTGTCCTACAGACTTAAAGCAGTGTTGTTTATTTTTGGCTAGTATAGCTTGAAACTCCCTAAAACCACCTCATTTTAAGAAACTCACAAGCATCTGCTAAGGAGACCCTTTGGTGTCCTCACAGGCATTAAAAAAACCCAACCTCTCAATTTTTGTTTTATATCAAAGCTGTAATCATTAGGCTTCAGATTCTAACACTGAATTTTAAATTCCTTTGTAAATTCAGAGGAATCATCTTGATGAACTTGAGTAAACACTGCCACTGTGTTGCATTACTGTTTATCAAAAAGGGTATTGCTCACATTTTCTTAAGTTCCTCTTCTGGTTCATTCTGAATGGCTGCAATTTCTTCATTTTTAGTGTCCCATGTAAACATCAGAGTACAGATTCAGGAGGTGTCCTTGAAACAGGGAAAATTTGTTCATGGCTGGTCATTGTGCTGGCCATATGTACCACAGCATGCTGCAGTGTACATTTTTCAACCATAACACCACTATCAGAGTTATACTAAATGAAACTTTTCATCATTTCATTTGATTCTGTGCAAAACTTAATCCATCCAGTAGTCCAAGAATTTATGGTATTTTCTCGTTTCTTGTAATTCATAAATGCCCTAATATGTTTCTCCCTTGCATGATGATGAACAGTAGAACTGCATATCTGTCATACTTAGTCAATGAGAAATATTAGGGCTAATTTGTGTTAAAGAAGATCTGCTTGTGTAGATTTTACTAAGTTTTACTGATGTATATTTCTAAATGACTGCTGAAATCAATTCCTAAGAATAAAGCCTAAAACAGTATAAAGAAATCAATATGAATCCACAGCCCCAGAATTTTCATGAAATTAGAAGATATAAGGTGATCATTCCACACAAATTGATTTTTACAGCTGCCAGGCTGCTTAGTATCAGTATCCAGCTCATGGAGGCACATGCTCATATACTCTCTCACATACACACACTTGCACATGGTGTTTTACAGAAGTAAAGGTATAATTGTTTAATGCATTCATCCATGTTACATATTAATATCTGCTTCATAAAAGTCAAAATGCATAAATTCTCTTGTAAATATGCTTTTGGAACTAGGAAAATCCAAAACCAAAATTCAGAATTGGTGCAGATGAACGCAGCTTCTCTGATTTCTCTTTTGCCTGTGTCTTGCTTCTGTTTATAGCAGGGCTGAGTTTTAACTTTGTAAATCACCAGGGTTTGAAAATTAGATGGTGGGAATTCTGGACATACCCTGGTCAATTATAAATTGCCCCCTTCAGCCTGCCAGTGATTTCAGTGGAGCCAGAATTTATGCCTGCCTCACTTCCCAGCTGCATGGTGAGAGTGAGTCATTCACACTGACTCTGCAGCACCATGCTGAGGTTGGGAAGCAGCACAAGTGCAGTCTGTGGCATTTTGCTCCAGAGAACAGACCTCTGCTCCCATCAGGGACAGTCTGCTCCAGCACTAGAGAAGCAAGACTACTTCAGGTACCATAGCTAAAACCTGCATCCAGTTTTTCATTGTGCCACATACACCTGGATATTTACCCATATACCAGGTTGTGAGTCCTGAGTCTTAGAAGGTGTTTTCCCAGCCATATTGGAATCTCCATCTCCTTCATGATGCTGTGCTGTCATAACACAGCAACAAAAAAACCCCACAAAACATTTCCACCATAAAGTTGTGTGGTTCTGGTTTCCCACATAAACTGTCATTGAACTCTTGAGTATGGAAAACAGCACTTTTCCTTGTGAGTGTGGTGTTCCAAAACTGTGGCTCTGCTGGCCACAATTCAGTCCATACAAAATTAAAGTAGACAGAGATGTTGGATGACAAATTAACTGCCCAGTACATCTTTTCACTAGAGGGACAGAATGGCAGCATTAGAAAGATTACTCCACTTTCCTTATTTTAGTAGAAACAAGCTGCAAATGGCCTTTTGGAAACTTGTTTCTGTTTCCACTTGTAGTTGAGTCTCAAGATATTCGGGTTATGAATTTAATTCTCGAGCTATAATATTCTGCAGTGGTTTGTGCCCTGTATTCAAAGGTCTTTATTTTTTACTGCTCAGTGAGACATTGTAGCCTTTCATATGTCCACAAAGTACAGGGACCTGTAGGTATCCAGTTATATTTCCTAAAAGCATGGCACAAGTAAGGTTGTGGGGACCAGTGGGAGTTGTGGAAGGGAAGGCTGCTCACCTGCTGCTTCAACGTGTGTCTGCCAGGCTGCTGCACAAAGCAGCATTCACTGGAATGGGGCTATAGACCCTAGAGACACCCAGAGAATCAATTTCTGAGCATCCTATTTGTTTAGCCTGAGTGAATTAGTAAAATGGCGGAAAATAGAGCCAAGGAGAGGAAGAAACATGAAACAGTGGTGTAAAATTTTGTGCTTATTCTTTCCCCTCTAGTGTGATTTCACCCCACTCTCTGTTCTCGACCCCGCCTTTGCTGTTTTGGCTTGTTTGGGCTTATTTCGGCTTGTTTTGGCTTGATTTTTCTCTTTCATGAAAACATGAGCAGAAATCTTCTGAGCTCCTGTGCTTCCAAAATTACCATGACCTCAGAGAAAGAATAATTTTAAATGATGTACACTAAAGCTATCCTCATGAGTAGAAATGAAATATTTAGCATATGAGGAAGCTTCCATTTTAGCTCTTCATCTTCTTTTCAGTGTGACATTTCTACCTAGCTTCCACACACATACCTCATTTCAATTACTGACTTAGAAGAAGTCAGACTTTGCATAACTGCTCATAATAGCCAAGTGAAAGGTTTCAGAGTTTTATATTTATCTAAGCATCTGCAACAAAGCCTACAATCCTTGCAAATATATTCCCAGTGTTTGAAGATATTTTATTTCTGAATCTTGATCAGTGGAAAAAGGAATCTGTTTTTCACAATTCTCTGGTGGTATCTCTAATGCATTTTGACTAGTGGGAATCGCCACATAAATTTTTGTGGTAGGCTTTTATGTGTGCATGCATGTGTATAACACAACGGGGTTTTAAGAAAACACTAATACATAACTAGAATGGAGCCGGTTATACATAACAAGAAGGATGCAGGTTATTCATTACCAAGTCAAAAGTAACAAGATTAAAATATTTAGTTATTATATTTCAGGAAGATGAGAAATTTCCATTACCTTGTAAATGAGCTTTTAAGCTTTCTCCTACACATTGCTTATCACTCTCAGCCCAAGATGACACATGCCTATCTCTGTAAGCTTGGCGACAGACGGCAAAATCCCTAGAGATCTACAACACAAGTGAGTGAATAAATAAGAACTACTTCTCACCTTTAAAAAAAAAAAAAATGAAACCACAAATTTAAAAAAAAAAAGTAAATAAATAAAAGGAAAATAGTTACATGTTTTAACCAGTTTCCATTGGGCTGCTCCAGCTGACCATAAAAGGATTCCCAATGCATTATGCTGCCCCTGCATACTAGAATAGAATAAACAAAAATGCCAGTCAAGATTATAAAGTTCTGGTGGGGATGGGTCAAAATAAGAACCACCCCTGAATTTCTGGTCATTGCAATAAAAAATCCTGAATTTCTTGTTGATTATCTGTTTAATTTCTTTACATCAGTCTTACATCATTGGTAGGTTAAAAGAAGAATATTCCCCTGGGTGCCAGGGGATTTGAAAATGCAAATGATCATGTGTGCTTATCAAGAATGAGGAAAAACCCGGAGATGGGTGGTGTAAGCATTTCAGAAAAATTGCAAACACTACCAAATTCAGACAGTTTCTCAGACTGACAAAGGGTGGGATTTTGTTCCCTTAGTCTGCTAAAGACATGTTGGTGACAAGTCCCAGAGGTCTCTGAGCCAACCTTCCACCAAAGTGGGATTAACTTGTCACCAGGCCAGATCAGCCAGGGCTCTATCTAACCAAGTCTTGAACGCCTCTCAAAATGGAGAAGTTTATCACACCTCTGGAGACCTTGTTCCTCCGCTAAACAATCCTTCCACTGAAAATTGTTTTGCTAAAATCCAGTCTGAACCTTCCCCACTGCAGTTTGTGGCTGTTCACCCTTGTTACCTCATCAGCCACTAGAGAGTTGAGATTAGTACTGCCATCTTTACAACTGCATTTTGAGTAGTTGCCAGCTGTCATGCTATCTTTACTTAGTCTTCTCCACACTAAATATAGTCATCTCCCACAACATCTCCTTGGAGTTCATCCACTTTAAGTCCTTGAGCACTGACCATTTTGGTAGCCCCTTTCTGGACCCTTTTCACCTCCCCATCCCTCTTGAACAAGACTCAGTGTTCCATTGCCAAGTAGTTGGAAATAATAACAGTACTTTACCTGGATCTGCTGACTGTACTTCTCCTGATGTTGTATCTTTAATCTAGACATATACACCTGAGCTGCTTCTCTTCATTTTGTTGATATTAAACTGAAGAGAAAAGAAGCATCTCTAAGCATGATTCACCTCATGTTTATGTAGCTGTCTAACACAGGTCAAATAAATCATGTGCTGGTAGTGAGTGCTTTTTACTTTCCATCAAAATGGGGAATAACTGTGCTGATGAAACATACAGCAGAAATGTCTAACACTGAGAAAAATGAATCCCTCCTCTTCAGTCCCTAGCAGCAGTGCTTCATTAACTAGTAAATAAGGATGACAGAGGACAGGTAATTATCAAAAGCTCCTAGGGAGAAAATAAATATTTTGTCATTCCAATGTGCTGAAGTCTTGGTGATGTTTTCTGTATGTAGGGACAGATTTTCAAAGATATCCAAGCATCTAAATATACAAGTAGTCACCTACTGCAGATCAGCTAAAAGGACAATTGACAAGGTATTGCAAAGCAGTAGTGACCTGGGTTCTTAACTTGTCTCCAGGCTTCATAAATCTCCCTAGCTATTTCAGTTCCTTTGCAAGTCTGTTTTTTAATGCTCTTTTGATCATGGACTTCTAAGTTGCTTGGTTACTTTTGGAAATCAGACCCAACAAGCATTCATTTCTTGAGCGTCAGACAGAAAAGCATGTGATTATACTTGGTACATCAATTTCCGAATTCTGCCTGGGCAATATCAGATCATGGTGCATCCCCATAAAATCCACAAACACTGTATTCTCTACTCACCTGTAAAAGATGCCATCAGAATACATTTCTCGATGCAAATAAGTCTTGATGCTAATGCATTTGCACTGCAATTCCTTTCAAGTCTGAATGTCTTCCCATACCAGATGCAATTCCTGCAAAGAATTGACAAAAGAGTTGCAACAAAAAACACACTCTCCAAGTGATTAGGGGGGGAAATCAATTGTCCCTGACTGTCATCTCCAATTCCCAGTTTGCAGGTGGGCCATTATGTGATCATATATCCATACTCTACACACACACACACACACACACACATTCCCATTTCTCTATATCAGGATTATTAGCTATGATGTTGAAAATATCTTTTTCAGAATTATATGAAACTCAACATTTGTTTCCCCAGTGAACTAATAAACATGCCCTGTGATGCTTTTAAATACCTATTTGCCAGAGGACTGTCTGTGTATGAAAATAATTACAGGAATGAACTCCAGATGGTCCAGCTGTCATTGTACAGTAGGTGTTTTTTTGACTTAACTAACATGAATTGTGGCAGAGAGAAATCAGATACTCACAAAGCTGAACAAAGCACATATTCAGTGGCATGTCTCTTCTTTTCTAGGCTATCCGAGTAGCATGCTTTGAACTTGAGAGAGAGAGAAAATAAATGAACCTCTGTGAACAGGAAAACAAGCAGCAGAACATATAAATGCTGTGCTGGGTGTCATATCTTCCAATCATTCATCTATATAGTGTGGTGTAGCATTGAATATTTATATATATGAGTCATAAGCATATACATTAATATATACATTTATGAAATACACAGCAACCTAGAAAAAAAATAAAACTACAACAGACAAGTTGAGGGTAGGAATGAGAACATTTTTGTAAATCCAAACAGTGCTATCTGCTGCTGCCAGAATCATGATTGTCTGCCTCTAACTGCTGCCTCTGCTGCCTCCTCACAAAATTCAGTTGAAGGAGCTCCATGGCCAGGTGTACCCAGATCCAGTGTGGTATCTCTGAGAAATAGGATGCACTTCTCCTCAGACCTTGGATATCCTCATGAAAAAAGTTCTGTTTAGTCTGGCATGTATTCCTCTTTTTTTTTTTTTTTTAAACCCACCCTGTCTTTCCATCATGTATTTGAAAAAGGTTTTGTGAGTTTGCATAGTTTCATGGATTTTGACACATCTTTTTGACAACCTAAAAATGTTTTGGGAAGCCACCAGCTACAGTGGCTTTTAGCCATCAGAAGCTGCAACCATCCAATCATTTATCACATGACTGAAGGGCACCAAAACAATCCATGCAGTGTTCAGCAGCCCACCTGTGTCATCTCTGCCTAGCTACCAATCTGCACCGATGGTGGTTTGTGTAGTACCAGATCAAAGCTGCTGGGCTCCTTTGATCTGTTTAGCTGAAGTTTTTTATGCCTCTACAACAGGTTTACAACACGGTCCTCTATGAACCCTTTTGGACTGTGCCGGTTTGGACAAATTTGGAGGAAAAATATCCTCTGATAGAAGGCAGGTTACAACCAGCCCTCCCCCCCCCAGGTTCGGGAAAAAAGAAATTTTCCTCGGAGGAAGGTGAAAGAGATAAAAACTATTTATTTAGCAAACACACAGGAAAAGGATAATAATGCTAAATAATGAAATCTCTTGCTGTGGAGAGAAACCTGGGAAAATTTCAGAGTCCTTCTGTAGATTGAGTCTCTCTCCTCCTCCTCGGAGCTGGGTTAGTGTGGGCCCACCTCCAAGGCCTCGGTGGAGAACTCTCCCGAGGTGCTCTGATGTTGAAACAGTCCAAAACACAAGAAGGGAAAAAACCAAAGTCCCAGGAAAATAAAGTTCAACTCTCCATCTCCATCCGGAGGAAAGAGGCCGAAAGCTGGCTGAAAAGCAAGCAGGGTGCTTCCTCTGCTCTCGCTGCTGCAGAAAACAGAAGAGTGTGTATCTGTGTCCTTGAAACAACTGCTTTGACAAGTTTGCTCAATTTTTTTTTCCTCTCCCCCTCTCAGGCACAGTTTAAAGGCACAGAAAGACACAAAATTAATTTCTGGGCATGAAGCAGTGATAGGGGATACACATCATAAAGTCACCCCAAGACATGGACATCGATCCTGCGGGTGACAGGATTTGGCTTGTGCTGCAGCCAGTCCCTTCTGAGGTGTTTTACCCAGGCTGGCCATCACACAATGAAATAACATCTGCTGAACTAAAATAAAAAACCTACAGTTTTTTTAGCTGCCCATCCCAGAAATCTTTGAGGGAGGACAGGGGAGAGACAGTGCTGAACCAGTACGGGGATTTAAGAGAACAATCCCAACTGTCTCAGCCCTTCTTCACAGAAGAGTTCCACCTCTCTGATCATTTTTGTGCCCCTCCTCTGGACTGACTCCAACAGCTCCATGTCCTCCCTGTGCTGGGACCCCAGAGCTGGATGCAGCACTGCAGGTGGGGTCTCACCAGAGCAGAGCAGAGGGGCAGAATCCCCTCCCTGGCCCTGCTGCCCACGCTGCTTTGGATGCAGCCCAGGACACCTCTGGCTCTCTGGGCTGTGAGGGCACATGGCTGGGTCATGTCCAGCCTCTCATCCACCAGCACCCCCAAGTCCTTCTCAGGAGGGCTGCTCTCATTCCATTCATCCTCTAATCTGTGTTGATACTGGGGACTGCCCTGACCCATGGGCAGGACCTTGCACTTGGCTTTGTGGTATTTCATAAGATCTGCATGGGCCCACTCCTCAAGCCTATCAAGATCTCTCTGCATGACATCTCTTCCCTCTAGCATACCAACTGCACCACTCGGTGTCATCTGCAGATTTTCTTAGAGTGCAATCAATCCCTGTGTCTACCTCATAGATGAAGATATTTAGTAGCACTGATGCCAGAATGGATCCTTGAGGGACACCTCTTGTTACTGGTGTCCTCTTGGACATTGGTCCATGGACTGTAATTCTTAGGGTACGGCCATCCAGCCAATTCCTTATTCACCTAACAGTTCTTCCATCAAACCCACAACTTTAAAGGTAAGAATATTGTGGTGGCCTGTATCAAAGGCCTTATAGAAGACCAGGTTGACAGCACCTGGAGTTCTTCTCTTTTTCACTGATGCAGCTTCTCCATCATAGGAGGCCGGTAGAATAGGGGACTCTTTAGACAGATGTGACATTAATAACACCTGAGAACAAGTGCAAACTAAGCATTTTCCAGCAAACCTTGAAGACAAAGAAAGGTAAGAACCTCTGAGTAGAGGTGAATATTTCACGGACAGTGATTAGCCTGAAAATAAGTAATCTGAACAATTTATATGGACATTACTAAAGTCCTTATAAGGAGGTGAAGAAAAGGTCAAAAAGAAAAAAAGGTAATGCGAAAATTATTGCTATAGAAAGAGCAGGTTGAAAAAATGGAACTTTCAATAAAATCAAAAAGTGGAAGCCTCAAGATCACTTAAGGGAAATACTTCATAGAAGTATTCACAGGTGTAGGTCAGCTGTGGAACTTCTCATCAAGGGATATTTTTGAGACCAAGAGCTAACCAGGACGTATTTGTAGGTGTCAGAATTACCATAATTAATTTTGCCCATTCTGGAGGGTACATTAAACCACATTTCAGATCTGATAATCAACCCTTGTACACCTCAAATGAGAAGAGGATAGGGAGGAGAAACAGATGACCTGATACACAACTTACTGCAGTATCTTAAAGTAAAACTTCTTTTCTGTCAGAGATAGAGTACAACCCACAGACCTCAGGTTCAACCTTACAACACAATGTCTGTTTTGCACAGCAGTTGCCTGGCCACAGCCTTCTGAGATACTGATTAGTCAAGTGTTATTTGTACTGCATATTGAGAACATGAGAGGATTAGGACTGTCTAGCAGCACTGGAGCATGAATCACCAGAATTTTGTCTTTTCCTGAATGTACATGAGGAGCTAGTTTTGTTTCCCATCAGCTGTGATGATGACAGGGTCATCTAAAAATGTTCCAAGACAGCCCAGTGTAAAGTTTTAAGCCTCTGGTGATCCACAAATTTCCTTGGTCTCCAATATCCCTTTTTCTGACATGAACAATATAGATATCCTGACATTCCAGTTATGAAACCTTCCTTTTCACTTCTCTCCACCCTAAAGCTCTATAGTGTGATGCTCCACTTGCTGAAAGACTCTACTTATGCACATTATCAAGCATAAGCTTGAAAAGGTTACTGGTGCCCTTAAATCCGTGGAGGGTGCCTTTGAAATCAGTGTGTGACTGAGGCAGGAGGAGCAAGGATACATTCTGGTTTTGTATGGTTTTACTTGCAGCAAAGTTAACTTGCGAGGGTGATGAGACACCGGAACAGGTTGCCCCGAGAAGCTGTGGATGTCCCATTCCTGGTAGTGTTCAAGGCCAGGTTGGATGGGGCTATGAGCAACCTGGTCTAGTGAAAGGTGTCCCTGCCCCTGGTGGGGGAGTTGGAACCAGGTGATCTTTGAGGTCCCTTAAAACCTAAATCATTCTAGGATATGATTCTATGATATAATAATCAAAGAAATATTGTGGGTTTTCTTCAATTTCATTTTGTGATTATTCATACAATTACACACCCTGGACTCATATTCATTTAAAAATTGCAAATGGGATAGACAGCAGTTGAAGGATAATTGGGAAGTTTACATAAATTAGATCCCTTAGATATATCCAGGACCCAGCCAGGATATTCAAGCAGAAGAAGAGATGTGAAAAAAGACAGAAAAAGTTGGAATTAATTAAAAGACCACCCACGTAGTCACATTCAGATCATGTAGCTAACTAAAACATACAACAGACCTAAAGGGCAGTAATCTATTTTTGGTTCTTGATCTGACTGCAGTCAAATGACTACAGAGCGTGTATTCTGTGCTTTTTCTCTATTATCTTTTTAATAATAAGGTGGTGAATGGTTGTAGGTGGGTTGTCATATTTTAGAAGAAAAATTCCTCCTGATTTCCACCTCCACCATACAATTTTCTTCTCAGGCTGGTTCTTCACTGAGCTATTTGAGTTTCATGTGAAATCTTCTTTATTTTATTTATTATGTGTTTTCCCTAACCTTTTTGCATGCTGATTTCTAACAAGTTTTTTGAGATATGTATTGCCCTTCCACAGAATAAGCATCTGCAAGGTTATGTCAGGTTATAAAGATAGATATTGCCAGAGACCAGACAAGATATCTTTCCCTTGCCAAAGCTGATGATACAGGTTTGAGACATAACATCTGGGAGTAGGAAACATATAAAATGTCATTTGAGCTGGCTGCAAATAAAGAACATATTTGGACAGGCGAACAACGTGTTCCTTTACCTTACTAACTTCAGCCAGGGACAAATAGCAAATAAGACGTAAGAGATCCAATCTATTAGCAAAAAGAGGGAGGTGCTTTGCTGCTATTTAGCATTTCTATCTAGGAAAGCAATTTATTTTTAAATAAGACTTATTTTTATTAGCAAAGTTTGTCTTGCACAGCCAGTAGTTAACAAGCCTGGATAGTGTGATTCTCTTCTCCATAGTAATGGCAAAAAAAAGAGTTTGCTTTGCTTTCAGTACCTTGGAGACAGGAGGGGAATGAAAACGAACAGCTCCCTCTCCAGTCAGCAAGTATGAGTCTGTGGTAGAGAACAGCTTTTCAGACTGCTTAAGTGACTGTGTAAATTTTGAGATACCACAATGATGGATGTTTTATAAATGCCTAGGTAGGTAGATAGATATGACAACGAGAACAGTTTTAGGTTTAACCTGAAATGAGACACTCCATCACCATGTCATGTCTGGAAAGTCATTTGACCTTGTTCTGACCTTCTGAATCAGACCAGCTGTAAGAGCTGATAAAAAGCTGATTTTCTAGGAAACCAAGAGCTTAATCAAAACTTACAGGTTTCCAGAGAAGCCTTTTAGTTGATTCAGTGGACCTGGGCTCAGGTCTTAAATATTTCAGATTAACTGAACAAGTGTTGTTTGCTGTACCTCATCTTGCTCTTCTGCCCTCCTCCTCACTGCCTATCGGGCAAGCAATGAACATTAGCTCCCAGAGATGGCTGAAAGGCTGGAGAGCTTCCTAGTCTGAGCCCTTGCCTTCCTTCTCTTACTCCTTACTTTCTTCTTTTTCTTGTACATGACTTTGTTTATCAGGAGTTTAATATTTCAGTGTTTTATAAGTGTATTGAGGGACAAAGCAATTTACCCTACAGGGATGAAGCTGACAGCATGGTAATTAAGAATAAAATAAATGCTAAGGGTGAGAGCAGATTGCAGTGAATGACTGATTATTTGTGATAAGGAAATGGCTCTGCTGGTAACAGAATCCACAGTATTTAAGAGCTGAATGGAGATGCCAGAAAAAAATACAAATTAATCATGTTTACATCGGTGTAAATATATTACCTGTGCTGCTCATCTGCACCATATACTCCAGCTCTGACAGTATCTTCCAACAAATGGGTGACCATCAAGAGAAGCTTATTATTTGCACATAGATAAATTGGTTGGCAAATTCAGAACCTCCATATTATTATGTGACTGGAAAGTGAATTTCATTCTCATTGCCACTGCAGCAAGACAAAGCATGAAATTCCCTAGTATTGGATATCTGGCTCACACTAGTTTGTGTGAATAATGATGTCTGACATTACTCTTTGGTAAGGATCCTGAAAGGCTTTAGAGGCATGAATGCATGAATGCCTCTGACTTCCTTGTCAGGTAAGTAATTGTTACACCCATTTCACAAATGAGTGAACCACAGTAAAAAGCCTAGGAGGTGGCATCTTTGTGACAGGGCTGAGAACAGCCTTCCAGAGAAGCAAGTTCTCACTTAGGGAAGGACGCGGGCAAGGCAGGTGACAGAACGAGCATGTGGAACTGTTGTTCCAGCTGACTGGTATTGGATTTATCCCATCTGAGGTCAGACTCCACAAATTCATCCATACATCTCTATTAGCCACTCAGACCTGTGAGAACTCAGTTACCCGTGTGTGTTCTTGAGCTGTATTTGGGCATTATGCCATTCAAGTGTAACTCTTGCATCACACAGCTGATAAGCAGAGGTGTTTGTCTATAAGATGCTACCATGCATCTCTAAAAACAACAGGATGCCCAGAGAGGTTGTAGATGCCCCATCTCTTGACACTTTCATGGTCAGGCAGGACAGGGCTCTGAGCAACTTGATCTAGCTGAAGATGTTCCTGCTCGTTGCAGGGGGGTTGGACTAAATGACCTTTAAAGGTGCCTTCCAACACAACTATTATATGATTCTATGCAGATCCCTGGCTTTTGGAATATGCCAGGAGGTGTAAGTTATCAGAGAAACCTGAGTCCAATGACACTGAGTCCCCTGCAACACATCAGCACACATCCATCAACACAGAAAAACCTCTTCTCCTTCTAAAGTACACATTGTCAGCTCTCACAACTGAACTGTTCCTCCTACCCCAGACCTTAGAAGTGTTCAATATGTCTTGTGGCTCTCAGCCAGGGAAGCTTTTAGGATGCAGCTTGTAGGATCAGGAAGGGTGGTCAGTCTGCTGGTAGAGCATTAACACCTGCTATCATCACTGAAGATTTCGTCTTCTATTTGATTAGGAGGACAACTGTGAAGTAGATTTCCACCACTACTGGTAATTCTACTTATGCTATCTTATCTATCTGTGCTATTTCTCTCCCTTTTAAGGGATGAGAAGAAAGAAAAATCAATCTGCTAAAAATACAGAGGGGAAAACAGAAACCCTTTTCTCCAACAAATCACACATTCCTAGTAGTAGAATTATGTGGCTTTTAATTTCACTGAAGGAGAGCCAGCAACTATTTATAGTTTATCACAACTGGGGAAAGGTTTCCTGAGGTACAAACTAATTATGTTTTTAAATAAACTGATTGTCCATGTAATAGACGATCATATCTTCTAATCATTTGGAGATTTATGTTACTTTATTCAATCATCTCTGTGTAGAACTGAAACCATAGTAAATCAACCGGAAAAAAATGTCTGGACTAAATTGAAAGCTCTGCCACTACGAGCCATTATGTAATGAACCAGATAGGAGAGAATAGGCTGCATGCACAAAGCTCCCCGATACATAGAGTTTCATACATTAAAAGAATGGTGGTAACTGACAGCCAAACCAGAATTTATATTCACTTAAGGTCAAGTCTTGGCCTCTGCTCCATAGATTTGATATGTATTAAAGGGCAAAGGTAAAGACAGTCTTGTTGGCTACAGGGTATCTCAGTCACAGTTGGTGGTATAAGGACAGTAATTAGAATGAACTCAAGAATGTAGAATAGATGACCGTGTATGACATTTCATTTATGACAGGCAACAAGTGACAGCGGCATGATCTTATCATGAAATTAGTTATCATCATAGACTTCTTCTGTCGATCTATAAAATGAAATGCCATGGAGAGCAGCATATTTTTCATTGTTATGCCAACATGTCTTTTTCATAATGTACATCATTAAAATAAGCCTGGGAACTGGAACATGCAATCATACTAATAGCATCAATAATGTTTAATTTATGTGTTTTGTGCACAAAAACCTTTTGGTCCCTGAAAAAACAATGACCTGAAAACACAATTTATCCTTAGCAAGGCAGCATGCCTTGCTGCAAAGCATCTGTAGAGTGAGAAAAAAAATCAAGATATAGACTGCTGAACAGCACTGGAGTGAAGCAGTGTGGAGGTGTGCTGTGATGCAGAACCATGGGCAGAGACTTATTGCAATAGGGGCAGACTCTCAATGGCTGATGAACCCCTTTGCAGTCCTTAGCTAGGCAGCACAGAGCAGAGAGGGGCTGGTAACTTTTGCAGGAAGACATGCCATGTTTTATTCTCTTCCACATTCAAAATGAACCCCACTGGAAGAAAATCGGTGGGAATCTGAGAGATTTTGACAAAATAACTTCTCAGAGGTTACTAACCATAGAAAATGCCAGTCTAGCTTTTCCTTAATCTGAATATTTGGGGCAAAAAATATAAGCGCGGAGTGACTGCACATGCAGGAGTTCTGGGAGACCTGAGAAGGGCTGGAAGCCCCATCAAGGACTTGGTGATGCACTGGGTCAGGACACAGAGCTGCAGTGCATGGGTAGCCATCCAGTATCTGTGAGCTCTGAACGCAGGACCTGCCCCAGTGTGTTCCAACAGAGAGGAAGAGGCTGAATTCACCACTAAACTTCCAGGTCTGTGGAGGTATCTCTCTCTTCAATCCCATACCCAGACATCAGTATGTTTTATATTATATGAGCAGGACATTCTGGTCATGTACCTGGGAGATTTTAATAGGACTTGGAGCCCTGGCACACTTCCAGATTTCTCAGGAAACTGTATTGCCAGACACTGGCAACAGCTGTTTGAAGGTCTTGTTGAAGAGCTGATGGGCTAAACTTCCTCCTTGCTCTGATTGCAAGTAGAGGACCAGTTGATATCCTCTTGATGAGCCAAAGCTGAACCAGTAATTTCCCAACCGTGGTAGGAACCAGCATGGCAGGGCATGTGGGAAGAATTGGAGAGATGGAGTGAAAGTGCAGGGCTGGTGCATTGCCTGTGAAGAAGTGAAGCAACTAAGGAGGTAAGAAGAGCCATGGGTGACTGAGCCATGAGAGATTTCTCTGAGCAGAGCAGTTCTCTCTCAAGGCAGAGAGGATGGCAATTCACTTCTTTGGCAGTTCACATCCTCCCTCACATCTTTGCTGTGACACAGAGCAGTGGGATGCTGTCAGACTGCTGCTACCTGCCAGCTCCCTGCTGCTCCTTAGTTCCCTGAGGAAGAGGCTGATAGGTAAGATGGGAGCAGGTGGGACTTTTTCTTACCCTAGGGTGAGCCCTGTGGCTCTTGGCTGTTAGCAGATTTTGCTCATTGGGTAAGGATGGATGGAGAAAGGGTAACTACTCACTGAGAAGTCCTAACTCCTCTCTGATTTCAAGAGGCAACGATCAGATTTAAATATAAGCAGATTATTACAAAAACTGCTCTCAAAAGCCAGGCCAGAAACCTGGCAAAGTGATGCTAAGCCTTATACTGCACTGAAGGAGTTACTCTTTCCACTCACAAACATTAATTAAATGGCTAATAAGTAACAATTTTATTAAAGACAAGGAATTAATTAGACCAATAAATAAGTCAACAGTAACTAATTCCCAGACTATTATCATAATAACAGCAGTTTTCTGTCTTTCTCTCTAGAGAGGTGCCTCCTACCTCTCATGGCTCTATGCCAGCCCCATGTCAGACTGCCACTTGTGTTGGCTGTCATGGCTCTGCTTCCCATGCTGGGCTCTCAAAAACATTATTGACACTCCTGGCGGAGGACAAAAGCACTGTGCGCTTGAGGGGGAGAATGTGAGGACCAGCTTCCACATGAGGCCACCAGTCTTGTGCAGATGGACTGGGGGACGCAACCCTCCACAGCCCATCCCGACTTCAGATTGGTCTCACCAATGCTGAACTGACAAGGAAAAGGGCTCCAGAAGCTCAGGTGGAGCCCTGGGCAACAACTGCACTGCTTAGTTGATAATACTTTCCTTGACTGTGTCCTCCATGCTCCCACCTGTTCTCCCTCAGAGAAATCTGCCATAGACAGGCCACCAGGTGGGTGCAGGATACTCCCTGTCACTTGGCCTCCGGGTCCAGGGTTGGGCCCTAACTTTGTGTTTAGCTGCAGACATGTAAGTAGAGAGAGAGACATAAAAACTCACATGGATGGCCGCATGTCATTAGGAATCTGCTTAGATTCAGACAAATCTGGGGGTCGTGAAACCTGTGTAATGTTTCAGCTCAGACTCCAGCCAAAGAAACATTTGTTAGGTAGAAGTGTTAACTACATCTACCCTGATTATCCTAAATTTCCAGAGATAATGGAATCATCAAAAAGTGGAAGAATTTGCTCTGATGTGTATCACATTTTGTTGCAGTGAACCATGGCCAAAGCCAGGATCAGCTGGATCAAGTGGACCCAAAGGTCCATTGGTTTGATGCTGCCACAGCCCAAAAGCCCTGAGCATTCAAAAGGCTGTGAAAAATACATAAATCCGTGCCCTACCATTGGCTGCAGCCCTCCTCTCCCCTTATTTCTCATTTTTGGTTGTATTTCAGAGAGTTCTATGTTCTTCGGTTGTTAATTGGTTCTTGTTATTCCTCCCCACCTACCCCTTCTCCCATTTGCTGTAATTCCTTCTCCTCACCTCAGTAACACCCCCGGCTGATGTTCCATTGGTTGCTGTGTGTTTTCCACGCCCCAATCATGGGAGTACAAAATTCCCTGCAAGCCACGTGGCTTTGGGTTCTTGCTGTAGTTTTTTCCCTTCAATAAACCCCTTCCTCCACGAAGGAGTCCCTCTGTTTTTTCCTACCTCCTTGCATGCCTTCAACACCCGTGGGCGAGGTGAACCCGAGCAGGTGCTTCGCTGGCCCTCCCATGCCATGGTTGGTGTCTGTCCGTCCTCGCTCGAGGCAGGCAGAAGATTGCTCGGTGCCTGGGACATCATGCTAGCCAGCACAGGACCGTAGCAACATTATTTCTCAAACACCTCATTTCCAAGGGGGACACTTTTCAGGAGAGTGAGAAAATTACAATAGTTTTGAAGTACACACTTAATTTGTGGGAATCAGGGAAGGGTCTTATAGTAGTCAAAGTGTCAACTCTCAATCGGTGGAAACTTGTATTCTGTGCACAAGGATATGTGTATTCTGTGCACAAGACAATGAATGTCTTTGGTCAATTATTTCCATTACAAGGAAATGCTTTTGGGTAAGGATAGTGAGAAGTATTTAAATGAGCTTGCTTGATGGTCACTGGAGGTACAAATTCATCTTGCTGCCTAAAAATTCAATGGTACTATATACTCTGTGATGCTAATATGCAAGACTGCAGTCTGACAGGCTTTTGTAGGTATAGTCATATAAAAATTTCTCTCATCTCTTCCCTCCTCCCATCTGTGACCCAGTTTGCAGGTCTTGAGATGATGCTCCAGTAATTTAAGCTTCAAGAACTAGCTCTATTAAAACAGACTAGAAGGGCACACACTTGATGTGTGAAGGCAGTTGTGTCCAGCTGCGGGGGTGAGAGAAGGCAAGGAGGGAGGCAATGGTAGACATCTGGAGGTTAATATCTTCTTAAACCACTGCTGCACCCCCCACCATGAATCCATGGTCCCATGATGTTCCAGTCACTGAGGTAGGCACAGGTGGTTGACGTTTTGGGTTCTAATTCTGACAGTAACATGGGTTTACTGTGGTGTGTATTTAGCATTCAACTGTTCATCTATAATTTATTTGATAGGTTGAATGCTTTACAATCTTCATTTTAAAATACGTTCTAGAAGAGAATGACACTAGTGTTCTTGAAAAACCAAGCAATTGTTTATGGGTAAGAATCAGGGGAAGGCCAACAGGGCAGATATCCAGGTGGGAGTCTGTTACAGACCACCCAACCAGGATGAAGAAGCAGACCAAGTATTCTATAAGCAGCTGGGAGAAATCTTAGGATCATGAGCCCTGGGATGAGGAATGTATGTGGGTTACGTCTACCTGGACTTTAGTAAAGCCTTTGACACCATTTCCCACAGCATTTTCCTGGAGGAACTGGTTGCTCATGGCTTGGATGTGTGTACTCTTCAATGGGTATAAAACTGGATGGATGGATGGGCCCAGAGAGTGGTGGGGCATGGAGTTACATCCAGCTCGGGGCCTGTCACTAGTGGTGTTCCCAGGGCTCTGAGGTATTTGGGCCAGCCCTGATTAATATCTTTACCAACAATCTGGATGAGGGCATAGAGCACATCCTCAGTCAGTTTGCAGGCAACACTAAGCTGATCTGCTGGAGGGCAGGAAGGCTCTACTGATCAGGCTGGATCAGAGGGCCAGCACCAATTGTATGAGGTTCAACAAGGCCAAGTGCCAGGTCCTGCACTGGGGTCACAACAACCCCAGGCAGTGCTACAGGCTGGGGGCAGTGGCTGGAAAGCTGCCTGGTGGAAAAGGACCTGGGGGTGCTGGTCAACAGCAGCTGAACGTGATCCAGCTGTGCCCAGGTGGGCAAGAAGGCCAATGGCATCCTGGCCTGGATCAGCAGTGGTGTGGCCAGCAGGACCAGGGCAGTGACCGTCCCCCCGTACTCGGCACTGCTGAGGCCACACCTCCAATCCTGTGTTCAGTTCTGGGCCCCTCACTGCCAGAAAGACATTGAGGGGCTGGAGCGTGTCCAGAGAAGGGCAGCGGAGCTGGGGAAGGGTCTGGAGCACAAGTCCTGTGAGGAGCAGCTGAGGGAGCTGGGGGTGTTTAGCCTGGAGAAAAGGAGGCTCAGGGGGAACCTTACCATTCTCTAGAACTGCCTGAAAGGAGGCTGTAGCCAGGTGGGGGTTGGCCTCTTCTCTCAGGTAACAAGTAATAAGGGCAAGAAGAAATAGCATCAAGTTGCACCAGGAGATGTTTGGATTGGATATTAGGAAATATTTCTTCATGGAAAATGACGCTATTTGCAGTGGCATACTGATATCCTATCACAGACTTTTTGCCTTATCATCATCTGGAGAGCCCCTGTGAGATCCACCTTTGAAATTTATGTGATGATTCAGGAAAACTTGAAGTGGGAAGACAGTGACTGAACTATTGCAGAAAAGCAATAGACTTTATTGTCCACCAGCACAACGCAGATGAGTAATGCCAGATTTCTGTTTGATAAATGTCTTCTGAAGGAAAAACTTTGGGGAAATATGATGGGAAAGTTTTGACTGGAATTACCCAGCAATCATTGAGGGTGGAAATTAATTTTGATGAACTTCAGCTGTCTAAATGTTAGGTCAAAACTAGTCTTGCTGAACTCTTCTGCAGTCAGTGGAGAAAGGTGGGCACTCCTAGAGAGTAAGTCCTGCATACTAAGGAATTTACTAGAACAGACTAAATTCAAGACACTGTGTAATATAAGCGATCTGTTTTGGTCTATGGATTGCTGTTGTGAATGGTTCACGCTACCAGTGGAGCAGCTTGGATGATCGCTTTTCCTCCCAGTAAGTATCTACAGAATTGTTAGCTGAGATAGTCCCCACTGACAGCTCTGGTGGGCAGCTGGTGGCCAGGCACGCTGACTCAGTGGGGAATCGACCTTGCATTGAAGACACTTCTCTAAACAGTAACAGGAACACGCCCTACTGTGAAAAGACCAACAAGTGCCTTGCTGCTCTGCTAGTGAGGGCATTCTTATAAGGAACAGCATCTCCAAAACATTAGAGCAGACAGGAAGCAGCTAAGATGAACATCCATGAATAGCACAAGGTGCTTGGACTTCAGAGAAGAAAATCTTCCTGAGCTCAGTTTGTGCAGATCCAAACACTGCTTGATTCTTCAGAGCTGTTGGCTCCTCAGCCTCTGGGTAATCAATCATATGCTACAGTGACTTCTACCTGTAGTCCTTCAGGTGCTTTTCTCCAATCTTCTGTCGATTTAGGCATCTCAGTGCTTCACAAGAAACATTTCCACTTCAGTGTTACTATTTCTCTCCACAAAGAGAAACTTGGAATCTGGAAAGAAAGGAGAATGCTAAGAAATTCATCTAGATATAAATTTTGAGAAACTGAAAGTAAGTCATTGTAAGGGAAGCAGAGTAAACCATGCAGTGACTTGTCCCCTTGTTGATGGTGACTGAAGAACTAGAATGTCACTCCTTTTAGAAGAATGGGCTTTTAAAAATATTTTTGAATTAAAATTTATAAGTGGCAAATATTGTATTTCTCATTATTAGAGAAGCCTTAGGAAGTCTAGGTCTGAGTCACCTGAGTGACCCTGAGAGCAGACCCCACCCAGTAGTGAGTGCTGCAGGGGCAGAGAGCTGGAGTAGTGCTCCCAGAGCCTACTCAGATCTGTTTGCCAGCAGTCCCCATTTTCCACATCTACTGGAGACCAAATGTGTCGTTTTCTAGGCCAAGACACTGGGGCAGGATTATCAGGCAGATACTTGACTAACAATAAAAGGATCAAACAGATGTGGGTAGGTGGAAACAATCTATGCTCTGCTGTACTCATTGTGGAGTAAGCAGAGCAAGCAATAAGTAAGTTGGGCCAGAAAGCCAGCGCTTGGGGCTACCCTATGTCTCTTGGGACATCACAACAGATGCCATTAGTACTAGGAATAACTATGTGGCACCTGCCAAAAAAGACTCTTTTTCTGGAGTCCACGAGTGGAAGTGATTTTCTGATTTATCCTGTATTTATTTGTTCGAGGTATTCTTTTTCTGACATTGATAGTGTTAGCTGAGCAGGTTACCAGACTCACATGCTCATCTCCACTCTTCAGGACCTCCATCTCCCTGCAGCCAATACCCCAAAGACAGTCTCGGTGTAGAAGCAAAAAGTTGCCTTACAAGCCATGCTCTCCCAGGCCATGAGAGCATTGCAGTTGTCACTGAAAGGTGCAGATACCTCAGAAGTCCCATTCCTATGTCCTTGTTATCCTGTGATCCATCTCTGTTGTTTGTATTTTCCTATGAGAAATAGTCTGGGCTTGACTTTGAGAATGTGCACCTGGGCAAGGATGTGTAAGAAATACGTATTCTGGGAAAAGTAAGCTCCCTAGAAGTAGAGCTGAAGACCAAGGGTGTCTGGCATTTGCTTTTGGCGGCCCTGCATCTGCTGTTGGCAGTCGTGCTGCTGCGCTCCAAAAATTATCACCACACACAAATCAAAGCTCATTTGCTCATTAAAATCTCTATGTATCTTCTATTTTCTGGGCAACATGTATTTAAGTGGCTGGGTATGGCTAGGGTAGAATTAAATTTCTTCACAGTACCTGGTATGGGGCTGTGATTTGGATTTATGCTGGAAACAGTGTTGATAACGGGGATGTTTTTTGCTTATTGCAGAGCAGGGCTTACACAGAGCCCCACCCTACCAGTGAGTGGGCTGGGGGTGCACAAGGGGTTGGGAGGGGATACAGCCAGGACAATTGACTTCAGCTGACCAAAGGGATGTCCCAAACCATATGGTCTCATGCTCAGCAATAAAGTTAGGGGGGAAGGTTGGCCAGAGCGCAGTCGCTTCTTGGGTGATGCCCTTGGTTTTAACTTTTATATTTTTCAAACCCTGTACTGCCTAGTGTGTAACTCTGAAGTTTCATGTGACCTGTTAACTGCTGTTCTCTCATGCTGGTTAGACATGACAAACCCTCTCTAGGTTTGCTCTCCAAGGACACCTTGATTGTCCCAGGCCCCAAGATATGTAAACTAAAGCCTTGAGAGGGGGAGCAAACTTGGGGTTACTACATCATTAACTGAAATTATAATTGGAGAATTAACACTGATATGCAAATGGACCAAACCTATGAAAGTGTGAAGAACCCATGACCCAGCATCCATCTTGGGTGAGCCCCTCAAAGGCTTTTGACTCTCAAGGTGTGCCTTTGAAGGCCCTTCAAATAAACACCTACTTTCATTCTCTTATTCTTGTCTAGCCTCTGTTTTCAGGTAGCCACTTCAAGGCATCATGGGGACTGGCAGGGCATTAGTCAGTTGATAGTGAAAAACAGTTTTCATTTAAATCAATTTTCTTATTTATTTATTTCTCTTTTATTATTATTGCTGCTGTTACTTTTATTCCAATTATTAACTGTTCTTATCTCAACCCATGAATTTTCTCACTTTTACCCTTCCAGTTCTCTTCCTGCCAACCCACTGAGTGGACAGTGAGCAAGGGGCTGTGTGGTGCTTAGTTGACAGCAGGGGTTAAACCACAATATTAAGTCATCTGATTCGTATGTTTTATTTTACTCTTTCATATCATTAATAATCTTTAAAATGTAGAAGAATATTAATAACAGGTGAGAGCTTTTTTGTAATGGTACTGAGATCAAATCATCCTGTAAATTAAAATATGCATTTTCCTTCAAATTGCTTATTATTCAGCACTGACATTAATTATAGTTTTTCTTAACTATCTCAGTGTCTCCCTGTTGCTGTCTTTTAATACCTTGTTTCTCATTTTCCCTGTTTTCCCCATCACCTGACACTAATAAAGAATACACAGGCAATTATTGGGATTTTTAAGGCAAATTTGGCAGCCTCTTTATTTACTTTGATTCAGATGACAGCCCTATCTGACAGTTTTTTCAGGAACAGTGTTTGTTAGCTGAATAAATGTAGGTTGGCAGCGCTAACAGAGGATTTCCATTTTGTCTAAAGCCCCTGAAAATCTACTTCGATTCAGTATTGAACATCATTTATCTTTACAAACCCACAGAGAATGAAAAACAACTGGAACCCAGAACATTTCTCTCTAGGCTGTGCTTTTGCACGTGATCCATCTAGGCAGTGGATGTTACCCTGCAGCTCTCTGCCAGCTGTGGTCAATGACGGACACCTCTCAGGTAACCAGTGCCTTTGTGACCTATATTTATCTTGCTCAATTGAGAAAACCAACCAGATAATGAAGCCACTATTTCCAAAGACGACTGCAATTTTGCAGTCTTCCAATGTCCATGGGCAATTAATAAAGAGCAGACTAGTGGTGGATCAAATGGTCCCGTCACAAAAAGCGTATCAGAAGTGATGACGTGAGTGAGAACCACTGTGTATTTTGGCTGTGTACATCCAGTTCCTTGCTGGCTGTTAGGTAAGAGCTGACACTGGGCTATGGGACAGAGGATGTTTCGTGTGTAATGGCCTGGCTGGTTTGTGGTCCTGTGCTATGAGGCCACGGAGATGGTCCCCTTTCTACTTCCCTCATGTCATTAATAATGACACCCCAGGAACAAGGCAGGACTGAGAGGGTTAGCAGCACAGGTGTAAGGAAGGCACATGTATCAAGTCCTTCTACACCTGCCCTCTCCCTGCCTGTGGGGAAAGCATGATGCTCTCTGGTCTCCCTCTCCATTTCCCGCTCCCTTTCTTCCCCCATGCTGTGTGCACCCTGCTTCTGCACCCCTGGCACCAGCCAGCCTGGCTCAGGATAGAGGCAGAACACACATCCATTCATGTACAGGCTCAGGCTACCCTCAGCCAGTGCTCTGCCACCACCCCGCTGGCTGCTTGGGGAAGGACCGAGGGACTCCCTTCAGTTCCCATTCCCCCACATCCTCAGTGGTCCCCCCCAGACTTGCAGCTGGGACAGGACATAGTGAGGCAGGAGTGGGAGAACCCCATCTCTGAGGCTCCATTTCTTTCCTCCTCCTGTGCTCCTTGCAGGCTAACAGGGTCAGAAGATGGACCTCAGCCCCAGCCCATGTCCCATATTCCCCATGGTGGTTTGACCATAGGCACAGCCTAGGGTTAGCATGGACCAGGGAGGGCTCTGGGTACAGAGTTTGGCCATCATGGGTGGTGGTATTAGAGGTCAGCTGCATGGACATGAGCCATGCTGCACCAGCTGGCCCCTGGGACATAGCTTGGTCCCTGGACATCTAGGTTGTTAGAAGAGATAGAGTTGCCCAAGGTTGGACATGTTTTGTAATGTCATGGGCAGGGTCAGACACTGGTAAGAAAGGGAGAGTGCAGGGTAAAATGTTGTGAAGGGCTGTGTCTGTCCTTTCACTGGCTCAGTGATTTTAGTGGGTAGCAACGAGGTAAAAAGGATGGATCCACTTTCTAATTATCTTCCGTAATTTCTTAGAGATCTACTCTAGTGCAACCGACGCAAGTCTGAGAGAGGACCAAACCTCAGCTCTGCACTTGAGACTTGTGGTGGATGTTTCTCCCCTGAGGCTGCCCACACACTGTTCTCAGTGCACAAGGAATGGCCCTGTACTCCTGCAGGAGGATCTCTAGTGAATTCACTGCCCTGTGACAGGGCATGAAGCATCCTTATGTATATTGGATTAGACTGAAATGTCAAATGCTCATATGTGTCCTCACTTTCCCCAGTGGGGAAGCGGGCAGCTGAGGCTTTCTGATGTTTGTGCTATAAAAGCAGAAAGATGTTCAACAAAATGGCTGTGAGGTGCAGATGCTCCACAATTACAGCATGTCCAAAAGTGAACCTGGTTTCACAGGAGAGATGCAGCTCTTATCACAAAGAAGTCCTAAAGAATGACTGAATATGCACATGAGACTGAAGGGAATATACATGAGCTGCTCCTCCTAAATGCCATGCTCTGAAGATAAATTCCAGGTACTATTTCCAGTGGCTGCATTATATGATCCTGCACCACAGCATCCCCTCAGAAACAGCTGGTGAATTGAACTCCAAGAGTTCAGGCTCATTTCAGCAGTCTTCAGCATAGCTCGTGTGGGAGAGATTGAATTTCCACCCAAACTGCTTGCTACAGCACCGGTGGGACACTTGATGACTACACATCTAACCCAGGATGGGTAAAACATCACAGCAGGAGGAATGATAAATTAGTGCAAAAGGACCTCATTCTAGAATCACATTTCCTGGCATAAATCAGGAGTCATTGGTGCAAATGAGGTTACTCCACAACAAATCTTTTAGGGACATGATCGGCGTTGCTCTGATTGCATTTTTTTAAAGTAGGATAAGAAGATGATGTGCTGGGTGCCAACTGAATTGCAAGTTTGTTTGCTGCAGGAGCAGACGTCTGTGGAAGAGCTCTTGACACTTCTAAGCCTGTGCATGAATCACCGCACACATCACAGATCGGCAGGAGAAAAAACCCAAACAGGGCCTATTTCCCTCTGCAAGGTGTCAAGTCACATTTTCGTTTTTAAATATTTCTCAGGTTCTCCAAGGTGAGGAAAAAAAAGCAAATCCTAGGAGTATTTCCTAAGCCTGATTAGTTTCACGTCTGTAGGTGACATCCACCTGCAAACTGCCAGAAGCTGCTCCCTGGAATTAGAGGCTGTGCAATGATGGACTGTGGTAGGGTGGAATTTCTAATTACTGATTGCCATCACCTCCAACTATACATTTATCTGTCAAGGCTTTTTGGCAAATTACAGGCAAGCTGTGGCCTGTCCAATCAATTGCAGAATAGAAAATACCACGATTTATCCCAATGAAGTGTTGCTCTCAGTCCTGAGACCAAGCTGTACCGCGGCCTGACACTGAGCTTGTGCTCTAAGTATTGAACAGAATTGTGTCTTTTTAAATAGGGTCTTAGTATAAAGAAGTGAATGGGAATTGAAGGCAGAAAAGCCATACACTTATTTTCATACCCCTCCTTACCCAGATATAGAAGGTCCCTCACAAAAGGAAGATAAGGAAAAGAATAATTTTCTTCTACAAAGGGAGTGGCAATGACTAGATGTCTTTAACCACACAGAAGTCCCTTTAAAAGGATCATGTTACAGTCATTTATATGAAAAGCTTAACAATACTTCTATGTCCTCTGATCCTCAGAAGCCTCCGTCATGGATTCTCATGCTATAATAACACATAAAAACTTGTAATATTTGCAAATATTATTTGGTACAGCTGAACTCCCATTCAAACAGGTTTTTAAAGCTATGTATTAGAGGCACCATTGTCTTTTCTCAATCACGTACATTAAGGACAGAATTGTGGACTGAATCAACTTCTACTCTCCTGCTTCTTGATTATGCCTTGTTTTGATGCAAACCCAAAAACGTCCAAGGCATGAAGAGTGTAAGAATTAAGTGGGATCAGACTTCAGATGGTTGTGTTTTCTGAGGCCATCTGGTTAGCAGCGTGTATTAAGAGCAAGCCAGCTGCTCTAAGTATAACAGTAAAGGGGCTGAATGCGGCTTAAACCCACCAAGAGTTTAGCAACTGATGATATCAGCCCAGGGAGACACTACACATGCCCTGGTAAAAAACTTCATGCCATCACCTGAAATAACTTCCATGCACTGACTCCTAGAATTGGGTCTTTTATATAATATCTTATGGTTTTGTCCAGGCCATCTGGATGACAAGCTGCCAAAAGCCGTGAGAAGTTTGCTGCTAGTTTTTTTCAGTACACAGAGTTGTGGGGTTTTTTAAAAGACAAGAGAAATGCAAATAACAAGGTGTCAAAATATCGGAGGAGAATTTCACTAAAACTTCACTCTGGAAACAGGTGGTCCTTTTTTTCCAAAATTTTAACAGATTGAAGTACACACATTGGAGCTAGAGATTGTCTTGCCCTTTCTCTTCCTTGTAAGCAGAATTGTGTTTCTTTAAGATACACCATCATCCTTCTATACCATAAGCTTCTGGAGCACAACATACTTACTTTTTTTCTGCTGAACATGAAAGTGCAATTCAGTGAAGGGAGTAAGCTCATGCTTCCCTGAACCAACTGGGATAAGTTGTGCTCTTCAATTTAGGTGTGCTCAGAAATGTGTCACTAAATTTGGCCACAGTCCCCTCCTCCACAAAGCTGCTGTTTTTGCTTTTCTCTTCTGAGTTATAGACCTCACAAAGGCAAGAGGCCAGATGGTAAACACCTGACACAGAGTGAAAAGTCATTAGTACCAGTTGTGTAACACAGCTTTGTAACTGCTTATCTGGAACAAGCAACAAAGCAGAGCTGGCTCAGAGTGGGACCCTGCTGATCTGGCTGCCCACCCACCTGACTGATGCTGTGGGTCTGCATTTGGCTAACCTGAAGTTTGAGGGAATTCAGGATATGGAACCAAGTGTTAACATAGCTGAAGAGGTGTTAAAAGGCAAAGTGGATAGTACACCCTGTTTTATTTGTGATGTGTGAAAAACTACAGAGATTTTGTCTCTGTTTACTTTTTGTTGTTGTTGGTTGTTTTGTTTTCTGCTCAGATTGGAATTTATTTGCCCTATGCTTTGTGAATGACTCTGATGGCTGGAAACAAAACAAATAACACTACATTAAATAAAACCTGATTCAGACAGAATTAAATCTTTATTAGTTAATTCAAGACACTCTTTTGTTTTACCCTTGCTGGCACCCATTTAACTGTAATCATTAACTCTGTTGAGGGAGAAGTCTTTGATAACAACTTGCATTTCCTCTGTTTTCACTTGAGTTTGAAATGCCAGGTGCTTATGGTTGGCATCATACAATAGATTGTTTCATTTTCAGATGCAATCAGAGTTGCACCTTCAATGCCTTTTCTAACAGGAAATGCAAAATGACACATTTTAAGGGCTAACATCATCAGATGCTGATATTACACTTGTGGAGGCCTTTTCTTTACTATGGATTTAGCCATGAAACTTTTACTTGCTCTTACCAGAGCTAGTCCTGGAAGCAGTTTTGCTGCTCTGGGTTTGATTCCTGGAAAAGCTGCTTGTTTGGATGCTTTCTGTTACAGAACTGGTGATTATTTGTAGCTAAGATACAGCAAACACATTGGCAGTTGCCATGTCATTGCTTTTTTTTTAGACAACAGGAACACACCAAATCTTCTGGGACGTGATAGGAAGCAGACAATGCTCAGGCTCTTTCCCCACCTGAATTACATACAGGAGCAGTCATTTGCTCACAGGCAGCTCACAGTGGGACTGGCACCACAGTCTGACTAAACATGAAAGAGGCAAACCATGGGAGTTGCAAGACAGGCAAGGAGTGCTGGTTCACCCCTGAGAACTTAAAAGATTTCAAACAATCAAGGCCAGCCTCAGCTTGACATTTTTTCATATTACTAAGGTAAAAACAAGCAACAGAAGAAAAAAAGAGACTCTATGTCTCATCTGAACAACAAAAGGGAGCATAGATGACACATTTTGCCCATTTGTAGGTGACATAAATGAACTCTCTACAACAACAAGAGTTTTCTTCTCTGTTTATGAGCAATATCTCAATTTGCATTATTGTCACGTACTGAGGAGAACAGAGACATACGTCGACTTTCTTGTGGGTAAAAGCTGTGGTGCTTCCCACAAAAAGAAGAGATAATGTAGAGGGTTCCTTTGACATCCGTGTGCACACTGTGATTTTCCAATTGGCAGCAAAGTCTGCATGAGGGCAGCAAGAACAGGTAAGAATTTTGAGTATGGATGCAAGAAGACTGTCAAGAGCTCAGTGATCTGAGAAGAAAGCAAAAATAAAACTCCTCAAATCAAAGAAACAGAATTTCTTAACACAGTGCTCTCCAACTTCCATATGGAAATTTCTTTATTCGCCTCAGAAACACTTCTACAAACAAGTAAATCTGTATAAATATAGGATTTTACTCCATGCTGTGTATAATCTGAGTTAAGTTGGCTAATTGCTGTGCCAACAAGTACCAGAGGAAGCTGGACTGGACATCATGGATGACTCTTTGAGGCATTTAGTGCTTATTTGGCAAGGCTTGCTTCTGCTCTAATGGGTGCACCGGGGACCCATTCCAGAGCAGAGACAAAATCAATTTGCTTTCACAGAATTTTCAGCACTTCTCTAGGATTAGAGCTGTGTTTATTCATGATGATTCTGATATTTAAGGAATTTACAGTGCATTCCAACAATGTCAGCAGACACTTATGTTAGTTATTAATTCAATGGACTGATATAATTTGGAATTTCACTTTATCTGTGAATACATGAGTGGGATTTTAAGATATAATATGTGATTGCTCCTGTCAAAAACTAAATTGCAAACTTGAAGGAAAGATTATGAAGCACTATCCAAAAAGCTATAGGTGTATTTTTAAAGTAGCGACTATTGGATGGATTTTTGACATATGGTCTGATCTGTCATTCTTCTGATCTTGCTCACTGATTTGGCAAAATGTGCAAACCTGTCTTCAAGAGATTAAGGTGAGAAGGGAGGAAATCTGTGACAAAACCAGAGAACTTACCAAGAACAGAAAAGAAGAACAGTTTTCCTTAGCAAAAAAGAAGCTGGTCCGAAGATAAATGTTTTAGATCTTCTGAAAAATTCAGAGGACCTTCAACTCTAATTACCTTCAGCAAGACTTAAGCACTTGTAACACTCAGGAGAACTCTGCTGGTCCTTAAAGGGCTGCATATTTGCATTTTCAATCCTGTTGACCTTGCTGGTATCTGTTGGTTGCACACCATATTTTATATTCTGCATATGCCTATCTGACATGATGTCACATCTGTTCTTCCAATGGTACAAGTGTGCCTAACCACAAAATATCAAACTAGGAGTATCTTATTTGCCACATTTTATTTTTATCATGTTTCTTAAAAGTATGTCTTCTTGGAGATCAGGTACTGCAAAAAAGAAAATAGATGGCTTCCTTTTAGTAGTTAATAGCAGCTGAGGTCTGGGAAATTTGGGACAGAGAAGCAGCTTTTTCCACCTTGTCTTCTGTGTTTGCTTCCTGCAGAAATATGGGGCTCCCTGCACAAGGAATCTTCATGATGCGACCGAGCTAAGTCTGGAAATGAGGATGAACTATTGTGGAGGGAAAAGGCTACAGTTCTACTTTTGTCAAGTCCTTCTGTTTCTCTGCTAAGGAAACAAGTAAGAAGCAATGCCATAAAAGAGGACAGGGAAGAAGAGTACCAATGTAAACATTTTCTCACACTGATTTTCAGTCTGATTCAAAGTTAAAAGTTCACATTGTCAGGCAGTCTAAGAGGGTCTGTAAATATAAGAAGAGATTTAAAGAGCTTCAAGCTTCCCAGCTTGAAGGTTGTTCAGCAAAATTGAAGATGGCACCAAGTTAGTGACTAATGGAAATATTAAATGTATGAAAGGATTATGTATTTGTATTCTGAACAGCACTACACTACCAATCAGTTGTTTTTTTACAGTGTGCTCCAATTATCCTGAGCTACTGATGCAAATACATTTTGATCAGCTGAATCAATAAGAGAATTTCATTACTGCAGCTTCTTGTTCAATTCTGGAGAGCCAGGGAACAATGAGCTCTTGATTATTCCCTGTGTAAATGTTGACAAACTTTACTCATATTGACTAATGTGCTCCTGGAAGACAGTGAGATTTTGCAGGGATGGTGATGGGCCACTGCAGAATGGAATAGACTAGACTAGACTAGACTAGAATAGCTCACTGTAGGTATCTGATTTCTGAACATTGTTGGCTGATTTCAGGGAGTACTCTGCCACCTTTCTTTAGTCATAGGCTGTGTCTGCAATGCTTTGGAATGGGTCTGTGCAGAAGCATTGGTGCTGAGCCATGGGAACCTATGTTTCTCCCATTTCAAGGCAGTTTCCCTCAGACTAGATCCAGTCTGGCCCCAGGGATCAACACCCAACAGAGACATTGGTGAATTCATGAGAAATATCTCCTGGTTCTGTTTCATCCAGAAGGAAGCTTGTTTGTACACTTAAAAGCCTTTCCACAAGGCAACCCAAACACAGTGAAGGGGAACTACTGACTCAGGATTAAATAGTTGATTTGCTCTGAAAAGCCACTGCCAGTGAAATAGCATCACAATTCTCTTGCAGCTGAAAGTAAGTATTGTTGTGATTTTGAGGGGCTTCTTCCAAAGACAGCTACATTTAACACCCTGAATATTTTTCCTCCCTCTTTCTTTCACTCTTTTTCTCACTGTAATTGCTTGTGGCATCAGGCATTCTGACTTTTTTCTGTATTCATCTAACAGTACAAATCCTGCATCCTAATCAGTGAGCTCAGCTATGGTCAAAAGCTGAAGAAAGGAAGACGTGACAGCTTGTTATAAGACTTCACAACCACTGTTCTTTCAATGTTTCAGAGAGCACAATAGAACTGGTCAACATTTTTTACTTAAAAATACTTTTTGATGGAAAAATGAAAAAACACTGAGAGATGAATCAGTGCCATAGGAAACTGTTGACAATCAGCTGGCTGTCTGCAACCACGGCTGATGGTAAAAAGGATGAACTTTAAAAGAATACAGCTGCTTGAAATAAAAGCTAAAAAAATAAAACATTCTTCTTTGGGCACAGTGTCTGACAGTAACCAAACAATTCCAGTCTAGAGCTTGTGTTTTAAAGCAAGGTGGCAGGAAAACCACAAAGAGGAAAGCAGAGCACTAGAGATGATCACAGTGTTACAGATCAGACTCAAAAGAACCTGTTATATCATTCTCTCATCACCACAGCCATGAAAGCTTGCAGGAGCTGATCAACAGCTTCTGCCTCAGAGATATTATCTTCAGGGGAAAAAACACCCACAATTTCTCCTAAATATTATATTTTAACATTTTTTTAGAAGACAACATGTATTTTTTTCCTATTTATTTATTTCTCTTCTCCCTCCTTAAATTTCATATTAAAAACATAATTCCTATTTTCCAGCAAGGTATGTTTGGATAATTTGCAAATAATTCTGGCATGATTAGCCCAGTAAATGCAGAGATCATTATCCAAAAAGAAGAATGTTAGGTTTTTGATATTTTTAAAGAATTAATTTTCAGAAGCTTATCCAGTTAGGAAGAAAAATCAAATAAAATGTGGTATATTTTACTTTCTAGTTCTGGGTTAGTCTTTCAACTTCTTTCAACTCCGTAGGATCCAAGTTAAATCTGTGTGTGAGAGCTGGCTTTTACATCTTGCTGTTTGTTTTTAATGGAATATATACAATCACGTTAATTTTCTCTTCACTTTTTATTATCCCCACTGCAAGACACAACACATGCAGAAATGCAAAGAACCCTTTAAAATATGCACCTAGAGAGTCTTCCCTTGCTTCCTGACTGCAGGAAGACATCACAGTAGAGCAGGAAGACCACTGACAAATCAGTGCAGCTCATTGTACACTGAGAGCACACCACACAGCTCACCACAAGGCAGAAACTATTGTAGTTTCTAGCAACTCTGCACTGAAGTGACATTTCTAGCTCTACTTGCTATAAGCATGTCTGGTCACCCTTCACCATTTTGATTCCCTTTAGTACACACTGACTATTGCTCCAAGCAGAATTTGCCATCCTGAGTGTCCTCCCAGCCGTGAGAGTCAATCAGCCTGCAAAAGGTTTGGAAGTAGTAGGCTGGAAGTGTAGGGCCCTACCTGTGTCCTTAACTGGAAGATAGAGAGCCCGCTCCATTCTTCCGTCAGTATGAGATGGTTGCTGGCTACCGTGGAGGTTATTGGCCCCAGCCTCCCAGTCTGGCAGTATGGGCTTTCCCTCAGTCCCACAGGGAGAAGGTGGGACATGATGGATGCGTCCTTGTGAGTGAGTCACTGACCAACCTCCCCAGCTCCAAGAAATGTGATGTCCTAGATGGGAAAAATACTAATTTAATTTGATAGCGTAGACCTGTTGTGATAATTGGTTCAGTGGTGGGATGGAGCGTGGCGTGGAACCAGTTTCTGCAGTTTGGTGGATTGAGTGGGAGAAGGAGGAAGGTTTCTGGACAGCTGCCCATTGGAGCATGGCTGCCTCCAGCCCCCTCTTTGCCTGGATGTGCAGAAGGCCACCTCACCAGTCAGTCCCATGGGATAGCACCAGCCTGGACAAGTGCCTTCCTGCCCTGACATGTGGGCTCAAGCAGCAAAAACAGAAGGACACCATTGCCATGCCAGTCCTCAGGCTTTAGCAGGCATCAGGGTCAATCCTTGAGCCTAGAAAGTGTTCTGGACACCGGGAGCACTCTGTGACACTGCGGGTTCAAAATCGGCAATACATTACTTGTGAAATGACACAAACCGTGTCCCTCTGGCAGTGAGGCTCACCCTCACAGAGGTGCCCTCATGTGCATGTGTAACAGTGTCCTGCCCTAGCAGAGCCTGTGACAGCTAATGGCCACATGGGTAGCCCCTGGGACCAGGTTGCACATCCTTCCAAAGCTGTCCTTACAGTCCGTGAGAAGGCAAGGGCTCTGAATTGTTCCCTTCACCCTGCAAGGCATTTAGTGCAAAAGAAATATTGGTGAAGTATCAATGGAGCTGTTGACAATGAGAGGCCACACAATGCTGAGCAGAGCCCTGAGCCCAGGATCATAACTTGAACATTCCAGCAAGAAGTGCTCAGCAGAGTGTTTCTGAGGAAACCAGTGTCTCCCACTGTGACAGGGTCTCTGAAGTATTTCAGAATGAATTCAGGAAGCATATATCTGTATGTGTATTCATCAGAGATGCTGCAAGCACAACAGAACCTCAGCTGCCCATATATTTTATCATATTATTTAAAAGCAGGAATGCGTGCAAAAGCTCTCTAACAGTTAGGTAGGAATAACTGCTAAAGACAACTAAATTCTAGAGAGAAAAGGGATTCCTTGGAAGAGGTTGATGATGACTGTATAATTAGGGAGGATTTTTACACCAGTTAAATTCTCATAGGTACAATTTGCTTCTAAAGAGATTAACAGATCTACTGTCCTATATGCTATGAAGTCCAACCTCACTCCCCTTCTGCAGTAGGAGCCACTTAATCCCGTCCTCTATCTCTCAGGCATTAAATCCTGAAAAGTACCAGTGAATTTAATGGCAAAAGGCCACCAGAAGCCTTGGTGCTCCCCAAGCACAGTAGCTGCTCCAGCTTCCCCCACTCCCACACTGAGCTTTCACTGTAACTCTGGCTATGTAGTGCTGGACAGCCTGTGAGACATACACTACAGGCTGACCATACATAGTCTGTTGGCTCAAAACATTTGTAAACAACTTTCCTGGAAGCCAGTCAAGAATATAAAGGGAAGGTAAAGGAGGCAAAATATTTTTTTTACCCTGGTAGTATTACTGCACGTAGCACTTATAAAAACCTTATTGGACTTTGCAGCATCCTCCTCCATCCCATCCTAGGGATGGCAATCAAAGGGAAATAGGATTCAGACTGATTGAAAGAGGCCAGGTAGAGGGACAGTTCTGGTGATGGCTGATGGACAGTGTGTCTTGACTATCCCTTTATAATTTAAAACTTGAAGCTTTTTTTTTTTTTTTTTACATTTGTAAATGTGCAGTTTAGAAAATATCTGTAACTTGGGGTGATAGGAATAGGAAAAGCTGACTATAAAGTGCATGGTTATTCCTAGCTGGATATTTCTCCATTGCTGATGCAGGTGGGAAATTGGAGCTGCTGTGACTCATCAATTTTCCTGTTCATGGTGTCAGGTATGAGTGTCACTCTATATTCAGAGATATCCTTAGCAAGGATGATAAAAAAACATGAAGTGCAAAAACAAGTCAAGCAAGAAGAAAGTCCTAAAACACTGAAGTGCAGGAGAGGAGGTCCTAACAAAAATAAAAATTAACACTCAGCTTTCTGGAAGGAATCACCATAGAGTTGATTTAGTGATAGGAGTGTGGAAACTGGGAACTCAAGCTGAGATTTTCAAGAGACCCCAGTCTCTTAGAAGTAGAAATGTTATTAAAATGTAATGGGATTTTGGAAAATTATATGTGTGGGCTCCTTTTAAATCCCAGCCATCATGCACAAACTAGATTCATTTCAAGGGCAAGATTTGCAGCAAGTCAGAGAAAGTCTATTAGAAATTAATAGCTTTAAACCAAGGCAGTTGTCCACTGAGGTATGTAGGTACCACCCGACTTGCACTGGTTACTTGAGCATGAGTCCAGTCTGTGCACCAATTTCAAAGGTGTATCCTTTACTTGTTCCTTAAAATTCTTTATTAAAGTGATAAAAAAATGAAGAAGCAAAATTTATATGCTTGGGTGGCAAATATATCAAGAAAGAACATCTGGGGGGTTTTTCTGCATTTGTGAGGTATCTAGCACATAAGGAACTCTATTAGGCCAAGATTAAGAATTTGAGAGTTGCCACAATGCATAAAATATAGATGAAGATTTTAGAAGCCTATTTATACATTCAATTTTGCCTAGATTCCTGTTTTCAAAACTTTTACCAAGCCTTTTTCTCAAAAATTCTGCAAGGCACAAAAGGCCAGCAGACTTGAGGAGATGCTGCAGGTGGTAATTATCAACAACTCCAATAAAAATCACTAGTGAGACATTATTCCTTCCCACCAGCAGTCCTAGGGCTTCAACCTTCTAAAAACTGTAATCAGCAGATGAAGAGGAAGAAAGTAGTTTGAGATCTGGGAAAAAAAAGAAAATGTGACCCATGACAGATATCTTACACACTCCACAAGCAGGCTGTGTTTATGTCTCTGCTTTGCCCTGCTGAGACATCTGGCATATGAAAACACACCTGTACAGACAGTTCAAGCAACAGAGCAGCAAGAGCCTCAAGAAGTCTGCAGCGATGAGTTGTTTGCTTTCTTGGACTCAGCAATGTGATAATGGGTGACTACACTGATTTGGTGTATACGCTGGGTACCCCTGCAATGCCTACCACAGCTAGGGATGCCGGATGCCAGACACATTCCCAGAACCCTAGGCACCCCTCCATGCTGGAGGCTGCTTTTGATCTGTGCAGCCACATCCGTATCTTTACACAACTGCTCCTTCACATACCTCTGGTATGATCTGGTTATACCCAGCACCAAACGGCAGGGTTACTCTTGGGGAATTCAGATGGAAGTATAAAAGTCATATGGGTCAGAAGGTAATTAAACATAAACTAACAATGCAGTGCCATAGATCCTAGAGTATGTAGATCCACTACTGAAGTTGCAGGGAACCTGTTAGCTAAGCTAGAGAAGGCATCAGTAAAAATTCTCTCTTTTAATTTCTTTAGATAGCTTTTTAAAAACACTTTTTATGAGGATTACAAATATAATTTGTTTTTCTGCCTGTTCCATATATTCATTTTGTAGATGACAAGAAAAAACTGTAGGTTTGCAAAACCTCCAATGCCTCTGCCAAGGGTAACACAGTTAGCTGACTGTATTGGATAATTCACTTTCATTAGCAGCTTTTTCATCCACAGTGAAAACTAGGAGAGTGCATACTTCTGCATGCCCATCACTCCACTGTGTATTGTGTTTTGTGAATTGCCACCTCTCAAGCCTGTCAAGGTCTCTCTGGATGACATCCCCTCCCTCCAGCACATCAGTCTCACTACAGAGCTTGGTTTCACTGGCAAACTTGCTGAGGGTGCACTCAATGCCACTGTCCACTTCACTGACAAAGCTGTTAAACAGCACCAGTGAGAATACCAGCCCCTGAGGAATGCCATTCACGCTGCTCAACACTTGGACATGGAGCTGCTGACTGCAGCTACTTCAGTGTCCAGTCAATTCCTATACACCAACTGGTCCATCTGTCCAATCCATGTCTCTGCAGATTAGAAACAAGAATGTTGTGCAGAACATTGTCAAATACCTTGCACTAGATTATGTCTGGTGCTTTTCCCTCATCCACCGATGCTGTAATCCCATTGTAGAAGGCCACTGAATCTGTCATGCACAACCTGCCTTTAACGAAATCATGTTGACTGTCACCACTCATGTCATTTTCTGTGTGCCTCAGTATCCATGATGTAGGTAACTATTGTATAGCTATACATCTTCTTTTCTGCTGCCTTTCTCCCTCTCTCGTTGCACTACGTGTTCTGGTTACAATCGAGATAAAACAGAATTACTACAGGAACATAAATGCATTAGGACATACAGTCAGCTGGAATTGTTTTTCCATTCTCCTTTATGAATAACAGCTGAGTAGTTAACAGAAAGTGAATATAAGTCCTTGCTACAGTTCATTGCTCTCTGCATGAGTTGTGTGAAACTTACACCCTCAGTGCAGTTATGTGACTGAGGCTTTTTACGCCTCCTGTCCCTTTTCAAGTGATGGACTGGCAAGCAAAGGCAGTGACATATATTAGGGTGGCCATGAAATGGGTACGTGTGTGATGTATTGCAGTGCTGTAGAGCAGCTAATGTTACACTGCTCCTTGTACTACACAGCAGCTTTGCAATGACTTCCCTAGATCACAGGAGAGTGCAAGATGGCTCTCCTCTTCCAGTTATATAATTAGATCCATTGCTTATCTGTCACACCAGCAACAGACACTCGTCCATCTGTGACAATACTCTGCGTGCTTTTCCATCAGGAATACTGACATGTCTGCACGTTGCCATGTGCCCTGGGAGCAGGAGCTCAGACCTCTGGCTTAGGGCTACATCACTTTGGCTTCTACTGACTCATCGTCAGAGATGCTGTCCCTGATTCTGACAGCAACAAGGGGCAGAGACAGCAAGTATAAAGCTGGATGGAAGCAGCTTCTTCTCTGGATATCTTGTTCTTCTTCCTACATCTTTTGTGCCTTACCATCTCTTTTAGAGTGCCTTTCTTGCACTGGATGCTCCCTAGGGGCATGAATCTGTCATTATTATTTAGCTTTCCTTGCGCCATCTAGAGCTGTAATAAATCCTGAAGAAGGTCACTGTAATCAGCACATGGCAGAGCAAGCATCACAGAGAAATGGAGTCTGTCCCAACAGGGAGGAAACATCCTGAGCCTCAGAGACAAGAACCCAGCCCTTCTCATGTGCCAAAAGCTTAATTTATTTCTAGTAGCAATTCTGTCAACTCCTGAGTCCAATGCATTGCATTATCAGAAGTTATGTTTCACTTTGCTCTTTCATAGCAATTGTCTGCCAGGACACGGGGCACCGCATCCTGTAGCAGGGCTGTTTTATCTGAACTTATGACTAGATTCCAAAAATGAAAGTGAGGTATCTTTCAATTTTTGTAAATATTCCTGCCCAAGTGGGATGAAAAGCAGAACTGTAGCCAATATTCAAGGGCAGATAATCTTAAGAAACAAAATTTAGATCCACACACATCAGTTAAAATGCTTCATTTCTGTCACAGATTGTTTATTTATGGGTTTTATTTATGCTTTATAGCTGTATCAGACACCTTTGTGACATTAGTGAAGGCATGGCAGGGCTCCAGATTGTGATCATGACCTGCTTCCTGAAGCTGCCTGGTTAAAAACCTACCTGAGGGTGGTGGGGAGGCTGAGGACAGCAGTTTCCCTTACCTGCACACAGAGCTGCAGAGCAGTGCCTCACTTTGCTTGGTGTCAGCTGGAGCTGGCTGAGTGCCAGGGGGTATTTCCCATAAAATTCCATCGTGAAAGGGCCTTAAGATTTTGTAGGTGCTTCCAGCCTTTCCAGTAGCAGATGCTGCAGCTGTGAGTGGCAGCAATCACTGCTTGCAAAAGGGGAGCTGGCACATGTGACACCTCCATCCTCCATATCCTCCAGCAGCATCACTTCCCTTAGGTGACCTGAACTATCCTCAGTGCTCACTTCAGAAACAACAGCCTCTGCTACTCTTGATAGTATTTCAGTCGTCTCTATTCACACAAAATGAGCATCAAGCTTTTTTAAGCTGCACTCTCTGGCGGTGATCTAAAATCATTTGAGCAAGGTGTTTCCAACAAAAGCAAGGAGGAAGATCCCAGGTTATCAGGCCTTTTTGCAGGCAGATGGAAGATGGATGTACTGCTGAACTCCTGTGGGTTGCATTCAGCCACATCAGCTGGAAAAGCTGAGCCACATCTGATTTAGGTGAGGTTCTCCTGTCTGATATGTGTCATAGAAATCATGTTTTCCGCTGATGCCTTGCCACCAGAGACAAAACAAATCATATCAAATGATATCAAGTGTCTCCAGAAGGGGTGGTTCTTAAGGAAGAAACTGCATGTTTTCACTCTATGTGTTATGACCAAAGACCTAATTTTCTCATACTAAGATCTCCACATGCTGGACTTTTAACTGAAAAGGTTGCTAATGTTCTCAGCCCCCCATTCCATCTCTTCTCTTAGCAAGGTGAGCACTGCTCTTTTGAGGGGAGAAGAGCCAATAGAGAAGGTTCTTCTTTCCATGAAGAAGAACCATGCTTACGAGCTGGATGTCCTCAGTGCTCTCCTGGCACCACCTCCCCTGCCTAGATCTGAGCTCTCTTGAGAGGTTTCTGTTCTTGTGTTCTATGTTGTACAGGGTTTCAGGAGGCCATTTTCTCTAACACCCCACCCAAAAAAAGGCCAGCTTTGAAATGAGATGCACTTTCAAAGTTAGATCAGAGCACATATAGCCAAGTTGTATCTTCAAGAGTGAAGACTGCAGTTTCTCTGAGAAGTGTGTTCCAGTGTTTGACCAGCCTGCTTGAGAATTTTTACCATTAATATGCAGTGTTATTGGTGTTACCCTACCATAACTCATAAGTACATATATCAAGCTTTTTGTTGCACTTCTCTGTGGGATATGCCCAGCCACTGCCCTGGAGGGATGTCTGCTGAGATAAAAGATTTTGCAATCGCCCAGCAGGACTCCCTGGAAAGGCAACTACTTTGGGTCATGGCGAGGAAAGGTAGACCCACAATCCTTTGGGAGACCCTATGCAGATCATTCTGTAACCCACTGGTCTGTCCCAGACCCTCTGTAATCCATTGGTCCCCTTGCTGATCCCCTGTATCCCTATAAAAGAAGACCAGCTCGCCTCTGTAGGGGGAGAGCTCGTCCCTGGCCTTCCCTTCGCCGGAGGGGACCCACAATAAAGCTACCTTCGTGCGGAACCAGCCACACGAGCCTTCTCGTCTCTCTCTCTGGTCTGGTTTGGCCTAGAGGCTGCCCTGCAGAGCTGAGCTGAAACCACGAGCTGATATCACTAAAGAGCTGACAGCTTCTGCAAGGGCTCCTCTGCCAGCAGCTGAGAGGAAGACACCGGGCCTCGGGAAGGTGATTCCTTTCGGGACCATCTCCCCGGACTGGTCACCTCTTCCTGGGTCACAGCCTCAGACCCCACCACCAGCTGTAATACCTCTCCTTTCATATCTACAGGTTCAATGTAGGGATGAAAGGTTGTCTTTACACAGGAGTCTCATTTGCTTCACCTCTCTTCTAATTCCTTTACATTTATTTGGGACTACTTTTACTGATTAGTTAAATTGCCATCACTTGTGGCCATACCTAGTAAGAGTAGGGCAGTGTTATCCAGTGATGGGGAGGGGATAGTTTGCTAATAAAATCACAGAATAACTTAGGCTGGGAGGGACCTCACATGTCTCTGGTCCAATCTTCTGCTCACAGTAGGTCAGCTCTGAGTTCAGAAGCTGTTGAGGCTTCATACAGTTCAGTCTTGAAAGCCTCAAAAGCCAGAGACTGCAAAACCTCTCTGTCCTCTGACCAATGTTCTCATGGACAAAGGGTGTCTCCTTATGCTCAGGTTGAAACTCTTACATCTCAACTTTTATGCCTTTTGTGTCTTTCTTCCTGCCCAGCCCCACTTTGAAGGTATCCTCAGTGACTTTCCTACAGGCACTTTGAGCTGCTGCTAGGCCACCTAAAGCCATCTTTGTTCCGGGTTAAACAAGTCCACTTCCCTTGTGGGAGTTCTCCAATATCTCCTCACAGGACACATGCTCCAGCCCCATCATCTGCCCTGAGCTCACTCCAGTTTATCAGTGTCCTTTTTCTAGTGGGATGGGACAAAACTGTAATGTCTAGGTATGGTCTAATGAGTGCCAAGTAGGAAACTGAAAACTCCTCCTGATCTCTATCTCAGTTCCTGTTCATTTGGCCATTGGCCATTGTTGCTGTCAGGACCCCTGTTTTCCATGACCCATGTTTTCTCCCTGTTGCCTGGCAGGGATCCCCAAGACAAAAGGCGGGGTTACAGAGGCCTCATCACTTCCCCCATGTCATCTTCCCTGTGAATAAGGCAACCTCATCCATCTGGTGTCCTGTGCTTCACAGTGATAAGGGCATTATTTTTTGGAGAGAGGATCACAAAAAGTCGGGAATGTTTAGGAACATGGTGGCATTGAGACCAAGATTTGAGGGAAGAAGTGTGGACATGACTGGTTTATGGAGGGAAAGGCTGGGGACAGAATTCTACCATCCATTTCACAACCAGGCACAGGCAGGCATGTTGTCCGCTGGTAACCATGACCACTCCTCTGTGCTGCTAATCCCATCACCATCCCAAAACAGTAGCAATGGGCAAAGTGGCAAGCTATGTCCTTTGCCCATGGCTGGAGATAAAAAAAATTGACTTGGAATATACTTTTTTTTATACTTTTCTCAGTGTTTGCTAAGGAAGTGATGTGAATAAGACTAATCTTTAATGATAATTCTGAGCTGTCAGTACAGGAAAATACATAATCTCCAGTCAAATATGGAAAATAAAGTCAACATTTTCTCTGCAGCCTCTGCAATTTTAGCTGAACGAAGATAACATGCTATAATTTTGAATCACTGATGGAAAACTTCACCACAAAGTATTATCACTGTGCTCAATTTTACCCCATTCACATTAGTGCTGACACAGTTCCCATGAAATGTTAATCTTGTCTAATCACTAGCACAGAGAAGTTAGGAAGCCTGTGGCATTTTTGGGGGGTATATATTCAGTACACCAATATAGCTGCATCCGTGGAAAGCCCCAGTAAATGTATTTCTTGATTGGTGTAATTCAGCAGGCTCGTTAGAGGTCATAATTAACTACCACCCAGTGCACAGACAAAAAAGCCTTTGAGGCTGCTGCTGGAGATAAAACATTTGGGAAGAGTAGGACTGCAGTGGAGAAAAGTGATACGGTGTGTAACCAAATTATTCCCAGAAAAATAGTTCTATATCTCATATAATAGCTTACTTGACATAGTCCTGTAGACAGACAATGAAATGTGTGTGCCAAAATCAATAAGACCTCATGAAAACTTAATCAAAGTTTATGGTAAATAATTCCACCCTAGATAAAGCTACATTTCAAAACATTTTGATTGTTACTCATTTGAATTGAGTGAATACTGCCCAAAGCAGAAACTTTGGTGTTATAAGTTAATCTAAGCACAGTCCAGGGATCAGTTTGGGGTAAACTTTTTGCTTGTTAGAGCTTCTGTTCCTGAACTAAGAAGCAGTTCAGCATTTTAACAAATCCCTCCCAGTCTAATGCGTGTATTGCCCTCCAAGCAGAGTCTCTCCCTGTACAAGCAAGTGCCAAATCCTCAGATAAAACATTAGATATTGGATTAGCAAATGCCTCGTTCCTTTGCGAAGCACAGAGTAAGTTTAGCTGAAGGACTGGAGGTTGGCAGGGACTTGGGTGCTCTCCATGCCAAGGATGAGGAAAGTTGCAAAGTCTTTCACATAAGAGCTTTTATTTATGCATCAGTGACTTCTTTTTCTTCTTCAGACACCAATATGAACACCTGAATGTATCCAGGTGTGATTTTTGAATAAATACAGAAAACCTTGCAAGGGACTCAGCTTTCTAGATGGTAGGGTCCATACAAGTTCTTAGGCTTTTTTGAAACCAAGAAGAGTTATCTCCATATGAACAAGATAGTCATTGCAATGCTCATATCTGTCCATTCCTGTGCTGGCTGTGAACTGACATGACTGAATTTATATTTACCTGGAAGACCTGACAAGCGTGCAGGTGGCATTTGTGTCTTGTGTATCTCAAGACAAGCCTGTAGTATTTGCTTTGGCCAAAAGAAAATTGGTTTTAGCACCCAGATGGGGGTGGATAGTTCTGGGAAGTAATTCTAGAAAGCATTTGGGGAAGTCAGAATGCATAAGCTGCTGCAGCATTTTGTGATAGAAAGGGTTAAAAACATTCTTGACATTGTAAAGAGGGAAATAATGATTAAGGGTGGAAAGATGGCTTTTACCTTTATGTACAAAATTGGCTAGAATAGGTCTAGGATAATGTTATGTTCTGGCATACTTATATTAAAAGAACAATGAAATGCTGCTGAGAGCGCAAAAATACCCTAAAAAATTGTGGAGAGTAGAGGAAATACAATTCCATGAGAGATGTAAAGAGCACCATCACTTTAGCTCAGGAAAGAAAAGTTTAAGGTGACCTCAAGAGGACTATTAACTGGGAATAGAAGTGTTCTTTAATTCACTTTATAATTATGGACAATGGCATAACAAGAAATAATGATTCAAAGCAAGGCTAGACAAATTTCCATGAGAAATTAGGTGCAAATATATTTTAGGGAGATTATAAACTATTGAAGCAAAATACGGAAGAAAATGGTTTGTTCTGCACCTCCCCATGTGTACAAATGCCTTTCTGAAGTTTGCCTAAGTCAAACAGAAATGATGAGACTCAGCACAGAGATAACTCAGTGAAGTTAAGTGGCTGATGTTCTGTTTATTTCTAATACTGAGACTCTGGATTTTATCTTTTAGTTAAATACAGATAATGTAGTCTTACTTTTTAAGTTAAAAGTTTATCAGTATTCTTGCAAAGCATTCACTAGGTCTGTAAACACAATCAATCAATTGGGTATTGATATGGCAGGTAGAAGTTTGATTAGAAATGCAAAATACCCAAACATCAGTGTGATTAATGAAGCAGCTGAGACACAAGCGATTCCACATTAGTGGGGCAGGTGTTTGGTCTAAGAGAGCAAGTGGGGTGTTGTTACAAAGAGAGCAAAATCAATGACATTGCTGGAGCTCCTCCCAGTGTGAACAGCTGCAGGAACATACTCCCACTGGTAAAGGTCAGATCAATCCAGTGCCTGTCATAATTTCCTGCAGATTAAACACCTACATACAAAATAGAAATAAATAAGTTCTAAATTTAATACAGTATGAATTAATTAATACTCCAACAAATATCAATGCCTCAGTTGTATAGGCAGCTAAAGAGTTTTATTTATGTTTAGTACAATAACTGCAAAAATCTGAGAAATCTTCACCTTTCACAGTGATCTCCCTCCTTCCACATTCATCCTGTGCTTGGGACTTTTCAACCTGTACAGGGTCAGGTAGAACAGCAGCACAGCAGATGTTCAGCACTAAATGCCTAACCAGGGGACCCACTTCTGCTTCCAGGTGCCCGAGTTGGGGGGACATCCTCTCCTTGCCCATATCAAAGGAAGCCCTGGACATGTGACCACCAGAGAACATATTTGAGTTTCCCCAAAACCTATTCTTTGTGCAAGACAAGCTGCCCTACAAGAAGCACAGTATGCCAGCAAAATCATCCAAACCCAAATCCATACTTTCAACCAGAGACCACAAGAAACAAAAACCAAGCAATGAGACATGCCACCTGCGGCCCAGTCATCCCTGGGTGCAACAGCTCCACAGGAGCAGGAAATGAAGATCCGTGTTAATCTTAAACAGACAACCTGTTCTTAATGAGAGTTTTTGATCCACTGCTCCTTTGGGAGTGAACTAAATTGTATCATCAAAGACAGCTATAATCCTACATGCAGGGGGTTATGCTACTCCTTCAGAAGTAGATTCAGATGAGCTTTCCTGGGAATTTAAATAGACAAACCCTTATTCATATCTGTGGGAGCCGAATTAGACTATTTCAAATCATCTTAAATGCACTGACTGGCTCATATACAGTAGCCCTTAATTGCTTTCAGACATTGTCTTGCTGCTATTTATGGCACATTGATATCATATTGCACCATGAGGATGCCACTCTCCTATTGCCATATTTGCAACATAAAATATCAGGCAGGGGAATTAATATGCAGGAAGTCCAGACAATGGGCTGCCATTGGTGTGTAGCATATACTTGTCCTTTTGCCAGTGAAAACTTTGCACAGGGATTTGACTTCCCCTGGGCTGTTGATGAATGGTTCTGTGAATTTGTTTTGGTCTCATCCCTTCATCATTGTTGATAAAGGTGAAGAGAAGCAAAGGAAGGAAATTAAAACCTTTCTCCTCAAGGGATTTGGTTAACCATATCCATCTGGTACATTTTTATTGTCAGGGAGAAAAACAGATGAACTATACTGGAAGGTATTAGCAAATTCTTCGCTCCCATTCCCACAAGAGAAAACCCTTTCCTTATATTAATATTTCACCTTCCTTTTCCCCCTTCTTTTCTGAATTTCTCCAGATAAAACAACGTAGCTGCTCTTCTCCTGTTCCCCAAAGTTCTTAATGTTTGATGAATAATTGTAATTTTTCTCCTTCTAACTAACCTGAGAATCCCCTCCTTGCCATGACTCCTGTCTAACAACAATTGACCTGACCTATACTTTCAGTTTCTTCTGGGCATGCCATGGGGCAGTTATTATACCCATATCTAACAGGAACATCTCTCAGTCTCTTTTCATTATTTTGCAAAAGGTCAGGCTGCCTCCCAACACCAACTCCTTCAGCAACATCTCAGCATCCAAGTGCTTCTCTGCATAGTGAACCAGGGGCTCTGGAGTATGGGCATCTGACACACTTTTCTTGAGCTTTGAAGACAAAGTCAGCACCTTGGTTGTCTCGGTGGGCTGAAAGGTGATGTTTTTCCTCAAAAAAAGGTGATGTTTGCTCTGATTAAATCACCCTTTTTAGGGGGTGAGAATTTACCATCAGCTGTGATGAGTTTCCTCTACAAGTACAAATTTCCTGGACCTATGTCATGGAAAATCTAGAAGGCACTGAAGGAAGAAATGTCCTTGTTTGTATTAGACCTGCATTCCCATGATACTCACTACAATTTTGTTGAGCTCCACCTTATTCTCAGCTATTCCATCTCCTGAATCCCTTCCCAACAGCCCAGCTCCGCAGCTACATTTTGAGAATGTGGTTTGAGTGGCTAGAGCAGCCAAATGGACATCCAGGAAAGTGTTTCATGTTCCTGCCTCCCTCTGCTGCACACCTAACTCTCACTCTCTATCTGCTATGCTAGGCAGGGGAAGGCAATGCCCCTCAGAATTTCCCAGTATTTGCAGAACACTCCTTCATCCCCAAGCACTTCACGGACACGGTAAAGAAGGAAACCTGAAGCCTCAGAAATATGATACTGGCAAAAAGTTTTTTAAAAAGTTCTTCATTTTTTGCATTAGGTACATACAGATGAAAGGGACTCTGATTGCAAGTAGGTACAAACTGTGGTTTGTGGATTTCTTTCCAATGGTGAAGTAGCAGCTGGATGCAAAAGCTTCTGCAAACACTGCCGCAGTACTGTTGCATCAACAATAGCTCTTTTCATCTACACAAGACCTGGAAAAACTTGTTTTCTGCTAAAGTCACCATGTGGTATGCAAATATATTTATGTGCTTGTATTATCACAGGTTTAGCCCTTGGGCCTCTTTGTAAGAGGACACTGAGGACATGGACAGCTGATCTGCCAGTAAAGAACAATGAAAATCTGATTAAGAGACTAAAATCAATGCATAGGAGCTCTGCAAAGGAGCTCTGCAAAGGAGTCTGTTGGCACATTGGCCCAACAGAGCCCTCTGGCACCTCCAGAGGCTGACTCGGTTTGACTGTCCAGCAGTGGGGCTGAAAGGGAACGTGGTACTTGGCCCACAGCTCTGGTCTCTTCCACTCTGCAAACTTGAGGCCTTGTGTCTCACAAAGTTGGCAGCCCCAATGCAGTTTGCAGCTCAGCCACTGTCTGCTCTGCTACCTCACCACTCTGCACAGGCTCGCGAACCACAGCTGCACTGGCGGGAAGCAAACAGGTCAAGTCAGCCTCCCAAAAGGAATTCCACAGAATAATTCACCTTAGTCTCCCATTGGTCAGGGTGGCACTGGGTGCTTCATTGTAATTGCCAAGGGTCATGGGGAGTTGAGCTCCAGCAAAGCCTTTGCACCAGCCAGGCAACAGCCAAAAGACTGAGACAACTTAATCCAGCACTTGCTGGAGGAGAAGGAAGTAAAAATTACAGATCTAGTGAGATATCAGTATGATTTTTAGATATCCTTCAGCTTCTGGAAGATGTGGATTTTTGTTTTAAACTACAGCTTAAAAATTCCCTAAAATGGACTTAACACACTTCAAAAGTCTGGAGTCACTATAACAGGGATCACTGAAGCTTTCCCAGGCTCTATCAGTATTAGCAATATGAGGACTCTGAGGGGATTTTTCTGGTAACAGAAAAAATCTGGAAATTCACACATGGTATTAATTGTCCAGACTAAGTGTAGGTTAGGATGGGTATGACTTTTATAAGAGGTAGCCATTGCTAGGTTTTAAAAAGAAAACTGTTTTACCTATTGTATCAAATTAATAATGTCCAGGTTATTCTTCCTACATCTGCATTATGTAGATTACCCATAATTGCGACGATGGTCTTGATTGCCAGCTGAGAGGTCTTCATTGACTTTATTAGGAAGACTTAATGAGGAAGGTTACTTGTGCAAGGAGCTGGGGCATCAAGCAGATGGAGGTGGATGAAGTGGCAGCAAACGACCCTCAGCAGAAAGGGCCAGGAAACGAGTCAGCAGCTTAGATGCTGGGCTCAGTAAAATATGAGACTGAGTGGAGCCATGTACAATGGTAAGGATCTGGGCTGGAAAATAAGTCTGTTACTGGAGTCAGCAAATGGAAAAAGCATGTCTGCAAGTCAAGGTAGAAAAAGGAAGAATAAGTTTCTTTCAACAAAACTGCTATTTTGAGAGGTGTGATGATGGGGCAGACAGGCAGCAGAAATACATCATTTCCAATTAGTTTGAAAGTCAATTGAAAAAGACTTCTGGAGCAGACTTTAAAGACTGTTAATTTTTTTCGTTTCAATAGAAAAACTAGAGAGGAGGTGGACAGTAATTAATGGAAATGGAAGAGCCCAGGAAATCAAATGTTAACAGCCTCCACAATGAAACAAAATGAATAAATCATAATTATCACTATTACAATGAGTATCATGGGAATTAACAATCGTTAGTTAATTGTCAACAGTGCCAACCTTTCTCCTAGTGCATTTGCATGTTTTCCACCTCTTACTTTGTCTCATTAGTTTGAAGTGATGCTATCAACTTGAAATTCAAACCTTTAAAAAAAAATTTAAAGCCCTTGCTCTTCCCCCTCTGCCAGTTATGACTTTGCAGTTTACTCTGCTGCTATTTACAAAATGTTTTTTCTTCCTCGTGTACAAAAGTTGCAAAAGGAAAACAAACTACTGTGGAACAGTGACAGTCATCAAAAACGATGACACCAAAGATTAGAAGTAAACAAACTGGAAAATCTGTTTATTTATGGTCTCTTCCAGTACTCAAAATCTAGAGACCCTATAGGAGAAAGTGTCACGAAGGATGTCTGGACTTCAGGCAGCTCTCTTGAAAGCTGTTTATTGCATAGGCGAAGTTACAGCATTTCAGGGAGTGGGTATCCAGAGCCAGCCCTACAGCTGCCAGCTCCAGCTGTAGGCATACCTGAAGCCACTTTCTGTTCAAGTTACAAAGCATTTTGTACTTTTCTTTGCAGAGTATCTTAATACATAACAACCAATCAGCACCATACACAATACCGTTGCATTTGCCTATAGCCTACCATAACTACTACCATCACCATATTACAGTCATTATTATCCAATCACAAGAGTAAGTTACAATTTAAGCTTACAATGGAAAATTCTCAGACCTTTCTTCTTCTTCCTACGTCAACATTTCTTGTCTGCCTGCGGTAGCTCTCTTTTTGGTAAAGACGTTTTCTATTTACTTATGCTCTTCTTGTGACTTATTTACTTGGTGAAAAACATGTCTTTGTTTGTAGTCACATACCTTTGTCCTATTTATAAAAATCTCCTTCCAACTCATCTCCAACCTTTGCCTTCTCAGTTACTCATCGATCACTGTTTCAGCAAAACATCTTTTACTCTATATCAAAACTCACTTCCATTTCTACCTCATCCCCAGTTTCTACATTCAGAGATCTTTCTGCCAAGCCTACATACCTGTGAAAGTTTCTTACCAAACTTTCATCCTCCCCAACAAGACCCCAAATGAATACAGTACCTGATCAGAGCTGTTCTTTCTGATAAATGTCATACAGAATTGCAGACAAGAATCAGAGCTTCAGCTATGTCTCTCTCATGTTTCTTAAGAGATCTTGCACTTTACAGAAAAAATTATCTGATTTTCTTATCACTGGGGAATAGACCCTGGATAAATGCAGGGATTGGTGAAGCAGATACCTTGTGTTGAATTTAAAGTGAAAATTGAACCTTCCAAAGATTATGTTATGATTCTAGGGAGTGATGAACCACTATTATTTCTCATTTTGGGGATGGACCCATCACATACAACTCACACATAATTTGACTGATGCTCTACAATATGCTGTCTGTTATTTGTGTCTGTCATCCTTTACACTTGGTCACAGTTTTCATTACTTATGTTGGTATAATATCCTCTACATACTTTACTACCTTGTAAAGACCAAATAAACTTTTTTGAAGCTTTATTCCATTTTCTAAGACCACTCTGGAATGGAGACATCTCTCTGGGTAAGTCCATACTCCAGGCCATCCAAGGTTAAATACCCCACAAATTTGACTTGTATACTGCATTAAATGTTTATAAAGTCCATTCAAAGTATCATAAGACTTGAGGCTAGAGGCTGCATCCTTTTATTAAATGAGTTACTTATGCTTGGAAAAACTATATTGATCTGCCGAATAAAAGATATTTATTTTACCCACATAGTAGCTTCTATTATGAAGATGTGGGAAGTTGCCAGTGTCCTCAGGCCTGAAATGACCATTGATATAGCAATACCAGGATCTGTCTGTCTATTCTGTCTGTCCCCTTGCTGGTCAGAAAAAGCACCCAACTGCTCCTGACCCTCACAACACAGCCAGGAGAGTGCCTTTGGGCAGCAAAAACTGGGCTTCTGGACACATGGCCCCGACAGTAGGGTCTATGCATGTACAAACACACCATGTTTACACTCTGCTTTCTGCATTGGAGTACCCTGAAATTTGGTATGTGTCAAACCTGCGGCTCAGTAAAAATCCTCTTTGTATTGACTTTTATAATCCTGAGACTCTCTTGTAAGGCCCCCAGGCTGCCTCATCAGCCCAGACTGGCCCCATGGTGCAGTTGCAAAGGAACTGGAACACCTGGAAGGAATCAGGCAAAGTATCAAGCCCAGGATCCAACCAAATGGCTTACATCTGGCCTGCAGAAAGCACAGGGAGTTCCCATGGCTGAACCATCTGGTCACTCTAACCCCAGTCCGAAACGGCTTAGAAGGTGCTCAGCCCTGTGCTGAGCCCAGCCTTTGGGCCTCTCTAAGGCTAGCAGCTGCTGTTTGTAGAGGAACAGAGTTCCCATCTCATCCCTGATTCCGAGCTGAAGCCTCTGGGCCTCTGATTCACTGGAGTCTTATAAGAAACACCCTGAATCTCAAGGTCTTTTGCATTTCTGAAGCTCTCATATTCAAGAAGGATGTTCTTCATTTCCTCTGTGACTGGGAGGGTGGCTGGCTGTCCTCTAGGTCATGACAGACTGTCACTTCCACTTAGATGCCCCAGAAGATGGACTGTTGGATAGCGAGTGCCAGGATGCAGAGCTGCCAAAAGGTCTGCTCTGGGGTCTTTCGGGATTGTAAAGCAGCTGCCATAACCCCCTGTGTTTTTTTGAGGAATTAAACACTTTCACAAGTTTGTTTTGTAAACCGAGATCTTCAGAAGTGTCGGAGTTTGGTTCAGCTGTAAAAGCCCCGAGGGCTGTTTATCAGAGCTGCTGTTGGAGGTGTTGTGTCAAACCCTGCTCCCAGGTGGCAGCAGGTGCCTTAGGAGCCTGCCATGCCCTGGCCGCAGAAAACAGTGACCTGAGTAAATCTGTCTGTCTGTCTGTCTGAAGAGCTGCCATCCATTCTCAACATTTTATCCTGACTACTCATTCATTCATTTCATTCACTGGTTCGGTACTTGCAGACTTCTTTGGAATTCCTATGGGAAAAGAGTATTGTGTTAGGGAACTGTAAAGTCTTTCAGAGAAAACAGGACTCCTCTTAGTTTTGAGAACATTTTCCTTGTTTTCAAAATCTTTTCCAGTTTTATACAGGTTTTTGAGTCCTGGTCACCATTACAAAATGAAGGGCCAAAAAACTTTAGCAGTAGCATTTTTGTTTATTCTTTCTACCCATCCAAGAGTGGCAATCCACAGGAGCTAGGATCTAGGGGAGAGCTTGTTCACACAAGCTTTCAAATGTTGTGAAGCCTGGAGTTTTGCCAACTGCACTAAGGATACTGAGAAGTTTTATGACCCCACATGTTCAACCTTTTCATTTTGTCCATTGGCATCTTAAAAAATGGCTTCCTTGGTCTAAGTCTGCATTGTATTTTGTTCACTAGCTTCCCAAAATGACTAACTTTGCTTCTATCTCCAGCTGAACACTATTCACTGGAATTCATTACTACTGGATTTAATCTCAGCATGTAGCAGCTTTCAAAAAACATGGACACTTGGGAGACCTGTCTATAATTGAAAAAAAAAAACTTCGTAGTTTCTCCAGCTTCCCCTTGGACATCTTGCTTCTGGAGGAGTCATCATCCCTGTTCTTTGCATCGTGTAACCTGGCTCTATCTAAGAAGGATTATGAAAAGCACCTGTAACCTTTCTGCACTATCAAACCAGCATCACAACGTGCTGGCTACAGGAAATGTGGGATGAGAAGGGGCTTTCAGATTTATCAGGCTCTATCCCTTGATGTCACACGCCAACACATTATATGATCCTTTTCTTAAAATACTGAATTGCATCTTAAAAGTAGCTTCAGTTTTTGCTCACATTGTTCCTGTTGAAAAACTGTTGCTAGGACATAATTCTTACTGGTGCAAACAGTTTAGGTTTTTTTCTGAAATCTATTCATGGCTGTAGTCATTTTTTCTTTTGCTAGAACTACCCTGCAGCTCCTTTTTTGGTAGACATCTACCCCCTGATGTTACATATAAATCAAAGCTGTTTCTCTTCTCAGTCTTTACTTTCCTATTTTAAACAAGTCAAATTTTTCCAGTCATCTCTTGTACGATCATTTCTACATTCCTCATTTCTCCTAGGTGTATAACCTGGACATCTGCCAGGCTAAATTTACTCTTCTGGAACATGAAAAACAATATGCATATAAGAAACAAAGTGCATATGGATTTTACAATGCTGCAGCTATTTGTCATTTGCAATTATACTATATTGCCCCTCTGGACAATGTTTTAGCACTACAAAGTTGAATCTTCTACAGGAATAGCATCTGTTACACCAACACAGTTGTGAGCATGATGAGGAGTTGAAAACAGCCACATGCCTGAGTTTGCCTTTAGTTCCTTGCTGTCAGAGTTTACTGTGGAGAGACTGTGCACTAGGTCCACCAGCCCAAGTTTTCTAATTCCTCTTCAGAGATGTTTAAAAGACGTGTAGATGTGGCACCTGGGGACATGTTTAGTGGTGAATTGGGCAGTGCTGGGGTAATGGTTGGACTTAAGGGATCTTGGAGGTGATTTCCAATCTAAAAGAGTCTATGATTCTATTCAAAAACCAAAGGGGCTCAAGAACCTGGGAGTCTTACCTAACCAGCCTTCAGGGAAAGGTACATTTACCTGGAGATGAGGTGTTGAAGATAGGCAGTAGGATTTCTTCTGAGGAAGGAATTAGCTCAGGACAAAGCCTGGAGACCAGTGTAAATGATGTGCTTAACTTTGGAGGAGATGGCTAGCTGTATTCCTCCTGTGGGGATGGAAAACAGAGCAGTCTGAGCAGACAAGCTTGAACTTGCTCTCTTCTGTGATCCACTTCTGTATTTTTAAGACAGTGGTATGTAACTCAGTTTCTTAGCATGTAATTTTCTGGCCAACCTAAATCCATGAAGGAAGTTTTATTTCTGATGTGGGCAGGGGGGCTGAACATTTCCACTGCAGGCAACTAAAATGTATTTTGGTTTTATATTTGCTGGATGCTCAGAGGATATGGAAAGAGAATAGTAATATTTTACATGTATCTGAGGTACCTCTCTCCAATCACTGCTGCCTTACATTGAACCAGTGCTGCCTATACTCTCCTGTTTCTCTGTTCCTGGTGGCCTTATGAGTTATAATTTGCCATGTTGATTAAGAGTCCATTAAAATCAATGAACCATTAAAGCCTGCCTGGTAAATCCGGCAGAAGTCAATAGATTAACTTCAAGGTCCAGCCAAACATATTAGAAACAGTTTCTTGCTGACCACAGCCACTCCGACTGAGACTTGTGCCTGAAAATGAAATACTGTAATCTCTCTGGCTGTCAGGTAGCCTGCTGTTACATGTGCTAAGGCTTCCCCTGCTGTGAAAATAGCTATATTTACAGTGATTGTTTATGCAGCAGCATATTATATTTAGCTATTAATCACATGGTGACATACTCTTTGCCATTTGGTTAACTGGAAGAGAACATCTTGTGCATAAAACTCGAAGTTGCATTCATCTTTTCTTTTCCAACTTGAATTGCCTATTCTTGATACTATAAAATTAAGTTTTATACTTTTAAACAACTTCTTCGTACCAAAGTCTCTCTGATGGAAAAGGCAAATGCTAAAATTTTCCTGCTGTTGACTACATGTACCTCAAATAACCCAGCATACACTTCCACTCATACCTCTGCTCACGGGATTAGTTCTCCTGGCATGAGCAGAACTGCTCCCAGGGAATAAGTTATGCACCTCCAGAAGCATTTGTAAGATCTCAGCCACAGATTATATTCCCTACTGTGTCACTTTAACATTTTATTAATGACACTTCATGCTTCTTATGAATTAAGCTTCCTGTGTATAAGTAGAATTTCTTACATCCTCACAAATGCAATTCAAGGTGTCTAAAAGCTAAGTATCCGGTTCAACTGAGTTGGCCACAGCTTCCGTCAGACAAGAGAGAGATGCCTGTCTAAATGACAAACCATTCTGAGGTTTTGAGCAAAACCTCCTTCAGAAAAGAGTTATATGGCTTAGTCTAGGCAGCCAGCTTTCTGAGGATGAAAACAAGCAGAAGAAATTCCCTCCTGTCTCACAAATGAATATTTTTTCAGAAAATAACAGCCTGCTGAACAAGACAAAATAGTAACAGTATAGAGAGCTTTGTTCATTTTTATAGAACAAACTAACTCTTCAGTAGATTTTTTTTCATTTTACATGAGCATTTCTTTGGTTCCTTCAACACAGGAGAAAACTGATTGGATGGTCATAATACTTTTCCAATTTTAACCCAAAACTACTTATTCACCTAAAAAGAGTAAAATTTTCGTGAACTGATTTTTAAGCTTTTCACTGAAAAGTAATACATACGAGGTATGAGGTAGAGATAAATGGAACTAAGTAGCAGCATAGTGAAGCCGTAGAACAGCTTATAGAGTGACTAGAAGCAGTATTTGATCTTTTCTGAAAAGCTATTTCTTAAATTAATCACGCAGACCTTTGGGTACAAACTCTTGTTGCTGTTTGGAAAAGATGTAGGTATAGCATTATTTTATTACTCATATCTTACCTACAAAAATTTAAATAGACTATAAAATCAACTATCTGAATCTATGTTCAGTTAGATGGGAGCAAACAGATGAAATTATTAGTAATTTTTTTTCCAAGGAGTTTGCAGACTGGAACTAATGAATACTGAAAACTACTACAAGAAATACACTTTAGCATCAACCTCTACCTTAGATTCTTTTTTTCAGGATGCTAATAAGTTATTAGTAGCTTCAGATAAGTTAACTGCTACAGTAATTTTTATGGTGCCACAAATATAGCACTTTTTCTCAATTTGATCATCCTAATTTCAATCTTTTCTCCTCACCCACCAGTGGGTCTCAACTGAGCAACATGTATTTTGCATCTAGCAGTAGCTGTTTAATAAAGTATTTACTTGCAGCTGTTCAAAGTCTGAATCCTGAGGTATAGGGAAGGCCTTCATCTCTCTTTGGCTTCCACGGGATGTACATAGATGTTCCCTTATATGACTGATTGACGTGTAAAAGGGACGGTGTTGCAGTGTTTATAACATTGTTTACAGTGATGGTAACATCCTGACCAGTCCTGTAATGCAATGGAAGTTCTTCCATTTGGGTTTCTGAGGACTTGGGCATGGAGTCACATGTATTTCAATATGCTCTCCAGGAATTCCAAGATAATTTGTTCCAGAATAAATTGCATGATTTTACTGGGTTATTTTTTTTTCCTAGCTGTGTATGAGGAGCTGCACTTGACATTTGCATTTTGTTTTTTCAGTGAAGTTGTAAATTAGTCTCAGATGCCTTGCAGTTTGGGCATGGAGACTCATGAACTTCTATAAACCTTTTGATGTTCTCTGTCTGTGATTAAAGGACTATAATAAATCTACCCACAAAGAAGATGTTAAAAAGCTGAAGCTGACAGCTTCTTAAAGAACAACCGTATCATCTCTCTAAAAATATGGGCTTGCATCAAACAGACAAATATATTTTTGCTGTAATTTCCCAGACTAACAGATTTTATATGGGGAACTTTACATGGTGGTGTACCAAGCACCCTCATCTCCTCTCACAACACCTGATGGAGCTGGAAGAAATGCTTTTTCACATAAAATGCTTTTTCACATAAACTGGAATTCATTGTGATACCATAAAATTGTGATCAAAACTGAGCAAACTCTCCAGCACTATTAAATGGGTATGAGACATCTCTGGGTATGATGATGAATAAAGATAATTTGGGAAATGTTTTTTTAACACTAGGTGTAGATTCAGAGGCCTAAATAAGGTCTTCCTTTTCATTTATCTGAAATTTCTTCAAAACAACACCTTCAGAAAAGGCCAGAGGACAGCCAGGGAAGTACAAGCCAGTCATATTCTCTTTGGTCCCTGGAAATGTCATGTAGCGAGTCCTCTCAGAGCACATTTCTGAGTGCAGAAAGGAGAAGAAAATGACTGGTAGCAGTCAGCATGGATTTACCAAGGGTCACTCATGCCTGGCCAGCCTGACTTCCACCTATGACTGTGTTGCAGGTTGATGGGAGAGCAGCAGATGTTATTTTCATTGAGTTTAGCAGGGCATTCAAGATTTCTTCCCATCATATTCTTGTATTCAATATGGGATGCTAAAGTAGGAATGGGAAAAAGTCAGATGGTTTGTAGTCTGGATAGATTTTTCGGTTTAGAGGGTGATTGAGTAATAACTCATCTTTACCTGGAGTTTGGCAGCAAGAGGAATACCACAGTGGTCTGCGGTGGGATCTGTCCCAGGGACCTGTTTAGAATCTTCATCAGTCGGTGAGAGAAGGCAACAGAGAGCTTGGTCACAAGGTGTGCAGTGACTTCAAACTGAGCCACCACTGCCATTCCAAGGGACCTGGAGGAATGGGCTGACAGGCACATCATAAAATTAAGCAATGGCAAATGCAAAGTCCTTTATCTGAATGAAAGGATCCTTTCCGACAACACGGACTCAAAACTGCCCAAGGAGCCACTCTGTGGGAAAGGCTCTGGAGGTCCTGGTGGGCAGTGAGAGGGACATGGGCCAGCAGCAAATCCCAGCAACAACAATGGCCAACAGTGGCCTGGGCTGTACAAAGAAAGACAGAAAGAGAGATCAAGGGCAGTCATTATTCCCCACTATTCAGCACTCATTAGGCCACACCTGGTTATTGCACCCAGTTTGGTGTTTCCCCCTGTGGAAAAAGGACACTGATAAATGAATGAGTTCAGGTGAGGGCCCCAGGGTGTTGGGGAGCCTGTGCTTGTTAAGCCTGGAGCAGAAACAGCTTTGAGGGCACCTAACAGCAGCCTCCAATGCCTATGGAGAGCTCTTTGAGGGGATGGAGATTTCTACAGCCATGTGGAGACAGAGGGTAAGAAACACAAAGAAGCTGAAACAACAGAGTATCAGCTTGGCTATAAGGAGAAACCTCTTTCCTATGAGGGCAGTCAGATGTGCAGATTATGCTGTCTTTGGAGGTTCTCAAGACCCCGTAGGGGGATTGCAGACCACAGAGTTGATCTGCTGTGGGTAGAAGGCCAAACCAGTGGCCTCTTGAGGTCACTCCCAGTCTGATCTATCCCACGGTCCTGTGACTTCTGTAGGAATGAGACCTACAGTCAAGAGCTATGCCGTGATATATTCAGCAAGGAATTTCCATGAGCTGTGCCATGATGTGCATGGCTAAGGGATTTCCATGGGCATGATGACATGCTCAGGGGGTGATAGGTTATTGGGCAGAGGCCAGATGACCCCTATCACTGTAATCAGCCAGGAGGGAGAGGGAGTTAGGCTGAGGTGTCAGGGTCCTGTTCCATCCTTGCACAAATCTCTGTAATCTCTCTCTTTCTTACTCTCTATATTCTTCATTTACATATAAATTGGCTGCCCTGCACACAGACCCCATTTATGATGGCAGTAACAGAATATTTGACTACATTCTCATCTCTGCCTCTTATAAATATATAAATGGGCATTTGAAATCCTCCATGGCAGAGGATGAGAATACAATCACCTTGCAAACAAGTCAACAGGCTTGTTTCTCTCTTCTCACCAAAGCACAAACACCTCTTTAGGTAAGATTTGCACGTTTGACTGCATCAGAGTACACCTGGGAACAGATGTACATAGCGCTATATATTTATATTTTGCGGGTCTAGTGAATTTATCACAGGCAATCTAAAAGAATCTATAATCTGTTGCTCCAATAAACCACACTATTTGTGAATCTGTGTTTGTGAAATTTCCTGTTGAAATCAACTGGGCTTACTTAACAATTTCATTCTTGTTGTAAACTGCCAGATACATACTCCATTTCCAAGGATCTTTTTTTTTGTTACGTGGACTCAAACCCTCACTAAGGTCAAAGTGCCCACAGCACACTCAGGGGCTTAGAAGGATAAAGAGAGATTACAGCTATTTTTGTTTTTACCCCACATATAGTTCACAGTGTGCTGCTTATCCTGGCCTCTGCTCCCTCTAGCTTAAGTTTCTACATCTTCTTTCAATTAGGCAGACTGGTGACCATCTATGCTCCTTTTCCTGCACTGTTCTCTCTTTTCTATACAAATGCCCCTCTTCAGCAACAGCCTCTCAGAAAATACGTGGTATGTGTGAATTTATCCCAGTTCTGCTGCTCTGTGTGTTCATGTTGACATTGATATGGTTGTGCCAGAGTGATGCTGGAACAGGACTGATTTCACCAGCATGTTGGCAGTGAAATGCAAAGTGGCTCTGTCACTCCCGAGAGGATCAATTGGGTCATTCATATGCACAGAAATGGTTGAACTGAACCAAAAACCTCATGAGCATGAAGATACTTTTTTCACAGAATCAATGTAATTATTTGCCAATTATGGTCCTAGGTCAGGAAGCAAAGGCAGGAAGCCTCAGGACACAACTCAGGGAATTGAAGACATACAGATTCAGAAAATGTCCTTCTCTTTAGTAGCTTTGTTCTGATTCATCACATTGTGTTTTGTACTTCATGTAAGAAATTATGGCCATTTTGCACATTTATTTGGTGAAGAATTCTTTTTTCTTACAACTTTTGACTTGTTTGTTACAATTTTTTTCTTCTGTCATGTAATTTCTCACCAGCTTTCTTTTCTGTTCATATCTGGTTCTTTGCATCTTCCTGAAGAGGGTTTGTCCCCTACTCTTTTTATCAGAGACTTTTTATCGTTTGCTTTGCTCATAGTTGGAATCTCTCAAAATTTATCAATATCCTCATGTAGTCAAGTGCTTAGGAGTGCATACAGCTATCCAACTGCAATCTTTCCTAAAGACATATAAAAAAGAATAATTACTTCTCTGGCCTTATAAGTGATACCCCATAATATAATAAGCTAAAAGACTTTGTCTTCTGCAGCAGAAATCCCAGTACATAGCCATACTTAGCATGTTTAATTTTTTATCTACTATCAACTCCAAAATTAATAAGTTATTAGTAATTTTGGAGCTCCCGGAACCCTCTGGGACTTTTTCCTTTAGATATAAGCATCAGCCTTATTAATGCCTTTATAATTTATTCATCACTCTTTAATGTTCTGTTAAATTCCTCTCTACTTTCAAAGTTAGAATTAAATATGTGTATGAACCATGCTCATTTCTGACTGAGTAGAGGCCCTCCAGGAACTGATGAATTCAACATTTAGCTGATGAATGACAGTCAGTCCCTTGCAGCAAGCTCAGTTATCAGTTAGATTATGAATTTTGGAGGGGGGAAATTATCAGCTGTTTTTCTTCATTGTGATCCTTCATCACTGATGTCAAAGGGTGTTGTACATCTGGTGTTAGTGAACTGATACCACAAATGCATGTTATCTTTTAGCTTCAGTAATGAACCTTTTTCACGGTATAGCAGGAGATGCAGTAGGACCCATGTTGTTTGGAATCATTAAATCTGTTTGAGCTGGAAATAGAACAGATGTTTTTGTTCAGCCACAGCTTCTCATGCTGGATAGGAAATGTCGATTGGCTCTCCAGCTCCTCTGTTAAGACAAAGGTAAGAGGACACCATAACTAAATAAGGGGATAAAATCTACCCAAATAATAAAGTCTTAGATTGTTCTAATTTTATTAGGAAGTACTTCTGCACACAGGCTGGAAACAAACCCTCAGCTACTGCATGCTGAAATTGGTGCCTCTGCCTGCCAAGGATGGGGGAACAGCAGTAGAAACACTCTAGGAGCTGAAAGCTTCTGACTTCTGCATATCACAGCAGCTTGGTTTTCCCGGCCAAACTTCACAGGGACCAGTTAATCCTCCTTCTGCCCTTGTGTCTAGAGACCACATTCAGTAGTCACCTCCAATGGTGAGGAGATACTGAGAAAGATGATCTATGGGAAGAGCCTTGACAGCATCCCCCTATGATCCATCTGCAGCTACTCCAGGGAGAGCTGACACAACATCAGGGGCTCTCAGCACATGCTGCTGAGGAACAGTGGCAGGTTGCAGTTCCCTTGAGGAACAAGCTTCCCCTCTGGAGACAAGGATATGCTGCCCTGCAGTGAGAGGGGACTGTAGAGATGAGAGGTCTGCCATCTCCAGGGATGTAATTTCTGAAGTGCTGAAAGAAAGCAATTGCTAACAATTTTCTAGAAGAAACAACATGTGAGTTATTGATTGATTCTTACTGTCAGGTAATATGAGCACAAACTTTCTGTGAGGAAAGGCCAAAGTGTCAAATACGCATTTCACCATTTTTGAGAACATCTACATCAAACTGATGACAGGCAGAACTAGAGTCCCCTCGCTTCATGTAATATATGCTTCCAAAGTTCAATAGCATTGTCATATAATTCAAGTGTTTGCTTCAATCACTATTCATAACTTCTCTTAGCACTGGAGTTGGGAAAATAATGAAAATATTATTCATAGAATGTATTAGTCCCCAAATTCCATGAATCTCATTGAATAAATTATTCAGCTATTATTATCTCTCTCTTCCCCCTCACTCCTCCTCCCTTTCCCCAGGGATTTTCAGATGAATACCCATAAGAAGGAACAGGTGCAGATGCAGGTGTTGGCCCAAGCTGGAGATGCTGCAGCTGTCCTGTATGACCCAGGTGCATGAATGGTGAACATCCAACTCACAGTGTGCAAGGCTCCTTCACTTAATTTTATGTATGGGACCCAGAAAGACATTTCTGTACAAAAGCCCAAAATAATACTAGATAGGCATAGGCAACTGAATCACATCCTGAATAATATTTACACAAATACACTTTCTTCAGAAGTAAATTGTGTTTGAGGTGGCCCTTCTTGTCACTCCCCAGGGATGGAGTGGCAGCAGCAGCTTCTGCTTGGTGACTGCAGCTAAACTGTGCTCTCTTTGCTTCTCTGAAGGGGTCATGCAGGAGAGGGGCAATGCTTTTCCAAATCTGTTGTGGCAGTACTGAAAGCTATCCTCTCTTACAAATGGTATCTATTGAGATAATTTTACAAACTCAAGGTTTAAAATTTAGACTATTTTCAGGTATTGATATTAAAGCTGAATTCTTCATCCGCTCTGATGAAGGAAGATTGAGGACAAGGCTGCACTCTGCAGTCCCATGTGGAAGCATCTATGGCCTTCACATGTTTGCAGCCAGGAAGGTACTTGCAACAGTGCGTGCCCTGTCTGTACCTGCTGAAGGGTGGGAAAAGACCTCAGAGCCATGTGCTCTGAGGGTGGAGTATGGGGTCTGACCAAGAGGGCCCTGACCTTCAACTACCAGTACCAACCTACCACAGGGCAGCTCTGTGGTCAGGTCCCAGCACTGCTCCTCCTCTTCATCTAGACAGTCTAGGTGTTGGGAGTTTTGGGTAGATGCTTCTTCACAGCATCTTGTACAAAGTGACATACAGACAGTTGTACCAAGTCCTGCTCCCTCTCATGGCTCAAAAGGAAGGAAAGACAGCAGGGAAAGTTTAATTTTCCCTAAGCCTGTATGCCTACAGTGCAGGTGCCTGCAACCCAGGCTCCCTTTGGAGCTCAGTGGGATTCTTATCTGATGAGAGAAATTGGAGAGCATGAGGCCTCCTTTTACCCTTTCTGAGAGGTGCAAACAGGACAATTGCATCCCTGTGGCACCTGTTTCTGTCTGTTGTCTGCATGAAGACCAGAGCAGAAACAGACACCCACTCCTGCTCTGTGGATATCAAATGTTGATCCCATAAACCCCATGAGTGTATGACCTCAGGGGCCACAATGTCACTCTGAGCGACATGTGTCCATAGGAGTGTGCCCACACTGCAGGGGACTGGGGAGCTACAGGAGACTCCATAGCATCTCTCTTGAGGAGCTAATTTCATTTCATCCAGGCTCCTGGTGATCTACCAGGAAGACTTTGCTGCTTGCAAATGAACCTTTTTTACTGCTGTTTGCTGCTATCATTACCACTGAGATGGAACTGTCTTAGCAGAAAAAGTTCTCAGTGCTCAGCTCATACTGTCTGTTTCTTTCACGCTGTACCAAATGTGTGATAGATGGCAGCTGCCCAGGAGCCTTCTCTATCTCCATGTAATCATCACTAGGTACAAGTGCCTCTTCAACACTGCAGGCATCAGGCTTGCAGAAGCTAAGCCACATTTGTGGACAGGAGCACCAACCTGCAGGAGTTATGTGTTGCCTTTATTGCTCACCCTGATCATTTATAATTTACTTTTCAAAGTCTGTTATGTTCACTTTGACTTAGTTCTCCATAGCCTGGTCCAATTCCCTGTCTCTTGCCCAGTGAGAATGGCCTCCTGCTTACGCCATTTCCCTTGGCATGCTGAGAGGTGAGCTTAACTGCTACTCTTCCCAAGGCACTGAGTGATTTATCTAAGGGGGAAATATTGCTGAGGCCGTTTTCACCATCCAACTTGTAAAAATGTTTTTTTCCCAAAGGCTTAGTTATCCATTATCCAACTGTCACAAACATTTCCATTTTGCCCTTCTGCCTGTGGCTGCTCTTAGGCTTGGTCCATCTGTCTCTCTCCCTTTCTCAGTTCTTGGTTTGCACAAAATGCTTCATAGACATCATTTCTAATACCAAGCACTGGTTCAGGTTGGTGAGGGTGGGGGGAAGGACTGTGCATATCCATGAACACATAAGCATGTGTTTAACTTCTAGTTTTATAAATATCAGCTTGCAATCCTCATGGAAGTGCTTTGCAGAAATAAAGCTGCAGGACAAAAGCAACGTGAACTGTGACTTAGGGGGCTGTGGAGATGGTGCAGCATCCCAGGTCCTCTGTAACATGGCATAGCCCACCTGTTCTGCCCTGACAGGAGATTAGTCCCAAGGGAAAAGTGTAAGGAGACCTCCATGAATTGCAAACCAAAGCACAGACTTTGCCCTTGAAGCTGTGACAGACTGAAATGAAAGGAGCAGAAAAGACTCAATAGACACAAACTCCTTTGAGTTTTCCCTCCCAGGTATTGCAAGTTTCCAAAGAGCTCTTGGTGACTGCTCTGCTGTCCATCTGTCCATGCCCTCACTGTCAAAGCAGCGCATGAGGACCCTACAGCCAACACAGCATCTTTTTTGCCAGCTGGATAGTGCTCCCAGCCTAAGGACTTGGGAACCTGCAGGAAGAAGGGCAAACAGTGTTTCTTACCTCCTTTTTAAATGACTGCTCACTTCATGGCAATCCCTGCCGCTGCTTGTAGAAGGAGCACAGGATGAACAGTGTCAGCTCACCAGTGAACTCTTCAGTCATGTTCCATCTGCAGAGTTTGGTGAAATGCGCCTTTCAGGCACAGCACAGGCAGAATTGCTCATGACATTCATGAATTTCAGCCAAAGAAAGGAGACAACTTGTCTGGCAATGCCTTTAGTGATGAATGTCTGCAAAGTGGGCTGTAAGCACAAGCCTTGGAACAGCACCTATCTATTTACCTTGGCATGCTCTGGTTTACTTCATGCTCTGACTAAAACCTAACATGAAGCCAGTTTGAGCACCTTGTGGGTGCCTCTTCCTTCGTGAAAGGGAATTAGGCTCACTGTGGTTGCAAAGTGGACTAGAGGGCTGCATATGGGTCCAACAAGAAGATTAGAAACCCCTGGCGGACCTGAATGGACCACATCTGATCATGGGTGTGAATGCAAAGCATCTTTTCAATCACATCTTCCATCACAGGAAGAGGAACAGAGCCCATGTGAAGCAGTGGAGTTGCAAAGGTCAGTATTTGTCTTGTAGAGCTGAGCACAAGGCACAGAGTGACAGAAACATTTCCCCCAGCATGGCTGTCTATCCTGGTGTAGTACAAATTGAGAGTGTTGTAGGTTGTGGGTTCGAGACATCAATTTCTGCATGTGTGCAAGACCTGCAAGACCCAGTCCATGGCCCTCCAGGGCATCCCCCAAAGAAGTTCCTGGGAGGGAGCTGCAGGCGTGTGCCAGTTCCATCCAGCCTTGGCAAGCCATGATGGCTCTCTCCCTCTTGCAGCCTCACCCCAAGTTGTGAAATATCCCCACAGCCTGGGACCTGCCTTCGTGCTGCTTGAGGATTGTCTGGGGCTGCAGGAGCTCAGCTTTGCTGCTCCTGCCTAGTCCTGTGAGAGAGCTGAGGTAGCATCATGGAAGCTTGTAGTCTTTCTTTTCCTGTAAGAGCTACTTCGTCTTCTGTCACAAGGGAATAACTGCTTAGCTCAAGGGGTTTTAAACAAATCAGGATCAAAGCAATTTTGAGATTTTTGTTGATGACATATAATTAACTGGCAATCAGTGAACTGCACATGCAGGATCAATATCAGTAATATGACAGAGAAACCACAGCACTAGATGGCTGTGAAATATTAATAACCACCTACAAAATTCAAAATAAACTCTATAGCTAATCCCCCAAAGGTCTAATCCCACAGTGTGCACAGCTTCGTGCACACCACCTCCTCGTAGGTCACATGGGCCACCAGCACTCTCCCCCTCTCCTAGAAATGGGGATTCCTCTACTCTCACATCCCTCCTGTGAAAAGTGGGTGCTGTCCAAGCCCACACCAGTGACAAAGACCCACCCTGAGCTCAGACACAGGCACTGCAGGTGTACATTTCTATGACAGCTGGTGTGGGGTCAGTAGCTCTGACCGAGGAAGCTGTGACCGGTCAGGAGAGATGGTCCCAAAATGAATCGCCTTCCCGAGGCCCGGTGTTTTCCCTCAGCTGCTGGCTGGAGGGCTCTTGCAGAGACTGTCAGCTCTTTAGTGATTGTCAGCTCGTGATTCCAGCTCAGCTCTGCAGGGCAGCCTCCAGGCCAGACCAGGGAGAGACGAGAGGCCCGTGTGGCTGTTCCACATGAGGCAGCTTTATTAGTCCGGCGAAGGGGAGCCAGGGACGAGCTCGCTCTGCCCTCGCAGGGGCAGGGGGCCAGCTTTATAGGGATACAGGGTGGGTGCCAGAGGGTAAGGGCCAATGGGTTACAAAGGATCTGCATAGGGTCTCCCAGAGGATCCTGGGTTTGTCTTCTCCCCGTAACTGCAAAAGTGGTTGCCTTTCCAGGGGAGTTCTGCTGGGAGGTTTAGGCACTCTCCTTATCTCAGCAGACATCCCTCCAGGGCAGGGGCTGGGCATACCCCACACATCTCCACTGCACTACATAGCTCCACCACAGCATCCCATGCTGTCACCCCACCAGAACAGGATAGGACAGACTGTTTCAGTTGGAAAGGACCTACAGTGACCACCAGTCCAACCACCTGACTTCAGGGCTAACCAAAAGTTAAAGCATGTTATCAAGGGCATTGTCCAAATGCCTCTTAAACACTGACAGGTTTGGAGCACCCACCACCTCTACAGGAAGCCTGCTCCAGTGTTTGACCACCCTCTTGGTAAAGACATGTCCTGGGGTGACTGCATGCTACTGTATTCCCTATCATCTGCCCTATGCCAGACATGAATCCTGTGCCTTCCTGTGTCTTTAAGCTGGGTCTGAGATAAAGGGAAAAAAAAGAGCCAAGAGGTTTTGTTTTCAAGGACACAGATACACACTCCCCTGTGTTGCTGCTGCTAGAGAGCCGAAAAAAGCACCTTCCTGCTTTTAACCAGCTTTCAGCTCTGTTTCTCAGGAGAGAGACAGTTACATTTCTTTTCTTTTTAGCTAGCTTCTTGTTCATTAGCTAAAGCAAGAAGTTTCCTGGGACTTTGGCTTCTTCTCTTCTGGACTGTTCAGCAACACCGGAACATCACCGGGAGGCCTTACACTGTGGCCTGGAGGGGCCCAAGCTGCACCGCAGCTCCGGAGAGAGAGCAGAGCCACCACCTACAAAGAACTCTGAAACTACACAGGTTTTCTTCACAGCAAGAGGTTTTATTATTTAACATCATTCATTCTTTTTTTTTTCCATGCCTGAGTGCACTTTGCTTGTTAAATGAATAGGTTTTTTTTACTTTCCTCTAAGGAATTTCTTTCTGAACCTGGCGGGGGAGGGGCTGCTGAAACCTGCCTTCTCTCAGAGGACATATCCTCCTAATTTGTCTCAAACCAAGACAAGACATACTTCCTAATGCAGAGTATGAAGCTCTTCTAGTGCAGCTTTGAACCATTCCCACACACCCTGCCACTGGATAACAGGGAGAAGAGCTCAGAAGCTGTGGAGAGCAATGAGGTTGCCTCTCAGTCCCCTTTCTCCAACTAGACAAGCCCCAAGTCCTGAGCTGCTCCTCACAGGACAGTCCTTCCAGGCCTTTCCCCTGCTTTGTTGCCCTCCTTTAGATGCATTCAGGTGCCTTCACATCCTTCTTAAACTGTGGGGCAGGGAACTGCATATGGTCCTTGAGGTGAGGCTGCACCAGCTCTGAACACAGGGGGACAATCCCATCTTTCGCCTGGCTGGACCTACTGTGCCTGATGCACCCCAGGATGGGCTCTGCCCCAGGATGGGCTTTGCCCTCCTGGCTGCCAGGACTCACTGCTGACCCAAACTGAGCTGCAGCACCCCCAGACCCCTCTCTGAAGGGCTGCTCTCCAGCCACTCCTGTCCCTGTTTATACTTGTGTCTGACACTACTCTGTCCTAGGTGAAGGAACCAGCATTTGGACTTGTTAAATTTAATCTCATTAATAATAACCCAATGCTCCAATCTATCTAGATCCCCCTGCAGGGTCTCCTGTCCCTCAAGAGAGTCAGCAGCAGCCCCCAGTTTGGTATTATCAGCAAACTTGCTAATGGTGTATTCAGCTCCTGCATCCAGATCATTGGTAAATATATTGAACAGAACTGGGTTGAGAATTTATCCCTGACAAACAACACTGGTGACCAGTGGCCAACCAGATGTAGCCCCAGTCACTACAACCCTTTGAGCTGTGCTCTTCAGCCAGTTCCTCACCCAGCACACCGTGAATCCACTCATCCCATGGCTGGACAACTTGGCCAGAAGGGTGCTGTGGGAGACAGTATCAAAAGCTGTACTAAAATCCAGGAAAACTACATCCACTGCCTTCCCTTCATCCACCAGGCTTCTCTGTCTTCTTCTTTTCTGCCACCCCTCCTCACTGTCATGGAGACCCACCTTGCCTCTCTGCTTTTTCCTCATACCCAACCTGACCAAGCCGGTTTTGTTCACAGCCACGTTGTGCCATCCTTTCCATGCCTTTAGACCCTGGTCCTGTTTCTTCTTTTCCATTTTGGGGAAGGATTCAGTGATAAAGATTTAAAGGTCTCCTGAGCAGGACTGAGCTAAGTATGTCACACCCCTGGAAGTCATCCAAAAATACTTTCCCTTTCCAGATTTACAGTCTTCCAGACTTCACAGAAAACAAGGTAGAGTTTTGTCCATTTTTGCCCAGAACATCCTCTTTGAAGTTGTAGAAGAAATTGGAAATGTTTTTGAAAAGGTATTCTGTCACAGTCAAAGACCAGAGACATCTGGCCAGAAAAGCACCACTAAGATTTGGTAAACTCAGTCAGTTCCTGCATTTTCTCTTCTACTGGACTCTTAAAGGGAGGGCTTTTAACTCCCATTCCTTCAGACTGGGCTGATTTTCAGAGGGTATTTTTCTCACATGCATGTGTGTGTCTAGGTTGTCTATGTTTGTGTATGTGGCCATGTTTTGCTTTCCTGTAATGACTGCTGTAAACATAGAGTTAAAGAACCAGGATTACCATTCAGTCATATACTGCTAGGCATTTGACTGCAAACACGTCATCTGCATTTCTCATCAATACTTTCTAGTGTGTTTTCTTTGTCTTATTCCCAACCATGTGCCTTAATATACTTTTTCTTTTTCATTATTTTTTAAAGCAAATTCCCAAATACAAATGATTAGGATGAAATTGAATTAGGCAGCAACAGTAAACTGAAGATATAAATAGTCGTCAGCTTGTCATTTGTAAGAGATGAGGATTATTTTTTGAAGTGGTACCCAGTGAATGGTCGATTCTCATTTAAGAGTGTTAGGAGAAAATGCTGAGTATTGCCTTATGGGTTGATTTGCATAAATGGGTCATGGAGTGGCCTTTCTGTAGGTCTCTGCACCAAAAGGTGTTTGCTTCACAGCCTACTGCTCTTCCTCCAGTTTCCAGTCAAGCAGAAGACAATTCAAAAGACAGTTTTAGAGCTTATCCTATTTTTGGATGCTGTCGTACAGTTTGACACAATTTGTATTTAAAGGGAATGGCTATCTCCTATTTGTTAAGTGATCACTGTGTGATGTACGTGGCCTCCTGCAGCAGATGTGTGACTAAATCCCATATGTATTGTCACTGACTAGGTAGGCAGGCAGCACTGGAGATGGCTGCTGCTGCCTTTTATTATTGGTAAGTTTTGTGAAGCATGTTCACACTGCAGCAGAGACATCTACCTACCTTTGCCTCCCTTTTTATTTCCACCTATTTGACTATCCTTTCTGAAAGACCTCCAGCCCTTATCCCAGTCCTGCTCCTGGAAAACATTAATTATCTGTGGATAGTTTGGAAGCAGCATAGCAGATGCTGAGCAGCATAGTTGGCATGGGTGGCTCAAAGGTGGTGAAGGTACTGTGGTATGACAGAGTCATAGAATTGTTTAGGATGAAAATGAACTTCAAAATTGTTGAGTCCAACCATTAACCCAGCACTGCCAGGTCCACCACAACACCAAGTCCCCCAGGTACCATATCTACATGTTTTTTAAATACCTCCTGGGATGATGACACCACCGCTTCTTTGAGAAGTCTGTTTCAAAGCCTGGCAACCCTTTCCATGAAGAATTTTCCCTAGTATCCAATCAAAACCTTCCCTGGTGCAACCTGAGGCTCTTTCCCCTTGTCCTGTCACTTGTAGCCTGAGAGAAGACACCGACCCCCACCTGGCTACACCCTCCTTTCAGGCAGCTGTAGAGAGTGACAAGGTTCCCCCTGAGCCTCCTTTTCTCCAGGCTAAACACTCCCAGCTCCCTCAGCTGCTCCTCACAGGACTTGTGCTCCAGACCCTTCCCCAGCTCCGCTGCCCTTCTCTGGACACGCTCCAGCCCCTCAATGTCTTTCTGGCAGTGAGGGGCCCAGAACTGAACACAGGACTGGAGGTGTGGCCTCAGCAGTGCCGAGTACAGGGGGACGGTCACTGCCCTGGTCCTGCTGGCCACACCACTGCTGATCCAGGCCAGGATGCCATTGGCCTTCTTGCCCACCTGGGCACAGCTGGATCATGTTCAGCTGCTGTTGACCAGCACTCCCAGGTCCTTTTCCACCAGGCAGCTTTCCAGCCACTCCCCCCAGCCTGTAGCACTGCCTGGGGTTGTTGTGACCCCAGTGCAGGACCTGGCACTTGGCCTTGTTGAACCTCACACAATTGGCCCTGGCCCTTTGATCCAGCCTGTCCAGATCCCTCTGCAGAGCCTTCCTGCACTTCAGCAGATCAACACTCCCACCCAACCTGGTGTCATCTACAAGTTTACTGGGTGTGCACTTGGTCGCCTAGTCCAGATCATCAATACAGGTATTAAAAATCACCCCTCACCCTCCTGTGCCCAGAGCCTAGGCCTCTTTACCTCCTTCTCCTCTTCCTTTCAGCTATGAGGATAGTCTCAGTGCTATTCCTCTCTTGAATGGAAGCCCATTATTTCATGCAGTCAGGGACAGCTCAGGCAAGAAAGAAGGTTTTGGTTATTATTCATTTTTCCTTTCTTCCACTGCAGCAGGAAAATCCTATCGAAAGGAAGTTGGTTATTTAAATGCCTCCTCCATTTGAATTGCTCATTCAGAGCTGTTTCTTACACCTCAGTCACCCTGAGGTTTTTCCTGCTTTAAGCAAACCTGTCATGGTTTTATATTATTTACCAAATAATGCTGCTGCTGACTACGAATTTATTAAAGAAGTACTGAAGACAAAGCAGCCTCTGTATTACAATACAATTCTAGTCTGCACTGAACTTGAAATGTATTGTGCTGCAGATAATCACATGGAGGGCAATTATAGAAACTGAAGAGGATCAAACAGACTAATAGGGACATAAAAAGAAACCTTCATTCTCTATATGCTACTCCCCATGCATGTGAATGCTTCCCTTTTATCTTATTTTTAAAGACATTTCAAATTACACAGTAATTACAAATTCAAAAGGATTTTTTCTCACAAAATGATGCGAGCTTAGCCACTCTCCTGAGTAACATAGGAGCAGCTTCCCAAAGCTTGCAAGTTAAGTTATCCATCTCAGCAAACACATGATAAGTTTGTACAGGATATGGTGTATTTCTTTTTGGACTCATGTCTTGATCCTGAATCTTCTGCATGGATCAGAAGAGATAATCACAGTGGCTTCTTCTGGTTTTATTTTCTATGACAAGATATAAATAATATCTTGGTCAGAAAGTTGATTGATCTGAATATTACTAAAGTGTCATTGTAATTTAAATCACTAGTCGACTGACTGAGAGCGCGGCAAAGTGTCAGGATAATTACGTGAGTTAGTTATCACTTCTAGCTGCCCTAGAAGATCTGTCCTACCACCTAGGATGAAAAATCAGTGCTAGTGATTATGGTGTGACTTTGGGAGGTGCGAAAGGTGGATGGGTGCCCACAGAATATATGTAGTGGCAGCTGCAAAAACGCTGCCTGAGGAAAGGTGATTAATAGGCACAGGAAGAGCCTTCAGTTTAGATCTGAGTCAATTCTGCTTCAAACCTGTAGCAAGTAGGAAAGTCTGTGGAGCACGCAGAACTGCATTTCCTTGTAGAACTTGCATGTGGAGACTTCCAAGGCTACGTGTCTATGTCTTACTGGAATTTGGTACAACAGGACCATCAGAGCAGAGAGGCAATCACAGATACCATTTCATTAACAGCCTCTTCAAGGAGAATTCCTCTGCAAAAATCATCTTGAAACGAGAGTTTTTCCATTTGCTTCATTGGGCCAAAGCCCATTTATCTTGTGCACTGAGAGCCAGTGAAAGGGAGCAGGGCTGCCCATGTGCCCTGTCCAGAGGAAGCTCATGTATGCAAGAGGTGCCAGTGGAGAGTGGAAAGTAGTAAGTGAGGTTTAGGAGTCCCTAAGTCATCCTACTAAAATCACCCCTGTGTACTGCATTTGTAGTTAAATTCTTCCAAGCTGTTCTGAAAAATGATGCTACGTATTTTCTTTGCAGCTTCTAGAAGACTGCTGTTCTTTGTTTGTGTGAGGATTTACAAGAAGTATTTTCTCACTGTTATGCTGCTGTTCAACACAGTATTTACTAAATAAGTCATCATAACAAATTGCCAATCTTGCACCTTGCAACTTTACCTTACTCATTTGTCAGCAAGGTTAATGCATAACTGGAGCCTCTTCAAGCTCATATCAAGTCTTGAGACTCACTCCAAGGCCTTTGAGGTGCTGAAAAAGTTGAATTTGGCCCTTCTTTTTTTTTCCTTTATCATTCTCAATCAGGTTCAAGGATCGACTTTTTGGAGTATCATATTCCATGAAATTGGAATGCCGAGAAGTTTCTGTTCAGGAAGTCTCTCCCTCTGTCTATTTCTGGAAGCACATTTATGTGTCATAGGTGCCAGTCTATAGACCTCTTAGAACACATCACTAACAGAAAATAATATTACAAGAGAGAGAAGCCGTTGTTTGTCATACCTGTATACCATGTAGCATAGACAAATCAATCACCTAAAGGAGCAAAAATTTGAATGGCACGCTTACATTGATTTCATAAATGGGTGTCTCATGATCCATTTCGAATGAGGTTTTTGTGCTTTGGATCACATGAAAAATGGATGTCCTTTATGTCTTCTATGATAAAGGACACTGTCTCTTGAAAGGTCATGGGGGATTATAGAGAGCATGATTATATGCCCATAGTAAACAGTGTACAGCAGACATCAATGCAGGATGAAGAACCTTCCCTGTGTACAAATCTCCTGAAGGGGATGTCCCAGCAGCTGCTGTGACCCACAATGCCTTTGCAAGCAACAGAGATAGCTTCTGTCTGGCTGATGAAATCTTCTCTTTCACACTTCCCTGAAATAAAGTGTGTGAAGTAAAAAAATAGGAGAAAGATAAAGAGAAACCCACACTTTCCATTTTCATTTGTGTTCTACTAATTTATGTTGCCTTGTTTCTAATATTTCTTCCATTGCTAGGAACCGGCTCTAACTGCTTGGCTACTTCCTGGGAGTAGTGATCAAACCAGCAGACGTGCTTGTACAAGAGACAGATTTGGTGTCTTCACTCACTGTAAATGTCTGTGTTGGTCTGAATATATACTCCTATGCATCATAGCCTTCTGGGCAGAATTGTATTTGAAGGTACAAAAGTATTTTTTTATGTTGATGCCACCAGTCATTTATTAGGAAGATATTTTTCTGTTTAAAGAAGGGGATCAGAAACATGTTTCAAGCTTTTGCCAGCTTATGTTGTTTATGCAGGGTCTTATTCAGTGTGATTTAATTTACAAGGTCTCTGGGTTTCTTTCATCATCACCAACTATTTATATTTATGCTGTAAAGAAAAAATTGGAAAATATATCTTTTGTCACAGAAATCTTGACAGTGAGCAGGCAACTGTGCACCAAGAATCCTTTCTGACAGCCTGATATTGCCATTTTGTTCTACTGCGTGTTGCCTGCTAATTTATACGTGGTTTATTTGTTTGAGACAGAGGCTTTTGGTACTTGTTTTTATACAGTACCTAACTCAGTGAGGTGATGGTCACACCGAAGACACAGGCACTATACCATGCTCTAATTGGAGAAAGGGGCAAGAAAATTAATTGGTACTGCTTTCTGGGATTGCATCTGTCTGACTTCCCAATGACTTGCTTCATTGTAAGTACATAGACAGGCGAGAAGCCTTGGATTACTAGAGGATGAGTTAGCAGCTAGGTATGGACCAAAGATGCTTACTGGCTCTGGATCATAGATGCTGAGCCGAATTTATTGTCACTAAGCAAGATGCCAAGAGATGATTCTGATATACTGGAGCTAGAGACATGCAGAGGAGTGAAGAAATACTATTATACTTCTCAAGATATATTGTGTGCGACTGTATTTGTGGGTTGCTTTTGTGCATTCTGGTTGCAGAGAGGTATCTCTATTGACATAAAATATTCAGCGTAGAATTGGACACTTAAAAGATTACTCTAAATATGTTTTAAAAGAAAGCAGCAGAGAATCAGTAGGGAACGCGTTTGATTTTTTCCTCTCTCCCTCTCTGTAGGACAGAAGAGTGATCTGCGCACAGCTGTTATACCTTTGCTCCTTTTGACGCTGTAAGAGACGGTCCGAAGATCCCTCATCTGCCTCACTATCATCGCCAAGGACAGAGACTGAACACAGCAGTCCTGGCCTGGCTGAGGTGGGATGTCTGCCAAGTGTTGCCTGCAGGTGTGCCCACTGGGAGCTGGTGTGCATTCCTGAGGAAAATTAGTGCAGGTCGCAATGGACTGCGCTGTTCTTGCTGCCCAGGCGGGAAGGACTGCACTGATGCGGAATGACCTGTCCTGTACATCTGTCCTGTACCTGTTTCCCAAAGCAACGGGCCTCATAACACTGCCTGTAGATCTCCCCTTTTGCCTCTTGGGAAAAGGAGGGAGATGTGGAGATACAGCTAGAAAGCAGAAGTGAGAGCACTGCTAAACTCATGTCAGCTAACGCTGCTAGGCTGCAAACCATGGCAGGCAGTACTGCCTATGAAAGGCATGCTTGGTATGTACCTGTGATAGTGCTAGCTTTTACTTTTGCAATGTTATTATGAAATATAGATATGGTCTTGGCCAGTTGCCCCTCGCTTCTGAAAAAGACTATAAAGGGACTTTCTGAAATAACTGAGACGAGATCTCCCCACGGAAAGAAGACAAATCTATCGGCAGAAGGCCACAAGGACTTCGTCTCATCTGTTGGTAGCTATTACCCCCCTTTTCTTCCTCTCTACCCTTTTACTTTGTTTCTTTATCTCTCTCTCTCTTTCTCTCCTCTATTGCATTATCGTGTTGTGGACACTTAATAAAGGTGCACTGTTCTGATTAAAACTGAAATCCCTTGTGTCCTTTTGCACTCTGAGATCTATAAACGAACCATTACAACCCCCACTTGTATTAGCAGATTGTAACAGACGCCAGGCTAGCAGCAGGGGAACTAACTCCAGAGTCATGATTCTGGAGACCACCAAAGGCCGGTTTGGGTTTAGTAGTTCTTATCACCAGTTCTCTCAGTTGTGCTTTGAAGGCCCAGGCATTCTGCAAAGAGCCAGGGCCATGGAGGTGTGAGCACAGAACCACACAGCTATGGCTTAATCAGGCTTTGAATAGGAATGTTTGGACTCAAGGAAAAACTTTTACAAGTTCAGTTGGCCAGTGGTTGACCATTGTCACTGGTAATACTGTTGGCAGGGGACAGGGGTTGACCACAGTCTTCAGCTTTACCTGGAGGGCTTGCTTATCTGGCAAGGCTCTTGGAGCCCACTTCTTTGGAAAACAAGAGTCCTCAGCTAACTCAGAGCATACATTAACAGTCCAACTTACATGTGTCTTTTGTGTTGTCTCCTACTCCGTGTTCTCTGTCGTATGCTAAGAAAGAAATACAGTGATCAAATGCCTGTGACACTGCCAGAGTAAGCTGGGAGAAAGTCATAAAAATAGCAGAAATTTCTCCTTTTCTCTACCACTTTGTCCTGGAGTCAATGCAGGAGTGTTCACAAACTGCATCCTTCCATTTGTGATGTCTGACACAGCCATTAATCACAGCTAAATGAAGAAAAACTACAAACAAATAAAAAAACCAACCCAAAACAAAAAGATCCACAGGGGTTTTCTCCTGTGGTTTCTATAGCCTTGCCAGCACCCTGCGCAGTTCTGCCATCGGCACTGTAGATTGTGTCTACACGTGTCACTGTGCCAATGACAGGGCAAATGTACATCATCAGTGGCACCGCTGAAAAAGGAGGAATTAGTGCACACCTGCAACATATTTTGAGTTAGGCAAGTAAAACCCTGAACACAACAAAATGGTGGTGAAAATGTTGATCAGTTATTTCGTGGAAAGGTGACTTGCATGCCAAATTCATCTGGAGACTAGCATCACCCTTCCTCTCAGGAAGGAAGGCTTCAGAGTATTTTTCAGATTTGATTAATAATTTATTTGGCACCTGGAAGTCACAGCAAAACAGCTCATATGGAAAGGGAGGATGTAAACTGTCTGCCTCTCCCAGGCACTACTAGGTTATTATATTATAGCTAGAATACTATTTGTAGAATATTTGTGTATTTAATATTTTAAAGAGCAGCTTTGGCACTTGGGTTGATCTCAGCATTCCTGAGGCTGAGGGAGCTGTGTCTATACTACAGATATTGTCATCTGGAAGACGTGCTCTCATTGCCAACTGAACCAGCCAGAAGAGGATTTTAATATGCGAGGAAGTAGGCACTAGAATAAGGGGAGATTAATGTGAGCTTAGTGCCTTTTGAATGAAGGTTGTCATCCATGGAAGACAAGGGGAGCCTTTCCAAGCTGAGTCTGCAGTGCACACAGTCTGCTTACTGTAAACAGGGCATTTCTGGAGCTCAGGTCAGAGCACTTTAAATGAAAGAAAGTTGCTTATAGATTTTACAGCTGTACATGTGATATATTTCTGCCTTTCTGCATTTATTGCTCAGTGATGACCTCAACCAGGTTGTGAGAGCCCCCCTGATTGTCTTCTAGGAATTCACCTGATGCTATAAATGGAGTATTTTAATCTACCTGCAGTGCCATGCTACTTACTTGCTGTATGCCGTCTGCAGTATTTCTGCTCAGAGTTGTAATTCTGTTCACTATCTGTGGGAGACCAAAGTGTTAATGGTTAATGACTCGAACAACAGGCCGTGTGGAGGCAGCAGGTGCTTTGCTGAGGTCAGGTTTGCACCTCCCTGAAACCACAACCCAAGGGGAGGAGGAGAGTTTTTTGCATGGGGTGGTGAAACCTCTGATCCACATAAGTCAGAGTGGGGGAGCACCCACCACCAGAGGCTACAAGCTGGGTTTTGAGCCAGATAAGGGAAGAGGCCAGTAAGAAACAGATCCTGTGAAGGCTGGATAGTGCTCTTTGTCATGCCAGTGTCCTCCTTACACAACTGGCTCAGTTCTAAAACTTCCTCCTGTGCCCCTGGGAAGAAATTGGGACATTCACATGCAGGCTTGATGGTGTTCATCCCTTCTGATGGGGCATAAATGGCTCAACTACACTGATGTGAGAGGCACCTGTCATGCCTTAGAAAGCATCATAAACCATCAAAGGTCCCTGAAATGCCCCCAGACTCATTTCTGGGGTCTTCCGCCAGACAACTGAGCATGACCCACAGCATTGCAACAGTGTAAAACTACCTACCCACACTGTGCAGGGCAGATACCTTGTCATTCCCACCTCACCTGAACATATATTAACCCATTGAACTTTGTGTTTCCCAGACTTCCCCCACTCCCAATGGATCAAGACTGGGACCAGCACCTGGACCAAAGGGTACCGAAATTGCAACAATCAAGTCTCATCACTGGATCCACAGGTAGTGTTATCTTTCTACTCTTATCCCTTCTTTCTCTTTCTATCTTTTCCTTCTGTATGTTCTTAAGCAATATATTTATTCTTTTAAATTGCTATATTACTATAGATAATAACCAAAATGGCTACATGCCTCCTGTACATTGCAACCAAGTTGTTCTAAAATAAACCCTACACATAATATATATATATTTCTAAACACCAATCACTCAGTGTTGTTTCACTCTAATCTGCCCCAAGAAATAATCTGAGTTACCCTCTCCTTCAGGGGGTGAGTCGTAACACCAAACACAGATTCTTATGAGCTGCTAAAAGGTGTCATTGTCTTATCAAGAGGTTTTTAATACAGGAGGACATTTAATCAACTGAAAAGGGAAAGAAAACTACTAAATGCTGAGTCATATTCAAGCTACAATTAGTTTTTTTCCTTTTTAAGAGATTGAAGTTGCTGTAGCTGAAAAGCTGTAGCTGCTGTGCTCATTCTTGGCTTTCACAACCACAACATTCAAAGACTGCCTAAATCTATATGCCTAAATCTATAACTTGACCTACAACAGTAACAGAAACCAAACATTCTCTTCTGTTCATTTGACCCTGTCATGTGGACCATACCCTCATTACTATTGTTAACCGCATTCAGGGGATAGTATCCATTGTGTCTAATCCAGACCAGCATCCCCCCAAGTTACATTCTGCACATACGCAGTCCAAGATGCTGAAGAACAATTTAGCTGGGGTGGGAGGATGGACTAGATGACCTCCCAAATTCCCTGTGAAGATCTGGTGTGCAATGGTGGTGCCTGGGGACGGTGCTGATCTGAAAGACAGTGTCCAGACATGACTGTGCTGTACCTTGCAGTGGCAATCTTAAGGATGTGAACCACAGACAGCGAAACAAGCAGTACCCCAGAAGCAAAGATGACAAAGATGGGAAAGGAAGCAAATAGGAGATAAGCAGTGAGTTTGTGGCAGTCAAGATTTACCAAGCAATCAGGTTGCTGTTCCTTTACCCACCCTGCCTCTCCTGGCTAATTTGACAGCTGAAATGAAATTGCCGGTGAGAAAAGCAGTGCAAGCATGCACAATGTGCTGTGATTAGAAAGGGCACTGCTGGGGAGAGGAGCATCAGCTCAGCCAAGCAGAAGTTTTCTGTGTATTCCCCCTGCCTTTTCTCCTGAGAGGTGCTTGCCTTTTATTCTCAGCTCCTTTGCTTTCAGTCCTGTTGTTGCAACTTGTGCCTCCTCTCTAAAATGTAAAATGTAGTCTCTTTCAGTGTGATGGAGGCAAAAGGAGCTGATGTTCCTTCTGCTCCTAGGAGGGTAAAAATGCCACAGCACTGATTCTGCATGGCAGTGAGGGGACAATCCAGTTCCCAGTAGCCAAAATAAGGAATACAGTTACTGAAATTTTTGGGATCACTAGTTACCAAGAATTGTTCTGCAAAATTCTCCCCGTACAGAATATAAATTCCCCATTAAAAAGATTACTGCTTGTTGATGCGTGGTCACATTTGTAAGTCATCTCTCAGTAGGTAAGTCAAAGCAGTGTTAGACTTATTTAACCCTGAATACAACATAATGTACTGGCCTTTATGCATTCCACTCTGCTTTAAGAAAAACATAATCCAAAGGCTTTTCCTGACAAATCAGAGATGGTGTGGGCATGTCTGTCCCTTGCTGTAACAGTTTAGGAGCATGAACTCAAGTTGTAGTGCTCTGGAAGGAGTAAGAAGCTTTGAGCATAGGTTCCCAGAGCCATTTTGCTTTGGCAGATCTTAAAGGTGCTAAGCAAATGTGCCTTCCTTGCTGTGGATGTCCTGGTTCTGGCCAGGACTCCTGAACCATGACATGGAGGAAGCAAACAGGGCTTGGTAGCAGATCCATAACAGTTTGGTGGCATATTCTTTCCCTGCTGTCCCTAGAGTGCAATGGGGGATTCCAGTCAACGGCCAGGATTTGGTGTCCCTGACTCAAAGGAGTCCCATGTGCTACCTAGGGTCAGCACATCTCCTTGGTGTGTTTTAGGAGTCCCCTCAGCTATTTATGTTGTCCTCTCCTTAGGAACAGTAACTGGGCTTGCAATAGAGCAGTTGAAGCTTCCTGCACTCCTCCCTCCCCAGTGCACTGGCTGGGCACAGCTGTGAATTAATCTAATGAAAAATCCTGCTGTATCTGAGAGGGAAAAAAAGAACTAACCCTGAAGAATGGGCAATCTGCACATACTCAACTGTGTTGTGCACCCAGCAGTGTCTGGATGATCAGTGGGAAAACCAGGTGGAATTTGTTTAGATTAACACTGAAAAGCACAAGGTTGAAAAAACACAACCTTTCTCTGTTCTGTTAAGGTTCCAAATTCCTCTTTTTTTGGTGGCAGGAGAGTAAGAATTTAGGAAAGAAGATCAGGACTTGTGTGTTTAACCCCTTCAGCCTGGTGAAGGATGAGCTATATTTCAAAGCAGACTTTCAGAAGCTGCAACCACATCGGTGATTGTCTGTGTATTAATGCCCAATAAACATTTTCAGGATGAGTGGCACAGTTCAGAGGTTATGAAGAGGGACAACACCCTGTAAAGCACTAAGAAGCAAGCAAGCAAGCAGATACAGCAGAAAATGCAATTATAGTAAAGACAGCTTTGAAAAGAAGAGAGACCTTACAAGCCAGGGTTGCTTTAGCCTGCAGTAAGGGAAGATTAATAATGAACATAGATTGATCAAATGAATCATATCATAATGGATGCCCTGAATGTCTTGTGATGGATGGCTAGACAGAATTTAGTGCCATGAACACTGGCAATTGAACTGGCATACAAAACAGATAGGAAGGAGGTTTCGGTCAGAGAAGGGCACAGGCAGCATCTGTCAGTAGGAGGGCAAAACTCACCTCCTGGAGAGCAGCCATAGCCTCCAACCTGTGATACGGGGGAGAAAACCAATGGAAAGGGAACAGTCAATGCTCGGACAAGGGCAGCCATGACAGGCTGCACAGAGACTGATGGATGTGTTCAGGAGCAATCTTTGTCACCTGGAGCTTCACTGTGGGTAGTTGCAGTTATATTGGATTAGGAGCTTGCTCAAAACTGCTTTTCTGTCCTGTGGTCTGCTCAACCCAAACAACGTTTTGAATTTGCAGTTTGGGTAGAAGCCTGAGCATTTCATGCCGATTCACCGTAGACAGAGGTAAGACTATTAATAGGTGCTTTGTATATAATATTGTTTTCCTGATATAGCAGTGACTCTTCAATCTACTGGCTAAGGTAGCAGAGTTTGCTGCCTGGCACCTGGCACCCTGTGTCCCTGGGGCATCTGCCAGTAAATAAATTCAGTGCAAGCTGTTGAAACTTTGCTAGGTGATGAACAAATGTCACACAGGGCTTGCTGGCTGGACCAGAGCAGCCACAGAGGTTCAGAAACTCCCCCCTCCCACCACACGTCCCTTCCAGCCCTGCCAGGGCCAGTTATGTTCTTCTCTCATGTCTCTCTTCCCCAGGCCACAAAAAGCCTAGCTGGCCCACTAGGAAAAAAAGTCAGAGCCTCTGAAACTGGTTAGAACTAAGAAAAGAAGAAGAAAAAAATAACAAACTTTTTCCTGCACTGATGATAGGCACAATTTGAAAAAAAACAAACAAAAAGCCCCCCAAAAAACCAACCAAAAAAACCCAACCCGACAAAAAACAACCTAAAACACCAACAACAAAACAGAAAGAAAGTGCCTCTCATTAACCTCCTTGCTGGATAGAAGAAAAACTAATTAAAAAAGCAGCAGGAGAAGGGGGTGTGACACAAAATTGCGCTGCACAAAGCATGGTCCCTTTCTTCTTCTTTTGCCAGAATTTGCATATGTTTTCAAGTCCTACCCAGCAGAAGAGGAAGGAAGGAAGGAATTCGGAAGGAATTCGGAAGGAATTCGGAAGGAATTCGGAAGGAAGGAAGGAATTCGGAAGGAAGGAATTCGGAAGGAAGGAAGGAAGGAAGGAATTCGGAAGGAAGGAAGGAATTCGGAAGGAAGGAAGGAAGGAAGGAAGGAAGGAAGGAAGGAAGGAATTACTGTACTAAAGACATGGGAACTGTGCGTTAAACAGTGTCATAAATACGCCAGTAACTAGCGTCATTATTATTATTATTATTATTATCAACCTATTGCCCTACCAGGTCCTATGATTAACAGCAAAAATTTACCAGTTAAATATGGCTGCATCAATTTCCCTGTTAAATACTGCTAGGAAGTGTATGACCAAAGTCTCACTGTGGTCCTGTAATACGTGTGAAGTAAACTCATCCCTTCAAATTAATTCTTAGTCTGAGACAGCCCTTACTTCAGGCATTGACTCTTAGTCTGCTGTAGCAAAGGTATGAAGCAAAAGAGCATCTGGAAAGAAATGAAAAGTCTGAAAACTTTGCCCTGAAAAGCAACTCCACCAGACTACACATTCCTATATTCAGCAGATCTGCATCTATGTCAGTCAGATCCTCTCTCGGGTGATTAAAACAAGCTTTCACTCACAGAAGAGCTGACATAGCCCATAAAAATATTTACATAATGCAGAAGGAGAAGAATCTATTCATTATGTTTCTGCTGTGATTAAGACTGCAATAGGAGCTGACCACTCAAATATTCTCCTCCAAATAATCAAGGTCTGAGACTTGTTTATAATTAAGAGCACCTTTCATTTTATATACATCAGAGCTATGCAGCAGCACAGGAGATGCTTTCCAGGTATCTCTCCAGGCCACTATCTTGTGCACAGAAGCAAAAAGTCAATATTCCTCAGTGAAAAGACAGCAATGCTGGCAAGGACAAAGATGCAGCAAACTGTCTCACACAGATCATAAGTCTTTATTTGTCTTCAGCTCTGCTTGCCAGAGCAGGTGGATTTCACATCTTTAAAAGCCCTTTGCTTCAGTTATCATTTATAACCCTGGATATATTTACAGGTTTCCTTACTCCTTCTGTGTATGCTTAAAATGAATTTATTCCTGTGCTTCTCCCTTTCTTTCTTTTCACTCCTCCCCAAATCTTCCCCTTCAGTAAGCTTGTCCTGAGGAGACACCCATCTGAGGGAGAAACCCTTGTCTGATTTTATGAGGATGTTTTGAATGTACACACGGTCTCTGCAAGTATTAGTGTGTTCACCATGTCCTATTTTATTGGGTTTTTGATGCTTAGAGCTGGGCTTCCACATCCTCTTTTGGAAACCTAATATGGAGTCTGAATTTCAAGCTTGTAAATCATGTAAATATATCTCTTTATAGATTTCACTGGCATCTGAAATAAAGTCCCAGAAACATGGTCAGGGAGAATGGAATGGAATGGAGTGGAATAGAATAGAATAGAATAGAATAAAATAGAATAGAATAGAATAGAATAAAGACCTTTAGCATCATCTAGCCTGCCTATTAACCCAGCCAAATCCTAAAAAACCTGTCCCTCAGTGACACATCTACATGTCTTTTAAATACCTTCTGGGATGGTGACTCTACCACTTCTCTGGCAGCCTGTTCCACTGCTTGACAAACCTTTCTGTGCAGAAATATCCCCCTAGTATCCAATCAGAACCTTCCCTGGTGCAACCTGAGGCTCTTTCCCCTTGTCCTGTCACTTGTAGCCTGAGAGAAGACACCGACCCCCACCTGGCTACACCCTCCTTTCAGGCAGCTGTGGAGAGTGACAAGGTTCCCCCTAAGCCTCCTTTTCTCCAGGCTAAACACCCCCAGCTCCCTCAGCTGCTCCTCACAGGACTTGTGCTCCAGACCCTTCCCCAGCTCCGGTGCCCTTCTCTGGACACGCTCCAGCCCCTCAATGTCTTTCTGGCAGTGAGGGGCCCAGAACTGAACACAGGATTGGAGGTGTGGCCTCAGCAGTGCCGAGTACAGGGGGACGGTCACTGCCCTGGTCCTGCTGGCCACACCACTGCTGATCCAGGCCAGCATTCTCAGCAGAGGAATAATAGATGAGATTTTACCTTGCTCTCATTTCTAGGTTGAATTGTTTAACTGTAGCAGCAAAACACTGCAGTAGGGCCTCTGTGAGCCTCCTAGCTATAAAAAACCCCAGATGATATCTATTAGTGTTGCTATAGAGCCAGAGTAGCATTTTAGGATTTAAAGAGATATGTGATATCACAGATATTTTTTGTCTGCCCCAGAAAGAGATATGGACAATAGCGTGCTGGAGCCCATTTCCAGGTATAGGAAGGGTTAGGGACACAAGGCTCAGGAACATGCTGATGCCTCTTTGCTGGCCTTGGGGTTTTATCACAACTGTTTGGCAGTACCTTATACTGAGGAAATATGAAAAACCCAGGATTCAGGAGATGGGTTTCCCACCAAGAGAGGCTGTGGAGTGTTGCTGAACATGAACACAAGTCTTGCCTTAACAAAGAGCTGCCTACTTCTCAGTATCAGAGGGGAGACCCTATTCAGCTGTGGTAGAGCTGCACACCAAGTATTTCCCTGGGAACACTGTCTCTGTAAGCACTTTGGGGTAGTCAGACAGAAAAGAAAAGAAGGGATAAAAGGGATGAGAAAGGTCACTGAGTGTATGAAAACCAGTGCTTCTTTACACACAGGATTTGCATGTCCCAGAAATTGATGGTGTCTAAAAAGGCAACCCAAAGGCTCATCACTGAAGCAGTCCTTGAACTTTTAATTACCCATCACAGAGGTAGATTCTTTCAGCACCACTGTGAACATAACTGTCTTTTTTTCATATTGCAGTAAGGCTGAACTTAATACTCTGGTTCCTGAATTACTTTATTTGGCTTTGTTGCTTTAACGTTGTCAAGATTTTATTTCTCTGCAGCAGCACATGCTCCTCACCTTGTTGTATGCTATACTAATCAAGCTTTTGTTATGTATTTTTAGATCCTCCCCACAGTGTGCAAAGATCTGCGGGGCTCTTTTAGCCCAGAATATCAATAAAGCTTATTGCCAATGTTCCTGGTAGAGGTACTGCATCTACTTACCCTGGTCGTCCCTTGGAAAAATTAAATTGTTGCAGTGTGAGTGCAAGGTTCAAGGTCCACTGCATATGAAAATAGAATTGATTACTCCCAATGAACAGAAGCTTGCAGCTCTTAAGAACATTATACGATAAATACGTTGGCACACACTATGCTTTTGGCATGCTAAGTACTTTACTGAACTACTCTCTGCAGCATATTTTAATGAAATGCTGACAGTTTGGCATCTTATTGGATAACTGCATTCAGTGGCATTGGTCACAAATGGAAGGCATATAATAATACTCTGTAAGGTGGCAGCTCCTCCACGACTTTCTGCTCTGTGTTACAGCACTCCTGGAATTTAGCAGAGCCAGCAATTATAAATCGATAATGAGCACATGGTTTCCTCCAGGTCACATCTAGAAACTTCTGCCTCTAAGCACCCCCATCCAAAAAAAAAAAAAAAAAAAAAATAGTACACAAAGTATTTTCCTAAAGAACTTGGCTTTATCTGCTGAAGGGTGCCATTAGCATCCCGGGTTAGACAAGGTGTGAGAAAGAACAAGTTATTGATGGACAGGCTCTGCCTCTCCCTCGGGTCCTGCCTTGCTGGCTGATGCACAGGGCACTGGGCCAAAGAGGTGAGGAGCCACAAGGGCTCTGAGGAATCTCTGAAACATGGACAACACGGGCACAGAACCTGGGACTGGTTCTATTGCTCCACTGCTTTTCTGTATCTTTTTTTTTCCTGTGCTTGAGGAGAGGGTTTACTTATGACAACAAGATAAAAAAAAAACCCTTTAATTGCATGTGGGGTTTTTTTAGCTGAAATAGTTTCACAGTGGAAGTAATCAAACTTTACAGGGAGTTTTTCTCTATCTTGTATCCTCACCTGCTCCTAATCCTACTATTACCTGAGGTTTCCTTCCAGAATAATGTTTTTCTTGCATCCACTGCATCAAGACTATAAACAAAAAAACTGATAGCACCTCACTCTCCCAGGATGGCAACTCCCTTTGCACAAGTCCGGAGACGTGGCCCTGATTCTTTATATTCCTGGTGCCACCCAGTGTTGAAAGACTGAAAGTGACGCTGCAAAGGCACGCGCTTGGGAAGTCGCAGGCGACCGGTGCCTCTGGCACATGTCCGGCATCCAGGACCTCACTGCCACCTGTTGTGACCATGCGCTGAATACCAAAATCTTAAACCATCGTCTTTCACAGACGGCATGACTTCAGTTTCCTCTCATGCAGCTCGGCACTTCCAGTAGTATACAGTTCTTCCTCTGAGGTTCTTCTCTTTTCCTGATTAGTACTAAAAGGCAGAGGAAATTTTCACTTCAGTGTTTCAAGGCTCTTGGTCCCAAATATTAAGGGGATGGTATTACCTATGTCTTTAAGAATGATTATGGGGATCAGTCATCCCAGACACACTGTTACCCCACTGTGTTTAACTATCCTCATACAGAGTTTCAGCCAAGAGGAGTAGCGTGTTACCTCCATCACACCATCCAGAGCCTTGCAGACAGAAAAGACATGTGGGTCAGTGCATGTACATTTCAAAGTACTATGCTAACTGAGTCGCTAGAAGAAAGTTTACTCTTTCTTCAGTGATCAGTTAGTAGCTTGTTGCTTTAAAGTATGAGAAAATCATCTGACCTAAGAGAGGAGCATAAGCATCTCTAAGATTGGTACTGCCCATTTCCCAGATCCCATATCTAACCATTCCCCTCCTTTCTCTTCCTTTTTTTTATATGGGCCTTGGCTCTTCCAGGGGCTATTTTCTGCTGTCAAGGGCCAGGAAATGTGGCAGACCAAAATGTACAACAGCATTTGACTGGACTATTGCCTTGTGACCAGACAGACCTCACTTTCACTCTCCTTTGTCAAAGGATTCCTGCTCCCCACAGAGAATCATAGACTATCCTGAATTGGAAGGCACCCACACCAGGTGCCTGGGAGCATTGTCCAAATGCTTCTTGAACTCTAGCAGGCTTAGTGCTGTATGCACTTCCCTGGAGAGTCTGTTCCAGTGCCCAACCACCCTCTGGGTGAAAACCTTTCCCTTATATCTAACCTAACACCCCCATCCCCCTCACCACGGGGATCAGCTCTGTCAAGTTAGCTGCAGATGTAAAAAACATCTTTGGGCTTCTGGACCACTGTAAGTGGTTTATTCTTGGTTTGCCAGGGCAACATAAGGCATCCTCCTTTCACTCACACTTTACAGTCACACTTTGGCCATAGATCCCCACTCTGCTAGTTATCCAACAAGATTTCTTTTCTAGGTCTTCACAGAACAATCCCAGCATTGGTATTGCTGAAGGAAGACATGGTTTTGTCCTATATCTATCTCACTCTTTTAGAGGCTGTTACATAGTGGTGACAGAAGTTAGAGTGGCTCTTTTACTATGTTTTACAATACTTTCTTCCTTTTTCATTTGTGCTGATTTTGACACAAGCATGTCTCAGCAGTAACCCACTGCACTGCCACCAGGGAGTCTGACAGAATTTATAAGCCTAGATTTGCCATCCAAAAACCTGGGCAAATGAACAGTCATAGGTTAAAAGGAGTGGTTTTGACTGAAATGCCTAACATGCAGTTTGTTAATGTGTGGACACTGGCGTAAACTCCCAGCTGTAGAAAGGCTTTTTCCAGTCCTGGCTCCCAGAGGGATGCCAGCAGCAGTACAAAGCAGCAATAAATCAATCAACCAGTCAGCCTATAAGTGCATTGCATAACCAGGTAAACAAACAAGGACTAGACACCCTAAAACACTGTAGATATTTTCCCCTTGTCAGGCCGAGCCATTCCAGAGAATCAATACGGGGTTTAGGAAAGGTCACCAACTGCCTGGATAAATCTCATCAAAAAGCAACAGCCAAACAGCAGTGGCTCCCTGAGAAGAGAAAGGCATGGTCTTTCAGGGAATAAACCCAAAATTACAAAGATGCAGTGAACAAATATTTAAGCATAAATACTATAAACTAAGGAAATGTTGTAGAGAAGGAGGATTTTCAAAGCATTGGTCTTTTTTCTTAGTTTCTTACAGCTGCAGAGGTCTCTATTCTCTTTTGACACATAGAAGAGGAGTTCTGGAAAAAAATGCTGATCTAACCTGATGGATTCAAGCATGGATGTAAGAGGAGAAGGACTTGGGGACATTGGTTGATGTGAAGCTCAACATGAGCCAGCAACATGCACTCGCAGCCCAGAAAGCCAAACATTTCCTGGGCTGCATTGACAGGCTCACAGCCAGCAAGGTCAGGAAGCTGATACTCTCCCTCTATTCTGCTCTCATGAGACCCCACCTGGAGTACTGTGTCCACTTCTGGGATCCCCAGTGTAAGAAAAATGTGGAGCTGTTGGAGCAAGTCCAGAGGATGGACACAAAAATCATCAGAGAAACAGAATTTCTCTCCTATTAGAAAAGGCTGAGACAGTTGAGGCTGTTCACCTAGAGAAAAAAAAGGCTCCAGGGAGACCCTCAAATGGGGCTTACAGGGGAGATGGAGAAGTACTTTTTGCAAAGACATGTACTCTTTAGGACAAGGGGCTCTAATCTGAATAGTGTAGGTCTGGATTAAGTATTAGAAGGAAAATATTCACTGTCTAAGTGGTGAGGCACTGGAACAGGTTGCCCAGAGAAGCTGTGGATGCCCCATCCCTGGAAGTGTTCAATGCCAGGTTGGATGTGACTGAGCAGCCTGGTCCAGTGGAAGGCACCCCTGACCATGGCAGAAGTGTTGGACCTAGATGATCTTTGGGTCCCTTCCAACCCAAACTGTTCTATGATTCTTTGAGCTTAAACCAATGCACCAGAAGTGCTCAGTACATCTTTGTTACCTTGTTAAACATATGGATTTTAATAAAAAGGTTATGGTAGCAACAGCCAAAGTCTTTAACAACTCTATAGCTATGAAAACAGGAGTCAGTATGGGTAAATATGGCCAAACAGATGGCTTTTACTTAGGAAACTAAGTGGGATCCCCCCACATTCCCTTTATTAGCAAAATTGTATAAGTAAGCAAGTCATTAACAGCAAATTACTGGAGTAGACAGTAAGCACCTGAGGATAAATTGCTCTAAGTGACAAATAACCTTCACAGAGACACATTAAATTAATTGAGGTGATTGGGTTACTCAGACATAAAAGAGGACTGTAATTTTTGCTCGGGACAAAGGGGTCCTTACCCTGTTGCTCTGTGACTGACTGTCAGACTGAGGTGCAGACAGAAGTGTTTTCAGCAGTACTCACTGAAACACTGATGACATCCGAATAAGGTGCTTGTAGGAAACTTCTAAAGTTTTCATATGAGGAAAGTCTTGGTCCATATTGAGTAACCGGTAAGTTGCTTGCTGCCCATCACCAGCAAGGGCTCTCTTGCTTTTGGCCACCTGCAGGAGGGTGACGGCACTGTGAATGTCAGTGCAGAAAAACGCACTGAGCTTTTAGGCTCAAAAATTGTTGCACCTTCTCAGTCTGAAACCATGGGGCAGCCTAGCATGTCCCAAGCTACCCATGGACCAGCTGTGTAGCTCTGATTAACACCATCTGGAAGGACCCGAGCTGGGCAGCCTCAGCAGTAACCACTTATTCTGCTCTTCAAGGAAAAGTAGTGTGCAGTCACTTAGGGCCAAACACAGAGAAATATTAGCTATGCTGTAAATCCCAATGACAAAAGAAATATGTACCCAAGTATAAATACAGTCTGTGTACCCTCGAAATGACCTGCTCTTTGAAAAGGTACTGTATTTTGCCATCAGAAAAAGATCATCACAGAGATACCAAAAATGCCCTAAGAGAAGGAAAAGGTTCATTGGTCAGTGGTAAATGTAGAGATAGAATAATTCAGATTATAACAGAGGGGGGAAAGAGTTTCACTTTCCACCTGATCTATTCTTAATATGCCAAAATGATTTAACAGAGTCTTTAGATATATGAAATACTTAAGACCTTATTTCTCTTTCTTACAAAAGAAAGATTGCTGAGGAGATGCAGCCAGGGGAGTATGCCGCACTAAGAGAACAACCTTTGCTAAAATACTTGGGAGAACAGAACTACAGTTTGAACTCTGTCCATTGAAAATTAAAGGTTAAAGGTTTATTGCCCATATTATGCATGGTAAGAAAACAGAAGAACTTGTGTTGATATACAGAGGGCTAAAAAAATGGTTTGCAGAATTAGAATTTGAGACTTATCTAAGCTTTATGGTAGTGAGGAAAAATCTGTATGGCTAAAGACTAAGCACAGCTCTTATCTGGATGTGTAAATAAGTTGCACTCACAGTTTATCAGATTAATATCTCAATTTGGCATCTGCATTTTGCTGATTTCATTCTGAAAATTTTGCAAAACTTCAGGTAGTGTTGTAAAGCATAATATCAGCGAGGAATCAGGAGAGAAAATACTGGCAACTAAATGAACTTCTGAACAAGCTGTGAAAATTTTGCATCACGGACTCCACAAGACCTTTCATAAATGGCACCTAAGTCTCTCTGTTTGAGCTCCTCTCTTTTACTGCTTGAGAGGTGCCTTAGTGCACACAAATGTATTTACAACTGCATTACCTGCATGCGCTGTCAGTGTCCCAAAAGCAAGGTGCCACAAATCAGGGATGTTTAACTCCATCTTCTAACCTTAACCAAAGGAGGCAAGAGACTGTAGAATTAAAATATCTTCTGTGCCTGCCATGTAACTCTCACACAACCTCCCTATACAGCTGTGCTGTGGGGCAATTGAAAACCTCTACTTTCCTTCTGCAGATGATGCTCCTGAACAGAGCAAGCATCTGCATTTGCTTTGGCTTGCTTTCAGCATTTTGAACCAAATTCTGTCATTGTTTAGCACACATTCATTTTGTGCATCACTTGGGAGTGCAGTGTCTAGTGGCCTGAGGCAGAAATTCTAATTTGTAAAAAAAACATTCAGCATAAGCACCATATGATAATTAATCAGTGGTCATTAAAGCAAGAGATAGCCATTATGCCTCTGATGATTATTAAAGCCTTTCCATGGCATTTTAATCACAGTATTGCCATGACAGGATTTCCTTTCATCTAAAACAAATGTTGTGCCATACGAAATGCTTTACGGTGGGGTTTTTTTTCCAGATTCCTGAGGGTCATTCCTAATGATTCTTCTTCTCTCTCAGTGACAAAATGAAACAGCACTGGGATTAAAATTGCACCTAGACCAGGAACCCCACAGATCTTAAATGTGAATGTTTGGGTTGGCTTAAGCTTTGGTCCAGACATCAGGCAGCATTACTACACCAGAACATTCACTCCCTAGAAAATGCAACAGGACTAAGGGTCTCCAAAATAAGAAGACATAAAGTAAAGTAAGAAAATAAAAGAAGGGGAGGAGAGGAATGAAATCTACCACCTCATAGAGAAAAAAAAAAAAAAAAAAAGTCAGATTTTCCAGAAGTGCAAATTCATGATTTAAAGCACAGCAATTTTGAAGTCTTACATCGAATCAAGTAGGATTTGGGTTTTTTTAATGAGGAAAACGAAGTGTTATCCTGCTGCATGTTTCCATGTTTTGAACATGAGTCTCTAAGGTTCATTTTCAAGACACATCTGGCAGTCTGGTAACAGAGACTCAATGGCACTTAGGTATAAAATTTTGGCTGAAATCAGCAACAGTGAAGGGAAAGGGAAAGAAGCTGAACAGCTGGCTGTAGTGACTCTTCAAACCTTTCAAAGACTGGTGGGAGTAACAGAGGCCTGAGAACTGTGGTTTTTAGACCCAACTCCTGCCTGGTGAGGACAGGGAATATTTAAGATGTCTGTGGTGCATGGAGCAAGAGCTGGATTATTCAGGAGAGCAGAGGGTATTTCCCTTTAGGAGGCCTTATGTTCACACAACAGGACGTGGACATAGACATGAGTTAATTCCCCTTCAGTGCCAAGTCAAAGCAGTTGCTCTCCATCAAGGGATAAAACACATCCACGAGACCAATGTTAGCTCATGACATATCATGGCATGCTAGTACTCTCTAGGTTTCTAACATGGCATAGCAGAGTAAGATGTTCACTGCAGTGGCAAGCTAAGGGGAAGGTTTAGAAACATATCAAAACATAGACATATATGCTTTGTACATATGAACTTTCACCTTCACACATTCTTTTTTTTTTTCAAGCCTTCCCTGATCTAGTTTTTCTTTTGGCACTACAGCATCTGAATTAAATCCACAGGTTAACCTCATATGTGTGTCTCTCACATACATCATACCACCTTCAGCACTTTTGGCATTATAGCAGCATTACTTTAGAGCTTAAAGCTTACACTTGGTTGCTACCCAACGCAATCCTCCTGACTAAGACCAAGCATTGTAACTTTGCAGAAATGCCATGAGTTCAAGCCAAACATTTTTCTAATAAGCAAAATCACTTTAATCTTTTCTTGGTAGAACTATAGCTGCTGCATATGTCATCCTATTCACAATTCATTCACTTACATTGAATTATATGGGCCTCACAAGCAGCTAGTTTCTTCTACTTGTATTCCTGCTGAGCTGAAAACCTTTTAAGGGCTGACACCTACAATGACCCCATTTCAAGGTACTCTGTTATTTCAGTCAGCTAATCTGTATTTGTTGTGTGCTAGTTTTGTCTGGGATATAATTAATTTTTGCTTTACCTATTAAGCTGCCCTTATATGAATCCAGGAGTTTTCCTCACTTTTACACTTCCAGTTGTCTCCCCCTGGCATGGGAGGAGTGAGTGGCTGCGTGGTGCTTAGCCACCAGCTAGGTTCAAACCATAACAGTCCTTTTTTGGCTCCCAACATGGGGCTCAAAGGGTTCAAGATAATGACAGGTTTCTTTGGAATGAGCTAGACTGAAATTATCACTGCTCTTGCTGTTCAGCTATTAATTGACAGGTTCCAGTGCTTGCCATGGAGCTTGCTTGCCAGGCTGTGTATTAGAGCCTAGTGTTCCTTGGTGGCTGCTTTTTGCTTTCACTGTTCACTGTAGTGCTGTGCTGCTTATCATCAGCAGGAACGCCCTGGACCAGGGCAGGAAAGCCTTGCAAGGAGCAGTAGAAGTACAGCAGTGACCCAGCCTGAGCTGACTTTGCTGCCCAACTAATTCCATGCAACACACCACCCTCCTGTCCTGAGAGACCACCAAAACAGACAGAGCCCAAACTCATGGACTAGATTAGCACAGTGGACATTTGTGGGTATTTTACATGCATTTTGCAGGGGTGGTCCATAGACCAGAAGAATGATATCTGTGTATCAGAAGATGGGAAGGCAGGTGGGTTGTTACTAAGGATGTATTGGATAGAGTGGGACATGAGCATGACATAAATGGTATGGGTGGAGAATGTGCTGATTCTGGCTGCGGTAGAGTTAATTTTTTCCATAATACCTGTTATGGGACTATGCTTTGGATTTGTGCTGGAAACAGTGTTGATAATACAAGGATGTTTTAGTTACTGTTGAGCAGGGCTTAAAATAAAGTCAAGGCATTTTCTTTCTCTCACCCCACCCCATCAACAAGGATGTTGGGAGTGTACAAGGAGTCAGGAGGGGACACAGCTGGGACAGCTGGCCCCAGCTGACCTAATGGATATCCCATACCATAGGGCATCATACTCAGCATATAAAATCTAGGGGAAGAAGAAGGAAGGGGGGGGGACGTTCACAGTGATGGCATTTGTCTCCTCAGGTCACTGTTACACGTGATGGAGCCCTGGAGATGGCTGAACACCTGCCTGACCATGGGGAGTGGTGAATGAATTCCTTGCTTTTCTCACTTGTGTGCTTTTTGCTTTACCTATTAAAATGTCTTCTTCTCAACCCACGAGCTTTCTCACTTTTACTCTTCCAATTTTCTCTCCAGTCCTGATGTGGGGGGAGTGACAGAGTGGTTTTGTGGGACTTAGTTGCTGCCTGAGGTTAAACCACAACATGTTGCCACACAAATCACTCCCCACAGTATTGCTTTTGGTGGTAAAATAAAGTGGCAATTTCTAACAAGATCAGGAGAAAAGATAGCAAACTACTTAATCTCTTTTGTCTCAAGGGGATGAGACTTTTTGGAAGTACTTGCTTTAATGTATCACCAGGACTAAATAACTTTGCTACTTGAAAACCCCATCAGAAGAATTCTTCCTACTTGACCCTTGCCACACAAACATGGACAAAATGATTACTTAGGCAAGAATAATTTGAGTAAATACATATTACATAAAAATGACAGGTCATTCAGCTGAAGTGCTCATGGGCTACCACATGCACTGCTTGGAATAGTGATAGGGACTTTAGCACAGTAACTTGGAATATTTTCCTAGTCTTAAAATTTGGTACAGTGGTGAAATGACATTAAGGAGATAAGACAAATGTCAGTTTAATGTTAACAGAGACAGTAGTCTCCTAGATAGTGTAATTTATGTTACAGACCCAGGCTTTACACTTGCTTTTTGATAAAGAAACAGGCAAAACATATCTAGTAGTATCTGCTGCTCTGCTCTGTTTTTAGAATCCCTTGATGCAAACAGCTTTTTTAATATGATGCCAGTATCTGTGGTTCTCAGCAGGATTTAGAGCTTCGAACACTGAAAACTGCACAGGGGGGAATTTTACTTTTCCAGTGCCTCTTTTGATGAGCTGGTTGGTTGGCTTAAAAAAAAAAAAAAGGCTTAAATAAGAGGTTTAGAAAAATTTAAACCCTAAATGGTAAATCAAGCAAGTGCTTCAATAGAGTAACACAGACATGTTCAAAAAGGACATGATCATGCTGTGGTTTTGCTTCAAGCTCAGCATTATTCCTTTCTCACCCTTGCAGCTGTACAAAGTCAATACTGGCAGCTTTTCAACTCTGTTCCTTATAAGGTGTTTTCAGTGACAGACTGGCAGGTCCTCTGCTTTTCCCAAGGAGCGTAGAAATGCCTTTTCTCTGAGTTTGGCTGGCAGGTGCAGCAGATCCCATTCTGGCAGAAGGTATTAGAAGTGGTGGTTGTTCTACCAGAGGATACCTGTGAATCCTGGGACCAGGAATGGGTCTCTGCAGCCAGGTTTGCATGTGCCTTCCACCTCCCCCGGGCTTGGAGGTGGGCACTGGCCACTCTGCTTGTGGTTACGAAGGTCAGAAGTGCAGTGGAGAACTCCAGGTTGGGGGCAAGCCTGAGGAGAACAGCATGGAGACCAACCAGCCAGTCTGACCTGCCAGAGCTCCAGAGAGAAGCATGAGCTGAGCTGGGGGCTGTGGCAGCTCGTCTGCTCAGTGGGGCTGGATAAGGTTGCAAGGAGGAAGATCCTTGCTGTGCAACAGCTCAACACCAGTGTTACTGTGTGAGGAGAAAGTGTTGGACAGTCACTGCTTGCCCAGGGACTGCAGACCTCTTGACCCTGCTTACACATGTCCTTGGCTCACTGGTATGCCTCTCCCTGATCATCTGAGGCATGTTCCTGCTCTGAACATGCTTTCCATGGGAAGGGTGCTCCTCCTGGCCAGACAGGGTCCAGCTGCCGTAATGCTCTGCTGAATTTACAAATGCCTTGTATTTAATTAATCTGCTCTTCTCCCTCAGGTACTGAGAAATTTTCTTTTATTTCTTTCTGAGTCACATAAGAGGAAATAAAGTAAAACCTTGCGCTGCAGCGGCTGTGGCATGAACTGTGGCTGAGGAGGGAAGGTTTGGGCAAACATTGTATCTTCTGTCTTTTTAGCAGAGGGCAAAGTAGAATTTTCCACATTCACAGAGTTGTAGCTTGGTCTGACCACACACAGTGCTATGTAAATGGACAATGTGTCCCCTGCAGAGCATCCCAGGCACTCTGAGGCAGATTACCAGCCAACTGCACCTCAGGACATAGAGGATTCCCTATCCTCTCCCCAGCAGGTAGGAGGGGACCTAAGAGACAGGGGGGAATGCAGGCAGGTCCCTGCTTGAGGTGACAGGGAAATCCCCTTCCTCTCCTTCCTAGGTGCCCCAATGGAATAGTTACAAGGCTCTGTAAACAAAAGACTAGGAAAACGATGAGGTACGTGAAGGGCAGTCTGGGGGGTTGCCTAGGGTTAGTCAACACAGTTTAAGGGATGTGATGGGGAGAGATGATGGTTCCATTTCTGAAGGAGACAACAGCACCAGTAACCTGCCCCTCGGCCTGTTCCTCCAACACAAAAATAAAACTCTATGTCCATGTTTAGAGAGAAGAACACATGGGACTTGGGGTAATCCGGCACGTTTGGACTGTAGTGCTCCACAGACTGTGACCTTGGTATTTGGCCAGCTATTTCCCCCTTCACTTCAATGGGAAACTCCTTTTCTATTTCCTCCCAGCACAAAGTCTCCTGCATTGGTCAGATCTCCTTTGGATGAACCTTTTTTTCTTTTGGATGAACCTGGTGAAGATAAAGACTGATCACACCATATACTGCTGCTCAGACAGCTAGATGATGACATCTCCATCCTTGGAGTCATTGAGCACTCAGTTGGCCACAGCTGGTGCCAGCCATATTCAGCTGTTGGAGGCCATCAGGGCAGTCTGGGATGGAACTGAGTTCTTCAGCTTCATCCATCCATCCGTTCATCCATTCATCCATCCATCCATCCATGGCTTCACGCAGAGCTGCCACACAGCACTAAAGTGTCACTTTAAAGGTAATTGAGGGATGTAGGTCAAGGTGTGCCAGAACAGGCTGACAGACTGGGAATAGGCCTTCACCTATTTCAAGGCCTTACTTTGTAACCAGGTGTGGGTTGAGGAGGAGGAGAAGGAAGAAGAAGGGAGGATGGAAATTTTTATAATCCATCAGAATTCACCCAAGAGGAAACTAAATTCTTCCAATCTCACTCTAGGCAGACAAGTTTGGTTTTACTAATACATCAAAACTTCCACTTTTTGCTTTGTAACACATTCCCAGCAAAACATAAAGCCATAAATCACAGAGCAGTGGGATGATTGATTTCCCTTAATGAAGGGAGACAGTAGGAGGAGAAGGTAAATCATACAGATGGGCTTGATTTGCAGCTACAAAAGTGATGTCCTAGCCTACATACACAGACAAAACATACAACTTCCAGTTCTCTCTGCACCATTGCAGCTCAGTCCTGTTATTTACTGCACTCCTATAATCACTGCTGCTCAAACATCCTGTTGATACACTGCAATTACTGCCAGTTCTTTTGCTCAGAGGAAACCTTTCTGTTCTGTGGAGGAGGGAAAAATCTTAATGACATTCCTAGTGCTCACCAGTGTAGGTCTCTGATCAGTGTGTTACAACATGCATGGTGAACCACACCACCTTGTCCCAAAACTGATGTTGCTGGACTCAGGAATGAGATGTTGTAGTCCTGAAGACCTGGTACCAGCAGCACCCATTTGTTTATACAAGCTGAGTAGGGGGTCGCCAGAGCTTCCTCCCCTGCAGCTTCTGCAGTGTCTCTAGCAGCAGCTGGGGATGTAAACCTCTGTCTGCAATCCCAGTCTTCACCTTCTTAACCCTTTGGGGCCAACTGTCTGTGCCCAAGGCTCCTGAGCCTAGCTCTGATACAACCCTTGTGGCTGCATGGCTGTGGCTTGGGTTGCTGTGGCTGTTAGAGCTACCAGGAAGCCTTGAGACATCTGCAGGACAGAGCTGGGAAAGGCCACAAAGGTGACACCACAGGCACACAGGACAGCTGAGATGGCATCACTACCAGCTCAAGTTGTTGTGAGAAAAGCACTATCATGGGAAGGTATAAAATGCTCAAGAAGCAAAAAAGGAGGTGAAATAAGGGAGCTCAGCACCATGGAGGATGTGCCCTGGGGCTGCAGAGACCAACTCGTCACCTGAGGTGGTGGCTGTGCAGCAGCAAAGGGGCTGGGTGCTGAGTGGGGGTTGGTAGCTCAACTAGTAAATACAAGCTTTGTTCTGCACAGCTCTGTGTGTCCTGCTTGCAGCACCTTCTTGCACACGCAAACAGTGACCCCAGGGGGACGCTCATATCTCTCTGGGGGTCCTGTACTAAGCACCACAAACCAGGTACAAACAAGGCTGCTCCCAGGGAGAAGACAAACTCTCCATCCACAGCAAAGTTCAGGATCTGAGTCATGCAGTATGAGCCTAGCCACAGCAGCTGGCGAACTGCATGGGCAAAATGCGCTCCAGGGGAAGCAGAAGAAGCATTTACAGTGCCAGGAGAGCACTAAAGTCAGGACTTATTGAGGCTGCTGGCAATGGGCTTTGTGGAAATTTGAAGCTACACTGACTACTAAAAGTGATAAAGTGAAGGCTTGGAGAGAAAATTGCAGATCTAGAAAAAGGAAAGATGGATTTTAAATAAGAGACAAAATTACTGAAGAACTGAGGCAGAAACACACAAGCCTCTGCAGCAGAGGTCCCCATCCACACCATGGGGAAGCAAGCCCAGGCAGGGTGTGATAGATAGCTTACAAGAGCTAATAAAGCAGACACTTGAGATTAGGATCCAGCTTGGTAACAAGCACCTGTGAGGACAATGGCAAGAAAGACTCAGCAGCATGGATCTGAAGCTTTGGGTTTGCCAGAGGATGACTGAATCTTTGGAAGACCTGTGCAGGCTGTGGCTGCAGCCCTCCGAGGTGTATTCCAGAGGGGGATATTGACCCCTGGACAGGGAAGGGAGGTGGGTGGTCTGATCCCAGGCTGGGCCATGTGCAGCCACCAGGCTCTTTCTTCCCATCTGACCTCTCCTCTGGAGCCCTGACCCTCCTCATGTCCCCGGTCACCACTGGCACAGGGCTGCTGCTGAGGAGATGCAGTAGCAGGTTTGACCCAGACCAGAGTCAGAGCCCAGCACAAGCCAGAGCTGTGTGGTGGCTGCTGGGACCCTGTGTGGATACTGCTGCACAGGAGTGGTGGGACTCACACGAGCCCTGGGAACATCTGCAAGTGATCACAACCCCACTGCAGCGCCGTCAAACCTCATCCCAGTGTCAGCAGCAATGGGGAAAGAAGCTGTGGGAGAACAGCAGGGCCCACTCCAGAGGACTGCAGGGGCATTGTTGCTCTCCCTAACATGGTGCAGGTGTTCAGTTTGGAAGAAGAGAAAGCTGAGCAAGGACCAGAGGGGGTGGTTTTAATCAAGAGAGCAGGTATTGAATACAAGAGCAGTTCTCATGCAGGAGGGACCGAGACACCAACCTAATGCTGAGGTTCAAAATTAAACCTGCAATGATGGATGAATTGCTACCAACTGCTAGGGCAATTACTGAACCTGTAAATCAACAGCATTTGACTCAGCTCTAGCTTAAGAGAAAAATCATTCTGGCAGAACGATTTTACCCGGCACAGATAGCTAGAAGATGTGAAGAGAAAGAATAAGGTCTGTGAAAAAATCCAAGCAGTATAACAATGCCACTAATTGTTTACTCCATAGAAAAGAAGGTTAATGGAAAAAAGCCAGTATTTCAAAGTTGAGGCAAAGGCCAGAACTTTTGTGGAAAGGCCAGAACATTGGAGGCAGAAACAGAAGAGGGAATTTCAGTAGATCATGGAGCTGAGGACTGAAGGTAAAAACATAAACGTCGCTAGAGGGGCAAATTTTAGTGCATTTTAAGAACAACAACCCGAATTAACTAAACCACAAGAGCTGGAAAAGGAACAAGCTATAAAAGCTGACCCAAAAAAAGACCTGATTTTGCCCTTAGGGATGCACACCTGCTCAAAACCTCCAGCTACTCCTGCCCAGACCCATCCATACTTTATGGAGGGCAGCTATTACAGCTGGTGGTAGGGTCCGAGGCTGTGACCCAGGAAGAGGTAACCGGTCCAGGGAGATGGTCCCAAAAGGAATCGCCTGCCCGACGTCCAGTGTCTTCCTCTCAGCTGCTGGCAGAGGAGCCCTTGCAGAAGCTGTCAGCTCTTTAGTGATTATCAGCTCGTGGTTTCAGCTCAGCTCTGCAGGGCAGCCTCCAGGCCAAACCAGACCAGAGAGAGAGAGGAGAAGACCCGTATGGCTGGTTCCGCACGAAGGTAGCTTTATTGTGGGTCCCCTCCAGCGAAGGGAAGGCCAGGGACGAGTTCTCTCCCTCCTACAGAGGTGAGCTGGTCTTCTTTTATAGGGATACAGGGGATCAGCAAGGGGACCAATGGATTACAGAGGGTCTGGGATAGACCAATGGGTTACAGAATGATCTGCATAGGGTCTCCCAAAGGATTGTGGGTCTACCTTTCCTCGCCATGACCCAAAGTAGTTGCCATTCCAGGGAGTCCTGCTGGGCAGTTGCAAAATCTCTTATCTCAGCAGACATCTCTCCAGGGCAGTGGCTGGGCATATCCCACAGGCAGCCACCAGCTGAAGCACCGGTCCCAACAAATCGGATGCAAATAGTCCCCCATAAGATATGTCATCAATCTTAGTTCAAGCTTTGAAGAAATGTGCTCACTAGGGCTGGAAAAGGCACTCCAAAGGGAGCATATCACTGTACCACTATTGCAGTCTCCACACCTTTCTAATCTGGGCCACCCATAACACTGGGGATCTCATCTCCAAAACCCAAGGTGCCAATAGGGCTACAGTAGGCATTAGGATGAGACTGAAGAGAACCACAAAGCCTACAGCTCTAGGGGCACTGGGCCTGGAAAAGCCATGCCAAAGGGAGCATGGCACCACACCACTTGCTGCCTCTACACCTTTCTAATAAGGGCCACCGTTTGTGTTGGGCCTCATTCTCAGCCAGCACTGCTGCCACAAGTGTTAGGATTAGTGTTACGGTTAGGGTTAGAACAACCACAAAGCCTCCAGCCTCAGGATTACATAGGACACTGGAAAAACTATGTCAGAGGGAGCACAGTACTGCACCAGCATTGCCACTGAGACTGTTTACCAGTGGAAAAAGATGGAACTGATGGATATTACGAAAACCTGCTCCAGCACAGGCTTCTCTCTACACAGGGCCATAGGCCCTGCCAGGAGCCTGCTTGCATGTGGGCTTCCCATGGGATCACAGCCTCCTTCAGGCTGCTCCAATGTGGGGTCTTCTACAGGCTTCAGGTGGACCTCTGCTCCACCACTGACCTCCACGGGCTGCAGCTGGACAGCCTTCTTCAGCATGGGCTGCACCATGGTGAGCAGGGGAATCTCTGCTCCGATGCTGGGCACCTTCTGCCTCTCCTTCTGCACCGGTTGTCTACAGGGCTGTTCCTCTCACATTTTCTCACTCCTCCCTCTGGACACAGTTGTGCAGCATTTTTTCCCTTCTTAAACATGTTATTCCAGAGGCAGTTTCCAAAAAATGTGCCATTTCTGCCTCTGCACATGGTGTTTGCTTTGCCTCTATCCACCATAATCTCTTTTGACCATGTATATGAGTATGTATCTTGGACACATAAAAGTGTCTGCAGCATGAAAAATCCAGTGAGCCAGAGTGTTCTTTTACACAGCAGTGGCTAGTGGCAAATATTTTAGCAGGTCCACAATTTCCTGTGTTTGGGAACTATCCACAGAAGTCATTTTAATCTGTCTCTCTTCATGGGAAGGGTTCAGAAGCCCTGAGACTATCCCTGGCTATCTCCACACAGTCAATAAGCTGTTCACAGCCTCTCTCACCCTGCCAAAGGCTATCCTGTCTTAAGCCTGGTCTTGTGCTTTCTGCTTCAATATGGTGTGTGAACCACTTCTTAACTCAAAGGGAAGCTCTACCATTGATTAACAAGAATTAAATTATAACATTCAGTTCACATTTATTCTGCTGTGGTTGCTGGAGTGTTTCTAAATGGGCAAACGTCCCTGGGATCGTGTCATTTGGCTCTTATAATGCTGCAGGCTGAACAAGGGTATAAATATGCAAAAGCTGCTCCATTTCGCTGTTGCATGGATACTAAGCAGATGGATGGGTGAAACTCTTTCTTAGAAAGTGAGTGCCCTTGTCAATACAGACTGCACCCATCTGTCTCAGTTCTGCACCCAGCTTGGGGAAAAGGAAGGTGAACACCATATTTAAACACCATCACATTTTTCTGAACAGGGTGATAGGATTAGCAGCTTGGTGCTCTATTTCCCTTTCTGCAATGGCACATTCTGAGTCCCACTGGATGATGATCCTCTCTGGAGCACAGAAAGACACTCTGTCCCCATTTGCCTCCCTCCCTCTTCTGAAAAAAAGGGGTGCAGCCAACACAGGTGCCTATGCATTACCACAGACCACAGGCAACTACGGACAGATGGGGAATGAGATGCTGGAGAGCAGAGCTGCAGAAAGGGACCTGGGGGTCCTGGTCAGTGGCAAGTTGGACATGAGTCAGCAGTGCCCTGGCAGCCAGGAGGGCCAACCCTGTCCTGGGGGCACCAGGCACAGCATCACCAGCTGGGCAAGGGAGGGGATTGTCCCACTCTGCTCTGCACTGGGGCGGCCTCACCTCGAGTGCTGGGGGCAGTTTTGGGCACTGCATCAGTAGTGACTCACCATCACTCCTTTGGTTTCTTCCCTTGCTTCATTCAAACATGGTAAGTCCTTGTTCTTAACTTGCAGGCACTTGCTTACAGGCACTTACAGACCATCAGAGATCCAGGACTGCCGGCTGTGGAATGCTGAGTTCTACTAGGCAGATGCTAATCTCCTCCAACAAGAAAAATAGGAAGTGCACCTGGGAACGGGCTTGTCTGAAACCCACCAGCAAGAATCAAATCACTCCAAGGCAGGTAATTAATTATGGCTCATTCCCAAAGGCAGGGCATCATTATCATGTTCTAGAGTTACAGTTGTCCCTTAATGACCTTTTCTGCGGAAGATGTGGGGAATTTGTGTGCAATAAGCACTTTCAGTAACTATTTGTTTCAGTTTAAAGAGATGAATGCTCAAATCACTGGTATTGAGCTGTTATGAACAGACAGAAAGGCACAAGAGACATTACTATAACAAATATTCAGCAGGTGTCTGTAGAATAAAAGTATAAATACACAAAATTTCTCTGTTTCATGGTTATTTTAGAAGGCACAGGCAAGCACAAATCCTTTTTGTTATATTGCTTCCGAGGGGATTTCTTTTTTAAAATTCAGTTGTTTTGTTTCTTCTCAAGCTTTCCGTTTGGCAGCTCAGAGGGGATGCAGGACCATGGCCCATGTGGCAACAGGTCCAGCTCTGCCTTTGGCACTGGGAACCAGGTACCAGTCTCACACCATCTCCTTCCCTGACCCCCTCCTCAGGGGACTGCTCTGCCCTGGGGGGCACACAGGGGCATATGACACCCTGGAGAAAATCCAGCCACTGGAGATGGGGTAGAGCCAGCAGGGCTAAAAGTCTGATGTGGTCCTGCCTTGCTACTTGGTGTGGCTTCAAATCTGGGCATCTGCCATGCCCCACATCACAGATCTCTGCAGAGCTCACCCCTTTCTTCCTAAGTGTTAATCATGTGGAAACTACTGAAGGGCGAATGTGCTTTTAGTGAGTAGGGAGTGCCACCATGGCTGTGTAATGCTGCAGACAGCTACAGACATGGGTTTCTTTTCCCTCTCCCAGCCTCTCTTGCCTTGGTTATGCAGAATAATCACAATGGTTTCTTTTCATGATGCCTCTATGAACTTAAGCACAGGCAGCTACTCCAAATCATGCTGTGAAATGTGCAGGAAGTGGTAAATCCCATACCCACCGTGGGCACAGTGGAGGAGAGTGGGACTGAGCAGGGCACCCTGGCCTGTGCAACATGGCCCAGCCCTGCTGCAATTCCCTCTCATGTGGTTGCACTGATCACTGTTCAGTCACTGCACCCTCCAATAGTCATGGGTAACCCCAAACCCCAGGGAACAAAATCTCTGGCAGGAGCACTTTTTCAGCAGGCAGGGGAGACAAAAATATCACCCACACTTTGATCTTTCAAGTCCACTGATCTCAAAAATTAACTAAGCCTTTCCTCTACCTATTGCTTGTGCTAACAGAAGGCACTAACTGACCTTGCAGCTTTTTTTCAGAAATTCAACTATTACTCACTGTAAGAGTTCCTGAAACATGCACTTGCTGTTTTTCCAGAAATCTGGGCATCTTCTTGCTTATATGGAGTAGGAGTACTGCTACAAACTCTGCAGAGCCAGGAAGTACACATTGTGTCCGTCTCCCTGAAATTTAAACTGTTTCATTTCTGCCCCATGTGGGGCCACTTTTGTGATCAGCAAATATGTTTTTCTACTTCTTAAAACATCGTTTCAAGAATGCAGTCAATGTTCAAAGCCCTAATTTGACAGCTGTTCCCTGCAGTATAGTCTTTCTTTTCCAAAACAGTCAGAAAATGTCTGTAATTCCAAGGATGGAAGATGACCCCAGTAACATTTGAAATGTGCCCATGCTGCAGACAGATGTGTCAGTGCTTTAGAGAAGTAACTGGACAGTTTTATGATGATAATGCCAGTAATATGATTCCCAAAAGACTGTATATCATCAAAGGAGAATTCTGTTTTAAAATGCAGACATAGAACAAAATTAGAATCACAAAATAATTTAGACTGCAGTGAACCTCTGCTAGTCATGTAGTCCAGTGTCCACTCAAAGCAGAGACAACTTCAAAATAACATTAGGTGGTTCAGAGCTTTCCAAATTTGTTTTTTTTTTTAGTGAGTATTTTTTGTCTCTTCTATTCTCTGACCCTGAAATTACTATTCCACCTCTTGGCTAACACCTCTGCGGGTACAGGAGCATTGCACAGGTCTGTGGACTCCAGTACTCTCCTTCCCTTCCATCTGCAGCATCTGCATTGCCTCTCCTCTCTCCTCTCCTCTCCTCTCCTCTCCTCTCCTCTCCTCTCCTCTCCTCTCCTCTCCTCTCCTCTCCTCTCCTCTCCTCTCCTCTCCTCTCCTCTCCTCTCCTCTCCTCTCCTCTCCTCTCCTCTCCTCTCCTCTCCTCTCCTCTCCTCTCCTCTCCTCTCCTCTCCTCTCCTCTCCTCTCCTCTCCTCTCCTCTCCTCTCCTCTCCTCTCCTCTCCTCTCCTCTCCTCTCCTCTCCTCTCCTCTCCTCTCCTCTCCTCTCCTCTCCTCTCCTCTCCTCTCCTCTCCTCTCCTCTCCTCTCCTCTCCTCTCCTCTCCTCTCCTCTCCTCTCCTCTCCTCTCCTCTCCTCTCCTCTCCTCTCCTCTCCTCTCCTCTCCTCTCCTCTCCTCTCCTCTCCTCTCCTCTCCTCTCCCTCGGTAGCCTCACCAAGCCCTGTCAGTGGCCGCGGCCAGCAGTACTCTCACTGCCCGCTAGACGGTGCCGTCCTAAAGGCGTAAACCCCTCAGCGTTAGACTGCAGCTCTGTTATTTTTCTGCCAGGTGCCCAGCGTGTGCCCACGGCACCGGCGGTGTGCTGCGGGAGGACCCGCTTTGCCGGCCCGCTGCCCGGAGATGCCCGCCCGAACCCCCCGTGTCCGGCCACAGGCGCCACTGCGGGCCCGGCGGTCGCGGGGTGCCCGGCAGTCCCGTGCAGCAGCGAATGGATGCAGCCAGGCACGTGCCCTGCCGGAGCGGCAAGTCACAACAAAAGGAAGCCACACCAGAGTGGCAAGTCACACCAGATGCGCAAAATTTCCAAGGAAGTGCTGGTGTATTTCCTCACCCAGATGCACTTGCACGCCATGGCCAGGAGCACAATCACTCCCAAAGCTGGCAGAGCACTGACCCCTTGGAGGGTGCAGAGCTCAGCCCTGTGTGCAGTCCAGCCCTCGGCCCAGGGGAAGCCAGTACCAGCAGCTCCAGGAAATACCCAACCTTTCCACCTGCTATGTACCTTCTGGTGTCTTATCCCACCTCCCCTTGACTGGTGAAATGAAGGGCTCTCCCTCCTCACAGAGGGCCTGGCTCCGGGGTAAGGAAAGGATTTCACATAATCCTGACAGTGTCTCAGAGCTGCAAGAACATGAAACATGGTTATCAACATGGTTATCACTTCATGCCAGGTATTTCCCACTTCGCACCAAACAAGCACGCTGAGACGTACCACAGCCCTGCCCAAATTAAGGCCCTCTGCTCCCCTCTGCCTGAACCTGACTGTTTGGAGGGGCTGTGTTTACTGAGATGTACCACATCTTTTCAATGGCAAGTGGCTGTGCCTCCGCCAGAAGGCATCCCTAGGGATGTACTGCCCTAGGAAAGCATCACTTAGCCAGAGAGCACACCTGAGGAAAAAAATGCAAGGGTTAGAAGGGTTAGACACCCAAATTGCTACTCCCGTGAGGCACAGATAATTTCTAGACCCTCAGAAGAGGCGCCATCATCACTGCCAGTGAAATCTCCTCAAGCAGGAATTGGGGGGTCATTTCCAAGGAAGTGCTGCAGTTTATTCATTGGATTATCTCTTTTTGCTTGTATTGGCAGTCTAAGAAAATATGTACCATTCACAGAAAGCTTCATCAAGTTACATTATATTTGTATGTTTTTTTGGGATGTGAAGGTCCTGTCTTGCATTTCCATAATTATGCAATTCACAGAAAAAACTGTTATGCTCTATACCACCATCCCAGTTAGAGTGACTTACCCTCTTGCCCAAAACTCCTAGGTGTTTGTTGGCTTGTTTAACACAGCACAAGCAAACAGAGGTGGAAACACAATGATCCAGTGAATTAGAACATGGGGTTCAATCTCAATATCAGATCTTCACAGTAGTTTCAAGATAAAGCCCCTTGTAAGTTTCTTCCAGTCCAGATTAAAATGTCACCTCGTGTCTAAGGAGGAGCCAGCACAGCCCACAGCTTTTGCTCAGACAAGGCACAGCCACCTAATATGGTTCCCAGATGGGGCACCAACAATGCTGTGTTTCCTGACCAGCCAATACGTTCCTCTTGCTTTCCCTCTGATTTTCCTTAGTCTAGGAGCAGCCACAACCAAGATACTCCAAGCTTCGGTGTGAACCAACCCTACAAGAAATGGCATTGCAGGGCACACAGCTCTCAAGGCAGAGGAAGAAGAAAACTTTTGCTTAGCTGAGGAGCTATCAGTTCACATCCCTTTGGGGAGATGATTCAAAGTGAACTTGAGTCTCACCCAGAGGAACTCAGAGACTGTAAATAGGAGACCACCTCATCATCATCCCTGAAACTGCTTTTTGGGGAAACCATTTTGCAAATTGGGTCATACTCACTAATAGCCTGCTGATGACCAACACTGCGCTGTTGCAAATGAAGCATTCACCAAAAGCAGTTCAGCCAGTGCTATTGACAGGTCCAAACGGAAGATCAGGGCCTGAGGCTTTGTCTAAAACCAAAACTTTCTGTAATTTAATGGAATTCAATTAACAAAGCAAATTAATTAAACCAGTGCAAATGCCCGAGCAGGCTATCTAAATCTGCTGTGCCTTAAGGCTTATTTACAAACAGTTTTGTGCTGCATTGACCATTCCTGTATAGCTTCTTTATATCGGTGTAACTCATCTGTGGAGAGACCTCATTATATCACACCAGGGGATGCCCTGATTTAGCTAGAGCGATTTCCAAACACAGTTAGTGAAAACAATACAAGCATTGTGTGTGTGAATTCAAACAACTACCCAATTGATTTAAGCTAAACTGGGTTTAGATAAAGTTAAGCTGTCCCTACAATATTGTGTTAGTTGTAAATCACTGCATATGCTTTCACCTTCTCCAGAAGAGAAACAAATGGTCTCATTAGTAAGTGAGACTAGGACAAGACGTGCGTTTGCTCTAAGCTGCTGTGAGCAAGCTCTGAACGCAGCTGATGCGTTAGCTGAAGATGAGTGTCATCAGCACAGCGTGCTCACGGCACAAATGTACCGAGAACACGGCCAGTCCTGCATGTCTCCTGATTTTAAATCATCCACATACTCAAACCACTTGCAGTTCATTGCTGAAAGGCATTATCGTCAAGCAGCAGCACCTCTTATCTTTCCTCCCCTGGGGCATCACTCCACCATCACATGCTAATAGACATAAGCCACTTTTCATCCAGCACAACCGGGTAGCAAGATTAATGCAGAATCTTGTCTGCTTTAATGTACTTTGCTTCTCCCAGAACAGCCACAAGCTAAATGTGCCTGAATGGTTTTGGCACCAGAGCTACAAGATTGTCCTCTTAACCATCATATTACTGCATTTCCCAGGAAGAGACCAGCCTACAGTGAAGGGCTGCATAGCTGTCTTGCTTCTGGAGAAATTGGGAACTACATAAAATCAGTGTTTATGGAACAGTTTGTTGGCTTCTCTTGACTTAACTTGAGTGCCAGAGATCAGGCCTTTGCTCCTGCTTCTGTCACCAGCCCTCCATATGCTCCTAACCTCTTCTGTGACTTGGCTCCTCTTCTGCCTCTTTGTCTCTCCTGTATGTGGAAGTCACAAATGTTTTGGGGCAGGAACCAACACTTCATCCTAAGAGGTTTTCAAGCCTCAGCTGGAGGAAGCCCTGAGCAGCCTGGTCTGATCTCAGAGCCAACCTGCTGTGAGCAGGAGGTTGGAGCAGAGACCTCACAAGCTCCCTCCCAACGTGAGTTATCCTGTGGTGAATAGAACATAGCAAATAGCACATAGAGTTGGTGTGGGTTTGGGAGAAGGGGTATGGAAAAGGCTTCAAAGAACAAATATTTTTGGTGGACACATCATCCTTACTACAAGAGAAAAAAGTATTTTCTCCATTCTTAAATACATGGAATTCATCAAATTAAAAGGGAAAGTCTACCTGAACATTAAACATAGTATTTATCTCATGGAGAGCTTTGGGAAGCAATAGTAAATGAACAATAAATTCTGTCTTCTGAGAATTCAGGCCAAAACTTTCAGCCTTGTCTGTAAGAGTTTTAGCATGTCTGTACAAAACTGGACAAATTAAACTACAGCTACTTTGGCTAAGTGTAGATTAGGCCATGGAAGTTTGAAATTAAACCAGTATAAATGAAATCATCATTGAAGGTCCAAGGTTAGCTCCTGTATACAGCCTCCTTCTTAACACAATCAATTCATTTCCTCTGAAGACTCAGAAGAATAGTATCAGTAACCACAGCAACACTGAAACGTAAGTATCATTTTTAGCTCCATGATGTAGGCTGCACAAAATAAGAGAACACATTTTGAAAGTTTTCATCACAACCTACTTTTTTTTATTTTTTTGTTATATTAATAACAAAACATGTATCTGGGATTTTTTTAATCATTCTTAAAATTTTCATTGGCCGATGATTGGTTTACATTGATTGTAGCTCACAGTGAGGAGGTCAGTGAAGCCTCAGCTCTTCTGCCTCCCATGGCATTCTTCTCAGCACTGAAGAGATAAATTTGGTCACTTGTCCTTATTCTTTCTGGACCCAAAGTAGGGTTTGAAACCCCTGTTGCAAACCATGGAAGATACCCAAATGGTGTTTCTGAGCATCACACCAGCCAGCCCAATGGATCTCAAATATCCGAATTGGTGGCTTCCCTCCTGCAGCTGGAGGACAGCCTAGGCCCATACATGAGAGCTTGTCCTGTGGGCCCTGCAGTGTCAGGATACGTTCAATTGGTCCTCAGCACTGGGGTTCTCTGCACCATGTCCCCATAGTGCCTGGGGCGCGACTGGCCCTGGCAGGACAGCACCCACCTGAGAGGAGACTTCACAGCAGGATGCTCATACAGCCACCTCTACACCCCAGGTACATGAACACGTTGGACACACTGACTCTGGAAGATCAACATGAGTCTTGAGAGGCATCATGACCCTTCATTCAGATGGGTACAGGCTACCAGAGAAGATTGCAGTACAAACCTCCATCTTGAGCAGAGCTGCAGAGCTGATGGAGTTCTACAGTCTCAGAGGCACCCCTGCAGGGCACTTCCCTGTCCTGAGATATGGGATATATCAGTGTACACTTCTTATTGAGATACCTGGACAGGTCAACTTTTAGGATTACCGTATTAACCTTCAGGAGCCTAAATAGAAGCCAAATAATTTATCAGCAGTCGTGGCTAACCAGGGAGGTCCCAGGTGACAATGTGACAAATGTGTTGGCAAGTGGACACCCATCGATGTGGAGGATCAAAAGGAGGACCTGGGGAACTACAAGCCTGTCAGCCTGGCCTCGGTGCTGTGGGAGGTCATGGAACAGATCATCCTGAGCACCATCACATGTCACATTCAAGGCAACAAGAGGATTAGGCCCAGACAGCACGAGTTTGTGAAAGGCAGGTCCTCCTTGAACAAACTTCTACTGCAAGATGACTTCTATTGCTTAGTGGGTAAGGGAAAAGCTATGGTTGTTGTCTACCTGGACTTTAGTAAAGCCTTTGAAACTGTTTCCCTCAGCATTCTCCTGGAGAAGCTGGCTGCTCATGGCTTGAGTGGGTGCACTGTTCACTGCGTAAAAAACTGGATGAATGGCCAAACCCAGAAAGTGATGGGGAATGGAGTTAAATCCAGCTGGGGGCTGGTCACAAGTGCTGTTCCCCAAGGATCAGTTTTATTGCCAGCTCTGTTAAACTTCTTCATTGATGACCTGAATCGAGAGCCCCCTCAGTCAGTTTGCAGATGACACCAGGTTGGGTGGGAGTGTTGATCTGCTGGAGGGCAGGAAGGCCCTGCAGAGGGATCTGGACAGGCTGGATCGATGGGTCAAGCCCAATTGTGTGAGGTTCAACAAGGCCAAGTGCCAGGTCCTGCACTGGGGTCACAACAACCCCAGGCAGTGCTACAGGCTGGGGGGCAGCGGCTGGAAAGCTGCCTGGTGGAAAAGGACCTGGGGGTGCTGGTCAACAGCAGCTGAACATGATCCAGCTGTGCCCAGGTGGGCAAGAAGGCCAATGGCATCCTGGCCTGGATCAGCAGTGGTGTGGCCAGCAGGACCAGGGCAGTGACCGTCCCCCTGTACTCGGCACTGCTGAGGCCACACCTCCAATCCTGTGTTCAGTTCTGGGCCCCTCACTGCCAGAAAGACATTGAGGGGCTGGAGCGTGTCCAGAGAAGGGCACCGGAGCTGGGGAAGGGTCTGGAGCACAAGTCCTGTGAGGAGCAGCTGAGGGAGCTGGGGGTGTTTAGCCTGGAGAAAAGGAGGCTCAGGGGGGACCTTGTCACTCTCTACAGCTGCCTGAAAGGAGGGTGTAGCCAGGTGGGGGTTGGCCCCTTCTTCCAGACAACAAGTGATAGGATGAGAGGAAATGGCTTCAAGTTGCACCAGGGGAGGTTTAGATTGGATAATAGGGAAAATTTCTTCATGAAAAGGGTTGTCAGGCTCTGGAATAGGCGGCCCAGGAAAGCAGTGGCATCACCATCCCTTGAGGTATTTAAAAGATCCCTAGATGTGGCACTTAGGGAGATGGTTTAGTGCTGGACTTGGCAGTGTTCATTTTATAGTCAGACTTATCGATCTTAAAGGTCTTTTCCAACCTGAATGATTCTATGGTTCTGAGGATTCTATGGAAAGTTTCTTTTTTTAGCCAAATACATTAGAAGAAAAAAATAGAAACACCAGTATTCACAGTGCAGAATCACTTTCGCTGAAAGGCTTGACAGGAAAAGAAGAAACTGAATGAAATCCTGTGAGGTCCTGACATACTGCTGCTTTTATGCAACGAAGAGTCATTTGTTTCATTTATCACATGTCACTCTAGAAGGAAGTGCTATTACATAAAAGTACAGCTATGTGCTTCCTCAAAATACTTGTCTGATACCTTCCCACCTCCAGCAAGAGATTTAATAACTCCCACAAAGATTCAAAAGTCTTTGAATACCTCTGTATCCATGTCTTCATTTTTCCCTAGTTTTAAATGAGTTATTAATCCATGAGAAAATGTGTCCTTTGATCCTTGGCAACTTATTAATTTTGAAAGGTCTTTAGTGTTGCATCTTCCTGAAAGCCTTCTGGAGACCCAAGTATATGAACCAGATTGCCTTAGCTCCCATGATAATTTTTTAAGGATGGCCTTACCTCAATCTTGAACCACAGCAGTTTGATGGTGGGTTTTTTGTTGGTCTTCCTACTATTGAGAGGGATCATGCATTTGTTCAAATCTGTGGTATTTTCAGACAGTTCTTACGTCACCTGCGAACACTTCACCCTTTCACTTGTTTCCTTTCAAATTTAATTTTTTTTGTTGTTGTTGCTTTAGGTTTTTTTTTTAATTGAACGTCGTGGCTTTGACAGTAGGATTTTAAACCCAGGCCTATGCACAGCTCCATTTTCAGTGGAGAGCTTGTGTTCCACCTGCCTTTTCTCTGACTAGCTCCTCTGTGGTGCAGTTCACAAATACAATCACACTGCACATACTTAGTTCATATAAAGAAGCTCACGTATCTCATTGGGTTTCCTGCATTTGTCATCACTGTAGTCATTCTATCCATCCATCCTGGGCTAAAGTATAGTTTTAAAACTGCATTTTCGGTATGTAGGTCTGGAACTCTTATGCATGGTGACTTTGTGTTTTGAGTCAATCACTTAAACTGATTACCTGATTTGACTTCATGTCTTCTTTAATATACAGCAGCACTGTTAGAGCTGGGCAGCCACTCTTTGTTTTTCTTTTTTCTTTTTTCTTTTTTAATAATGATTTTTTCCTAATTGTTACAATATCCTAATAATTATTGTTTTCCTTTCCAGTTTTGAGGTGTCTGCTATGACAACTTTCAAATTTAAAAGCAAACATACCTGTTCCATGTTTTCAGGCTTTAGACTTCTAGTATTTCAGGGAAACACACCCCCCTTGATACAATTATCTGTGTCTGTGTGTGTGGTCACATGCACACACACCTTGTTTAAACAGGAATTTTTCCTCAGAACAACGTTCACTGTTTCTCTCCTGGGCTATCAGCCTCTACACTGCCACTCATCTGAAGATGTTGTTTTTCATGCCTTTGTGCCAGAGGACATGCTTTTCAGATTCTGTAGCTCTTTGCTTTCTCACAGTTGTTTATTAATCCCCCATACAACTACTTTTTCCACTTTGAATACTACCTTCCATTTCTAGCATTTCTTAATGTAGAACCCACATTTCCAAAAGCTTCCCTTGTGTGTGAACTCTGCATGACTTCTTTTCCTCATTTCCTAAATCACAACCAGAGACTGATTTTCAGTCTTTCCGTACTGAGATGTGGCACAGGAGCATTTCAGCAAAGACACCCATGGGCAAAGGCAGACCACTGTGCAGCTACTCCTTAATAGTTCAGGTATAGATCTACAAGATCTCCTGCTGTTGCATCTAGCTGCCATCAAAAACTCAGTTATCTACGTGCTGGACAATTAAAGCATCTTCCATTTTAACTGGCCTCTTCCCATCCATGAGGAGAAATTTCCCATGGCACTCCCAAACAGAGTATCTCTGGTGCAGTCCTCACAGGGCAGAAGGGGTCTACCAGCAGGACAATTTCCATCTCTGGCAGCTTGCTGCCTTTCTGCCATTAAAGTGTTTTCTCTGCAGCAGTCTGTCTAGCTGGCTAGAGGTAAGATTTTTTTTTATTTGCTTCAAGGTCTTCATGATGAACATTTTTCTTTATTTCCAGCTTAGTTTCCTTTTATTCCTCTTAGCCTCACTAGAGAGTAGTTTGTACTGAACTAAGCCCATTTTCCCAAATGGAAGACTTCTCTCCTCTGATAAACTAGGATGCTCCAGGGGGATTTAAATCTGCAATACAGTGAAAGTCAAACTATATCAATTATGTGTTATCCTACAGAAGACTGTTCGCATACTTGAACAAAGAGAATATGACAAAGCCCTAGAAGTGTTTATCAGATTTGAGAGATTGTGTAACAGCAAGAGGTGGTGAACAGTAGGTAGGTAGCATTTATACATGTCTTGTGAATCATAAGCTTCTTCAAAGTAGGGTTTAACACAGAAAAGTTATGCCAAAAGTACGGTCTGCTTGTCTTCAAGAAGCAGGGAAGGGGTTTTCTTCAAACAGACAGCTACGGACCCTTTTATTTCACCAAAGAAATGTCAGGGGAAAGAAGGCAAGAGGCACAATTACTGAAAAACATTTTGAAAAATAATAGCAAAAACGTATTTTGAACCTAACAGGCAGACAGACCCAGTATCTTGTCAAGATACTGTCAGGGTGTGCTGAGTTTGGGAAGTTCATCCCCACGACCAAAGTCTCTGATAACAAAAAAGATGCAGAAGTATCTCTGGTGGGTGCAAGCTAGTGGGGCACTTGTCACCCCCATGCCATGCTGGGGCTTGTGCTCATGTGCCAGTGCAGGACATCAGGCTCAGAGGGAGGCTTCGCACTGACTTTGGCAGATAGTGTCTGGCTCCTAATCAGCCTGTACAAAGGATATGCCTATAAACAGCTTAGTCTCTCTTTAGGATTCTGGCTCCTGGGTGATTAAAAAAAAAGTTTTAGTATTACAAATACAAAATTATGTGGGAACAGCAATTACACTCCCCTCATTGTGGCCCAAAGCAGGGAGGAAAGTTATTTCATTTTTCTCCAGGAGCTCCTGTCTGCCATTTTGGGGCAATGTTGAAGCCCTGGATTGGTTTGATCAAAGCCTTCCTACACTGTCAAACTTGCAAATAATTCATTAAGTGTAAGGGACTGAAATCTGTCTTAAAGTATGCTGTAATGGTACACTTTTTTAAAGATGTTGGCTATATTCTTTATAGCAGCACTTGGAAATAGGCATATCCTTTAACAGCTTAACAGCTGCCAGTTTAATGCTTAAAACATGATTTAGTTCACTGAGTCAATGAATCAATTCCTTGTGCTTCCATGTGCTTCCAAGGGATATGCTCATTGAAATGTCTGGCAAAACATTTCTGTGACCTCTTCATTCACATCATGAAAATTCCACAAGTAAGCTGAAACTGTAGGTTCACTTAAGTGGTGCACTCTGAGTAACAACAGACAAATCCACTAAATCATCTCCTAATCTCTTAATATTCATGTCTCTTCCACTGAATCTCAGTTGTGCATACTCGGATCTCAATGTGAAACATTTGGGATTAATGCCCACATTTTAAAAAGCAGATGCTGGTTCTGGTGACCTTGGTATCTGAGGACCAGCTTGAGAAATTTGACCTGAAACTGGATAGAGGATCTGATTTGCAGATGGCACAGAGCATCCTACTCCAAAAATTAGACAAATTCTTCTTGACTTTTCTGATCCAAGTCTAATCCTAGAGTAGCTATTTCTGATTGATTGTTCTGCATTGTCACTTTTACTGCAGGTTGGGTTACAGGCAGTGTAAGGAAAAGGAAAGCTCAAGAGATGAGAGCGGCCTGTTTTTACCTACCAGCCCATAAAGTCTCTCAAAATCTTCTAAATCTCATCAACCCTTTCAATTTCTGTTCACTCAGGAGACAGCAGGGTCTCTTCATACCTAAGGGCAAGAACAGTGACACATGTGCCTTCTCCTCCATGCTGTTCTGTGCCAAATAGACCCATCAGCCATGACCTCAGGTATGCAAGGGAATGGCATCTAATGGGAATGCTGCAGCTTTCAGTGTTGTAGAAGTCGTGCCTACTTACAGGCTTTGAGACAGGCAGATCTGAGGATGACCTATAATCAAAGGAGAATAAATCTCTCCCACCAAAAGCTGACCCTGGTATCGGAAAAGTGAAGTTCCCATCAGCTACTAGAAGCAACAAGGAGAGAAAAAGATGTGTTTAAAAGAAGCTGTGTCTGATGGAGCTCTCAGACTTACACATCTAAATAAGAATGCTAAATTATAGGCTATATGTCTTTCTGTGTAAGAGATACTTTTTGGAGTCATAGATGGTGGGTTTCTTCCTGTGCTGCTTTCAGCTGGGGCAGAGCTAATTTCCTTGACAGTGGCTGGTACTGGGCTGTGTTTTGGATTTGTGCTGAACAGAGTGCTGATAATACAGAGATGTTTTTGTTGCTGCTGAGCAGGGCTTGCACAGAGCCAAGGCCTTTTCTGCTTCTGTACTGCCGGGCTGGGGAGGGGGCTGGGGATGCACGGGAGGTTGGGAGGAGACACAGCCAGGACAGGTGACCCCAACTAACCCAAGGGATGTTCCAGACCATGTGACATCATGCTCAGTGTAGAAACTGGGGGGAGAAGGAGAAAGGGGGGATGTTTGCAGTGATGGCGTTTGTCTTCCCAAGTCACTGCTACACATGATGGGGCCTTGCTCTCCTGAGGATGGCTGAACCCATGGGATGCCTGCCCATGTGAAGCAGTGAATTAATTCCTTGCCTTGTTTTGCTTATGTGCGTGGCTTTTGCTTTCTCTATTAAACCATCTTTACCTTGACCCATGAGTTTTTTATCTTTTACCATTCCTATTTTCTCCCCAGCCTCACCAGTAGGGCAGTGAGCGAGACGCTGCATGGGGCTTGGCTGCTGGCTAGGGTTACACCACAACACTTCCTCATCTCATTAAAGAAAATCTTAAGCCTTGAATATGAGATTGTATCATAAGCAGCCTTAATCAACTTAATATCACAACTCTATTCTTTGATTTTGATAACACGTAGTTTGTAAATACAAGCCCCTGTTTCTTTAGATATAATCAGACATCTCAGCAAGGCATTTGGAAAACTGAATTACTTTTGTTATTGATCATAACTGCAAATTTATGCAGTTCAAATTCAGTAGAACTGGGATGTGAGGGGGAAGTGCACAAAAAATATTATAAACATACCTGTCAAAAGGGAGATCGTTCTCTGCCATAAGTTAAATTTTACATATTCATTGAAAAGGAGCTAAGAAATAATTCTTTTTGGCACTAGATAAAGGGGACAAATATAAAAACAAACCTTGAAATCCCAAGTCTATATATTTAAATTCTGACTGGTGTTGCTTGTCAGAGCGAAATTTAATATTCAAGGTCAAAAGAAAACTTGTGCAGAAAATCCCTTTCTAAGCCAAGATAGCTCATTAATCTGACTGACTGAAAAAATAGTTTGGGAAGTGAGAAGTGTGCCTTTTTGCTCCTAAACTTAAGATCAGTACATTTAGTGGTCAATGTTTCTGGAGTTTTAGTTTGTCTGAATGAAAAGAATTGATTTTCAGAGGTTGGGAGTTGGCACATTTGCCAAATCGAGCAATTTTTGTCAAGGTGTTTACTTAGGAAATCAGATGTCTCAAGTGATCTGTCAGCTTTGAAGGGTACTGGCCAAGATCTGCATTTTAGAATTTGATCATTTCAATGACTCCTAAGACACTTTGCAACCATAATGAAACTTAGGGCACAGCTGGTAACAACTGCCCATTTTTTGGTACTTCTGTTACGTTTTCTTAATTAAAACAGTAACCCTGGATTTGTAAAAGGCAACCCAAGGTGGAAAATCAAGGTTCTTGGTGCCATGATAAAGAAGCCATAGACTCATACTATTGAAAATCAAGGTCCTTTTAGGAGATTCAAACCTCACTCTAAAATCAGAGGTGATGATCAAAATACAATTCATTACATATGAAACGGATTACATTGAAAGGGAAAATAAATGCTAAAATCACACTAAGAGAAAAGTTAATGTCAAGTAGAACAAAAAATTGTAAGCTTTCTGCCTTTTGGCAAACTTTTCACTGTCAAACAGTCTTCAGAGATGCCAAAGCCCAAACCAACCTCTCCACTAGCACAACTAAAACTAAGGTCATTTTATCTAAAGTCCTGGAATGCAAGATACTGGTACAAGTAATGAAGCACAATTAAGGCAACTGCAGAAAGAGTGGCAGTGATTGACAATGTTATGCACAGTGGTACTTGTCAGTCTCAAATTCTGGTCTAGATTAAACGAGTAAGATAATAGGCTGAGTAACCTACTGTACTATGAAGAAATTAGTAACCAAACCAGCATCAGTTACTCAGTGTACAGATAGAAATACATAGAAATTTAAATGGTCTTTCCAGGTCTCTCCATTCATTAAGACAATTTTAAATGTCAAGCTTATTACTCAAGCCTCAATTTTACTGACAAAAGACTTTTACTTAAAATCATAGCAGACACAGCAATTTTCTGGGTACAGAGCAAAGGGTTACAGAGATTGCTACAGATTTTGAACTTTGGATGTATTCATCTCACGTAACTTCAGCTGTCTAAAAGTTAGGTATCCAACCTCAGTTAAAGATCAAGTTCTCTCTCTACTCAAGGAGGAAGGGAATCACCCTTTAAATGCCTTCCTCTGCCTCTCTGGCCATTGATGGAGGCTATTTCAAAGGCTTAGCCTGGACCTTACTTCTGGATGACTGGAGTTAGTCTGCCATGGATTCAGTGCCCCACTGGTACAGACCCCACACACGGGGTCTTTGAGGTGTGAAGAAAATGTTCCAGGTGATGTGGTGTTCTTGTGGCATTGATTTCTCCAGTATGTTTGCAGTATATGAAGGGTGTCTGTCACTAATCAGTCGGCATTTTGGGGTACCTCATCTCCTATATGTGGCACTTCACATAATACCATGTTGCCAATGCTGACTTTTCAGCTGTAACCAGTACATGTGCAAAAAACAGATGGAAATAACTGTGTAATGGAAAAATTGGATTTAGAATAACTATTTGTTAGAAACCAAGTTTCAGAGTTAATAATATAGAGGGAAATCAACCTAGCAAGATAGATGAGATATATAATCAGTGAAGTCGTGTTGCTCAAAACAGTGCTTTGATAACTTCCACTTTTTAAATACTGTCACAAACAAATCAATGATGTTAGTCAATTTATCATTCTCTGTGGTTAGAGCTTAGTTTCTGGGAAGTGACTGCAATATCTTAGCATGATTACATGGTATTAAATAATTATTCAATGTGAAATAATGCTCTTCACCAGCACTGCCAACAACTCTGAACATTGTTTTGCCTAAGTAAAGAATAAAAGTTCTGGTCCATATTCAGCTATTTTTGCCTCATTTGTTCAAATGTAAGGATGTACTCTACAGTCTCAATCATGTTTAATTAGTGAAAGTGCCTTCTGGGTTTATCAGATGGTGCCGTTGTCTCAAGGTACGTTGAAGGAGGTAAGGGTAGCTAGCCCAGAGTAGCCAGCAGCTGCAGGGTATCCTTGTACTTTTAGGAATATACTTAGGGAAGTCTACATGTGAATTAGGCACCTGTTGGGGTTTCAGTTTAATCTTAGTTTTTTTTCCTGTTAAAGGAATTTTTTCCCATATGCATGTTGCTAGGGGACAAATAGCTGTACTTAAGAAAGACAAAAGGGGGGGGGTGGGGCGGGCCTGGCTACTCCTTTGTCTACACCTGGGTGTGGGGTCAGTTCACTCTGAGCGTCCGGAGAGAGAAGCTGCAGAGAAAGGAGCTGCTGCTTCTTTCTTTTGGCCGTTCTTTCTTCCTGCTGGAAACAACGCCGGGACCCCAAAAGCCGCTTTCCCTGCCCTGCTGGAGACCGGGCTGTGGCTGCCCTGCTCCACTGCTGCTTCGAGCTTTCGCTACGCTGTAGCCCTGCTCGCCCTGCCTGCCTGGGCCTCCGTGGGGTTCTCCCATCTGGATACATCTCGCCTGCCACCCGGGATTTGCGTTAGTCCCTGCCGCTCCAGCCTGCCGTTCTAGCCTGCCGTTCCAGCCTGCTGTTCCTGAGAGCCCGGGATCAGCAGCCCAGGGGTTTGTGAAGCTCCTTTGTTCCATCCTTCCCGGGATCCCAGGGCACCGGTGCCGCGTGCTCCCCGAGCTCGCCCCGGAGCGCCCCCTGCAGCCGCGGGGGAACCATCGCACCTGCCCTGCTCACCGGGAGCCGCCAGCGCCCCTGCCGGCTGCGAGCGGAACTGCACCCGAGGGGAAAGGGCCCGACAGCCGAGAAGGCTGGGACTGGGTTTGTGATTGCTGTTACTGCCATAGTTGTTGTTGTTCTGTTTGACTGGTTATATACATATATATATATATAGAGTAAAGAACTGTTATTCCTATTTCCCACATCTTTGCCTAAAGGCCCTTGATTTCAAAATATAATAACTTGGAGGGAAAAGGGGTTATATCTGCCACTTCAAGGGGGGCCTCTGCCTTCCTTAGCAGACACCTGTCTTTCAAAACCGAGACAGCACCACAGGCCCACCATGGTCAGTGGAGATAGAGAGCTCAATTCATATTAGGTGTTCAGTGCCATCTGACACGTCTGGTCCCCACCTGCAGTGACATTAAGGCATCAGTCTCCTATGGGCTCCTATGCCATGTGTACTAGCCCACGTGGACGTCTTGGATGCTCAAGCAGATCTTAATCAGCACTAGGCACCTTTACACAGACAACTGGATTGAATCCTGTGGAAGTACAGCCAGCAGACCCCAGAAAATATTTCAGTTCACCCTCGCATATTTGCCTACTGCTTGACTAAGTTCTGCATACCCAAGGATTTAGTGCTCTTTGGGATGCCATGGGACACCCAAGATGTGGCAGGCAGACACCACCCATGACCTACAAAGGACCATGGCCTGCTGGAGGCAAGGCAACTTAAATGACACTGTGTACTGGTACCCAACCAGGCGTGCTTGTGTCTGGTGCCTGGCCATTGAGCAGCTCCCTCCACCCCAGGGATGTCTCAGCTGGGATGCCATTACCTGTGATGGGATCCTTGGCGCTACAGCTCTCAGTCCCCCACACTGAGGTTTCATAATCTCAAACTGACTCCTACCCTGAATGTTGGACGATTGTGTCTTCCCTTTTACTTTCTTGTCAAAGAAGCTGGAGTGGCCTCTAGAGATTTTTATTTCTCAGGGGTTTAGCAATACTCATGGATCCAAAAGGTCAGGAGAAATTCTCTTTTCCACTCTTTTCACAGGTGCAGGGAACTCTAGGAGAAGTGGATAGTGCCTACAGCTCTCAAGCAGAGGACTCTTAGGTAAACTTTCCCTGGTGTCACCTCTTCTCCCCTGACCTACCTTCCTTTCCCATAGCGTATTAATCAGATGAGTCTTCAATACCCCAACGCAGTTTCACCTGAAAGGCATCTGCCTCTCACTCCACGTGCTGCAAAATTCAGCTGCCAAGGAGGAACAGCAAAATAGAAGGAAAGGGGAAGCCTGTTGAGGAGTTGTTTGAGTGATTGATGACTCCACTAAATTCACTAGGGCTGTAATCCCACAACCTGTAATAAACTGCAGAGACAAACTCACTCCAAAGCCCTTGGGCTCTCATAAATTGTCTTCTATGGGCCCAAACCAGAGGCTATGGAAATCAATGGATCTCCTCTCCATGACTTTAACGATCTTCAAATGACCTTGGCATGATTTCTTCAGCTTCCCATCTTTTCTTCTCTATTTTCCTTCTGCTGCAAAATTTTACAGGCTCAAATACGCTGTGAATTATGGCAACCAGCTACAGAAATCTAATTCTTCAAGTATCTGTATTATGTTCTGCCAGGTAATCCATCTGTGCAAACCAGCCTCAAAACAGGAATTCAGCCCTGCTGAAATTAAGCCGAGAGGAAACAGAAATGTAGATCTGCTACTGAATTTTAAAAAGATGTGGCCATGATCTTGGTTAATCTGTTCCATCTGTGACACTCTCCTATAAATAATACTGTTCTCTCTGGGTGCGCATGTCTACATAAATCTGGTACAAGCTGACCATGTCAAACTTCAGCTACAAATGTTAAAAGTCTTTATTCATCTATTGAACCAGCCCCAAGTGCCACTTTCTCTTATTATTTCAAACGTGGGGTGGCTGGACCAGGCTTATACCTGAGTAAAAAGCTAAGTCACTTTCCATGTTCCTCCTGCCTTGGGGGATGTGATAGTTGATGTGTCCAGGCACAACCCATCCAGCTGATTTGTATTACAGGCAACCAAGAGGCACAAAAATGGCTTCAAATAAGTACAGCTGGGAACTTTGCTATGAATTAGTTAAACCAAGACAAGAAGTGCTGCCTTTTTTCCCCAACCTCCTGTGCTGAAAAACAAGAGAAAAAATATTTCTGTTTTTCCTTAGCATAATATTTATACTTCCATAATTCCCATTTACAGATGCAATATACAGGCAGAAAGACAAAGGACTGCTCAGGAAAGGTTAAAGCTAGAGAGAAGCACAGGATGAAGAGAAGTCAAATTCTTTCAAAGAAACATAAATCATCTCATGGGTGAATACACTGAAGGTGAGCCAGCAGGAAACCTGGGGAAGATATTCACAACCAGCTCAGAGCAGGTGAGGTCTCTGCTGAGGCCTGTTCATCCCCATCATCCTTAAGAACTTATTGGATAAACATGTTTCAGGGATAGCATAGTTACAGTTCATTTTCCCTTAGGTAAAAGGACAAGTAGGTGATCTCTAAGGAGCCATTCAGCCCTGGTTTTTTTTCCAGCTATAATTCTCAGTCACATAGGAAACTGGCACAAGAAAAGGGGCCAGGGTGTCCAATATCACACCTGGGTTCCCATATGGTAATTAGGAGCATAGCATGTCCCACAACATCCCCAGCTCTGACACTGCTAGGAAAAACATCTGTTTAAAAGGGTACTGATTCTGATTCCATTTAGAAGAAATAGCAGCTGGTTTCCTATGCTCTTCCATGTAACCTAATGAGTAATTGTTAAAGTGGCTTCTTCAATAAAGTGGGAAAGATTTCTTTGGCTGAAAGCTGTTAAATACTACAGCTGATTTACAATGAAAGGCACGAGTAGAAAGCAAGCTCTGATGAACTGCTTTCTAAGCACATAGTAAGGTGCATGTCCTCTGACCAGGCTGAGAGTTTGCAGCCTTGAGAACTAAGGTTCACTGCAGAAATAACCTTCTGGATTTCCTGTTCTGCTATACCCAGGTAAATATTTAGCAATTGCACTGAGTTCAACAGAGGTTGAAGTTAACCTAAATAATCCATGATAGAGCATTTTCTGTATTGGATGGAAGTCCACTTTAGTAATTTCCTTGTTTTCGAAGGACCGTGGGATCAGGCCTCTGTACTCTTCCAGAGTCAGAATCTGGCCAGGAGAGTTAAACTCAGACTTTATGCTCAGAATGTTGCACACAGCATATGTACAGCACCCCAGACACCTGGAATACAAACCTTGTTCTCTTAACAGTGAAAAACTGATCTTTTACTGCCTCCTGTAAAAAAAAAAAAAAAAAGAAGAAGAATCATTCATTAAATTGCTGTTATTAGGGTTGTCAAACAGATAACACTAAATGACTGAGAATTGTTTTTTTCACCTTTGCATCCTATTTCATTCCAGCTATGCAGCATGTGCCCTTGCATACCAACTGGATGAGGAACAGTTGCATGGTGTAGCTGCAGTGAAGTGTTGCTTTGTTTAAGGAACCCTATACTCCATGGAGGGACCAGGGTTGTGTATGCTACTTAATGACCATCGCTTAAGTCCTCAGATTTTCCTGATTGGCTTGGCAAGACAGTGAACAAAGCAGTGAGTGTTTCTTTGCTTCATCTCAACAAAAACTTAAGTGGATTTGCTGGAAGGCTTCACTGAAGGGGTTGAGGACTTTTTATCCTCCAAGATAGCCCATTTATCTCAGTCCTCTCAGGCTGAAGTAATTTTAGAAATGACTAGGTTTCTGATCCCAGTTCCACTATTAATGGGAATTTATCTGCATCCCCAAAGCTGCCAGCTTCAATCAGCTGACTGGGACAAAGGGCAAATGGGCAACACAAGCCAAGCATCACCATTATCCTGCTACCAGCACCTGAGACAGCTCGCTAAAGCTAGCCCATATTTAGCCCTGTATGGCCCTTACCCCTGAGGCTGTTTGATAGACAGGGTTTCAGACAGACCAAAACCATGACAGCCCCTCCAGAAGGGACTCTGTGAAATAAAAATTATGTCCTATACATAATCTTTTGGACTACAAATTTATATAATTTAGGCTTTGTAACTAAACAGAGAATATCAGCCACTAAATTATGATTCTGCATCAACTCCTGAGCAGACAGTGCTTTACAGATTGCCACTCAGTAGGTGACACAGCATTGTTCATTAAGTTTGGTGGGAAATGACACTATATTTTTCACAGCGCTTGAATGTGATTTGGTCACAGCACAAGTACATGGTGAACACTGAAATTGCCATTTCTCACTAATTATGTGGAAAAATCCACCGAGGGAAAAAGAAATTCTTGCAATACCTTTTTATCTAACAGGAAAAGGAAAAGGACATGAAAGGCAAATGTACATTTCCACAAATAGAATATTTTCTCCATCCATATAAAAGCAGAACTATTACCAGAAAATTGTTTTTTGCCCTCAAGGGCTTTGAAGAAAGAAAAGGAAGGTTACATTCAGGGTAAAGTGCAAGGTACTGAGTCAGGGCACAGAGGATGAGGAATCATGCCCAAGGCATTGCTGCTGAGGCAAACCTGCTGGTACATAAGGGTGATTGAATGGGACAACAAACAAGGATGTGTTCAGGTGCTCTGGTTCCTACAATATGGGGTATGTGGGCTAAGACTGTTACAGGTTTGCATCCAGGAGATTACACCAGAGATGTCAGTAGTTCTGGTTCAGAGAGAAGATTAAAAATAATATTAATTAGGGTTTTAGCTATGTTACTAACTTTTTCCTATAATTTTGAGGACAAAATGTTCAGTTCCCCTCTCTTGCCTATTGTTTCTACAAATTAGTTCTGGGTATCACTGCAAGTAATGACCACAGGAGCACTCAGAAGTGTTAAATGCAAGGAGAGTAAAGTCCTGCTGTTGGAACTGACGCACCAGGAGAGGAGTTCAGCTAATCAGAAGCTATGTTTCATAACAGGGACAAAAATTATTTGTATTCTGCTTTTAGGGCTCACCCATTTTATATGCCTTTTTTGCAATTCTCTTAGCCAAAAAACATAAATGCATAATGAATGATAGTCTGATTTTAAAAAAAATTATTTTATATACTAATTTTTGGCATCTCTAAGGGATATATTTTGCAGAAGATGTGTGATGACTTATAGTTAGTGGAAAAGAAACATCCTGACATCTTTGACTCCAACTACCAGTGTCCCCTTCAAAGCACAGAACCCTCCTAAATTCTTTCTGAGTTTATGCTAATGGTCTTTAAGGTCTAGATAGCAGGATGCAGTATAAAATGGACTCAGAGCAAGTCCATGCAGGACACCAACTAACAGCAGACCTAATCTTGACATACCCAAGCCAAAATGTCTGCAACAGACTGACAGCAGTCATCAGCAAAGACGTGAGGAAAAACATATTTTTCTGTGCATTTTAATTACTCTCAGGAAAGAAAATCCCAGTCCTGGACCAATTTTAAAGTAAGGTAAGCACTTGCCATAGGCAATCCCACTAGTGAGCCAGGAAGGCAGAGATATCAGAAACACCTTGATGCTGCTCCTTAATGCCTTTTTTTGCACAGAACTACGAAACTGTTCCTTGAGTCCCTCATCCTTGTCTCTGCTCTTCTGACCCTGTTAAAATACATTTTCCTGCACGTTTTTGCCTTTTCCCTCTGTCCTTTGAATTTGCCTTAAGTCTGGGAGTGGGGTCTCCATCCTCAGTTGTGGCTGAAGTCCATGGTTTCGCCTGCCAGCCTGTTATCTGAACTCCTGCCCATTTCCAGCTCAAAGCCTGGCGCCAGTGGTCATGTGAGGATCTTGGCCTTTAGCACAACTTAATCCCATTTCTAACTCTTACCATGGAGCAATAAAGTATGGAGACATGAGCAGGCAGTGGGAAGGGAGGGCCAAAAGAAAAAATAAGTCAGTGTTTTAAAGAAAGAAGCAGCAATTTGAGTGAGGAAGTGGGAAGGAGAGGAGGGATGTAGAAATCTAAGTCACAGTTTTTAAAAAACTGGTTTTTGGTAGTTTTGTGAACATCTTTCCAATCCTTAACCCTACCCTGCGTCCCCTGGGCTGCTGCCCTTCAAAATAATCACTTTACAAGGGTTACTATCAGCTAGTCCCTGCTGAGTATGAGGGACGGGCCACCTGCTGCTCAGAGACCAAGGAACCTGATGGGCAGAGTCCACAAGGAACACAGAGAGCTGGAGCTCAGAGCTGTGATACCTGGTAGGACAGGAGAGATAAGAACTTCAGATCCCTGTTCCTCCATCCCGTGCTTCACCCTGAGCCAAGATGCTTCAAATATCTGATTAGTGGCATCTTGTTCTGGCTCTTGCAATTCTCTGCTGGCACATCTGACCTTTAATTTGGAAAGGTACCATTCAGCCTGGCCTTCTACCTTGGAAAGGATGCTGACACCTGCTACATATTTTCACTTTGAAGACAGAGTGATTCCTGGTCTCATTAATATGGTAGATAGCTGGGGTGACCCATGGGACAAGCTAGATGGATATTTTGGGAATGGTGATTCCTAATTAAAAGCTCAGCTGGAAAGGGATTTCCATGTTTGTGAGTCTGCAGTTAGTTTGGTATTTATTTAGCTGCTAGTATGTGTGAGTTCCTCTGACATTAAACAAGCTCCAGCACATTCATGCCTTTAAATACACCTCTCTCAGAGCATGGCGCTGCCTTTGACCTTGAGGAAGCTGGAGTATGCCTGGCTATGGGACAAGTCCAGAATGCCCCCCAGAAGAGGACATCATCTTCCATCACACACCACCCCAGAAGCAGCAGGAGCAGGGGCCCAGGAGGCTCATTACAGGGCCATAAAGGGCTTTCAGGGGATGTTGTCCATGGACCAGACACTGTACTGGGAGGGCAGACAACACAGGGTAGAGCACAGTCACAAACCAAACACACTGTCACTTGGCACAATCAAGTGTTGTTGTCTTTAAGCTGACTGAGACCCATGTAAGGGCTCTGGCGTTGGGCACATCACAGCTGGGGCTGTGCTCTGTGATCAGGGACAGCCTTGGGGACAGCAGGGATGGAGCAGCACGCTGTATTCTTCTAGTCAGGCTGTGTGTTAAAAGTACTGCAGGAGAGACCAAAAGGACTCCTTAGATGCAAAAAGAGCTGCCTTTTTAGATGGTAGGATGTAGCACACTGCCGAGGGCCTTAAAATGCTTTACCTTATGTCAAAGAGAGTAACAGAGAGTTACAATGGGTGAGAACAACTCACTCCTTTTGAATTGAAAATTTTGAATTGAATTGAAACTTTCACATGCTTTGCAATACAGTAATATGTTCCTTTGATGACAAGGCTATTTTTCTCCTATCATTTATTTTGGGGAAGAGGGCTTATGTACCATCCACTTACTTCTCCATGCTTTTTGGGTGTTACTTTTGCTGAGCATGGAAGAACATTAAAATAGGAAAAGAAATGACAGAGATTCATTAAACACTGTACTCCACTTAATCAATAGTACTTAAGCAGTCCTGAGCCAGGTTTTCTGAGGATCTCACAGCCTTTCCTCAAGCTTTACCTCAAAGCACTTCTGTAATACTTTCTAAACTCACATGACAGAGAATAATTACAGACAATAAATAAATACAGACAATGAGGCTCATTTGAGTATCTGTTACAGCACACCTGCGTAGTTAAATAGAACAGCTCAGAGACTCTTATCTGACCAACTGCCTCAGCACAGTCTACATCCATGCAGATATCCTCCTTCATCCATCCACTGCAACAGTTGCTTCATCCAAACTGCCTGCAGGGAACAGAATTACAGAATCATAGAATCATTTGGGTTGGAAAAGATACTTAAGATCATAAAGTCCAACCATTAAACAAGCACGGCCAAGTACACCATTAAGTCATGTCCCTAATAGTCCCAGGACTGTGTTAAATCATGCTTTGTCCAACAGAGCAACAGCTGGCCTGGGTCAAGACAATGTGGGAAGTGTGCTACGAACTTGGCACAAACTGAGTTGGTGGGACAGTCACTGAGCATCCTGAGCTGCCCTTTGGGACCATCTGCTTCCTGACTAGGGCTGCAGATGGAGCCAGGTAGCAGTAGTTCTGCACAGGGACTGTTTGGAGTGGTCACCCACAGGCAGCAATGCCACCAAAACTGACAGCAGTTGAGGACACTTTATCCTAAAGTGGCACACACGAGAGCTCCCGTGATCAACACCATCTGACAGGTTATAGCAATGGTTTTCTGCAGAGAGCGTGGATGCAGAATTAACAGAAACACGACCCTAGCTGGTTTGCAAGTAACTGTAATAAGCCTGTGATAACTTTGCTTCAGTTTGATGCAAAATCCATTAGTATTTGAAAAGAACAGGGCTCTTCCCATAGCCACTAGTGCAAATCCTCTGTGATCAGTCATTTTCCCCTTAAATGTTAATATCATCATTCAATGCTTTCTCTGGACAGAAAAACACATCAGCATTTCATAAAGCCTGGCACAAAATCACCAGGCAGAAGGGAAAAATAACCCCCTATCAAAATCTTTCAAGGTGAAACCACGTTCATCAAATATGGAGAAAAATATGTCAAGACATGACAATTTTTCAAGGTATCTGTTAAGTACTGCACTTGTTGAGAATGAAAAGTAAAAAATAGCACAATCAACAGGTGCAAACATCACATGGTATGGGTTAGTAATTCCACCCTTTCTGATACTACATAGATATCAGGGCACAGTGAAAAAAAAAGACATTTTAAAATATACCTCATTTGATCGCTATTCAGTGAATAAATTAGGAGTTCAAAGATGATTATGCAGAAAGTATTTAATCTTATATTTTTATATGTGTAAGTATATATATATAAAGCCTGCCGCAAGCAATAGCTGGAGTTCTTAAAAACACATGAGCAGCAGCTGGAGTTACTGCAGTTTGCAATAATGGAAATAATTTTTTTAAAAAAGACAAAACTCCCAAAAGGCTCCATTTCCTCCACATCACCTCAACAGAGCAGTGAAGTATGAGTGCAGTTAGGCCAGGAATGAGCAGTGAGAAACTGCACTATAGATCTGCTCCTTCAGCTGAACCAGGCACCTCCAGAGTAAAGACTTCGTGACAACATCTGCTCAGTGTAAAATGTTATTTCATGTGCAATGACCAGCACAGAACTGTCAGAGATTTTATCAGCTTTTTACCTTTTTACCATACCTTTTTACATCATGGTATCTCAGTGTCAGAAAGCCAGACCTGGGGGACCACAGGGAAAGAGAGGAGTTATTTGCCACCAATGTTATTGTTCCCAGATTAATTTTGGTATCGTCACAGGTATTATCTACAGAGCACCAGTAATCACTTACATTTTTCACCTTTTTATAAGCATAAAATTCTGTCTCAGATGAAATACTCAAATAATATGCTCACATAAAATTTCATTTTCAGTGGCAACATTTTACAATTATAAACTGTATAAACTCCAAAAGTCCACAAATAGCTTTACAGAGGTTCGCTTGAGGGCTTCCTTGAATTCTTCATTGAAGGCTTCTGGAGAAAAGCAGTGATATAAGTTTGAACCAGAATAATCAGAATCCATTTCAAGACAAGCAAATGTGAGGGTGAGGGTCATTGAAGAACTGGATTCAGTGAGCAACCTGAGAGCTTTGTAGGTGAACAAAAAAGAAAGAACCTCACCTATTTCTCTGTGATTTTAGGGTATCTGGAAAAGTAGAGACTAAAATACACCAGAATTAGGGGTGGTCCTGAAGACAACAGATTCCCTTTCAGACTCCTTAGAAGACTAGTAGATAGTTCAGGAGTGGGATGAGAGACACACATTAGCCTTCTTCCAAACACATAACTCTCACTCAGGCAAACAATAAATCACATTAAAGAAGGAAACATTTATATACTCTCAAATAAAAATTGTTAATCCCAACGTATGACATCATTTCAATCAAATTCAATTAATCCTCAAAATAAACATTGATATGGGAAGAATTGTTGTGATATCTAAGGCAAGGACCTGTCATTTTCTTAATACAGAGATTGTCACCTCTGCAAAAATGGCAGATTGATCATACCGATAAAGTATGATGCAAATACACGTGCAGTAATACTAGAAGATGATCTGAAAATGTTTTAAAGAAAATGAGGCAAGAACAGCAAGTTTTCTTCAGGCTTGCTGCGAGCTCTTCTTGGATAACAGGATACAAACTTAACTTTATGCAAACCATTATTGGAGTATCATCCTCCTGCAACTGTAGCCTTCAGCAACACATTTGGAGAAGCAAAAGAAGTTTCCTTCATGTAGCAATATGCCTAGAGCCAGTCCTAATACATATTATGCTAATTTTTTGGAAAGACACCTATAAACTGTTATAAAGATGGCTAAGCTGTGCCTGGGCTACAAGCATCTGATCTTTGGTTAGCAATGCTTCTTGCAGAAGGAGGTAAGATGAAATTCAAGGCCTGGCTGATGTCAGGCAACTATCTCTCACTTTAAAGTCTCACTGCTACCTACTAAAAAGCAGCAAATATGAGACCAAGTTATTCCCTTTTGAGTTAGACCTAGACGAGGGGAAGACCTTGTGACTTCTTTCTAGTACTCTCTTGGTTCCCTCTCACATGACATGAGATTGTTCCAGGAACACCCAGCTCTATCTCTAATAGGTTATGGCTCTAAGAAGCAGCCTGGGGATTTGTTTCCTCTATGGTAGGGATTAATTCCTCTGCTCAATAAACAGGCACAGTTTGGTTGCCAATCAAAAACCACCCAAGTATTCAATGTGAACATAAATCTCATGCAGGACACCTAGGTAGCAGCTCCCTGAACACACACATGAAGCAGAACTGTTAGCTGGGGCAAAACCCACCAACCAACATGAGCTAAAATCCAGGCTGGTTAATGTTGCTATCAAGCAACTCCTCCCATGCCCAACAAGAGGATTCTCCAGCACCACATGAATCTGGAACACCATTTCTCCCATCTATCCCAGGAACAGAGTAACTTTGCCCTCATCCTTTCAAAAAACATCAAGGCAGGTTTACCTCCAGTAAGACAAATCCATTGAGGATTTTGCAACAGCAGCCTGTCCCAAACTGGCAGCACTTCATTAAAATCAGAAATACAAGTGCTCTGATGCCAAGGTAGATACACGGCCCAGACTCTTCCTGCCTCCCCAGCTCCTGCTGCTTCAGTAATTGTACTAACGTTCTTTCATTACCAACCTGTGTCTCTCCCTAGGACACAGTCTGGATATTCCTGGTACATGATGCAACCTTCTCCACAAGCTGCTGAGCTCTTTCATGTATGATCAATAAACAATCGTTGAACTCCATAACCCCTTGAAGATGAGGATATGCTTGTTAGCCAGCCCGTGTTGTGGGATACATCTAAGGTGTACTGCTCTTGGGGCCCTTGGCACAGTGAGCAGCACGGACTCATAGCTCTTCCCAGAATAGAACTCCTCAGAAGTGTTCATTTTCATTTGAACAGTTGCTGCAAGCTGTGAGGCAGACGAGCCTTCCCCCTGCTGTGCATGTTTATGTATAAATGTAAATCTTTCTTAGCTTTCATCTGTGAAAACTGAAACTTCACCAAATGTCCTCATTTACTGAAAACCCACATGCTGGGGGATTTCAGAGAAGCAGCTTTCCATCCAGCATTATGTACATTCCTCTAGACCTGTGCTAAATTAATCCTGGGTTTTAATAAACAATTGCAGAATTATTTTTACATGAACCATGAAGGCGATCACAATATATTGTAGCTAATGTGTTCTATACACAGTGAAATGCAGGAATACTTTTGGGGACTCGAAGACATTTGAAAGATTAATCATCCCTTTTTAGGGCAGACCTAGCATGGGGCAAGTATATTTGGGTTAGGAAAGGATTTCTGAGCTGTTTTTTTACCTCTGCCTAAGATGTCACCCTTTCAAATCATGTTTTGCGTAAGTAATTTTGACAAATTGCACGCAGAGCAATCAAGCCAGCAAATTCTGCAGTAGGACATACTGAAACATCAAACTGGAAGCGATTATGCCTCTCTAAGGTGTTAATCTTTTCACACCACCATTTTTAAATAGATGGTGAGATTTCACCCCAAAACAGTGTGCCCAAACAATAATAAATCTTCTGCTAACACAGAATCAACCCCACTTAGTGTCACTCTGCCTTAAGTTCAATAGCCTACAGTGCTCAAACAAATTCAGACCAACCACAGATAGAATAAACATCAAGTAAAAGCAATAGTGGTAACTAAAATTATCCTGACATTTGACAAGAAAAAAAAAAAAAGAGAACCAGGGTCAGGGCCTTTTCCACATCCTACCTCTCAAATGCTAAGTGGTGAGCCATGGTTTCAGTTTGCTTCTCATGGTGCTTCTAAAGAGAAAATGTCTTTTCACACAGCTGACCTACAGCACAGTGAACTCTAAATTTTGAGAAGTACTAGTGACATGCTTTGTAATTACTATTATATATTACTTGGAAGAAGTCAAAATCATGGAGATTGACTATAAAATTGCTCAATATTGATCCAAAGCTGTAGAGTTTACAGTATACAACCTTGTGTTTATGAGGTCTGTGCTACAAGTCCCAAAGAGCCTTCCCTCATCCCATTGTCCTCTGGGGAAGAAGCAAATGGCAAATGATTTTCCCACCTGAAGAAAATTTTCTGAAACTGAAAATAATTCTCCACCCCTAATCAGGATAAGAAATGTTTGTATCAATTAAAAAAAAAAAAATAAATAAAAAGACCAGAGTTTAAAAAGAGATTTCAGTTCAGTTTTGGTGATTTGGGCTTTTTTCATCACATAGTTTCAGTAGGAAAGTCACTTTCAAATGAGAAAAATGGAACTGTCTACATGTAAAGCTTGAAACCTCTCATGTCATATCTCCAAAATCAATGGGCATTCAGACCACATGCCTCTCACTGCGGCACCATCTATCTTCTCTTGTTCTAAATTAGGTGTGCTATGAAGGGGACAGAAATCCTCTTTTCATTCTCCATACAACATCCAGAACAAGTCCTCAATGTACTACTACTAATAAGGGTAAAAATAATACAAACAATAAATAATAACTGGAAGAAACAGGTTGTCTTTTATGTCAGCAAGTCCTAAACAATGTAAAGCCTTATAAAGACAAAACCCATACCCCAAACACCAGGGAGAAACGTAGAAGCAGTTGTACATCACGATGAGTCAGCAGTGCCCTGACAGCCAGGAGGGCCAACCCTGTCCTGGGGGCACCAGGCACAGCATCACCAGCTGGGCAAGGGAGGGGATTGTCCCACTCTGCTCTGCACTGGGGCAGCCTCACCTCAAGTGCTGGGGGCAGATTTGGGTGCCACAATGTAAGACAGACATTAAACTATTGGAGAGTGTCCAAAGGAGGGCAATGAAGATGGGGAAGGGCCCTGAGGGGAAAGCCATACAAGGAGTGGCTGAGGTCACTTGGTGTGTTCAGCCTGGAGAAGAGGAGGCTGAGGGGAGACCTCACTGCAGTTACAGCTTCCTTGTGAGAGGAAGAGGAGGGGCAGATGCTGATCTCTTCTGTGTGGTGCCCAGTGACAGGACCTGAGGGAATGGCCTGAAGCTGGGTATTAGAAAAAGGTTCTTCACCCAGAGGGTGGTTGGGCACTGGAACAGGCTCCCCAGGGAAGTGGTCACTGCACCAGCCTGACAGAGTTCAAGGAGCATATTTGGACAATGTTCTCAGGCACATGGTGTGACTGTTGGGGATGGTGCTGTGCAGAGCCAGGAGCTGGACTCAGTGATCCTTTTGGGTCCCTTCCAACTTAGAATATTTTGTGATTCTGTGATTCTATGAATAAACTGATTCTGATTTGACAATAACTTAATTTTAAAATTATATCAAGCAGCAGTAACAATAGTAAGAGAACACTACAAGAGAGATTTGTTAATGAATAGCAATATGAATTCAAAGCACTATGGTGCCAGTGGAAAATCTTAAATATTATTAGATAATACTATTAAGCAGAAGGTATTCTATCAAGATGTTGATTCATCTTGAATTTCAGAATCACAAAACCAAAGAATTCTCAGGTTTTTAACATAAGAGTGTTCAGTCCATCTGTCAGGTCACATAGCTGGGACCCATCCATAGTCTGCATCAAAACAACGGATCAGAAAAACTCATTCCAGTAGGCTCTGCCCAAGGGATCTGGAGGTGCAAGGACAGTTTACACTTGAAAAATTAATTCATCTCTGTCTTCACAAAGATAAGTATGTCCTATCTTTCCTCTCAGATGACTTTGGACCCAGAATATGAAAGTAGCAAGAGCTAAATATGATGTTTCTAGATGAATAAACACTGGCAACAGTGCATTAAATAAATTTTCTATCTTCAGTCTTAGTTTCTATCCTTGAAACTTTGATGATTTCTCTAAGCCAATGATAATCACGTGAAATTCATAATCCCAGGTTACATATGCCTTATGGTCATTATTGGTATCATAATGTTATTAAAATTAGGGTATGATCAAAGTACCATGGATTTACCCCAAATGTTCTTTGTGGATACTAATGCATTCTCCCACAGTCCTAACATCAGTCTGGTCACTTGTATTGCATTTTCCTTTGTATTTCATTTGACCGCAGACAATTCACTCTACTTGAAGTTTGTTCTGTAATTCTCACAAAACTGTTCTGAGTTTCTTATAGATTGATTGACAGATGAACAAGTAGAAGATTCAGAAACAATTATCCTCCATCATAGGATGTACTATAGTAAAAAGGAATTTTTTTAGGAACTATTATTTAATCTGTTTACAAAAATAGAACTGAAAAGAGTAATATTTCTGAACACTGAACTACAATGGATCATATTTTTAGATCAACTTGCTTTTCAGATATATGCAAAAAATCCTCTCAGTATTCCTCCCTCACATGTTAATTTGAAAATTTACTCCACAACTTCAAGAATGAAGGCGATACCTTCTTAAACCTGCAATAGAGACAATAAAATAACACTTCTGGCATCTTGCTTCTGCAAGCATCTTTTTTTAAGCATTGTAGATATAAAACATCAAGAAAGAGCCAGCACTCTTTTGCTGATGTGGTGGCTGCTGATTTTGATACTCTTCTACCAGGCCTTGTGGCTCACTGGTATGCAGTGCTCAGCTTCACAGCAATTACAGCCTGACGTGAGCAATGCAGAGCTGTATGTACTGCTTTTGCCTCAATGGTGATGTAATGGGAGAGGGCTTTTCCTCTGATCAAGTTCCCCACCCGCCCTCCTAAAAGATAGGCTGAGGTTCTCGCAGAGGACATTTAATGCCATGCAGTCTCTCATCCACCACGTGCGTAGTTTCAAGTTCCTTATTATGAGAATTGTGTGAACCAGCTGAAAGGATTAAAAGAGGAACAAAAAGGATGAGTTGAGAATAAACAGTGTTTAAAGAAATAGCAAGCGGTTTAGATGAAGATGAAAAGCAACATGGAAATTAAGGGTAAAGGGTACAACAAAGGAAAGGAATAAATTGCACTCCATCCTTGTCTTACATATGAGACAGAGAGAAATGTTTTTCAATATAAGTTAGATATTAGGGGTGTTCTTTCCATCTCAGACAGATCTAAAGACCCATCTGTAGACAAATGAAGAACAATCCATATCTCCACTTCTTCTAGCAGAAACTTAGAAGCCTACAGTACTTGTAGCTATATACCTGTAGACATGTACAATTAGAGAATTAATCCCATGATGATTATTTGAAAGGCATTTCCCAGGGAAACTATTAAAACAGTACAGACCAGTCAGCACTGGAGAATTTTGCCTACAGAGTATATGGTGTCTCCATCAACACACAGAATCTAGAAGTAGGACAAACACCTTCAGCACTAATTTACATGGAGATGATCCTGCTGTGGAGTATAATGATGGGCCAAATAATGTCTCTTCTCATACTATTTTTTTGATTTCTATGATTCTTCTTATAACCATAAAATCATAGAATGGTTTGGGTGGGAAGGGACCTTAAACATCATCTACTTCAGACTCCTCTGCTGTGGGAGGGACGCCTTCCACCAGACCTGGTTCCATCAAACCTGGCCTTGCACACTTTCAGGGATGGGGCATCCACAACTTCTCTGGGCAACCGGTGACAGTGCCTCATCACCATCACAGTAAAGGACAAACAAAGGTGGCCAGGAATGGGGGAAATAGGCTCCAAGAGACTCAAAGAATGGAGCAGAGTGAAAGTAAGTGTTTAAAGTCAATATTGCCCCCCAGCTAAAATACAGACACTGGAAACTATTCTGTTGGTTCAAAAAATTGGTAAAGAAATCAAAGTGAAACAAAGTCTAACAACATGGATGCTCAGTCCCAACTATCATAGTATTTCTATATCAAATATAATGAATAAATAAATACTGAGACAATTCAATACTTGCTTGCTTTCAGGTCTTTGTTCAAAAGAAGAGGGCAGAAAATGGAAGGAATAAAGAAAGTAGAGATTCTCATCTCCAAGGAGATGAGGTATAAAGAACAGCAATCATTAGGAGAGAAGATATTCCTGCTCTCTCATTAATGATATGCAAAACCACTAAGAAAATGGTAGCATGTTGTTAGCAGCTTTTGGGTAAATTGCACAGTTCCTGAAAAAAACCAATTTTCACTGCAACCAAAAGCCATTTTGTTCATTTGTGGTAATTGTTATGTTCATTTCTGAGCCATCATGAAACAACGCTATAGGAAATAATACTAACCCCCCTCCAGGAAAAAAACCAGCACAAGTATTAGTGTTGGGGGGGGGGGGGGGGGGGGGGGGGGGGGTTTGCATCAGTAAGATCAGGTTTCACCAGAACGAAGGAAACAAAATGGTATCACTTCACCTTAAAAAAACACCAACTTCCGACAGTATTGAGGTATAAAACTTATAATAAAAATACTATCTGATGAAACCAGTGTTCTCCACAGCCCAGAGGGGATCACAGGTATGAAGAATCCCTCAGCACTGGCTTTCTTCCTCTGCCTGTACAGTCTCATGGTTTTCCAGTAAGCTGCTGCTCAAGGTGAATTATGCCCTTCCCAGTCTCCAGAAGCCAACACATATGCATGCATCCTGCTAATTGAAAGCCTGTTTAATATTCCTGTCAGTCAGACTTTTTCAAGCATCAAATTCATACTTTCCTGTGTTCTGCGGTGAAGAAGATTCCCATGCTAGTTTTCAATCATACTTCTGTATATGTTGACAATGGATACGTCTCCTTGATGATGCTCTGGAAATTTTGATAACAGTGAGCACAACCCCTGCCCTGATCCACTTCAGGGATGCCCCAAGTGATGTCTCCCAGATGCAGAAAGTAGTTTTGCATCCACTTGATTCACTCTCTGGCAGGCACAGCAAGGGAATTTCTTCACTCTTTCCTCCACCCCCAGCATTATTGACCCTTTTTGTGGCCCTAAAGTCCTTAGGAATTTGCTTGGCTTTATCAGGATGCAGGAGACAATGATAATGGAGTCAGGCATCTGTCCATACTTGACTGTGTCCAAGGATGTGAGGGGCAATCTTTTTTTCTTTTTTTCCTTTTTTTTTTAGTTAACTTAAAAAAAAAAAATTACGTATCAAAGGCAGATTCCTGCCTCCTGCTTATTCGTCTGACCACTTCCCAGGCTGTGTCTCCTGCAGTGCTGTAGGGTTGCAGAAGCACAGACCCACACAAGTCAAAGGGTGTCAGAGCCTTCTCAGTCAGCAGGCAAATTAATAACAAAGTAAGAATGCTCACACTGGGGCACATGCCTCAGTCCACCCCAGGATCTCCCTCTGAGAGTGGCCAGCTGAAGATGCCTTTTGCCAAACAAAAGAATTAAACAAATGGGTAAAGGCTCCAGCAAGGCTGAATGTTGGGGCTGCCTTAGGGACATGCTGAAATAGAGATCTCTACACTTCAGCTTTTAACAGCTCCAGATGGATTTTTATTCTATGGGCATATCCACTTGCTTTCTGATAGCTTTGATAGTTAAAGGGAATTTCTCCTTTTGTGTCTCTGAAAACTGACATCTGACAATTTTATCTGACTAGATAACTCCCTAGCTCCAGTATAAAGACATACTCAATTCATGGGGTTTGTGCCATCCATGATTTACCGATCCCTCTCATACCCTCTCTGGGCTGTGTCCTTTTTGGGCTAAAGATTTTGTCTATTCAGCCACACCTCATGAAAAAGATGTCCCATATCCCTGATTATCCATATTATTTTTTTCTAGTTCTACTATATCTCATCTGAGATATGAAGGCAAGAGCTGCTTGTGGCGTTAAAAAACTGGAGCACCATAAACAGGGGCATAATGATACTTTATGTTTCCTATTCTTTTCTTAATATGTGTTTCTTTCAGCCACACTTTTCATTACATTTCAGGACATTTTCATTACAATTCCAATATCCTTGGCCTTACATGAAGTCAATGGTTCTTGATTGTTAGATTTTAGTTTTTATGACTCTGAGAAATCCAGTATTACAGAGAAATTTTGTCACTTTGTTCCCCACCTCCTCCTCTCCATCGCCTATGAATATGTGGATCAGCACAGGTACATGGGGCAATACTTGTTCTGTGTAGAAAAGCACACTACTAATCTGTAACAAGAAATCATTACAGAAAGAAAATCCTCATTCTCTGACAGGATAAAATGACTGTACAGTTTGCCAAAGTTATCCTTAAGAGGAAAAAGAGTGGGTTTAAACTTCTGATGGGCATTCTCTTTAAAACCTCAGCAAAAGAAATATTCAGCATTGGCAATTATTGCAGTACCTTTTTTTATTCTAGGGTGCCCAAAATGTGCATGGGTCAGCTCTGACAGACATGCTGATTAAAGGCTATAAACACAAACGTTTGTAGAAAGAAGTAACACCGACTTACAACAGCAAACATGATTGGAAAAAAACACAGCAAACCTATCAAGAATGTTGTCTGTTGATCAGATCTGCCAAGTAAACAAATGCCAATTTTTCTTGGTATAACCTATTTATTTTAAACTGAAATGTAGACGTGAATGGGGTTTTTTTTAAATATACAAGACTTTTTGAAACCAAATCATCCCTAAAAAATAAGTAACATAGTACAGTTTACATTAAAAACTTTTGGGTTTATGGGTTCCTGTCAGAGAAGATCAGAGAATTTGCGATTATGTGCATTAGACTGGTCTGGAATACAGTAACATTTTATGAATTATTTTGTCTAGTATATGACTAGAGAATCTCAGATTTATGTTAACATTTTTATACAGTTTATGTAGAACATGTCTGAATAGACTGACAACAGTCATCTAAACAATCTTTACTGCATGTTTAACTCACATGTAATTATAATAGTTATCTCAGCTGTAAAATGCAATAAAACTCATCAGTTTGTGTCTGTTGTGGGCTACCAAAAAATGAGAAAAACTTTGGTCTTTAACTACACAGGAAGAAAAAAATGGGACAAAACCCTCTTTGTGCTTTAGAGAACAGAGAGATGACCAGAGATCTGACTTAAAAAGAAAACAGAATGTACAATGGGACTGGATAAAGAAATGATGATCAATGAGAAGCCTCAGATTATATGTAATCACAGAAAAATAGGTCTGTAACAGACCTTGATTAGTCACTCGGTCCATCCTCCAATTCTAATGCCAGATCAATAGTACTTAATATTTGTCCAGTACATACTTAAAGACATCCAGTAACAGAGACACCATTACACCCTGTGATACAAAGCTGTGCCTCACTAATGTTACCATTAGAAAAGCTTTTTCTCCTTGATGCAATTTAAGTCCATTACATCTTACCCTACCTACCAAGAATAGATGATTCCCCTTCTCTTTGCAATGGCCTTTTAAGTATATGAAGAGCCTTAGCATGTCTGTCTTCTGCCTTCTTTTCTCTAGCCTGAACAACAACTCCAGCTCCCTCAGTCTTCCCAGTCCTCTGTCCATCCTTGTTGCCACCTGCACTGACTCCTGTGGTTCACATAGTTCTCGATGCACAAAATAGTGCATAAATCAGCCCTTCCACTGATGTCCTACCAATACCACACAGAGCCTACAGATTGTATCTTCCACATCTATATCTTCCTGGAATGTTTACTGGTTTTGCCAGGAAAACATATCGCTGACTCACACTCAGCTTGTGACTTACTGTAGACTCGATTCCTTTCTGGAAGATTACTTCTTCACCCATTGTTCATTTCCTGAATTTGTGCAATTTTTTATACTGGCCTAAGCTCATTGCTTTTGTCCCCCCAACATGTGTCTTATGTTTTCTAGACCAGTTTTCTATATGTCAGGATCCTAATCCCCTCTTCCAGCATGCTTGCAATTCCTCAAATAACCAAACAGAACTGTATTTAGATTCCTACAGGATCCTACCTGGTAAACCCATTTTGACAGCAGCTATTGATAGGCACTCGATAGGCATGGTTATCTACCTAGTTAAGACCCAGCTCCACAGCAGCTGCACACAGACTACGTCCCCCTAGCTTTTTATCAGAATGCCAAAGTGCAATACCAAACAATGAAACACTAAATTTTTGCATGACTCAGTTGCTGTGGCAACATAAATTAACAAAATGTACATTGTTGTAGCAGCTTTGTCATCTAAGTACATAGGCTTTTCCACGCAAATAATGGCAGAAGCAGCACAAGATTCTCAGATGGAAAAGTATCTGGACAAAATGTGATGGCTGAAAAGGTAAAATAATGCCAGGTGAAGGCTAAACAAAGAGCTGACAAACCATCTAGATATTTCAAGGATGTCAGTTTGGAATCAGGGACCATAACTGTGGTTAAGTGGAAGGAAAGGATAAATGTCTACCTGTCAAAGATACTCAAAACAACCAAAACAGAAAGCCAGCAAGAAATGCACTTAATGTTCAGGATCTTCAAGTAAAGCAGCGGTTATTTAAGAAGACGAAAGAAACAGGCACTAATATTGATTACATTATGCTGAAATCAGTTATCTGCTCTGGCATATCTGATAATCTCAAGCACAAGGTGGATCAAGAGATTTTGGGGGGTTACCTCAGAAGCAGGTTGTTGAGGACAGAAGCATAAACCTCAGAGGTTTCCCAGGCTGAGAAGGTGAGGAGTAGGTTCAATTGCAGGGGCTGGCCAGTGCATTGGAAATCTGAAGGAATAAAAGAGCCATTCCCTCTCTGAGGCAGAAAATATTCAAGTAATGGAAAACAGCTGAAATGCACAACATAATTGAAAAGGTAAAGAAATTGTGAAAATATGAATGTGCATTTCTTACACTAAAAAGAGAGATAACTGATGTAGAGCTGTTAACAGAAGTTTGACTTGACAGAGATTGATAAAGAAGACAGAAGGGAAATCAGAGTTAACACATACAGGAGATCAGTTTTACAGAAAAAGTATTGTTTATAAACTTCTGCTATTCTATATTATGTTGTAGTTATGCCAATAGAGATTCTGGAAACAAAGGAGGTTCTGGTTTCCAAAGAGGGCAGCTGGTCCAGTTTTCCCTGATTAATCCTGTGAGTGTGTTCTCATTTATCAAAAACTTTTTCTTTCATTAGCTGACCAGGAAAGTGTTGTGAAACATGTGAAAGTCCCAAAGAAGCCATGGAAATCCTGAGTTTCAACAAAACCTGAAGAACAGTGATGTAGGAATGACAGGGGACATACAATGGGGAAGGAAGAAAGAGATGTGGGAAGTTCTGAAGGCATGGCACATAAATCCCCAGCCTCTGACTGTCCTACCCTGAGAAAGTCTTTTAACACTTACAATCCCTCCTTCAAAGGTACTATTACTATATTGTGGGTGTGTGGTCACAGAACAGAAAAATTCTGGTTTCTGACTCCCAAGTCAGAATCCTATTCCCATTTTAATTGAGAAGCAAGTTGTTTCCTAAGGCAATAAGGAGGACGTGCGGTTTTACCAACGAGCAGTGCAGTGACATCAAGCAGCTCACTTCATTTTGAGTAGCCCTCCCACTTGAGCAGACGTAACTCATGCCTATGAGTGGTATGTTTTAATCACTCACAGCGTACTGTAGGTTTACAGAATCACAAGATCAACAGGAGATGAGATCAAAAAGATCCATTTGACAAACTCAGGAGGAGCCATAGTATACTAAGAAAAAAAAGTTAATGTGAAACTCTTGTGATTTTAAGTAGTTTCAAAATCAATTCCATATTGCTCTGTTCTCTCTTATTCTGATAATTGAGAATCATTTTCTCCAGCACTGCAGTGCTTTTAACTGACTCATATGCTCCTCAATCACCGGAAAAGGCTTCCATAATAAGCGGCAAAGTAGCACTGCAAGTGTCTAATTCTTTCATCTTGCTTTCACCAATTTCCCCTATTAAATTAATATTCATAGTCACATTTGGACACCACTCTGGCTCTGAAACAGCATCAGCATATGGGACTGAGGGAACGAGCATTTTAATTTTTTAAGTAGAGGCCTCAAATTCCTTCTGTACAGCTAAGTAGCTAACCAGGGAAGAGAGGTGGCCTTTTACATCATGAACTGAACCCTCCAAACTCGTACCTAGGATGGGGATGAGAGCCACTGAAAAATTCATCAGACTTTGTAATGAATGAGTCAAACAAACAAAATCATGCCATCACTCTACAGGCTATGTCAGGTCTAAGAGGGAGGGTTTATGGAAACTTACATAGGAAAGCAATGTAGCCCTGTGCCACCACAATCTTTTGTCCAGGCAAATCTATCACGTTTTATTAAAAAGATAACCCCTGCAAAGTGGCCCTTTAGGCTCATATTTCTGAGCAGAATTTGTGTAAATTGGATGCAAAAATTTTAAAATTTAGCCCATTTTCTGCTGGGTACTAGAAGAGGTTTTTATAAATTGCAATAGTAGAATAGGAGAAGGTAACAGTTATATACCTAGATATATATATATACACATTTGCAGTCTGTGAGTAGCAATAGCTGTATGTCTTATCTTTATATACGATATGCTCCATCAGCTACAAGCCGTAATCACAACACCAGACTTTCATTCATATCTTCTAAGCAGCTCCTGGCGCTCAGACGCCTCGGCAGAAGCACAGAAGGCTGGGTGGGATGGTGAGAGGTAGATTACTTCAACTGCATGAAAGTAACTGCGGGGTGGGAGGAAACACCTCGTAATTAGAACACGGGACGGAAATTAAGGTCTCTGCCAATTCTGTCACAGAGGGAGTTCGTGATCCTTGGCGAAAAGCTTTCCGACCGCCCTCTCTCCACCTGCACAGCCGGGGCGGTGGGCACAAGGACACTTGCACAGCGAGCGCCCGCGAGCACCCGGAGCTGTTCTCCGATGGCGGCAGGACCTTTGCCGGGCCGGAGGACCAGCTGCCCAGGCCGCGCCGCCCAGGCCCTCCCCGCTGGCCCCAGCCGGTAACGTAGCGGCGTTCTGGGAGGGGGGCACCGCGGCAACCTTCGGGAATTCACGGCGGGAGCCCACGGCGCGGGGGGCGATCCGTGTCCCTCGGCTGCCCACCACTCACGGCCGCTGCCGAGGCTGGGCCGGGCGGTTCCCCCCGCCGGGTTTCGTGGCGCCCCGGCACCAGGTGCCCCCCATCCGCCCGCCCCGGCCGTGCCCGGCGGGAGGCGGCGAGGGGCGGCCCGGCGGCGGCCGGCGGGGCCCCGCGGAGCGCCTCCCGCAGCACGGAGGGGATGCGGGCGGCGGCGCCGCGACGGGCGAGGTGAAGGCGAGCTCGCGGCTGCCGGCGGGCTGCAGGTGGGTGGCTGCCTGCGAGGCCGCGGGGACTCGGCGGCCCCGGGCGGGCCCTGGCGATGGCGGCGGGGGAGAGCCGGGCCGCGGCCGCCGCGCTCCGCGCTCCCGCCCCGGCGCCGCCCATTGCCGGGGCTGGGCCGGCGTCGCGGCCCCGTGTTGACACACGCGCCGGCCCTGCCCCCGGCGCCTCCCCGAGGTCGCCGGGTGGAGGTCGCCCGGGCGGCGGAGGCGGTGGCGCTTCCCGGGGGGGGAGGAGACAGCCCCGGCCCTCTGCTCCGAGGGGCTGGCAGGATCGCCCCGCGCCTCGGCAGGCCCTGTCCCTCCGGAAAGTTTTCCCCGACCTGTTCGCTGCCCACCCTGGCGGGAGCCGCGGGCCGAGACGGCCGTGCCCCCTTGCCCAGCGCCGGTCTGGCCCGCCCGCTGCGCCGCGCCCCGCCCGCGGCCGTGCCGGAGCTGCGGCTGTCCCGAGGGACACGCGTACCTGGCACATCGGGAGCCTGACAAGGAATTTAAAACTTGTTTCAGGTACTTTACCTACCCTGCCGTTCCCCTGTTTCTGACTTTCGGGGTTGTTTTTGTGGGTGTTTTGTTTTTAATAATTGTGTGAGAAAGTGTAGCTTTATTCCCTCCGCTTTGTGTGAGAGAACCGGCTGCATAATTTGGCTTGCTCTATTTAACCGAACTGTAATAAGTGTTGGTTTCACCATTCTCAGATCTGGCTGTAGCTTCTAAATTGTAATTTATCGTAAAAATTAATTTTCAATCACCTGTGTGTTTTGGACCTAATTCTGCAGGCATGTCTGAGTAGCGCCGGGCATGTACGGTTGTATTTGTGGAGCGGTGACGTTATTTTATAATGCCCCCGGGGGAGGAAACTCCGCCGGGCTGTGCTTGTGCAGCACATTCTGCAGCCGGACCTGGCCCTGTCTGACACTCCCGTGCCTGGCTCTGGTTTGGTGCCTCTGACAGGGCCAAACAGCCCTTAAGCGATGGTGTTGCTGAAAAAGTTGGGTTAAGTAAATCCATCCCACTGAACAGCAGACCACAATTTTTGAACAACAGATGTATTGAAATGTCTTGTTTACTGTGTCTTGTCCTCTTGATCTGTTCTTGCAAAGCGGAGACATAACTCATAATTGTGGCTCTAAGGGTTATGCAATTAACAACATACTTAAGATAGCAGTAGCACAGTCTTTTGATCTGGAAGGAAAATAAACCATTCGAGTATGTCTGGGTTTTCAAACTGGCAGGGTTCTTTCTCTTCCACTGTCTCCTTACCACATAACATTTGCCCATATAGCAAGCCAGTGAGCTGACAGTAAGACTTCTTCAAGGATTGTATTAGATATATCTTAGTGAACTGAATTTTCTAACTGGCAATGCTCCAGGGTGATACTACACTTCAACAGAGTGTAATCTGTCATGAATGAATCTGAACTCAAGAATGTAGGCATTTTAAAGAGAATGTGTTATGTCAGTATAAAACACGTTTACAGCTATTTCAGGGAACTAGGGGGAAAGTTTTGTGTTTTCTCTCTCCCTGCTCCCCCTTGTTTCTTTATTAATTAGCCTTTATTAATTACTCTTAAGAATTCAAAAAATTCCTTTTTGTTTTTTCCTAATGGAGGTAGTTGAACCAATTGGAAGTATTTAATCTCTCTACAAATCTTACCATGGTTATTACACCTTTATTAGTACACCAGACTTCTGGGCAGCAGTCACCCAGTGGAGCTACAATTACCATTACCATTCGCAGTCCTTTTAAAAAGGCAGTTATTATTTATGAGGTCCTGATAGATGGAATTCTTCTAACAGTATTTTTACACATCAGCAAATCAAAACATGCTTTAAAAAATATTGTCTTAAAATGTAAATGCAGAGAAGTGGAGTTTATTGAAGGCATGCAATTTAAAAACAAACCCCATACTCTCAACCTGACAGAGCATGAAGGGATTATCCAGACTTGACTCATCTGTGCAGATTGTGCATTTCATGCTGACTGCTGTGCTGAACAACGCTGCTGCAGTGATTTCACTGCCTGCTTCTCTGGGTTGTACCAACCTTTAAAAACATTACTGGTGTTCCAGAGCTGTTGGTATTTTTGAAGAAAACTGGACTTGCAGTTGGTGGGACTTGTAAAGATTGGAGATTCAGTTAGATATTTGATGAAACCTATTTACTATGTATTTACTGTTCAGTTTTACATAGGTAAGTCATAAACCTTATGTGATTTTATTTTGTGATATCTTATACATCCTATGTGCAATTGAAAATATTCTTTAAGCAAGCTGGAGAAAAAGCAGTTCAAAGTCAGTGTGAAGTAAAATGAGGAACTTGTTTGACTCAGGTCAGTTTTGTTGTACTCAGAAATGGCTACAGCTAAGCAACTCCATTTGGTAGAAAAGAGATGTGTGACTTAGTTTGACTTCTTTCATTACAGGAGTCAAAAAATCTTGTTTGGTATTTTCTGCATCATCTCTCTAACTTCTGCCTTGAAACAGTTATTAAAAAAAAAAAACTGCCCTTGAGAACTAAAGAGTCGGTTTCATTTTTTTTCCCTTGATGCCCTCTGTTTTTTAATTAAAACAGATCTTAGCAAATCAATGGATTTTACTAGTCTCAGCCTCCAATGATCAATCTCTTCATAATTTGTTTTTTAAATAATTCTTAAAAGCTGAAATGCTTCAGAGAGAGTAACAGTAGTGAAAAAGGGGGAGAGTGCTTTATAATAACTAGGAGTAAGGGTAGAAAATGTGTGATGTAGAACTCCCACTTTTCCTCTTCTGTATTATTCTGCTGCTTTTGCTGTTCTGTGAAGCAGTGTACCACATGTAGCTAGGTAGTCGTAGATAAGAGTATTTCTAAGTTATTCAAGAGATATTTCATCGTTCAGTCATTTCCATAGTGTTTGTTGCCATGGGAGCTAGCCAGCGGCCTGATTAGTGATAGACGTGATTACACTTTGTTTTTTGACTTGGGGTAGTGAAAACTCTGTCTGAGCTACTGTAAGAAACAGATGATGTACAAAGACTACAGCGAGTTGTTTCTATGAAGAGACTGAAGCGTTTCTGTCCTCGGACTGAAGTTGTTGTATAGTGATGCTTTATATCTCTTATCATGTATAGTTATGTTTAAAATGCCTCATGTCTCCAAGCTTGCTAAATATTTACAATAAATGTACTACTTCTACCATATGTTTGAATCAAGAAACCTATTAACTGAACAAGCCCATATTTTTATGCTTGAGAGAATTGGCTCTTCATTTTAATTGCTAAATTATATGTTAAAAGTACAATATAAAAAAAGCAGAGGTGAAATGGTGTAATGAGAATCAGAGTAATTTTTCTTACTTCCTGGCCTCAAACTGTAGTTATTTTCAGTTAGAAAATAGATAGAAAATCAATTGTAATCTGCTCATAATTGCCTTCCTGGTAGTGTTATGAGGCATTCACTCCCTTTTCCATCCCCCACCCCACTCCTTTTTCTTCATCCCTTTTTTTTTTTTTTTTTTTTTTTTTTTAATTTTTTTTCTCACTGTCTGTATTTTTTCCTCTTTGTGTTGTGGAATAGGCAGATCTCCAGAGCTAAAGGAGATTTTTCATTGAAAAGCCCTTCATCTTTAAATGTTTTTGTGTAACAGCTTGGGGCTCTGTCAAAAAGCATGTTCCTTACCAAGTTATTTAGTGGTGAGTAGAAATTGACGGAGGTTTTCATAACCTTGGGGCTTTCTGCTTAGATGAACCAGGCATTTCTCTTTTACCTATCAGGATTGATTACTTCAGGTTAGATCACATTTCTTATGTAAAAAGCTTAGCTTGCACTACCAAAAATCCAAATTGTGTTTTGCTTAGCGCAAAGTGCTGGGCTTGACATTTGGCACTGACTTTCGCACTCTGCTAGAACGTTGTACTAACCAGTTAAAGAATTATTTTAGCTCTTTGGAAAACTCAAGCTCCATTCATTCTTGAGTCATAGCTGCAGAATGAGAATGTTTTGAAAGCATACCTCAGTTTTAAGACTTGCACCTCTGCTCTCCTGACTCGAAAGGTCCAGACGAGACGTTTTCAAAGTTTGCCCTGGGGACTAACGTAGCTCACCCTCTGCAACTGTGAGATTCATCATTCTTCCAGGCTTATGTCACAGCGTGCACCAGACTACCTCTCCTGATGACTTGGCCATTTTAAGGTTGTATTTGCTTGATTTATGATACCAGTGTAACACTTTAAAATTTGACATACGTCATCCTCCTCCCTGGAAGGGTGGATGTCTATTTATATATTTATATGTAAGTGTGTGTGTATGGGTAGATGGATACAGAATAGAATGCTAGACCATCCCAGGTTCTGCTGTCCTTTGAATGTTGAAACCACCTATGCGTTCATAAATGTAGCTCCCAGTACCTCTGTTTTAGACCAAAGTTATTTGATTCTAAATTCTTTCAGGATAAAGATGTTCTTCGCATAAAATTTCTGCATTACAAAGTATTTAAAATGTATTCTGTCTTAAAATTACAGTTTTCTTCAGGTGACAATGAGGAAACTAAAGCTTTATTCAGCAGGAGGGATTTTACTTTATGAGAAGTTGGTATTTTGAGAAAAGAGTGGGTAGAAAGGAGGGAGGGGCAAGACATTCAGTGATTGGGAGTGCAGAAAATTTAATGGATGTTATTAATCCTCCCAATGGAAGAAATAGAGTAATTTCTTCTGGTATGAAAGGAATGTCTTGGGAGGTGGTTGAAAGTTGCAGAGGAGTGCCAGAGATTGAAGAGTCAGTGAAGCTGGAGGTGTTCAGTTAATGTGACACAGGTTATTGCAAATACCTGAAAAGCATTTTGCTTGCTGTGAGTAGGTAAAGCTCAGAGTCTAGGGAGCATTTTAAAGAGTAAAATCCTTGAGCCATTTACTACTTGACAGAAATTCACATGATAATTCCTAAATGACTATTTGTGTGAGCCACGCTCTCTTATGAACTGTTAAAAGTAATGTGCTAAGTTGTGAAATCAGTGAATCAGGCCCATGAAGCTTTGAAGTTTTGTGATGAACTGAAAATTTCAGTGTTGCTGTGACTTAGACCTTTTATCTTAGGATTAATGAAATTTGGTGGTTTGGCAGAGATTGTCTGGAAGAGGGACAGATTGCATTTCCTTTAACAAAAGCTGCTTTCCTAGTCTACTTTTGTTCTTTAAACTGTTAGCGTAAGTAGCTGGTATCTCATTATTCATCTCTCTGCTCTCAGAGTTACCATTATAGTTGGTGCCTTGACTCTCAACAGGTCTCTTCAGTCCTTTGTCATCTGTAAAGCTAATATTTGAATTGCTGAGTTATCTGATCTTTCCAGATTTGAGGCATGGCCTCATTCTTGATGAGAGACAGTTCTCTTATAAGAAGTGCCATAAACACTCTCATGGAGATCTCAACTTTATCTTAGTGGCGAGCCTTAGAGCCTCATAGCTTGCAGCAACATCCCCTAAGGCTATTCCACCTTAAAACATTCAGCTAATTTGGAAACCTCAGATGATTTTTCCTTCAGCAATAATTCTAATACATACTATTTGTAATGCCAGATACACCTCTGGAAATGGTTTGTTCTGGCTAGGGAAGGACTGTGATGTACAAGTGCCCAGGGCTGTGTACCTGGGTTCACAAATCTCTGTAGCAGCTGCTTCTGGGATTCTTGCTGGGCTGCCAACTAGGCTTTTGCTGTTCTTGCTGAGCTGTGAGTTGGATTAGAGTTTCTGGAACTGTCACTATTGGGATTACAGTCTGAGTTTCTTGAAGTTGTTGCTGAGCTACAGCCCATGCTTTCTGGTGCAAGATGGAAATCAGAGTTTTTTGCTTCAGCTGCTGTTTCCCCAGCCACTTGTTCACTTGTCTTTTCATAGCTTTTTACTGTAGCTGTTGTGTGGAAGAAAATAGCATCTGGTATCATGCATACATTGATGGGACTTTCATCTGGTTCCAGCAAAAAGACTGTGTGGCTAAATGTGTTTAGGTAGTGCCCAATTCCTGGAGCTTGATCTTACTGCCAGGACTCATTCAAAGTCACGACTTTAGTGTGAGCTCTTTGCTCTCTTCTCTGAATTGACCATTGCTTATAAGTGAAATTTGGTAAACCACCCGTGCCTGATAATTTAGGAGAAACTAAACTACAGATCTCACAGAGATTTAGTTTGTGTTTGCATTGTGAAATGATGCAGCCAGTTTTTTTCAGGACCGAGAATAATTGTTCTTTGGTAGGTTTTAATGGTGTTGGTACCGTGCATGGTCTGTTCCTAAGGTTTTGTTCAGTATTTGCTGATAGTCTGCAGTCTGATTTGTTCATAAAACTGGCAGCTCCAAAATTTTATAAGGCTGTGGTAGCACTCTATAATGGGACACCTTGATGAATTTTGGACATCAGTGTGTTACAAATCACTTTGCTTTTGATATATACATATGTTGCAAGAAAGACCTCAGGTATTTCATTAGTGTGAAATAAGCATCATCATCTGAAAGTTGATCTTTGTCGCTGCTTCTGTGAGCAGTTTGAATTGTTCATCTGCAGCTTGAATGCACTCTTCATTATGCCTGTGAGAGAGCTCTGACGAGAAAATGTTTGTAGCGGACAGACTGAAAACAGATGCCTCCAGTGGGTATTGTAAATAGGGTTTAGTTCATCTGCTGACATGGGATCCTATTGTGGAAAGTAAAGCCTCAGCCCTTGATAAATGTAAGATGATGTTGCAGAAATAGATAATAAGGCTAAATATTATTTATGAATTGGCCATATTATCAAGAGCATTGCCCTAGGGTCAAGTGGAGTGATCATTTACCTCTTTTTGGCCCTGATGAGATTGTATTTGGAGCACTGAGTCCAGTTTTGGTCTCTAAAGGACAGGACAAGACACTAGCTTACAGGGACAAGGTTAGTGGATGGCTACCAGGCTGATTAGGGGGGCTGAAGTACATCATGTAACAAGGAGAGACACTGGGAGAGCTGAGTTTGTTCAGCCTTATTTAAGAGAAGACTAACAGGGATCTTATTGCTGTCTTCAGCTCTGTAATTTGAGGGTTTGGAGAAGACAAAGTATTCTATTTGGAGGCACGTAACAAAAGGACAAGAGACAGCAGTTGGCAAGGTATAGTGGAGAAATTCTGGCTGAAGATGAAGAAAAATGTCACCATGAGAATATTTACACACTGGGGTAGGTGTTTGGGGAAGTTGTGGAGTCTCCAGCCTTGGAAATGCTCAAAAGTTGACTTGGAAAAGACACATAGCAACCTACTCTAGCTGACCCTGTATTAAATGGGGGTTGTTGGACTAGTTGATCTCCAGAGATTCCTTCCAAACTGAAGTATTTAATACTAAATGTTAATAGCATCGCCAGTTCTGAATGAAGTATTCCCATTTGCATGTGTCGTTATCAGATCTATCTTCATGACAAGGACTCTGAAGAACAGGGGGCTCGAAAGGCTAGCCTTAATAAAGAAATCTGTGCATGGACTCACAGGTCTAAAATCTAGCTGGCTTTTCAACTAAATGTAAGAAAATTTGGTCAGCAATATTAATTACTACTTTAAAAGTTGCAAACTTTGGAACTCAGAATGACTCTGAGACTGCAAATAGCCGGGAAAATTATGTGAAATCACTAACACAGTTTGTCTCTTTCTGATGTATTAGGTTATTAAACATGAGCAAGCTGTTTTATTAACATGTAAAATACTAGAATTTCAAAGCCTGTATGTAGCTTGTTGTGGAGACTTTCTGATGGCCTTTCCTGAATTCAGGAATACAGTAAATCTGAAGAAAAGCTATACTTAGGTAGTAAGACTTCTGTGCAGCTATTTTCTTTCATTCCGAAAATCCAAGTTCATTTGGAACTTTGATTTGCAGCTACAGTAACCCACTTTGTGTAAGATCTGGCTGTTGTCAGGTCTATTAAAAGCTTCCCCAGAAGGTAAAAAACAGTTGTGTACTAAGTGTGTCTCGACAAACCACATGATCATCTCTGCCTTCCCTGATTCTTAGCTTACTAAATCCAGGTAAAAAATTGAACCATAACATGTTCTCTGACTCTTTCATCCCAATAGAGAGTAAATGGCAAGGCTGAAAGTCGTGCAGAAAATCCACTGCTGGCAGCTCTCTCGCAGAAGGCTCCAGGCCAAAAGGACAACTGCAGCCGTGTGGTACAGGCATAGGAATTGTCTCTCAGATAAGCATAACGCTGTGAAGCCATTTAGGGCGACACAGAGTCCAACCAACACCTTGAACTCTGTCCAGGAACCCTGGAGATTATGGAGCTCTTTTGCCAGCAGCATGGCCTGAAACACAACCTGGCCATGTCTCTAGACAGTTTGAGAGGCCTATTTTCCTCTGACGAACCTTTCAAACTCTTAACAATAGTCTGTGGCACAGATAAAAGATATTAGGTTGACTAGCTAAGTGTATTTAAATGAAGAGAATACTTTTTTTTCACGTAACCATGTTAGTTTTGTTAGAGGATTTTCTTCTGACAGAACAAATTTGAATAAAAGTACTTTGCTAAGCATGATGGTATACACTTTGTACAGTTGTAGGCATTGTCTGGCCTCCCAGTATTGTCACTGGGAAAGTTAATTAGACAGTTCAAATTTTCATGCTCAGAAAGCATGTAGGCAACGTGACTCTTTCTGGAAGTGGGAGGAGATCAAATTTAACATGTGTGTATTGGTGGAAACTTTTTTTTCCTGGAATGCTTTGTATTTCAGTGTCTGCTTCAATTCATAAATAATAAAATTTAAAAATAAATTAAACAGTTACAATCTTAAAGTAAGCACTGTTTCCCCATTTGTTGCAGAAATGGACAGTGCATTTCACAGTTGATGAGATGGTGTTGATGAGAGTGGTTGCCTGACAGCCACCTTAGCACATAGAAGGGGGTTTCAGTGCTTTCTGGCTTGCAAACCCCTGAATACTTTCTGGTAGAGCTTTGTGTCTATTCCCAAAAAAACCCCCAAGAATTTCTAGACATGTGACTTACTGCTGTTGGAAACAAGACTTCTGTGATCATCCTTCTGTGTGCATGCCCTGGTGTGCTTGTGCAGATGTGGTTATAGTGGCTTGCATGTCTGTGCTGGGGTTTAACCACATTTGAGTTGGAGCATCCACTTAAAGATGGGGCAGTCCTTGAGCCTGCTGTATGTTGCCATGCTGGAGGCAGCCAGCAGCGGCCTGGTTGTGTTAGGAGGGGTTGTGCGGCAGGTCAAGGGAGGTGATCCTTTCCCTCTGCTTGGCACTGGTGAGATAAATCTGGGCTCCCCAGTACGAGAGAGACATGGAGTTACTGGAGTGAGTCTAATAAAGGGCCAGAAAGATGATGAAGGAACTGGAGCATCTCCTCTAGGAGAAAAGGCTGAGAGACCTGGAATTGTTCGGCCTGGAGAAGGGAAGGCTTGTGCGTTTCTTACCAGTGTGTGTAAATATCAGTGTGTGCAAAGCAGACAGAGCCAGCCTCTTTTTAGTGGTGCCCATGGACAGGACCGGAAGCAATGGGCACAGACTATTCCATCTGAACATCAGGAAATGCATTTTTACTGTGAGGATGACCAAGTACTGCCACAGGCTGCCTAGGGAGGTTGTAGAGTGTCCATTCTTGGAGATGTTCAGGTGCTGTCTGGACAGGGTCCAGCAGCTGGCTCTTGGTGGCCCTGCTGGAGCAGGGGAGTGGAAGCTGATGTCCTACAGAGGTCCCTTCCAACTTCAGCGATTTTGTGATACTGTGAAAGGAGCATTGCTTAGGCATCCATGCCTGCAATGGATATCTGTAAGTTATTGTACTGAGGCAATGACTTTTTCATCATCCTCCTAGGTAAATAGTGGAGTTTTGCTACATGATCAAAACTATTGACTTTTAAAATTAAAATCTGCTTCAGAAAATACATTTCGCTTCAGGTGCTACATCTCATTGTGGTAGTGAGGGGTGACACCAGTGTTTTTTGGTGTTGCAGAATGCTGCTTTATGCTTTCTGTGTAGTTGGCTGGTGGGGCTCAAGCCTGTTGGGCTCCTAATGTAGGCAAACTGCAGCTGCAGGCGGGTGCCTTGTCATGTTGTGATGAACAGCTCACAGTCACTGCCTTTGTCTACCGACAGACAAGCGAAGACTGGATCTGTTTACCTGTGGTTAGCAAAAAGGTAATCGCTACTTGTGATAAAGCTTGGGGTTTTCCGCTTCTCTTCAAAACCTCAGAGCACATCCTGATACATGTTGCAGTGGTTTGCTCAAGTCTTGCATGCAGCCAATGTACTGATGATCTAATGGGATTATTCCAGAAACTCTAGACATTCTGACCTTCTTTTAAATAATGCCATGCTGGAAAATGCATCTCTGCTTTTTTAAATTTTAAGTATAACTAGAGAGAGATAGTCTTTTTTCTAAGAGTGAAAGAACTCTTCCCTACTTTGTTTTAATGCATTTGAAAGTGCGTATTTTTCTACAGAGCAATTGCACTGCATTTGAAAATACAGTTGAACCTTATTTTAAAATATGGGGGTTTTTAAAGCTTAGTTATTCTCTAGGTCATCTTTATCATAATATGAGTTCTTTTTCTGAATTCTAGGCACTCTTTATGGGTCATTTAATTCACTCCTTTGTATGGCTGTGGAGTGGTGGTGGGTTTTTGTCTGGTTTTGACTGTGTGTAGATCCAGTCTAGAGCACCACTTACCACTCCTCAAAACTAGGTGAACTTCTTTCAAGCATTCTACTTAAGATAGTTTACATCTCTTCACATGACTTGAAAGAAGTATTCTTTTTGTATTGTCCCCTTGTAAGTTTAGAGATAAGCATTTCCTTTGCAGCTCCCAAGTACAACAGTAAATGTAAATTTTTTACATTTTTTTGGCTGAGTTTTGTCTGTAGCCTATAACCTTAATTTCTATTTCATAAATGCAGTGGTACATGGTTGATTTAACTTTTGCAGTGTGTTCTTACAAAGGCATCATTTATTAGAGGAGGCTTAGCATAAAGTTCTACAATAAAAGATAATTAAATACTTTAATGGGACAAATTGTCTTTCTAATTGCTGCAGTAGTACCACTGGAGTTACAGAATGACAGAATGACCACTTCATATGCTTGCATAAAATAATTTCTTTTTAAATAAGGCTTTGTTTTCAATGTACTTGAAACAGCAAGATTTGGCTGGAACTAGCAGCTTTTTTTTTTTTTTAGTTGGTTTTTTTTTTTTTTTTTAGTTTTTTGGGGTTTTGAGGTTTTTTTAGGGTTTTTTTTCTGGCTTATAGCAGTGCTTCCCTAGTATCTTCAGCTTCTGCTGTCTGAATTTCCCAGCTGCTCCAGCTCTCCCCCCTTTGGTCTCTCTGATCCTTCCATGCATGCTTTTCACACCAAACTGGGCAGTGGGGGGGGGTTAAAGGGGATGCTCTCCTTCCCACCCCTCAGCCAAACCAAGAAACACTCTGCTCTGTGTCTCTCTGCAGCATCTCATCCCCTTCCTGTGTGCCATTCTGAAATCTCCTTCCACCATGGAGTCTCCGAGCCTATCACCTCCAGGCAATTCAGGATTTTGTGCTGGCCTGCCGTTTATTCTGAAGTGGCACTAGGGACCTGACAAGCACTGTGCAAAATGCCCCATAGCTAGCAGCCACAAAAATAGGTTTTTATAGTTTACTCATCTTGCAAGACCAGAAATTTGAAGGAGCTATTACATTTGCTGTGTTTGGCTTTAATTTATTTCCTCTTTGTATTTTGTGTAATAGGAAGCTGTTGAACTAGTTTTCGGATTTGGAGGTTTTAGCTCAAGAAGTAGAACTTGCTTTGTCCTTTTGTGCTGTGTACCTTCTGGTTATGCTCTTACAGCCTTTCACGAATACGATGACAGAGCCACAGTGTTTCATACTAAAGTGTCTTTGGTGAGCTCATCATTCCCACAAGGAAGCCTCATGTACTGGTTAAACCTTGATATGAATGCTTTTCTGTCATCACAAGCATGATTTAATAGGACCATCTGACACCTTGTAAACCTTTGACAACCCAACTTCTTTTAGGGAGGAGCTGAGAAGATGCTTCCAGAGGAGGCAGCTGGTTTAAGTAACCAATATTGCGCACAAGGTAATTAGAAAATGTCTTCCTAATTCACACAGCTTTAGCTTGCTAGAATACTGTAAATTTGACAATATAATGTAAGTCTTCAGATTGCATCCATTCTCACTTTGCTCGTAGTGCTGCAGCATGGTGTTTGCATGAACATTAATCTGCAACTAAAGTTTATCCCTGGCTCCCTGAAGACATGTACTTGGTATGGGGAGAGTTGGAGTGGTACACAGAACAGGATGGTATTCTTGTTGTTACTGTAGAAGATATAGAGGGGGCAGATATTTGCAAGTGAACTTCTTACAACATCATTTTTAAGGCAGATTTCTAAGCCGGTTCATACACTTTTAGTAGTTTTGCTTGTAGAGCCCTAAGTACAGCACTTCTCTGCCACAGAGTTCTCTGTTACAGATGTATATAAAGGGTATCATATGTGTCTCTGCAAAGCAAGCATCTCTGGTATTGCAAAAGAAATGCCTGGCTCTAATCAGGGAGATAACAAATGACTAGCCAAGTGATCCTGCTTGCATTTAAGTGCGGTTCTTGGACATAGATGAACTGGACTGGCTTCCAATTTTGCCTACAGAAGTTTTAATATGCTTAACATTATCCAATACCGGCAACTGAGGTAGTCTAAATACCACAGCAGGGACTGATTAGCTTTTTCAGATCACTGCTTTTATTCGCTGTTTGCAAAGAGGCTTAATCCAGTGCTGGGGATCAGGCATCCCACTGTGCTCGTGGGTAGCTTTCTCTCAGTCTTTGTATTCACAGTGGCAGAAATTAGTGTGGAGTCTCCTCCTGCCTCTGACTTAAAAGATCCCAAATTGTGGTGTTAGTAGTTGTTTTTGGGAGTGTTTAATGGACAGTGCAGAGAAACTATAGTTGGGGTTTCTTCTTTGAAGTTTAATATCTGGGCACCTGATAAATGCATCAGTGTAATAGCATGATGGTATGTCATTTCATTTACTGTGTTGAATTGCTTTAATATCCACATAAAGCTTGAGAAGTTTCTAGAAACAGTTCTAACAAACCTATTCTCATTCTTCTGTTAAATCACAGTAGATATTTCCCAGCAGTTTGCCAGCTGCCTCTGTGGTTCTCATTATTGCTTTTAGTCATGTAATGATGCTGAAGTTCAGTAAATACGCTTTTCTAGTAGTCATTCAGATGAACATTTGCAAATGCAGAATCCCTTCCCTCTGTGTGTTGACCTATCTTCATTGAAGTTATCAGCAGTGGCAAATTCTTATTTGAAAGTCCACAGGACACCACCTTTTTTTATCAAGCATCAAACCTTGCTAGGGTTATGTTGCTAAATGTCCATGTTGTGCACTGGAAATGTTGGGCAGTGAGGGGAGATGTGGACTGGAGTTTGTGTTTCTATGTGGATTATTTCAACTGAAAATAAAAACAATAAAGAGTTGGCTATAACCTAGCTCCAGACTTCTGTTCAAATATTCTGTCATTGAGAAGAGATGGAAAGATCTTGGCATCTAGAACAGATCTATGAAAAAAAAAAAGGAAAGAAGTTCTGTTGCAAAGAAATATAAGTGACTCCAGAACAAAAGTGTGGTTCTTAGTTCCTTTCTATCAAGTACTCTGATGTTTCAACCGCTTAAAAATATCCATTATTCCATATATTAATATTATGTCATTTTAGTTTAAACACTTTCACCCCCTCCTTTGAAATTACCCACAAGTACTCTTCAAGTTGTGTGTAAATGCAAGTTTGTTGCAGTTATTGACTAATGTAGAAAACTGTCAGAAAATTCAGAAAGCAGTTTCTGAATACATTTCAGTGTTTAGTGTGGGCTCCTTTCATACCTCCTTGTGCTTCATACCACTATGATTAATTTTGCTAACAAGAAAAGAGGACTACAATAGCTACTGATAGATTTATTTCTCTTTAATATTTTTCCTGACAAAGAACTTTTTGTTTCCATAATAGAAGGGGTTATATTCCTTCAGACTGATACATTTTAATAGAAACTCAGAATTTTTACTACTTAAAAAATAATTCTTTTCTTTGTTTCATGAATTAGAAACAATGAGGAGAAGCTGAAGTCTGCCCAAGCCAGGTGTTTCTTGTTGGCAGCCTGCTCCCTAATGACTCTGGCTCTCATACAGCAGCTGCCTGCTAGTCTCTTTTGTATGGCCTATTGTTGCTGCACACCCCTCGTTAATACACATGCTGCCCGGGGCAGACCCTGAGAATGACATCAACTTGCTTATCTTAGAAACCTCCGAACCTGATGCAGGGTGGGGAGGTTGCCTTGCATCTGCCCAGCCAACTAATTGTGAGCTCTGCGGGCCGTGATTGGCTCCGCGGCCGCTCAGTAATAGGTTAAGCAAAGACATCGCGGGTCCATCTGTTCGTCCATTCATTGTTCTGCTTGCTTGCCTGAAGTCTGCAGCTGAAATCGTGTTAAGGAGTTGCTTCTGGAACAGCTACGAGAAACCAATGTCTGTGTGTTTTCCAGCCAACGTAAGTATAGGGGCTTCTCTCTGCACAAACGGGATGGTTCACCTTTCTGGTGTTGCAGCGTTATCAGCTTGCGTTTGGACAACGAGCTAGCCTGTGTGTCGGCTTGAGATTTGCACACTTTGGGTGTCTCTTGGAAAAAGAGGGAAAGAAAAACAGTTATGTGCTGTGACTAAGTATATTAAAGAGCATTGATCTCACACAGTGCGTTCTACTAAGGAACTTTTGAAAGCATCAGTAATGGTGTATTTCCCAGAATTTGAAAATGGTAGGTAGTAGCCATCGACAGAACAAATTCTCTCTAGCCCGCTGGCTAGAAGGAGAGGTTTCAACTTTTAAGTTACAGGTATTTACCCTTTTTTTGCAAATAAGCTATTATTGTGACTAGTAGAAAAAGCTTTTAAGGAAAAACAAAATTAGACACCTTTCCATTATACCATACAATGGGTGAAAATTCCCGTGTTTGTAGAAATAGGAAGAGCTCCATTATGGGCTATCTGAAGATACATCATAGTGTAAGATTGAGCATTAGGGTGCTCTCAAATAGGAATGTGTTACAGTCAAAGGTTTTGAGCTTTGAAAACCAGTTATCAGTGTGTCAGATCTAGCCCGTCTGTTTTTATAAAGTTTCTAATCTATTTTGTTTTATGTTTTGAGTTCGGATGTTAGGCTGAAGAACAAACACTGTGTACTCCATGAGCCTGTGTTCCAAGGATCCTGTAAAAAAAAAAAAGTCCAAAACAAAGACCTTCATATATCAGTTGAGAGGGAAAGAGAGCATATAAAAGGGTTAAAAAGAGGTTTGCATTTCTACCACATGCCCTATTGTGTGAACATATGCATGAGTCTATTGAAAGTTTTCAGAAGATGGGCAGGCCACCAGTTGCTGGTCTCCTGCAGTTCCAGTAGACATCTGTTGCCCTAGAGCATTAACCAATCTGTTCAATGGGACATCCCTCCTTTGTTGGATAGAATGATGCAGACAACAGCACTCACTGAAATACAATGGTAATTAAATACATAGAAACTACAGCAGTAGGTATTTATTACATATTCATTATTTTATTTGCATTGTTGCAGTATCTTTATCATTTGGGTAACGGATACATTATCTTTTTTTGCTTTTCTGAGCAGCTCTGCACTTCTGTTTGTGACAAGTAATGAGTGTTTCAACGAACTGATTTAAATATTTTCCATTTTGTGTTTAGAAGACTTAAGAAAAAGTCTGCCTGTGTGAAAACATGTTGAACTATTTCCTTGTAGAGTGTATCTTCAGAATCTTGTTGATGGTCTTTTGAGAATACACATTTTCTGTTACACTGTGCCACATGACACTACTTTACTATTTTCCTCTGTGAACTAAATGTGCATTAAATTACTTCTTTTATGCTCAACTGTAAGTTGAGCAAAAATATTCTGAATACACAGTAAAAGATTAGGTGATCTACTTGCCCACATCCCTTTGAGAAATATTTCTGTTTTGTGTGGAGGTGAATCGATGGGTTGATTGTTGTTAATGGTTAGTGCGAAATAGTGGCAACTTCTAAAAAATGGGAAAAGATTATACTTCTGCAATGAAGTGCTCATCTGGATTATTACATTTATATTTGATAAATGTACATACAATATTTTAAGCCTTTAAGAGTGATCACAGTGTGAGATGCTGTAGTTTCAAACAGACTACAGTTTAAAACTTATCATAGGTATGTCTAAATTGGGAGTTACCCATTTTAGTAACTTTTTCATAAATACAAATTCTTTTACTGAGCTGTGGTGAGCATAACCAAAAGGTGAAGACTTTCTTGACTGGAATTTTTTGGATGATTTTTGTTTATCTCTCATTTGAGACAGAATTTGTAATAGATCCTTTTCTTAGCTGTATTGCATTGTATCAGTCAGCATACTTTTGAACCATATGTGTGTAATAAAAGCTCCTTGTAAAAAAAGGAGTTCTTAGCTGATGTTACTCCTTAGACAAATGTGACCTTTTCTGGTTTTCATGAACTTCATTGTCCTGTGTATAGGTACACTAGTGTTTATTTGGAATACAGATTCATTCAAATTGATTGCCTGGCATGTTGCTCTTCACTAACCAAACCAAGACAAAATAATCAGCAGCATTCAACAGTGACATCTGATTTTCATGGTTCTAGTCAATGAATCTCATAAAGGACATAATGATGGGAGCTCCAAAGTGTAATGTTTCTAAGACATGCTACTGACCACAAATACGATGTACAAAGTTCACAGGCACTGTAAAAAGTTGTCTGAAAATAAATGCAGTTTGCATGCAGGGTTTAGGCCAAATGCCAAGAATAGTGTACTGCTTATGCAAAACTATTTCAGAAATATTTAGCTTTGGATTTACAGTACAAATACAATTTTAACAATCCTTTTAAAGCAGTAGTATAATGACTGCGTATTATCTGTGGGAGATGTTAAAGCTGCTGCTTTTATTATTCTGTTCTTCAAACAGTTTCTGAAAAACAGTAGAGTTCTTTGCAAAACAAGCAGTTATATATTGGAGCACGATGGAGATTGACAGGAGAATTAAAGCAGATAGATGTGAGGCTGATTATGTATATATTCCTAACAATGGACCAAGCTCAGACTATGGTCATTTTTCATAAGCAGTTGATGTGCAAATCATCTGAAGTACGTTTCATATAATGCCTGGTCTTCAGACACATTCATATGCTAGTGACTTCTTTGAATCCCAGTGGAGGGTGTTATGATTCTAGTTGCTGTAAATCACTTAAACTTCAAGAAAGAAGTGATTGGAGAATGACTTAAGTATTATTTTAACTAACACTAAAAAAAAAAAAAATTCTCTTTCTAATCTGTGCACTGCAGGCTCTTGGTATTTGATGCTGTTAATATGCAACCTCTTCTTCCCCCCCCCCTTCCAAAAAAACGCCTCCCTTCACTTTTAGTTCAGTACTAAAATGACATTTCACAGTACACGGATTTCGGCAGTGACCCATTATCTCCCTGTATTCTGCAGCAGCGGTACATGAGCCAGCTCAACTTTTCAGTCCAGCTTAAAAGTGTTGCCCATTAACTAGACTTCCTCGAGTCAGAGCAGATTGTGGGGTTGGTGGAACAATGATGTCGGGGCTTCCAGATTGGTTTGGCAGCTGCATTGTTCTCTGAGGGGAAACCAGACGCACTTAAGTCCCGCTCTCTTTCATGGGCTTTTGTTCATACCAAATTATTCTTTGGCTGTGCTAGTATTCATGATGGTATGTTAAAGGAGCGCATCCTAGCAACTAGAGGCTGGTTGCTAAGCAGCCTGGCTTCCAATAGGGGCTGCTTGTTTGCGATTTGTTTTAATTTGTGTGTGTGTGTGTGTGTGTGTGTGTGTGTGTGTCAGTTCTGTGAAGGCCACAGTGTTGGGTTTTTAACTGTATCCTTTTATTGGAATACTGTGATTTGTTACTAGCTCTGTGCTATCAAGTGTATTATCTTAGTTAATAAATCACTGTGTGAAAAGGTCCATTTCCTAAATTCTTGTTGTGTTTAATCTGTGGGTTGCTTGAAATGCTAAAGCTTTGAGTTAAGAGAAGGTAACATTCATTAATACACTGCCTGAGAATTACAGCCCTACTGCCTTCTAACAATATAATATCTAAATAAAACTTGATTTTCTTCCCTATCAGTATTGCCTGGATTAAGGTGTTGGAGATGAAAGCACCGATGATCGATAAGATTTATTTATTTTAACTAGACATGTTTAGGTAAATTAAGTTTATGTGCCCCATAACCAGGACGCTCCACCACAATGGTGATGTCTTGGCACTCCCTGCCTATAGAATCTACTTTTACTGAACCGTGGATTGGATTGTTTGTTTGATTCTCTCTAATCTTAAGCCTGGATGAATTTTTCTGGTGCACACTCTCAAATCTTTATCCCAAGAAGAGCAAAATACACTGTATTTTAAAGATACTGGGTCAATCTTAAATGCTCACCTGTAAGGGGATGGGAGAGTTAATGTATTTGCTGACAGAAATTTTAACTGTTCATGAAACATACCTGTAATTTCTATTAGTATAGATCAAGAGACTGTTTGACACAGTGTTTTTTTTCCTCAGTATATCCTCCTTGATGAAATTTGTGTCTGTAGTGTATCTGTCAAGTTCAAGAGAAGTCCTTTGTCTCTATATCTTGCTTTATATTCTGCCTTACAAGATGGAAGTGTGAAAGAACTCTTTGTTTCATAGTCTTTCCTTAATTTAAATTCTTCTTTTTCATGGTAACCTTGCAGTACAATTGGTCCATATGGTCCATTTTTATTTATGAGAAATAATTTATGTTTTTATTTTCTTTATTGAATCAGTTAGCAAAGATTCCTGTTGAAAAGAACAAAGTAAGGGAAAGAGGTAGCAATCTGCCTATAAATGTAGGTTGTTGAAGTAATATTTGTGATGAAATGGGTAACTAACTTTTGTGTAACTACTGTTACGCAAAATTCCTCCGGGAAATCCAGTATGGCAAGTGTATGAAGTCCAGAAAACTGCAACTTTTTTTCTTCCATTCTTCCTAAGTGGCTCCTATCTATACATGTATAGTTTTGATTTATCAAAAGGCTTGCACAAGTCTAGTGCAGGAGCTGAAATCAGCTTTTAATTTTGTTGCCTTGTTGGCTTGAGGAATGGTCTGTTGGAATTAGTGCAAAGACTTCCATTGGCTTTATTGGCCATTAGATCAATCCATGTCCCTAAATGCTCTATGTGTTAGTAATACAACACTCTGTTGAGAGCAATTAGTCTTTCTTGACTTAATTATCACTTTATAAGGGAATTCAGAAATAGTTTGAGTGTATTCAGTTGAACTGATGGTGTCTTTCAGGGACAATAAGTTTTTATTTAGTTGTGTTTTCTGTTACTAATGAGCCAGAGAATCTAGCACTACTCTTAATTTCTTTCTGTTCAACATAGTCTAAGGTATTTAGTTTGAAAACCTTTTCTAGTGTTTGTATTTTATAGTCACTTTTTTTTTCGTTGTTACAACACAATCTTATGCTAGAAGAAATATCTCATTGTTTTTAAATAATGACTCTACTCCTGCTTCTGCATTACAGTAGGTAAACTTGGAGTCTTTGGTTTCATATTCTTTCATAAATCCATTTCTAGAAATGTGTAAGTAAAAACATTTGATACATTCAAAAGACAGATGATTAGGTATTTATCCACTTAGCTATAGATGTTCCTTAGGAAGAGTTTTTCCCACAGAAAGCCCTCCATGTTTAAACAAAGAAAGAAGTCCTATTTCTCTGCTGCAAGAGAATAAATGCAGTTCTGAGGAAGCAGCAAGAAAACAGAAAACAAGTAATGCATGTAACCAGTTGCAACGTTTTTGTTTTCTCTTTAGGAATACGGAACACTTTATATTCAGGAATACAAGAAAAACAGCAAAGTGGAGTCAAGTACATGCAGCAGCTTCATGGGCTTGAAGGATCATCTGGGGCATGACTTAGGCCACCTTTATGTGGGGAGCACTGGCACACAAATAAATGCAATTGTACCTTGGTCGATGGCAGAGAAGCCAACGATGGATAAGGTTAATTCTAGGAAAGAAGACGTAGAAAAGGAGGCGTCTGAAGAAACTTCTGGAAGCTCCAGCTGTGACTCTGAAGAAAGCACAAATTCTGATAATGATTCAGAGAGACTGAATAATTCTGCATCGGAGTCACATTTATTGCCTAAGACTCACCGACAGCTGTGCCGATCTCCTTGCTTAGAGCCTCATATACTAAAAAGAAATGAAATCTTACAAGACTTTAGGATAGAAGAGGCTCAGATAGTACCTAAGGAAGTCAAAAAGCCTCCTGATGTGGTGAAAGAATATCAAACCAAACTGGAGTTTGCACTTAAGTTGGGTTACTCTGAAGAGCAGGTTCAACTTGTACTAAATAAACTTGGTACTGATGCTTTAATAAATGATATTTTGGGAGAACTTGTCAAACTTGGGAATAAAACTGAGACTGATCAGACTGTAAGTAATGCTAACACTAGTGTAATGCGTGAAGCATCTTCCATAGAGTCTCAGAGGTCAGAGTCTCCACTGCAGGAGGATGTGACAGAGGATGGAGACAACCTGAGGCCAATAGTTATTGATGGCAGCAATGTTGCAATGAGGTATGTGACTATGAAGGTTTTGCTTTTCTATTTAAATGGAAACTGAAGGGTCTTGCCCCTTTCAAGCACTATTGTTTGGTGTGCCTAAAACTGTGTGCAGGGTCTCTTGTAAGTGTCTTTGTTAACCACACAGTGTGCCCATCTTGTAACCAGGCTACAGGTCTGAAAGACTTCAGTGGTGTACTACTCACTGGTAGAAAAACCAGAGGTTAATGCCAGTCTCTCATTGTAGGCAGATATCAAATCTCTCCTTCTCACTACCAGTGTAGTCCTTAATTTTTGGTAGTCACCATTGCTACAGGCAATTGCTGGATAGAGTTACATACAGAAAGTTACAGCAAATGTAAGATTCCTTAAGACTATAAAATAGTGATGTAAAATTAAGCAGCTTAAGGGATACTTCTTGGTCGGCTAATCTGTGAGAACTGATCTGCCCATAACATTGGTCTTGGTTATCAGTTTTGGAGTTAGGTTTTATTGACATTAATTGTTGGGATTATTGTGTGAAAGATGACTTTCACTTATATGCCCACAGATAGCACACTTACCTTCAGCATTCACTGATCCTGACCCAGTCATCTGGTTGCATGACAACAAACTTGCCTGTGAAGGCGAGAGGCTCATGCTTCATCGATGATTAAAGAGAGAAGGAAATGGCAGAGAGACATGCTGAGAGATTAGGGTTTTATGGCAATATAAATCATTAAATGATAAATTGATTAGTAACTGTTTCAGTAAGTCATAAGGATTATCTGATTACTAACAGCAAGGTTTAGGAGGCCAGTTTTAGTTTTGTGACAACGTAATATGGTTTTCATTATCTTAGGAATAAAAGTTAGTGCAAGACTTTCCTGGCCTGAAAAAATACCCTGGCAGGGGATTTTTTTTAGCTTGTAATCAAGTCAGCTCCCTTTAAATCAAGCTTTTAAAATTAAAATTTAAATATACCACTTATTTATGCCAGTATGATGGGTTTTGTTTTTTTAAGTAGAGGAGTTAGCCCATAAGGCAAGGATATTACTTTTTTAATATGGTGTATTCCTGTGAGTTCTTTCTGCTGGATGTATCATTCCTTATCTCTTGGGTTAACTTGAGCTGTAGAGAAGGCATGTCCAGTTGAATAAAAAAGATTGTGGCTCTCAACCAAGAAGTTATCCAGAGACTTCTAAAATGGGTTTTTACTGTACTTCACATAAAGCCAAAACAGTTGTGTGTTAGCTAGTTAGCATGGCTCAGACTTGGTGGGTGGACTTAGGTTCAACTTCTCCTACAAACTGAACTGAATGCATTCCAGAATTAGCTCCAGATCTGTCAGTTTTCCTTAATGTTTATTCAGCTATTAGCGTAAATATTTAGGATCTGCCTTCCTATGTTCAATTTACTTTCTTGACCACCTGCATCAAATGAACCAAATATGAATGTATGTGATGCATGCGGCAGGGCCTTAGAACAGATTAAATCTATTAATAGAATGGTTGTTCTGTATCCCAGAAGCAAATTAACAGGTCTTTACTTGTTTTCTACCAAATGTAACCATAGAATCATTCCATTTGGAAGGGGCCTTTGGAGATTCCTACACAGAGCTGTGTCAGTTCAAGGCCACGTCAAGTTGGGTTTTAAATGTCTCTAAGGAGATGGAGACTCAACATATTCCCTTGGCCAGTGTTTGAATGCCCTCATTGTAAGAAAATTTCCTTATTTTATGTTTAAGCAACATTTCTTGTATTCTGTTTTGTGCCCATTGCCCCTTGTTCTGTCACTGAACACCAGTGAGAAGTCAGTTTCTGTTGCCTTTATTTCTTCCCATTGGGTATTTAGACACATGGATAAGATCTTCCCAAGCCTTGTCTTCTCTAGGCTACACAGTCCCAGATCTCTCAGCCTTTCCTCCTTGTTTGAAAGCACCAGTCTCTTGATTAATTTTGTTGTGCTTCACTGGCCTTTCTCCAGTATTGTCTATGTCTGTCTTACATGGGGGAGCCCAGAACTGAACCCAGCACTTCAGATGTGTGAGTAGAGAAGGATCCCCTCCCAAAACCTGCTGGCAGCACTTTTCCTAATGCAGCCCAGGAGGCTGTTGGTGTTCTCTGCTGCAAATGCAGATTGGTGCCTCTTGATCAGTTTGGTGTTCACCAGAACCCCAATGTTCCTCACTTCAGAGTTGCTTTCCAGATGGTCAGCCCCCAGCCTGTACTGATGACTAGTGTTAATCCTCCCCAGCTGCAGGATTGGCATTTCCCTCTGTTGAACTTGCTGAGGTACCTGTTAGCCCCTTGCTCTACCCTGACCAGGATCCCTCAGAATGAGAGTACACCCGTGTGGTGTTCTCCTCCCAGTTGAGCATCCGCCACAAACTTGCTGAGGGTGGATGGACTCTGTTCTGTTATCTGGGTCATTATGCAGATGTTAAGCAGTGCATTCCCCCATGTCAGTCCCTGGAGTACACAGATCCTGACTTACCTTCAACTGGACTTTATGCCACTAAGCATAACCCTTTGAATGCCGCTGTTCAAGTCAGATTTCAGTCCAGCTCTCTATCCTCTTACCTTGCCCCAGCTTCCTTAGTTTGTCAGTGAGGTTGTGATAAGAGAAGGCTGTTACAAGAACAAAGCTGTCAGAAGCTTTGTTAAAGCCACAATAAAGTGTCCACTGCTCTCTTCATTCACTGAACAAGTCATCTCACCATAAAAGGCTATGAGGCTGGTCCTTCATAAATCCATGCTGACTGTTCCCAGTCACCTTTATCCAATCTACATACAGATTTGCAGGATGATTTGCTCCATCACCTTTGTAGGGATCAAGGTGAGGCTGACCAGCTTTGTAGGTCCCTGAATTGCTTTCTTGCCCCCCTTTAAAATGGAAGGTATATTTGTGCTTTTCTAGACCTTAGGAATATCCCCTATCACCACAACCTTTCAAAAATTGCCAAGAGAGGCCTTACAATATCATTAGCCAGCTCCCTCAGTACCCATCAGGGCCCAGCAGCCTCACAATATCCCATTTCAGAGTTCCCAAAAGTCAGCTGAGGGAAAGTCTTGTCCTGTTACCTTTGCCCAACTTCCTGCACATTGCTGTGGGCCAGTCTTGAGCTTGGCACGGGTGATCCTTTAAAAATCTGCCATCTGTCCTGTGCACTCTTCTCTGCATGGGATTCTCCTGGGTAGGCCAAAATCTGCTCTCCTGAATTCTGGTCTTGTAATCATGCTTTTTGCCTTGCTCTTTCTTCACAGGGTATGCTTCTCATGGTCACTGCAGCAAAGGTGGCCCATGACCTTCCCATCTCAAGTCTTGTTCTCCCTTGTTTCTGAGGCCCAGCTGGTTCACTTGTTAGGTCCTCAGTCACGCATTTTAAGAAGTTACTGCAAAAGCACTCCAGGAGCTTCCTGAATTGGTGACACCTTGCTGTGTAGGTCAGAACAAAAGCATCTTTGCCAATTGGCTGGTTGGTCCAGTGCACTCACCTTTTTCCAGAAATCAGTCCTTGGTTAGGAAAGCCAGTCCCATGATGTAAAAGATGAGTCTCAGCTGCTGACACCAGTTGTGCAACCAGTTGTTTGCCCACAGGATCTGTCCTTTCCCCTTCAAGGAAATAGGTACTAGTAACTAAGCACTTCAAACACTGGAAAGATTTCAGCTTTTACATGCAGGAGGGACAGGAGTTCACTTGCAGTTAGTCTTCTTCAGACTTCTGTATCTAAATGTCCAGGATCCTCTTATGGGTAACTACAAATTGTCACAGTTTTGTCTTTCCTCCTTGCTATTCCAAGCTGTGGCCGATGTGTTCACTCTGGAGTTGCTAAAGGGAAATGGGCCTGTGCCCTAAGCAAGACTGTAGATAGTCTTTTGAGAGGTGTTCTTGGAAGCTTTCTCATATGCTATCACAGGAATGGTTAGACTGTGATCTGTATTCTTACTCCCATGTAGTTGTAATGAACATACTTGAAGATACCATTTACTATAAGAATTATTCTATATAAGAGCTACTAATTTTCCTTTAAAAGATGTATTTGATGGGGGAGGGAAAGTCTTGTGGAGAAGGCTGAGGTGACTGATATCAAAGGATCAAAGACTGTGCTGCCCTGTGTCTCCATTCCATGACTAATTAAGGATGTAGTTTCACAAAACATCCAGTGAGTGACACAGAGTGATTTCCTTTAAGGCTTGCTTCTATCCCACTGCCAGGGATGCTTTCTTATCTGCATCTCATCTAATGACTGGGTGGCTGCAAAATGAGTTGATTCAGCTTCCTAATTCAGAGTGGGGGTAATCAGAAAGGATTACTTTTCCATTAGACATGTAAATATAACCTGATGTTTTTGTCATTGGGAGAACAACTCGGTCCAACACAGAGGAGGAAGGATATGTCTGATTATGTGACTGAATGTTCATATTTGTGGTACTGGTTGTATCTAATGAACTGGCGGATTCATGAATTCCTTAAGAGCAGTACAGAAAAAGGCTTGGGTCAGAACAACTTGCTCTGGCAAGCCAGAGCCACCATGTATGCCAGTCTGGTCTGGTGACTACTCCTGTTACAGACAAACTGCTTTAGCAAACTGTAGATTAAGAAAAACCCAACACTCAATTTTTCTGCATTTTGGTAACGCTTGGAAAGCTTTCCATAACCTTTCATATGGCATTGCTTGTCATTAGTGCCTTAAACTGAAAATGAGTGATCAAATGCATCTTATGAATATCAAGTTTAAAAATCCAATATGGTGTAAAGAATATGAATTGGTTGAAGTTTTAAAAACAAAGAGAAGGCCCTCTTTCAGCTGAATAGCAGAAAGGAGGCTTTTGCAAGCTATGACTTGAAGAATTGCTATTTAGCTTCTATAGGATACATCAAATATGCTCTTGTTTTGTTATTCTGCCTTTCTTGATGTTGACTTAATCCTTTTCCAGAAGAGGAAAGATGCCCAGTGTTTAGGCCTTAAACACACACCATGTTTTTTGTTAGAATGCTCTTAGAGATGAGATTGATTTTTCTGTGTATATAAATTCAAAATGAGAGCTGAACAGCAAATTAGATAATCCCCTGGAGCTATCGTGGACCTTCTGATAGACCCTTCGTACAGCAGGGAGTGAGGCTGAACTAAGGGATAGGACCCAGAATTCAGTTGTGCCATACCTGAGCAGTGACCTATGTCAATTTCCAGAGAGCTGTGTAGTTCTAACCCTGCTTCATAAGGTGAGTTGGGTGTTTTGCATGTAGATGATAATACTGTAATGCAAAATATTCATTTAGAACTTCGGTCCATGTGAGTGAGAAAGGCACTTTTCCTCCATGAAAATGCACTCAGGACCTTATTTAGTGTAAGCTGCACAGCATTGATACTAGCCAGGTAACACATTTCAGTCACTCGTAGTTCTGTATCCCTCCCTGTGTGGTAAGATTTTAGCTACCCTCAGTTTTCCTTTTACATAATTGAGGTAAGCAAAAGAAGGTGATCTCCATCCATCTAACAACAGCATATTGTCAGCTCTTTGTCATCACTGTCAGCCCTACATCTATCTCTTCTCCAGTGAGTTCTTGGTCCTGCTCTTTATGCATCCCCAGTTTCCTCAGCTGAGGCTCCCTAGTTTGGGATCAAGGGGGGGAAGGTCCTGTTTCTCCACGAGGCAACAGAGGCAAGGTTTTAAGGTTCTCTTTTGACCCTTTAAGACTTCCCTTTACTGCTAGGGTTGAGAACAAAGGAGTTCCTTCTGAAGAGAGAAATATATGGCAGCAAATTTGCACAGTCCTTTGCCCTCGCTTGTAATTTCAAGGATAAGGTTGGGATGTTGAAAATGGACTAAAATTGGTTATTGCTGTGATACTTTCCTTTGCTGGAATCAAAGTAAGGGTTTTGCTACCAAGAAGTAAGGAGTAAAGAACAAAGTTGTTAGTTACAAAGACAGTGAGAAAATTATAACCATTTTATTCATTTGCTTCTGTTCCATGTAAGTTTTCCCTGGGTATCCTGGGTGCCTTCAGACTTTTCTTTACTGACTGTGGAAAGAATGTTTCAAATATGTATAAAACTTTATGCTGAAAACATACTGGCAGAAGTCTGCTGTGCCTACAGAGAGTGCCACATGAAGATAACACTGATTTAAAATTATGTTACTATTTTACTTGCTTTATTATTTTTAGACTACAACTTTAAGAAGTTTATGGGCAAAGGAATTGAAGTATTTTGATCATGTGCCACCTTGATTTGCAGATTAAAATCAATTGATCTTGTTTTGGGCAATTAGATTCCTATGAAAACTTTGCCCTTGGGTTTCCCAGGCCATGGAGGTGATGCATTTCAGCTTCCCTTTCTGGAAAACCTTGGGCTGTATATTTAAATGGTCCTTGATTGTACGTCACTGCACAGGGGAAAATACACCATGAGATAAATAGTGTACTCAATTTTTGTTTGGAAGAGGAAGATACTGATTTGTGGAGTTGATTTTTAGATAAATACATTTCCAGTTTAAGACAGGTATTTTACCATTTTCTTCCAGCTTTCATGCCCAGCCATCCCACCCGCTGTGGATGTTGTAGGTGCTTGGTGGCACCAGAAACATACTCCCAGGCCTGACAAGTCATGGGCAGAGCCCCCAGTGCCATTCAGGAGTGGCATTCAGCTGGAGGAAGTGTCACTGAGGTGCCTAACCAGAGTTAAGACATCTCTGTTCAGGCAACTGAGCCTTGGTCCATGCGTTTATGCTGAGGCAGGTCATTTGGTTGTAGTAAAAGGTTCACTCATACCCTGTCTACACAGAAGTTTCTCCACAACTGCAAATTGTGTCAGCCAAAGGATGGCTCAGTTGTCTTATCCATGCCTTATGAAGTTTTTGTGTGGCAATTTATTTTAACAAACAGTTTAGCTGCATTAGCTTCTCCTCAGATTGTGTTGCTGCGTTTAGTAGACATGGTTGTGTCTTGGTCCCTTGATTCAGATATTCGTCTTTCAGTAGCACTGTCTGGTTTTTTAGGTTATTTTGAGAATTCACTTTAAAGAATAGATAAAAATATTTTTCCAGCAAGTAACAATCGCATGGATAGGAGCTCATCACTGGCAGATTTGAGTGTAGCTTCTTTTTGCCTGTTTTGCCTGTTTCTTTTTGCCTGTTTTGACCTCTGAGTGCCGAGTGTGTGGTTCTTGCTTGGTCAGAGACCTGTGTGAAGTTCTGGCTGGAGACAGAACCTGCTGTACTCGCAGAGTGCTCTAGCATTGGAAGCCCTACAGGCAAAAGGTATTTTGAAATACGTGACAGCTTCCAAGGCGTTTTTTCCTTGAAACACCTCAAAGCATTGAAGTAATTTGGGCTGATGGGAAAAAAAAACATTTGGCAACTGTTCTATCTGCTTTGTGTTGGCACCAAAATATATGCAGGACTGATAGAAGGCTCAGGTTACTGAGAAATGCTTTGGGACAAATGATTTCTATGATCAGGGAATTAGTAGAGCTTAAATAAAAAAGTAATTAAAAAGGGATGGCTAGTTACAAAACCAGGCTGCCAGGGTTATGAATCACTGATACGATACAGAGTGGAAATTCATCTCTCTCTGTGCTATGGACTGAACCCTCTTCTCCTCCCATGATATGATAGAAGAAAATAGTTTGGTAACTTGGTAATAACTCTTACTGGGCAGGTATGTGTTTTGGTTTTGTTCTTGCTTTTAGTCAATATGCTTTTACATGCTAAGTGTGTGTTTGTGTCCAGATTTCAGTTGTATAAAAACCTGTATGCAACAGACATTGTTGTAGACCTCTTGTCATCAATGTGTGTGTTTTCTGTAGCTCTCAGAATATGAGTGTTGGTTTGAATATTGTGTTAGAGCACACTAGAAATCTTGCAGGTATTCTAAGTAGTCAGTCTTTTAAGAGTGTGTACCAGAAGTCTTTCCAAGACAATCACTAGAAAATCTAATTTGGGGTCTAGGAAGGTAACGGAGAAAATGAAAAGTGTTCTCATCAGAAGTTTTACACTTTCTACTAATTTTCCTAGCCTTGAAAATGCTTTATTGATTTTTTGCTTAGGAAACATTATACTACTTTATTTTCTTTCATTTAAAAATAAAACTACACCTATCAACAGACCAAATATAAAAGTGGTGGTAAAAAGAATCATTCACACATGATATGAAAAAGAAATAGGTACTTCTAAAGGAATATACTTTATCTTGCTATTGAGAGTGGTAGATGAAACATAACAAGCAGAACCAGTGTACTGTACACCAGTATGTCACCCAGGGCTACAGCTGTCAACCTGACTGCTCTGAGCTTTCTCATATTCCTAATAACTGGAAAGATATTTTTAAAAGTTTCTTGACAAAGAAGTACAAACATTTCTCATCTTTTTTGCAACTAAGAGGAGGGAAAAGAAGTCAGAAGCAGTAACATGATTTCAGTCTTTTCACCATATGATGTATCATAAAGCTGATGAAGCGCAAAGATCACAAAATGAAGACCATCAAATCTGCATAACAACAAAGTGAACAAATTTTAATTGCACATCTCTTTTACAGACTTTCTCACTAATGATTTAAATTCCTTGGAATTTGTAGCCGCTCAGATCCCAGCTTAGGCATGTACCTGAAAAGGAGTGGAAAAAAGTGAAGATTTATACATGTTATAAATTCACTTGCTCCACAGTGCAGAGTAGCTGGTATGCATTGTAATGCATTCCCCACTTCTGTTTCATGCAGTTTATTTAAAATTTCTGTTCTGGATGAAAGAATTTTAATAGTCTGTATTAGGCAAGAGAAAACTAAGGAGCTGAACTGCCTGGTCTTCCCTCTGCCTCTAAAAGTGTGGCCTGAACTACAACCTGATGGAAGGCAATAGGCAAGAATGTCCATTTTTTTTCCTGAAGTTATTTCTCAGACTTGCAGAAGGAAACATAGTGTTGCTAAAACGTAGTCTTAACACACCACTTGTTCACTGTAAGGAGTGAAAAGTGGGTTTATCCACTTGAAACCCTGGAGATTGTATAGAGCAGTCACAGTACAGTGATTCCACTGGAATTTAGTAGCTGGAACAAGCCCTTCCTGACTGTTTTAAAATGGCTTACAATATGTTTATGGTTGTACACAGCCTGCTGATAGCACGAGCAGTAACCTCTTTTCTCAGCGTTTGCAAAGGAGGCCTTATGGCTTCTCCCTGGGTGCTGAAAGTGCACCAGGTGTCCCAATCTTGTGTCATTGAGGGAAGATGGAGTTAGACCGTGGATGAAGTACTGTTGGCCATTTTTGCTCTGCACTGTGTGCGTGTGCACTTTAAGTGTGTCACATCTGTGTGTGGTTTGCTTTCCCATTCCTGGTAAGTTTTGAAATACAGAAAGATACTACTCTTTCAGCCAAACAAGCACAAGAGTAGTTGTATAGTATAAAACAATGCCTAGAAAAAATACTGGTCTGTGTTTTATAATTACAGTGTTATTATGATGTAATTCTATATCGTGTGATATGATCATAGAAAACAGGGAATGCGTTACTGCAGAGGCCTATAACCATAGCTAAAAAGGGTATTTAGGTAGAGATATTGTTCCTGACAGTGTTCCTAGTGTAGCCCTGTAGGCACAGAAGATGGGCTTAAACTATCCTTCGAGTACCCCATGCCAGCTGAAATTTACAAACTTTGTTATGCTTGGCAACAGTTGCAGTATCAGAGTATATGCTTATGTCTGCAGGTACTGCCTCCAGTATCATTAGAAGAGGAAGTAGGACACTTCCTCACTTAAATCCTGTTAATGGTAGTGGGCTCTTCTTTGCCTTTTTCCTTTTCTTTTTTTTTTTTTTTTCCCTTTTGTATGGGATGTGTGACCTTCAACACAGCCTCTGCTGAGAATGATGTTTTGTAAGAGGTGTTAGCCATGACTCATTCTCCCTTGACACAGGTGGAAGTGTACACCACCTCCTTCACAGACTTCTGAAATCGGAACATTTTTGCAAATTTTTTCTCACTTTTACTTTGGTACCTTGTCCATTGCACAATTACTCAAGCTCCCTCAGTGTCAAGAAATAAACCAGCAGTGCTATGTTTTAGAAAGGTGGAAATAGTAGGTACTTAAAATTTCCCTGCTGAGGGGGACAAAAGTTTTTAGATAACTTTCTGGTGTTCTGTTTACCTCAAAACATGCAAGGAGAAGGAACTTTTAAAATTCCTGTGGCTATCTATCATGCTATTGTCCTCTTCACAAATCACGGACAAAGAATAGTCTTTTACCCTTCTGGAAAGCAGATTGTGGCATGCCTGCTATGACAAGCCAAGTGAAAGGTGATGGCTTGTTTCCATGCCCCTGAGTTTCTTCGGCTACACAGAGCTGCAGGTTTGGGACAGACCTCGCAAAAGTTGCTTGTCTCCTCTTGTGCATGGAGAGGCCAGACTGGCCTCAGAGGAGCTGTCTAACTTGTTCTGCAAAGCCTCCGGTGAGGAGATCCCAAAATCCGTGGCCAGACTGTCCCACAGACTAGGGAGAAAGCTTTTACTAGCACAGTGCTTAACTGTTCCTTACGCTAGTTAAGGACTTTTCTGTCCTTACCCAGTGGGACTATCGTGGGTTGGCTGTGGCTTGCCTCCTCCCAACAGAATGGGGGAGAAAACAGGAGGAACAGAAGCAAGAAAACCCATGGCTCAAAACAATGACAGGGAGATCACTCATCAAGTAATTTTTTATGTCAGGCAGACTCAGCTTGGGGAATTCAATTTCATTTATAGCCAGTTAATATAAATATTTAATTCCAAATTTAATATTGGGAAACAAAAAAGAAAAACATTAAAATATTTAGGGGGAAGACTGTCTCTCCTTTTCTAGGCTTGCTTCATTCCAAACATGTGTCCTCCCCACTACCTCCCCACAGCCTCGCTCTTACACCTTGTCACAGCTGCAGGTGGCAGTCAGTCCTCCCAGAGCAGCTGTGAGCCATGCAGGGGGCTGAGGTCAGAGTGTCACAGTTTTTCTCTGCTGCTCCTTCCTTCTTGCCCTTTTCCTGTTCTCAAGAGTGCAAGTCCCTCTGGGAGTGTACCTGCTCCTCATGAAGCACCTCCTCGTCCTCAAACCTTGGTGTTCCCTCGTTCCCTTCTCCGCTGTGGAGCTGGCTAGAGCTGGGTGTGCCCATCATGGGGCAATCCCAAACTCCTCTCACAGCAGCTCCCTGCTCCCAGAACCTCTCTGTGGACACCCATTGGCTGATTGCTGTCCTCCATTTCAGTTACTTCCTATACGTGGAAGATTGATTTGTTCTTTCACAAGCTGCTTTTTTTCCCCAGATTATCTAAATGTGCTTCCTTCAGCCTTTCCCCATAGGTCTCCTTTCACTTTCTTCTGGATTCCTTCTGTTTCATCTATGTCTTTTATAATGTCATGCCTAAAACTGGATGTAGAAGTTGGGCAAAGGCTTGTCTGCCTTTAGAAAATGACATAATTGCGTCTCTTGCCTTACCCCAGACAGTTATTGCACAACAGACACACGTTTTGTTTTGCTTGTGTCTGATCAGTTTCTGCTTAATTGTCTCTTCACAGCTTTTTAAATAACATTAATTTCTCCTTCTGAAATATGTACTAAGCACATTCTTAGTTTTGCCATGTTGATTTTGGACAGTCTCCCCAGTTTGCCTAATTTGTCCTGCTGAGTGCCTGCCATCCCCTTGGGCTTGGAGCCTTCTCCTCTCTCCCTGTTCACACAGGACCTCGCAGAGCTCTCTGCTGTCCCTTCTGCTGCTTCCATGCACACCTGTGCTCATCTGCTAACATTTCCTAAACACAGTTCACTCTCATGTTGGTATTTCAGGCCTTCTGCTTTCCCTCAAGTCTTTGAGCTGCCTGTTATACCCCATACAGTTGGTTGGGCTATGAGGATTTTTAAAAGCACGCTTATATTTTTCTTTACTTGTCAAATCTTTGTACAGGTGATAAATGTGTTTGGCAGATTCAGTAGCCCTCTCCCACGCTGTTTTGGAAATGATGGCTGTGTTTGGGCTAGGCTCAGACAGACTTCCAGCTGCTTTTAGAGACCATGGAGCAAGTGAAGAGCATGGCTTTGACATCTGCATTTTACTGAGCTCCATTTGTGGTCATAGAAAAACAAAGTCATCTAATAAAGAATTTTAATATGTGTTTCAGCCACGGGAACAAAGAAGTATTTTCTTGTCGAGGAATCAAACTGGCAGTAGACTGGTTTTTGGAAAGAGGCCACAAGGATGTTACTGTGTTTGTGCCAGCGTGGAGGAAAGAACAGTCGAGACCAGATGCTCTTATAACAGGTAAGCTCCATCTTTGCTTGTTTGTTCAGTGCTTTGCACAGCATGAGTGCTACTGCTCAAATGAACAGTGCTACTGCTCAGATGAACAAACCTTTAGCAGTGAAAGGCTGTAACAAAAAGTATCTCTGCTGTAGTGACTTCCTTGCGACTTACAGGATGGAAAAAGACAAAGCAATGCCCTCTCCACATCCTCCTGTTCTGTTCTGCTCATCTGCTCAAGTTTCCCTTAACATTGCTACTTACTTCTTGAAGGATGTAATTGCCTTTGTTAAAATATGCTGTCTGTGCAGTATTAGTACCAAAGAGGTTTGAAGTTAGTCATTTGGTGGGTATTATTTCTTGTGGTGAGCAGATTCTGCCAGGATGGCCTGTCACTGCCCATGGTCTGGGTTATGAGAATTATCTGGACAGAAAGGGACTGGTTCCTCTCTTTGTCATTACTATTAGCAAATAGACAACTTTTGAAAATTTTAATTTTGAATGTGTTTATATAGAAAAAAATATGGTGTAGAGGTATTGATTCCTTCATCAAACTAACAGGTTCTGTGTGAAGGCTGGAGAGACATCCTCCAACTGCCCTAAAGTTGAAACAGAAAGGAATTAGGGGTTAAAAAAACCCTAGAACTTGGAGAGGAGGAAGGGGGTTTTCTGAGATGGGACCCAACATGATTGCCATTGAAGAAGGGGAGGCTTTTGAGACTAATAGCTGTAGCTTCTAGAAGAATACAGAAGCATGTTTCGATTGCCATGAGCATTTTCAAATATCTGGAAAGATCCTCTCAGCACTTCATCCCATTTGCTTGGTTGCAACTAGAATATAGCATGTTAACACATGGTAACATTTGGAAAGCCGCAGTTACCCTGTCAGCACTGGCAGTGTGGAGCCTTTCTCTTGAAGCCTTTCTTTCGCCGTACTGGTGTTTGGGGTATGAGAAGAGCATTGGCTAAGTAATAAAAATTTGGCCACTTAGAAATAAATAGTGACATCTTCTTGAAGTGTGCGTAGGGCTAAACACCCCAAAAGGCATTTCAAGAAAGCAGCAAGCTAGAATTGACCTTGCAATGGTCAGTTGTCTAGCAATGAGAAATCAGTTTTCCGTCTGTGATCATGTACCCTGAAAATGGGAGGAACATCAGAGCAGGTTGTTGTATCTTCTGTGAAAATACTGCATCTTCTGTTTTCTTCTGAGGATGCAGAAAGCCTGTGTGCTACCAGGCATGTAAAATACATGGTGCTGGCACTCTGTTGCCAGAGATACGCACCTGAAATCCGCGGCCAGCTGGAGTTTGGAAAAAGCCCTAGATGAGTAACATGGGGATGGTTCTAGACTGTCAGCATTCATGAGAGTCTCTTGGACTAAACAGCCGCATCTTTCTTACCAGTACCCACCAGTCATAATGTGGCAGATCTTTTTATTCTTTCTTAGCAGGGAAAAAAAAATCACTTCCCATCACACTCTCACTCATCATTTACCGCATTGTGGGGCATTGAATACAAAAAGGTTGTATTTCATTTAAAATCTTGTGCTTTTTCTACTAAGCAGATAAATGCTTGTATCAAATATATTGTTTATATGTAATATTAATGCTGTATTTCTTCCTGTCGGAATCTTTTTTTTCCCCAGATGGAATATGTCCCCTGTCAAGTTTCTTATGCTACAAAACAGTTGAGTTATTTGAGTTATTACCCATTACTAAGAGCCATGATTCATATTCACTATGCAAGCATCTTCTGCTGTTTTAGATGTTGCCTAGTTTTTTTGTGTATTCTTCTTTCATAGCTTATCTGTTCTGAGGAGAGTGATAGGTAGGAGAATCAACAGAAGGGGTAGGTGCCCCAGTACTAGGTACAACCTCCTTAGTAGCCTGAGGTCCATCTTTCAAACCTGCTTGGGATCTCTGGGTTCCGCATAGGAAAAGGGAAAATACTTTTGGGATATGTGAGTGACAGATTGTGTAGAACAAGAAGGAGCTACATAAAATGCTAAATATGATTATTTAGAAGGACTGAAGAGAAATCTGGCTTTGATAAGAACTTACATGTAAACGTGTAAACCATTCAAGGAAAGATACAATCTAAACTATTACTGGTGTTAACAAAAAAAAACAAACAAAACAAACCACCACCATTTTTGCTGTTGGTTACAAGATGACAGCAGAGGTCTTTCTGGGGAATGCTGCTAATATTTGTGGAGAACCTGAGTGCTTGTACCGAATGTGGGTTTTCTAGTCCTTTGGGTACCCCTTCTCTTGATGGGCAGGGATTCAATGAGACAGTCCCATTAATGTGAGCTACTGGAATTCTTTCAAAAGATGCTTCTTGCTGGCTTCCACAAAGAAATGAAGAAAGTCTGTCCTTACCGAGGAGCTCAGTTATGGGAAAGCCGTGGCTGTTCTTGGGTATAGTGCTCCTATTCAGTGGTGTTTAAAATGACCCCTTCAACCAGAGGAGTTCTGCACAGATGTTTTGATAAAATGGGGATTTTTTGAACCACAGGAACATGAACAAGATCCCTTGTGTTAGTCTTAGAGAAATGGTGTGGAGCAGGAGGTTTTGATTTGTTTGCAGGGTTTTTTGAAAGTATTGCCAGCTGACTGCTGACTATAAGTTCAGATATCATATATGGGACACCTTCTGCTGGACTATAACCACCTAAGACATTTTTAGTCCTAAGTGCTTGGATTTTCTTCCTCAAGTCTAATGTTTTTAGAGATTAAACAAATTTTTTTCTTTTCTTTGTTGTTTGATTTTTGATTCTTATTCCTTGTAGATCAAGAAATCTTACGTAAATTAGAAAAGGAGAAGATTCTTGTGTTCACACCATCCCGGCGTGTGCAAGGGAGAAGGGTGGTGTGCTACGATGACCGATTCATAGTGAAGTTGGCCTTTGAGTCAGATGGCATCATTGTCTCTAATGATAACTACAGGGATCTAGCTAATGAAAAGCCAGAATGGAAGAAGTTCATAGATGAACGCTTGTTGATGTATTCATTTGTTAATGACAAGTAAGTCATTCTGTCTTTATATGTGCCACTAAAATAATTGAAGAAAGGACAGTTTGACGATTTGTACGAATTTTTTAGTTTGCACCCAAATCATTAGGTACATGTAGGAAAACAAGAGGGATAGTCAATCATAGATTTGGTCTTCTGATTAAAGATACTCAAAACTGTTTTTCTAGCAACATTTTTGTGTCTTTTTATGCTGTTTTTTCCTCTTTGGTGTATGCCAGTATATATTCAGTGTATGCTATGGTATAATATTCCAGCTCTGTTGATATCCTGAGCCAGCATGTTCCAGCTGTTGATATACTGTGCCTGTGGTTAGACTCCTAAGTCCTAGAGTCACAGAAAAACCCATGTTGGAATGAACCTCACGGGGTCTGTGATTCAACTGTCTGATTAGATCCATCTATAGTAACTCTGTACCCCAGCCTACAGATCAACTGCAGTTGCAGCTGGTGGCTTCTTGTAGTAGGAGGGACTCAGTACCCCACCAAGCAGGCTCTTGTACTGAGGTGCCTGAATGCTGATGCAAGAGTCCTAGGCAGTCAGTACAGTTTTGCAAAGCTAATAGGGGTGTTTTAAGAAATGGCTGCTTGTATTGCTGCCCTTACTTTTGATTTTGGGATGGGTTATTTGCAGCCCTGCTTTGCTACAAAGCATCAGCTGAGCTGGACCAAAGGTGTCTGTAGCAGCCTGGAGGTGTCCACACAGTCTGTTCCTGTGACTTACCTGTCAGGCAGTACCTGCAAATTGCAGTACCTGCAATTTGACCTTCCAAAACTGCTCTTGGGGTACCCGGATTTAAAAACGACAGGATGGCAGGTTATGGTGTAGCATAGTCATGAGGTTCTTGGTCATTGCATGAGGAGTGCAAAAAGGCTTGTTTGTTTCCGTAATACTTTTTTCTTTCTTTATAGATTTATGCCTCCTGATGATCCTCTTGGTCGCCATGGTCCAAGTCTGGACAATTTTCTTAGGAAGAAGCCTATTGTGCCAGAACATAAGAAGCAACCGTGTCCGTATGGTAATTTGATTTAACCCATCAATTTTTTTTGTGCTGGGACTGGGGACCAAGCTCCTGCTTTATTTTAACATTGCCAGAACTGTTAAAAACTCTTTAACATTGGTTTTAACATTGTTGTTTTAGCCTGAGATGGGTTGAAATGCTGAACTGATGGTAGAAACCATAAGAGGTTTTTTCATGTGCTACTTAGAAAACATTTCTGTCTACTAGTTGAACTAAAGGAACAATTTAACTAATCATTCATTGGAATAGATCCAAATCAACACCTACATTCTGCAGGTTCCAGAAGCCCTTTTCTAATATCGTGAGATATTGAGCTTTTCTTCCAGAAAATTAATTGAGCTATCTGAAGGTTAGCTACTGAGCATTCCTACAGGCATCTTGACTGAGCTGAAACTTGCTGGCCTTATTGCTGTGGGACTTCCCTGTTAAGTTTTGTGCTTGTATATTGCCTTGGCCCGACACAGCAGGTGTGTAGACTCCCTGGCAGTGCCACATTCAGCTCAAAACGTGGCTGGTAGTGTTGGTCTGCATTCCCAGGGCATCAGCTGCAGAACGCTACCACTGCCTCTTTTTTCCCCACAAAACAGGAGAGGAGCTCTTAGAGCACACCCTGTGTTGCACCAAACCTATCTCATTTGCAAGATCTTTCAAATCAACAGTAAAACTTTAAATGAGGGGCATTTCTGTTATTTGATGGCTAACAGATCTTGTTTGAAGTTTGCTAAATCTGCTTATGTCTGTATTAACAGGGAAGAAATGTACCTATGGACACAAATGCAAATACTACCATCCAGAAAGAGGAAATCAGCCTCAGCGATCCGTAGCTGATGAACTTCGTGCCATGTCTAGAAGCACAGCTGCCAAAACTACAAGTGAAGGAGGACTGGTAAAAAGCAATAGTGTTCCCTGTAGCACTAAAAGTGATGGCACTTCAGAGCTGAAGCGTGCTGCTCCAAAGAGGCAATCCGATCCTAGTATAAGGACTCAAGTCTATCAAGATTTGGAGGAAAAGCTTCCCACCAAAAACAAATTGGAAACCAGGTCTGTACCTTCTTTAGTTAGTATACCAAGTTCCTCTGCTGGAAAACCCCAAAGTACTGCACCTTTAACTAACGGCCTTCCATCCGGAGTTCACTTCCCACCTCAGGATCAAAGACCACAGGGACAGTATCCTACAGTGATGATGGCAACCAAAAATCATGGAACACCAATGCCTTATGACCAGTATCCAAAATGTGAGTCTCCGGTGGATATAGGCTATTATTCCATGCTGAGTGCATATTCAAATCTCAGCGTATCTGGTCCACGTAGTCCAGAAAGGCGCTTCTCCTTGGACACAGATTATAGGATTAGCTCTGTAGCTTCCGACTGCAGCAGCGAGGGGAGCGTCAGCTGTGGCAGTAGCGATTCCTACGTGGGTTACAGCGATCGCTCGTACATGAGCTCGCCTGACCCGCAGCTAGAGGAGAACTTGAAGTGCCAACATATGCACCCCCACGGCCGCCTTAACACCCAGCCCTTCCTGCAGAGCTACCACGAGCCTCTCACACGAGTGCAGAGCTACAGTCACGAAGAACCAAAGCATCACCACAAATCTCCCATTCCGTACATGGCTGTGCATCTGCAGCATCCAGCAGTCGGGGCTCGTTCCAGTTGTCCGAACGACTACTCCGCATCTCAGAGCTCGTCCCATTCAAAGGCGCTGCATCTGGGGAGAGCGCTGGTGTCCACGAGAATAGACAGCATTTCAGACTCCCGTTTGTATGAAAACTCTCCGTTAAGACACAGAAAGCCTTACGCTGCCCAGGAAGGTCTGGGAGGTTGGGACAGGCAGAGTTACGGGATGGATGCCTACGGCTACCGCCAGACATACTCCTTGCCCAGCAACCCCACGCAGCCATGCTACGAGCAGTTTGCCTTCCAAAGCCTTCCCGAGCAGCAGGACCAGCCCTGGCGCGTACCTTACTGTGGAATCCCGCAAGACCCCCCAAGGCACCAAGACACCCGGGAGAAGGTTTACATTAACCTCTGCAACATCTTCCCCCCCGACCTCGTGAGGATGGTGATGAAGAAGAACCCTCACGTGACGGACGCTCAGCAGCTCGCTGCAGCCATCTTAGTGGAGAAATCTCAGCTAGGTTATTGAGACACGATGCATCTTTGTGGTGTCTCGTAGTTTTCAGCTCAGCGCTAACGCTGAGGGAGGTTTGCTACAATAGCATTTGGGATCTCCTTCTCAGCAAGGAGGTTATAGAGTACTCCGTTTATGTGAAATACTGTATCATGGAGTCTGTATGTATAGCCCCATGCATTGGAAGTACCAGATATGTTTTGTGTTCTAGTTTGAAAATTTTTAAATGGCTATTTTCACATCTGGAATATGTTCCAGTTTAAATTAATATATATATATATAAAAATAATCTGTGGTCTCTGGTTATAATCTTTGGTGCATCAGGGGTTTATATGCAGCACTTTCTTATCATTGTTACATTTTGTTGGGAATTTTTTGTTTCATTTTTTAACTTGCTGGATGCTTATCCTTGGGCTGTGAGATATTAACCTGCAGAAAGAGGATTTTGCTACTTCTGGCAGGCAATTTTCAAGCCAGTTTTCAAGCCAAGTTTCTGAACTTTTTACACCACCATAAGTAAGTCTGATGTATGTTTGTTTGTTTTTGTGAGCTTTTTTGTGCTGTAATCACCTGTTTGTAGAAAACAAAGATTTACTACAGCACTGACTTCATTTTTTGAAACAAATAATTAAGTTACCAGTTAACAGTGAAATGGGTAACAATGTATTGGTAATTTATAGTATGGCACTTTTCGTTGCTTTCTTTGTTTTGCTTAAATAGTTACATGTTTTTGTTGATGCAGTCAATTAGTAAGATCAGATGCAAACAGAGGAGGAAAATTTTTTTTTTTTTTTACTAATCTATGGATATGGTAAAAGCCTTATTGCCTGATTTTCAAAGGTACTGAGAATTTGCAGCCCCCTTGGAAGCTAAGAGAAGCTGCAAATGCTCAGGATCTCCCCAAACCAGGCCACCCTGTTTCAGTTCCCGTGTGTTGTTACCCAGCTCTGTGTATTTCTGGTCAGTAGATGGGGACCTGAAATCGTAGGGCCCTGTTTAGTTGTTTTATATGTTTTTCCTTTGTATTGCTGCACAACTGTACTGGATAAAATATGCTTTTCATAAAATATTTACTTGTTTTTAAATGAATTTAATTATCTCAATGCAAGTTTTGTATTTAAGATACTGTTTGATTTTTCTTGCTATTTATCAAGGCTGGCCTGAAAAGGTTTTTGTGTGTTCAGGATATGCAACATTTATTAACTGCACTATGGTAATGATATTGTAGCTCAAAATAATAACTTAAACTTTTTTTTTTCTTTTTTGGCTGGGGAGGGGAGAGTTGTGGGGAGAGAAGATACCATATGTGGTCCTGGAGTTAGTTTTTTCGCTTTTTGCATTGTGTAGGCCTGATTCTTGCCACAAATAGTGTAGTTTTAGAAACAGACAAACCAAGTCTGTTTTAGCATTAGTAAGGGATATTTCTGGTTTAAAGTCATGGGTTTTACTAGCACCTCATAAGCTTTTATATATATATATGAAAAATAGAAATAGTTTTTGCAATTGATGTCAGATGTACTTCCATGACGTGATCAGTTGCCGACAGTTTTAGGTTTCCATCCATTGTAACAATGTTCAGTGTTAAAAAAGTGTCACTAGTTTACACTATTACAGCTGATAATTTTGGTACACTTGCTGGAATTTTAAGTAAGGCCCTGAAGAACCAGAAAGTACCTTTTACTGTTGATACAAATTGTATCTTTTTAACTGAGAACTATTTTGATTTGTAGATTAGAAACACAAATGTATAATTATAACTAGTCTTTTGGGCAACATTTTATCCCTTATTTAAAAATTAGAGATTTCAGACATAGAATAGATTTAGGCAAGTGAAAGTAGGTATTTATTTAGGTGTCTGTCTCAATTTCACATACTAAAAGGAAAAAATAAACTATTGGCATCTTCTTCCTTCTAAAATCTTTGTAGTGGGAACTCACTAAAATAAAGGTAAAATGCTGCCTGAAAATGATGTCCAAGCACCTTTGAATACGAAGACGTTTTCACTACTTGTGTGACACCATGTGTTGCAGCAAGTAGGGTTTGGGTATACAGTAAATGCTTCTAAAGAGCATTGTGCTATAGACATATCCAATAATCTGAACCATGTTCAGCAAACCAACTCAGGACGTGGTGCTCCTGCAGCTTCCGCTGCCGGTGCGCTGCAGGTTCTGCCACTGCCTGTCCCCGTGGCAAGGCCGGAGGGGCTCTACACCATCTGTCCTGCGTTGTCTGTTTAGGGAGAAGACCTCTTCACCTGTGGCAACAGTTTTTCCCTGGATTTGGTTGGTGGCCATCTGTAGAGCATGTTTTAATGTAGAGATCAATGCAGCGCTGACGCTGAGGTTTGGACTGGGAAATGGGTCTCATCTTAGTTGTACGCTAAGATTTGGTTAAATTGAATTACACTGAAGTACTACACCATAGTGTAGATGCAGCTGTTTTAATAATGCAAGTATTATGTTGGTGTTTTTAATGGGTTTCTACATTTATTTTTTATGTAGGTATTTACTTCTGCCAAAAGGTCAATTCCTTTAAGCATGAACTGAAATGTGCGTATGTAAAAGAAGTGTTTTGTGTTTTTCCCTGTGATGTGAGCACCAGGATGCTCCTGCCACGCACATGTCACAGTCTGGCCGAGAGCAGGGGCTCAGCAGGCTTAGCCATTGGGATATCGGTGCGAGGAGGTGTGTGGGACTGCGAGCTGCACTGCTCAGGCCTGAGATCCCACAGTCCATTGCCTCTGCACATATCCAGGGCAGTATTGAATCCCCAAAAGGGTGGTGATTCTTGTAATAGGTTCTGTGCTTTGCACCCCAGCACTGAAAATGCTTTAAAAATACAAGAGCAGGAGTAACTTGGTGGATTTTAATGTTGTGCAATGATGTGCTAGTTCCCCTTAGACTTGCTTATTTTGCGTAAAGGAAATTTACTGTGGACAAAACGTTTGCCTTGATACTTCCTTTTGTTTTGCTGTGTTAACAGATTGAGGAATTGTGTGTGAACTCCTCCATGGTGAGGAGACCAGTGTGTATATTTAACAACTTCTAAAGAGGACACCAGTAACAAATGTGGATGCAATGATACTGGTCAGATACTACCTTTGTCTGTGTAATTGCATTGATGCAAATAACTGAACTGTAACCTCCCGTGGTACTTAAATAGCAGAGGTAATTCAGTGATACTGTCTTGGCCCCAGCTGAGTGCCAGAGATGCAATGAACGATTTAGTACCTTCGAGTTAGAGCTGTCCCTCAGCTAAGAAGAGGGCAACACTTTTCCTTTGTCTTCAGTACTTGGGAGTTGTTTCGATACCTTGCAGAAACTCTGCATTTTTAGATAAAATCCCAAGCTGTTATAACTGCATCAGTAATAGTATATAGATACACAGTATTTTTAACGCACATACATTAGGCATCTGCCCACAACTGTTTTCAATACAACAACCATATTTAGAGTTTTTAAGTATGTCCTGTAGGTAACTAACTTCGAGTTAAATATGCCCAGGGTATGACAGTATTAATCACTTCGTTGTCTTTTATTTCTCAAAATATGTGTAAGATATATATATATATATATATATATATATTTGTGTATATATACACACATATGTTTGGCAAGTGGGTTTAAGATACTGCTAATGGTCTGAGGTAAGATGATACCTTTCCAGGTGTCCCATTTTCTTTGGTATGTCTGAATTGTGGCTTGGTCCTCCACTGCAGAATACCTCTGGGGAGAGCCAAAAGCCTGATGTGTTCACGTGATGCCCCGAAAAGAGAAGGTGTGCCGGGCTGGGGAAGCCTTCGAAGGAGACCCCTGCAGCCTTGGCAGATGCAGACTGGTGCTGAGCTGTTGAGAAACTTCTGCTGTGAAAGTTTTAGCTAACGGTGAACACCTTTCCAAAAATATCAAAGCTGTCGGTGTAAACCAGAGTACCTCACTTGGAAGGGGACGCTGCAGGGGTTTGCTCCAGCAGGGCCAGCGCCAGAGGACTAAATGCCTTGGGTGAGAGATACTGCAGCATCTTGACACAGTAAGAGACTACCAAAACATTTATCAGTTTCATCAGTCGATGGTTTGACCAAGGTATTTTCAGTGTGTAAAGCTTGAAAAATGAGACACAATGCTTTCCTGCTCTCTGGAGCATTTAGAAAAATACTCAACTGACTTTTCATTGCTACTGAAAATTTTAAATACTGTGCAATTAAAGAAACCATTTTTAAAAAAAATATAACTTAGAAATTATTTATTTTTATTTACAGTGTGACTTGCTAATTTATTCCTTGCATTATAAGGCCATGGTGGAGTGCCGTTTAAGTTTTTTTATCACAGGAACTAAAACTGCTGAGAAGTTTGAATAGATTCAAACTTAAAACAAAATTCTATGGCCTTGTTTTGTTTTCTGTAAAAGGGCTGAGGTTTTATAAATGTCAAATCACATTTTATATACTTTGTAAATTTTAGAGAGGCATAGTTTAAGAATCTTGTTCCAATTAAGTATGTTTGGGCACATTGTTTAGACTAATCATGTAACTAAACCTGGAATCATCTGTATTGAATGGTTTTTCCATCGAACCTTTTGCTTGGTAATGTGAGAGATGTTCAAATGTCACCTTTAGATGTTCTAGAATACATTTCTCAAGGTTTCATCAGAAGCTGGTGACTTAAGCACCCAATCACACGGGAGATGCGCATTTGCGTGGGAAACACCCTACAGCATGCTGGGTTTTCCTGGCCGTGCTGGTGCACATCAGGTCTGTCAGAGATGTTTATAAAGGCACTACCGAATAGCGTGTGCAGTTCGTAGTTATCAGTGTGCTTGAAATAATTTTCCAGCTTCCATTTTCAGGTCTTAAAGGGTTGTCATAACTTGTGCTTGGAGTGTTTATTACTCTGTCTACCCTTTAACCTAAATGATTGCAATAGTTCTCGTTCTGTCTCACACTCAATAGCCCTGGGAGGGCCCAGTCTCCCAAACACCACCACATACGCCTGACTTCAGCAGAAGTAGAGGCATGGGCCGGTGTTAGAGAAGCCCTGAGTCAGACTGGCATATATGTGAGTGCAGCAGGGCTGAAGCCTTGAGGAGCACAGCTGGAGAGCCACCTCCTCCCAAACAAAGGGGAGAGCTCACTGGTGCTGACAGGTCATTCGGCCAGGATTGCCCTTTGCGGGTGTTGGGAACACCTACAGACCAAATTTTCTTAGATGCTTAAGCACAGCCATCGTCTGTGTTTCAAAGTATAACAATCTACTCTTCACCTTTTAAAACAAAACCTCTCTGCTTTTGTTGTAGAACAATCCTTTTTATTCTGGTCTCAGATAAATTTACCATGTGAGATTGGCTAGCTGGTTACTTCTTATTTATCTAAATGACATTCTTAATGAAACTGAAATTTAAAAACTGATCTCCCAGCATCCAGTAGAGTATCCTCCAAGGAAGCAATGCAGATACAGCAGCAATAATTGTATTTTGTAGTTATTTTCCCAGTCATTATCTCTGTATTTGTGTTGAGTAGGTGAGATTTTAATATTGTCCTGAAGTCCGCTCTGGGAAAACCATTAGTTAAAAATAATGTTTGGGCTACTTGATAAAGCAGTTGTCAAGCCGGCTCTTCATTCCTTCACTGGTTGTTCTGTATTATTTCTGTGATGTGACTATTCACATCTTAAAACTACCTTTAAACCATACAAAAGAACATGTACATGGATTCTGCTTTTAGAGAAAAAAAATAAAGATTCATTTTCCTCACTGATGGGCTGGTTTTGTTTCATAAAAAAAAATCTCTAGAGCAGTTAGTGAGTTATAGACAGCTTTGTGTTCCTACCTGAATAACAAAACTGCTCACTTTGAGTAAATTGGAACAGTTTCAAACATAGAAGCATAGAAAGGTTTGGTTTAGAAGAGACCTCAAAGATCATCTAGTCCCAACTCCCTTGGCATGGGCAGAGACACCTTTCACTGGACATGGTCAGCCTGGCCTTGGACACCTCCAGGGATGGAGCATCCACAGCTTCCCTGGGCAGCCTGTTCCAGTGCCTCACCACTGTCACAGTGAAGAATTTCTTCCTAACATCTAATCTACACCTATTTTAGTTTAAAACCATTGCCCCTTGTCCTATCTGCCTGTAGAAAGAGTCCCTCTCTCATTTTTCTAATCCCCCTTAAGGTACTGGAAGGTGCTGGAAGGCCTCCTGGGAGCCTTCTCCAGGCTGAACAGCCCCCACTCTCTCAGCCTGTCTTCATAGGGGAGGTGCTCCAGCCCCCTGATCATCTCTGTGACCCTCTGGACCTGCTCATACAGGTCAACATCTTCCTTGAGCTGAGGATCCCAGAGCTGGACACAGCAGCATTCCAGGTAGGGTCTCACCAAGGGCAGGATCCTCTCCCTTGCCCTGCTGGCCACAAGCAGGATACAAGTGGCTTTATGGGCTGTGAGCACACACTGTTGACTCATGTCCAGCTTTTCATCCACTAGAATCCCCAGCTCTCCATAGGGCTTCTTTCAATAACTTCTCCTGGTCTATACTCATGTCTAGGATTGCCCTGAGCCAGGTGCAGCACCCTGCACCTGGACTTGTTGAACTTCCCTCTGGCTGACATCCTATCCTCCAAGTATGGCACCTGCACCGCCCAACGTGGTGCCACACACAAACTTTCTGAGGGTGCTGTCAGTCCCTTTGTCTGTGTCACTGATGAAGATGTTAAAGAGCACCAGTCCCAGGAGAGAGCCATGAGGGACACCACCGGCCTCCACCTGGACATTAAGGCATTGACCACAAACCTCTGTCTGCATCCAGCCAGCCAGTTCCTTATCTACTGAATAATCCAGCCATCAAATACACATCTCTCTAATTGAGAGAAAAGGGTGTCATGTGAGACCATACATAAGCATGTATGATTATAGATTATCAGTTCATTTTTAATGTAGTAATTTGTATTTAATAGGCTCTTTCCCTTCATTTTGCTTACCAAGAAAAAAGCCTCTGGGATTAAGAGGACACATCAGTCATTTATAGTAGCAAATTTTGGATTTAGACATTGTACCAGTGAACCTAGTGTCCTTTCTTTGAAGAAACTGGTGTGCTGGATCATTCAGTTATAAAGCCGTGATTTGCCATGTCCCTGAACATGCTGGTTTCTTCATAGGTGAGTTGCTGGCACAGGTTGGGTCTCAGTTTTTTAGCTTGCTTCAAGAATGCTAAATACAGCCATTCTTTTTTTCTCAAAACATCAAGCCGCTGGTGTTTGTAAATGTTTGTATAATCTGGTTTGGTCTCTTTGGATAGTGGTCATACCACCACCTGAGGCTTCTCCTCCGTAGTTCTGCTTTCTCCCTTGGGCTGATCAAGCACCGTGAGTTTCCCCAATTCAGTCAATTCTCTAAATCCCATGAGATCTGCCTGCATCACCTGCAGGGCAGGCCTGGAGAGCCTGTCACCTGTTTACAAATTTCTCTTGCATAAGCCTTAACAAAATGCCTGTGAGCCTGACAGGCATCACAGCAGCCTCTGATGCAGGTTGAAGTGTTGTGACACTGGAGATGAAAGGCCTCTGTCACTCACCCTGGAGCTGAAACCTGAACTTGACAACCTGCATGACCTTGTTTGGAGAAGCTAAGGAGAGGCTGCTGTATGAACACACAGGGATGCTCCTTGTGAGACCATTTCCAAGCAGCACAAAATGTCACTTGGGCTGCTCTGGGCAGCACCCTCCAGCCTCACAGAATCTTTGAGATCATTCCATGCTGACAAAATGAAGGGACATTTAGAGATTTTGTGTCCTGGTGCATAAACTGCCCCTTTGCTGACTGTAGACAAATATCTGGCATGGAATTGGGCACACTGTGAGCACATGCATTGAATGCCACCATCATCCTGCTCTTCAGTGTCACAGCAGAGGACCTGCGTTCAGCAACCTCAGGACCTGCTCCTGAGACACCTGGCGTGGCAGAGCCAGCAGCAGAAGTGTTGAAAATGGTTTAAACTGCTTCCACCGACCGGCTTTGTCATGCACCTTGTTTCACTGAGCCTTCCCACCAGGCTCCCGGAGTCCCGCAACAAGCACCAGGAAGGAGCTGCTGCCCTGCATTTCCCTGCCCATCCCTGGGGGCGTATCCAACCCACAGAGCCTGGGAGAAGCTTCAGGCTGAGGAAGACCTGCGAAAATCCAGCTCGTAGGAGACCCAGGAGATCAGTCATCCCTGGAGTCACACAGGGCAGGACAGGGGTGGCGCAAGGAGCAGGGGTGTCCCAGTCCCACCGTGGCCGCCAGCCGGGTGCTGGGACACGCGTGAGCACTCGGTGGCAGTGGTGCGGAAGATGTTCTGGTGCCACTCCATCTGATGGTCTCTATAGCAACAGTCGGGCTTTTTCTTTCCCAGCTGAACTGCCAAGAGCAGCAGGTAGGTATGACGGAAATTCAACACTGATATTAATTTACATGAGCTGGGTGAAGTGTAAGCAAGAGGACTGTGGGGGATAAGGAGCTGGCAATGCTCTCCAGGCCCGTTCCTTATGGCAGCCAGGCTCACCTTACAGAGATCCCCAATTGCACCCTGGAACCAGAGCTGCAGTGCTGGTTTGGGTGACCCAACATTCCAACCCTTGGGAAGTGGCCTGTGAGAAGGAATTTTTGGGTTTCATCCACCTCTACAAAACTTTCAGGCATGCACAAACCTGGATTTTATTTTATGTTTGACCAATTTCAGGAATAGAAAGTCTATTTTCCCTGGTGGGGGAAAAAAAAAGTGAACTGAATTCAGTAGCAGAACTCCCTATCTCAGGCAACGTGTTTTCCTACCTGTCCTTCCACTGCAGCCGCCTCCAGCAGTTGTTGGGGGCTCTGGCACGAGCCACATGTTTGCAGAGTGCCTATAAACACAGAGCTGCTAGGGCTCAAACCCAGTCAAACATTTTGGGTTTTCTGGGGGGTGCAGACCATGGTGACCCTCAGCACTAACCTGCCCCCAGTGTTCACAGGCTGAGGCTCTGCCCTGGTCTGGTCACGGTCACCATGGCAAGGAGAGTCAGATGCTCCAGGAACTGCGGAGAGGGATGATGTGATGTTTGTTTGTTTATTTAATGCCTGATTAAATGAGCTTCCCTTGGTTCCTCTGCGACAAAGTGATTTAATTAATGCTGAAACTCCGCACACACAGGATGCAGCAAAGCTGCTCACGGTTGGCACGGGCTACATCTATAGAATTATTTCGGAAAAAGGAAAACGTCAGCATGATAAAAATGGAAAGTGTTAGCGTGCCACGTGCTGCCAGGAAATGGAGCTGCTACCCTATTCTAAACCTGGATCAGACTTTTAGTGAAAGTTAACTTGCTCACCCCACCTTTTGACATTTAAAGCTAATATAATAGAATACCCACCCCCAGCTGAGGGCCAGCAAGTGCCGTAGGAGGCGTGCAGGCTTCCACTCACTAACTCGTCAGTGCACATCAACTGCAGAAAGCCAAGCGGCAGCAGAACTTCTGTCAGACCATCACAGAAACTGGGAGGAAACCCCCCAATGGCTGCAGGTTTACAAATATTGCCCTCTGCAGTCAGGGCAATGAGGTGGCCGAGCTGCAAGACCGCAGGTGTCTGCATCCCAGTGACTGTGTGCCCACCTGCAGCTCGGCTGCTTCCAAATCCATACCCTGGTGCAGGCACAGATGCCAAGACCAGTTGTGAATTTAGAGAAAAGACCCAGGATGAACTGCAAGGAAAGAAGCTGCTGGCCAGCCATCAGGTGTGGAAATAGCATGGAGCAGAGAGGGACAAGGAAGGCACCACTCTTTGATGTCAGCCATTCACAGGCACGATTGAATTCACTCGCCTTCCCTGCAGGAGAGCATTTTTCATCATACAACTCTGCTACAACAACACTTCAGACAGACCTTTACCTACAGGCAATTCCAGCAACATCTTCACCAGGGCAAAATCCTGACTGCCGCAGAGGTGACTGAGAACCCTCCTGTGCCGACCAGAAGCAGGACCGCGCTCCCTCCCTTCCCCCTGCAGGGCAGACTGTGACCCTTTCCGGCCATTTAGGCTCGTCCAAAGTGGCTGCTGCAGCACAGGAAGCGCTGTTCCCAGGCCGGGTCCTCCAGCAGCTGCCAGGGGAGGGCTGCCACCCCTTCCCAGACCAGCTCCTGCCGGCTACTAGCAGCAGGTGTGAACCTGCCTGTTCCAGCTAATGAGCTGCCAATCCCGTCAGAGCCAGACCAGGCCAGCTTGAGCAACGCTACAATCAGTGAGAGGGACCCAAAGCTTTCATTATATCAGGATCTCTATTTTCATGTTTCTGTTTTTGAGCCTGGCTGCTAAGGTACGCTTCATCTTGCCCAATTCCCCCTCTGCAGGACATCCACCAGAGAACTTCAACACTGACAAGCTAAAAAGCATCCTAGGCAGCAAGGGTAGCAGTAGAAAAAAATTCCTGGGAACATTTTGTGGTGGTACTGAAGATATATTTGCATGAAAGGGTCTTACTACCTTTCACTCTTGGTACCTGAAGCAAACACAGTCCTAAAGAAGGCTACTCCAAGCAGCAGCTACTGCAGAGACTTTGCTAGACATAGAACTCCTGGAGGCCACTGTGCCTTGGTCCCCTGAGCACCAGGAACATCTCTAAGCCCCCACATGGGTCATGCAGGGAGAGGGAGGCTGCACAAACAATTTTAAATAATCACTCGAGTGCTGACCAGTCCCGAGACCCCAGTGCTGGCCTATGTGTGCAGATCAGACCCTGAAACTCCACAGCTTTGTATTTTATGTTCCTCTTGGCATCCTAAACCCAAACCTTGTCTTCCAAAGGGCTGAGCCAGGGTCTTGCTTCAGCTGGTGGTGTCCTGGTGTGCCAATCAGAGGCAGGGGAGGCTTCCTTCTCGACAGCCCCCGTCTCTGCAAGGGTTTCAGCAGGAGGCTGGCCATGGTCCACTGCCCACCCTACCCACCTGCAGTCCTGAGGTGTGAGGGATGTGGCTCCAAACCCTGTCAGGATGGAGGGTCCAGGGCACACAGCCCCTCCTCCCTCAGCCAAGCCAGAGGGGCTGCTCCCAGATCCATGGGATGCTTGCAGAGCACCGGAGCAGCTTCCTCCTCGGGCAATTATCACCTAATGATTTTGGGCACATGCTGGAGGCTTTGACAGCTGCTGCTTCAGATGCAAGTCCTCTGACAGATCTACTGGCACAGTTGCCAGTGCAGGAGGCCATTGTGCAAGAAGGCACTGCAAGGAACACAAAGTTCACTCTGAGGCATATACCAAGGCTGGGTATATTCCCAGGGGGTGCTAGCTGGATTTGAGGATAATTCGGGTGTCTATCTACTCAATTAACTTCCTTAACTACCAGCTGTCTTTTCCTTCAAGAGTAATCCATTCTTTGGAAATAAAGCCTCTCATTGGCTTACCTGGTCATAGCACAAGATGTTTACCTGGAAACTCCGCTTTGGATTGGTGCTACAAAGTGAATTAAAACTTCTCAGAGAAGTGAAGGAAAACCCACTAGCATCACTGATCATCAAATGAATAGTGATTCTTTGGATGAAGGTTCAAACCCATTTATTCAGGCTTTTGTGCAGGGTGCACAGTCCAGCGCAGTTACGTACACACAGAATGCACATCCTGACAGCGTACAAAAAAGGCAAGGAGCAACGGGAGCTTACACTGGGAATGTATGTACAGACATATTAAACTGGGACTTTTACATTAGAAAATTGTCTGACACTGTTCAGGTATCATCAAGGCTCTTAGAAACTGTGTAGAAAACCAATAAAACTTGGAAAGTATCTACTGTTATTTCACTTTACCCAGGCTGGATATGTCAGGCTTCCCAAACTACATCATTTGTGGATAAAGCCTACAGGATGCACTACAGGAAGCACTTTGGAGGGTCACATTACTGTAGCACATCCCATTACAAGTTAAAGATTAACACATTAGTATTATCCTGTTTTCCTGGAAAGAACAACAGCTTAAATACTTCATATAGCTGATTTTCTCCTGGGAAAAGACGACAAAGGAAAGATTTTAGAGACCATGAGAGAATCAAACACTAACAAAATGTTGTAACAGCACTTCCTGGTCCTTCCAAAAACTCTTCACAGACCAGGCAGCGCCTAATTTAAAGCACTGTACACTGTCCAGATTTACAGAAGTGCAATAGCAGGCCTTGGCAGACCCCAGGTCTTCTGCTGATCTTTACCTTGCTCCTATCCTAAGGGTTGCAAGAGATCGTACTTTTGTAACCTGCACAGAAAGACACAGAGAGATCAAATAGATTTAGCAAAAGTATACTAAACAATAGATAGAAATATGCAGCAACATCATATGAGCCATATTCACTCCCTGTAACTATTCCATATTTAATTTCTGACTGAACTTTTTTTCTAAGATGTCAGCAGAACGAGGGAGCATCAGAAACACAGTGATTAAAGAAACACACTGTTCTTGTGGCCAAGGCACCCAGGGACACCCAAAACCCATCTTCACAGCTTGAAGAGCAGCTCAAGCTCTAAGTACTCTTCTATGCCAAATTTTTGTACATAGCAGTTCAATTTTGGTATCAAATTTTAGCATTACAAAGAACCCAACTGAAAATCCACCCAGGGGTAGTTTTAAAGGACCAATCTGTTATTGCAGGTAACACAAACCACATGGGAGTGCAACAGAGGTAAGATTGTGTTAAAACTGCTCCCAAAGATGGCTGAAATAAAATGCCTTTTGCACAAATACACCAAATATAGGACATATTTGTAGAACATTCAATCACAGCCAATATGATTTCAGACATATTTTCCTTTTAGCACAACACATGTGCTGTTTGCTGTGTAAGCTTTGGCGTTCAGTTCATTTCACTGGTTCCCTTGCATGAGCCTTTTGGAGAAAAAGGTGAGGACAGCATAAAGAATCTCTCTCAAATTTACTTCTCTCCTTAAGTTTAATGTCCTCTGCTGGAAATCTTTACAATGAGTCAAAACTTACTTGAGTGAAGATACATTTCAAAAATGTTTATTTTCCATGTTGATTTTTTACAAAAAAATCATTGTTGAAGTGGCTTGAAAATTGCTTTCCTTTTGGAAAATGACTTCCTTAAATATACTGACTAGGCGAAGAATAACCAGTATTTTACATTCAACCTTCCTATGTGAGCCTTCCTTTGTTGTGACCATCTCATTCTGATTGTTTTAGAGAAAGAAACACTTCAGCTGTAAGTAGTAATATATCATAATACTCTTCAAAATTAACCAAGAAAAAGAGTAAACAACCAGATTCTCTTTGTAATTAGTAAGCATGGGGAATGAGCAGCTATTCAAAAGTAAGAAGCCTTCAATAGCATTTTTTTTTAACACTTACGAGTGCAGACACAGCACATAATGTGCAGGAACATCAGAATTTTGTACTGCAGCCTGTTCCCCACACAGATTTTCTGGCACAGAAATTCAGCCAGAACTTCCAGGGCTTGACCATAAGCAAATAAGGCATGTGGTTAAGACTGGTGTTTTAAAAGTCTGACAGCAATTCCTGGACATGGGTGGGGAGAAGAAACAGGTTTCTGTCAGTGAGTGAAACTGTAGGCTGGGAAGGCATCACTAAAACCAGTGAACTGTTTCCTGGTACTAAGAGAACCCCAGAAACAACTGGCTTTCACAGGTGGCTAAAATCAAACATGAAGATAAGTAGATTTGAGATCAAGAACAAAACTGAACCATATTCACTCTGCCTGCTGTGATTTTTTTAAAATCGTATTTTAAACACAGTTTTTATAAGCCTCATTTCTAAAACTATTCAAGATCAAAGTTCCTCTAAGTAGCAACTCGTATATTTCACTTTAATACAGACATTACAAGGCCTAATGCCACATGCTGTATTAGAAATCTCCAGTTTAACCAGCTATCTATATATTTTTAATATATATGTGCATATATATACATACATATAAATTACCAAGCTCAGTTAAACAAACAAACCATGATACCTTTCCCTCAGAAAATAGTTTCATCTATTAAGCTCCAGATTGCAAAGCTAATTTCAGTGTCATAGGCAAAACATAACTTTACAAAATCGCTGGGGAGGAAAAAAAAGCACTTTTACTCTTAAATTTGTGGAATAAGCCACAACAGCAGCAATTAAAGGAAATACGACTAAAAAAAAAAATCATTCCATATTTTCTTCTCCAGTGCTCTCAAAATAACCCAGCAAATGCAAATACATAAAAGGCCTAGTGATTTTTACCAAAGTACTTTTCTATCATGAATTTAGTTTGAGAAGTCCACCTTGCCATACCTAGCTGTCTGCCTCCACTTTTCACCTTAAGTCTAAGCAGTCAGCTAAGTGCAACATATTTTTTAGCTAGGACTTAAGGCTTAAACTTACCCTCACAATGGTTTTAAACTAATAATTATGCAACATCTTCCTTCCTTGTCTTAATTTGCATTCTCATCTTGAAACAAATAATTGCATTAAAGCTCTCAATGACGTAAACTAAAATCTGTTCTTCAGATGAAATAAAAGGCAGGACACATTAGCGAGAAGAAAAAAAAAGAAAACAACAGAACAAAGACAAGCCCAAACCAAGCAGTAAAGCAGCAGCAAAGAGAAGTGAGATGTAAGAACCAGTTCAAAGAAGACTGGGAGAAGCACATATGAAAGGGCCATCCCAAAGCATAGAGAAGCCACTGCTGGAAAGCCAGCAGAATTCCAGAATTTATTTTCATGGCCCTCTATTAAAACAAACAGAGACAGGTATTTTTTCCCCCACACCTGCCACTGTTTTTTACAGGCAGGGCAGGCTGAAGAGCCATGGGACACCTGACTCCTGCTCTCAGGTATCTGTGCTTATGCTATAGAGCAGTTCAGCTTTTACAGGAGTGACCTGCAGAGAAAGTTCAAGCCAGACAGAAATATAGCAATAAATAAGACTTACTTAAGACTCCACAGGAAAAGCCAATTATTTCAGGGCTGCTTTTTTTTTTCCTTTTTATTTTTACATCCAGGACACCTGTTGTGCATAAAAGCAAAGCTGCAGCACCATGTGGTTGTGCCTGACAACTCTGCTGTTTGAGCAGGAACAACCATCCTGCTCCAGTGCTTTCTCCTGCCTAGTCCAGCCAGCCAGATGAGCTACACAATGAAAGCACACAATTTCTCTCTCCCACATGCTCCCTTGTGTGTGTGAGCAGGGCTAGGTTCAAAGCTGAACCTCACAGATATGAACACAGTGGTTCGGATTCTGCATTAACATATTTGTTTTCTGACATTTCTCCAGAAAGCTACCAGCAACTATTAACTGTCAATACAATCACTTACGCTATAAGGTGGCATATGCCATGACTGGCTGGTAAGCGAACATGCACCCAAAATTAATCCGAAGACTATTTTGAGAAGCAGCAGTAATAGTTCTAAATTTGAAGATGATGAGTTCACTGGCTTCGCTGAAAACAACACTAAGATCCCAAATGCAAAAGAAGAAAGAGCTGTGTTTCCAAATGGTATGGAAAAGTACAACTGGCACTGAGCAGCGAGACAGATGCCCAAAACGCTGTTCACAAGAGAAGAGATCCAAGAATTCAAAAGGTGAATCAAACTGAAGAAACACTATCAAGGAAAGGAAACAAACAGTGGAGTGCTGATTAATGGTGGGAAGATTTGTTCTAATTTTTAGAATTTTTTCTGATGTGTGGACAAGTTTGCCCAAGTCTCAAACACTGAATCTGCTCACTCAGATGTAAATTAATTTGTTCCCAACAATAAAGGAAAGCAGCATGATCGGTTCATCTGTCTATTCTGGATATTATTTCTCAACTTTGCTGAAGACTGAAATGCACATAGCAGAAAAGTTTTGAGCCTCAGTCCCAATGCAAATGAAGCTCTTTCTGGCAACACAACTGCAATTACCATATTCATAGAGATTATTAATTAATCAGAAGTGCTATTTGAATAAAAGTGTGGCTCATTGATATATTTTAAGACCGCATTTGACACTGTAGTCAACCATTCACTGTAAGCTCAGTTTAGTAGAATGTTATTGAAGCCATAGATTAAGTTAAATACTGTATCAAGTTCAAAGAAGAAATCAAGGGTGAGTAAGAGGTGTGAAAGCTGAGGCTGTAGGGAGCTGTGGATACAAGATCCCGCAGAGCTATGTAGGCAGCCGCAGGGCCGTGGAGCGATTACTGTTTCACAGGGGCACACACGGGTTTCATGTTGCTGGAACAAGCAAGTGGAGCAGCAGAACCCTGAATGTACACGGCTCTTGGCACTGCAGAAATGTGCTAGGGCAAAATTACCACGCTGCAGAGGAAGTTTATAACACAGAGGCCAGGCTGGGAGCACGTGGCCTTAAGAACTCCAAGACCTTTTAGTGCTGGGCAGCAGGCTTTCTAAAAGCCTTCAGATAATGGCAGTTCCTCCTCTGTAAATAAGGTAGCTTAAAAGCAAACAAAGAAACAAAAAAACCCAAAAACAAAAAAGCAGAAAAAGCAATGCAATTGTCCTACCTCTGAGCTTGATCTGTTTTCACCTGATCCACTTATCCAGAGCACAGGAAACATTAACTCTTATGCACACGTGCATTAGGAATATTTGCACCAACCAGGCCGCGTCCTTTGATGTGCATTTCCATCTCCCCTCGTTTCTTCTGCTGCCTAAAGCCTACTGCTGTGAACAGAAACACTCTTGACATATTATTTACAAAAGCCAATATAAACACCTCATGGAATACCAGCAATTCAAAATGCTCCATTTCCTCCTGCTAACTTTGTCTTTCCCTAAACTATGAGCTATGTGGGCATAATCTGTCTCTTCCTGAGGCACTGCTGCAAGTATTGTGGTCCCTTCTGAAGAAATTTGATAGCTTGGTGAGAAAGCCTTTTGGGCTTGGTGAGCCCACTTCATTCACATTGAACAAAACATATACATTTGATACGGAAGCAATCTCTTGTGTGGAATGAAGGAAAAAAAAAGCAAAGCAAAGCAAAGCAAAGCTTCTCTAACTGCACTGCAAAGCATCAGTTTATTAACTCAGACAGTAAAGCGAACACAAGCGACAAACTCCATCAATCCAAACAAACTCAGGTAACTGGCTTTGGCCTATGGATCTAGGCTCAGCTCGGTGAAATGGAAAGTGCAACTTGCTCCAGAAAATTGGCTGCTAAATTTGCTAAACAGATTATTGGTCACGCAGCTCCCACATGGCTACACTGAAAAGGAGTCCTCCATGCAAGTAAATAAAGGAGCCAGTAGGGGATTCTAGCGGACATCTGCATTTGGGGTTGTCTTCCCTCTTACAGCCCTCTACCATTACATCAGCCCTTCAGCTCTAAGTTGTCCCTTGCTGCTGACCCTTGAACTGGGTCCCCCAACTGGGAAAAGGAACAGTCAGGCAGAACTCCCCTGCCTGCAGACCAGCTGTGTGGGGAGGAAAGGCACTGCACTGTGCTGCTTGGAAATGGAGCAGTGGGACACGGCACATGGCAGGTGCCCACAGCCACCAGCCAGAACCATCTCCCTCAGCCACCCAGCCAGCCGAGCAGCCAGCACAGCATTCCTGCTGGGAGGCAGGTACTCTCCACCTACAAGCACAAACAGCAGAATGTGCTCCACGGGGGTCAAAGAAATCACCACAGTTTGTATGCTGAGACATTGACACTTCTTATATTCTCCAGGAAAATCTTATCACCCAGCCAAGATAAATCAAATTATGTGTATGAGACAACTTCTATTAAAAATTGAACTTTTCTCTTTTGTAAGAAAGTTTTCAATTTTATGTTGCTATTTTTACTCAAAGTACATTTACAAACACCAGGATCAACTACCTCAGCCCACTTGGATACATCATCTTTTTTAAAAATCCCTGACTCCTGAAATTACCCTGAAGTCTTGGGCAGAGCAACTTTTTAGATATCCATATGTAAACAGACATGGAAAACGCTTGCATAAAAGTTCCTCTTCAAAAACAAAAGGTTTTAACTAATTATTTTAATCTCTATATTTTCTTTTAAAATTTAGAAAAAGTATTTGTGGTACCTTTTCTTCAGAAGTTTGAAATACTTCATTTAGAACAAACCTCCTTTTTCCTCAGAGGTGCTCAAAGCAGTTAAGTTGAAAAACCCTAGAGAACATGTTTTAAGAAAAAAGCAAAACCACAATAATGCTTTCCGAAGTGGTACAAGTGGTGGAAAACGTAGGTTTTGATGTGCAGAAGGGACTGCTTCAAGAAGATAAAATATCTTCTTGCACAACGAGACATACTGTTTGATTGTAATAGTCTGGCCTGTAAATAGTGGCACTATTTTTCATCCTTTTCTCTCCACCTCAAGAGCATATTTTAGAAAAAAATAAATCTTTCAAAGCACTTACCTCCCCTTTCATGCACAATATTGTGAAGCTACATACCTATGCTATGCAGAAGCTCTCTAACAAGTGAGAAACCTCAGATCTAAGGCTTCAGCAGGAGGGACTACAACAAAAAGGAACTATAAAACTAGAAATATGCACGTTTACAAGTACCAAGTTTTAATTCCTCATGGCAATTCTTCCCTACGGAGCAACAGAAAAGGTCGTGTGCTTGTACTGAGTGCAAGGCCAAACAACTACAAGAGAGAATGGAATGCCACCTGAGAGGAAGTCTAATTTATGTGAGAATATTTTAGCAGATTATTTGTACACCTATTTACATGGGACTGTTCCTGTCTTTTTCAAGTGTACTAGAGATGAAAAAGCCCAATAACTTGCTGTTGTTTAAAACACATGGCCATGCATGTATTTGACAGCACTGTCCACTATAAGGTGCAGTATCAAAAAAAAAAAAAAAAAAAATCACATCACGGTTTCTCAGTAATTAAGATACTAACCCATTAAACTAAATTTCACTTAACCTGGGGCTAAGCAATATGTAGGCAGTGATTGAAAGTTCTTACATTACCCACAGAGCTCTTATATGGCCAAATTATCCTCTGCTCTCAAAAGAGAAAATTTGCTGTGATGATTCACATCCTGTTTTGAATCGACAAACACCAGTGCATCCTCCTAACTGTATGTGGTAATTTCTTAAGCAAAATACCATTCTCTAGGGTAGAGAATAAATTTGATTTTTTTATTTAATTCTGAGCAGAGTATGAAACAAAAAGATGATCAAAATTTCTACACTGCTCTGGAAAGAGAGGCTATCGGAGTGTGCTGAGTAAAACTGTTAGAAAAAAAGGGCATTAAATAACAACAATGGACCTCAGAGAAATTAACTGTATCTCTTTATTGTTAACCAATGAATGTTATCCAAAATAGTAGATGTAATTGTAGCTTAATTGTACAACACAAAACATGATGCTAAAGGAAAAAGCATGTGGAAAACTACTTCACCAAGTAATCATTAAATGTATTCTTAGTATTTCTGCACCAGTAAGTGTTCCCAGCTGCTTGTGACAGCAGCTATTACCACTTTGTTCATTGTGAAAATCTGTATTACAAACGGTTGTCCCTGGTTGTTTAGATTAAAAAAAAAAAAAAAAAAAATCACACAGCTTTATAAATGGATCTAATCCATTTAGCCCTACTCTACATGTTGTAGATTTATGAACAACAATCTTTACTGGTGTTTTTTCCCAACACTGAAACTGATGGATCAGTGTTAGTGCACACTTTTCAGGGAAAAATGAAAACTCACTGGAAGCACAGTATTTCACCTGCTATGGCAAACTGTTCAAATACTTCAGAAATTTGCTTAAGCTTCGGTGTATGAAGCCTGTGAAACAAAAACTGTTCTTAAAATGCACTGCAAGTTGAAACACCAACTTCCACCAAGCAGCATTTTGAAGCATGTGCACAGCATCTGCACACCAGTCTTCAAGGTCAAGCAGATATGTTTAGCCCCACAAACCAAAAATATATTAATGTATCTTTATTTAATTTTCATGATGTCACCCCACATAGCCAAACTTTTACTCCGCAAAATAAAAAAAACATAGTCGGACTGTTCATAAGAAATTTAAACCTATTGTGCATGAAAAAAATGTTTAATAAAATGGCAAATTTTAATAGATAAGTGTAAATTTATGAGTGCATAATATCAAACAGAAAAAAAGCTGAACCATCCTCAGAGAAACCTAGATTCTTCTACTGTTGACATTTACTAGGGTACTCTAACACAGGGAGTAACTGATGTCCACATTAACTGTAAAGTTATTACTAAAGTTCAATATCTAAGGAAATTTCTCAAAAAAGCAGGTTTCCTTTTCAAGAGGGAAAGGACTTAATCATCTGACATCAGATATGACAATTACAATACTAGCTTCTCTGAAAACTGAAGCTACAAACACTTTTACTCCAATTCTGGGAAGTTTCATTTTGTATTTGAAACCCAAACTGACTGACATGCACATGCTACACCCCTCCCAGAATATAGTATACCAGTGACAGGTTACAGCTTTAAAACACACCAGATGCTTTTACAATTTAAACTCAACAGAAGGCAGTTAGACAGTATTTAGCACTATAAATCCATCATAAAGTAAAATAAAATCCTAGGAGTAAGGACTCCTAGCAATCTATGATATCACTGTGTAGTGACAGTCAATTTAAACAGTTTTTTTCATGGTGTTTGAAGGACCAGTCATCATGTACATAGTAGTGAGGTAGGATACTGTCCCCTCCCTGGGACTGATGTTTTCATATGCTCCCTTGCCAGAAAGGTCCAGGTCTCCCTACTGCAAATAAAATAATTACAAGCAAATAGCACATTAAGCTTTGTTTATTTTTTTCCCTCTTTGCTGCATTGGAACATTCTGCACATCTAAAAGAATCAGCTACGAAAAACAATACTTGCTCAAGCCTATCAGCAGCCATGTGCTGCCCACAGGTAGTGTTCCATTAAAAAACATTTCCTGGAACTACCACCTGCCATCCAGACCTTTGTGAACAGGTAGGCAAAGAAAACCATCAATGATGACAGGACATGAAACACCAAAGAATTTCACTTGGGAGAAAAAAACCACAAACACAAAAACCCCCAAAACAAAACAAGAAAAAAACAACCAAAACTGAAAGTGAGCAATATCAAACTCTTAATGGAGTAGCTACATTGAAAACTAATTTCAAACTTCATACTGAAATAGTACCTATCCAGTTTAGGTACAGTCCATTCTTCTTTCTATTTCTTAATGTTTAAGCAATATATACACTTGTCAGTCATTATATACTTCACATCTGTTTCCAAAGGGAAAAAAACAACAAACAAACAAGGAAACTGAAAAGACAATGGGGAAAAACCTGCTATTAACCTCCGCACCCTCCCCCCACCCAAAACCTAGGGTTCACAGACTGCCTTACTGTTTTATAGCTTCCCCTAAATTTGTCTTCTAGTCACTGTAGTCAACCTGGTATTAAGTGCTTTGGCAAAGTGGGGTGCAATCCATCAAATCTGCAAAGGCCTGCTTTTTTTCTCTGTTGGTGGTTCAGCTTTACGAGGAACACATATGCAAAATACCAGCTCTCACATTGCTTCAAATTCATCAATACGCTGCTTTGTATTGCCTTGTCGGATTTGCCGGAGAGTCTTGTACTTATCGCGGCCTGCTTTAACATTCTCAGCATGAAGGACATCATTTTGTGTTTTCTTGGTTTCATCTCTGGCTTGAGCCAACTCTGAACTTAAAGCCTGTTGAATAAAATATTCGAATTTAAGTGCTTTGACTAATCCTTTAATGACTCTGGAGTTTCTGATAACAACTATTCTGCAATCTGGATAAGTATTTCTTGAATGCCAACCTATGAAATGCTTGTTGTGATGCTCAAGTTGTAACTCAAGTTGTGATGCCTATCAGAAGGAATGCAGAAGGAAAGATAAGGAGAGCATAGGATTCTTTCCTTAAATAAGTGTAAGCATGAAACTATATTAAAAAAAAAGTCTCATACACCATAAAATCCAAGAAGAAAGGGACCAGCAGGATAAAGCAGGAAAACCACCTTATTTTTCAATTTTTCTTTAGCTAAAAGACTTATCTCCCTGATCTGTTCAGTGACTCCAAGCAAGAATACTACACACACGCACTACTAAAATAATGCTGCCAAACAGAGTAGCAGCTTTCCTTTTCTTCTGTTTTCTTCCCAAATAAACATTTCATAACGAGGAAAAGGGCTACCACTAATACAGATTATTATGCTTCGAGAGGTAAGATGCAGCCTGGGAGGAATTGCTCAGTTTCAGGCAAATACAGGTAATCCAAAATGGGCATAATTGAGTTTTTGCATTTATAACACCTGGGAGTGACTGCAAACAAACACCAATACTACTAAGAAAGCATCTGTTCATACCATTTAATGAGTTTTAGTATTGAAAAAGGAAAGCATTATGTTTTAACACGCAGAGTTCTGGAAGTTATATAATTAGTAGAAATGTTTACTGGCCAATGCAGCAGCATACTTACACCTTTAAGCTATAAAACACAACCTCACATCCAATCTTTCTATGTATTTCACTTCTAGAACACTATGAATGATATTGGTTGGTAAATCAGTAATAAATGTAATAAATGATAAAAAGGCTGTTTCCTTGGCAGACCATAACGTCAGTGAAATTTTTAACAGAAGAAGAATGAAAACCCAAAGCCTGAATTGTGTTGATACAACTACGAATCTTCATTACCTGGAGTTGTTTCTTAACACGTTCATTTTTCTGTGTTTCTGTTACCCGTTCTTCCTCACTCCTGTGATTCATGACACCATCAGAAGACAGTTCTGCACTGGCTTCAGCATTGTTCTCATCATGTTCATCGTGTTCATTCTCTGTTGGAGGAATAACTGGTGGGGGTGGAGGTGGAGGAGGAGCAGACATCACAGATTTCAGTTCTTCTTTGGTCTTTTCCAAGTCCTCTTGGGCTGCAAAAGCCTAAATACAGTAAACAGTACTTAGCATCTTTTAAAATGATTTATCAAGAGTCAAAAAAAAAATATTTGAGATGTTCTCAGACACATGAAACTATCCTTTATAACTGACGTGACTAGCTTACACACTGAAAATTGTCAAATAGAGACACACAGTAAAAACCAGATATGGCTCAAAATAAGCTGTACCAGCTATTTCCAGCAGTAGACAAGAGAAAAGTGGAAGAATAGGGCAATCATACTGACTGTTTTCCAACTCTCCTAGCCTCCTGAAATTTAAGGCTCAGGGACTTCCTAGATCAAAGGTGATGCCTTCAAATTTCATACTTAAACAGAACTTATGACAATTTGCTCAAACCCTTTTGGAACCCACACACAGAGTAATTATTCCCATTCTATAGCTAATTATAGATTTTATGAAGAAATTTGCTTTAAATTTTTGTCCATTTGCATTTCATATGCCTTTGTTAACTGTTTTGGTTCATCTTTCCACCAAAACTCATGATTTCATACACCTCCCTCCTGAGGTGTTTTCTTCTCTAACATAAAGCTCCAATCTATTTCATCATCATACAAAAAGAAGCCATTTCTAATCTTTGACCATATTGTCATGATGAGAACTTCTCCCCCCCTTCATGACTATGTAATACCAATAAATGAGTTAAACAGAAGCATAGCCTGGCTTCAGTAGACTGCAGGACAAAAACCTTTAAGAAAGACTTTCTGAGCCTAAGGGGAAAGGGAGAGATTTGACCCCATGGACTTCCAGTAAGATTTCCGCACTCATTTCCCTTAGTTTCTTTGAAGTTCTGACTTCACACAGCATGGGCTCATTACTTTGTGCTGCCATTCTGAAGCTTCCTCTTCTTTCTTTTTCTTGGCCTCCTCTAGAAGTGCAATCTTGGCTGTGAATTCAGCAATTTCTGCTGCCTGAAACAAACAAAAGAACAAAGTAGAAGTTTTAATTTGGTATCATTCTGGCTTTGCAGTGGAAGAAAGCAGAGCCTTTGCTATGATCCAGCTTGAAAAGAGTTAGTTACCATCCGTCACTTCTCTGTGAAAAATAGAAATTTTAAGCATACATGGCAGAGGGAATCAGAGTACTCTCACCTAATGGAAATAATATTTAAAAAATATTTATCTTCTGCACTTCCAAAGCTTGCTGAGAAACAGCAAGATGATGTTACTAACTAGCATTTCATGCTGTTTCAGTCTAATACAACTTTAATAGTCCCACCATTAAGATTATGATTCTGGATCATAATCTCACTACTATTAAGCTAAATCTTGCCATCGGATTTGTGTGCTAAGTTTAGAGATGATCAAAAGCTAATTTATAGTTGAGAAATCATTTCTTCTACTATTTTCATGCCTTCCTTGATTATTATGCACAAATCTTGAATTAGAAGTAGTCTAGCACAGTATGTGAGAAGACACCGCAAATACTGGAAACAGGAGGGGAACAGCAACAAAAAAAACCCCCAACCCCAACAAACCAGTGTCACCAACTCCCCACCACCACCACGCAGCTTCAGAACAGACCTGCCTTAGAGAACAGGTTTCCCAGGGGACTGCAGAAGGAAGCTACTGTTGTTCTCAGCTGGATAAGCCTGATACTATTAGAAAGAGAATGTAGTGAGTGTTGTCAGTCTGAAAGGTGGTTTCCTACAGATCCCGAGTTTTATTTTTGTCTTGCAAAGTAGTGGAAAGTCTAATGCAGTTTTCTAAAACAGTTCCCAAAACAACCTGTTACAGTATCTCACGTACTTTTGTGTTTCAGTGTACTTCTTCATTTGACATAAACAAGAGAAAATAAATTCTCAACTGTCTTTTTCAATTTTAATCCTATTTTGAAGAAAAGAAATGAAGTTTCTTACTAGCTGCTCCTGGTTCTTCATTTGATCAGCTGCCTGCTTGGCTAGAGCAGCTTTGGCTACTTCAGCTGCTCGACGCTCTTTTTCTAGGCGTTCTGCTTCCTCTTTTGCACGCTTCCGTTCTTGATCCAGTTCTAAAGCTCTTCGAGTCTGTTCCTCTAGCTCTGCCAAGAGGAAAGTTTACAGACAAGGTATCGCTACCTAGCTCTTCCTCATATGTATCACAGATACCAGCATATGCTCAAAATAAAGTAACTTAGAACACTAACTGAGATTTCCAAGACCGCCTCAAGCTAAGACAAACTGTAGAGCATGTTACCCAGAGCTCTGTTCCATGTCTGATTTCCCCCCCACTTTAAGACATTCTTTGGATATACTTCATCTCACCTGACAGTTCTGACAGCCCAGTGTTTCAGAAAACTGTCACCTCACTGAAAAACTAAACACCAAAATACATGTACATATACATGAACATGCTTCTACTATGAGGGTATTTTATGTACATTAAATTACTCTCTTGCAGAAAGAAAAAAAAAAAATTGTCTTCTTTATTAAAATGCCTGGCAGATTCTTTAATCACAGCCGAAAATTTAGGCACATGCTTCCAGCAAAATTACTTAAGACCAACTGGAAGGGTCAGAAAAATTCTTTGTACATCAGAGGAGGAAAATTTTAAATCAAGGGAGAGATAAAAGCTGTCTAGCTGCCTGCATAGCAAAATATTGGAATCTAAAGGGCAGAACAACCCTTAGTGAAATAGGAAGTAGTAATAATCAATCAGTACTGCAAGGTAAGGTTTACACAGACAAAATATATTCCTCCCCTGATGTGAAAAATTAAGTGACTATGAAAAAAGTCTCTCTAAATCTCTTTGCCAGTTCTAATGATAAAATTTCCTCTATGTACTTGGCTAGGCACAGCTGTCATAGACTCCTTCACAAGAATACCTAAAGAATTACTCATTTTTTCCAACAATCCATTTGCCTTCACCATAAGCTTTAATACTATAAAAGCACCTCCCCAGGTATGCTGACACATGCTTCATCTTTGCACTTCTAGTTTTAAGCAGTACTGTAACCATTACTCTTCATTTGGTTTCCCAGGCCTACTACTACTTCAGGTATAAAATTAAATGAACAGCATCACAAGTATGTGGGGTTCTACAAATGCAGTACCTAAAGTTAAATAAAACACAAAATTATTTATAAACACTACTGAAACAAACCTTTCCATGAAAATGCAGAGCATGAAACTACAACAGACACCCTTTACATAAAGACTTTTCCATGTGTGAATGAATAGAAGGCTAAAAAGACCAGCAACACATGAACATTATGTACTGCATCAGAAATTAGGCTATACTGGTCACAAAGTTGAGAAAATGTGTATTGTCAAACCTCCAGAATCACCCTGACACTGTGTTGTCCCGGGCCAAATAGCTCTTGCTAAACAGTTTCATGGCACAGTTAGTGTGTTACCTGTCTGGATGCGTCCAACCTGTTCTGCATTGAAAGACTGAAAAATGCAGGGATAGAGCTGGAGAGCAGTGCCAGGCATATGTAATTTATTTGCATAGTGTTAATCAGTGATTCTCTCTATGATGCTTGATGCCAAGAGTTAGGAAAAGAAAGGAGCAACAAAACTTTTATGAATGTGAACCAAACCCGAAGTAGGAAAAAAAAAAAAAAAAAAAAAAAAGAACATGGAGGAAGGACTGGGAAGTCATGGAGGCAGGGACTCTACAGAGTGATTAAACACAAAGAATTGTTATTGGTGAAACTACATGTTTTGTCACTAATGTCTGACAAGACTTCAATTTTCAACTTCTCAAATCTTTCAAAGGAATAGGAAAGGAGGAAGGAACACAGAATTTCCAAATTAAAAGCTGAATTCAACAAAATCCTAGAGAAAGTACTTTGAGTCTTCCCCTCTAATTTCCCTGGTCCCTCCAACTCCAAGTGTTCAGCACTTTAAGCATTTCATAATTTTGAGTTGAACTGTGTATGCATTTTCTTTTTACTAAATCAAAACTTTTGCTATATTAGAAATTGGTTTTATATTAAAAAGATACAGACAAACACATGCACACCATCGTTTAAGCACTGAAAGAGTATCTCTTATATCAAATAAAACACCACTAAATTCTTGCCGCTATTAGTAAAATAATATCCCACACAGTAACGAAACACACCAACATACAGAGAACTGCGGAACTGAACTACCCAACTAAACTAAACACTGTCACCAGATTTAAGAAATCTATGACCTCACCTTTCTGAGCTTTCATTGTTTGCTCCTCAATTTGTCTTAAGCGTTCCATTAATTCCTCCTTTTCACGCTCTATTCTTTCCTTTTCCTTTTCTGCTATCTCCCTTTTCTTCTTTTCATTTTCTAGTTGTGCCCTGAAAAAAAATAGTAAAAAGGTTTTTTTACCCTCCAACATATTAAATGCTACTCTTTGGATGCTGGTAGCCAATTTTTCAGTTTACTCAGCCATCAGGGAAGCACAGTTTTAAATGCTTCTAATTCAGTTTCTGCTTCAAAATACGGTAGAGAAAAACAATTTATTAACAGAACTGATAATCAACCTTGGTTATGGTTCACCAGGTAAATCTGCCACTATATCTGCATTTTAGACATGATGTTTCATCTGGGCTAGAAATGGCAACAGTATTTTTTAAATACACAAAAGGGAAGCCAAGACATTCTTCAATGAACTTGCTTTAAGGGTTCACCCATAGAGTATAAAATTCCCTAAGAATCAAGCAACAGAGAGGTAAGATTTTCACAAAACACAGGATGGGGAACAACAGTACAGCTACTATTACTGTGCTGAAAGCTCAAAAAAGATACGTTTTTCTATTAAGACAGGTGAGCCCTGCCAATTCACAAACCTGCTTAAACAGTGCAGAAAGAAAAGCAGCTCTCTTTTTTCTAGAGTTCTAAGATATATAGTATTCTACGACTTCTTAAAAAGGTAGCATTTTTTTTCTTTTTCATGTAAGTTTGTTAATTACCTTTCCAATTGTTTCTGATGTTTCTCTTCTCTAGCTTGGGCCTTCATCTGTTGCACTTCAATTGTATCAGGTTTCCTCCGCCTCATGTACAATTCATGATTTCCCATACACAGTGCCAAAATTCGCTTGTTAATTCTCAGACGGGGTGCATAAAAAACAAAATCCTAGGAAAACAATAATTCCAGTATACCCATTAACCTAAAAAAATACACTTATGACAAGATTCAAAGCATTACTGCATTCTTGCATTGGTTAAATGAAAACTTACAAGTATTTTCACATTTTGACCAAGTGAACACCATAATCTGTAAATCTAGTTACTGTCAGAAACTTGTAAGATAAATTCAAAATTGCACCTGGAATAGTCCAGAAATTAGCTGGTTTACACAAAATTATTTATTTAAAATTCTAAAAAAGTAAGACTGTTCTCTATTCTGATGACACTTGACCTAGAAAGTCTCATGAAATGTGCTGTTGTAACCAAAAAAAAAAAAAAAAAGAAAGAAAGAAAAAGAAAAACAGGAGGGAAGAGGCAGAGAATTTAGCATCTTACGCTGTCTTGTCAACACATCACAAAGTATTAGTTGACTTAAAAACCCCCAACAATTTAGGAGTACCAAACAAAATGAAAAGAGAGAAAATAAACATACCATATTTCAAAATGAACATTTTCTTTTGATTAGTGACTATTCTATCATTAAAAGTAATAAATGTCACCAATATTTACTCATGCCTTAATGCCACAAAGTCCCTGAAGGCTTAAATCTCTTCATATAGCAAGTGATACTGTTTTACACCCTACTTACAGGGGCCTTTTTGTCAATTGGCTTTATGACAAATTTTTTGTCATTAAAAGAGATGTTTCTTATTTCGCTCCAAGGAAAACCAATCTTGGGTGTCAGCCTTCAAAGAGAAAAAATTCTTGTTAGAAAGCAGCAAGGATGTGCACTTTATATATATATATATATTAATTCAATACGGCTTATGTCTGTACCATTTTCACTATTACACGCAGCTACATTTAGAATATTACATTTACAACATTATGTTTTAATGTAAACATTAACAACAGTTCAAGCATATTTTGGTAGATTTTTCTTTTTACAAGTATTCCATCAAATCAATTACAATTTAATAAATTACATGGCACTGTAACAAAAGGAATTTTGATTTTTGACTTATTCTACTACTATGACCTAGATGCTAACCATCACGATCATGTACTCATTCTTTATATGGTATTGGTAACTGCATCTTCACTTTAAAGAGTAACTATTGAAATTTGAGATCCTGACAATTCAAATACTGAAATTAAAGTAACTTTCAGCCATGTTGTACTTCTGTTTAGCTCAGATTTGTGTTCTTACATTTTCAGAATTCAAGGTTAATTTGTTTCCCTCGCATCTTAAGCAAAATAAATTCAGAAACTCTTATCATGTTATGCATCAACTGTGTAACAGTAAATATTTTTCTCCGCCAGCACAGAAAGTTTTTTCAATTTATATTACCATAATTATAAATATCAGAAAATATTTAATATTTGATTGCTAACTATCAGGAGATAGGAAATACCAAAAATTGCCTCATAGCTCAATCTGAGCTGAACATTTTGAATATTTCCTTCTTTCAGGAGTTATATTGCCATCTAATGGCAATTAAGGCTTACAGAATTTTGTTACAGAGTATATACAGCTAAAGTTGACTGCTCCCATCTGGAGTTTGACACATCATGTTCAACTTCGAATCACTGTGAATGGCCTGTTGACATCAGATACTGCTAATGAGTGCTTGTAAAGAAAGAAAAAAGTCTGTTGTTCTATTTACAAATTCTTCATATTTCCGACATTTCAGCTTTTCCAAGTAGAACAGATTATTTGATCCTTTATCAGGACACAAGACTGATCTATTTTCTTTGGTGTCTAACAAGTTTCACTTTTAAATATCCAAGTTTTTCACGCTCCAACATCTATAATCCTTGTCACAGCTCTTACAAATGTTTCTCATTAAACATGTTGCTCAGCTTTAAAATGTCCTTTTCATCCTGACTGAAGGGAGTGTCTTGAGAGAAAGGTACAGGAAGAAACCATATAAAGACAGTCTAGCTGTAGTAATCCTTATGAAGCAATGTAAATTTGAACTTCCATAGAACTGCTCTTCCTTTCCCTTCTTTTGCATCCATAATCTTTAAAATTCAAACATTCTAGCAGTTCACATCTCTCTCTTTCTTTTTCTATCTCTTATATAGATTAGAAGGAGAATCTGTTTTGCTACATCTTACTGAACGCTCTGTAAGGTGGGGGGTGTACAGTCTCAGACAGCATCTCCTAGGACAGAACTGCAAAATGAGTATTACCCACTTACTTATCATCGTGCTCATAAATATTCAGACCCAAAGCATCAACTCCTAGCCACAATTCAGTTCCTTTTTTATTCTTTATTTCAAAATAGTTGACTCCATACATTTCCAAGTCTTGTGCTATCTTAAGGTATTCCATCATAGAATCTTCCCTGATGAAGAAGAAAAATTGGTATAGTTTAGACAACAAATCATAAATACATTGTAAGAATAAGGGAACTACTGCAGAATGAACACTTGGGGTAAAATTTAGTTATGAATTAAATCTCTCTTTGAAATCAGTTTGACTCAGATACTTTTAAAGAGCTCTACACCCTAATATCCAAGCAGAGTCCAATCATTGCATTTTGTCTTTCTGCCCCATGAGCTAAGGAAATACTAAATGTATTTTACAGGCAGGCAACCGTGGACAAAGGCAGTTGAGAGCCTTACCAGAAATCATGCAGGTAAACCAGTAACCTAACTGGAAACTCAACTCTCATGGAAGTCTTTCATAACCACCTACCCTGGTCAGAATAAAAGAAAGCCACTTTCTAAACAAACACCTCCCAAAATACACCCTAATAATAAAGAAAGATGTCTTGAACATTTTTTACGTGATTACCTTAACATTCCCCTGTGCTCTTCATGCCAGTTCTGTATTCTTTCTTCCCACTGTTCTTTTGTCAGTTTGTGCTGTTCTAACACACTGTGAATAAAAATTGTTGCTATTAAATGACTCTGACAACAATTTAACCCCTTTTGTTGCACAGCATATCCTATGCTTTAATTGAATAAACTCAAAGATGACTTCCTGTGCACTGCTCATACTTTCAGCACAGAAACAGAATCTTTGTTTTTCAACAAATTCACTTCCAAAATAGTGTGAAAGTCAATTCTTTTTTCCTGGTATTCTATATTCTTTGTAACATAAAAGTCACACCATTGCATACCTCAACTTTCAGCTAAGTCATAAAATGTAATGTTTGCAACAGCTGACAATGCACACCTATACAATCTACTGGCAACAATGCTTGCAAATTAATCTCTAGGTATGCAAAGATACACTCAAGCTTTCATTCTGTTGTCATTTGAAAGAAAAAGTAAGACATTACAACAGGTTAGCAGACAACTTCGTTGGGGGTTTTTCGTGAGTGGTTTTTTGTTTATTTTTCCTTTTAAAATAAAATCAGTAGGGAAGCAGCTTCAGAAAGCTATCTGATGTTTAATCTACAAGAGGCTGCAATGATGGAATTATATTTTTGGCATACCAGAACGTTCAGTGTAGTACTGCAGTAAGAAATCAAATGCATATGGTAACTTTATTATGCTTTTATTCCATGCAGCCAGCACTTCAGGCATTCCTGAAGAAACTGTTTTAAAGGACAATTAAAACATCATCTTAGCATTTGTCTACTGAAAAGGAACACCTTAAATATATGAGTTTTTGTTGTACCCAAGCATGTCAGTGTTCACAGACTGTCATCATAACTGAGCAAAAACCAAGATTTCTGAACATACTCAGTAATGGCAGTTTTACTGGTTCTACATCTCCCTGACTTTCTAAGAAAGGGTATTTTTCTAGGAAGCCTATACAAAAAGTATAAACTTCACTGTCACAAGCTGGAAGCAAAGAGCCAAACTCAAGCTTTTCACCAGGATTTTTAAAAATCGGAAATGTTTCTGGAAGTATTTCTTTCAATACTTCCTCACAGTCTTTGAAATGCCTGTTTGCTAGAAAATTCTCAAGCTTAGTTACACTAAAAAGTGAGCTTGCACTTTCAGTTTTCAAACCAAAGAGACAAAGCATATGACTTAAAGAAACCTCAAAATACAGCATGGCTCTCACTTCTTTGACAGTGTCCTAGTGTTACATATTTAGTTAGTACCTGTTTCTCCACAATACAACACTATGTATTCATCTACACTAACAAAATTGTCTAACTTTGTACATTTGTGTTACAATGCTTCTCTTCATGCCAAATACATCAGGAGCATCGTTTCAGTTATGTAAAGGAACAGAACAATAATCTTGGTGCTTACTTTCCCTAACCAACTAGATGACTGACAGGTACAAAAGAGCTTATTCTCAACAGCAATGGCAACAATTTAGTTTCTAAAGTTTCTGTTCAGGCTAGCACTCTCCTGCAATATATTTTATTTGCAGTACACTTTTACTTTCAGGAAATTATTATCATTTAAGTGTACCAACACATGGAAATAGAAGAAAAGGAGAGAGTATCAAACAGATTTCAGTTACTTCTATATTGGAGTATTTTGATTTTAATTTAGCAGAAGCCAGGCACCAGGAACATTACATTTTTTGGAGCACTTTGGAAATGCGTTCAACTAAATCTGTGCAGGTGTTTGTGGACAGGACAGGAAATATGTCTCAAGAAACCTGTGGCTTCTTTGTTATTTTAAGTCTAAATTAGGATCTCTAAATTTTACTACCAAAAAGAGAAACTCGAAGAAAGTCACTATTAAATGCATGTTGTCGCTTAATGTTTTATTTCTAAAAAATGTGCTATAGTTAAGTTTATATGCAGCAGTTGGTGCAAAACCCGTCTCACTCACCGCTGGGGAAGAAGCCTGTCATTGGCTAGGTAGCCCAGCTTATGGATCTCCTTACTGTAATCTCCATACTTGGACTGGACAGCGTAAGAAGCCAGAAGAACTGCAGTTTCTGGTGGGCAATATATTTCATCATTTAAGATCGACTCTTTGACTTGCAGGAAGAAAAGTCTTTGAGTTATTTCCTGAATTAATTCTTCAGATACATCCTCTGGAAAAAATTTAGCCCTGAACTTAAACTGCAAAGGGTTTTCTTTCCGTACATCCTGCTGTGTTACCTGAGGGAAAGGAATAAGGAGAAAAACAAGAGCACTAAATGGTAAATCAAATGTGATTAAGTAGTACTTAACTCTTTAGCTCCTCTACACTGAAACCCAGAGCTTCCTGACAAGCCCACTGTGGACCTCACTGAAAGGTTCACATGGCACAAACAAGTACATCAATTTGAATAAACCAGACAACTTTGAAATACTACTTAAAGGCTGATTAAGAGATTTTTTTTGTAGGCTTGTGTGAATTTGTATTTATCACAACAAAGATCTAGAAACTAAGAAGTTGTAACAGACACGAAAAAGGTCAAAACTATATCCCCCAAGGATGATTTGCAGGAAGTAATAAATTAGGGTCTAGCAATGGCTCTTTAGCAAGAGCTACAGCACATTTCTTCAGTGTGAGTGTAAAATTGGATTCTTTTAAAAGTCTTTCAATTATTGAACTAAATACATGTGGTTTTTTCCTGTGCAAAAACCTTAATTCCTTTAATCACATTATTTTTCTAGAATGGATAAGCTTTAAAACTGTGATTTCTGCAAAGAGATCAGATGTGGTCTTAAGACTTACTCTACTTCAAATTTCAACAAAAACTCATTTTTATGTAGAATTCCATTTCATTTGTGCTCAGCTTGCTACACCAATTATGACCAAAGCAAAAACATTCAAAATTAAACTAATTTTAACATAAAGAAGTAATTGTTAAAATGGACATTCATAGTAAAATAATTCTCATACATCCCAATTCAAGCACTTTATTACACATTTAATTTCATGTGCACTACTAGTCCCACTAAAACCTCTTTGCTATGCATGAAATGATGTATCTGTTTGCTCAACTTGTAGGAAGTCTCAAACTGTGAATATAATAAATAGAACCTTTTAAACACCTAAGACAGCATAAGTACACATATATTCAACATTAGCCAGTTTTTAAAGTTTTGCTCAATTTTCGTTGTTGTCATGCATTATTTACAGACTCAGCATTTCATGTAAATCTCACCAGTGAAAAATTAGTTGTGCTCACCATAATAAAATCTTACTTGCACATCTATTCTTTAAAAGATTTTATCTGCATTTACTGAAAATACGTAAATAGTAAATTAAAGTGAGAGCCAGTTAATGCAATGCATTTCAGAGTCAAATGTTACAAGTTTTTCTAAAGAAAAGATAAATAACTGCCTTAGTTGAAGTTTAAAAAAATGAGCACACCCGCAACTGCTTCTGAACTGTACCAGCAACTTAAATTGCTAAAGGTTTTCATAGACCAATGTCTTCTGTATTTTTCACAACTGACGCAATAAATCCCATGGTCTCCCATTACAGCTAACAAAGTATCTGTAGCACTACCATGTTTATTGTGTATGAAACAAGACACATATGAACTTCTAGGAGACAGATTTGGTGGTTAGCAGGCTTAACTCACGGGATTTACTACAGAGGAGAAGCAAATATTATGTAAGTGCAGACAGTGGGACTTGCTCCTAACCCCCTCCCAATTTGCCTCCTAATACTAAAGATAAAAAAGGTATTCTTGATTATGTTGAACTAAAAAACAAGTATCTCCATTCTGAACAGTGACATTAACAAACAATCTGACAGCCAGTACTAAAATAAGAAGTGACCATTCGAATTCATAAATACAAATTATAGTAAAATGACCTGGTTCCCAGTAGCTGTGAGATACAAAGTACCCAAAGCTGTTTGGAAAAAAAAGATAAATTATCCTACAACCTGCCTATTAGATACCTAAAGTTTAGAAGCCTATTATTTTGCCTTGTTTAAAATCTATAGCTGTATGCATACAAATTCCTGAAGCTCAAATACTCCCCATACACACACCCAAACTGTAAAATGTTTATTCTGTTATGTTTTGCTACATGAAAATGGGATAATTATATGAATTCAAATTTTCCTAATGCATGCATGCATGCATTCCACAGTACTGGAAACTGTCTCCTCAAATTAAATATTGATGCAGCTTTGCATATTCTTTTATAAGTATCTAACTTAAGACTGTATTTTGTCATTTAAAGCAAATGAAAAGCTTTTTTTCAACTAAATTTGAAAACTATACCTCACTTAAAATATTAGATCAGCAAACCTTATAAAGTATACTCAAACTGTACACTTGGCTAAATATGAGGGAATTGTTACCTTTTTATTTAGCTTCAGCCAAGTTGAGTAGCCTTTGCTGTCCACATACTGCAGCCCAAAAAACCAGACTTCACGAAGACCCACAGTTTTCACCACCTAAAGATAAATGAGCCATAATCATCAGTAATCACCACAATACATTTTTCTTAACTGGTATTCTGTAGCTTAATAAAGGTACATAAACAATTTCAAACTGAAATGTAATCAAGCCTTACAAGAACAAAAAAAGATAAAATAGTACAAAATGTCAGGTTCAGGGAACCCCAGAGTACTAAATAAACTCAAACGCTCCAAGCTACCAACTGGAGCGTGCAGCTGTGTACATCAGCACCTGAGGAACAGAAGGAAGTAACAGGACCCTGAGGTTATAAAGCACATCTGGGAAGTGATCTGCAGACCTACGGAGAAGTGAGTACACTTCAACAGAAGACAACTGGTGAAATGATAATAAAGAGTAGTACCTGTGGGCAAGTATGATGTAATGAGGATGAACTGCCTCCTTCAAATATTTCTGCCATCTTCTAAGAGTTAATGACAAAAGGGGTAAGGATGATCTACCTAATTAAACATACATGACTTTCCTGTAAGATTTCTGATCAGGTCTATCACCAAAAGCTACTAAAGAAGTAAAATTGTCATTTAATACAGGCACGGTCGTTTTATGGACACACTACTTAAAAAGACAGACAAAACTACCAGGCTGTTTTCATAATAGAATTGTAGGGTAACCACTACGGAAGTCCCCCAGGACTTTAAAAAAGGATGAAACTGATGTTGACAAAATCTGCTGTAAAAAACCTTCCATAAAGATCTGTGAATAACAGTAAAAAGATGAACCTCAATAAAGATCGTATTTAATAAAAGCAAAACACTGTACATAAAAGACAACAATTTAAATTATGTGAGCAAAGTTATAGTTGTAAAGCAAAAACGCAAGAAAGCTATTACATTACTATACACATGTAAGGGATTCACAAATCTCTAATTCTACATAAGGAACGGTCACATCAACTAATAAAAAAGGATGCTGCAGCACTGGAAATGTTTAAGAAATGTTGAAAAGTGATCAGTGACTTGGAACATTTTCTGCATAGCTAAGATAAGAACTAGGGCTACTGACCGAAATACGGAAAGATATGATACAGGTCTATAAAACTTGCATGGCATGTAGAAGGAAAATAGGGAATGATCATTCATAATTTCTCATAGTGTAAGAAGAGAATCAACAGAAATCATGACATAGCAGGCTCGAAGCAAGCAAACAAAAAGAATCATTATACTCAGTAAAAGTGTAACTGTGGAACTATTTTACAAGTCTTTTGCACAGCAAAAGCACATGTGGATTCAATAAGCAATTAATCAGAAAGGTCCAGCAAAGATTATTAAATGACTGCAAACTCTGGCTCCAAAGATCATGTATGGTAGTACTTACATATGTCCTCAGGTTGGACCATGGTGCCAAGCTGCTTTACTGAAGGCTGTTTTATGGAAGCATTCAGATGCATGTGAAGTAAATAGAATTTTACACATAGATCCTCCTCCATTTTAAAGTAGTACTATTGGGTTGCAAAATTAAGATTTTGAAAATTAGAAAATGTCATAAGATAACTACGCAAACTTACTTCTGCTGCCTTGCGTATTTGCATAATCATTAACAACCATTCGCACCTTTTTTCTTCCTCTATCCATTCACCTTCAAGGTCCAAAGCACAAAATGGACAATGTTTGTGGATCCAACCTGATTGATGTTTTTAGTGAACATGATTATTTCCTCTAGAATTCCCACATCATGTACTTTAGAACGTAAGAGATGGTAAGAACAGGTATATGTTACTAGTATGGTACCAAGTAACATTAAATTTGGTGTCCCAAATAAAAAAATTTCAGACCTGCTGTTTCTTTTGGCACAGACCTCCTATATAATGCTGATCAAACTACTTATGGCTTTATCAGATGAGTGAGAATGCTCTTTACTTAGCAGCTGTCCAAGCTGAGCTCTTGTACCTTATCAGCTCTCTGAGCTGCAAAGAACTGCAGATGCTCAACAGCCCTGCCTGCAAGGCATAAGGAGACAAGCGCTTATGCTCATGTCAACTTTTTGCTCTCGACCCACTAACTATGGCCCCTGAGATGCACATGATTTAAATACAGATACAGCAAAGCAGAGCTACACAAGTTTGCAAAATCAACACTCAAACCAGCAGAATCCATAAATAAGGAACAAGCATTGCCTACACTGCCTCACATCTCAAAGGAAAGAGAAAAAACCTTTCTGAAACTTTGTACCAAGATAATGCATGCACCTATGCACTGCAGTAGCATGATATGAAAAGTATATAGAGAATGAAAAACTTAGGAGTTTGATTCTGGCTAAAAGCTTCCATTAAGTAGCTTCAAGCAAGTGTTTATCACATCTGTAAAACAGATTTATCCACCATCACATCCTACAACTTGACTATTTATAGGCAATAAAAACTTCTTGGAGAAGAAAAGCAATCTGAACAATATATGTTTGGGCAAATCACAACATACACAAAGACAACCTAACAAGGATTTCAAAACAGTCACCTTCCGAAAGACTGTAAAGAAGGCTTTGGAGGCATCTGGAAGGGACAGTGGGGTACAACACAAAATAAAGGAGACAAACCTCACATTCTTTAATGGCAACTACAGTGAACCAAAAGCTACTAATGCACAGTGCTAACACAACAGAACAACCCCCCATGATTACCACCAGTGTGTGGAAACATATCCCCCACAGGGTTCTTCCTCTCCTAGGAAAGCTATAGATGCTTAACTGGTTGACTACAGGAAGAGAGATCCCCTCTTGCCTCTTCTGACCACTGACAGGATAGACAGAGGGACCAATGACAGGTATGTTAGAACACCTTCTGAAATGCAAGTAATAATAAAAAAAAAAGCTTGTGCAATAAATAAGAAGTTTACTGAGTTTGACAACAGAAAAGAGAAAACCACATATTTCAAATGCTGAATTCTTGTCCGCTAGCAGACAAAGATGAGAACACACATATGGAATGGGAAACAAATCAACAACTCTAGAAAACACCAATTAAAAGCTTAAAAGAACACCGGCTGATAAAAGGTTGAAAGGTTGTTCACCAAAAATGTAGAGCAGCACTAGATAACAGCTGAATTCATGGAGAGGTTATTTTCTGCAAGCAATAACCAACGTGCTTGCCATGTCCACCACTTCTGCATAAACCTTGAAGGCCAATCCTTTCAATAACAGTACTATTCAACTCTCTTTCTATAGAGAAACAGGATAACTTTTTGTCTGAAAATTTCATGCTGGTTTCACAATACAGTTCAGCTTTTGATGTTACACTGTGGAACTCACACATGAATTTAAGATCAGGCTGAAAATGTTTCTCATACACAACTATTCGGGTTGATTTTTCTTGACCTAAATTTTTTTCAATTTAAAACTCCAGAAGTAAGAGCTGGTGAGATGTCAAAACACCACACAGAGAACTGAGGAACAAAGGAGAGAGCATGACAACAAATTCAGAACTGTATCTTTGTTCCGTGTTTGCAAATGCCCCAACTTGGATGAACGTGATTACCTGGGCACAAGACATTACACAGCAGAATGTCACCCCACCCAACAGTGCATGGCAGAAGATAGCAAAGGCTGGCAAAAGACAAGTAACAGCTTGAACCTTCTATGCCACAGAATACCGTAGTTTTATTTGATGGTGATGTTGGTTAGACAAAAAGCAAGACAGCCCCTTCTTAGAAGAAGTCTTTTTAAGAGTCATGAAGTTTATTCCTTTGTAGGGGCTGAAGAAACACTGCTACTGACGTTAGAGAAAAGGGCAGGCAGTAAGTGTTAAGAGTCAGTCATTTCAAAAGAAAAATTGCATGGGCAATTTCATTTATCTAAGAAAAGAAGTTCAGTGTTAAAACAATAAACATTCTCTTCTTTTCAATTTATATAATAAGACATTTAATTGACTCTAAAAGGTCAACTAAAAGTTTAAAGAACTCTTTCAATGTGTTACTTTCTCTTAGTACTTTTCATTACATACTTCAAGCATCTATAGTGGAATGGACAGAAACAACTGCTAGACATAACTGTTGATCTACTTAAACTATTTTGAAGAGTAATTTCAGATACTTCCACATTTCCTAAATAAACACATACATCTTGAATCTAGATAATAAAACACATTTATTGGTATATTGTTGGAAAATGACACAACACATTGACAAGATTCTATTCTTAGCGTTTTCCTGTAACGCTCCACAACACAGATCAAAAACTTATTTCAAGATTCTGATGACTAACACCACGTGAGTGCAAGAACAACCCTTTTTAAGAAATTGTTCACTTTGTCCATTTGACTGATGTACAGCAGGCACACCATCAAGTGAGAGTATGCAGCTCTGATAGGTCTGCAATCCATAAGCACATTAAGGTCATCATTTTCAACTATTCTTTGGCTTTTTTCCTTTCCTTTTTTTTTAATGTAAATTCCAAACTGGTTCACAGAACAACATTATTTAGTTCTAACATTTGGGAAGTGAAAAACCATCTTACAGCATCCATTGCTGGAAAACAATTGTGTTAGCTTTCATTAATGAACTTACTGTTACATACATATTTCTAATACACGCAATTCTAACAACTATATTGCAGTAGCAACTATAATATTATTAGACATAAACACAATATCAAAGCAGTTCTATACACGATTTCTCTGAAGCCTCACTGGTAATGTATTTACAGAGTTGTCTATGAATTCAATACATTCCATGAGAAGTAATGAGGAAATTCACACTAACTCAGAGCATAGCTTAGATAATGTAAGGAAAAACAATTTGTACATGAGAACACTACCACTTTTTCAGACTATGCCTTAATAACCACAATACTCTTAAGTCTTTGTACTCATATATACATAGAGACATATAAGTTACCTGATCAAAGAGCTGCTTGCCTGTTGTATTGGGCTGGATGGCAAATTCCAACTCTGCATCCATTGTGGTTACTCTGACATTGATCTACAGAACATAAGGAAATATTTAAATCATACTGTAACAGTGTAATGCTTCTACATCCTGTGACCAGCCTGTAAGAAACAATAAGTAAGTTCAACAATTTTAACGGTCTTGTTTACACACAGAACATAGCAGTAAGAAAATCAGAAAATTTGAATCTGAAAAAATTCTCATCTTCTATTTAGTACAAAAGCATAATCAGGATAGTATTTACCAGTAGGTTGGAAGGTTAAACTAGAGAACAAAATTCAAAATTAATTTACTGGGATAGCTGACATCACTACTGAACAGCTGAAGAACACTGGGATACTCAGCTACTGGGCACTATCTTTCAGAGGCCTTCCCAAATGCATGCAAAAGAAAAAGTTCTTGGTCACGCATATATCATTTTAAGGTATTTATGCCTAACAATATAAGAAGACAAGCAGCCTCCTGCTTGCCATTTCTAAAATCAAATGGTTTGGTGGTCAAAGTATTTAGGACTAGAGCTTGTACATCTCAGGACAGACTAGTAGCAGGTTTTCATCAATGGTAGGAAAAACTATAGAAGTCAGCTCTCCTTAGTACCAACCCCCTTCAACTCCCTTACTACAAGACTAAAGAATCACCACCATTCAATGAACTTCCTTCTTCTGAAAGGGAAGACCATTTCCCAGATGACTGTTGACAATCACCGGGTTTACTTCTTATAAAACAAGAAGTCAAATATTGCAGGAGATATCTGGAAGCCTTACTTGGAAGTACAACAGTCTTCTCCAATTTCTCTTTAGCTGGTACATACAGAAGTGAGAATTTCCATGAGACAGAACAAAGTATTAAATGCACAGCACTGTCTTCTCAGTGTTAGAACGGTCCTACAGTCCTACTGCCAGGGTATCACATTTTATTTATCTTTAGTGCATAGGAATATAAAAGTCAAATATACTTTTCTATAAATGCAAAAAAAAACCAAACTCACACAGATCTATTCCAATTTCTCTCTACTATAAAAAAGGGAACAGGAATTACGACTTGTATTACAGATTCTTACACTACTTGATCTATGAATGTGCAAACCATTTCCATTGGCTATTTTCCTAATTTTGCCACCAGGTGGAATACTCTGAGAAGTGAGTGTCTGGAAAAGACAAGACAAAACACAGAAGGGAGACCTAAGGTGGGGAAAAGAAAACTGGAGCAGTCTGTCCTCATGCAACAGGTGAAGCTTGATCACTGCTCCCTGTAGTGTTAAGGTAAACAACTTTGGGCACGAAGGGCATATACAAGACAAGAGTAGCTGTAGCCCGAGGACCTCTAGGTTATAGACTTGCAAACAAGAATGATAGAAGGGGCTTAGCCAACTTTACTGTGTGTGCAAACACTGATAAAGAACAAGAGTTGAAGACTTTGGAGTAAAAGACAGTTTCATTGTATTGCAAAAAAAAAAAAAAAAAAGAAATAGAGGGTTAGAGGGTGTGTGTCAGGAAGAGGGAAAAAGATGTTTTCTGTAGATTCTCTCAGACTGTCCATTTCAAGAGAAGAAAAATAAACCCTTATAGAACAGAATTCCTCTAGCAAAAGAACGAATTTTAAATGGCAGGTCTAACTCACTGTCAGTTGCACTAGTTTAAGGGGATTGCCCCCTAATTACAAAAATTTAATTTTTTAAAGCAGTTTTTCTATTTAATAAAATGAAGCCTTCTTTAGGGCAGTTACAAGTAAGCAAGTTACAAAGAATAAGGCTAAAAAATAATTTTATTAAATGCCAAAGTGCTCTGTTATATAACAGCACCATCACCAAAACAAGAAGCGTCACAGAAGATCTACAAAGCACAGCAAGTTCAACTAATTGCAGCAGCATGCAGCAGAAACTTCTTATATAAATATCCTTACAACAAATGTCATCTTGTACAAATGCAAGAATTACTACCTGAGAGTTTATCCTTCACGAGAACTAGAATATCCAAACAGTAAAATAATAGCTGTAATACAGAGGCAAACTCAATTCTCTGAATTCTGTTTGCTTCTGGATGTTACTGTCCCCCAAAAAAATCTGTGCTTTAAGAGTACACAGCTTCTACACCTGCAATAGGTACAAATAGACATTAAGAGTACCTGGCCACTTACGCACATTACAGTAACTGCTTAAGCCTGTAGCATTCCTGTTTATCTTTGAACTTCAAATTAACAGATCACTCAACTGCTAATTAATACTTACATTCAGTTCTAATAATAAAGTTGCAAATTAAATGATGACAACATTAAAACATTACCTTTGTGATATGAACTATTTAAGAAGAGACTTACAAAGTTAACACTACACTTCATTTTCTGTCTGAAGGCATTCGGACAGACTTAATTTTTTTTGCATACAAATACCACACTTCTGCAAACTTGTAACATTGTTTCACAACTTCAATTATATCTGGGCATGGAAAATAAGAAAGTTATTTTTGTCAAAACCTGCAGAGCCCCAAAGGTCTACTTATCTAATTTAAACCTTGATCACACAGCACTCTCTCAACAAAAATCAAACCTCTGGTACCAGGTGAATTGTCTGTAAAATAGAGCTAGCAAACTGCATTAACAAGAGTGATGGGGGAAGTTTCCACTTCATAAATAAGGCAGGGAACTGAGAAAACACAGGCAGAGAAAGAAGGCTCAGGAACTTCAGCAATGGTCACTCTTGTAACCTGCTGTTGAGTATCCAGCTACTTTGAAGCAATTCTCTTTACATGACATTGGTGACAGGGGAAATTATCTGTACCACAAATTACAAGGACAGGCACTAATCTGAACCAACTTTACCACACAAATACAGAAACAGGAAGGAGCTCTTGCAGTGGTGACAAGAGAAATGCATAAAGGTTTCCTGTAGCAAGGGTTGGAAGGCTACCACTACACATATCACATGATCCATTCAATGCCTGCTTTTCAAACTTGCTCTCACCAGGATCCCACATCTTTGTAATGTCCACACAGCTCTCTTCTTCACACCAGTTCAACCAATTACTATCTCAAGTCTGTATATTAAATAGAATCACAGAGTAGTTTGGCTTGGAAGGGACCTTTAAAGATTTAGTTCAATCCCCCTGCAATGAGCAGGAACAGCTTCCACTACATCAGGTTGCCCAGAGACCCATTCAACCTGACTTTGAATGTTCCCAAGGATGGTGCATCCACCACCTCCCTGGGGAACTGTTAGTGTTTCACCTTCATCATAAAAATTTTCTTACTTATATCTAGTTTGAATCTATATCCTTTTAGTTTGAAACCATTACCCTTGTCCTATTGCAACAGGCCCTGATAAAAAGTTTATCCCCACCTTTCTTATATGCCCCCTTTAAGTACTGAAAGGTCACAATAAGGTCTCCCTGCACCTTTCTCTTCCCCTGGCTGAACAACCCCAACTCTCTCAGCCTTTCTTCACAGGAGGGGATGCTCCATTCTGAGAACCATTTTTGTGATTCTCCTCTAGACCTGTTTCAACACCACCATTTCCTTCATTTCCTGCACCTCCTGTGCTGGGACCCCAGAGCTGGATGCAGCACCGCAGGTGGGTTCTCACCAGAGCAGAGCAGAGGGGCAGAATCCCCTCCCTGGCCCTGCTGCCCATGCTGCTTTGGATGCAGCCCAGGACACCTCTGGCTCTCTGGGCTGTGAGGGCACATGGCTGGGTCATGTCCAGCCTCTCATCCACCAGCACCCCCAAGTCCTTCTCACAGGGCTGCTCTCAATCTGTTCATCCCCCAGCCTGTGTTGACACTGTGGGATGCCACAACCAAGGTGCAGCAACTTGTACTTGGGTCTTGTTGAACCTCACAAGGTTCACACTGGCCCACTTCTAGACCTTATCCAGGTCCTTGGCATCAGCAGCAGTCTGAGTTTATCTGTATTTTACCAGACTGGCTTCAGAATGATTAAACACAGCCAAAGGAAAGGGAAGAACACACACTGAAGAACTACGTGTTGATTATTCTTTGCCAAGGGAGCAACTGATGTTTTGATAACAAATGTTGCTAATGGGTTATGAGGATATTTGCCACAGCTCACAAAATAGTATTTATAAAGAAGTTCTACCACAAATTATCTATTAAATAACTTACCAAAACCAATAAAGAGTACAGTCAATGAACGTATCCGGAACAACAAACATCAATGTGCACTTAATCAAAGCATGTACTTCAGAAGGGAATTATATTTGTATTGCATTCTTTCACCTTTAGATGAAATTCTACATTTTCCTGTAGTACCTATCTTCAACCCTCCACAATTTAAGGGAATATTACCACATCACCACATTAACCTTTGAACCTCTCCTCAAACAGATACAGTCCACGGAACATGCACAAAACCTGGCTGTAATCTTAATAATCTAACACTTTCTATTACTGTACTTCAGCCATCCTTTGCAGATACTAGTTATGGCACTTCAGCTTTCATCATGAACTCCAAAACTGCGTAGGTACCAAAACTTAAAACGCCATTTAAAAAAAACATGGAAGTGGTTTCCAGAGGTTTTGCTTTGGTTCAATAAATGCAATACAAATTAGTAATTTGTAAAAGCCACAAAAACCAGTCTGCTTCATAAAAAAATTACATATGGCAAAAACAAGTTTGTTCAAAGAGCTTCCTCACACTGGTTCAGCCATTTACTATCTCAAGTTTGCATATTAAACTGTGTTAAGAGCAGCAGTATATTAGTCCCACTGCTTTACAGACTGCATAAACACACAGCACTCCCTGCGTACCAACATCAAAGTAGATATAGGAAGAGATGAAAGAAAAAACTTTATGAAGACGATAAGGTAAAAAGGTAAGGATTAAACAGCATTAGGAACAGAAGGCTACAGAATAATGTCAGACAGATTTTACTAATAGATAAATCAAAAGAAAGCAGTCCTCCAAACTGACATCAGTTGTCTGTCTATACTACAGAAATAAATCATGAATTCAAGTCATAATTCAAATACTGCATTACACAGACTCAAAGATTTTCCTGTGTAACACCACTGTAGTAAAAAAAATTTATACGCTATTTCAGTTCAGCCACCTTACAGAAATTAGATTGATCTTCCAAATATTAGAGCTTTAAACCACCATATTATTCCAGAATCTGTTATTTACTCCTTCTGAATACACAATACCATAAAATGTGGAATAAATCTAAAAAAAAATATCCTTTTTAGTCTTAGTAACTTTGATATCTATCTCTGTTATTCCCCAGTGTAATGCTTTCTCTCTCATGCCTTGCAGTCTTGTACAAACGTGCTGCAAATTACCACCAAACGCAGATGATAATTTAACTCCTTCTACACCCTATAAGTGTAAATATAAATGCAATATTTCAGTCAATTAAATTCAATCTTCTTAGCCTATGAAATTATTAACAGTTACATAACCCACGATGTCTAATTTTAGCTTCTATGTTTCTATTTTCGGTGCAGATCTGTGAGAATGCCATACAGCTGAGAAACATTTTGTATATATTCTTTTAGGAAGAAAGCACAGAAAATAAGAGTCAACAAATATTCTGTTCTTCAGGAAGACGAGAACTAAGCACACTGAGAACAGCCCTATTAACAGCTCAAATTTTGATTAGAGCAGGAAAGATGTAATTAAACAAAGAAGTCATCAGTTTTATTCAGATAAAATCAGACCACAACATGTTAAATGAAACTAAAATTCACAGTGCTAGGTAGAACTGAGAATACTAAGTCTCTTTTAAAAACAAACTATTTGGTTTTAAAAGTAGAGTAGATGCCGAGTAACAGCTTGAAAAACTGGAAAGCCACTTTGTCACAAACCCAGCCAAAGTGAAGGAACAGACTTTCTACTGAAGCAATCAAACAAGAAAATGTTTCAATTATGTATATTTTTCAGACACATATTGCCTTACTATCTCAGGACAATATACTAAAGTTGCTTTTACCCTTTCAAAACAGCCTCTTCACCCAAGCTATTTAACCTACTGGCCTCTAAGAGAGAAAATCCCAAACACATGACCTTGTACTACCGTGTATAAGAATCACTCACAGTGGCATGAAATTTACTTTAGACTGAGACTTCCAGGAAAAATGGAAGTTCTTTGCTCAAAAATTCCAATACGCCAAGACCTTCTACCGGTTTTCATTTACTTAATTTTGTCTGGAATACTACATAACTTTTCAACATGAAACCAAAAAAAAGTGAAACCAAATCTATTTAATTGCCTTTTCCGCAGTTCAGTATGTACTGATTCCATTTAAACTGATCTATTTATTTATTTATTTTCTCAACAAAAAAATTCATCCCAAAAAACACATGAAGAATTTACTTACACTGCACAAGTTTACATATTTACAAGACTACCAGACCTTCTGAAAACTATCAATTGGATCATTATGGCAGAGTCTGGAAAAAAAAAAAAAACCTAAATAGGTCACAGTAATACAGAAGAGAGATAAAATAACACTGTCAAAAATCTCACCAGTTATGTTAACTGGGTTTTCTTAGCTCTTACCCATGATTATTTCATTCATTTCCAGGTTTAATGATTTCCAGCAATAAAGCTACAGAACACTGACTCTCTTATTGCAACAGCTGTCAAAAATAAGCAACAAGGAGTTAAAGCATAAATAGTTTCTGGACTAGAAGTACATTTGGTTATTGCAGATTGTCCATAAAGACAACTCCCAAGAGCTACAGTAAATATCCATAGCAAGAGACCTCCTACTGTCCAGTACTATCAAATCTGAGCAGAACAGCAAGACTCTTCAAAGAACAATGTCGGATTTATCAAACATAACTGTGGCTAGGCTCTTAAGCCTCAGTCTCCAAAGAAGAAAGAAGGAAAAAAAAAAAGAGGGGAAGGGGAAGGAGAGCTCCAAAGCCATCTATCATTTAAGAAGCAACCAGAACAAAATCTAAAGTTTGATTTTTATAGGTAATACTACTTAACCTTTGGCAAGTGTGCTACTTCTTCATTCCCTGATTACCAACTATAATTACAGCAACCTGCAGTTTACAGGAAGACATTGAGAAATGTAATCAATTTAATATCATTTATAATGGCTCCTTTGACTTCGCTTCCTTCTAAGATCTCACATGTACCTACATCATCAAGAGATACATGAACTCTTTAAAAAAAGACCCTTAGAAAAAAATTATCTTTGCCACAAGGCCAGCTTCTGCCACAAGACCTGGTAGCTAATATCCATTATTAGGGTGGACTGTGCGCTCTTTCAACACCACTGCAATCTCAGTTCTACAGATATTGCTTTCCTTGTGAACAACCCTAAAATTCTTATTTCCTTCAATTTTCTCTGGTCCTTAAAATAGAGAGAACCCTGCCTGCCTAAATTTCATGGTTCCAATCCCAGAATTTAAAAAGAAGTTACCTCACCCAGGCCTTTTTTTTCTAGTCACCACCTCTGTGGCTTCATGGCTCTCCAGCTGCATGGAGCTGAAGGCCTCAGAAACCTCATGAGCTCACAATGATTTTTTGCCTCATTCTTAAATCAGTTTTCCAGTTGAGAAGCTCTATCAAAGGCAGTACTCAATTCTCATAGCCAGAACTCAAACAGGTCAGAAAACAGAATGCTGCCAATTCATTTTCCTGCCCTTTATAGTGCAGCTTTCTGTCACAAGTGAGCAGGATACAGATAGCTACTTCCAGCTGCAGAAAGTACCAAGATACTGCCCCTAATCCACTGGCAGGTAAAGAAGAAATTACAGAAACAATAAGGTATGGCCAGTCGGTCATCAGACCAACTGCAAAGCTCAGAACAGAACTTCAAACCCTTAGTCCCACGCTCAAAATATTCATCAAGCTGTACCAGTTCCAAATACTGGCACACAACACACATGATTTACACAGGTAATTTCTGATTAATAGCAAAAACCTTTTATAAATCTATGTATAGGGATGTATGTGTGTATACACATGCACATAGACACATTTATTCTTAGCAATAGATCTGCCCCACTCCTAATCTGCTACCAAAATGAAACATCAGTAAACAAAGAAAGCCTGAAGGCTATTACATAAACCAGCTGAGTTGAGTAGAAATAATCTGACAATTCAGTTCCCTTTCTTGAATGGTTTGCTCACTGGATACAAGTGAAAGAGACAAGCAAAAGTCATTTAACACATGGCAGATGAAATCCTAATCCAAAAATATTACATCAACAGAAAGAATTAACCTACTGAATAATTATCTCCTCAAAGACTTCTAGAATTATTATCAAAACAAAAGTTGGAGATTTTTTTCCTCCCCTGGATAGAAAGTAGATGAACCCTTATCTTAGCTGAAGTGAGAGGAACAGGAGACCATAAACACTGCTTATTTCCTCCCTTCAAAACTTACTTTCTATGAGATACCCTCTACCACGGTAAAACTACTATCTAACTTGGAGCAGACACTTTACACATGTTCTGTCTTCCCCTGCCAAATCCTACAGCAAACCCTTCCACTGATTCTCACAGACACTGACTGAGTCAGGCTCAAATTATGCCTCCATTAATCACTGTAAATCAGCTCATCTCAAAGTCAACAATTCCTGAAAAGTCATTCCTCCTGCCAGCCAAATGGGCCCAAGTACTGCTCCCATTTCCAACCTCCATGCAACTTGCAGTACCAAGCTTTCTTGATCTTATTTTCCACATGTTGGTACTAAACTGTCTCAACTTCAAACATACACAATCAAATCTTACGAAATCTAGAAAGGGCAGAGTCAAAACAACTGGAACAGTTCCAAGATTATCCCTCTAAAATGTAAAAACTTTCCTAGATTTTAGATGAATATAAACCTGCTACTTACTGGTTTCGGCATTTTTCTTGTTTTCTGTAGTCTCCTGTCCACTTAAATCTTCCAAAAACTCTTTGCCCCGTTCTGCCAAAAACAAAATTAAAAGGGTTGTTTTTAAATTAACCAAAACTGAGTTCATGTACATCATAGCAAATAGTACAAATTCCAAAACAAGTAAGGAAGTGCTCTACATGTACAAAACACACTTTTCAGCAGATGACATATAGAAAGAGCAACTAATTTAGCCAGTGCCAGCATCTACAGGTCTCGAAGCAGTAACATCCTTCCTAGTTTTTGTAGAACATTTAAGCAGTAATGTTACAATAAAGAGACAACAGTTCCCCAAGTGCTACAAATTTTTTAAAGGTTCTGTTATCATATATCATCTACTATTAAAAACCTCTAACATTATTTACGAGAAACATCATGAAGACAAAAAAACAACCCTCTAACATAATCTTAAAGCATCAAAACTGTATTTCCTGGCTATAAAATCATTTTCTCTCAGCAAAGGAATGATAGTCATTTTTTCCAAATGAAAAGAAATGCAAGTACACCAAAACAGTAAAAAAAGGAAGAAAATCTGCTGTGCTTAAAATAACAGAGCTTTGTTCTTTTTAAGCAGAAGGCTATAAGTTATGTCTACATGGTAATGAAAGTATTCACTATTGTGTTCAGTTCCAAGAAAGTTTTTATGCCCTAAAAAAATATGCTTGCAATGTTATTGGTAGATATCATCCTACCTCCTTTTTTATTCCTTCTAACTCAGAAAGAGCAAGCAGCTAGTCACCCTCTTGCACATATTTACAGTAATGACTTCCACAAATTAGACCTGTTGCTGGTTTGCAAGGAGCATCAAAGACTGCACTGCCCTCAAAAATAATAATAACCGGAATTACACTTAAACTAAGAAAAATGAGTGTGACATGCTAGTCAGAATAATCTGAGATTTCAGTATTATAACTCCACAGCTGCAACAGATGAATAAAATCTTCAGAAGTGCTTAAAAGAAAGAGAAAAACAGAATACTTGAGAGCAATCCAGTTATCAAAACCAAGCTTTTGTGTAACTGATTTTTCATTCATAAAGAAAAATGGAAAAAATAAAGTATTTTTATATAAAAAATACAAAAGAAGTCAATTTTCCTTGCTTATTGGCAATAAAAATACATTAAATATTAGAAACATTTGCACAGCAATTTAAGGTGCACTAGCACTTTCTTTTTTCTTCTAATCTGTAGAGATATGTTTGAAAAGAGGGACTGAAAAAACAGATAAAGGATGAAAACAGAATTTAAGAAGCATAAATGTTGCTAGCTGGTAAAGAAAACAAATGTTAAGACTAAAGATGACAGAAAAAGAGATCTAATGACCTAATTCTGACATGGAACAAAACTGCGTTTAACAAAAAATCAGCCTGAAAACATTAAAACACTATCTTGAAGTTACATTCATTATGATATAACTAATCTAGCCCAGCTCTAAAGGTATAATAATACTGTTTGCCTAGCCTAAAGACAATTACATTCCAGTAGATTTTTTAATTACCGAAGATACTCTAGAGAACTGGACAGTATCAGTCGTGTCCCATATGCAGGCTCACTGCCTGATGTGCAGTGCCAATTTACACACTGAGCTGAGGCACTTCCATTTATCTGTACTGCTCTGCACAGAGCAGGGAGCTGGGTGGGAGCCCACCAAAGGTTGGCACCCCAATCATCAAAACTTTACACCTTTCATACATTTCAGCAAACGAAATCATGCTTTTTTTTGCTACAGGTTACATAGCTCTCTTCTTGATTAACATTCTACCTTCTACTGGTTCAATGATTCTTTTGCTTCTCCTGCCAACCAGTGAACATGCTCAGCCATTCCCCTCTTGAGTCGTGGACTTCAGGAGTCGATGGGCCCCAAGCTGTGGTCACAGTCTCCCCCTGCCACAATTACCTTTTCTCTACTTGGAACTGATTCAGCACAGTTGCTGAGTTGGCTTTGTTTGTTTCTTCCTTATCTAGGGAGTTCTGCCAAACGTCCTTGTGGCTCATGAATTCTGCATTCCCTGTGCCCACTATCAATGGAACATCCTTCTTCCCAAACTTTGCTAATTTCCCCCTGGGTCTGAGATGGCTGAAGAGTGTCAAGCCCTAAACCTTAATAAGGCAATTCTACTGACAAGTCATTTATCTTTCTAACACCTGGACATCAGCAGTAAGACTACAATTCTAAGATACTGTTAAATATATTTTTGAACATTATGAATACACTTTTCCTCTATTCCTCTCCCCCCCTTTTTTTTAACCACAAATGCTTCCAGGGGAGGAAAAAAGAAATTGGCTTTTGATAAACTCTGGCTTTTGATAAAAATTCAACAGCACGTTTCCCTTTCAGAGAAGAGACTGCCTCCTCTTTTCCCTTCTTACCCTAATGCACTCCTTGGAAAAATTCAAGGGAATAACGGAAACCAAAACAAGCTTGGCTCTAATATCTGCTAACAGATTCCGAGCGGTAGTAATCCCTGTGCTCACCTCTGACAGCAGAGGCTCAGTGATTGAAAAACTGAAGGCAGATTGAAGCCCTAGAGTTACACTCAGTTAATTAACGATGCAAAAACTAAATTAGATTCTCATCCACCATTTTGTAAGCATGCCAACTCAACAGTACCAAAAGGAACAGAAAGTAGCACAGCTACTTTCCTGTGCCTTTAGTTACAAAGCACTGAAGAGAAGGGGTATGGTAAGATTACTGATAAGGGAGCCCAGTCTCCAGGAGAGCAATGACAGCATATGGCACAGGACCAAGATCTGTGTTATCAAACGATTACCTTCTGCGGTCCCTCTAAGAGACAACATGTCTAGCAATTTCTACAATGACTGTCATACCCTCATATATTTTATCACTACAAATTTATTCACAAACATGTCCCAGATTTTTGCTTTGGGATTTACTCACTTTGTTATAATACAATCAACAAACCATAAACAATTTATTTGAAAACGTACTTTAAAACCTTAAGGTAACTTTTAAAATCAGAAATGTGACTACACAGTTTTACAGGTTAATCCTATGTCATCAAAACACAATTGGGAGACGTTTTCGCATGCAAGAGAACAAAGTTACCAGCAAAAAGCAAGAATCCTCTTATGCAAAACTCAATAAAAATGAAGTCTCACTGTTAGTCCCACAGATCTCATGGGTCCGAGAAACTATCACAGTATATGAGCAACAGAAAATACGTGCAAACAGCAACCCACATATCTTTTTGTTCAAGTGTTTGCTTGTAGTATTTTTCACTAAAGTAAAAAAAAAAAAAAAAAACTATATCTCTTTAAAAAAAGAAATTTTTTAACATTTTTAGCCAAAAACAAATTTATAGCAAACTATGCTGAATTTATTTCCATTGTTTTCATTTTATATATAATACAGAAAACAGCCTGCTTTCATATCCAAAATGTTGTGCAAATTTGAAACAGTTCATTCACACGAACACATTGTAACTATTGTATGTATATACAAATCAAGAAGTTCACAGATCTTAAAACTCCAAATATTGACATCAAATAAACACTGAAGAAAAAATGAAAATCACCCTATCTTTCTCAATTATTGGCACCAGCTAACATTAAAAAGAAAACAAATATGAGGAAAACATTAGGCCAAAAGAAACCAAAAATTGCAGCCAGGCAAAATATTGTGTATCTCCACTATTATTACTGGATTCAGTTCACTTTTGCTACTTACGCCTTTCCAGATAAACTTATATTTAGCAGATGCAAAATTTTTAACTTTGAAGCAACTAATTACTTAGACTTACTTTTATCTTAACACCCATGGGAAATGGCATTGCAAATAGTGGGGGGGAAAAAAAACCAACAGCAAAAAAGACCCCAATCAGCTGGGATTGCGAATGATATTCCGTTTGCTTCCTGCATTCTGAAACCAGCTTGTGACCTACTAGGCATAAAGGCTCATCACTTGGGCATTTAAAATCCTAAAGGTCCCTCTTCCAAGTCAGGATTAGCAGGATTGTGACTTTGCAGGCTTCCTACTGCTACAACACTCAGGACCTTCAGGAACATATGCAGTAATCTGGACTCTGGGCCAAAAAAACCCAAAAGTATCAGCAGGCTCCATCACAAACAGATAAAAAAAGTCATCCAGAACATCAAGAACTCGCTTGAAATGAAAAGCTGTGATTTCAATTTATTTCACTACAAGGCAGTTAAGGTTTTTAAATCAGTATCATCCATGTTTCTAGTTATGCCACAGAAAGCAACAAATAAAGCAATTGTTGAAAGATGACAATGAAAGCTTTCTTCAGAAAATGATGGTGCATAAAATGCCTGATGCCAAAATTCTGCCAAATAATTTATGCAGCAGCTGTTTTCAAAAGAAACATTCATAAACACAGCCATGGGTCTGAGGTCAGGTGAGGACGGGATAGCAGGCAGAAGGCTCGAGCAGGACACTTGGCTGGTAGAGATGCAACACTCAAAAGCAGGATCCCTATCCTAAGCCCTAAGAAAGCTCAGGGCCTTCTCTCAGAAGCAGCCTCTCCAGCAGCAGCGCTCCTAAGCTTGAACAAGAGGTTTACCATCTATTTCCCTAAATACAGACAGATGTCAGGGACCACAGAGCTTTACCCACAACAATGTAACTCACTCATTTATTAACAGGAACTTATTTAAAAATAGTATACTTTTTCTTTTCAAAGTCTTATCCCATTCCATTTTTTGCGGTACATGAAAGTTTTAGATCTTTGCAGGGGAAGCAACAGGCAACTCACAGGCCATTGGACCTGACTAACTGGTCTCAGATTTCTACAAAAATGGCTCTCTACTCCAAAGCAGTCTGTGAATGTCTGCAGGGCAATCATCTTTCACACTAACAGCTCCCTAATGACACACTTGCTGCAATCCAATAAAGAAGTTCATTTGCCACAGACTTTACTTCTGCATACATTTTTTTCAGACGGACAGAAAGACCGCCCACACAGCTGTCTGCAATATAAGCAAACCAGGGGGGAACTAAAACAAGCCATTTATCTCACAGGAAAAAAAAAAAAAGAAAGAAAGAAAGAGCTGAATTCTATACCTAAGATGCAAAAATTGAGATTTGACCAGTGCTAGATATCACATGCAGAGTTTTACATGCCAACGTTTTTTTTATGCACTGTATCTTTCCCTTCTTAAAACCACCATTTCCCCCAACCCTCCCTTTTCTGAAACCCCCAAAACAGGCTTGCTATCTCTGAAAAATAACTGCAATATAACTCGTACAACTTAGGTATTCAATGTATCTATAGGAAAATACATTTTGAAGAGTGAAGTACATCTAAACTGGAGCTCTTGAACTTCAGAAGTAAAATGAAAACCTGGCAGTTGCCAACACAGTATTCAACTAAAAGCAACACATACCAGTCAAAGAATTTGCACACTACTTGCAGTTTTGGCAGTTAATAAACTGGAATGTTTCAGACATGCTACACAATTTACATACAGTTAATATTTACGGAGTTTAGTAATCTTAACTTCAAGTACCCACAACTGCACTACGGGAAATAATTCTAAGATTCTGAGGAGTCCTACAATGATAGGATGGCCAATCTTACCATGTACATTGGATGCACCATCAAAAATGATGGAAGTACTGTTGCTTCCAAGTGTAATAATCCTTTCTCTAAGCATACAGTTAGCAAAGAAATAGGACATATACCCAGAATTTTGGGTATACCTCATCTCAAAGTCAAGTATTCTATTTTCTGAAGGATGCTGTTAAGGCTCTTACAACTAATTCCATAAAATAAAGGAAACTTATGAACTGGCCACTCATATCATTCTCCATATGCACTAGCTAGAGTTCTTAAATTATAATGGTATAGTGTAAAGATTATTAACTGCCTTTTTGGGCCAATGTCATATTTCTTTTTCTTTGTACAACATGACTTGAACGTTTCATTCCACAGAGTGATTAATAAATACCTAAAGCAGAAAGGAAAACAAATACTTTTTAAATCCAAAGTACAGCTAAGTATTAGCCTATTGGTAAAGTTAGCCAACAAATGCAGTTCATCAGTGTTGAAAGGAAAGAGTTTACCCAGGCTCCTTCAGCTCTGGAGTAAACTCGCTGAGCAGGCAGGATACACTGGGTGCTGCTTTAATGGATCAGTATCTTTCCACAATCAGTTCTTTCTTCAGAAGTTTGTATAAAGCTTTGTTTACATTTACAAACTTGAAAATCCTCCCTTTCCTCTACTCCCACAGACTTGTAATGCAATACAAAGCGATAGGACAGCTTTGATGTATTTAACACATCCAACAGAAAAACGTAATGCCTTCAACAACTTTGCTCTTCACCTCTGCCAACAGAGGCACCCCTTCTCAAAAACCAGAGCAAGGCTGCTGAAGAAGAAAGGCCGTTTACCTAGCCTGGCAAAGGAGAAAGGAACTTTGCCAGGAACTGCCTTCTCACATCATAACATCTACGCATCTTACCCTCCTAGATTTGCAGCTCGTAGGTGGATCCAAATCCTTACTCTTTATGTCTTTGCCCAATTTTCTGTGAAACAACCTTTTTCTGGCAGTACTATTACCATCAAGCCCTGAAATGCTCTCTACTGCAATGGCAGAAACAGTCCAAGCAGAACTCTTTTCGTCATTTCTACACACACTTCTACACCTTTCCCTTGAGTCAGCACTCAATGAAAACTCTCTGGACAGCTCCAGACATGTCCCACCATGTCATTTTTTCATGCGTTTTCTAAAGATGTTTCACTTTTGCTCTCCAGTTTCCCAACCTAAGAGAACAACTGTGTCGCTTCAGTACAAAGCTTGGAAATATGCCACTGCCTTGCAATTGCCATTTGCTGGGAGGCTGCTTATCTGGGAACATTGCACTGACTTGCAGTTTATTTTTCTCACAGTCCCTCTTATGCTAAATCAATAGATCAATAGAGGTAAGTCCTATAATCCAATAAACAGTTACTACTTGTCCCATCTTTAATGATTAAAAAACAACTTCATCAGAGTAGCCATAATGTTACTGTACACCAACTCCACATCCTCCCTGGAAGCACACGTTGCCCAGCAGCGCTGTGCCAACGCACCCGGAGCTGACAGCGACAACCGCATTTCCACAATCTTCTCAATGTGCGAGGCGCTGTGCAGGCACACGCATCCCCAAAACGCTCCCGCGGCACAGACACGGCGACAGGCATCTCCGGTGGAAACAAACCAGAGTGACATACAGGGATACATCTGAAGCCTGACACGAACCGGTCACAAAGACAGAATTACTTAAAAGTCAGAAACGCCACTCCTGTAACTCAGTTTAAAAAATGTAGTATTTTTTAAAGCCTGTACCAGAAAGAGGAACACGAAATACTTGTCTAGGGTGTTACACAGACTGGAAAAGACAGCTTAATAGCACCTTACAACTGAAATGATTAGTTGTGTTGGCATAGAGTCCAGAGAAGTTGGGTTTTTTTCGCGTTCAGATTAAGAAAATGACAAAAGACAAGTGAACTCCACAAAGTTGAAACTAAAACCCCTTATCTGCGCTAAACTTTAAGCGACAAGGTTAATTACAAATGCCCACGACTTGTACAAAACATTAATCCATTCAAAAAACAATGCACAAAGGCTCATTCAGGGCCGCTGCGCCCATTACGTCGGTCAGTACTTAAGGACTCTTAAAAACGCGCATTTGTCGAAAACAATAGACAGCAACAGATGCTCCACAGCACTTGTTTATGAAGTAATTCCTTATTATTCTCCCACACCGCCGCACTCCGCTGGCCCGACCCGACTGCCACATGTCTACTACGGTATAACCTCCCGAGCCGCGCTGCTCGGGGACATGAATAATGCAGCGGAGGCTGAGCGGGCACGCCAGGGGCGCGCTCCCGGGGCTCCCCGACAGAGCCAGGCGAACCGGGGGTCGGTGAGCCGGGTCCCGGTCCCGGGCGGTGCCCCGCACAAGAGCGGCACGGTGCCGCGCTCCCTCGGCCGCAACAAGTCGCCTGGTGCCCCCGCCCACCGAGGGCTGCGGGCGGGCTCACGCCTCGAGGTGCCGCCCCCGTGCTGCCCCCCCGGGCCCCGCCAGCAGCCGCCCGCACGCCCCTCGCCTCAGCGCCCTGCGCCCCCGCCTCACCTGGGACTCCGCTCCCTCCGCGGCGCTGAGCGGAGGGGGGGGGGGGGACGAGCTCCCGGGGCAGGGTGCTTGGGGCGCGGCGGTCTCTGCTCCTGGCGGGGCGGTGTGTCCCCCCCGCCGCCCCCTCGCAGCGGGGCAGGAGGCGCAGCGGGGCTGCCCCGCGCTGCTCGCCGGGGACGCGGCGCGGAGCGCGGCGAGCGCTGTGACAGCTCCGCAATATGGCGGCCGCCGCCGCCGTTCGGATTTTCCCCCCTATCAGATGCGGCTCCTGCGCAGGCAGTGCGCGCGCACGCGCGGCGCGGGCGGACGGGCATGCGCGGCGCGAAGCCGCTGCCCGGAGGGGCGCGGGGGCGGCGGCCGCGAGGGGCTCCCGTGAGGGGCGGGAACGGCTCGGGGACCGCGGCTCCCGGCGGGGGCGGGAGACGGAGTTCTTGTGAAGGGACGGCGGCGGGCGCTCACTTTCTGAAGCGGCGGCCTCTCCTCACGGGGCTCTGCGCCTCTCTGCGCGCTCGGGCGGAGCCGGTGCTCCGGGACCCCGCGCAGCCCACCCGAGCGCAGCCCTGCTCGTGTTATGTGAGCCTGTGGCAACTGCTGAGCGGCAGAGCTGCCCTCCAGGAACTCCCTGCTCGCTTGAGTGAGGAGAGGATGAGGAGAAGGAGCGCTCCCGTTCGCGCGGCCGGGTGGGCGGGAAAGGAAAACCACTGTAAAGGCTCGAGCCAGGGAGGGGGAGTTGGCGGCGTGGGGTTTTTTTCTGTCCAAAGCCCCGCCAGGCATAGTGCATTTTTGGCAGGCTTGAGCTCCGGGGCGCGGTGGGAGGCCGGGTGTCTAGCCAGATAGGGTGGCTGGGAGCTGGCGATGCCACCAGCCCCGGGGTGCGGCGGGCAGGAGCGGGGTGAGCGGTGAGCCGGGGTTGGGAAGGGTCGAGCTGTGAAGGCTCATGAGAGCAGGGATGCCTTCAGGGAAAGAGCATGGAATACAGTCTGAATGGAGAGCACTGACCCTCTTCCTCTACTCCGTATCATCGCAGCGATGGGCGTTCTCTCTTTTCATCACTCAGTCGTGTGAAATAGTCACGCTGGTGGATTTATGGATGGGATCACACCTTTTTTTGTTAATTTTCTTTTATATATATGTATATACGTACCGTCCCAATGGGAACGTAGAAGAAAACAGCCGTAAGGAGAATCCTTCTGAAGGACAGAGAGGTTGAGGCAATCCCAGCCCCCACTGTGCTTTCTCAGTTTATTTTTGTTTGCAAGGAAGTGAAGGTGCTCCCTGAGCTCAGCGGCAACCCAAGCAGGGAGGCCAAACAGCAAAGCTCAGTGCAAAGGGATCCACTCGAGCTACCAACTCTTGAGTCATGCAGCTGCTATTAATACACCTTGCCCTCTGGCTGTCTGATAAAGAGAGGTTGGGGGAAGAACTATGAGGAATTTTCAATTAAAAGCTGCCTCAAAAAGAATAAAATGAACACTCTAGGGTGAATTGGAGGTGGGGAGAAGGGGAACAGGAGGAAAGCAGCCTAGCAAACAAGGAATAATCTACCAGAGAGTTTGTGGGAGCCTCACTGACTAAATTTTTTAAATTTTTTGGACAAAATTTAAACAACATTCTGATAAGGGAAATGACCAGCTAATACAAGCTATTATGAAATTAAATTGAATTAGTGATATAAGCTTGAATGTAATTACTTTTTCTGGAGACATTTAGTGAGTTTAATTTGTGATAGTTTTATGCATTTTGTTGTGTATTTTAAACAGGCACTCATCTAAACACTCATCACCACAGAATCTGAACATCTCAGTCTATTAAAGGTATGTTCAGTTTCCTCACGTGGGCTAAAATTTCACTTCCAGCTTTGTTTGTGCCATTTTGCTCCAAGGAAGAAGCAATGGTGGCTAATTCCTCTTTGTCTCTGTTGTTTTTCATTGTGAAGAACATCCTTGTGTGAAACAGTATTTTGCAGTACATTAAACTTCTAAGGCATCTTGCAGCGTCTGCAGATACAGTGTTTCCCGGAGCAGCCACCATTCCTATGCATTGTACTGTTCCCTGTTCAGATGGCCTTTACCTGCAGGTCCGAGTTAGGGAAGTGAAACAAACAAACAAAAGGCAGAAAAACAAACCCTGTTTCATTCGGCCACTTAAATAAATTGACTATGATTCACTGCAGTGCACAGTTAAAATGTGTTTACTTGAGTTGACCGAATTAAAGGCTTGCTTTCTTCCCAAATTCTGAACTGGCTCAAATATGGGATTATTGCACTAGGGCTCAGTTTCATTACTGATGTTGATAGCATGTGGAAGCAAGTTCCTTTCAGTTTGTGCATTATCACTGCAGGATATGCTTTATCTCTTATCCTGTTACATGAAGAATATTATTGCTCAGAAATGTCAAGGTAAATAATAGTCTTATCTCCCTTGTCAACAGTATAATGTGGTTTTCTTCTCACCTTGCTTCCTTAACAAGGTGTAAAATTGCAGTTTGTCTGATAAAACAGGGCAGTAAAAACAGAAGTGTAGTTAGAGATCATATTCTTTGTAGCCATGGAACTGAAACTACAGAAAGAACTACAGGTAATAAAGAGAGCTTTCAGATACCCCTATAAACTTAAATTACACAGTTCTCTAAGAGGTAGGTTATAAAGATAAAGCTAATGATAAGAATGCTGTAACTGCAAGGCATAGAAGTTTATCTTCCAGCAGTAATGCCAAAACCCATCTCTTCATTAAAAAACAGATTTTAAACTTCCATTGCCTGATCTGAGAAATCAATCCTAGAATCCTTTTAGAAAGTAAAGATTTTTGGGCCAAGGTTTTTTTTGCAGTGCACCTGCAAAAGCATAAAGCATTAGTCAGTGGATACCTGGTTGTGTGTTAGAATCTACTTTTTTTAAAGCCAAATGTACAGTTCAAGGGGCATTTACTAGACAAAGCATTTTGAAAGGGAGAACTACAAAAAAAAAAAAAAAAAGAGAAATTTCTGATTTTTTTTTTTTTAATTTTTTTTTTTAATTTTCCAATGGTGTGCAAAACACCTTGACGTTGCCTAATTCAATTATGATTTATGCCATCAGCCTGGATAGAAGTGTAGTGCTGCCCGTACCATTCCCCTGACGTGAAGAGTTATACGTGGACTCAGCCTACACGCCTGGAAGGCAGCCATTCTGGGAATAATTATACTTATGACTCAACACACATACTCAGCTATTAATATGTTTACTGAAGCAGACCTGACATTGTCTAGAATTATTGTAGGATAATTTTACTGTTACTGGTTGTATGGTCTAAAACCAAATTGCTTTTTCTTTTGTTGGTTTCTGAATAACAATAAAAGGATACATTGCCTTAATGGGCGTTAATAGTAATTATTTTTCCAACAAGTATGTTAGGTTGCCCTTTAGAGTCTTTGCTAGAAACAAACGGAATTTAAAAAAGTCTCTTGTCATTAGATGAAAACAATTCACAGATATTTTAAATATTTGGTGAAATGACAATAAACGTCTGAAGTAATAATTTTCATGTTTCTTGTTAAATTTTTCTGTCACTTAAAATTAAATGTATCTAATTCCAAAAATTATTTTTCATGCATGGTATTAACATACCAGATTTCAATAAAAATAAAAGGGTTCCAGTAGCAACGCTGAGTATTCCAAGTCGCCTTTATTGCATGCATATGTACAGTCTCAGCTTTGATCAAGTTCAAAAGGAAAAATATGGTATGATCCTGGGGAATTAGTCTTTTCTCTCTCTGAAATACCATAGGTATGTGAACTTTACTTAGGTGTCCTCCAGGGACTGCACTGGGGCAGCACCTCCAGAATCCTCAGCTCCAGTGAAGAAGTCCAGGAGTCCATGTCCAGGATAATCCCCTGCATGAGTGTTGTAATGAGGGAGGGTGGACAGAGTGTGCAAAAAGTTATATGGAAGGGGTATCCTCCCTCTTCAGAGACACACAGTAAACAGAAAGGATAAATCAGCACCTGAAAGCCTGGTTGGAACACCTGAAAAACAGTGGGCAGGGTAATCTACTGCTGAGCTGCAGTGTTGGCAGCTGGCTCCATGTCAGGCTGTCCTTCCACCTATTGATTTAATCACCCTGCTGAGGAGGCTTTGCCTCTAACATTGACTGTGAAGCCTGGCTGGCCAGCACACACCTTTCCCATTGAAAATCCGAATGGTTTTGCAAAAGCTCTGTCCTGCAGCCCAATCAATTCCTGCCAGTGTAAGATTTAAGAACATTGTTGCTGTTGCTGACTGTGCCTATCAGAAGTTCCAGGTGAATAAGAAGCCCAAAGGCTTTATCACTGATTGTCTGTCACACATGGTGACTTCTTCCAATGACAGATTTTTGGCTTTTTCCTGTTATTTAGTCTCTGGTACTACAGCAAAGATACCACAGTGGTGTCCACCTATCTCAGAGTCAAACTTTAATACCTTTTCTATTCAAGACAGGGAGTAGTAGAATCACTTGTAGAGGAGTGTGTATTTAAGTGCCAAATGTGGATCTCAGCAATTCATTCTAAGTGAATCGGTATTCACGTCTCTTTGTAATAATTTACTAATTTAATTTTTGTACACAAAATGTATATTATGCAGCACTTACATTCCATCTATTATTTCAATCACCTTATAATGTTATGATTTTTTTTTCTTGCAGACTGGTAATTGCACAAGAGACAGCTTAACAAAGCTGCTTGCAGTTAAGGTTGGGGCAAGCTGTCTGATTTCTTGTATGTCACTGCTCTTGTGTCATATCACCCAAACATGCCTTCACTGACACATAAGGCTGTCATCTAACAGCTGACACTTAGCTGCAGTTCCTGCTTGTGTCCACTTACTTGTTTCTATCTCATTCACAGTTATAATTATTATGACAAGTACAAGTTGTTCTGCAGTGACAGCACTGTTTTTTTAGTGACACTGTTTATTTAGTTAGAATGTGGCAGTAGCTGTGCCATGTCCATAGCATTGGAAATCAAAGTCATTGATAACCATATTCACTTCAGTGAAATAATGTTATAACAAATTAAAATAGTACGTAAGGTACTAAGCAGTTAAAGGCACCAATCCAGACAATGTTTTTGAAGAAACTATTTCTGTGGGCAAAAAAACTGAGTATGATTACCAGGGAACTGGATGCAAGTGTTTGAAAACTTGAAAAATGTATATACCTGTTAGAGCCAAAGCAAATGGTTTAGGAGGTTGTGTTATTGTTGGGTTTGTGTTTTGTGGGGTTTTTTGTTTGTTTGTTTGTTTCTCCTAAGGTGGATGTACACTGTTCTGAGACAGCCATACACTTTGTGAATAAATAAAATCATAATAGAAGGTAGAGCTTTTTACTAGGAATGCATCACTGAAGTATTTTTAGGTCCTGATCCCTTCTAATTTTACTGCATGTACTTGCTTCTTTATTAACAAGCAGAAATAAGCAAAACCACAGAAGGAGTGTTACAATTTTTCAGGCAAAATATGTTCTCAAGATTTTGTCATCTCCCAGATTTACAAAAACGTAGATGTCAAAACCTCAAAATAGAAGCACATATTTCTTCACAAATCCAGCCTTTTTTATTTTGGGGAATTTTCTGGAATACTTATATATCTTGAGGGGGGAAAAAAAGAAGAGTGAAAATTGAAGTACACTGTTCAGGTTTGTGTTTTCCAGATATGGGACATTTTTGATGGCATGCCAGTAGTATCACAAAAGATGAAAAAATGCCTAAAGGAAACACTTCATCACCTCTTTAAAGGGGATGTTCCACGACAGTCTCCTCAACCCACTTTTGCCAAAGTTGTTTCCAGCTAAACATTAATCGTGAAACTCTGATCAAAAAAACAGCAAAAAACCCCAAAAAAGTCTCAGCATTAACATTACGTAGTGAGAGACTGACTATAATTCCTCTCTTATTTTAAATGTTCTATGCCTCCACTGAAATCACTGGCTTATTTCAGCATTAATCTGCCAGTACTGAGTACAAGGTCTTAAGTCCACAGACATTCTAAATTTCTGAAGGAATTTAGGAACAAGAAGGGTGAGCTGATATTAGCAAAAGCATGTGTCATTAAAACCAGTTACAGCTCTTTTTCTGAAGCGGATATCCCCAGAGATTAATTTTTTTCCATCCCACAAGCATAACAAGTGTGGAATATATCAAGGCACTTCATTTGCTGAACCAGAATACTATCAAAGCTTTATCATCAGCACACCTACAAAGATGTAATTTGGAGGCAAGAAGATAATTTAGCCTTAAGAGGGCACATGCTTTTGCAGCAGCTATGTTGCAATTGAAACTTACCAGATCAAATCACCCTTCATTGAAGTTCATCAAAGAGAAAAAAGGTAGGAAAAGGAGAAAGGTAAGATAATTCTAGGGTGCTAAGATCTTCAATGTGCTGTGTCTCCAAGTATATTTTTAAAGGCTGCTTCTTTTGCATTTCACTGTGTATGAAGAAGGTCTGAAAGATTTAAGAGTATTTATTTGCCTTAGAAAAAAAATATTAAAAGATGCAGTCTTTGACTACCCTTAAGGATACCTCAAAGGCAGTTGAAGAACCAGATGGGCTACAATATTACAAGTACCAAAACAATGACAAATGATTAAACTGAAATGGGAAATTAGTCCCCTTAAGGATTTAAATTCTGCTAATGGTTTTCTGTTACCTGGTGAACAGAGATTGAAAGGATGGTACATAAAGGCAGATGTGACACTTCAGATGCTGCTAAAGTTGAAATTAAAAAATAGTTAAGTTTCTCCATGAAACTAGATTGACTTAGGTTGTGCATGCTTGGAAACAGAGCCCCGTGACTGACTGACTTGAGGTAGCTGTAATTCCTTCCTCTGGCTAAGACAAGCTTGTCAGCTCTGCCTGGTGTGGATTCCCTATGGACCAAGAAGTTAGTAGATTCCTCAGTCAATCCTTACCAGCTGGCAATACCTCAGTTATCTTTTTCTTCTTTCCTGATGGATGTTTAAATGAAATTTCTAGGATATTAATTTCTTCCAAGGCTCCTACCTTTGTTGCATTTGGTTGTATTTGGCTAACAGGTTCTAAAGTTATCAAGTAAACTTGCAGAGGAACCTACTTTGATGACAAAAGCTGGGCTGAAAATAAAGTTATAAAACTGAGATCCCCTATGAAGGCAGAAGAAATACCAATCCCAGGTATTTACCTTATTAAACAATGAACAGGTTTTTTTCCTATATCCTGGACTAAGGTTCAGATTAGACTGTAGATAACACATTATTAAATTTTATATTAGGCATTAAATGCTACTTGCAGCCTACATTGAAACCAGCAGGTGTGATTACAACCTTTTCCATCTGAAAATTCAAAATTTCATTATATCCCAAACCTGAATTCTAGGAATAGGCTGAACATCTGTCTGCTGCATCTCTATCATCCAACTGTTCATCTTCTGAGTGTAATTAGATGAGCATTCCTCCTGCAAAGATGTCAGATTTGCTCACTTTTTGTTTCTTTTAAAACAAAGTATGTTCCTTGCACCCACTTAACAGGTCAAGAGGAGAGTTAGTCTGGTTGCCCTGCTGATTGCTCATCATCTTCTATATGGAGTTTCTTCTACCTGGAGCCAGCCAAAATCATTGAGGCTTTGCATGAAAATAAAGGTTCAGTACCTTGAAGATCTGCCCTTTCTTGTTTCTTTACATAATTTCCTATAATTTAAGTACAGTTGAGATTTTTTTTTTCCTTCATTGCATCAGCGGTGCCTGCAAACTTAATTTCTGTTGTCAATCTACACAAAAATGGGGAAATTTCCTCAGTGTTTGTGTAGAGGGAGTACAATGTAAAGTTGTTTGCACAAGGTAAAGAAGACAAAACACTAATTGTGCACATTATATGTTAAAAATAGTTTCCAGAAAAAGACTGAGCTATCAATGTAGATAGTACAGTAATTATGATCAACAAAATGTTTACTATTCATATATGTACAAATGATAGAATCTCAGCTGAAATCTGTACAGCTCTGGTTGTTGCAGTCCAGAAGGCTAACGAATTAGAAGACATTTGGATACAGAATTGGCATGGAAAAAAGGCACGTAACTGAATTAGAACATTTTGCCTAAGAAATTAAATAAATAAGAGATTCAAATATGCGGGCCTGAGGCTTAGGAGAGGACAAAACAAAACAAAAAAGCCCTTGAAAAAACAAAGACAGCCCTTCTCTGAGCACTGTAGAGGAATGGAAAACCAAGAGGGGGTGAGTGCTCCATTTGCATCCTGTGAGTACAAAAGGAGCTGAGCAGAAAGAAGCAGGCTCGAAACCTTCTTTTGGAAGGTTATGCTTTGTTGTATTTCTGTTAACAATTCAGACACTGAGAAAAAACATGGTATAAATTCGAAATTGTGATGCAATTGCAGTAATGTGTGAAAAGCCTGGGCAAACTAACTCAGTGTAAATGTGCTCAGGGCTAGCAGTCATCCAAATCTAAAACCTCCCTTTAAGCCTCGGGTTGCAGCAGCTTCTAGAAGGGAAAACTGTAAAAAGCAATCTTCCTGGCACAACAAGGATTATTTGTGTCTTTTTATGTTATCTCCTATGAAAAAGCACAAAATCACTAACAAGTGACTGACAAAAAGCAACAGCTGTCAGCATGGTGAGTGGGAAAGGACAGCAGAGGACTGCGATCAACCAACCCAAATTACATGGTGCTGTTCCAACACACAGTAGCCTGGACTGAGGCTTATGATCAATACACTGGACTTGAGGTATTGTGCCAGTGAACAAAGTATTATCTAAGAGGGTAAGTAGCTGTGACCTGCCCTAAGAAATCAGGAGACCACTCTAAGTTATGACCACTGTCTTCTAGGAAAAGTGTAATTGCTATCCCATTTCCCTTCCTTTACTTTCCTCCTTTCTAAGTTCTGTTTTATTAAGCTGTTTGTGAATACAAAATACAGTATTTTTAGGTCACTTTTTAGTAAATATTCCCTTATAGATTCTACTTCAAGGTCTAGCAAAAGGATTGCAAACATAAAAATAGCATCGAGAACGTGGTTTGAGAGCTTTCATTTTCTTAGTCTTGTAGTAGAAGAGGAGGCAGGCTGTGTAGCTGACAGTTCTGAGTGTTGTCTTTTCATCAAATAACAAAATAGACTGTGAAACTCACTGCTCCAGGATGTTATTAAAGTCAAAACACACAGCAGGAGTCTAAGAGGGAGGACAATATTCTCTTGTCCTGGATTACTGTATTTTTGGATATTCTTGTTATTTACATAAGAGGTACTAAAAGAAAAGAGCAGCTTGAAACACAAAATTTAAACAAGTTTGTAATTAGGATGAAGCCTCCATCACCCCAATTCTGTCGAAAATATGTTTGAGTTTGCTTTGATTTTGCATCTTCTCAGAAGCACTGGGAATTGACAACAGTTACAGATACACAGCTGGGCTAAATGAACATAATGCTGTATGGCAAGTTATATGCTTCAGTGAGCTCAACATTTTCTTAGAAATAAAACTAGGTTTAGCCCACAGAGAGAGCATGTCAGTGATCAAACTATACATGCCTCAAGGAAAAACAGAGGAAGGAATCTCTAAGGTTTAATTCTGTAAAGCAAAGTTTCAAAGAGTCTGCTGAAGAGCAAGTAATTGCTCCAAATTCTCTTTTTCTGAAAGGTCATTTTTTAGTCCCCTTTAGGAGCATGTACCCTGTAGGGGAATGTAAGAAATACATGTTACACAACTGTTCAGAAAATCCTTCATTACTGAAGGAAGTCAGTTCTTTTAGGCAACTTAGGCTTTTGGGAAATTCATTTATGCAGAGATCCATTTCAGATGTTACTATACAACTATTGGGGCTTGGAAAACCTTGTTCACAAATGCAACAGACCATGAAAAGGGTGAGATGGATTTCTGTTTATAGCTCTTCCTAGAAATTTAAATTTTTAAGTTGAACTGCAATAGCCAGCTATTAAGATCCTCGAAAGCACTACCTTTCCCTGTGGAAGGATCTGTCATGGTTCCACTCAGGATTCTTTACAGTTCACTGTATTTGCAAAGGCTCATTTTGATATTCATTCTCCCACATATCCAAAATCTGATGGCAGTAGTCCTCCTTTACAACTGTATGGAGGAAGAGAGTCCAGCTCTCACTGTAACCTGCTTATCTTTCAACTTGTGGCATAGTCACAATATTACTGCCAATGGTAGCCGAGCAGAATATAACATTTTTGCTTACATGTCTTTTTCATTAGTAGTTGTATGATGAAACTGAAACACCACATCCTGCAAAATACAGCAAGGAAGGCTGTATTGTTAAGGTGGTTTTACAAGCAAAACCAAGATATGCCTGAAGTCTGCATAACGGCTTTTAATCCAGATACTGTGAGTAAAACCAGCAGCAGTACTGTCACATGCACATGTAGGCACATTCTCTGCCCACTTCTTCACTTCTGCTGAACTGCAGCTGAAATTTCTTCATCAAAACTAAAGACTTCAGAGCAATGCTTTAGAGAAGGTTCAGGCCTTCTTCAAGATGTTAGTATAATGAGATGTCATTTGCTTCTCATTACATTTTCAAAATCCCTGGAAGAGATTTTTAATTGCTAACACTTTTTTTCATCAGTTTAAGATACTCTATCTGCTCATCTGCATCTTAATATATTCAGATATATCAGTTACAAAAATATTTGTGTAGTACCTAATGTTGTATTACTCAAAAGCTCACTACCTTCTATTGCAGTAAGATAAAACACAGAGTAAAGTTAGTCTCAAAAGAGATATGAGTCTCATTAGTAGTACTGATCATTTTAGTCAAAGAACTGCTCATATGCATTTTGGTTTGCAGAACCAGTGATGTAAATTTTTCCAGATTCAGTGAAATCAAAACCACTGGACTGGTATTTTTCCTACAAGATAGGCAAAGCCAGAAAGAAAGCTGTTGGAAAAAAAGATAATTCAGCAAAACAAGCAAAGATGGCTTAAAAGATACTGTTTATCCTAAATTTAGCTGTGACTGTTACATTTCTTTACACAAGATGTCAGAGCTATAGCAAAAATCTGGGAAAAGGATTTTCCCCAGATTTTTTTCCTTTTGAAGTGGAGGAAGATAAACTTGAGACATCAGTCCTGCAGGGAAGGATGTGGATAATTCTGGTTTCATGTTTGGTCTGGGTGGCTGTATCTCAGCTGCCTTTTGAGGGATGCGCCACACTCGTCCTGTAGAAGAAATGTGCTCTGTCAGGCATAAACCCGGCCATGCAGCATGGGCATCTGAGAGCCTCAGAGAACCTCAGAGGCTGGTTCTCAGTAAGTACAGCTCAGTCTTGGCCACCACTCTGCATCGGTATAGAGACAGGATGCCCATGGGCTGCCTGTGAGCATTTCTGCAGGTGTCACATGGGCTGACATCTCCACAAGGGACAGGTGCATCTTGACACAGGTTGTGTTCCAGAGTGGTGCTGGAGGGTGAGTTCTGTTCTAACTTCTGTTTACTTCTATTAAAATATAATACTCTCAAATAAAAGCATGGAACTCTGTGGCCTTGTGTTTGAAGTATTTTAGCTTCAGTAAAATTTGTGTGTTTGTAATAAAACAGATGTAAAAATACAAGTATTTTTCCTGTAGCTGTTGTGTGACAACCTGGTCTTTCATGCAGTGAGACTAGTCTTTTGAATGCAACTGTTCACGTGTTCACAGTGCCAGGAACTTCCATCTTTCATACCTCGAAACTATTAACCTAGAATGGGTAGATATGAAGGGAAACAAATTCAGTCCAATTAATTGGATGTCCCAGCTAGCAAATGGCAGCGAAACAAGCAGGCCTGCAATGACTGCAATGATGGTGACCCAGGAAACAGCCCACACACTCCTAACCTCCCTCAATAAACAAACAGTAGTTTCTGGAAAAGCATTTGCTTCTACATTGTATAATGGCATAGTTCAAATTTCTCCCACCTTAGCAAGACAGTGGCTACAGATAAAAGCTGTCAAGCGCCACCAACAGCAGTCCTGAAATCACAACTGCAAGCAAGTCAGTGAGACCAAGATATTACAAGGAAACTTTGACAGACATTTGCTTTCAAGGTTACTAAAAAAAGTATCACAATTAATTCCAGAGGGCATAAAAGCTGAAGCTAGACATTCATTTACTTGTCTTTGTGCAGGCCTCTGCATCGGGACTGTGAGCCTAGCTCTGAGCTGGTGCAGCACAGCAGGACTCTGCTAACTTCACAGCTGTGCCAGTTTAAATCACAGATTTTGGCCTGGTTTAAGACTTGAGAGCTGTGTGATTCTGTTACCCTTGTTTCTACGTAAAGAGTAACAGGGTAGGGCACTACCTCAGCAGTTTGGAACGACAGTGGTACCACCATGGGCTGCTAACCCCAACCTTGTGCCCGCACTTTGGCTAAGAGCCCTCGGAGCGGCGCGGGAGAAACCTACTGCACGATATTTATACGCCAGCACAGCGCTCTGCCTTGAAATAAGAGCCGACAGGCAAAGCCAGTGGAGTACACTGGAAGCATTGTTTTATTGCTGCTTTACTGCTGAGATTGCTGAACGGTCACGAAAATGCCTGGTGCTGCTGCTGCACTGTTCCAGCAGGACGTGACCTGCTGCAGGAGATGGCCGCACACTGCGTCTCTTTGCTGTGCAGCAGCAGCTCATGTGAATGCTGAAGAACTGGAAATATCAGCAGAGTTCTCTCTATGCAACTGAGTTCCCAGCAGCTGGACTACTGCCAGCTAAGCTAGCAAAATTTAGAAGTCAAACAGAATTTCTGCTGGAGTGTGTCAGCTGGACTAAACCCACGTAGAAGCTGGTCCCAGGGAGGCAGAGGGGGCCCTTGGCTCCCCATCCCAGCCCTGCTGGCCCACAGCACCAGCCGGTGCTTTGGATCAGCCCCACGGCTTTGGATCACTTTATTCATTTCCCATGCCTAAAGGTCCTTGACTGCACGCAGCAATCTTGGATTACAAAGGAGCATAGGCTACATCTCAACTGTTTTAAGTGCTGCCAAGAAAAAAGGGACTTGGGTCAAGCCCAAGCTAGCCAAGCACAGAATTGTCAAACCAAGGCTTTCAATAAATCGCTTCCCAGAAAGTCATGAGGCTGGCATTAAAAAACAAAACTCATGAGGACTTAATAATACTTTGGGGTTCTCTTTATTTCTTTTCCATGTTCTTATAGTCAGGTTTCTCTTCAAGCCTGGGAAGAGAACTTCTTACTTGCTTGGGTTTAGATTTTCAATTCCTAGCTAATTACCAGATTTTGAAATGACATAAAAGAAGAATTTGACTACAGTATTTTAAAAAGTACAAAATTTAGCAACTTTGAAAACACTACTGTTCACATTCCTAATGTGCTATACATGCTTCTAGGATCAGAGAGAAGGATCCTTGTTTGTAACTCCAGTTACACTGTCAGAGGAGGAGCATAACTGATAAGCTTATTACAGCCTGGATTCCCATGAAGTCCCAAACGTGCAAGTACTTACTGGTAAGCTTCCAGCTGGTTTTGGAACCTCTTTTGTATTGTTAAGATATAACAGATATGACCATTCACATCCATAAATGTTTGCAGCGTCACCTGGTGTGATTCTTGGGGCAGTCCTGTGGAGGGCCAGGATCAGTGATCCTTTGGGTCCCTTCTAACTCAGGATATTCTATGGTTCTATAATTCTAACCTTGTCCTTCTCCACATGTACATGGAGGTGTCTAATTTGGCCTCTCACACAACTGCTGGTATGTACTTTAAGAAGCTGAGCCCCAGTGTTGCTTTATACACCGATTAGCATTTGTATTTTGTAGTCATATGACTTATGACTTCCAATCACTGTGAACAACAGCAGCAAAATTTAGTTGAAATTATAACCTTTGTCCGGAGAATATTTTGACATATATGCATTTCATTCAGCCCCTTGCCAGCTCTCCACATTTTCTACCTCCGGCTGTAAAAATCTGATGAACACCTTTGCTCCCCTTCACTGCCGGTACGTGCCGCATGTTCAGGGTTGTGAGCGAGACAGAGCCCGAGCTCGCTGTGCCTCCTGGTGGACACACAACCCCCTGCCTCGGTGCACTACCTGTGAGCATCACTCTTCCTCGAAGAATCTTACACTAAAGCCTTTCTCATGTGTAACGCAGCTGCTTCCCACTATAAACCAATAGACTACCACTAAAAGGAAATGTATTCCTTCACAGAGGTTTATATGAAGAGGTATTTTTCAAAGGTAGAAAAGATCGGCATGCCGGACCTCATACATCACTCATTCGCTTGCTACCAACAGCACAGCAGGACTTGCAGCATCTACAGCAATCAACATCCTTGCTTGATTGAGAGATTTTACTTACACTTTTTGCACATGTTCTTACAAAACAACTGCATGGACTTCTGGGAAAGAGTGAAAATGTGTTACTGAGAATTCATAACAGCATTATCCAGAGAAATGGGTACCAGCAGACAAGAGGAGTGCATGTCAGGCTGTAATTCATTGCCAACACCAATCTTGGGCAGTTGGAAATGCTTTTTTCTTTAATTGAAGACTCTAATTACTGTCCTGATCAGTATTTGTGACACTGGTAGTAGTGAAAAAGATTGGCCCAGCCCAAATTTACTAGGGAAGTTGTTGAGGATTTTGGTCCTCAACTCCTGTCCTCCAGTAGGAACAAGTTGAATTTCAGGGTGTTATTATACATATGAAAATTAGGAAAGCATCACACAAAAAGAAGAGTCTGTTTTATGTTAGACCAAAGGTCCCTCAAGACCCATATTTTGTCTCCAGCAACTGTAAAATTTGACACCTGGGAAAGAATCTAAGAATAGAGCAAACATTGGTTTCCCCAGAATACGTTCCCATCTTCCAACAACATGCAGGTGAAGGAATTCAGACGTGAGCTGGATATGGTGCTTCTGTATTTCATAGTGGTTTTCCCTTCCACGACGCTGTATGGTTGCATTTTGAACACACTTCAAGGTCCCCTATTGATGGACATAAATACTGACAATGGAAATCTGGCTCTAATTCAGTGCTGACAAATTCTGCTTTTTTTCGAATATTTCACATTACACTGTCCATGTACTTTTTCATCTTATCATAGGAAGGACCTGTTGCTATGAAATGTTATGCATAACATTAAGTTGAAGAATTTCAGAAAATCAAAAGAGTAACAAAAGTTTTTCTGTGTAAAAACTCACATATCTTTCTATTCAAGAGTATCAAGACCTTCAGACAACTAACTTTAAAATCCCATACTCAGAGATGCAAATTCTCACACAGATTTCACAGTCTATTATGTATGACAGAACCATGGCTTTGAAGCAATGGATTATTTACAGTTTAGCAGAATTTCTTGGCAGTAATTCAGCTTTCTGTCATAAGACAGACCCACCTCCTCAGCTTTCCTCTCTGAGTGGATAAAAAACACCAGGCTCTCTGGCTTATTCCTAGGGAGCCACCTCTTTGAATGACAAAACACCAAACATTTCTATCTGTTTCCAGCTGTATTTCAGGTGGAAAGTAATTTTCCAAAACCAGCAAAGAAAAAGTAATTGCAAATAAAACACGCTCCTGCCCTCCTGCACCACAGTTACCAGATCCTCACCAACAAGTGCCAAAATTCCCAGATCTCCCTTTAGCTATAGAATCACTTGGCAGCTACAGACACTTTCATGATATTTGGATCACCTGCCCTTTACATAAAGGCTTACAAACCAAAATAATTCCCAAAATAAAAACAACCATCCCGTGAGCATTTTGCTCATCCATTAACCTCTCATTGGTTGATGACCTCTCCTTCACATTCCTGCCTTTTCTCAAGCATGGGTTACTTCAGACCTCACCCCTCTTAAGTCCTGTGCTCTGAGCTGAGGGTAACAGAGTCTGTGTCCTACTCACTCAGCTACAGATGGAAACTCCACTTCTGGCTGGATGGATTCTTTCCTTTCTCTGGCTCACCCTGAATATTTTAACTGAAAGGGATAATTTGACACAATTTTACTTCCAGGAAAATCCTGGTTAAAATACATGTTCACAGAGAACTTGATAGTGACCAGAAAAGCTAATGGTATATGGAAGTCTGATTACTTGGCGGATATTTTTGTTTCCAAAATATCTCTAAAAAAAAAAGCTGGATTTCTATTTTGTAAATATGCATTCATGCCATGTTTCTTTTAGATAGAAAATCAGGATACAGAGAGACTATCTAGTAATTTATAGAAATTACCTGCTGCTGATGATACACATATTTAATGTTTGTATCATCCTGAATCTTGGAATTCTATGTCAAATAAAACAATATGTGCTACCTTTTCTCAGCAGCATAAAACAATCCAAGCTGGGACTGCTTTTCTCCCAGGACACATCTTGTTCTGCACAGTGGGTCTCCAGGCTGGTTGATGGAAGTGAAATGCCTGGAAACTGCTTGCTTTCTTCTTTTTCCTTTTTTTTTTTTCCCTGTTAGTTTTTGCAAAAACCACCCATATGAATCCACCCCACACCTGACTCCTGAACCCTAAAAGAGCAAAAGAGACAGACAGGCAGGGAGAAGAACGACCATATCAGCTTCAACCCAGATTTCCCAGGTCCAACTCATGAAGATGGACAGAAGAGGAATGATAAAGCAGAGGACAGAAGGTTGTATCAATACCCATGCGTTAACTCTCTTGCTGAAACTGTTTGCCACCTAGTGGTTTGCTGGCCTCCTAAAAGTACAATCTTAAAAATAGTAAAGAATTGGAGGATATAATTACAAAAAAAAAAAAAGTTCCCCAATGTGCAAGAACCTATACAAAAAAACCCCCCACCATACAAGAAAAGATGAAGCACCTCTTCCAGAGAATGAATATCCCACAGAAACAAGCAACAAAAATTTGTACATAACCAAGGTGAGATTCTGAGAGAAAATAGGTAAACACCTATTGTAGTTTGTAGTTTTTCTCTTTTATTTCACTGTGCTGCTCTTATTTCATAGAGAAATCCTGACCTAATTTGCTCCACCATTTTCTTCAAGCTTGCCCACCCAAAATTGTACATTATATAGAAATTATGAGGGAATTAGAGGGGTTCTGTGTTTAGGGGTGGGGGATGTCAGGGAGCAGCAAGATTTAGCTGCTTTGCAACAGAAGGTGTGCTAGAAACTAAGCACAATACCGAGGCAGGTGAAAGTAGTCACTTCATCAACAAGGAGCCAGGATGTGGAGCAGCAACCCAGGGCCAAGATTAGATCGAGAGACAGCGGTCAGGATCAGACATGGCCCATATGGTCACCCAGCAGGGCTGCAATGGCAAGGCACGTCTGAGGCCAAGCCAGGATGCCAAGTCAGCAAGTCTGGATGAGGGCCAGACGCGTGGAGATGCGAGGTGGCCTGAAGAGAGCTGCTGCACAGCTGCACTGCAGCACAGGTGAGGGCCAGTGCAAAGCCACGGCTTAAAGGTGGCTCTCAGGGAGAGACAGGCCCTTGCTGCTGTCTCTTTTGTCACAGCTGCTCTTATCAGTGAAGAAACTGACCTTGGACTCTGCCAGCTAAACTTCTGCAAAGGGGTAACGTGCTCAGGGCCACGGCAGTCAGAGGTCTGGAACAGAGCTATGGAACACATCCAACACAGGGGAAGCAGGAATTGGCCTTTTTTGTTAAAATGGCACATGACTGAAAACCACACATGAAAGTAGATGGAAGCAAAGTTCAAAGACCTTACTCTGTTCAGCTTGGGCAAACCAAGGACTCTTGCTGTTAATGATGGCTTCATTAATGAGAAGCAACAAAGGACATCTAGGTTATTAACTGACCACACTGATTTAAAGCTCACTGATTTGAGGCTACTGATTTAATTTGTACATGAAAAAAAGATCAAACACAATCATAGGATGTATCAGGGTCATACTGATACAGGGACACTCAGACTCATCCTCTATCAGGGACACATTATGAGACTTGAAGTTAATGTACTAACTAGTCACCCGTGTTTAAGAACAGGCAATTCAAACTAACATATACACAAATGGTTCAGTGGGATAACCAGGAGGACAGTGAGAGTTTCCTGTATAATGGAAGGAGACTAGTAACAGCAGAGGCTAAAATAAAAGGGCTGGAGGAGGTACAACAAATGATGGGTGAACATCACAAAGAACAAAATCTGTTTTAATTTGTGAGCAGCCCTGGCTGTGGAAACTTGGCATAAATATTTCTATACTCAGAATTAAATTAATAAAATAGATTAATTGAAATTTGATAAATAATTAGGCTTTCTCCACTTCCAAAAAATGAAATTTTTGGACTGTTTTTCAGTGCAGTTAATACCAGCAAGAAAACTTTAAGAAATGGATAAATTATTCTTTATTTAGTTATTTGAGTTGAATGTGACAGCAAAGGTTTACATTAGAAGGTCCAGAGGGTCCCTTTCAGGCTTATTTCCAGCATTAACCATTAATTTACAACAGGCAGCCTTCTGGTTGAAGTCAAACTAGATTATGTGATCTTTTGTAAAGCTCTTTTGGCTTTACAATATTAGACGTCCAGCTGGAACTGTATGTATTTAGCTGTATAGTGCCTTAAGATTATGCATATATAACCCCATGCTGTAGTGACAGCATTGAAATAAACTGCATTATTCATGGCCACATTCTCTTGTGTTGCAAAAGAGTGAAACCCAAAGAAAATGAGATCAGTGTGGTGTTTGGATCACTTGGTTTATGGACAGACAGTCTGGAGACTCTTGACAATTCCACCAGGACATTTCCACCAGAACCTACTCTTCTCCTTAAAGAAAATACAGAAGTTCAAGTTTATATTAACTCTCTCTTCAATCTTATTCTGATGCAAGAAAATTATAAGGCATCAAGAATAATCTTAGCAACCTCAAGTGTATCAGAAGTATCATTTCCTCCTCTTTTTCTCCATTCATTTCCATTCCCGTTTGAAAGAATTATTTCAAAGTAATTGTTTATTTCTTCCTTAGTCACTTAGAACGCTCCAGTCAGGGTGTGCTGGAATGAAGGGTATCTAGATAACCATCTGATCAAAACTAGCAGAGGCAAGTTAAGCCTGCATGTGCAGTCTGTGATTGCTCAGGAAATTTCAAAATTTCCTGTGGCACATGCTGGTACTTAAGCCATTCACCATGAATGTTTACTGCCTGCTAGACCCTCTGACAGCAGCACTTCTGTCCATTTGCTGATGCCCGCGTTGTAGAGGTTGGATCTTCTGTTGTAAGAAATAATAATGAGGAACTGGGAATTTCTCTATGGTCCTGCTTGGACAGCATAGGCGGACGGCTCAGACTCCCCAGCTGCCAGCTCCACTTCCCTGGGAGTTCCACATTATTATAAGCTGTTTCAAGGGGGTCCCAGGTAGCATCGACCACCTGCCCAGCCTGGAGCTGGAGCCCACTCCCCCACGGGCCAGGCCTCTGAAAGGAACGAGACAGATTTGTCTTTATAAACAAACCATGGGTCTGCTGCTAGGTAAAAGCTGGATACTGAGAGGTCAAAGAAACAATGGGAGGAATTCCACTGACTGAGGGAAGGAGTGAGAGGGATTTGTCTTTACAAACAAACAGTGGGTTTGCTGATAGGTAAAGATGGATGCTGAGAGATGAAAGAAGCAATGGAAGGAGCCATAAATTCCATAGGAAAAGAAAAATGGGGGGGTATACATTAGAAGGGAGTCTGTATTAAGCAATTCGGGAAGTCTGTACCTCTCAAGTACCTCAGCCAATGGGGAAAGAGAGAGGGAAAGGCAGTCGGGAAATTAGGATAAATAGGAGGCTGCGCCCTCCAAAAATTTGAGACACCCCAGGGGAATGCCCCATGGCGTCTCCCTTTATTCGAATTAAGTAACAGGACTCCTCTGTCTCCTTTTTGGACATAAACCTCTGGTGTTTGTGCATTAATTTTCCTGACACCTCCCAAAAGGGCATTTGGGATGTAGTGACGACCCTCTGGGTGACGCCTCCACTGCGTGTCAGCGCCGAATCCTTGCTGTGACACGAAGCCGCTCGTGGGCCCAGCCGGGCAGGCGGTCAGCCCACGGCGGGCTCCACGCCGCCGCTCTCCCGGAAGACGAGAGCCAGCGCCGGGCCCGGGCGCGGGGCGGGTCAGCACGAGGGCAGCAGCGGGGAGGGACGGCCCTCGCGCGGGCCCCGCCCCGCGCCTCTCCCGCGGCGCCCCGCCCCTCCGCACTTTGCGTAACCCCGCGGTCACGCCGGCGGGGGCGGGCCGCGCACTGCGTAAACGGCTGCGAGAATCGCCGCCGCGCGCGCCGCGGGCGTAAGCGGCGGGACTTTGCCCCCGCCCCGAGCCCCAGCGCTCCCGTCCCGCCGCCATGGCCACCCCGGGGCCGGCGCGGCTCCTCCGGGCCGCCGCCGCCGCTTCCTCCCGCCGCTGGCTTTTCTCCTCCACCTCGCCGGCAGCTGGGCCGAGGCCGGGCTCCGCTAGCGCCGCCGCTGCCGGGAGGACAGCGCGGCCGTTCAGCCTCTCTGCCCGGGCGGTGCTCAGGTAAGGGGGTCGCACCCCGGAGGCGCCGGGCGGGCTCCCCGGGGCGGCGGTCCGGAGGAGCCGGACCGTCGGGCCTCGGCGCTGAGGGCAGCCAGCGGCTGTCTGTGGCACGGGCCGCCCGAGCCGGGCTAGCGCGGGGTGACCTTCCCGCGGAGCCCCTGGCTGGTCCCGGCCCCCTCCGCCCCTCACCGCGCCCGCTCTCGCTGTCCCGCCGGCGGCTGCTTGGCGGTGGCGCTCTGGGGGGGCCCTTCCCCCGAGCTGTGCCCCGTAGGGCTGTGCTGGGCGAGGCCCCGCACCGGGCGCGGGTGAGGCTCAGGGTCGGTGTGACCTGGAACTCCGTTGAAATGGCTTGTAACGTTACGGACGCTAAACCAGGGCTCCTGATGCTCAGACTGGTTTTCTAAGAGATTATGACCTTATTAAACTTGCACTTTTTCTTTTTTCCTGGTTTTTTATTTGTTGGGTTTTTTGGGTTTTTTTTCCCCCCCCCCGTGAAAGTCTGGCTAGGCTTGTGGTAAAAGTACAGCACATATCAGAGAGATCCTCATACTTAAAGTCTCTTCTGCCTTTGGTATAGTTCTTCTGTACTGAAGAGCACTTTTACATCTTTCTTTATGGAACGACTGGGCGTGACACTTAGTGCCATGGTCTAGCTGACATGATCATGTTTGGTAATAGCTTGGACTTGATGATTTCAGAGGTCTTTTCCAACCTAATTGATTCTGTGGTCAGATCTAAATGTGCAGAGCTCCTCCTCTCCTCACCAGTATGTATGAGTAGGTGTTTCAGAATGCTTTACATCTGTGGGCATTAAATATTCTACAGTCCACAGCTGTAGTTTTGATGCTTATTACATGTAGTCACAGACTATATATGCACAGCCTCCTGGCATGTAGTTTGTATATTCAAAGATAGGTCAGAGTCTACAGCTAACTTTAAGTATTTAAAATGCAGAAGTTTTAAAAGCTTGATGTACTTGGTTGCCACAGAAGTTTTCTTGACTTGGAACAGGACCTGCAGTCAGCAGCCCAGGATCAGGGGTCTAGCCTGGCCTGTTTCCACAAGGTTGGGATAATGCCCTCGACATCAAAACTGTCTCAATACTTTGCTCTTAAACTCTGCTGTAGGTGATCTTTGACTTTGTTCCAGCAGATAATTTAATATGGAGAGAGAGACTTTTCTAGCCTAGGACTCCCATATGAGATGAATTTGCTAGTCAGATCTCTTCTCTGAGGGATCCTGCTGGTAATCAGTTGATTTTGAGATCCCTGCTTTGCAGTTTTTAATTAAAAATAAAAAGATGTCTTTGTGAAGTACTGACAGGGGTTTTTTTAAAGTTATTAAAATCATTGAAAAAAGAATCCTATAAAGGGAAAGCATTTCCTTATGTAATAGTAATGTAAGACCTGTAATCCCCTCATGTCTTTTACAAACAGGCTGAATACAGAATAGAATCTACTTACATTTGTTTTGCAAGCACACCTGCAAAAAAGCTTATGCAAACAAGTATTTCCAATGTTGTTTATATACTCAGTGTCATAACCTGGCTGAGTGAGTTGGAAGAAAAGGAAAATTCTTGTATATTATTGTTTTCTCCATTTATGCATAAGTTACTTTCTCTGGGCATCATATTTGAGACACAGTTCCTGACCTTTATAGAATCAGCCAGTGTTATTCCAGTAAAAAGATACATCATTGTTTATGTGTGTAAAATTAGCTGTATTTGTGTCTAGAGGATGATGACCTCACTGTACTAAACATTACCTGCAGTGATTCCTGTGAGCAGAGGTTTTCAAGGGTTTCAGTGGAGCATCAGGCATTATGTTTTCATTTCCATTTCCTCCTTTCTCTTGCTCCTTTTTTATCCCATATCCTTCCTTTTAATTTCATGGTGAAATGTAGTCATTTCAGATTTCTTTTATACCAGTCTGGTTAGCTGTACAATGTTTTTGGTGCACAGCATAATAATTGCATGCTTTAAAGCTTAGTTCAGATTTATAACCTCTGTTAATTGAGGCCAGTATAATAGTTTAATTCATGGAATTCCTCAGGCAATTAGGGCTGTTGGATTTGCTAGTTATTAAAAGATCTGAGAATAAGAGCTGGTCTCACCATGTGCAATACCAGGCTAAAGTTGTTATGTTTTGTTTGGAGGAATGTAAGAGGTGATTCTTAACTTGGAAGAAATAGCTGAAGATTCAAAGGATAATTTTTTTAAGGGGGAAGAAGTAGCTGTCGAGGTTTTTGCAGTATTTGCTATTATTTGCATGGGAGGGACAACAAACAGCATTTACAGTTTTCTGGTGCTCCTCTGTGCCTTTGCAGTGTGCTCAATTTAGAGTATCCTTGTGAAGCTTGATAAAAAATGCTGATAGTGCTGTGGCAACCATATGAAGATACTGGTTGTATTTTACATCTGGTGAAAAGCATTTTTCTGAGCATGAATTGGGATATTTATGCTTCATGCAGATAACACAATATAAATTGTGTTCTTCCTGATAATCCTGAGGTTATTCATACTTGCACGGACCTGGCACATGTTTTGTGTTAATTGCCTGTGACTAGTTCGCAGCGTGATGGTATTTGGATAGTTGTTTTTCTTGATGCAGACAATGTCTGGGTGGATAAAAACCATGTTATTTGAAATTTATAAAGCCTAAATACTGTTTCATGCAGATGTGATTTTATTTTTTTTAATGGTATCCCCCAGCCATTGAAAAGATTGGCTCAGTGTGTGTTTTGAATGTCTGACTAATCTGATTATTACATACACACACTTCTGAAAGTATTTTCACCACCAAGTAAAGCACTAGTGTTTTTTTAAAAAAATATTTTGGCTATGTGAAGAGTGATAGAAGGTGGCAATAGCAAAAAAATGGATCTACTGAAAGACTTAAGGAGGCTAGATCTAACTTTACACAAATAAATTTTAGTTTCAATTATAAATCAGGGTGGATTAGGTCCTTTTGAAAGATTAATTACTGTGTCAGTTTTTAACAAAAGTCAGTGACCTGGTGGTGATACTTCAGTCTGTCCCCTTGCTAAATGCCACACCATGAAACATGCACAGCCACAGTGCAGGTCCACAACTGGCTGAAGCAAATACCAGATTGTCCCTACTGACAAGGGCATCTCACTGCTCTTTTCTTGTTTTTGTTGTGGGCAGTGGCACTTTAGCAATTTTGCTTTCTGGTCCAGTTATGTCTACTTTGGTTTTATGGCTGATTTGCAGCCGGATTAGCAAAAGGAGTTGACTTGTGGTAAAACTGGTGTAAGGATGATGGCAGGGTGATTTGGAGTGGGGATCACTCGAACCCACATTTTTACACTGTAAAGAGATTAAATCAATCTGACCATGAAACCTAGATTGTGTTGTTGCAGTAACGCAGCAATTCTAAATTGGTGTAGATTTCATCTAAGGGTCAAATCTGACCCTGCTGGTTCTAACATCTGGGGGTTATTGACCTGTGAAGTTTGGCTTTCAGCCAGTGCATTCCCACACCGAGTTTATTGCAGGGCATTGTGAGCGCTGGAGAGACAAGGAACAAAGGAGCAGGGGTGGGGCTGTTCTTCTTGTGACACTGTGGTGTTTTATCAGATTCAAGAGTAACCACGGGTGAAGAAAGCTTCAAGTGTGTTTTGAAAACTGGGAGGCAGTTGACTTGTCATTTACAAAAGTTCCAGGGACCTAATGGGTGCCCAGACTTGTTGCTGTTTGGTTCATGGTACTTGTGATTGCCTAATCCTATAATAAAGAGTATGTTTAGGATATTGGAATAAATATTTAGTACTTGCCATGTCTATACCTTGGGCAGAGCATGCCCAGAAATGCAAGTACACGTTGCCTTGTGTCTCCTGTCAGGGTTGTGTTTGTCATGTTGACAGAAATATTTCAGCAAAGGAGAGTGTACTTTGAGCTCTGGAGGGGCTTTTTGAAACAGTTTAAGATTACACCATCAGACGTTTACTTAGACTCTCAGAATGTGAATCTGTACCTTTCCAGATGCAGTCTGAACCCATCAGTTGTAAACTCCCAGAGGAGGTGGTGAATTTTGTACTAGTTTATCTAAGTGGGTTCTTGTTTCCTTGGTTCTGTTGTGGGAGGTGTTAACATAGCAGAGGAGCAAAATGAAAAGCAGAGTGGTTTCTTCAACCCCCAGAGAACGGTTTGCTGGTGGTCCTCAGATATCACAGGTGACTGTGCAACATAAATCACATTCTGTAAAGATACATCTTTAAGATTTCTGAATTTTTTTATAGTACACACTTCAGTTGCATTCTGCAGGTCAGCAAGGTCAACTCTTCACTATCAGTTACAGTTTTAGAATGAATTTATAGTTAATAGTAGCTTGTGGCTGCCTTCTGGAGGGTGGACTGAGGGATGATAGGAAAAGAATTGATCATGACATCATAATGAATCATCATGAAGCACACTGCTTCCAGTGGAACTTAAAAGTTGTGGCAAGGTATGAAGTCTACAGCAACAAACATTTATTGTTCTTGTATAACAAGCTAGGACTCAGATTGCTAAAAACACATATTCTTTTATAAAAGTTATAAAAGTAATTTGTTCACTGATGTTTCAGCATGGCCACTTTCAAATTTTGCCTTTAATATTCAGATATGCAGGTTAGAGTTTTCCAGGGGGTGACTTGATTTTCAAGTTTGCATATTTTTCTTATGATATTAATCACTCAAGGCCCACAGTTACTAAGAAGAGTATGGGTAGTATGGAGCATGCAGTTCTTAAACATGGATTTCACATGGAAACATAAATTTTTGATTTAGCTTTTTGGTTGTGCAATTTGTATCTGTCATCTCTTGGCAGATTTCTTCACTGTCCATCCAACAAGTTTTTGTTTTGCTCACTTACTGTAGGAAAGAAAATTGTCTGTTTAAAATTGAATGTGCTGTATTTTATTAGTATATTTAAAGCTTTCCTTTAATTTGGGTGTGAAAATAATATGGAATGCAAAAACATAAGTTTTTTGCATGTTAAAAGCTTTAGTCTTAAGATATTTTTGTGCAGACTTTGAGACGTATTTCTCGTTTGAAAAAAATTGTTTGAAAAGCAAACAAATATAAAACCTTCTTTCTTTGAAACCCGTGTAAAAACTTTATACTTCACTAGAATTAATATTTACAAGATGAGCTCCTAAGAGAATCTGTGCGTAAAACCAGGAGAATGCTTTTGGAGTATTTCCATTTGTGGGAGGAGAGAAGAACTAAATTTTGGAATTAATAAAGTAAAATGTCTAAAACTGTAAGCAGAAATAAGAAAGTTTAGAATTTATCCTAAATAATAATGATGAGAACAACAAAAAGTTCGTAAATCCAAAGCCAGAGTTCACAGAAAAGTGGGGAGAGAAACATTTAAAATAAGCTCCTTTATTTGTTAAAAATACAAATATTGTGCCTAAAATAATTTGATTGTGTTTGGTGAAAGGCAAAACATCTGGATCCCTTATAGCTTGTAGTGACAAAACACCCTCTAAGGGGTTTTTTTTTTCTTACTTTTCATGGTTTTTGTTCAATGTACAGCAGTAAATACCTGTACAATACAGCTTTTAAAAGCCAATACCTTAGGTTTCTCTTTCCTTGGAGTTGATAGTAGCAGTATCAACTATTATTTTAGTGGTATGCAATCAATTCTGAAGCACTAAAAATTCTAAAATTCTTTAATTCTATTATGTAATTTTCTTTTTCAGCTCAGAAGATAAAATAACTGTTCATTTCATAAACCGTGATGGTGAGAAATTAACAGCCAAGGGAAAACCTGGGGATTCACTGCTGGATGTTGTTGTTGACAATAATCTAGACATAGATGGTTTTGGTAAGTAGATGCACTGAACATTTTATTCAGTATCTAGAAACTACGTTCCTCATTCATTTAGATTGGAAAAGACCCTTAAGGTCATTGAGTCCAACTGTAAATGAATATTTATACATAAAACCTAGCTGTACTTCATTTGGATTTTCTCCCCTTCTTTTCCTCCTTCAGGTGCATAGAATATTTTGGTTCAAGTTTAAAAAAAATACTTGGGGTATATCCTAGATCTTGGCTTGAGTATTAAAGAGGGGAATGTGAACAGAGGGCTGTCAAAGTGGAGTCTGAAACATGCCACCTGCAGACTTCTTCTGAGCAGAAAGGTTCTGTTCTGGAGGCAACACAGAACTGGTGTATTCCTAACAGTGTCTGGTTACTTCTGTAGTGCCATGCTGTCTCAATTTATTGCCAGGCTTTTTGTAGCATTATATATGTGCTAGAGGAGTGCACAGTGAAAGTAGCAACCAAATCTGTGTCAGTTAGCAGGGAAGAGCAAGAAGTTTAATTCTTATTAAAGAACTGGGGTAAAGGAGACCTTGTGAAATTCTAACTTGGCACGAATTCTGTTTAAAATCAAAATAGGAGGAAATTACAACATCTCCCTGTTTCTTCAAACTTTTGCACTTTCCATAGTTAGAACCATAGGACGGTTTGGGTTGGAAGGGACCTTAAAGATTGTTCAGTTTCAAACGCCCCTGCCCATGGGCATCTTCCACTAGCTAGCCCTCATTGCTCAAACTGCTAGACCACGTTGCTCAAAGGTATTAGGTAATGGCAATTAAATACCTTGGGAAGGTATTTATGTGAACATGAGCTGAAAACTTAATAGAAATAATGCAGGAAGTGGTAGTACAATTTTCAGAACTGAATGCATAACATGAAGCAATTGGTGAGAGAAAAAAGCATCAGAGTATTGTAGCACAGTTTGAAATTTGATGTGTGTTCTAGTTAAGTGCAAATAAATTTTACTGCTAGTGATAAAATCTTTGATAATATTTAAAATCTTATACTTAATATCTGAGACAGCTCTTAGGTCTCTAGAGTTGGGTATATCTGGGGAAGAAGAATTTTCTCTTAAATTTGCAATGCAACTAGCTTTATGTATCACTTATTAAATGACTCATTTAGGCTTATGTTTGGTCTGCTTGTATGCTACAGTAAATGTTCTCTGTGTCAATATCCGCTGTGTTAAACCATTGTGGTAAAGTGGGAAAAAGCAATGCTGTCAATAAAAAAGCCAAACTGAAAACTTGGAATAACGTAGCAGTCTTTAATTATAACATGTGCTAGTCCCATTTTAATAACCACTTGATAATGAAACATTGTACTAGGGCAGAGAAATAATGTAGTAAAAATGTATGTTCTGTGTTCAGGAAAAAAGTAATGAGGGAAAAGTAAAATGTAAATCCTGCTATTTGCTTCTATCACCAGGGGGCATCCCGTGTGCATTAGTGATAATAGAAATATCTTTGTATAAAGGGTTACATATCTATTGAATGATTTAGCTGCACTTAGTTTGTTTGTTATTGCCAGTTTTACAGTTGTGGAAAGACCTACTACTGTTCAAAGAGCCTGGTCAGTGTTCTTTCCTTTTCCCCCCCTCATCCCTTCCCTTGCTTCCCAAACATTAAGGATGCTTAAACTGCTGATATGACAAATTCTATGTTTGGCACTTCAGTTAAACTGCTTTTTCATGCGTATTTGAAGATGTGATATAATTTAGAAATTAAATGTTCTAGTACAGTGTCATGCTCACTTTGAATACATGCTTTTGATACTGTAGCAGCATGGTGCTTTCTGTGTGGTTCTTGTGGTCTAATGATGAGTTCCACTATTTCTTTTCATAGTAGTGGTTATACATACAACTTTGCTTTCCTTATTTCCATATGATTACAAAGGTGATGTGGTCACAGTATTTTTGCTTCTGCTCTCCCTGGAAATAAGTAAGTAAGTGAAGATTGGCTAATGTGTTGTCTGCTTCTCTTCTATCAATTTAAATCAGAGCCTGAGGTTTGTAATGTCCTTGGTATTTCACTTTCCCCCCTCTTCTTGAAGTTGTGTATTTCTTTTTCAACACTGTGGAGAACTTGGTGCCAGCCCAATACAGTGTCAGGGACAAATTTGTTAGATTTCTAACTTTTACTGTGCTGTGATGACCTAATTGCTGTAGCAGGTAGGTGGAGTTGGTGCTTGTGCTGCTCAACCCCAGCACTTGTTAGAGTCTTGACTCGTACTGGAACACCTCATAATCTATGTAGGCCATCTCTCTCTAGGCTGACTACCTTTGTTCCTGTGAATTAGTGTTCTGTTGAGTGAGAAGAAATAAGTATAAAATCCCTCCTCTCTCTACTTCTAAGGATTTTTTTGTGTGTAGCAGGTTTCTGCTGTTGAACTTCTAGAGGAAACCTCAAAACCATGGGAAAGAGAGATAAGAAGGATCAGCATAGGAAATAAATGAAGTAGTGTTGATGGACAGCATTGTCGGCTTTTGCATTCTTATAGTAGGAAGCTTTTCTTCCTTTAAATGGTGGAAAGGGGATTAGTTAAGTATTTTAACTAATCGCTTAGCATTTTTTAACTAATTACTTAGCATTTAAGTAAATTTTAATGCTACAGGAACTGTAGAAATACTATTAACAGTTGAATGCAGAGTAGGTATATGAATGCGGGAATATATGGAACATTAATTTTGCTAATCAACCAAGACTTCTTGTATGAGACAAACACATGTAGGATTTCTTCTGAAATTCAGCTGCATTTTGAAACTTGGATTTTCTGTTATCTTGATTTATTTTTCTTTAGGTGCATGTGAAGGAACGCTAGCCTGTTCAACTTGTCATTTAATATTTGAAGACCACATATTTGAGAAACTAGATGCAATTACTGATGAAGAGATGGACATGCTGGACCTGGCATATGGCCTCACAGAAACGTAAGGCAACATAACACTTGCCTACATTACTTCCCCAAAGAATGGGAAGAAAGGTTTGCAGATGGGGCAGTCCAATATTCTTGGAGCACCTTAATCAGCTTTTGATAAATAGCTGAATTCTGTTATACAAATGGGACTGCCAAGTTTAAATGTTGTTTATCTGAATTCGTGTTAAAAAGATGTCACTATTGTTTTTGTAACGGAAAAGTGTCAGTTGCCCGTACTTTGTCTTCAGAGAGGTCTGGTGCAGAAATGTTAGAACTAAAGAACGACTGTAAACCTAGTTCCTGCCATGAAAGCTCTGCCACTGCTGTCCTGTGTGTGAATTTTCTTGTTCTTGTTTCTCTTCCCTTCTGTTTTCTGTCCCTTGTTAGTCTGTAGCTAGTTAATTTATTTTATGAATGTGTTTACATTAGTATTTTAGGTTTTGGTCAGATCTTCTTTTCACAGAATCACAGAAGGGTTGAGGTTGGAGGGGACCTCTTGAGGTCAACTGTTCCAACCCCCTGCTCAAGCAGGACCACCTAGATCCGATGCCCAGCACCATGTCCAGACAGCTTTTGAGTATCTCCAAGGATGGAGAGTCCACCTTCTCCAGCCTCTCTGGTATTTATGTACATTGCTAAAATCCTTCCTTCAAGCCTTCTCTAGGACAAACAGTGTAGAGATAGGTCAGTGTACATACTTGTTATGCTTTGACTCATTTCAGAGGGCTCCTTGTGCACACAAACCAGATTCCCTTTTGGGAGAAAGTGATCCTGAAGTGTGCTCTGACTGCTGATAGAAATTAGGATTACACTAGTGGTACTCTAAAGTAAACCTCTGTTCTGCATCACCCCCACCATCACACATCTTGTAATTAGGGTGTCACATCCTCATCACAGATGCATTCCAGGTGGGCTGTTGCACTTGCTGGTGCACAAGTAGCCTTTATCACAGAACATGCCCTCAGGAACAGTAGGCAGCTGTGCCTTGTGAGGTTTCATAAGCCTCATGTTTCAATGGAACTGCTTGTTGAAGTTTTTGAGAATCTTTCCAATGATGTCAGAGGCTTTATACGTGGTCTGTATAGCATAGAGTTTTTTATGACTCTGCAAAGAAGTACTCTGAATTAACTTGTCTGTCTCCTTATATCAGTAAAGGGAATCCTGTACTCATAATTTCTACATAACAATACACTTTCTCACTTCAGGCAAATCTGAACATTTATGGGAGGTTGTAAAGGCAAAGAAGTCAAGCTATGAGAAACTTGTTGTAGCTTCTTTTGTTTTATCCTTTTTCCTGTCACACAAAAACCCATTTTCACTTTTGAAAAAAACTATATGCCTATTAAGCCTGCCACCTACCACACTAAAGAGTAACTTTTAGGTTCAGGGCCAAAATAATTCCTAAATAGCTCTGGAGGGATATGATATAATAAAAACCTTTTTTCTTTGGCTACCTTTTAAGTAAAGGTTTAAAGCAAGGAGAGTTTGCTGAAGAACTGGGAAACAAGCAAGCCAGAGCTCTCTGTTTAAATGTGTCTATTTTCCTTCTAAGTTCTTCATACCAAATTAAGCTTTAGACCCTCTGAAGGTATTTGGTACTTCTGTTAGGTTTTCCTAGCATCACACATTTTCCCTATGGCCAGGGACCTTCCATATATGTGAGAGGATGACTCTTCTGAAAGACAGAGCTTCAAGTGGCTGGTATTTGCTGCAGGTTACCTGGACTCCTGTGCTGATGTAAATTTGTGTAATGGAGATGCACTTCTATGTTCTGTCATAGGTATAAGCATAACAGCTTATTCTTGTCAGTGACTCTGTATCTGGGAAAATTTCAGCCAGCAACTGCCATGAAAGCTCATGTTTTTTAAAATGAATGATTAATTAGGTTAAAATAAAATTGTTTTGATTAACTGCAGAACAGTAGAAAGTAGTAAGATGGGGGAGTGCAAACCCTGGCAAGTTAAAATAATACTAAAGTAGAAAATAAGCTGAGAAACAGCTTGCAAAAGTAGACAAATATTTTTGTTTCTAACCTATCAGAAACAGGAAACTTTGTGTACAGAGCCAGTGGGTGATGTACAAGGTGCACGTAAAATAGAGCAACATAACATAAAAGTGAAGTTTCTTTTGCATTGTTATTTCTACAAATTTTATGGGCTGCCCATGTACTGGAAGGTTTCTTTGCAGAGGGTGTCCTGGTGTATTTTGTGATCTTCTTTCAAACTGATGTATCCATAGAAGTAGTATCACTGCAGTAAATAAACTGAGTGGTAACAAATAGTAATGGCTATGTAGCGTTCACCCAGGAGCTCTATTGGCATTCAATATGGCATTTTTGACCTGCTGTCTGTAATGCTTAATTAGTTGCTTTGAAACTGTTTCCACATCAAAGGAATAGGAAGGTGGCAACCCAACTTTTTAAATGAGAGTCAACGTTTTAAAATGAGATTTGGAGCTGAAGAACACTGTTCTGATCCTGTGGGCTGTTGCTTTTCTATACTATCTACTATGGGCAAGGAAAGAATTCAACAGAGCTTTTGTAGAGGGATGAAGCAGATATGGAAATTCTTCATATAAGTCACTGAGATGAAGAAAGATCTTGTAGTTCATGCAGTTTACTTAGGTCTAGAAATCATTTACTAAATTTTGAGTTGCAACAGCATAAGAGCAAAGGCCCTGTAAAGGATAAGTAATTGGTTAAAAAAACCCCCCATATCTTTTAACAAGAAGTATTAAGCTGCCTGGTAAGAGTATGTGGTCATCAGCATGATGTAAAGGTGATGGTGCTAGGTTTTAATTAGTGTGAGCATCCTCGTGAAAGACTCAGGAAAACACAGTGAGGAGTAAGGTTTATTTACAGTGATGTGGCAGTATCATCACCTGCCTGTGAAAACACGCACAAGGATTTTGTGCTCTTGAGCAATAGGAAATGACATTTGGAATTAAAAGGCAAATGCAGATAAATGCATATGGAGAGGTGGATAAAAGAGTGGGAACTTCACATTCTTGAAACAGGCTGTCAGCTAGCTAGTGTCTTGCCAGAGACTGGTGCTACAGAACATTGCCCATCCTTGCTGATGTCTTTAGTATTCTATACTTAAATACTGAGACATGGACATTGAATTAAAAGTTATCCCAGCAATAAAAGCAGCTTGTGATGTCTGCAGAGTTTTGTTGTGGTACTAAATCTTCTGATTTTAATTGCTCATGTTCAACATCTGGCTTTCTCATGCTGAATGATAGGTCTAAAAATGGAGGATGACATCTGCTCCAGTGCCTTGATTACGTTATCCTTCTCCTTCCTATGTTTCTTGTCTTTTCACTCTTACTTTTCTGGTTTAAACCCAATTTTGAGTTTTTTAGTGTGAGAACATTGAACCCTGGATGGGGGGTGGTTAGGCTTTGCTTTTTCTGAGCAATGAATCTGAATGAAAGCCTTTATCTCTTCAGAGATGCCAAATGTCCCTTGTGAGATCAAGCATCACTCCCTGCACTGGACTGACCTGTTAGTGACCCACTGAAAAGGGAAGGGTCACCCGTATTCTGCATTCGCAGTGAGCAGGAAGTACTCAGTGTGGAACTTTCCAGTGTGCTGAGCTCTGGTCTGGCTGTAAATCCTGACTATTGCCACACAGATCCTTGTGCTGATGCACATGGTTTGCTCCTGTGCTTGATTAAGGCCCTGCACAAGAGTGGTTGTTCCTGGTTCGTGGTGTTTGGGATGGCTGAGTGTCGGACACATAAGGGGGTAAATGCTGTTAGATTGCTGGTGGGCTAGAACTAACAACAATGTCCTGTTTCCCCACAGATCACGTTTAGGCTGCCAAATCTGCTTGAAGAAATCAATGAATGATATGACTGTTCGAGTACCAGAAGCTGTGGCTGATGCTAGACAATCAGTAGATATGAGTAAAAACTCCTAAAAGAAAATATCCTAGGGGTTTTAAAGAAGCTTAATTATTTTTATAACTTATTTTTAAATGTGTAATTAAATATGGAAACTTACATAATTGTGAGTTATTTTATATGACTATCAATATTAGATTAATGCTATTTTAATTTTCTTTATAGAACCTCTTATATTTTTACGCTTAAAATGCAATAATACTTCTTATAAATAATCATTGGATTATAAACATTAGCAAGTGTATTACAGATTTCATATAACATTATTCTGCCAAAACATTTAATGACATTTAAAAACTGGATCACCTGTACAGGACTTCTAAAACAAACCCTGAGTATTTCTAGGTGTCACACATGGATGTGTAAGAGAAAAGAACTTGTAGGACTGCCCGGGGTCTTTTTGAAGTGTTGCCATTAAAGATGGTGTGCTCAGAGCTAGTTTGGATTCTCAGTAAATATGATACTTCCTCAGCAAATAGTGGATTTTCAGGATAGGAATTTTCCGAACTTTGGAATCTTAATGAGATATGTGGCAAATGTTGTCTTACAAAAATACTGCTAAACCCATGAGTTCTAAGGGCCATGTTACGGTTTAACCCAGCAGGCAGCTAAATGCCACACAGCCGTTCACTTGCACCCACCACTGCCCAACCCCCTTCCAAATGGGAGGGGGGGTAGTCTTGGGGGAAAAAAAAAAAAGAAATATTCATGTGTTGAGATAAAGATAATTTAATAGGACAGAAACAGAAAGGAAAACAACAGTAATAATGATAAATAAAATACATAAAACAAGTGAGGCACAATGCAGTTGCCCACCACATGATGACTAATAGCCAGCCAGTTTTGGAGCAGTGAACCCCAGCCAACTTTGGCCTCAGCTGGTATTTTGAGCATGACACCATACAGTCTGGGACCTCCCTTTGGTCACTTGGAGTCTGCTGTCCTGGCTCTGTCTCCTCCCAATTCCTTGTGCACCACCAGCTTCCCTCATTGGTGGGGTAGGGTGAGAAGCTGAAAAGGCTTTGACTTAGTTGTTGCTAAGCTGTGTTTACACTATAACACCAGTGTGTTATCAACATTATTCTGATTCTAAATCCAAAACAGCACTGCACCAGCTGCTGGGAAGAAAATTAGCTCTCTCCCAGGTGAAACCAGGACAGGCTGATGCAGGATCTTGGCACCTGCAGCTTAACAATGGCCCAAATCAGGTATTGGTAAACCTCAACAGTATGTACATTTAACTACACCACAAATACTGGAATAGACAGGGCTTAGAAGAGTGAATCCTTGGAGCTGTGTAATGGGAAAACATAGCAACTGGATTTACAATTTACCCATCACAAACTCTTACTGTACTCTGGAGATGGCTGAGTTGGGATTGAACAGGGCTGTGTTTGTCAAAATCAGATTTGTTCTGAAATCTTTATCCTTTTTTAGTTGTGAGCTTGTGCAGGAGGCAGTCTGATGTTAGGTAGGGTGTTCAGCTTGAAGAGATTGCTAGATTCTGGGCTTTGCTCTCAGGATCATTTTAGTAATGGTTGATGTGAAATGACCAAGTATATTTGTTTCATAAAAATGGCCTAGGTTCCTCAGAAGGCATAGGGAAACCCCTGCGGTGAGATGGTGTCTGGATTGATGATGAAGAGCTTTCAGTTCAATATTGTTTTAGTCTTCCTAAAGTAGCCCAAATAAAATAATGTTTCTAAGACTATTACTCTCTCCAACTTTACATAAATACTTATATGAACTGGTTATCACCAGTAGTTGTTACCTTCTGATTTTTTGGGCATTTTATATATATATATAAACTATGTTTGTTTACATTTGAATGATCTAATGAATTCATTAATGCTTTGTTTGAACTGGCAACAATGACATCTGGACATCTTTTCTTGCATTATTATATGTATGGGATGGGAGAAAAATTATTTTTCCAGTGTCAAATATTGGGATTATTTTGAGCTTTATAAAGAGGAAAAAAAAAAAGTCCTTCTTTGTTGTAAGAATTAGTATATTCTAGAACTGTATTGAAAATAGATGTGGGTCAGATTCTTTTATTTCCTGAGTTACCTCATTTCCTTCTGAGTTACCCTTCAGCTTTGCCCTAATGCAAGATATACTAATTGTGGTCTGCTCAAAACTTAATTGTGAAGGGGTTTCAGAATACACTTCTGATGTCATCTGATTCAAACTAAGACTTCAGAATTAAAGTTTTCAGGCTTTATGAAGGGCATAGAGTAGAAGGTCAGGGAGAAGGGTGGACATAAATTGATGAAATGTTCTGAAGATGCTGCTGTCTTCCTCTTCTGCTGCTGTGACTCTAACCATGACTTAGAGGTTGCCTTCACACAGATATTAAGGTAAATCTCACTTTGTATTGCCTTTGTCCTGAGCTCATTTATATACAGTTATTACTATTAAATCTTGAGGGTTTGGGTTTTTGTACATGAGACAGCTCATCAGCTTCTAAGAGAGGGAACTTGGGTCATAACCAGATGTGCTGTGCGTTCGTACATCAGAAAGAAATCTGAGGTTTCAGTATAGCTGTGAGGTTTAGGGGTAGATGTTGATTATTTATTGAGTTGTGGGGTCTTCTTGGGTTTTGTTTTGGGTTTATGGGGTTTTTTTTCATTGGGTTATTTGGGGTTTTTTTTCATACAGCACCAGGTACTTCTAGTGGGAATCTTGAAGTGCTTAACACTGTGTTAAACAAATGTGAAACAGCTCCCAAGTGAGTTTTCTTTCTAAGCCAAGGTTGTTTTGTGTGCGTTTCCTGTGACAGCTTCTCATTACAAAGACTTTGACTCTCCTATAGTGTGCCTGTGGAATGAATTACTCAGCACAGCAAGGCAAAAAAGGACACTTCGAAGTTCATTTTGAATTCTAGAGGTATCCCATATTGCATGCAAATGGAAATCTCGGAACACAAAGGAACTGACTTGTAGTCCCCAAAATTCACAGCTCAGAGATAATAGTTTATTGTCAAAATGATTTGCAAATAAATCTTATTTTTAACCTCTTTCTGACACCTCTTGTTTTATGGATTTTTCCTTCCTTCTTCTCCAAGCTATTGGATGTATTTCTGGGTGAAAAATGGAACTTACCCATTAAAGGTGCACATTTAAGTGTAAGTATGAATTCTTGTGCAGTGACACACAATTATAGTATCAGTATTAGTTGAATACATATTTACTTCCCTGTCCAAATAAAAATTACAGGTAATTTGCTTTCTAAAACCATTCCTTGCTCTGCTAAAAGATGGGGTGAGTGAGTTTCTTCTCTCTCCCCCCCCTCAAAAATGAGGAGCAAATCAAAACTGACGTTGTTTCTTTTGTGTCGCAAACTAAACTTTAGAAGCATACTCAAAGTCTGGGGCTGGTACAGACTTTTTACTTCACAAGCATTGGGGGAGTGGTGGGTTACACTTGTCTTCTGTTGCTTGTGGGTAAAAAGGCCCTTTGGATTGGGTTGTTTGTGAACAAGGCCAAAAACATCCCTCTGCCTTTTCAAGAGTGGAGAGGAGCTTGTCTGTGGCTCTAGACTGTGTCCCTTCCCTCCACCCCTTCAAACTGCAGTCAGGCCCAAGCCCGCAGTCCCACCTGTGTGATATTTGGGTGTTTGTGTGGTGTCTGAAGGGGAAAAAAGGGTGTGCCTCGCATTTTCACACCACCCCATCTTGCTATGTCAGGAGAAGTTCCCATTATCTGGACTGCAAGCTGTCGTGAGAGAGAAAAAAGGCAAGTTCTGTAGGCAGTTGGTGGCTTCTCAGACAAAAACTAAATCTTGAAATTTCATTATTTTTTGCTATGGGGTTCCAAAAGATTTAACACAGCCATGTCCAAACCTAATTCACATCCCAGTTGGAGGCAGGTTGAAAAGGCCATGTCCGAAAAAGCTGCAGTGACAAGGCAGTGCTTGTCCTGCTTGCAGGTCCAGGCTAGAGTGGAGAGGAGATTTCCTACAGCCTGTATTTTGCCCTTGCAAGGGACAATGTGGTATACAAAAATAGGGTATACAAAAAAATCCTTACTCCTCGGGAGAAAAAAAGAGAAATAATTCTTTAAAGGAGGAGAAGAGATGCTCAAGCTGAGTCACTGAGTTACCAAATAGTAGAAAACATTGGGAAGAGTGCAGCTGCTTGAGCTGATTTCTCCTCAAGTGCTCTGAAAAGATGAAAGAGTAGGAATTTCCTGCATTGTGGCAGGGGCTGTGGCTGTGTAGATCCATGTGCTGCTGTGGCCTGCAGTGCCTTGGTGCTTTCTCTCCCCGTTGTGCTGCCAGGAGAGTGACAAGGGGCACAGCCCATCCATAAACAGGCATTAAAAGTGTAAATGAGGGCATGAAAAGTAACCCTGAGATTTACTTTCTAATCTACTGGCCACCACTTGCTTTTTATGGAGTTAACCAGGGGTTTTTGATGTGAAGTAGTCCAGATTTCAAAATGTCTTTAAAAGAGTAATTTCTCGCCAGCAGTGGTTTAGTATTTGCAGCTTCAACTCTTCATCAAAAAGCTGTTGGTTTATTGTGCTTGGCCAAGCGTCTCTGCGGCTGCCCTTCAGAGTTCTGGAAGTTCCCTTGATCCCAGGAAAAGGTTTTTCCATGCATTCACACTGCCCCTGTGCTTCCCTGTGTCAGGTTACCTCTGTCCAGCCGGCATCATGTTCCCTGCGCCTACCCACCTCCACAGCGCGGTGCCTCGTCCCCCGAGCCGGCACTAGGGCGCGTCCCTCGCATCTGCGAGAGATGAGAGAGGATAAAACGGGTTTGGAACAGGCTTGGTGCGACCTTTCTTGGGTCCGCTCAGGTACAGCGGAGCTGTCCCGCTTCTGCCTCTTTCCGAGTGCGCGTGTTCCTGACATTCCCCCGGCTGGTGCTGACCCCAGGTGGTAAATCCGTGCAGCACAGCGCTACAGGAATTAAAACCCGCTCGTGGGAGCTGCCGTGTGGGAGCGCCCCGCTCAGGCACCGCCCTGCCGGGAGCCGCTCGCTGTGCGGCCGCCTCGGGCGGCCCTGGCGGGGAAGGGAGCGCAAAGCGCTGTTGCTGCCGCGGCGGCAAGGCTGGGCGTGTGCGCCCGGACACACAGATGCACGGACACACAGCCAGCGCGCACACGCAGACGGAACGCGCCGCCAGCCATCTGCCGCGTGAGCCCCAGCCCCGCAGGCACCAACACCTTCGGCTGTGAGCTGCTGGGGAGCTCCTCCCCGTGACAGTCCTGGGAGCAGGCCCGCCAGGGGCTCAGCCGGCTCTGGTGGGGCCATGGGGGGCTTCCCCTGCCTGCCCCGCTGCGTCTGCTCCCGTGTCGTGGTGGCAGTGATCCGCCAGTCACGTAACCTAACACTATTCAGCGTGGGACATTCGTGCTCCTGCCTTCTCCAGCACTGCGGCAGGCAGGAGGGCATGGATTACACATGGGAAGTGGTAGCAACCGGGGACGCTGCTGCCGTGTTAAGTAACCTCTTCCAGATACTCCAGGGAAGTCTGCAAGCCCCTGTGGCAGCTGTACCTGCTTGCAGCTATGGCTGAATTGGTTTTCCTCCCGCTGGCAGCAAACTGCCACTGGCAGCTGGTCGTCTGAAATTTCTGGATTTGGAGAAGTCTGCCATCTCACTGAAGGAAATACCAGGCCATAGCCGGCATTCCTCCTTCAGGATGTGTTTGATCAAAAATCTCTCCTTAAGTATCCAGTTTTGGATCAAACAAATATCCGGATAAGTTGGATGTTTTTTCTCCATCCAAGTGCATCTGAGTAGACTTAGGGGCAGGTTAGCAGCTCATTTTCGTTTTACCCTTCTTCGAGGAACAGCCCTGCTTTGCATGGGTAAGCCAGCACCAGCTTTTGATACGGTGAGTGCTCACAGGCTTTACTGGGAATGGCTTGGAACAATGGCATTCCCTTCCTAGAAAACTCTGACTGGAAGGGAGAAAGAGAGGGAGAGGGGACACAAGATCACAGAGATGCAGCTGCAGCTTCTCGGATCCAGGACATACCCCACCCAGGGAGCAAGCAACGGGTTTTGGCTGCAGATTAAGGGAGAATGTGTCACCTCAGAGGAATGTTTAACAATAGATGAAAATAGCTGTAAAAGAAAACAAATGGTGTCACAGAGACAAGGAACGTGGTAGCTCAGAGTGATAGGGAAGCTCGTTCAGGCTGTGGTTCAATTCCAGGGACTGATGACTGTCAGGAGGGAGCACAGCAGGGGATGGCTGGAGCAGGAGAGTCTCTCCTTCAGATTTCAGCACTTTTTGGTTTTTTCTTCCAGCCTAATTGAGTTGTTATGATCATCACAGCATTTGGATTTTCATGGGAAAATCAGGAAAAACATGTTCTGTCCTGGCATGGAGAAATAAAAACAATCAATGTCCCTTGTCTTGAAGTTTCCTGCCCCTCTGGGGCTGTCCTTCAAGGAGAAGGGCAGCACAGGAGTCTCTGAGGCAGAGGTCTGGGAAGCACAGCAGAGCTGCCCTGAGGGTGAATGTTGTCCTGGCAGGGAAGCTCAGCAGACTGGGATCTCTGAGTGATGTATACAGAGAGTGTACTTCCAACTTGAACAGCCTGTATCTGAGCATTGAACGAGAGCTTCACATTAAAAACTATCTTAATTAAATACCTCATCACTGGTCTTTATTCTCTACTATTTTGCCTTTTATCAAGTATTTGGTTAAAAAGGTCAGGAAAGACCTAGCTTCTGAGTTGGCTGTTATAGTACTTACTTTTGGAGGCAAAAATTCCTAAAGGGGGGACAGGACATCAGAGACCTTTACAGCAGCACACAGAAATGAAGGGGGAAAGCCAATTACTGGGGAATGGGAGTTAATTCTTATAATAAAAGTACAGAGTAACCACCAGGTATTTGCTATGGTATTTCACTGCTTATGTAACTGGCTAATCAGTGCTGCCAGCACTGGGCTGCTCCTGGGTTACCATAAAGCCACCATATATAATACCTTTAAATCCATTTCTACTTCCTTCCAGCTGAAGAGCCTCCATTATGGCTCTAGATCATGGGAAATTTGAAACATCAACATTCCCCTGAGGGTCAAGTGCCAGAAATTCTTACTCTCTGGCAAAATAATTTCCCCCAATATTTTTGCCAGTGAGTGAAAAATAAGCTCAGAGCCTGAAGTGAGCTTGACTGCAAGTGTAACCTGTGCAAGTGCAACTGACCCAGGACCTGACTGATGCAGACACAGGCAGCAGTTCGTGTTTTCTGCAATTAGATGATGTTTACCAGACCAATATGAATTTTTTAGCTCCTTCAAATCTGGAGTGCACTCAAAAATACACGGGAAGGTCCTTTTGCTGTAAACCCGTGGTCACCTTCAAGCCTGGATGGAGACCCACATTATTTAAGGATTTCATTCCTGCCAGAAAATTTGGGTGAATGCTGCTCTGACAGCAGGTCTGAATCTGTAAACACTTGACCCAAATCCATGGAGGAAAGAAAAAGACCCTTTGCCAATCCTTGTCACTTGCTCCTCATCTCTCCAAAATAAACAGGCTGGTATGTTTTGGTTTAGCAAAAATGTTTAAGCAAATTGCATTTGACACAAGTCACAGTACTGTTTCAAAAGTGCAAACCACAATATTCCTTCCAGAGCACACTGAATGTTTAGAAATAAAAGCAAACCACTTGGCCAGGCCCCACTGGTGCATGCACTGAGCTCCCAGCCCTCTCTGCTGTTACTTCCTATGCTGCTTCTGCAGGAGAGCCCCTGATTTATTGACTGTTTGCCTCCCACTCCATTGACTGCAGCTTCTCATGACTTCCACTCACTCAGTGGGTTCATTTGTTAGGTTTTTCTTCTGCTCAGTTTATGTCCTTTTTATGGTGTTCCTTTGTCAGAGAGACATCAGATATACTGCAAAAATTTTCTTTATACCACACAAGTCAACATTCACGTTGAAAGCAAGCTCTGCTCATTTCAGTAGTAATGAAATTCTTCCGCTTTCTCTTACTTTCCAAGTAAGAGGACCGTGATGCCTGGAATCGCAGTGGGGTAAACTGCTGGTAGAAACACAAGCTCTCCAGGAGCTACCAGAGTAAATAGGAAAGTGGAGCAGGAGCAGCTCCTGGCTCCAGTGCCACATCACTGGCTGTGGCCCCTCTTCCATGCCCAGGAGCTGCAGGTGAGCCCAGGGCTTCACCCCGCACGACGCTAACACGCAGCTCGGTGGCCATGGAGGAGCTGCCCAACTGAATTTGTGGAGCCGACACTCCCAGAGCCATGCAAAGCCAGAAAAGCTCAGGTCTCTGCTGCGTGGATTTTGCCAAAGCTCTTGTTGCAAAGTGCTGGAGCTGCGTTGGGTGGCTGAGCAGAGAGCAGGAGACAATTTAACTGGTGACTGCACACAAACCTCGCATCTGAACAGCTCCACCTGGCACTGCAGCCTCCGTAAGCTGCCTCCGCCAGGCACGGCTCTCCCTTCTAGTGCTGCTGACTTGGATGTGCTCCTTAGAAACATTACCATCATTTCTTCTGAAAAGGTGAAGCAGCAGAAGCCTGGGACCTGCTTCTGCTTTTTCTCCTAAGTTATCCATGGCTCTGAGGCCATCTGTAATGTCAAAGTGCTCTTTTCCTAATTTCATAACCTTGGTATTAGGGCTTTTGAAAAAAATCCCCCATTCCTGACAACTTCTCCAGGTCCTGGCTGGGAGATTTTTTACTTCCAAACTGAATTTCAGGCTACAATATTTTCACAATTACCATTTTTATTTTCTTGTGGAAAATGTGAAATAAACTGCTGATTTTTTCTAATTATTTTTTTCTTGAAAAACAAAGTGTGAAATCTGAATATTTTTCCTTTTGTATTGCTCTTTACACATGCTCTTCAGTGAAGCAGTTAATTTAAAATGCATGTGCAGAAAATCACTTCTGGTTGGCACATGATACCATTTAATTCTGGTAAATATTTTCCAAGTCTGGTAAATACTGAAATTATCTCTCTATAGCACAGGATCTAAAAGGTCTTTTCTAACATTGCATTATATTTCAAAATGATAGACAGAAGGCTATAAACCCCAGATATCTGCCTGGGGAGTCACCCAATCTCAGAACTGTTAGGGTTAGAAGGAACATTCAGGGATCTGAACCTATTTCAGCCCTCAGTGCATTTGATTAGGCAGCTGCATAAACTCTGTGCACCTGGTAAGTTTGTGGCATAAAATTTCTAGTGCATCTGATAAGTTTGTTGCTGAACTTGTTCTGATTTTTGAGGAAATTGATTGTACTGAAATTTGGTGTGTTTTCACAGACTTTATTGGTTTAATATGTTAAATAATTCATGGTACATTATAAACCATTTGTTCTTAACATTTTTTTTTCACTCAAGTATGATACCAGGAGTATTGCCCACACAAGACATTTTCTCAATGGCCTATAAAAGCAGCTTTACTGCTGTTTTTCATAAATCTAAATCCCAGGAACAAGGATTCAGTTGAAGTTCAAAGGTTTTTCTTAGTGTAGATCTTCTGGTGTGACATATGTGAACCCAGTGTGTCCTACTCTGGCATGAGCTGAGTAACCACCATGGGGATAAGTGGGTTTAGAAGGCAAAACTGTTCTCCTAGCAAAAGAAAAAAATCCAGAGAAAGCTCTTCAGAGATGAAGGCTGAGAAGGAAAAATAATAACTGTTAGGAAACCACTCAGTTAGAAAAATAGCCAAGTTCATGGAGTCCATAATATTTAGTATCTGAAATAATCATGAATTTCTCTTTGAAGTTTTACCTTTTGAAAGTGGATGGATCCCTTCAGAATCAGAAGCTGAGAGCCAGAAGTGGAGTGCTGTGAATGCACATCTCTTGTGGGTTACTGCATTCTTCTGGCTCTTTAGCAGCTCTCCCAGTTAGTCAGGTTTGGTGAGTAATGGTCATTTAGTTTTTACCCAAAGAGTTTCCATAAAAGCATTTTGATTGAACATGACCCATTGCTTTTGGTGCTGTATGTGCTTCAGCAAGATCTGCCTCCACTAGGCTCTTGTTTGAGATCGGGATGGGTGGGGCGTGCCTGGAGGGCCACAGAGGTTGTAGGTAAAAAAAAAACAATGTAGGTCTAAGAAAAGTTATTTTTATGTATGATCTTCCAACTAGGTTGTAATTAGTCAACATTTTTCAACATATATCCAGAAGGAGGAGAAATCTTTATGATCTTGGGAGAAATCTTTATGATCTTTTTGTTTTCCCATCAGTCTGCACAGAGAATGTAAATACTCAGATGCTATCATTTGTCTTAGGAAATTAAGGAAATTAGAGTGGGAGGGTTAGAGACATTTTTAGTGGGACGGTTAGAGACCCCTGGTGCTGCATCCAAGGATTTTTTTTTGTGATTCATCATGGGTAAGGAACTTCCATGCTGTGCCTCAGAAGGTGCAAACCCTTAGGTCCGTTTCCCACTGCTGAAGGGTTGACTTTTAATCTCTCCATTTGTGGGTCTTGGGCTGTTTTAGTATGAAGGGAGTTTGATATGGTGCACCTCTGCTCCCAGGGCTGTGTGCCCACTCCCTGCCTGCACTGCCCTGCCTCGTTGGCCCCTTGTGGGAGCCTGTGTCTCAGGGGCAGTGCCAGGGCACAATGACAGCCCTGTCACCACCAAGGCACTTCTGTCTGGCCAAGCCCGTAATAGGAACATAGGATAAGGGGTGATCTGAGGAGCCTTTATGGTTCATTTCTTTCCCCATGATCTGTGGAGGCAGGGGTTTTTGAGGTTTTGTAAATTGTTTGGGGGGGTTTGATGAAGGTTGACAGTCATCTTAGGTCTAGCCCAGTGCTTCATGACAGTTCTTTCTGCTCACTGGGTGTTTGCTGTGTGTGGTTTAGGGTCTATATTTGATAGAGCTCTATGCTCAAAATATTTGCTAAATCCAGTTTTGTCAAGAACTATGCAACCAAATGGCTTCATGCATCCTCTCTACCTAATCTTTGTTGTTCAAATGGAATTTGAAGCTCAAATTGACTCATAACCTCTTATTTTTTACCATGTGCATGTTCAATTGATCTCTGGGTTGAGTGTGTGTGTGCTGCTTTCTTGCTTTTCAGGTTAGGACAGTCCACAGCAGAGTGTCTTTCTGTCTTAGAAGATGATCTTTGGAAGGTGTCCTGAAAGTGTATAAATACAATAGTGTTGGAAACAGAAATATGGCATTTATTTCTTGGGCCAAATATCAAGAGGCAAGCAGGAAGTTAAAAGGGTAGTACAGAAACTGTGTTATTTAAATGTATTTAATGGGTAATGCTGATAAGTGGTGAGGACATTATTGAAAAGCTTTTGTTACAGGGAAGGATAAAAATAGAATTGATATCTCCCACGGGCAATTACTTTTAAAAATCACAGCTTGTTCCCTGTCTCAGAAGCTTGATGGGACGATAGAGCTCTTGTATGGGAACAGAAAGGACCAATATGAGAAAACTCGACTCTTGCTTTGTGCCAGGTTCTCTGTGTGAAATTCTCCTCTCCCCACCACACCTTGCTCTTACTTCTGCAAGACCAAGGGAAGGGCAGCTTGAGGGGTTCAAAGGGCCCATGAACACACAGCAGTGCCCTTGGCAGCCCTTGGCAGCCCAAAGCAGGGATCACGAGGTGAGTGCTGGCTGCTGCTGCCAGAGGGTGGGGTTCAAGGCTTCTGCCAAAGGCACCTCTGGCTTCAGGCAGCCTCTGGGATGTGCAATGCACCAACCCCCTCCCACATTACCCCACTACACTGAGGTCATATCTAGCAGGTTTGTGACTGCCTGTCAGTGCACTTCAAATAGAGGTAGCCATGGCTAGAGCTGGTCCTTCTAAATCCCACCTAAAATGGGATTTAACACAAATTCCACCTAAAGGCACCTAAATCCTAGAGAACCACTTAGGCTCCTGCCTAGACCTATGTGGCACAACACCTGTGCCACATCTCTGTCGTGGTGTAGCCCCAGCCAGCTGCCAAGCCCCACGCAGCCGCTCGCTCACTGCCCCAACAGCGGGATCGGGGAGAGGATCGGAGGGGTAAGAGATGGAAAAACTCATGGGTTGGGATAAAGATAGTTTAATAGGGAAAGCAGAAGCCATGCACATAAGCAAAGTAAAACAAGGGATTAATTCACTGCTTCCCTTGTGCAGGCAGGTGTTCAGCCATCCCCAGGAGAGCAGGAACCCATCGCATGCAGTGGTGACTTGGGAAGACAAACGCCATCACTGCAAACATCCCCCCTTCCTCCTTCTCCCTCCAGTTTCTACACTGAGCATGATGTCACATGGTCTGGAACATCCCTTGGGTCAGTTGGGGTCACCTGTCCTGGCTGTGTCTCCTCCCAACCTCCCGTGCATCCCCAGCCCCCTCCCCAGCCCGGCAGTACAGAAGCAGAAAAGGCCTTGGCTCTGTGCAAGCCCTGCTCAGCAATGACAAAAACATCTCTGTATTATCAGCACTCTGTTCAGCACAAATCCAAAACACAGCCCAGTACCAGCCACTGTAAAGACAATTAATTCTACCCCACATCCTGCCCTCTGCCAGGGGTCTGTCTCCAGGCTCTGACTGAGCTGGTTGGTGCAGCTCTGTGGGATTGCTGACAGCGCTGTTCCTTGCTCAGCCACCCCACATCCTTCTCTCAATAGATCTCTTGGGCTGCAAAGACCTAAAGGTTTCTCAGCAAACAAAAAAGTAGAGGGAAATCACATGGAATCAAATGGAGCCTCTAATTCCACTTGAGACATTAATTTTCTGACTTCTTTTCTTGATGTTTCTAGAAGTATGTCATTCATTGAAGCAAGAACTGATGTAGAATTTCATTTTGCCTTTTTCATCTAAAATGTCAGAAGAAAATGTGGACTTTCATGGATAAAGAGAACAGGGCTTCAGCACTATTTAAACAGGAAAAAAAAATTGATGTGTATTTATGAAATATTCCAGTGTAACTTAAACCCTTGTCTTCCAGCAGAAAAATATTTTGACCAAGAATCTCCACCCAGCCTTTTGTGTGATCTACACCACCACCTGCCAGGAGCACAATGTAACAGATGAAAACAAGCTTTGTAACCACCCAGCACAAGCCCCCTATCTCCCTTTTTGCTTGCAAAGAGCTGCTCTGTAGTCGCTACTGCAGCAGCAATAATAATTGCCAAGAATTTGCATTTCTGCTTATCCTAAAGCTTGGTATTTCAAAGCAGACACTTCAGAGAACTAATTAGCACAGAGGTTCATTAAATCTAAAAAATGCTCTCGCTAGGTAGATGGAGCATCCAGACCCTTAACCCATTTCCCAAAGGCAAACGCCTCTCTGCCTCCTTAGGCTTTACTCGGAGCAGTCTGAATCCCTTAAGCTGCAGGAGCGCGGGGAATGCCAGTTTGTATCACCCACCAGGCTTCTGCATCCACGCTGGCGGCCTGGGCGCTGCCCCACGGCCACCAGCCAGGGCTGGGGCAGCGCCAAGCCCAGCGCTGCGGGCGGGACCCCCGCACAGCCCAGCATCAGGGCCGGGGCCGGCGGGTTCAGCTCATCCATCCATCCATCCATCCATCCATCCATCCATCCATCCATCCCCGCTGCAACAAGCGACCTGCCTGCGCATCAGCACAGGGACAGTATTGCCAAAAATGTTGTAGGGAGCAAAGCTCAGCCTGCAGCCAGTGTGTGTCTGCAGGGAGAGAGAAAACCAAAGGGAAATTACAGCAGCTCTGTGCTCACATTCTCCTCTTATTCTTTCTCAGAACCTAAAGAAATGGCTGTGGCTTTGTGTGGAAGTTAATTAATGATAGTAAATAATATTCCTTTGTGCTAGGAGTGAATAGCACCCTTTATTGGGGGCTCTCAGTGTGCCTAATGCTCTGTATTTAATCCAGCTTCCCAGCAAAAGCTAGCTGAATTATTCATTGCAAATAAATTATCTGAAGAATACAGTCCTGTTTTCCGCTGCCTGTGAGCCCAGCCCGCTTCCTTTGATGCCCTTTTCCACAGCCAGCAGGGTCTTTGCAACCATTTGGGCAGCCACCCCACAGTGCACAGCTCATTGTGCCACTTGCCCATTGTGGGAGTGCGTGTGCACGTGTCGGGGCTGCCGTGGGACGTGGGACGAGGCGGCAGAATACAGGTCCTGCTCCTGGTCGGAGCCAGCCTCTGAATGGGGAAGGAAGCAATAAGCAATGCTGAGCATGTTCCTCCTCTGCCCACACAGATGAATACACACGCATGCATATGTATATGGAGCTTTTCATCCGCACTCGCTGGCGCTCACAGAGTGCCCAGACTCCAATTAAGACCAATTGCGTATGGTAAATCCGCAAATAAGGGATTCAGACGACATCCTTCTGGACTGATTTCTGGTGTAACGCTCAATGCTACATACAGAACACATCCACTCCCTGATATTCTGACAAATCGAAACCTCTCCTCCACACCCCCTACCAGTAAAAAGCTATGTATTTAAAACTGGTGAGATCTGATTACTCAAAGGGAGTGTGAACTCCCTTGCTCCAGGAAAGCAACAGGCTGTGTGTGACCTGCCTGCTTGAGGTCCTGCAAGGTCCAGCAGGCTCAGGCCTGCCCACATCTGGATCCCAGGGCCTTTTGGATGCCCTAGGCCTGGGGAGGGGGCAGGCTTGGAACTTTGGTTGTGGTTTTAGCCAACCCTTCATCAACACTTTGTTGCAGGTGGCAGGTTTGAAACAAAGCCTTTCACATGTGGGCAGAGCTCAGCCTTGAACTCACTGCTACCAGCAAGTTCGAGATACCAAAAGCTGACATGGACCCAAAAACTTTTTGCAAAATTCCCCTGCATGGAAACACGCAGGCATCACCTGTGCGAGGATGCAAAGGCTGTCGCCACAGCTGGTCCTCCTCTCCCATGTCCTCACTGTGTGCCCCCAAGGAGGGAGAAGGGGGACAGAGCCAGTGCTGGCTCCAGCCCCGGTGTTGCAGGGAGGCTCTTCCTGCATGGATATGCCATCGTGGGGCAGATGCATGGGGCAGCCCTGTCCTCATCTTCCCACCTCCAGAAGGAGTTGCTGCTCTGGGCAATTTTGTCAAGAGTATTGGTTACTTTGGGATATGATGTGTGTCTGTGTGCTCTTGAGCAATGAAGCACCGAGACCTGGTGGCCACTGCGGAGCCTCTCCAGGACAGCTCCCTGTGGTGGATGTTAGGAGCTGGGCATATGGCAAAGTGTCACTAAATCTCCGGGTTAAGTCTTGTAAATGAATGTGTGACTGAAAATTATCATTCCCAAGCTTATAACATAAAACATCTTCTTGCTGGTTTTTGTTGTTTTGTATATTTCCTTCTAAAAATAAGCTCACCTTTGTAAGAACTGTTTTGGTTTCTCTTTAAAAATATCATACTATGCAAAATTTTTCCCTTTGGAAATAGCTAAGCTGATAAAAAAAGAAATCTTAGGCACATGCTTTTGTCAGCTCCTCGTAATCAATAACACCCATGGGAAAAAAGCTGAAATCTGCAAGGGAACAGGCCGAACCCATAACTGTTGGGCTGACATTTTGTTATCACATATACTGAGAGGAAAATAATTGAAAGTACTCCAGCCTCCTGCCTCAAACCTGATGGGTTATCTCGGGTTTGTTGGGTGGTCGCCCAAAGGCCCTTCAAGCACTGAGCGAGGAAAGAGCTCAGACACCTGGGCTGGGCTCAGTGGGGATGTGATGCTCAAGGGATGACAAGAGCAAGGATTCTCCATGCCAGGAATGGGCTTTCCAAATGTGCTCCATTCCTGAATTCCCTTTTCAGTAGATCCCTGTAGGTTGTGAGACATTTTCATTTTTATTTTGACTTCTAGATATATGGAAATTCGTGGTAAAATAGCTGCCCTCCTCCCCACAGACTCACCTGCTGGAACTGAACCCTGACCTGCTGGGTCTGACACGTTCCGTGTTGGGGAGTTCGGTTATTCCAGTGTCACCTGGATAGGAGATCAAAAGACAAGAGATTGGCAGAAACAAAGGAGCACTGGGCTTGCAGCAACAAAAGGATGGTGGGTTCTTCCAGTGGAGGTGACAAGCGTGTTATTGGAGCCACTTTGTCACTGGACACACAAGATGCACCAGGGACTGGTGGTTTATACTGCTATTAACTGATGACTGCTGGTGCAATGGACTCTCTCTCCTCTGAGCTAAATGATCCACATGTCAAGAGACAGGTTTTTGCTTCAAGGATGGGATCGAGTCTCTCCCACAAGTTGACAGCTCCCAGAGTCCTCCCTTCTACCATTTTAAAAGATGGGTACAATATTTTCCTTTTTCTAGTCACCTGGAACTTCACCTGACTGCTGTGACTTTTTGAATATCACGGAGAGTGGCTTGGCAACTACATCAGCCAATTCCCTCAGGGATGCACCTCGTAAGGTTCCATGGATTTATGTACATTCAGGTTCCTCAGGTGGTCATGAACCTGATCTTCTCTTACAGTGGGAATCTCTTTGCTCCTCTGGCCCCCATCTTGCAGTCCACCCATGTGAGAGGTGTGGGAAGAGAGGCTGCCATTGAAGAATGAGGCAAAAAAGGTTGTTGAGTACCTCAGCCTTCTTATCCACTGTTCTCAGTTTACCAGTGTGGGGTAGAGTAGATAGCTCCCCTTATGTCCTGCATGGACCATACACCTGCAGTGCAGTCAGGAAACAGGCCTGGCCATGCAAACCCAATACACCTTTTTTGGGTTTTTTTCCCAGAAAACAATTCAGAAGATGTTTCTGAACTGCTTCTCTTGCAAACCAGCAGCAAAAGGTCTCCTTTTGGACAAAGGAGCAAGGACAAAAAAGCAGATCAATGTTTGTTCTGGACCTGAATCCAGATTCCAAGTGCTCCTGGCCACCTCTGTCCCTGTCTTGCTCTGGAGGGCTGTCCTTTCCCTGTCCCTCCTCAGAAGGTATTTCATAGCCCAGCTGGTGACACAGACCTGAAGAGCAGAGAGGTGTTGTACCCTGCGTTTGGAAGTTTGGCAGCCGATCCCATCTTCTCCCATTCATTGCAATAAACCCAAATAAAAGAAATTTGTTATAAAATAAGTAGGTTTCAGGGTCTGATTCTGCATCAGCAACAGAAGAAAATCAGATTTGAGAGCACTCATCCTTTTATGAGATGGAAGTCTAAGCATTTCTAACAGAAAGCAAAGTATGGGGACTGTATTAAGGCCATAAATACCTTAGAGTGATGAGCCTGGACTAACAACCCCTTTTACAGTGGGACCTGCTCTGCACCCACATCGTGTGGGTCTCCTCACCCTGAGGCAGGGCTGAGATTTTGTTCACTGAGACCTGTTTTCAGAATTATGGCTTTTATGGCCTTTTTGAATGTGAGAAAAGTGAAGAATTTACACAGTAAAAATTCTTGGCAAGGTCAGAGCCTCCAGTTTCCGTGTAGTAAACCAATTACCATGTTGTTGAATTTATGCACTTCAGACAAGTCGACTGTAAATTCATATCCCAAGGTAAAACAAAAAAGGAAAAAATTCAGACTTTGGCTTTGCCAAACATTTTATTGGACAAATCCTTCTTTCTCTCTTTTTTTTTTTTAAATTATATCTAGACAGGATGCATAAGTATTGAATACTTTTTAATATTTCTTACGCAATAAAATAATATTTTGGAAGTCTCTGCTTTATCAAATAATAGATAGACCTCTGTAATATAAATCAAAATTGTAAATGGAAGCTTCATAGGAATCATTTTTTTTTCAATAAAGCAGGAACATCTGGTATGGTTTCTAATTTATTTAGAACATAGGCACAGCTCCAGGCCAGTAAGGAATTTAAGTGCATAAGCAATCTTATTGTACTTCTACTGGGACTATTTTCACACTGAAGTTAAGCCCAAGCCCAGGAGCTCAGCTGAAGGTGACCTTCCAGACTCCTCATCTACCTCTGCATGAAAAGTATGACATCATTTAGATGCTCCACATTTCTTCACATATCTGGATAATCAGGAGAGTGACAGCAATGCCATAGAGGTATTCAGATGGGCCTGAGCAAAGAAGAGCATCTTTCAATGACATCCATTTGTGGAGACCAAGTCTTTGACTTGGATGACTTTGGGGCATGAACTTCCTTGTCCACCTGGTCACCTCAGGTTCCTCATGTCACGGACCCCTGTGGACTTGGTGTCAGGTGTCCCCTTCCCAAGTAGTTGTGCCAATAAAACACTTAAGCTCAGCCCTGCCTCCTTCCTGCCACCCCCACCCAGTCAGGCCCTCAGCTCTGCTAAGGGAACTTCCAATGGTGCTTTCAATGGTGTTTCAGGTAAAACCCATTTCTTCAGGTAAAACATTTAAGTCATAGCATTAACAACAAAGCTGCTGTTGCCTGCTGTGAGGTCAGGCTCCACATGAGCTGCTCACTGTAGCAAATGGGACTGACCCCCTTGCTGGCTTTGACTGGATCTGGGGAGATCATCCCTCTCCTGCACTAAGCATTTCAAAGCATTTCACCCTACATCTTCTGTGCAAGCTGTCAGTGAGGCACTTGATGCTTAAAAGCCCTCTTTTTGTTCAAAACTGCTGTCTCTGTTGTGAGGCAGCCACTTGCACACAGTGCTGGCACACACGTGAACAGCACACAGGACAGGTACTGCTCCTTCCAGCTCATCAGGATTGGCATCCACTTGGGAAATATGCACATACACATGGAAAAGGGGTCTCTCCAGTATCTGGCATTGGCTACTCAGTGTGCCCCAGAGCTGGCCCCAGTTCCCCCAGGTGCTGGCACTGGCACCCTCCAGTCTCTGAGATTTGTGGCCCCAGTCCAGATGCTGGCACTCGGTTCAGTTGCAGCTGCCCACTCATATGGCTTGAAGGTTGGTGCTGGTCTCTCACATGGACTCAGATTAGAGTTTGACAGAAAGTCAACTGAGACAATGAAAGAATTAGTAGTAGTAGTAATACATAATTAATTACATCATTATATCTGAATATTTAGTAAGACTAGGGCAGGCTGTGGCAATGAGGTACAGGGCTTGGTCAGAGGGTTGTGTTCTGACCAGCCAGCTGTCACCCACACCTGCCCCTTTAATCCCCTTTCCCTTCTATTTTCTCATGCTGGTTCCTCCCCAGTCCATCTTAATCCCTCCCTGTCCCTGCCTTTGATCCTTGCCCTAAACATCCCAGGACAAGCCTTGCACAGTGCTGTAGCCCCCTTGGAACACCTCCTAAGGGGTGTCCATCCCACAGCCTCAGACACTTTTCCCCCACAGCCCGCCATGAGTTCTTGTGGGGTCCCACTAATGCCTTGGTGAGGTTCACCCAGGAACCCTGAGCTGACCACTCTCCTCTGACAGTCCAAGAGAATGGGATGGGGCTCCCTTGGTGCGAGTGGGGGTGATTGGGATCCTGCAACCAGCATTGCCCTTTGATTCCTGTAGGGATCCTCTTGAGTCCAAGCTTCAGTCACCAGTGGGTCACTCTCCACAGGTCACTCTGTCTTCATCAGCCCTTACTGTCAGGGCTCGTTGTCTAAACGCTCATCTGGGATGGTGTAGCCTCAGCTGTGCACACTGGCAGCACATTCCCATCCCTTCCCTCCCTGGCCAGCAGACCACCCAGCCCCCCTGCCCGTGCCAGCCTCCAGGGCAGCAGGGAACCCTGTGGAAACTCTTCCAAGCCAGGGGGAGGAGAAGGAGGAGGAGGAGAGCCTTGCCTTCAATGGTCATATCAGAAATACTGCTGAGCCTGAGAGCAGATTTGTAGCATATTGATGGAAATAGTTTGTGACATGAGAATCAAGTGCAGAGAAATAATTTCTGTTCTGAAAACACCTCTCCCATGCAGGGTCACAGAATGGCTAAATTCTGAAATATTTAACTTAATGCAACTGGCAGCAGCTACCGAGTACTTGTCCTCAAGCAACTGCTGACATTTGCAGTGAAGCCGCAATGAAACCGACAAAATAGGGCCTCTAGCAAAGCTACTATCAAGGAAAAATCATTACAGACTGCATTGTACATATTTATAAAACACAAATGATGTCCAAAACCTTTAGGTCTTGTGTGGCAACCATGCCCTAACAGAAATATTCAACACCTTTAACCAAAGAATCTTCCCCTTTGGGCACCAGTGGGTCAATTAGTTTAGCTTGACAGCGGCCTCAATACAGAGACGTCGGCAACTAATCTTGGGAGCAAGTGAAATCATGCAAGCACGTCTGTGAAAGAGAGAGCTGGCTCCCTTCCCCTGATGTTGATGTGGGTCTCTGCTCAGCCAGCAGACATCATGCTCCAGCGCCTCTTACACTTGGCAGGAGCGAAGGACTCTTCCATGGGGAAGTGGCCTCGCACAAATGCCAAAGGTGAGGCTCGATGCAGCCGCAGCCCCTTGCTCAGCCACTTCCCACATCAGACCCTGGAGAGGGAAAAGCCCCCAGTGCAGCTGGTGCCTTGGGTCTTCCTCCAGATGCGAGTGCTTGAGGATGTCCAGTGGTGTCTGGACTGAGGCTATCTCCTTAGGCATGTTCAGGTATTCTGAACACAGGATATGGGGAGATGCTAAATACTGAGGGAAAACGTGGCATAGTCTCTGCTCCTGATACGTAAGTTTTTTGGGATAATGTGAAGATTGGGTGTAAGACTACAGCTTTTGCTGGTTTCTTAGACATTTTCTGGGTTATTTAAGAAATTGTCATCAATATTCTTGGGCACATGGTGTGACTCTGGGGCATGGTGCTGTGCAGGGCCAAGAATTGGACTCTTGGTTCTCGTGGGTCTCTTCCAACTTAGTATATTCTGTGATCATAATCTGTTCCAAAACAGATTATTTAACAGATTTATTTATTTGTCTGAGTCAGCTGCTCTTAACTAAATGTCTCCAGCTGTGATGAACATTGCTGTCCCTCATCTGGACATGAGCTGCATGTCTTTGATACAAGCCTTCAACACTGTCTCCTGAAGCATTCTCCTGGAGCAAACAGTCTGCTCATGGCTTGGACAGGTGAACTCTTTGCTGAGTGAAAAACTGGCTGGATGTGTGGGCCCAGAGAGTGGAGGGGAATAGAGATAAATCCAGGTGGTGACCAGTCACAAGTGGTGTTCCCAAGGGATCAGTTTTACAGCCAGCTCTGTTTAATATCTTTGTCAATGATCTGGGTGAGGGAATCAAGAGCCCCCTCAGTCAATTCGCAGATGACACCAAGCTGAGTGGGAGTGTTGATCTGCTGGAGGGCGGAAGGCCCTGCAGAGGGATCTGGACAGGCTGGATCAAAGGGCCAGCTCCAATTGTATGAGGTTCAATGAGGCCAAGTGCCAGGTCCTGCACTGGGGTCACAACAACCCCAGGCAGTGCTACAGGCTGGGGGGAGTGGCTGGAAAGCTGCCTGGTGAAAAAGGACCTGGAGGTGTTGGTCAACAGCAGCTGAACATGATCCAGCTGTGCCCAGATGGCCAAGAAGGCCAATGGCATCCTGGCCTGCATCAGCAGTGGTGTGGCCAGCAGGACCAGGGCAGTGACCGTCTCCCTGTACTGGGCACTGCTGAGGCCACGCCTCCAATCCTGTGTTCAGTTCTGGGCCCCTCACTGCCAGAAAGACATTGAGGGGCTGGAGCGTGTCCAGAGAAGGGCACCGGAGCTGGGGAAGGGTCTGGAGCACAAGTCCTGTGAGGAGCAGCTGAGGGAGCTGGGAGTGTTTAGCCTGGAGAAAAGGAGGCTCAGGGGAGACCTTATCCCTCTCTACAGCTGCCTGAAAAGAGGCTGTAGCCAGGTGGGGGTTGGCCTCTCCCCTCGAATAAAAATAGGACAAGAGGAAACAGCCTCAAGTTGCACCAGGGGAGTTTTAGACTGGGTGTTAGGAAAACATACAGGGTTGTCCAGCACTGAAACAGGCTGTCCAGGGAAGTGTTGGTGTCACCATCCCTGGAAGTACATAAAAGATGTGTAGATGTAGTGCTTGGTTTAGTGGTGGACTTGATGATCTTAGAGGTCTTTTCCAACCTAAACAATTCTATGATTCTATGATTCTACATGAATGTGCAAGCCCATGGCAAGAGGTTGAACCAGAGAACTCCTGAGGCCCCTTCCAGCCTGAATTACCCCATTCCCCAGTGCTTTTATGGACAAAAATGAGAGGAAGTTGATAGGCCCAACTCAGTGAGACTGTTTTGGATGTTTTGTAGATGCACAGGCTGATCTACAATACGTGAAGCAAGTCTGTCTGCATGGGTTATGGCAGCCTCACCATGTGTACGTGTGTGATTGCACTTCTGCATGTGGGCCCCAAAAGCAGCAGCCACCTCCCAGTCCCCCATGTCTGGCTGTGCGTGGGTGGACAGCTATGTTTAGGATGGGAGGAAACACCAGCCACCACCCTGACCCAGCAAACCAGGATACTTAGAGAAAAGACAAATGGTGCAAAACAGGCAGCAGAGGAGGCAAATAAATTTGCCAAATGTCATAGAGCACATCAGGAGCAGAGCTGGAAATGAGATGTCAACCACCAGGTCCTGGCACCACATATGTCCCAGAACCAAAAAGGGTGTGAAACAGCAGCTATTAACAGAAATCCAGTGATCTGGAGTTTTGGATAGAGAGACACCTTCAGTTTAAAGGTCATGCTTCATTTCCTGGACCTTTAATCTATTTTGCTTGAACTCTACAAACTTGTTTAAACAAGGATTAGATGGTACATGTCTTCCCACTTCCTGAATTGGGCTGTGCTGTGCTGGAGAGATGAAACTTGCAGGGATGAAGCAATAGCATTTATGAGATTGATGAAGAAGAATGGAAAAGTCCCAAAAAACCCCCAAACCAAAACAACCCAACAAACTCAAAAAAACAAGTAATGACATTTCAGGCACAGGGGACCTTTATTAGGGCTCAAAAAATACAAAATCTTTCAATGCAAGCTGAGAACAAATTGCTCTAAATTTACATTATATTAATCTCTGAAGGGAATGATGGCTAGCAACTTGTGAAACACAGGCAGGATGCTCATTAACAAGGAGAACAGTGGGACAGAAAGTCCAAGTAGTGAGGCAATTTGTCAGTTTGTTTCATTTTGTGTCCTTGGCAGCAGTGGATGAGAAGCCACAGCCACTGTTTCTTCCCTAACTCAGTCATCCTTTTATTGTATGGTTTTTCTGGGAGGTTTTGGGGCTTCACGAAAGAAGTAGGCATTTGGGGAACATCTCACCTACCATTTGTCACAGAAACTTGAGCAGCTCCTCCAAGGCAGCCACCCTAGTTTATGGAGACAGGCAGCTGGTGACCCACAGTGAGTGGACATGTGGGGGACATGCAGCTGCAGCCAGGGCAGAAGAGGGGGCTCAGCACTTGGCGCCACTCCTACTCCACCACCTTCTCACAGAATGTATTGGGTTTGTGTGGCAGGGTTTTGGTAGCATGGGGCTACGAAGAGTGTGTGTGTCAGTGGGTGTGTGTGAAATGCTGCCAGAAGTTTCCCTGTGTCCAACAGAGCCAATGCCAGCCCGCTCCAAGATGGTCCCAGTGCTGGTCACAGCTGAGCCCAGCAGCTGGGATAACAGGGTTAAGAAGGGTGAAAAAATGCACAATGGCAGTTGGAGAGAGGAGTGAAAATGTGAGAGGGAGAGCCCTGCAGACACCCAGGTGGGTGCAGAGGAGGAGCAGGAGGTGCTCCAGGTGCTGGAGCTGAGATTCCTCTGCAGCCCCTGGTGCAGACCATGGTGAGGCAGCTGTGCCCCTGCAGCCCCTGGAGGACCACGGGGAGGCAGAGATCCACCTGCAGCCATGGAAGAGCCCATGCCAGAGCCGGGGGATGCTTACTAGAGCGTTCAGAGTTGCATCTGGCACTCTGAAAAGGTGCAGTACAATCCATTTTGGATCTTACCAGCATTTAATTCTTTCACTGAGGCATTGCAGACAGTGATCTTCCCCATTAGCCCTCTTTTTTATGATTGTCACAGACCATGCCTTGTGCAGCAGCAGGGTGAGTATCTTGTAAGACAGAAGTGCATTTCAAATTGTGCTGGGTCTACATCCCGCTTGTTTCCCACACGTTTAAAGCTGAAAGCACTCTAGCATTAGCTACAGCTCAAAAGCAGACACATAACTCACTTCACATCGAAGCACACTTTGATACACTCTTTCTTCAGACAGCAGAGATAAATGACTTGTTGGAAGATACCATCTGCAGGACAGAAAATTTATATTGCAGAGACTAGCGATTTTCTAAAGCTTTATTATTGATGCAATGAATCAGTATTTGCTGCTCAATGTAATCTTGGCAGCATGGCAATATGCTTTTTACTATTTTGAAAAGAAATGGAAATGCAGAGTAGCTGTTTTATTTCAAAATAGCATCATGTCAATCAGTCTTTTTCTGTTTGTTTTGAAGGAGGTGTATATGTAGAGCTGTTAGATGACAGGTCTCAAAACGCACACAAAGTATTTACCTTTGGAAGGTGACTTACAGATCAGATTCTGCATACCACTCTTTTCATTAAAATAGCTGAATACAAGAAGGAAGAACAAATTGCAGTCAAATCAGAGCCTGCATACATTATACATTCGAGTATTGTTCTAAGTGCATGATGGTTTACTGCATTACATGGGTCTCCACAAACGCAGCTCTGCTTACAGATACATTTGCAGGATTAGAGCCCAAAATAGTAACTCCCTGATTCTGTATTTTCAAGTAAGGTTATTTATAACTTTGTTAACAGACTCTCCCCCCTCCTCCAAATCTGCTTTATGAATGGATATTCTGTTTCATAAAGAGTTAAAAGCCTGTTGTGCTGATAACACTTGGAAACAGCCGAGTGCACTGGACGCTGTTTACGTGTTTCAGAAATGAGTGACTTAGGAGCAGCAGCACCTTTAGGAGAGCAGAGTTAAGCAGAGCAGGACCTGAAACTCCAGTACTGGCCACTATTAACTGCAGTGGGGCAGGGCTCTTGGAAACAGAAAGCTAAGGAATGAATCAATGAGATTTCAGAAGCATTGCATGCATGCACACACACACTCAGATGTGTTTAGTGTAGCCATGTCATTCTTGCTTTCTCTATACCCCTGCTAATAATAAAGAATAAATCTTTCTCTCATTCATTGGTTTACTCCCCTCCTTTCCTTGCTCCCAATCCTAATATGTATTATCCCACGAGGTCTCTCTTCACCTCCATATTGTTGACTGAATCCCATTAGCTGAAAACATCCTCCTACCACTAGATGAAGAGAAAAAGGGTACAAATTCTTGCTTGAGAATTACGAGAATTTACAAAAGTCAACAGGATGATGGCATGCAGTAGGAATGATGCCACCCCAAGTGGAGGAAAAATGCTTCAGTTCTTTCTTACACAGGATTTGCAGTGGTATCATTGGGACTTTTGCTTCAGCAATAGCTTGTAGAACTGACACAAAAAAAAATACACAGAATATAAACTGAATTTATGACATAACAAATAATATTTAATATATAGCATTGAATGCATACACATCAATACCAGTGCCGTAACAACAAAACAGAACTTGTAAAATTAGCAGCAGTTTTTTGCAAGTACAAAAATACACATTTTTTTCAGAACATATATAATAGCAAAATTTAGCAGGATATATTATACAAAGCATTTAGATAATGCATTACTCTAATATATTATATGATGTATGACACAGCGAGACCGAGCGCACCCTCAGCAGGTTTGTAGGTGACAGGTTGCTGAGAGGTGCAGTTGACACAACAGAATGACGGGATGCCACCCACAGGGACCTGGACAAACTCGAGAAGTGGGCCCATGAGAACCTCAGGAGGTTCAACAGGTCTAAGTGCAAGGTGCTGCACCTTGCCCTGGGCCAGGACAATCCCAGATACAGGTACAGACCGGGAGAAGAACTCTTTGAGAGCAGCCATGTGCAGAAGGACTTGTAGTACTGCTGGGGGAGAGGCTGGACATGACCCAGCCATGTGCCCTCACAGCCCAGAGAGCCAGAGGTGTCCTGGGCTGCATCCAAAGCAGCGTGGGCAGCAGGGCCAGGGAGGGGATTCTGCCCCTCTGCTCTGCTCTGGTGAGACCCCACCTGCGGTGCTGCATCCAGCTCTGGGGTCCCAGCACAGGGAGGACATGGAGCTGTTGGAGCGAATCCAGAGAAGGACCATAAAGAACATTAGAGGAATGGAAAAACTCTTCTGTGAGGGAATGCTGAGAGAGTTGGGATTGTTAAGCCTGGAGAAGAAGAGGCTTCAGGAAGACCTCACTTTGGCCTTCCAGTACCTTAAGGGGGCTTATAAAAAGAAGGGAGATGACTTTTTATATGGGCAGGTAGCGGCAGGACAAGGGGCAAGTTTTTAAACTGAGAGCAGATTAGATTAGAGATTAGGAAGAAATTCTTTACTCAGAGAGTGGTAAAGCACTAAAACAGGTTGCCCCAAGAAGTTACGGATGCCCCATCCCTGGAATCGTTCAAGGCCAGGTTGAATGGGGCTCTGAGCAACCTGGTCTAGTATCCCTGCCCTGGTAGGGGGGTTGGAAATGGATGATCTTTAAGGTCCTTTCCAACCCAATCCATTCTGTGATTCTATGTTTTAGATGTTGCATAATAAAATTTCTTGTGTTCTGCTTGCAATAATACATAATGCCATTTACAGCAATGTTAAGAAACTATTCACAACTTAAACATGAACAGAACAGCCAACAAAGCACAATAAATGAAACACAGAGTTGCAAGGTGTTAGTTACAAGATTCAGCATTTCCCTTTACATATTTTCGGGCTTACTTTTGCTTTCTTTTGCAGTGTGCAAGAAATAACTACACCTATCGAAATACTGTATAAACATACAGAAAACAACACACTCCCTGGAGGACAATGAAGGTAATATTTATCAGTTCAGAACAGTAGTATAATACCACAGTTATGGAAGCTATGCTGACTTTGCACGCTACATCAAAAGCACAAAGGACTGGGACTCACATCTGCAAGGCTCAACACTTGAGTGGTCAAGGAGAGAGGCCCAGCAGGCAGCCCGCTGCCCTGGCAGGGTCAGGGAACAGGACACTGGCCTTAGCTACCTCCTGGTCCCTTCCAAATTTTCAGGAGATTTCTATTTGCTTGCTTTTCAGCAATTTTTATTATTCTTACAATATTCTTGCAAAGCTTTATATTGGAACATTACTCAGACGGTTTCCTAAAAGAAAGAAAACCTGTGAGTCCAGGGACTGCTCAATTAAATTTGAACAACCTGGATGTTAAACTTAAAATGAACACACATCAACACCAAAGGCATTTTCTTTATGGTGTTTATTTTAAGCATTAAGATTCCTCTGCAAAAAGCTTTGGTCGGTCTCTTCAAACTTTGGACTGCTGTAATGCTTTTCTAGACCTCCTCTTTGATCATGAAGTCTGTCTCTTCCAGTGACTTTCAGAGGCAATGGCTGAAGGTCAGGCTTAATGAAACTGCCATCAACTCCATCAGTAGGTTTCAGGGGTGCTGACCTGGTGCTAGCCCCCACCAAGCCCCCCTCAGCCCCAGTGTCAGTAGGTTGTGGAGATGGTGGCACCTTGGTGGCTGTAAGCAAACAGTCATCAGCCACAGGAGCAGCAGCGTCTTCGTGTTTCTTTAGCAACTGAAAAGTGCTATCAAAAGGGCAGGAGGTTTCACTTAGGGTAAACAGAGCCTGGTCTGAAAACTGGGAGAAAGCACTGTCCAGGGAGCAAATTGATGACACAGATGGAGATGTCCCAGAAGAAGACTGACTAAAAGAGCTAAATCCTGAGCAAAGATTTAATCCTTCAGGCGTTGGAGGCAGAAGACAATGGGACAGGTCTTTCCTTTCAACATTTTGGTTTGTGTTGTCACTTTTACCAACATTAATCCCTACAACCAAGCTCTGATTGCTGAGCTTTTGCCTTTCCACCTGCAATGAGCGGCGTTGGCAGAGACACTCTTCGTCTTCGTGAGAAAGAACAAAGTCACAGCTGGCTTTGCGCGCTGCCTTCTCACGCCCGGCATCGGTGCGCGCGGAACTGCAGGTCTGGAGGCCAACTGCAGGCTCGGAGGAGCGCCGGTGCCTCCTCACAGTCTTGGGAGCATCCGAGGTAGCTGCTGAGGGGAAACCACTGGAGTAGTGAGACTCGTTGGAGTTTTCTTGCGAGGAAAACCTCAGATGCATGTCAGCAGAAATTGCCAACTGCTTCAGTTTGGTTCGGCTTTGGATTTCATCCACCTCTGTCTGCTCCGAATCGCCATCGCTCAGAGTGAAGACAGACTCCCTGCTCCTGTTATCCTGATCACGGGTTTTAATCCAGTCACTGGAGGAAGAGTCAGCTTCATCATTCGCCTCATTTTCCAGGCTGTCATAGGAAGAGTCATTCTGATGGAGAGAAGCAACATCTACAAGGACAAATCAAGTGTTAACACATCAGTGACTGAACCACACTCTTGAAAAGCAGCTTTTTTTTCTTTTTTTCTGGCAAGTATCCTTTACTTTCAGGAGCATTTGCCCTTTAAAGATTCTTCAAGCAGAAATACTAATAATTTCATAAAAAATTACTGTCTTAATTTTGAACTAGAGAAGCTGAAGTGAGTACTAAGCTATAGCTCAGTCAAGAAATACAGGATAATGGCACAAATAAGGGTTAGGGGGTTTTTGTTGTGTTTTTGGTTTGTTTTGGTTTTTTTAAGTGGATAGTAGATAATCCAGCTGTAACCAATAATTTACATACATACATATACTGAGTTGGTAATTTATTTTATTTTTCTTTTCATTATTGGATATTGAAAGCAACATTTAACCTTTCTTTCCTTCTTTCAGACAAATGAAGAAAACAGGGCATACTTCTTACCTCTGCTTTTTGCAGAAAATACAATATTTTTAAGAGCAACACTGTGAAGTTTTAGTCTCAGTTTAAACAGACACCTCATTTGCACTGAGCAGTGTACACCTGGGCCCTATCCTGTATCTGCATTAATTGGAATTACATTAAATCTCTTTTGCTCTGGCTTAGGCTAAGCTGTCTTATCTCACATTTGCAGCAGACACAGTTCATGCATGGGCAGGCACCACGCCTCAGTGCCTGCCTGAAAACTCATTCAGCTGCTGTAACCTGTCATGGGTCTGAGCTCTCACTGCCAGCACATCCCAGCACAACAGATCCCATGTGCTTCACTCCTGAGGAGGGGCAGGCCAAATTTCACTGGATTTCACCCAATCTCACTGGAGGCAGAGCACGAGGAGCTTGAAACAGCCACACTGAGTCAGTCAGACATGCCGACACAAGTGCCATTACCACTTTCAGTACAGGCCACCTGTGACAAAATTTATTTTACAAAAATTCTGCTTTAGAAATACTTTAAGGAGAGACACAAAACTCCTTACAAAGTCAAAATCAGAGGGTTGGAGAGAAAAAAAGCATTAATGATAATCTGGAAAGCTCTGTAAACTAGTCTGCCAAACACTTTCAGTTACTAGTTCCACAATTTTTCTGTGCTAGCAGCAAAATCTGGATGCCCCATTGAAACTCTGGAGATCTCTCTCTTTTGGTAGTGAAGAATAGACACTTTCAACCCAAATATAATGGGATGACAGCTGTATTATGACCATTGTTGATCACCGACTTCCTGATATTTTGGGAAAACACAGGCTAATGCAAAAATTCTAGTTTTGAGAGGAAACCTTCTCTAGATTTTTTCTTTTTTTATTTTCTTTGTTTCCCCTCCCTCCTTTTTCAACCATAGTGGTTCAGATGACTTGTGAAAGCATTTTGTGATATGGTCGAGGTCTATGGTAAGCTGAATCAGTGATTATGAGCAATTCTTTGGGCAGAGGAAAGAGAACAGCAGTATCTGGGAACACCACATGAAGAATGAACAGCATGCTTCCATGGAATATACCAATCTTTTGCCTGCCTGAGTTTAGCTGTCTTAAAGGGATCAAAACATCAATCTGTATTACCTGAGCTGTTCTCTCTCTTGCATGTCATCAGTATTTCTCCAAAGAGGGAGGTAATTTCATCTCCAAAAATCCTGCAGCAATTCTCAATGAGGAACTGTACCAGACTAGAAATCTGCAACCAAGCAATGGGAGAGAGATGTCAGATCTTCTATTATTCAACTCAGAGCAAGCTCACCAGACAGATGAGGAACAGGAGCACAGTGTCATCCATGAGGGCAGCCAGGAACTTCTCTCTCAGTCTCCTGGGCCCAGATAAACTGTCCTGGTATACATCCTTGTGTACATCTTTTCCATTCTACTCTGTCGTGTTCCGAGGTCACCACAACCAGAGATCTTGATGAGAGAGGCATTTTGCTGATACACTGGGCATTGCTTTATGACCTCTCTTCCCTTCTTCCAGACAGATAATGAGAATGGATTGATGAATGTTGCTGGAGCCCTGATAAGAGGACAAGTCCTGATCTGAAGAGGTACTGACTGTTCTCATGTTTGTAACCAACAGCCTGGCTGAGTGGGATGAAAGTTGGTATGGTTTTCTACTACACCAAAGTGTTTCTTACCTTTTTAATAAATTCACTTTCTATATCAGGAGTGGAGGATACAGGAGGCCAGAGCAGACTAGGTGCAATGCACACAGCCAGATTAAAGGCATTCATCTGGTTCTCTTCAGATCGCATTTCTATTCCATGCAGTACTCCAAAGATGTAACGTAAGAGAAAAACATTAGCTCTGGGGAGATGCTCTATTAACCTGAAAACATATAAAACCAGAATTCTTCACATTAGTGACCACTTTCCATAGTGGTCACACAAGTCAAGATAATGGAAATGCAGCAACAGGGTAACACTGTCCACTAATTAAACCAGGGAGGATGTAAAAGAGGTGTTCTTGTTCAGCTGTTTCCCTCACTGTGTCTCTAAACAGTGTTCTGGAACAGCAGAAAACACTGTAACACAAAATTATGCTCTGCCCAGTAAAATGTATGACATGAAACTGTACTTCATCTAAGTTGCCTGATAATTCACCACTCACTTCCCCAAACACTTCAGTAGTCTGTCCATGCCATCTAGTTGCCTTAAATATGTGTGTAAATACTCCTGGAGTCAGCTACTGCACAAAGCTCCATTTCCTGTGACACAGACTTTGCCTACTTTCTGTTTGGTATCACCTGCAAGGTTGGAGGCTTCCCTTGTCACTATGCTCCAGCATTTCATTCACAATTCCATCTTGGCTTCAAAATGGTCACTAAAATTTGAGATGAATGAGGGAAAATACGTGAAGAACTGATTTCAGCTTCCCTTTCACCCAGGACTCTAAAGTTCCCCACAGGTAGTTTTGGATTTTGTATCAGACAGAAATTCAGGTTTTGGACATCATATTTACAAATAATACAAGTTGCTTTTGTTCTTTTCATGAAAGGATATTTAATGTATTTACTGGTGTCCACAAAAGGCAGAAAAGCAGGACAAAAGAGAGTCAGAAAATTGTCTCATACAGACAATCACTTAAGTACATATGTAAGCTTCAATGTTCTGTCATATACAAATATATTTTTAGCATCTATTTTAAAAAATTGTAAGTTGAATATTTATGATTCTGCATTCTGGGATATACATTTATAGGAAAAGAATGTAGAGAACATAAGTAACTACCTTTGGATGCTCTTTATCTTCTCTTCATTATTTCCTTGATCCAGCACAGAGACCCACTTATCACACAGCTGGGATGATAAAATACTGCCTGGAATGTTGCGAAGAAAATCCTTATCAAGAGAAAAGAAGAACAAAACACATGAGCAGCTGTTCTGGGGCATGTGAGGGAGCAGGAATAAGATACACAGATACAAGAGGATGTGCCCATGGGACAGCACTCACTGGCAACCATATCATTACACACAGCAACCAAAACCAGAAGAGTATCATCTGAGATAGAGACACTTTAGATTATGCTTAAAGTGAATCTTTTCCTGCCTTTCCCTACCCTTTTTTGACAAAACAGAGGTATTTCTATGCTTCATCTGATGTTGCTGAACTAAAAAATCTGCAGTGAGACCAGTTATTTTGATGTTGCATAACGTTTGTCTTTACTTACCGCTTAATTTCATCTGTAGTCCCTGTTTCTTCTCCTTAGCTGACAAGCTCAAATACCTCCAGACCATAAGCACTCCAAGGCATCCCTTCCTTCCGTCCCCTAATCAACGGAGTACCTAAACTAGTCACTGATAGTCTTGCTAGTCCTCTTTCCTAACACAATTGGCAGGGAAACTGTTGCAGTTTAGGAAGAAGACCAAATCCTAGCTTCCCAAAAACCTAGGATGAGGGAAGCTATGATGCTTTTTTTGCACAAGGAACATTGGTTTTGACATGCAAGACTGTAACAAAAGATAATGCATGAAAAAAATAATCCAAATATTGATGGCAACACTATAAACTCACTAGGCTCTGCAGCGTAGGGTAATACTGATGTGTAAGGAGATAGGTCTGCAAACATGCCCTTTAGTATTGCATATGCAGAGATAAAGAGAGTGTAACAGGACCAGGCTGTAGCAGAGACCTCAGGAAAGCTGTCAGCAAAACAAGCTGGCTACTCCTCTTCCTCATCCTAATTCAGTGGTAGCCTCCTTTGGAGATCCTCACAAGGTCAATGTGCCAGCACATTCTTGTTAATTCGGTCCACCAATTCCTCTTTGGGCCCGTTGCTGGAGAAAAGCCCTCCTTGGCTGTGCACAGGATCTGTGCTGCTCTCACCCAAAATGGGAGACAGAAACATTCTTCACATACCTTAAACAAAGATGCTGTCACAAATATGGATTCACAGGCCAGGTCCACTTCAGCACCTGAATCAAGCTTCTCCTTTAGCTCTTTGAAGGTTTTTGCACTTCCAGAGCGTCTGAAAATACCCTTGGTGGAAGGCCCCTCTTGGTAAAGGAGGGAAAGCATGTCCTAAAAAAAATTAAAAGGCAAAAAGGATTTCTCATAAATATATTTTATTGTCCAGTGCCACTAAAATGTAGTTTTGCCATTTTTGCCACAGCTGAAAACCTTTAGTCCTAAAAAATGCCAGAAATCAAACACAAGTCAAGGCTCACCCCCCCCAGATCACGCCAAACTGCACAGCAAAGCTGTGATCTGGGGCTCTCATTTTGGAAAACATCCTCTCAGAAATACTGTGCTGCCACTGCTAAGCACTAACTTTCTGTATGACCTTCCAGGACCTGTGCAAGTTTCAGCCAAGTCATTTAAATGTGTAAACACTGTGGTGTGGGAAAAGGAGAGTGGTCTATCTAATTCAAAGCTTTGCATCTGACAGTGCCCTCAGCCAGACACTACTTTGCAGACACTACTTTGCAGGAAGCTATGAGACCCTTGCTGCTCATCATTGTGGTCAATATTATCACCAACCAGAGACAGACTTCTGTTCCATTGCTGATGTCTGAAAAAAATGAGATTTTTATCTAAACTAGAAAGTGCTTTGTTTGTTCATATTTATCTGCACTTCTACAGCAGATCAGAGTCAGGTTTTCACCCTGTTTGCTGCTTGTGAGTGGTATCAGACTCTGCAAGCAGCTCAGGGCTGTCGGCAGGACCAACTCTGGGGCAAGGTGCTCCCGCATGCGAGGTCACTCCAAGGGGGATAAAGCTCAGCTTATGGCTCCCCTGAAGCAAATGAGACTGCACGGGATTAAACAAGTTGGCAGCTTATTATAGGAAAGGGAAAAGAGGCAGATTCCTTCCTAGCTTGTACAATAACAGGAGGGACTGATTTCTTCTGTTACATAAGAGAGGAAAACAAGCAGAAAAGGAAATGCTGAAACTTCTCCTGAGATAATATGTTCATGACATTTGCCAGATGCTTAGCTCTCTGCGGTCTCCTGCGGGCCATCTCTCAGACAAGCAGGTCACCTCTTGCAGGCCCACTCCAAGCAATGTAGAATTTGTCATGTTTATCTCTTCGAAAGGGGAACCACGTGCAGATTATGTGTACGCACACACTGGCCTGAGGACCAAGTTATCAAAAATGATGGCAAGAAAAGAGACACTGGGGGGCGGTCCTGGGACACTGGCCCATCATCATTAAACTGAATTAGTGAACAGCAATGGCTAAGGAATGGAGTTTGGGAACTTTCCTAGTCTGGGCTGTAAGGTAGGTCTTCCTGCCACACAGCAGTGCATGTAAGTCTAATGGAAGCTATTACTTCTACTTTTATTCTTTAATGTTTCTTTCTCACTCTTGCAGAAGTTCAAGATCAAGAATTCACGTAAGTGAGGATGCTTTGGAGGAGCACCTTCATGGCAGCGGGACTCATGTCAGCATTTTCATTTTCTTTGCAGAAATTTAGAGCCATCAAAACACGCTGAGTCCCACAGCACAGGATGTTAGCACAAAGCACAAATGCTTTGAAAATATATTTTGAACAAAAATATTCACAAGGTAAAAATGGGAAGCCCCTATTAAACTAACAAACCCAGACAAAATTACAGGAATGAAATTAAGGTGCAAGACAATTCACTGTGGCACTGGCCAAAAGAGAGCCCTTCAGCTGTGAAAGCAAGCTGGAAGCTCTGAAGCAGTTAGCCAGCCAGGCCTGTAGCATTCATCCCCAATATTTTCTTTCTCTTGCAGGTAAATCCCATTCAGTCCCCCAGTATTCTATTCTCCAGAGATGCTGCATGAATTCAGAAGTAAGTTATATTTTGTAGCATAAACACAATGTTTAAAATTCAAAGCATGAATTCTATCAAGCTGTGATTCTATGCTGAGTAACTCCGGGTATTTTTTCAGATAAAAATTTACTAATATTTATGTTTTGGAAAAATTTCTGAAATGCAGCATTGGCTCATCTCTTAAACAGAGAGACTGAGGGATCAGGTGATCATAGTCATACAGAGTCCATCTCTGGAGGGCTTATTTAAATAACCTAAATGATGAAAATGCACACTGCTCCTTCAAAAGAAAATAACAACCTTACACTATTAAAAGACCTGAAAAGTCCTGGTATGATTCACTATTCAGACAGTGATAAAGCTGCATATCAAGCACCGGCTTAGGAGACAAAACATCTCTTCCTATAAACTGGTGTGACCCCACTGATTTCAGTGGGGTTCTGGCAACTTCTTCCAGACAGAAGTTGGGCTGTTAGGACAAAGGGCCCGATCCTGCAGGGCTCATTCCCACTCTGTAAATATTTCATCTGCTGCACTGACAACAGGGCAGCCCTCCAATGACCAAAAATGCCACATATATGCCTTAATTATACCTAGGAATGGGCTCTAGGACAACCTTTTTCATGTTCCTAGGCTGGTTTTGAGAGCATCCACAGCACCAGAGCTCCCTCAAGAGAGGATGAAAAGATGCTACTGTAGCCTCCCCATTCCCATCTATTTTTTGCAGTGGTGCTGTCAGACCAAAAATGAGGACTCAGAGTGCTTGCCTGCCCTGGAATGACTTCAAGAAAGGCTCTGAAATTGCCTAGTTAAGGGCAGGTGGAATTTTTATGCATGCGTGGGCTGCCTATATGGGACAGTAGATGGGACATTTATGGATGTGGGGATTTTACAGAGATCTTGGGAGTGGTTTAAAAAGTGTGTGTGAATGCGGCATTTATTTACACTGTGTAAGTGAGGATTAGGAAACCAGCCTTATAGCATGGGCTATAAAGAAGAAATAGCCCAGAGTAGCAGACTGATCACATACATTTCTCAAGCTGTTATTAACTGGGCCTGACCACAGCATATGTTAAAAAACAAAGTTCTTGCTGAGAACCACAAACGAGGTTTCCCTTTGGAAACCTTTCTGGTTTCTTTGCTTGGGTAATTTCAATGCCCCATTTACAAACATATCTTCATTTAATACACAGAGAAATTCCACCACTGTAAGACCCAACCCTGAGCCTGGGACTCACCAAGAGGGGTTTGGGCAGGTTGTCATCCTCACAGATGGTTGTTAGTAAGAGGCCAAAGAGCTTCCCAGGAGCAGCAGATGTTGAGGAGAGGGGTGCATTGTCCAAGTGAGTGCCTGGGCCACGCCAAAAAGCCCAATTTATGATAGATCTTTTCCTTTTAAATGACTTTTGGCTTAAGTCTGGGAAAAGAGAAAGGTGTTTATTACGAGAAATGCATTTCAATTCTAGTTCCAGTATTTGGGTTTTGGTGGTTGCTATGGTTTCAAAGGAAAAACTGTCATGAACTCAACCAACTCCTTGCATCCAGCTAAGCCTAATCCACCATGCACATACCTCTGTGTGTGTGTGTGTGTAGAATGTGTTGCCTTACTCATGCCCTGAAGAGGATCACCAGGATCTGCTCTGCACTGCACTGGGGGAGCAGTGTCAGCACTCACCACCAAGTGCAGGATAGCAAACCTCAGCCTGCTGACTTCACACAGGGCTGGACTCTGCTAAATAACTCATTTTCCACCCACAGGTGCAAAACCATTGCCCTCACCTTGGCATGCTGTCCAGAGGCTTCCTAGTTCTCCTGGAAATGTGGGAGACTCTCCCCACAGTTGACACCAGAAAATCAACTAATGGCATTTTCTGACCAGGAAAAGCCACTGCCCTTGCCCTCTTCTCCACAGTGCAAGAGTAGCATCAGTGTCCTCACACCAAGCATTTGCTGACCATGGCCCAGGGACGGTGCCTGCCCTTTAATCAGTGCCTTCCAGATGGCATTTCAGCATGCTGCCAGCACACTGATGGGCTCAGTTTGTCTCCATTTTAACATATTTCATGAGATATCGATGGAGCTATACTAACTGAAGCTCCTGTTTGCAGTGTATAGAGAAGGAAATACCGGTATTGGTACATTAAAAGGGGTTTTTTTATATGACTTTTCTCAACATCGGCCAGTGTGAGGTCTTAACAGCATGGGCTACTGCTAAGGGGAAAAGGAGTGTGGACTGTTTATGACAGAAGTGCTAATGGGGAAAAACTTATTCTGAGATATTTTTTCTTTTCAAGGTGTTTTCAAAGCCAATCAGCACTGATTTAGTTGCTTGCCTATCCCATACACATTTTAATTAGCTGGTTCTTCCAAACATTTTACTTTCTAGTGTTGTGGAGGCCAGAAGCAAGGCTTGCAGAATTAAGGACTGTGGTACAATACCAGATTTTTCTCTCCAATACTTTATTCTTTCCTATACTTTATTAGAATTGGGGTTTTAGCTCAAAGAGTGATTTTCATTATACATCATTCCGTTCCAGATCATGCTCCCTTTGGGAATGGGTGGAAGTCTTTTCATTAGATGCTTACAGGATGAAAAGTTAACAGTTTAACTCAAAATGTGAACATATGAATGTGAAAGCCTGAAGAAAAATTATTTTCATAAAAAATAATGAGGATATACATTTTAAGCAGTCCAAAAGTTCAAGAAATGTAAGTCTGGCTTTACTGTGTGTCTAAGGCTTTACCTGACACATCATGTTTTGGGAGAACAGAACTGTCCTGTAACTTTCAAAATGACTTTTTTTTCCTTTAGATGAGCTGGATATAAGCACCAGAATAAGGTCTACTTCACAAACTAAGGTTTGCCAGTGTTCTAGTGACACAATGGCAAGTACATACTGGTGGTTTTTTCTGTAAACCCTGTAGATCTCAGTGGAAGCAAAAATCAGGATGCTATTTTGGAGAACAAGGAATAGCAGAAGTGAATAAAAAAAAAGGTCTTAAAATTAGGAACTCCTCTTAGTCTCTTACTGATTGTTCCCCTCTTAACAGCCATGTCTCAAACTGAGAATGAGAGCAAAGGGTCATTGTAACTAACTGCAGCTCTCTCCTGGGACAGGAAGGAAATCTTAGCCAGTGTTCTTCAGCAGACCAGGGCAGAAACCAACAGCTGATGGAGGGCAACAAAATGCCCTGCCACTTAAAAACTAACATTCACTGAAAAACAGGAAAACTCATCCTTTTCAAACCCCCTTTTTAAGGGGGTTGAGAAGTCTTAAGCTGAAGAGGAGATGAGAAGGGGTGGATGTACACTTTCTTTCCTTGAACCTGTGCAAAGTTGTAACACTAGGAGAAGCCCAGGCTCCTCTCAGCCAACACAGATGCAAATTATTGCTCTGCAGAAGTACTTCCATAGAAAAACCTCATGGCCTTGCTCTGGTAGATTACCCTAAGCCACAATCAGAAAAAAAGTAATACCAGTTTGCTGGAAAATTTTGGTCAGAGCTCACAGCAGCCACCTCTTCTGCTCATATTTTACATGAAGTGAAAGTCTATTCATAGTTAGTGTCCTAGCCATGGAAATGGCATTTCCTCTCCTTAAAACTAATCAGAAACTTCTAAATAAATCTTCAGCCCTATTTAAGAATGTGCTCGTGAGCATTATTTAATGGCTATGTTTAACTGGTAAGTGGCCATTCCTGTTACATGCGGAAAGGCTACAGCAGAGGCAACAGAAACACTTCACTTCTTTCACAAAGAAAATTCTCCTGTACTTTTTTTAACCATCCTGCCAGGACAGTTGATGCAATTACACCACCACATTTGGTGTCCACACAGCTACTTACTTGACATGAGGGCCAGCTGTCAGTCCTGCCTGCCTGTCAACACCTACACTGCTGTCTAACTGTGGTGCACCCTGGTAGAGCTGGGCAGCTGCTCCTTGCTGCCTCCAGAAGGGACAGCATGGCCAGCACAGAGGGATCCCTGATGCAGGGAAGTGATGGGAGGGAGGACAGCACAGCATGTGGCAGTGAAGTATGGGGTTACAGATACTGCTCTCTGTAAATTCACCCTGTATGTGGTAGTGTGCCCAGTGAGTACCCAACAACAGCAACACAGATTTTGGCTTACTGACCTGAAGATGAGCCCAAAGCCAGATCACAGCCTTGGCTTGCATGCAGGTAATTTTTGCCATTTTCCAAACCCAAAAGAGTTACAAAAAATGCAACTAACAGTGCTGCATGTGAGATAACCTCCTTTGCAAGCAGTCACACCTACACATCACTTTAACAGGTTTTGTCTGATCAAAGAAGGAAAGGTGGACTATAAGCCTTTCTCCCATTTAGTGGAGTCCCTGTGCATGACCTGCAGGCTGCCCCAGGCTTCTGCTGCCCCAAGCCAGGCTCCCTCCATTCCTGCAGCTTGCACAGCACTGGTGATAACACATCTGCATTAGAACTCTACAGGCCTGATTTGCATTTCTATTTTCTTTTGCCAGTCAACATCAGCTGCCAAAGCGGGGCCTGTAAACCTAATTACACCCCTTTGCTAGATTGCCTCATTCTTAAAATATGCCATGAAGTAATATATGATACAAATCACTGGGAAGGGGGTGGATGAATGCATGTGGAAAGGAAATTAATTTATATAAAATATAATCAATTTCCAGAATAATTTGTAATGGACCCTGCTGTAGCTTCACTGTACTTAATTTCTGAAAACATTACAAATGGATTCTATTCATATTCATATACTGTGGGAGATCTTAGGTATTGGGGAGTGCCCAAGACAACAGTGTGGATGGCTTTTTTTTTATGATATGGTCATTAATGTTGAAGTAAGGCAGGGTTCCTAACTGAGCTGAGTATGCTAGCATGTTAAGAACAACAAAAACACACCATGGGATGTGTCCTTGCCCTAAGTCTAATGCCCCAATCCTGTTACAATCTCCTTATTTGTTTTATCATGAGCAGAGCACAGTCATTGACAACAGAGTGAAAAACAGAGAGCAGGTGCTCGTATTTTTGCAGCATCAAGGCCAAAGCCAGAAGAAAATATTACTTTCTTTATTTTACTCAAGAGTACCGAAATAAAGTTCTGTCCGCTCACCTCATCTAGGTACTCAAGTACCTGCCTAGACTTTGCCACTTGAGGGTCCCAGTGAGGCAGGTGTGTAGTTCCAAGTACCTTGCTGAGATAAAGGATGCTGCCAAATGTTGCATGGGAATTCTGTGCCCAAGTCAAGCCTTGACTCTTCAACCATAAAACCATCCTGCCTTGTTACAGAGCGCAGCAAGGGCTGCAGAGAGAAGCTCAGCTAACAGACGCACAAAAATTGCAGGGGAGAGATTTTGTCTTTCTTTTCTCCTGATTTTAGAACAATCACTTGACAGGCAGCTTGTCAAAATGTAACTTACGAAGATGACACATATACAACAGCACGCTCAAATCAGGGGGAGCTACACTGCAAACTCCCCCGAGCAGCTGGAAGATACACCTGCACGCTCCTCTGTGCTTCCCACTGCACCCCCAGCCTGGCACATTTGCCTTCTGCAGCAGAGCCAGGGAGGTGGCCTGGCTGTGGGGAGAGATGCTGGGGTGAGAGGACAACGTACCGTTCAGCTGCTGGCACGCGGCCACCTGGCTGGGCTTCAGCACAAACTGGCACTGCAGCTCCTGGGGCAGCTGCTCCGTCAAGAAAGGGCCCTGAAGCTGCCTGGGGCAGGCACAGTGCTTTGATCCGTGGGGCATAGCGTCACGAATGTGGCTCATTTTAATTCCAAAGGGATATTCATGTCCTGTTCAAAGAGAAATCATAATAATCTCTGTTGGATTGACTGGAGACTTGCAAAACTCCATCTGCCCTGGAGGAAAAGCAGATTTTGCTTGCTGGCCCGCAGCACTTTCTCACTAATCTAAGAATTGTTGCTTTTCTCCATATTTGCACGGGCATAAATCATACTCTGGCAGATAGGGAGTTACTGTGTTTGGTGTAGTTAAACAGATGTAAAAGTAAAATCAGATCTATTACAGCTGTATCACATAAAAGCCTGCCAGAAAAAAATACAAGTGACTATTTCTGAATTCAGTGTTTACTCTTTCTACTGCTTTTATTGTGGCACTGAAAGTTTAGGTACTGATTGCTCATATCATTCTGGAGAGAAATGAGATTTTGGGATCAGTCACGTCAAATTTTTGCTGAGCATGCAAAACCAAAAAAGTCCAGTGTGGAAGTGATCTTCCCCTCCCTTAGCATGTTAAGTGCAACAGCTATCAAATCAGTCAAATGCAACACAATTATGGTTCCTGTCTGAGGCTCAAACAGGAAGGAAACGTTAATCACAGGGCTGATGCAAATGAGCTGTGCTTGGCTTTAACCAGCATCTTTGGGGACTACACTGAGGCAATTCATTTCTAGAGGAGCTTTCAGAAATGCCACCGGAAAGATGCTTTTCAGACTTGTCTAAAGACCTGGCGGATGAAATATATTAAATGTGGATGCAATGCTAAGATGTTTTAGCTAGCTTGCAGTTAGACTTGAACACTAGAGAGTGGAAGAGATGTTATTTGAGATTATAGATAGTATGAGGCTATGGCACAGTCAAACTCTGCTTCTGATGTGCACCTATGATAAAACTTGGCTTTATCTAATAAACCTTTGCATAAGTATCAAGAACAGCATCCCTTTCATGTCAGATTCTTTTTTTCCAAGGATTGCAACTTGAATTTGCAGTGAGAGTCAGTCAACTAGAAAGGTCTTTCCCATTTCTGAATTCTCTGGTTCTATGTGTAAAGGCATGGATGTGATTTGATCTGAAGAAGACACACAATAATGGTCAGAAGCCTGAAGTCTGGTATGTTTCAATGGCAAAACAGTTTGCACTCTCTATAAGGTGCACAAGTTAAACATTTTATAAATATTAATGTTGTCTGACTCCAGTGAAGCATTTGTAGCTAAGGCTGCTTTGAGAAGAAATGGTAAGATTTACTGGAATTAGATTTGCAGGTGAAAAAACCAGAAAATCCACAAGGTTTTCTTGTTCTAATTATCTGCAAACTCATATAGCACAAGTAATGCTGGGCTTCTACAGGGAAATGTTCTTACTGATGGGAAGGGATTTGTGAATCATGAGCCAAAATCAAATCACTCCATCCAATCACTTCTGAGATTTGTGTTGATTCCTGGTCCTGAAATGTTTTGAAAATCATTTTAGAAAGTGAATAAGCACTAATTTGCTCCTAATCAGAGGGGAGCTGTCAGCCAGAATGAGAAATACAGGATTGGGAAGGACCTCTTGAATCAGTTAATTCGAGTTGTGGAAGGAAAGAACATTTCTCAACACTGTGCTGAGTTTTGCTGAGGAGGGCAGTAAACAATGCTATGGAGGTGTAGGAAGACATGTGGTGAAGCTGGACAACCTCCAGAAGAGGAGGTGACTGGAGAGGACAACTCTGTAGAAAGACTGAGGCTCATGCAGCAAAATTGGGGCAGAAATAAATTAACTTCTTCAAGCTCTTAGTGACACAAGCAGACAGTTGCTTTTCAAAACAAAGGATCAGCATTTCACTGGCTCCCCAAACAGGGAAACTTGCGTGACAGGGAACTAAGAGAAAAAACAGGAAAAATAAAACAAAAGAGGAAACTGAATTTCAGTCTTCTCTTTATTTCTCGCTTCCTACAGCAGTAGTAACTGAGTGAATACTGAAAAACAAAACAATGTCAACAACTTACCAATAAGAGGGTAAGGAGCATGTTCTCTTCCTGAAATCACCCATAGCTTGTAGTCTTTTTCAGAGCCCTTTAAAACCAAAATTAAGAATAAGGGACAGGTTCACATAAGGTTTCTCACAATATAAGGATAATCTGCACCTTGCCAGCAGGGTCAAAGGAATCCCCTTTACTTTTGCAGTGTCCAAGTCTGCCACCAGCAAAATTCCTGCAGTGTGTCTGTCATGTGCAATGTGGTTTATGTGACCTGGGTTCAGTTCTGAGCAGCGAGAGGTGCTGGAGTCCGTCATTTCTGAAGGAAAAGGGGGAGATTTTCCCCAAGTCTCTCCCTCAGACTGGAGTGCCTCCTGGCAGCAGAGGGATGGATGTCAGAGTCCACCTCACCCTGGCAGCACTGAGCAACACCCAGCACAGAGGAGAGGCAGGTCTGATCCCCAGAGGGAGGGCAGCTACGCAGCACAAGGAGAAGAACCTCCTGCAGAGCCTGTGGCAGACAGCGGGCAGGATGTGTGAGCTAAGGTGACCCTTCAGCTCCCTCCTGAGTACCAGGGTAATCACAAACCCTGGGATGTGCTCTGGCACACAGACACCCCAGGCCTCACATCTGAGAACTCTGCTCCACCCTCTCCCCAGCTTTTTTACATCTCCAGTAAGCAGGACGAGCTCAGGCTCGTGAGCCAACAGCATCCTGTGACTGACACTGGAGTGTAGGGCAGGAGCACCTTCACCTGAGACCTGAGCCCACCCTAATGATGCCAAGGCACGGAAGGCAGCCCCAGGTTCCTGGCATTCAGTGCTGCCCCAAAATCTCGCTGTACGGCTGCTGTCAGCCTTTTTGTGCAGTCCTTACGTGTGGAAGGGTTTGGGACTGATGGATGGTGTTTTAAGACTACTGAGCCCTCTTTAAAATGTACAGCAGAGAGGATAAATTTACATCAAAAGAGACAATTTTCAAAAGACTGGGGAATATGATAATTTTTGGAAAAAGCTGTGAAAACCTCTGATTTAAATCAAATTGAATTAAAACAAATTCTAAATATTGCCTTTAGCAGAAATGTACAATGTTGCAGTTTAATTGAAGACAGAGAGTAGTACTTATTTCAGATACGATGGTGAGACAACAGAAATAAAAGGAATGACATTTAATATAAACCACTCTCAGGACAAAGGAAAATAGAAAGTGGATAAATACACTGCATTAAAAGTGATCTGTTTTACCTTAAGTCCCTTTTCAGTGACATTACTAAATTAGGATAATTAAAGTCTAGAAGTTTTCTGGCTACAAAAAGTGATCAATACCTCATGACAGCATTTATTAGATCTAAAGTTAAATCCTACCTCCTTTTAAACAGACTTGCCAACTATCCTGCATTATCTGGACCTTCACCCAGTGTTCCTAAGGCTTTTGAGACTCTTCCTACTTGCTGCAGGCACCTGATGTAATGCTGATACACCCAATGAAGCCTTTGCAGTTTGCTCTCTTACTGACAGAGCTTTCTGGCCCATATTAGCACTGCTGTTAAGTCAGCTAGCAGGGGGCAGAAGGAAAATAAATAGGCTTTAGAGACATCTCTGATGCCTCAGGGCAAGCAGCCAGGAGCAAATAAATACAGCTGAAGAGCACAAGAAAGGGTATTTGCTTTTCCTTTCACATACATATATGAAAAGGTTCATTGCTGTGAAGGGGAAGCAGGGGAAGGGAAGAGCCAGTAAGCGTGGTTCCAGGAGGCAGACTGTTCATCTCCGACTGCAAATGCTGTCCTTTATGGCTTTATGAGGCCATTTGTCAGGATAAATGTGACTGTCCCAGAAAAGTCAGCAAGTGTATTTACAAAGCTGGGAAACCCAAGGCCCTTCCTTCTGCCCCACTTGATAATTTGGAACAGATGATCAATGCCATTTTGCACGAGCTAGCTGTCATTTTACCAGAGAAACCACAGAGGAAAAAACCCTGATGTATTAAACCAGAGTGAACTCAGCCAAAGTAACAGCCCCATTAATCACACAATATGTGAAATGTAGTTTTTATAATTGCCATTGAAAAGTCATGGAGCTCCTTTCAAGTGGTTCTCTGTGGACAGAAATAAAAAAACTTGATAGAGCACATAAGGCAGAGCTTCCTTACAGTCAGAACAATCCTACCGGGGGTTGGGTGTTTGATTGATATGCTGGCTACAGCTTAATTTATTCAGTTTGTTTGATTTTATTGCTAATGTTATGATATGCCTCTAATGAAAAAAAGGCTTCCTGCTATAAAGAAGCAGTGAAAAAATGTTTATTACTTGGGCAAATAATTCTGCAGGCAAGATTTTACATTTTTCAGATGGCTTTCATTCTTTTTCCACTTGAAATAAAAGTGTAAAGAGGAGGAAAAGGTTGATGGTGATACATACAAAAGAACACAATGCTGAAACCCAACCAGCTCCTCCTCCTGCTAATCTCAAACAAAGTATTCTCTTCAAACACTACCAGTTTCCTGGTTTTTTCTGTACACAAAGTGAGGAAGTGCAAATGACACCCATCAAGTGGGTAAAAATGAAGCACATCACAATAAAGACTTGCAGTTGTAATAGCATTCAGTCTCCTGATTTTTGATCCAGACCAGGGGAGACAATCTGCAATTAAAATCCTAATTTTAACTCACCTTTTATCCTTTTCACCTTGCAATCCCTCTACCAACTCCAGGGATTCCTTAATTAAATGGACTACTGGATTCTGAGCCAGAGCCCCAGCCCTGGTGTAAATGGGATGTCTGAGCCATAATAAGATGGGTAGACATAAATTGCTGTGCCTGGAAAATGCCAAGCTAGCAGAATAGACCCCTGCACTAAAAGCCTGTATGAAATAGCGATAATGGATGCTGGGGAAGGCAAATTCTGAAGTTACTCCAACTTTTGCTGCGAGTCTCCAGAAGCCCAAGGGAAGCCTAACAGTGGCATTTTGCTCATCATATTTGACTGTTCACACTCAGGGCTGTGGTAAGGAAAGACTTGTCAGATTCCATACAATGAGATCAATACATGCATCAAAACATTTCAAAGAAACCTGTTACCCAAACAGCAGGCTGATAGACCAGTTAATAAGCTGTCATCCAGGAGCTTCTATATGATCATCAGTGTTGGTTGGAGCCACGTTGTGAAACACAGTGAGAGAGCCAGAATTCTTGTCCCTGGCACTGATTCTCTACTACACCTGAGGCACTACCTGGTTTAGAGCAAAGGAAGCCAGCTGAGGCAGTACTTGATCTAGTAGGGATCACTGCATCTATCTGGTACACTACCCTGCATTATCGTAAGTTCTGTAAAAACCTTTTTCCAAAACAGTTTCAGGACACTGTTTAAATTGGGTGCATTCAGAACCCACGCAATCACTTAGTTACATTTGCATCTCATGTAACTCCAAAGGTCCATGGGTATTTAGAGTACCTGACTGGGACACTTGAGAGCAGTGCAATCTGGGGACACAGCTGATCATGCATGTTTGCACATTTTGAAACCAACTAACAGGCAGACCAGTAGGCTCCTTGTTCACACTGAAGCATTCAAAAGGAGTTCTATCAAACTCTCACTTCTTGTGTCAAGATATCTCCTTTTAGGCATCAGCAAAAGATATTTAAAAGCAACTTGAAACATGACTGATCCCTTACAGGCATGAGAGGCTTACTCAAAACTTTTAAGGCACTTGATAATCTCCAGAGGTCTATACGTTAACAAGGCACTTCTGCTGCATTTCAACAACTCTGAACTGCTGTGTTAAAGGATTTAATTAATGTTCATATCCTAAGACTTGGAAAAAGTGCAAGGGAAGATCTGATTGTTAAAAGTACAAAAAAAGACTCATTAAAACTGGTGCAAAGACTTACATTAATTCCCAGCTGCTGCAGGGCCATCAGAATTACATCATTTGCTGTATCAACATTGGTTACATTTAGGGTTTTTGACTGTGAACAGAAAAAAGGAGAAGGGGAAAGTGGCATTAAAAGTCTGGATTTGCAAAGAGTATCTGAAGTGCAGTAGCTCTGCATAATTCATTGTTAGAAAAAGTGAGAATATCTTGTTAAAATTTTACTTGATAAATAAATTATATTACATAGATGAAAGTCCAGCTGTCTGATTTGGTTTGATTCCTCTGCTTTGTCACACACTTTCTGTATTTGCTTCTGCTTCCCCAACAGCTCAATCAAAAGAAAGAGTGTTACAATTACTGGGGACATGACCTCGACATTAAAATATGCAAGAAGTCGGAACCACTAACTGCACTTTTGAACATTGCATAAGGGAAACATAATGGTTTGATTAATTTACAAGCATGCAAGTTTCCTTTGAAAAAATGAAACATTTCAGGGAGTTTTTTTCAGTGAAGTATCAATTGTTAATTTCTGTCCTTTTCAACTCAAGATCTCTGTGGTAAGAAAGTACTGTACACAGGCTGTTCATCCTTATAACCTTTCCTACATTCTATACAGATTTCTCAAAGCTAGATTTGGCTTAGTACCAGAAGCACTTCCTCTTGGGTAATGTTCCATCCAGTTAACACACTATCTCTCCAGCATCCTCCAGAATCTGCTGATAGGCAGTTTGGAAAAGCATGGAGCCGCAGAGACACCACTTCTTAACCAGCTACAGCGACCAGCACAAAGTGCCAAGCTTTATGTCAGCCAAAGTGCCACTTTCCACAGGCAGTCTTTCCAGAGTGAGATTTCAGCACCAGCTGCCTGGCACCAGTGTTGCTCCTGTACTGCTGGGCAGTGCTCTGTACCTCAGCTCCATGGGTTGCTCTAATGCTTGCAGCATCACACCCACCCTGGCCTCACTTCCCAGCCAACTCCACACACCAAGCACAAGTCATTAAGCCCTCATTAGAGGTTGGCTTGGCTCTGCCAATAGGACTACACAGCTTTGGATTGCAGCTGGTTCATGGCCAGACTAAAGCCTTGGCAGAACACAGGCAAGGCAACTGCAACAAACCACCCAGGCATACCTGATGGCCCAAAGAAGGGAAGGTAGCAGAGCTGGGATGTAGATGTTTACCGCCAGTCTCAAGACAGTTTGCAATGCCCTGACACCTTGTGTAACATGTCAATTTTATGCTGGCCATAAGATGTTCAGGTGAAACAAACCCCCTGACATCTTGCATTTAAAAAAGATCTGAGCTGTACATTTGTGTAAGTCCCTGACAGTAACAAGCTGTCATGGTAATGAAAGGAAAGTAGTGAGAATACTGTATATCTTGCTTCAGGACAGATCTGAATGCTCATAACATAAAAAATTTAACATTTGCCTGAAGCAATGACATCTGGCTCTCAGGAGTAGGTCAGCACATTTGCATAAGTTTTCCTCTTGGCTAGAATATAGTTTGTGCCTTGTGTTCAGCCTTCCCTACTGTCCAAAAATGAAATAATTCTTGGGCATCTCCAGCTGCTGTAGCACAGGAACCACAGCACCATAAGAACTATGTGCATCACAAAATTTCCATCTGTTCCTCCTCTGTTTTATTACTGATAATATCTAGACTACAGTGTGTCATTCCTAGGACTGTCAGTATCAAGAGACCATATATGGCACGAGAGCTAATTATAGCTAAGGAGAAAAGACATTGAAAAAAACCCCAACAAACCCTGGTACAAGACTGCAACGCCTGAGTGCATGTATGATTTATAGACTTTTACACCAGAGCAGACCTTGATCTGCAGTCCTGCATTTGAACTGTCACAATTATCAGTATTGTTTATTAACTCTTGTATTAGCAACCTGGCAATTCTATCACTGTTTACCTTAATAATGATTTTCTGGGGAAAAAAAAAAAAAAAGAAAAAGGCAGACTCCTTTATGCTTACATTTATGCAAATATAGAATTCTAAGTGGAGATTCATTGTTGGGCAAAGACTTACAGTGAAATCTAACTTCTGTGAAAATTTCTTATGCCCTTGCCCATGCTCCTTAGGATTCTGAGCTTGAAATACAGATGTCACAAGCATAGTTAGAAAGAAAAGACAAAAAGCAGAGGAAGAATGGATGGATTATCATTGAATGCTAGGGTATCTCTATGGAACTCACCACATATGAGAATTTAGCTTAAATTGGTTAAAAATTATGTAGTCAGAAAGGTACAAATCACCCTATGGATGACTTTCCTTTACCATCTACTCTTTGGCTATAAATTTACCAACATCAATTATTTGATGAATAATATGCTTAAGGCAATTTCAGGGTGTTCTTATATACTGCTTTACTGACTTAAAATCATTATAAACAATAAAACAACTGCAACTTTGCAGAATTTAATGAAGGCAGCTGTGGATTTGGATAAGTTTACAAGCAAAAAAACAAAAAAAGGAAACATTGTACTGACATTTCTGGAGATGCTTATGCGTAAATTCTGCTAGAGGTGTTTCTTGGGACTTCACTTAGTTCATGTGCCAGAACCAGTATTTCTTACCAAGCACACTGTCTTTAAAATGGAAATCATGTATTATACACCAGGAAAAAACATTTCAGGGCTGTCTATACCGAGCCTTTTCAAGGGGTTGAATCCTTAAAGGAGATTGCAAACCAAAGGAACCCTCTCAATATCCAAAGGACTTGCAGGTGAATAGCACTCATAGGTGATGTGGATTTAGACCCCTGTTTAGCTCAAGAACACTTACATATGCACAAGTTCCCACATCCTTTGCAATTATCGTCAGAGGAATGCTTTTAGGATTGTCTTTTTCCTTCTCTTCTCTTATTCGACTGACAAAGCAAGTACAAAACAAGTAAATTTTTAACATTGCAAACATAAATAGCAAGATGTAGATTTATACAGCAATCCAGCAGTAACTTGGTAAGAAGGAGATTGTTTGCAGATGTACTGCAGTAGAAACATCTCTGAGGACAAGAAAGCTTCCAGCAGTATCTGGAAGGGATGCTGACTGTGGCCCCCAGTAACGCCCTTTTGTACTGAAGTTTACTGTAGAAAGCAGAGACAGTGAAAACAAAAACTACCCATCATTGTGATGCCTCAGTCTGCACTAAAGACTCCTACAGGAATCAGTTACATCAGTACAGACTAGTTCTAAGGACTGAACAGTGAACTGGAAACCATTGCGGTAAGGATGATTTAAACAACCCAGGTACTCTGAAGAATCAGACAAAGACACAAGCCTCAACCAGAAGACCTGGGTGACCAGAAAACAGAGCCATCACTAGTAGTTTTCCATCCAAACACTGAATGAAATAAGACAGCTCTATTAATGCAAACCCTCCCACCTTATCCTCCAGCTTGGGGCATGTTTTTTAAGAACTAAATACAGCCAGCCTTGAGCAGCATACAAGTTAGAGGAGAGGTTCCTCAGCTGGGCTTGATTAAATGCCATCAGCGTGGAAAGAGCTCCAGGCTCAACTAGAGCCATAGTGGCAGAGCTCCTGCTGCTGTGTTGAGAAACAGCAATGTGTGATAGGAATTACTCCAGCTTTCTGCTGAGCACAGGGAAGCAATTCCCTCCTTGCACAGTGATTTTTGCATGAAAGCAGACAAGATCTTCTGAGGGAGAAGACATGAGATTTTTTATTCTTAATGTCACTTTGAAAGAGCTTATCTATCATGATGGCATAGGCACCACAGCTTGGAAATCACTCATCTAGACCGGGACTCTTTGCAGTGTCTTTAAAGACCATATAATAAAGTACCTTTGCAAAAAAGACAGCCATGTTTCCTTTTGTTCTGCAGACCTGAAAGAATTAAGGAAAACCAGGACAAATCAGCCACCATTCTAATACCAAAATAGTCCTTGTACAAACCACAAATGAATAGACTGTTTCTTGGTTGCAATTTCATAAATACCAACAAAACCTAAAAGGTTTATCCAGATTTGAATGGAAAGTCTGCTTCCCTGTTAAGTCAACTGAAAAGCCTGCCATGGAAATCAAAAGCCCCAGTTACCAGTTTTTGCCACAGAAGGTAAAGCCTTACCAGTTAATTCAGTAGGAAATGTGTTGAGTTCTTAAAGTAATGTCCAAATAGAAGAGGAGGGCACTTTAAAAAAAGAGCTTAATTCAAAAGTTTAAAGGTTATTTCCTCAGGTACGCAGACTTATTTCCACTTTCACTATTCTAATTATTTTCTTATTTATTAGTTGTTTTATCAGCACATCACAAAGCACGTATCAGCCCATTGAACTTAGTAGGGTTTAACTTTGGACATTTCAAAGCTTATCTCATTTATCTTTATCTCATGTGTATACTTTGAAGGATACAAAGCTGTCCAGTTAAATGTAGCTAATAATATGACAGTTCAAGAAGTCTAACCTAATTTTGCTTCAACTTTCTTGATTTAAATCCTGTCCCAGATGTAACTGCTATTCCCAGTGCTGCTTTTGCAAATGACATTCTTCAAATTTCCAGAGCAGGCATTTGGGGAACTACAAATCTACTCAATGACGCTGCGAGGGAAATGCACTTTATAAATGTTACAAATGTGATTCTGATTTGGTTGTTTCAGTTCTGCTGGACAGTCATCTATGGACTCACACATGGCACTTGAGATTTTTCTGTGTACCTCCAGACATAAAAGAATTTCACTTCTGTAAAATCTCTTACTCTTTTTTTGACTGAAGCTATTGCTTTCCTATTCAGCTACTTTCACATATCTATAAAGGATCACATGCTGTCTTTAGATCAAAGCTCCCATTTATTGGCAAGATTTCAGTTGAAAATCAATAGAAAATTCCATCTTTGTTTCAGGACTATTAAGTGTAAAAAACATAAACAGCACAACCAGCTCAAGAGAGTGCACTTTGTAGACAACATTGTCCTAAGGTATGGACAATGTGACACAGAAATTAAGCCGGTTACTTCAGCTTTTGCTCTCTGTTGATAAAGAAGAAAACGCATTTTCCAAGACCCAGGCAAATTACTGTGGCTAAGCAGCTGGGATTTCAGGGGGATGGTGCCCTCCCTCATCCAAAGTGACGAAAGAGCCCTCCTGCTGCGACTAAAATTATCCTAATCACTGAAATTACCTCTACAGCCCGTATGTATCTTACAGTCAATGCTGCAAAGACAGACCAAAAATTTTTCTCTTTATTAAAATGCAGAGATTCCGCTTTAAGAGGAGTTTTGACGTTTTCTCTGGCACAATTAAATCGAAAAGAGAAATAGGACAAGGTCAGTATTTCACTGTTTGTTTCCTGCTATTTCTAATACATGGCCTTCTGTTTAAAGCTGTCTTATGAGACTTTGATCCTTTCATTAGCTTGGCTGTTTAATATTTGTCGTTCATCTTATTAATTAGCCAAGGTGTTTGTCAAGTTATACAAAAAAAGGTAATTTCCACTGAGCAAGTTTGCATCACAGAAAGTGCTTTGCCAAATCACGCATTTTCTCAACTTCTAAAATGGTAAGCGAGATGGAAGATGAGGTATGGAGGGCAACTTGCTCGAAGCAGTAGAAGGAATTGGTTAGAGAATCAGCAAGTTGCTGCTCCCCACAGTCACTGGTGCTGAAATGAATCTATGATAGTCTCGTTACCTGTCAGCCTAAAAACATTTATGTAACTTGTTAAATAAAATATATCTCAATTCTTACCTGAAATTTGCCACACAGTTTGTAGTGGGCCAGCCCAAAACAAAGGACCGGTCTGGGTCTGTGCTGCCTTCACAGACTTCTTCTGTACAAAATGCTGTCCACATCTCACAGAGACGTGCTTGGCACTTAAGTTTGAAATGAGAGTGTGACCTGCAGGCAGAAATTCACAGGTGTGTCACACACATGAAAACACAGACGGCAGATTAAACAACTAGAGGTTTTTTTCCTTCAGGCACATGTGAGGCTTGCACTGGAGCTGATAAAAGAAGCACCTCTGCTTCAGTTTAAAAAAAAAAGTTTTATCAGGTTGCATATAAAAACATACCACTTTTTCATTTAAATGGGATCAACAAATCTCTTATTTGTGGGATAAACAGATTGCTTGTGGCATCCCTGGACATCCCCCTTCTCGGGGGAATCTGTCCATGTCTAGAGTCCCCCTCCAAATCTCACCATGAGGCAAAGATTGCCACTTGTATTTGACTCTTCTTTCAGTGACTTTAATGCCATTGAGGAGTTCACAATACAGTTCTATTGCTTAGCCCCAGGGTCAAAAAATTATGATGAGTTTAAGTAGTGACAACTGGGCCAGAGCAAATGAAGCAAACCTGAACAAAGAACAAGCAGAAAAATTGCCATTTGTGTTAACTACTGCACAGGTCACCACACAGCCTTCACAAACTTTCAACATGGTAGGTTTAGGACCACATCACTTGCAGAATAAGCCAGGACCTTGTGCATTCTCAAAATATTTACTCATCTACAAGAAAGATACATAATTTTCCCAGTTTTTAAAAATTTGGCCCTTCCTGTGTTTTATGCTCCTAAACAATTGAGTAAAGCTCAAATGTACAGAATTTCACATTTTAACTTCAATTCTTTTCTTCTAATAGATTTCTCTTTATAAGTCTCCTTCCTTTGTAGGATTAGTGAGTGCTAGTGCTACATGAGAAACAAGTAAAAACTCCCAAAGTCAATCCAGCTCTGTGGCACTGCAACAGCGACTTGTTTCAAGCCTTGCAGACTGAATTACCTGAGCTATGGTTCTCCTGGGCCAAAAGGGAAAGGCTGGAGGAAAAGTGTCCCCTCCCTGAAACCAAAATCATGTCAGCTCACCGGCGTATTGCAAATGGGGATAGGGACAGTGCTGGGCACCATGATTAGTGCTCCATGAATAAACATGCCAGGTAAGCTGTTTCTTAGAGCTTTGGTACACATGGACTACTTTCTCTGAGATTAGTCTCATTTAAAAGATATTTGATTTAGGACAGACTGAACTAATACAGTCTGAAACATGAAAGCACTTGAACCTTGTGGCTTTAAAGAGGACATAGATGAACCTGGCTGGCCTGAGGTTTCCAGCTGACATTGTGCTAACAGCTGTGGTGGGATAGTGCAGCAAATTCAGAGGAAGGTCAAGAAAGAACCATCAGTGCATATCAAACCTAAAACTACATGGTCTCCTGATCAGCTGAACATTTCACCTCTCTTTATTACGTTTTGCTACCCAGTCAAAGAGAAACTTAAAATATAGGAGCACATTTCAACATGTTTGTTAGCAAATCAGTTTATGATGCAACAAGTAAGATCTGTCAAGAATACAAAAATAACTGTATTCTGACTGACCATGGAATGAATTGTGAAAAATGTAGATTTACAAAAAAATACAGCTGTGAATACTAATGTAGATGTTAGTAAGTGGATGTCTGGTCTGACTCCACCCAATCAATCTGTTGACCCTCCCTTTCTCCTCAACTTCTTTTTGCCATTACCCAGTACAGTGACTATTCTACATGCTGTTTCATTTTTTAAACATTTACAGTCCATAAAGCCAGACCCCTACAGTGCCAGTAGCGGGTGTCAGCAGGGTGTTGGCAGAAACACAAGGATGTTCTCCAGTCATGCTTGATGTATATTCTTACCCTGTTTGCCATGCCTGGCCACAGCTTTCAGCTATTATCAGTATTCAAGTGGCCTGGTTTCCAGAGGCACTGAAACAGTAGCCTCCATTAACATCTAGAGAGCTTGAAGTATAATTTTATCCCTATCTGCCACGTCCTTCATGCAATCCATGTCTTCTCAGCATTTGTGAAACGTAGGTCTTCTATCTAAGTGCCAAAGCATTACCTTTAGAAACTAATATATCATTGCTGACTAAGGAAGCAGCATGACATAACATTTAAAAAATGGGTACAGTAACAATCTAATGAGTATTATACATTTTTTAAGGAAGTCCCCTAGCAAATGTTACTGTAAATATCAGGCAGATCCCAAATCCACTGAAATGAACAGAAAAATCATGAACACCAATGCTGTAGATATTGACACAGCCCAAGTTATGCCACCACTGCAGAGTACACAGAGTTCCTTTTGCTTACAATTGGATACCTTGCAGGCAATAATAAATGGAAGATTAATTTCTTTCTAGATTTGCTAATCTCCTTAACTGAACCCTCTGACAAAAGCATTTATGGATCTACTGTGAGACTGCTACCGTAATTCCATGTATGCACTCAACCCTTAATTTCTATGTCACTTTGGGAAAATACCCTTAAAAGGCTCGTGTATGTACACAGCTGCACATCACAAAGGAGAAAAAGGAAACCATTTCTCTGTGTCCCCCACACAAAAACTTACGAGACACCTTCATCATTAAACTGACAGATCCTTGCAATGTTTACTCTGCCAAATAAAAACATACACTCTCTGTAAGAAACCTAATCAATATATAAAAAAGAGTATAACATTTTACATAATTAGCTTTGGTTTAGTGAGAAAAACTCTTTCAATCAATACATTTTTGACTTAATCCTCACATAAAGGTAGTGAAGGACAGGGTAGCAGAGGAGCACAGCATGTGAGTATCATTCTTATTTTTTATGAACTGGTATAATGCATCATAGGAAACCATAAGAGTTTGTATTGCAGAAATTATTAGAAAGTAGAAAAAAAATGAACCTACAGGCCCCTTGTCCAAAGCCATAGATGGACCAGTTGTGGAGACAACTCACCCTCTCAAATTTCAATGGGAGCAATGCCAATTTTTTGCCTTTAAGCAGGAGTTCGGTGCTGCACAAGCAGTTTACTCAGCAAGCTCAGAGGACACAAGACACTTGTTCTCTTTAGGAAAAACTTGTACCCATTTGCTGATCATACAAAGCCTGATTGTACATGAGCTCCATTTGTACAGTGACTGGTCACCTGCAGCTGAGCTCACACCCGCACGGGGCCCAGCTGTACCGAAGATACCTTAGGGGTTCACATGCCCAAAACAAAAAAACTACTTAAGACAGAATTATTCACAAGGAATAATTCTGAAGTTAAGTAAGATTCAACTGTATCATTAATTCTGTCCTAGTCTTACTGCTTTGACTCTGTACCTGCTATTAAAAAGTCAATAGCAATCCACAGTCACGGCCACATAGCAATACACACACTCGGGTTTTCCTTCTAGGAATTGGCATTGGCATTTTAGTGTGAGACAGCTTTAAAAATGCTGATTTTTAAGTAGTATTCATTAGTGACAGCTCTGATGCTTTAATTGCTGACAGGGCAGCTGTAGAGAGAACATCCCAATTAGTTCTTCAAAATACATGAAGTAAAATCACTCAAAATACTATTTTTACCATTTCTAGCAAAGACTTGCTCCCCCCCCACCTTTTTCACATGCAAAAGCACAAATTGTCCTCTAGCACCTTTTTTAAACATTGCATCTCTTCCCCACATTAAATCATATGCTGTAAGAGCTGTTATTACTCCCTGGGGACCAGAGTTTTGTGTGGTTACACCAACTAGTGCTTTCCTATGCAAATAGTCCCGCTGGGACCCAGCCAAACCTGCAGTAATGTGCAGCTCAGCCTGGGTCTGTAACACAGCTTCTGCTCAGCAGGCTGACCAGGGAGGGGAGGCTGTATCCCTCCTGACTGTACTCTTCTACAATTTAGGAGCTGAGCTAGTGGACCATGCCCACTGGAAAGCTAGTGGACAGAGTGAGAGACCCCCAAGAGTATGACTCCCCTCACCCACTATCAACGCTCTTTCAGCACAGGTGAGTTTGCCACAGTATGGAGCTGGTTTTGCCTCACTGACTGTAAGAGCAATCTAGAAACCTAGGTAAGTTACAAATATTTCACTTTACAGCTGAAATTAGGTGAGGTGAATTCCACCCTCAACAAGCAACAAACAAAAATCAACACAGTAACAATGCTGTTTCTGCTACTGCTGGTAGAATACCAAGATTTCCCCTAAATATCCTTATGCTCACCACCCACCCATAGCAGAACATGTTTTGTGTAAAATATCCTCTGTGTTGTCACACCACATCAAGTGAGGGAGTTCAGCTGGGGGGGTTATGTTTACTATGTGTGATTCAAACAGACACAGCTCAGATTTCTACAGAAAACACAGATTTCTTCTGGCTTTTCCCAGAAGCCCCTGAAACAATTGCTTAAGCGAAACAACACATTGGAAAAGCCCAGGACTTCCGCTGAGATTGCCCACCCTGTGAAACCACAACACAGTGCCTAACAGAGAGTGAAGCTACATCAGGATTTTTTATTATTACTTCTCCACAAGCCATAACAACAAGTGAAAGCACCCTCTAAAATCGCCTTAAACCACAAATGCCGCATGAAGCTGGCATGCTAGACACAGCTTGTAAATGTGATTTAATTGTGAATGGTACAGTGAATAATCAGAGCTCAACAGCAAGCCTGATTACACATGAACACTACCCAGACTGCTCAGCATCGCTTCCCCTTCCCCGTGCTCCTTCTGGCACAGGACAACCTACAGAGACAGACACTGCAGTGCCGCCTGCAATCTCTATTTTTATACGGCTGCTCATCCTTGGTGTGTATCAAAGCAGCTTCCAGGTAAGGATTAAGACCTCTAACCCCCCTACAGCACAAGCACTGGTGTTATCCAAACCCCACAGGACTGAAGAGGACCTGTCTAAAACAAGAAGTTGAAGGTAGCACATTGGACACAGTTGAGTGCCAATGAGTCTTTTGTGACACTGCGCTCCCAAAGTGGAGAAGATGACACAAAACATGAAATATATCAAAGATTATCTGATATTTCCATAAAATTCTGCATCCTGAAAGTCCTCTATGGCTATGAGGTTTTCAAAGATGCCTGGAGAGGTGAAAATAAAACGTTTCCTTATGATTTAGGGAAGATTTGCTACTTAAAAAGTATTCTGAAAATCCATTATATGTTCCACTGAAGAAAAGGTCTGCTCTGCAGGAGCAGCGCCTGAGGGGCCATACTCACTTGGACTTGGCAACAACCAGAAGGTCTGTGAAGAGGAAAAGGTGTCGCTCCTGGGTTTGCAGACTCGTCTTCAGCTGCACGTGGCCGTCCAGGATGAACGTTCGGTTGTGGCATATGAAAGACTGCACAAGGGGCCATGCCTCTGGGCTGATGGGGGACAAGCAGCCTTCCCTGCAGAGACATAAAATAAACAGAGTAAAGGAAAGCAAATCAGCTACTCGCCTGGGAGTGAGAACCAGGCAGTGACTTCCCACAGCTGCTGCCAAAAAGTAATTTATTTGACCACATTTCAGTGAAAGGTGAGAGGGACTTACAGGGTAATTCAGCAGTCAGATTCTGACACAAAATCTGTTAGGGACTATCCTCACTGAATCTTTTACAGCCCAAGCTGTAGCATTTGGCATGGGTCGCATTTAGCAAAGGACAATAATTTAGACACAGCCCTCCCCATTTTAGCTATTTGTATTTGCTTCCCTTTGTATTGAAGTCTTAGAGAAAATATTTCATCTCCTGTAGGCTCTCCAAAAAGAGAGAGGACACATATGCATGATGAATAGATAACTGCACAACCACCTCCATCAGAATAGGACTCATACTCAGGGTTAAAAGCCATTTATAGAAATTATTCAGAACCAAGGACAAATATAAGGTGTAACTGAACCTTGCTAGAGACACACCATGCACTAGACGCAACTTGAGAAGGCTGCTCAGCCTTTCTCTCTCCCAGTACACAGCCCACAAGCAATGAATTAAGCTCCTGCTGCAGGGTTTGGTTGTGTGGCTGGAGCACAACTATGCTCATCTGACGCTGCTGGGTAATCCAAACCCAACTCTGTGGGGGAAATATCAGGCTTTCTCCTAGAAGACACTTTTCTAAGTGATCTTTTATAAGGAGGTATTGCAGCCCAAGGTGGAGACATGGTTCTTGCAAACTCTCCTGATCGACCTGTTCTACATAAAGTAGCTGAATAGTTATTGAAGCAGAAATAGGTTTTCTCTAGCATGATGGTCAGCTTACTCACCCAGACAGGATATCCCTACTTTCTGAGCCTTGCTCTAACAAACGACCATTTATATGAAGCCAAATCAAAAGAATGTGAGTGTCTGAGAGGACAACACTCCTTCTTTAGGGTTCCCTGGAAGCTTGTAGCAGGTGAGGCTCTCCCTTGGAAAGCCAGAGGCATGGCCTCAAGTTCTCACACAAAGCTGAGAGAACTGAACCTAGGTCTCCTATACTCTGGTGTACCTTAAATAATGAATTTCTGGATTAAATCCAGGAACCATCAGTATCTTTACTCATGATTTTAAAATCCAACTTTTCAATTACTGGCTTTCCCAAGAGATGCCTCCAAATGCATCATTTCCCTCTGGCCAAATGAATCAGTTCAATTTTTATTCAAATGTATTTACTTATTTTCTTCTTGTTAAAAAATATTAAGCTAGCACTTGGCAGGATCAGCCTGGCAAGGGCAGGCTGAAGTGAACAGCTTTGCAACTCCCGTTTATTCCTGGTCCCACTGGAATGGATGACAAACACTTTTTTTGGGAGAAGAAATGGAGCTTATACAGTGAAAGTCACAAAACAAATGGGAGGGAAATGAAAGAAAACAAGAGCAAGCAGAGGAAACCTTCAAAGGTCATACACCTTCTTCTACCTCTCTTAGAGCATGGACGACTCATGACCCTCCCCTCCTGGATACTTGTGGCTGGATTATGCCGGAAATTATTTAGGAAATCCTGACAGCTGGGAGAGAAAGGATAAGCTCTAAGATTGGCCTACATTAGCAGGACACACTTTCACTGATGTGTAAGGAGCTGGCGAGGATCTCTATCTGCTGGGGAGAGCCTTGTTTGGCCTTGGATTCCCCTTTCCGGCTGAGAGTCTTGAGTTTTTAAAAGAATTCCTCAACTTATTTTGTCTTAAACTGTGTCTTAATCTTGTCGTTCATTACCTACCCCTTCAGGTAAGAGAGAAAGAAGAGGAATGACTTGGAGAATGAATAATGCAAACCTAAGTCATTTGATCATTCCTAAGCGGAAGGGGTGTCCAGGAGTGCGGAGGTTAAAGCAGAGGGAGGAGTTTGGTCCAGCGTAACAGGGATACACACTGTGTGGCCAGCAACAGGAGCCAGGGGAACAACAAGCACCTCTCCTGCCCTGTCACTCAACTAGAAATTGCCACCTCACCAGTTCATTAACGAGTGCTAGGTAACTGGGACTCCATTTCATTAACTCCCTAGCAGCACTTGGCACAGAGACTTAAACAGAATTCAGGAATGCTGATGAGTCCACCTGTGTGAAAGCCACGCATGGTTTTTACCTCAAAGATTAAATCAGGGATATGTTCACCTGTATTTGAACCCAGTAACAACAATTGTGAAGAAAACCCTTTTCACGTTACGCTGCTGTAATCAAATCGGCAGAAGCATTCTTACAATTACAGGCTCTGGCTTTTGTGTCTCCATATAGGCAATTCTGTTTGATTATTCCTATTTGTACATTTTCTACATCATGATTCATAAGCCCAGGAGCCTCTCAAATTAAACTAAGCAAAATCTTTGTCATGTTGGCACACAAATGAAGGTGCAGTAGATTTAGTAATGCCAGCAGGGTCAAGCAAATTGAACTGCCTTTTGAGCCAGTGCCTTTCAAGCACATCTGTCATCTGAACTCTAATAAGCACCCTTACATATGCTAATATTAGACCTTACCTGATAAGCCTTATTAAAAAAAAAAAAAAAGTGCCAATATTTTCTTCAAAGTGGAAAAAAAATCAAAGCCATTAATTCAGCCAGAATCTTCTAACGCCCCAGGAACAAGGAACATGGAGGAAATTCATGTCAGCAGTGACAAAAAACGTCTTTTGGAAAGCAGGCGTTTGATCCTCTCAATTAATGTTCCATTGTTACAAGACATGAATGAAACCAAAGTGTTGTTACATTGAAGAAAATGCAGATCAGCAATATCCTCAGGCACAGGGATTTATATGAGAGAGGTATTTTTGCAGTTCAGTTTTTAATGGCTCAATGATTTTTCTGGCCATTAGATGGGTCTAATTTTGAAAAAGTGCTAAGTATGTAAATACTGATTCTTTGAAAATTCTTTTCAATAAAATTAGGCAAAACTCAGGTCAACATGGTTTCTGCTACAAATAAAAAATAAAAGTCAGTGATGTAGGACTCTCTCTGCCTTCCCTGTGTTTCCCTAAACATCACTTTATGATTAAGACATGTAAAAATCCCACACAGTAACATCCTTCCATTCTGGCAGAAAAAAAGGCTGTCATCAAGCTTTGTTAAGAAGGAACTGTGAACTGATTCCTGAAAGATGGGGTTAGATGGGGATCCTGTAGAGCCAACAATCAGTCATGTTCCACTTTGTGAGGAAGCAAGGCTGATAATGATGTTTTGATGTCATTGCCATTCTAAAACTCTAGTCTTAAGTGGACATTTTTTTCTAAAAGTACTATTTTGGGGGTCAGAAATTTTCATGTGGGATTTTAACTAAGGAGAACATCTTGTAATTTGAGGATATCTACAGAGATATTCTTGAGCTATTCAGGAAAAGACTAAAATCACTGTGCTGGATGAAATTATTAGAAAGTTAATTGAAGACTTTTCTCTGGGTGTTTCCAGAATATAAATTTTTATACCTCTTATTTTTCAAATTAATCAAAATAGGCATTTTGTGCCTATTCAAAAGACACTATGATTTAAAAAAAACACTTCAATTTTGTAAGTGAAACATATGAGGGCAAAATCTACAGTAGTCAGCCAAATACTGAAAAACGTATCTCAGCTGCATTCAGTGTGAAAGGAAATGTCAGAGCTCACTTCATTGATCCTGTATTTACCAGAAACCACAGAAACACAAAAAATACTTCTTCCCCCTGCAGAGCTTCCTTGGGGTTTCCAATAAAACCGATACCTGAATGGCATTACCCACTAAATGTTTATTCTTAGTGTTAATGGAGATGTCAGCTTTATTCTCTGTTTGTAGTGAAAACAATGAAAGAAATTATACTTTTTGAAGGAGATCTTAACAGTCCATGTTAAGTGGTTACTAAATCCATGATCCGGATGTCATTTATGCCAATAGGAAGCTTCCCCTGATTTCAGTTGATGCTGACTTCAGCCTTTCATTGATTTAGATTAAGCTCTAAGATGCCTCAGGGGAACAACCTGTTCCTAGGTAGCTAAGCTGGAATGAGCTGCTGCAGGTATCTCAGCTACATGACATCCCTCTCACAGACTGCTCATGCTCCATCCTAAACCTCACTCCATTGTTTTGGCTGTTGTTCTCTGCCAGAACTTCTCTTCACTGATGCGCTCTCTGCAGCCACAGAAGTCCACTTCCTCTTATGATGCAGCACCAGTGCTCTCTGCACAACTGATACCTATTGAAATAAAATGCCATTTCTCTTTTTAACCTCTGAAGTCCTTCTAAAGAGGTAGGTGAGAAATTCCCCTTTTCATTACAGAGCAGTGAAATGACAACTATTCAAAAGGCTGAAAGCTGAACCAGCCCAGCCAAGTGTGAGGCTGCACTTGGTCTGTCAAACACGTACGTAATACCTTTCCAAATTCCTCTTACAGCGAACAACCTGGCCTACACTCATTTCACGAATATGTACTGTAGGTATAAATCCTGCATGCCTCCACTGGTGCTGAAGCTCAAGTAAGGACCAGAGGCTCTTTCCAGTTTTCATACAATCAAGCATAGAAACATAGAATATCCTGAGGTGGAAGGGACCCACGAGAATCATTCAACCATAGACCCACAGAATAGCTTGAGTCGGAAGGGACCTTTAAAGGTCATCTAGTCCAACACCCCTGCAATGAGCAGGGACACTACATCAGGCTGCTCAGAGCCCGGACCAACCTGACCTTGAATCTTCCTAGGCATGGGGTATCTTAACACCTCTCAAGGAAACCTTTCTTAGAGGCCACCTTTAGGTACTGGAAGGCTGTTCTAAGGTCTCTCCAGAGCTCTTCTCCAGGCTGAACAGTTCCAATTCTCTCAGCCCTTCCTCTTAGGAGAGATATTCCATCCTAGTAATCTTTCCTCTCCCTGCTCCAATAGGTTCATGTCCTTTCTGTGCTGGAGACCCCAGAACACAGAACTCCAGGTGGGGTCTCACCAGAGTGGAGTTGAGGGAGACAATCCCCTTCCTCGACCACACTGCTTTTTGATGCACCCCAGGACACACTGGGCCCTCCTGGCTGCCAGGGCACTGCTGACTCATATTCAACTTGTCATTGATCAGGACCCCCAGATCCCCTTCCCCAGGGCTGCTTTCCAGCCTCTCACTCCCCAGTCAGTCCACACATCCAGGGCTGCCCCATCCCAGGTGCAGAATCCAGCACTTGCCCTTGTTATTAAACTTCATACAGTTGGTGATTGACCATGCCTCTAATTTGCCTAAGTCTCTCTGCAGGGCCTCTCTGCCTTCCAGGGAGTCAACAGCTCCTCCCAATTTGGTGTCAGTGGCAAACTGATGTAAGGGTACCTTCGAGACCTGTGTCCAAGTCATTTATGAAGACATTGAAGAGGATCTGCCTGCATGTGCAGAGCTTGCAGCTTGCAGCATAAATCTAACCTTGTTTTGGCTACAGGCTAGAGAGGCCACCAAGCAGAGCACCTGCTAACCCTCCTCGCAGTGTTCAGAGACAACAGACTGCTTTTGTATATCTCAAAGGCCAGTTTTGGATGGCTCTAAGGAATAAGTAATTTATCTTTTAGGAATAATAAAGCCAATGAACTTTCAACTTCAGCATCTCTCAGTAAAGCATTTACTTTACCATCACTGAGTCACAGCTTTGGGCTAGAGCAGCCCACTGAAAGAAGCAGGAGCTACTCACATCCTTTCAAGGCTAGTGAAAACAGCAGCTATCTGCACCATAAGAAACGTCTACAGTTCAGCCCACATTATGGATTTTTGCCAAAATGGATTATCAGTCAGGGAAAACATGTCATTTGTGACCAGCAGAGATACCCCCAAAAGCAAGCCTGATCTAGCAGGTATGTTCCTCCACTTTCTTAATAGAACTTATATTGGAAATCAGGTAACAATGCTTGTACTTTTTTTCTGTGCCTCCTACTCAGACCCTTAAGCTCCTAAAAAGTCCTGTGAGAAGGAACTTCAGTGCCAGCTTAATAGATGCTTTCTTGTATTTTTGCTAATGAGGCAGGACCTGCTAACTGGAGCTTGGAAGCCACGATGGTTTACTGCTGGAAATCCTTTAAGACATCAGACATATTACCCATATTGTGTGGCTAGAGGGTGTTTTGCACTCAGGATACTTAACTTAATAAGGTAGTGAGAACAATTCTTTAACTAACCAAAAGCAGAGCTCCAATTTGGTGTGCAAGAGGTCGCCAAATAAGGTGAAATAAGGTGGAACAAAAAACCCAACCAAATCTGTAACTCAGCAGTGAGTACTGACTCACCTTGCAGCACTCCTTATAGTGCACCAAAGGGCAATGTTAAGATTTCAGGACTTCAACACAAATTGAATTTCATCATAAATGATAATCTGGATGTGACTTGAACTGTATTCTAGCCAACTTGACACAGTCACCCCAGACTTTGTCAAAATAATCACACAAAACAGATCAATGCATTCTGTACACTTAAAGTGAGGAGTGAAAAACTGAAAGAAAGAAGAGCTTTTCCTGTACACTGAAAACAACTGCCTGTGCTTGGGCCTGAACCCAGGAAAATGGAGATAGTCCTGTTCATGCTCCTGATTAATTTAGTTTCTATCATGCTGGCAGCTTATTAAAGCATATGGCTTGAGGAGTCACTCCTCAGGCTAGAACAGCCAGGAAGAGAAAGGAGGCTACAACTGCTCTACACCCATTTGTGTAGACCTACATCCAAAATTTGTCAGCAAGGGGCTTTGTCTTTGAACAACAGCTGAGGAACAAGCAAAGCCCTGTGTAGGTGCTTAATCACTTCCTCAAACCAGCTGCAGATGGAAAAGGGAAGAAACAGGGAGATACAACACAGTACTGCACAATAACACTATCTATCTGGAGATGTCCTTGTGATGGCTTCTGGCTTGACACAAACTTACAAGCTGTCTATAGATGGAGTAAGGAGCTGAAAACAGGGATGCCAACAGCCATGCCCATTTCCCATCACTTGCTCAGTCCAGCCTGCTCCATCCCCACTGCCTGTTCAGCACAACCATGCAAAGCCCTGCTGGCCTCAGGGATGAGCATTCACAGCTCCCATTGACATGAACAAGGCAACACACAGACAAGGCTCACCCACAAGGAGCAATCTGCAGCTCAGAGCCCTACTTAGACAGGCAGACATATATAGCTACAGATATATATAGAGATAGAGATATAAAATCCTCTGCATTTTTAAAGGTGCTAACTGCTCCTGTCACTGCCTCCGAACCACAACCAGTGCCCTCGGCAAGTCACCCACATGCTCAGGATCTGCCCACTTCAAATCCTCGTGATCCCAAATATGCACTTCATCTACGTTTATACAGCACTTTATTCTAATAAGTAATAATTATACTTGGAGGGTGAAAGAAAGCACAAAAAGTATCAGCTTGGTGGGTAGGAGTGTTTTCCAGGAAGGTGGTAGGTAAGATGTGGGCCAGAACAAAGTTAGTATGCAGTTGTAAACTTACACTGACTATTTATAGAAAGGACTTTAATAAACAAGCATAAAACTCTCTTAATCACATGGGCTGCCAACCCATTTCTGAAAATCTGCTGCCAATTGATCCCTGCTATGCCAAGGGAGCTTCGTTCTGAGGATGCTGGGCATGTTTGCATGTTGTTATCTTTGGTAAATCTTATGCAGTTGAAGCAGCACTTCGTGAAAACAGTGCAGCATTCCAGAAATAGCAAGTCTATTTTCTGCAGCACTCCTTTAAAATCCCCCAGGCCATCACCGTTTCGGGTACAGTAGCTTTTGTACCATGAAACAAGTGAGATCTGATTGGTTTTTCAAAGAGCTTTAGTTACTAAGTTTTACAACGCCTGATTCTACTTCACAAGTGTTCTTTCTGGTTGCAGCTTCTTTTTTACAAGTCATGTACTTGAACAAATATGGGGCAGTCACGCCTCACCCCTGCATTTTCCCTAATGGATTGTGCCTGGGGATCTCATAGCGAGTCCTCTGACCTGGAGCACGTATCAGCCTCAGTTCACAGCCTCCAGCACAGGGCTGTCCTCACTCTACCCAGGCAAGCAGCTGGACCTGAGAAAATTATACCCAAGATCAAGCAGTGAGTCCCAATAGGGCCACAGAGACTTCAGACCAAAATGTGCTGCAACCCACTCTCCAGCACTGGCAGGGCAAGCACAAGCCTGGACAATGGAAGGAAGATGTATATTAATTGAAATGGGGAGCAAGTTTTACTCAGATAATTACACAAATTTATGTTTTAGGGCAGAAATCAGAACTAAAACTTTTATTTATAAAATTGGATATCACTTCTCTGTTTTTAAAACCCAGCATGCACATTTTAAGGCAATATATATTGAGAAAAATATTCCAACTTAAATTATAATAGGATTCTAAAAATTGTTTTGTATCATCTCTGCATGATGTCAAAACCTTACTAAACATAATAAAAATTACAAAATCCTCACACGTTTCAGGATGGAAGCTTGGCAGCCTAACTGAAAACAAAGCTGCACTTAAGTAATTTTTACATAGCCAAAAGGACAATATTCTCTGCAGAGCAAGCATGGACTACAGCGTGGAGGCTGGAGACAGGAAACACACTTGTGGTCTGGTTTGTTTCCAAGGCTTTTTGTTTTATTTTAACAAACAGCTGCAAGGTGTTTACTCTGAAAATTTAACACAAGGACAAAATTCTCTATTGGTATAAATTAGCACCACACGTTTTGGTCATATTTTGCCTATTTCCACCAGAAAAGAATTTAGGGCAAGTTATTTAAATCCTATTGAAAAGCTCTTGCAGTGTGGGTGTTCTCCAGTCCTGCTATACAGCTCTGCCAGCAGCCAACAAGTTCAAGGGGTTTTGGTCTAAGGCTCCCTGAGCAAGGGAGAGGTTTGGGAGAGGACACATTCACATGCAGAAGTCAATAAAAGCTCTCTGGCCTTTGGAAGAATCAATCCTCTGTTCACCACTGCAGTTCCCACTCATTTTTACTGACTGACATAGCAGCACCACCTTGAGTTACTCTCTCATCCCACTTGCACCACGGAAATGCCATTCCAGGCACTGTCTACCCAAACAGATTTCATTGTTCGGACCAAAAAAAAAAGTCACCAAAAAAAGTGAACTTTGGGGAAAAAAAAACAAAGATAATAAAGAAAAAAATAGGAAAAAAAGTAGGATGAACGAAGGGGAAAGAAAAGGCCAAAACTTAACACCCCAGCTCTACAGTTCTGCACCATCATTGTCTGGGCTTTTTGGAGCTTCTCATGGCTTACAAGAAGCCTGGATGCACAGGCTACCTTTGCTGCTACCAACCAAGCTTCTTCCTACCCGTTCTGAGGTGACATACAGAGGAGCACTCTGGGATCTCAGGTTCACCCATGTCCTACTACAAGATCCAGTATTATTTTAGTAGGGTAACTAAAGGATATTTTATAACATACCCTATATAGTAGGGTATTTAGTAGGATAACCTGAAGGGATAAGGTTTTTGTCCTACCTTAACTTTTTTGAGAAGCAGTAATTGCAATTAGGAGAATTAATCCCACTTAATCACAACTGGAACATTTAAAAGCCTGGCTCAGCTCCATTGACTTTGACTTACCTCATGGATGAAACGAAGCTTTTATTCAAAAGGGGTTTTCATATATCTTCTTGTAAAGTGTATTACAAGAGTTCAGCACAGGTCATATAACAGCCAGGAATTCTGGGTTACCAAAAATAGCTAAGACATTCTGCAGATTTCTACAGAAACAAGTAATTTAAAGCTGATGTGCACATGAGGTAAGAAGACTGGTGTGGACATCTTTAGAAATCCCTTCTGGACCACCATGAATGGCTGTCAGTGAGCCTACATGTTTCTGCCAACCCTAACATCTCCAGCTGTATGTCACACAAGCTTAGGCGGGCAAGAGTAAGGCACTTGTGTGACCATGTCCTTTCAACAGGAAATGGCATTTTCTAGTTGACTGCCTGGGTTTACTGACTGTCAGTCACCTCACTCACTTAACGGGTAATACCAGTAGGCTGCTCATGGTCTCTAAAAGTTTCACTGCTCAATAGTCCTTCTCCTTTAGGCTCTGATTTTCCCATTATTGAAGAAGGTATTCGGCTAGGTAAGTTTAGATTAGATGTTAGGAAGAACTCTATACTGTGATGGCGGTTAGGCACTGGAACTGGTTGTCCAGAGAAGTTGCAGATGCCCCATCCCTGGAAGTGTTCAAGGCTAGGTTGGATGGAGAGGATACTGGCTTCAGTTTGTAAGGACCACTTCTCCAAGAGGGATAAACAACATGGGTGCCAACATACACAGGAGTATCACTTCACCTGTCCAGCTGTAACAAGAACAAATCTGGCTTTGCTTTGCCTCCAGGGCTTTAAATTGTATTTTGATACTACTACTGCAGCACAGGAATCCTTTTATCCTTTTACAGTGAAGAGATTATATGCCTGCTGCTGCCAGCTATTGCAAGCATAGTAACCCAGATTCCTTATGGACATGCATGGAGCCACATGCACCTGTTTGCTCTCCCATAACTAACTGCCCACCTATTTATTCAATGAGTTTTTCACATAGCTACTCGGTCAGGTTAGTCAGAAGCTCCTGCTCTGCCAGTGATCTGAGCTGAGGAAAAAAAGCTGTTAGAGGATCGCCCACATCTCTACGCCTTAAGATGATAACTACCTGTTCAGTGCTACCAACAGTTATGCTATACTGGGATGTGCAAAAGCAAAACTCCAGAAGTCTGGTAAGCTCTCTGGGCAGCAGAACAGTGTCTAAAGAACAGAGGTACTTGAGAGGTCAGGAAGCCTCTGAGATGATGTCTTTCTGTCATGGGTTTAGAGTCTTGTTCTTGAGGCTTATTATCCTTTATTGGATCTAGCCCCCAGCACTCAAACACGTAAGAATGGGCACAGAAGATACCTAAACCCAGACTGTTATTCCCATGATGTGATTTAAACCCCTCACCAGCAGCTTTGTGCACGAGGACACAGCTGGACCAGCAGAAGTAATGCCATATCAGCCTGAAGGAGAGTTCAGCTGGTGTTTAACGCTGGCCCTTGTCAGAGGTGAGGGCACCAGAGGCTGCACATCAGCCTGCACATCATTAGAGCTGTTCTGCTTGTTTACACAAGATAAATGAGCACAAAGCAGTCTGAGCAAGTTGGTCTGTGATTTCCTCAGGTATGCTGCTGCCCAAACTGCTTGGCCAGACTGTCACTTGGCAGAGATTTTATTGTCTAAAATCAGCAATACACAATGGCTGGACAACAGCCGCATTCTGCCAGACCTCAAGGCCTAATCCAAAAAGTCCTTTAAATGGGCTGCAGCCAAGAGCACATGTGGACCCTGAGACATCTGGACAAGCAGAGCCCTTGCACTCATCCTGATGAGCACTGCCCCTCACTGTCTTCATGTTAAAACTGCCACAACTCTCTCCAAAAGGGAATCGGCTTAAGGCGCTGGTGTTAAAATATTAGTCCTTTATTGTAAAATTAATCCCTTATTTAAACTCCAATCCCTCCAAAACCCTGCTTCCAAGCCTTCCTTCTTGTTACCTCTAGTCCTTTCCTTTTAATAAAAAAGCAGCGTATCTCCGAAAGCCGCAGCTCATTTCGATCTCCAGATGTACAAACATCGCTATAAGCCAGTTTGTAGGTCGTAAATGAAGAACTGATGGGTTTTATCAAAAACAAACATATGCACACATACACTCACACAAAACAAAACAGAAAAAGCACAGCAGAGGGGCAGGATTGCCAATCTCCGAGTTAAAAGGCCATCTGAGGCCTCAGAAAGTTCACCTTGTTAACAGTTAATAAAATTTTATACTCAGCTATTATTATGTAAAAGTAACTTTTTTGTGCAAACACATGGTTTAAGAAATACTCCAGTGTTATAATTAGCTTTAATCAAGCACGAATTAGATACACTAGAAACTGACAACTTGTAGAATATCATCACAAGTAATTTTAATTATGTGTAGTTCCATTAAAAAGGAAGAGCATTAAACACAAAATAGCGATTAAAAAAAATTTACTATTTTTCTACAAATTCATATATGCTTACCTTACATAGGGAAACATGACATACTGAGAGGAGAAATTCAGGGAAGTTTTCATACAGAGATTCTGCTTAAGCAGAAATTCTGATTGAGCATAAAATGTTAAAACATCAAAACTTTTCATGAAATAAAAAAAATCTCGGAAAAAATCCTGATCAGCTGTTTTGAGACTGAATTAAATCTAAGAATTAGACCCAGAAGCAAAGAAACTTTCATTTGCTTTGGTGACTGAGTCTCTAGAATAGGATTTTCCCTCCTTTTTGATGACTAGCTGGAGCCAGCTGGGATGGTACCTGTCCATGTCAACTCCCAGTCTGGTTGTGAGCCTCCCTCATCCCGCTGGCGGCGTGCAGCTGCTCCGGAGGAAACTCCCACTGATCACATGTGGAAGGCACGCATGGAAACCAGCACATGCACACAGCACAGCCTTTGCCCTGCAAACTCCTGGGCGAGGCACAACCTGTCCCACGCCACCCCAGGGCTGTGCCCCATGGCGGGGTGACCCTAAGCCGTGCCCCACGAGCCACCAGCAGTGGCACCATGGGCCGGCCAGGCCATGGCGGCCCTGGCCCAGGGTGTCCCTCCTCTGCCTGGCATGGGTGGCCTCTGCCAGGGACAGGCCATCTACAGTCCACACTCCAGCAAATGCCACCATGGTGCCTGGGGGTTGTGCAAGAGCAACACCCACCTCTGCAGGGGCAGACAGGAGAGGAGGAAGGGGAGTCTCTGCATGAGGGCCTCGTCCTGCAGCAGCAGGTAAAAACGGCTGTGGCGCGTGGCCGAGGGGCCTGTGCTCTGTCTCCATCGCCTCACCAGCCAAACGCACCTCACAGAGATCACACTGTGAGGCAAAATTATTCACCAACATGGAAATGACTGAAGAATGAGTGAAAATATCACAACTGAAATATCCACCTAACAAGCTGCTTACTTGCAATGAACTTTTATCCCCTTCCTCCCTGCGATGAGTTTTGCCTGAAACACCAACTACTCATCTTCCCTGTGAAAAAGAGACAGTTAAGGCTTTCTGGCAATTTACATTTATTAGAAGTCTCTATTTTTGTCTTCTTCTAGTCACATAGCTTGGATCATCCACATATCTTCTGACTAAAACCCTGAAAACACAATGTCCAAGACTCTGGGAACACTCTGTGTTTGATTCACGCCAAGTGGAATGTATTACTAGATTACACATATGATCTTCGTTATCTAGGCTATTTAGCCTTTGGCACAGGACCCCTAGAAGATGACATGCCAGAATCACTTACTGTGCACTGGAAGAAGGAAGAACAGCCTCTCTGTGAATGGCATTACCTCTATGTAAACAAGGGGAGAAAACACCATGGAAAACTTGTGAAATCTTCTGGTTTTACCTTCCACTTCTTCAGCCATAAAAGTCACATAACAAAATTGGATAGGGGTAACATTCTAGGAACTTCCTTTTCAGGTTCTTTAGGGATTTATTCATAAACTTTCTAAAAAATATCCTTTGGGGTCTGTGGTGGCCGATTGACCTGTGGTACAAGAGATAGAGAGAGTTCTTGGTAAGACAGTCTCCGGTGCCAAAGACTTACGGGTTATGGTGAGGGAAAGGAGCCTCTCCCAGGACGCCTTGTTTGGTTATGGTAATATACCTCAGTTCAGCTTCCCCAGTTGGCTCCTGGTGCTAGCCACACCCCTGTACTTAAGCTCGAGCTGTCATGCGCTCAGGGTCATTTGCCTCTAGACCCCTTCGCAAGTTGTAGCAATAAACTGCTTTCTGTGGAACTCTAAGCAAGGACCCTTCTCAACTCCTTGCCATCGGCTTAATATTACTGGAGCCATCCCTGCGTCTGTGTGCTCATGCACGTGAGCCACAGAGCCATAGGGGACTAAGTAATAGGGGTTTTTAAAACAGCCTGTGCTTCCAGCTTACACCAAAATAACATCATAAACACACTCCATACTGTAAAAAAGAGTTGTTACATTTTCAGTATTTTAACACCTTTACTGTGCAGAGATACAGATCTATAAATGATCTTCCAGACTTAGAAATTGTGAAATTATATTTCTTAGTTTCAGCATGTAAAAATATCACTTTCAAAGATCTGTTGAGGTGTGCAATAGAAAAGTGGAAGCTGCTAGCGACTGCAGCACAGAGTTTGGCTGTCCCTGTCAGAGATGCAAGCAGAAGATTACTAATGCAGAGCAAAAACTTCAATTTTGTCACATGTGAAAATTGTTTTGAGGGACAGCAGAACAAAAGCTGAAAATTTGACTTGCAACAAGTCCTTATTATTCTGTATCAATTATTTGGGATGACAATACCTGATGCTTTAAATCCAGACATCAGACATTTCTGTTTCAAGCACGTAATTTGTATTGCACTGAACTATATCATTAAGTTGTGCAGGTTTCACTAAAAGACACCAAGAAAAAGTAAGAGGAAAATTACAACTGTGGAACAAGTCTGGGGACAAATATAACTAACCCAAATCCTTTGCTGATTTCATACACGTTAATGGAGTTAACAGTCGAACTTATTTTTTCTGCACCTGAATATGAGCCAAGAAGAATACCAAAAGCTTATTTTTCCAATACATTTCTACAATAACCTTGCTCAAAATGCTTCTGAAGAGTACATCTGATAATGTGGAAGAGTCTTTACATGGCTATTCATCACAATTTTGTGATGAAAAAGAAGCTGTACAGAAAAAAAGGAAGAGAAACAAGAACATGTGGCAATGGTGGTCTGCATATTTTCATCTCATGGATGTAAGGGCCCAAATTCCACTATAGTATCTCTACTATTACTATGTTTCTCTTCTGCCTGCAGGTACAAGTCAAGTGAGGCGTGGATTACAGCACCATTTCCCCTTTGTGCACCACCATGCCATACAGATATCCCCAAATTCCTCTATAGGCCAAATATCATGTAACTTCTTCTATATGATTGACAAGGCAAGGCAAGATTTGTAATGAAAGCTGAATGTTCATTAAACCAAATTATATAGCTGGAGAAAAAGCTGATGAGCTTTTAAGCACGCAAGACTTTCAGACTTACTTCTCTTTCAGGACTGGGTAAGAGGACAACGGCACAAACAAGCACCTGTTTTTTCCAGCTAGATCATCTTGCCTTGCTCGCATTCTTGTGTCATCACAGCAACGATAACACTACCATCAAAAAGCCTTAGTCCTCTGAATGCCTAAATAGCCATCTCCAGATGTCACAATGGTTTCTTTGAATAAATAGCATTAATAAACTTTAAAATGCCCCAGAGTTAGTCTGTCCAAAGTGCCACTACGTTTTATGAAAGTGCCCTGTATATAAACCAGGGACACGTGACATATAAAGTGGTATAAAAATACAAACTGACTTGGCTTCTAAGTATTTCCTGCCCTTTTAAACTTTGCACTTGTTCATTAATTTCAACAAATATTGAGGTGAGCCAGCTGCTGAGGTGAGAGTGTTCAAATAAATCGCTCACAGATGTTTGTTAACTTCAGATAGGCGCTTTATTATCTACAATTCATTAATCAACCATTAACAAGTAAGTGTTATGGAGTCCCAGTATTAAGGTTCACTGCCAGAGAAGAGTAATAGATTTTGCAGACTGGCTGTGTCTATAAGAACTAAGAGCAGAGACAGGTCTGAGGTAAAACATTTGGAGGAGATTAGAAAACATAAGAAGTCATTTCGTTGCTCTTCAGCTCTCCTTCAGAGAAAGCACTTCACCAGAGTTAAGCATTTACACAACAAAATGAGTGGAAAGATCAAACTCATCCATCAGTTTGGTGATGAAGAGCAATGTGCTTTGCACAGCCAAACAAGGAAGTCAGGCACAGGTGAGAATTGCTGCTCCTGTGAACAATAATAAACACCATCCAAAGTGTCACCCTCTAAACTGAAAGACTCTGAAGCTACAGAATCACATGCTCTGACTTCAGGGTCCTCGACTTCACCCAATACCTCTCCCAAAGGCCATAGACTTCAGTTCTAAACACAGAAGCAGCTAAATTGTTGCATGCCACAGGCAGAGTACAGACATGACTGAGGCAGCATCCATCCATGTGAAAACAGCATCGTTTGTCATGCAGGATAGGCACTGCCTTACTGCAGAACAGGGCAATGCATTCCCCTCTTTGGCCCTCTCCACCACACAGTTTCTGCCAACTGGCCTTACAAAAGAATCCTTTGACACACTAGATTTGGAAATAATTCTCATATGGGCTATACAAGCAAGACACTTTAAAGAAGGCATAAAATTCTGAGGTGAAAATGTATTGTGTATTGCACTGGGTGTCTCTCCAGCTATTTCTGATTTCTGATACTTATGGAGCAGGCAATAAAATAAATTTTAAAAGTATAATTGAAGAAAAATATTAATGTCTGAATACCAGCAGGTAAATGAATTTTGACTTCCTTATTTTTCAACTCTGATTTTTTCACAGAATACTTTCACAGGTTTCTGAAATACTGTGAAATTCTGCATGATGTCAAACAAGGTATTAATTAGATCAAAGACAAAAAACTTTCCAAAGCTCATATACTGATTACTTAATACACCACAGAGTAGGAGAAAATATTCCTTACAAAGCCATACTTTTATTTCCCTCAATAACATTTCTTCGTAAAGAGCAATACACAGCTGGAAGCACTAACAGCCTACCAGATGGTTCACTTCTCGATAAACACGTTTTGTAAGTTTAAAGTCTAATGAACTGTAGTGCAGGGAGAAAAAAGTTATGTATGCAGAGCGGTTCAAATGGCAGGTCAGGGCTGGGGCTGGACAGGGGACTAGCTCCACAGAAACTTCCATTTCTACGGCGGCTTTACATTGCAGAAGGGAGGGAGAGAGGAAGGATGGCTGATTCTGGCAGAAGACAAGGGCAAAAAAGGCTGAATGCTTAACACCCACATATTCAGCCCCACAAGTGCTAATACCGGACAGGGGAAGGCTGTGATCACCAGATCCTGGCCCACAGCATTGTCCTGAACCAGCAGGTGCTTCCAGAGCCCTGGAGAGCCTGTACCATGCAGCAGGCAATGACAGAAAAAACTTAACCAAAATTAAATTGTGCACTTCTACAACTGCAATCCTGAGTTATGCCAGACAATGTGTAAGTGTCCAAGGCAATGAGCATTCATCCATCTTCTTCTGCCCATTCCATCTCCGCAGCAGGCAATCACAGCCAGTCACAAACTGTTCACAACTGAGCAGCCCAAATGTCACATGCCCGGCTGCAAATTGAAGGGCAGCCCTGCCCACCCAGTCAAGTATGAACAGCTCAGTGTGGCAGCACTGAGGAAACCCCCTCTAGGAGATCAGGGGGTGCCTGGGCTGGTTCTGTTACATCTTTCAGCAGGCTTTATAGCCATGCAGCTACTGAGGAGCCTGAATTGTGTTCAACAACTTGGTGTGGACAATAGTTCAAAAATATTTCAAGTTTTGGGCTGAGAAACTGCAAAACAGTATAGCCAACAAAACTCACTGACTCACCTTGAGGCCGATCTAGATCTGCTGAGTGCTTTGACAAAGATCAAAGATGGTGCAGACTGGCGTCTTTGGGCCAAACTCTTCATTTTCTGATTGGAAAGAGAAACAAAATGAAATCACGGATGAGATTCGGAACAGTAACTGCATGCATACACAAACTCCAATTTCAGACCATGGGAAAAAGGAGAACTTGTTGCCCTCAGCAACCCTGGAGGGGGAAAATATCACATGGTAAGAAAATCAGGAGCATGACCAGAAAGCCCATATAAGGAAAAGCTGAAAATTAGTGTCTACACACAGATACTTGAGGTACACTGCACAAATGAAATAAACACCTAGAGCTGGTCCTCAACCACTTTTTGTCCCTTAGTAATTTATTGTACTATAATTTATCATATATTCAGGCAGTGGTTTAAATTTCAAGCACTTCATACATTTCTGCGTCAGATCTGACATTCACTGTAAATTAAGGTTTGGATTCTACCCACCCGACCTTACATTCTACATTGGGCTACCCTTTTTAAACAAATCTTTAGAGATGACAGCATTTTCCTTCCCTACTGATCTATCTGGAGCATTATATCTTGCCCCTCAGTAGTCAATGATGACATTTTTTTCATTCCTGATTATGTCTGAGAAAAATAAGATAGTGAGAGGCAGGACAGTTGTTAGCACAGAACTAGGAAGAGAATGAGAAAAAGGAAACACTCAAAGACAGAGAACACCGCAGGGAAAAAAAAAGACAAAGCACAAGGAAGAGATTAAAATGTCAGTAGCTAACAAGGGAAGATGGATTTCCATTCAGTGAACACTACAATAAAAATACTGAGCAAATAAATAGCACCATTTTCCCTAGAGGTAGGAATTTTCAAAAGCACCCACAGGAGACAAAACCACACATTTCCCTGAACTCAAATGTATTCATCACGATGTATTCACTCTCCCTCGTGCCGCCAGAAGCAGGACTGAGTAGTCCTGGCCCTAACCCTGGAGGGCTGCCTTGAACCGGTTGTGCAGCCTGCTGCCAAAGGTGCATGACCTCTCCTCTCACTGACCCTCCACCAGAAGGGTGACTGTTACCTTATTTAGCTCAAATACTTTTCAGAACAAACTGGTGAACAAAAGAACCGGGGTCAAACTCGTTTTCCCTAGAGGTAGGAATTTTCAAAAGCACCCACAGGAGACAAAACCACACATTTCCCTGAACTCAAATGTATTCATCACGATGTATTCACTCTCCCTCGTGCCGCCAGAAGCAGGACTGAGTAGTCCTGGCCCTAACCCTGGAGGGCTGCCTTGAACCGGTTGTGCAGCCTGCTGCCAAAGGTGCATGACCTCTCCTCTCACTGACCCTCCACCAGAAGGGTGACTGTTACCTTATTTAGCTCAAATACTTTTCAGAACAAACTGGTGAACAAAAGAACCGGGGTCAAACTCCTCCCGACACCCTGACAGGACAAAATCCAGTGCTGCAGTGGTACCTTAACACCACCCTGGACACCACTGAGAGCTCACAGACAGGTGAACCTTTGACAGTCATGAAGTCTCTGTTCTCAGCTAATCACAAAGCATGACTCTCTTCCTTCGTACTAAAACCACTGACTACCAGGACAAATATGTTAAGACAGTCAGATCAACTGATTCTTCTGCCAGTGTATGTGCTGGATGTGACACACATTTTGTTTGGGAAGGTGCACAGTGTGCTCCCCTCGGAGAAACTGAACTGTGCATATTTTACTTGCTTTTGACAAGTGCATTTCTTCTACTCACTGCAGTCCATCTGTTATTGTGTCATTTTTTTGGTTCTCTCTTTATTGATGTAGAGCATGCTTGTTTGTTTTGTCAGATACTCAGTTACAGCTATTGTGCAATTGTTATAAATTCAACTGTGTAATTTCAATTCACCTTTAAAAATTATCCCCTCCTCCCTATTTTATCAATAACCTTCCCAAGACTAATAAATTAAGTCTGGGAACATTTAGCTGTCTCCCATTGGACTGTAACTGGATAATAACAGATTACTAATAAAAGAGATGCCCATTTTTAATAGTTTTTAAATAAATAAATAAATACAATAAATTGTGCTAGTGAATTAAATCTGTTTGTCTTACTGCTAGCAAATCTGAAAAGCTGTTAGAGGTTTTAAAAGTAGCATACCTGCAGACACAAAGACAAAAAGAGATCTGTGTAACAATGCGCTGTAACATTGCTACAGAATACCAGCCACACATGTCACACAACAGGCAGATTTCAGGAGTTTATATAAAGCATCAACTCCCAGCAGGAAATTTACTGCAATTTACTCATTACTGGGCAGGTGGCTTTTGGGGGGTAAAAACTGGAGCATCTAAGCTTCTGAAAATGCAGTGGAAGTTCGGTTACATTTTCAAAGCTATCTTCAGGTCTGAAAAGAAAGCCACTGCAAAAAAATGCAGCATTTTAAAATCTATGGCAACTACAGCATTTTTTTTTCATGCTTGGGTTAGCAGTGCTGAATAGTGCCTGTGCCAGCAAGATTCTCGTCTTGACTTAAATGTCTGAAGACCAAAGTAAAGTCTAGACTACAGCAAATTTAGTAAGAGTTCAAATAACTAGCAGAGATAATCCTCGTCGGCAGGGATCCCACAGGTCTGTGATGCAGCCTCTCTGAACCTGTTGAGAGCAAGACCTGTTCAAGCAGGCTGCTCTGGGCCACCTCCAGTCCAGGTCTATGTTACCTCCAAGGATGAGATTCCACAGCCTCTCTGGGCAAACTCTTAGCATAGCTACTAAGCAAATCCTAACACAAAAAAAAATAGCGCCTCAAAACATAAAAAGATCACTGATGAGGAAAGGAAAATTTTCACAGCAATACTGAAGTGAGTCAGGTCAGCTGTATGCAAATAAACACATTACACAGAGACATTGACTACAGACAGAAAGAGGTGGTTTATTTTCATTTCGCTACATGCAGAGTTTGGGAAGAGAAAATAAGTGACCATCATGACAACTTGAATTGATTTACTTTGAGAAGGGAGAGGATAAATTCACGTTTGGTTAAGCTGGATCCAGTTGCCTGCTATCCTCATTTTTATTGCCTTTATATATGCAAGGATGGCAATGTGGAGAAGAAGAGATACATCCTAAACAGCTGTAGTGAGAGCAGATGTTTGGGAGGAAAAGGAGATGCACTGATCAATTATCTAAGCATGGAACACAGAGAAGCATTTCTCAACATGTGTCCCACATCATTACCTCCCATTTTTTCATGTAAATATTAGAAAGGTCAATACAGAGAGAAATCCTCATACTTGCTGGCTGAGTCACAGCCATGTGAAATGTATCATAAAATCAGTATCTATAATGAGTGTTTACAGTGTTCCAGATGCAAAGATGATAATCTTGTGTCAGTCAGGAAAAAGTAGAGTTATTTCTGTCTTCCTTACATTCAAAAGTCTGAGTTCCTGCCCCCTTCCCACCAATTCAGGTTTTACTTCATACTTTCTGCATTTCTGGTTGTGATTGTCTTGACTGCTTTTCAACAGAAACATAAGGTTTTGCATTTCCAGTTGTTGGACTGGTGGTAGCATCTGGCCAGTTTCTCATCTGGTATAGAAAGTCATAGGCCTGTAGATTGCAAAAGAATGAATTTACACAGATATCGATCAGACCTACAATCTGACACACTGTTTTGTAAACTGTGATGGTAGGCGGTTTATGAGCAGATCAGCCCACCATGCTGAGGACAGAAAGCTTGCAAACCATCACTGAAAATATGCTCATTCCTCTGGAATCAGAATCAGAACCCCTATGGATTACAGTAAACCTTGCACAAGTATCTCACAAGTCATCAGCTAGAGGAAAAAGTATTCCTGGCTGCCAGTATTCAACGAATTTTGCCTCACAGTTGAAGTAGATGATGATACTATATGAAATTTATATAAATTAATATATTGCCAAGTTACAATGTTGATTTCCACTGTGGAAAAGGTAACACATGATGAGATTAAAAAACCTGGAACTATTACTGCACTTTATGTATATCACTTTACTATATCACACTTACAAAGAGAATGGCAGTGCATGAATTAAATAAAGAATGTATGAAAAAAAATAATGGTACTATTTATTTTGTGATTACAAGTAACTTAAGTAATGCATATAGAGTGTTTATAATATTTTCAAATATCTAGAGAAGTTAATATCTATGCAGTAAGGGGATACCCTGCTGCAGCTACTGCAAATGCGCAGGAGGTCACAGTAGGTGGACTAAGACAGGGACTGTGTGTGGTGATTCCCTGGGAGCGTGCTGCCCACGATGCCAGGTTGTGTTGCCTGACCCATGCAACAGTCAGACACATGCAGGAAGATTCCTCTCCCCCAGCCTCTGACTCACACACCTGAGCTGTGTGTCCTGTGCTCCTTTTATAGCCATCAGAGAGAAAAGGACAATTTAGGGCACAGTTCATCTTATCTGAATAAGTTTTCCTCCACTGACTGTAAAAGAAAACTAAGGTGACCAAGAAAATAGAGTTAATCATCATCAATCCTCTTCTTGCTAAGGACAAGGGAACAGAAAATATGTGTGTTCAGTAACACAGGGAAAAACTGTCTTCTTGCAGTGGTTTGAGCTTAGGATGAGAAAACAATGTTACTTGATGTCTGTTTAAGAGACTCATACAAAGTAGTCGAAAAATTTATTTAGTTCCTGAGTGACAGGTAAACACAGCAGAAATGCCTCCTCAGCAATGTGCAGATAACCTTGTTAAAGCCTCCTCAGACACTGAAGGATTTCAGGCTCCTGATTTACAGGCTCACTCCAGAAATGGGTCAAGGCTGGGACATCTGCCTGGGTCATTTAACTGGGTGACAGGAATAACCCTCAGATGTGCCAATGCCTCTAGCTGAGGATTGCACTCAAGTAGCTAAGCTCTCCCTTTCACTGCTTTATTTTTCTAATGAAAGGAAGTCTGATTTTAAGAAATGCTACTCTTTAAATGTATTTAAGTTAATAACTGTGAGGGATTTCACCCATGCAAACTCTGCTCTTGTTGTCTGAGCAACAAAACATATCTGTGGCACACATGCCTGGTTTAGCTAGATACGAACCAAAGCACAGACAACAAATCCTTACCAAAAACTGTGAGGCAAAGTTCAGCTAACTGCCTGAAAATCAAAAAATCACAACAACCCCCAGCAGACAGCAGTTAATTTTCCAGGACAACTGGGCATCACTCTTACCCCTGTATCACTGGGCCACTTACGAGAAGCAATAGATTACTTTTTCCTATATACTATAATCCAGCATTTGTTGGACTTACAGACTAGGGTTGTCAAAAAGTACCAAAAATAACAAGAATCTCTTATACTTTGTTAAAGAAATGGATCTATGCTGACCTATAACATTTTCGAACCCTCATAAACAGGGTGAGAAGATGACTGCATTTGAACTGCTGGCTCAAGCAGCAGAGATGTAGGTCCCACAGAGAGACCATTTACCATTAAGGCAGAGCAGGTGACAAAACTATGTGCTTTTGTTTATGCTGGCAGTATACTTTTACTTACAAGGACTTTCCTAGAAAGAAAGCCATTTTTGGATGGCTAATTGTGGAGAAAACAATTGCAGGGGCACAAGAGAAAAGAGCTATCAACACAGTGGAACTAAAAGCATATCATCATAGAACAGCAGTTGCTAAAGAACACAGCAAAGACTAAAGGCCATCTCAGAGTAGAAAGAAAAATGGATAAAAGAAACCAAGAGCAAAACATGTTTTATCAGCTACTTCCCGAAGGATACAAATCTTTGGAAGCACTGATATGGATGTCTTCAAAAGATCCCACCCATCTACATCACAAGATGAAGATGTGAAAGATTAGTAAAAACACCACAGAGTAGGGGAACACTGAATATTTGCTTGAGGGCCCTCCGGTGAGTCAGGGCACTGCTCAGATCAGTGACTCTTGTTTGTGGTGGTCTTGTTGAAGCCCAAAGTTTCTTTCCAAGCCTGCCACAAAGCAGGAAGGTTAACACATGGATACAATTCTGGCCCAATTTCTGTACATAAAGATTTTCTCAGGAGCAGTTTACAGACGACAGAAATAGGAGATTCCCCCCATTCCACATCGATACTTCAAGCAACATACAGTAAACAGGCAATAATTTGATATCTGCAGTTCTTGGATATTAGATCCCACATGACCTACGAAGCCCCTCTGTTTCCTACTGCCACCAGGAAGGGCAAACAAAAATCCCAAGACTAGGAAACTCAAGAACTAGAACACACTGTTTTCTGCATAATTTTCCATTTGTCTCATGGACAGACAGAGGAAGGATTGCTAACACTAGCTCATAATTAAAGCAGCATCAGGAGGCACATCACAACAGTAAATTACCGTAAGCCAGCACAGCCTACCAAGGTGATTTTAACCTAAGGACTCACTTCGCGGGTGATTTCATTAAAATAGGGGCTTTTTCAGTCCTCATCAGAAACAAAATAGCTCCAGGATATGTCTGCAGGATGATAGGAATTGTTCACCATTTCACTAAACAGTTCCAGAAGTCATCCTGGATGTCTGAGATTTCCAGTACTACCAGGCGTGATTTTAGAAACAACCCGCCAGGACCATAGTAAACAGGATGGAATCTTGCAGGAAGAAGAAATCTCTGCTTAAGGAGCTTTATGTTAAAAAAGCATACATGTATGGGGCATGAGATCAAGGTATCAGCAAATATAATGGCAAATACATACTTGATTCATCTTTTCAGAGTAAGACAAGGGGTGAAGATTATGTACGCTTACTCTTCCAATGCTATTAATTTGCTTGAATTTTATCCATTTAATACACTGTTGGGAAACACTGTAACTCCCCTTTCCCTGCCGGTAAACTGTTGCTGCATTTGTGATCAGAATCACAAAGAAACACATTTTTATGGTGATGGAATTGCTGTATTTCAAGTCTCAAACCATAATTGCTACTTTGATTAGTATGCCAAATGGTTAATTTTTGCACACTTTGTGGGTGCAAATATTAAAAATTGCTGAGCCTCCAAAACATTTTAGGCAGTTACTTGTATTCTTCAAGGAGGCAGCAAAAATCCTTGGAGTGACTCCTTGTGCTACCAGATACTGTTTTGTGTAAAATATTCAGGGTTGGTTGGAATCTAGCTCCTCTAAGAAGAGAGAAGTGAAACACCAGGAACTCATAAATATGGTTAAATGACGCAGCTGCTACTGCTGACAGTTACATTGGCACAAAAGACATCTCTGCTGCATTGTTTGTTTTAACAAATTTGTAGAAATAAGCTCTATCAGTATAATCACTTTTACTCATGCTACTTCAGTCTACTTCAGAGTTGCAGCAATTTACTGGTGATTGGTTACAAAGCTAAACAGTCAATACAAAACTTCTCTGTAGGTCAATCACACATAGTCCAGTGACTCCAGTAAGTCCAGTAAAGGAGGGAAACTAGTCCAGAATTTTTTCAAAAGCATTAACTAAAACGCTGCACTTCAATGTCACCTTTTAGCAGGGTGTCTTGAGTGCCTTGTAAGCATTTAACAGAGAGAACCTCCCACATACTGTGAAGTAGGTTAGCAGTGCAAATTATTTTGCATGCCAAGAAAAGGCAAAAAAATGTTTCCAGGATATTAGTTTAAATGGTCACACAAAATACGTGAAAAAAGTCCTAGACATTTTCTGTCCCTGCTCTGGTTCTACGGTGTGATCAAGCACGTGATCCTTCAGCTTCGTTTTGACAGGCAGGTGGAAGATGAAGTAGGAGTTCAGAAAACCACAGAACAATGCAGCAAATCTCAGCTAATTTGAGAAAATATAGTCACGATAATAAAAAGGGAAAAAGGTTCAGTGGTCACTTAGCATCACATATTTACGGGTAGTTTTTGCCAGAAAGTAAAACAGTTGATGTTAAATACATATTTGCAACAAAACTGTTTGACATGCTATGTCACCAGTATCAAAACGGATTTCTTGCCAACACATTCTTCCATTTCACTGTATGTAACCCATACAAACAATGTAAGCTCCCTGGTACCAAAAAAGACTTTCTGCATTGGGAAAAAATGATGCTTTGGCACTGAGTGGAAGACAAAACAGAGGTATATATAGAGTCCACAGGGACCCAAATAGTAAAAGAAATTTTTAAACTGTCACTGAGATCCAGCTTCAGGCAAAATCAGGAATACTCCTTTCCTGTACACAGATAAAGGTAAGAATCTTCCTCCCCAGAGAGGCATAAAGAGGTGGCATGCTAGTAGTCTCAAGGAAGCACCACGACCGTGGACAAGCAGCTGAGCTGATGGCTGGATGTTCGTGGCTGCCAGTGTTGGCTGTGCATGGTGTGCAAAGCTGCCATATGCTGCACGGCCCAGCCAGGGTCTCAAGCTGCTTCTCCACAGGAGGATCTCCATCTGTACCCCTGCTGCATGTGCCTCCACGGTGAGGAATTCCAAAAGGGCTGCCAAGATCCGTAAAAAGTAATATCTCTGCTCTCTTGTCAGCGTTGGCAAAAACAAGGTCTGCATTCCTTTGACTGTGGGCTCTTTGGAGCAGGAATAGGAAACACAAGTGCTACCATTAATATTTGTCCTCAGAATGCTGAATAATGAAGTAGAACTTGCCCGATAAAAACGTTCATCTTCGCAGTACTTGAACATCTCATTTCAGGTGGGTGCCTAGCATCAGGGCTCTGCCAGGTTGGAAGGTACATGGTATTCTGTCTTCAGCAAAAATGAAATAAATGTTTCATAAAAATCCAAGCTGCGCATTTAGCCGTCTCAAATTAGATCACAGTACTTGGAGAGGGTGAGTATCTACTCCATCATTTTGCCCAGCTGGGCAGCAGGAGGTACTCCACCACCTTGTGTAGGTGTATCACATGCCCACTTCAGAAACCAATCAGGTATGAACTGCAGCAAAGTGTAGTAGAAATCTTGGCCAAACTCTCTCCAGGCAACCATTTCACCACTGAGAGCAGCTGTCATAAGAAGAGGTCCCCAGGGCTGCAGTCAGGCTGGAGCACTATGTGGTTGGTGGGACACAGCACACATGGACACAGCCCATGGAAACACACAGCATCACTTCCCAACCCAAAGAGACACATCAGCAGGACTTCTCTCTGTGCTGCTGTGCCATGGCCAGCAAAATCCCAGTGGCTGCTTAGCCACAAGACCGGACACAAGCTCAGACTTTACTACCATCCCAAAGTGTCACCAGGTGGGCAGATTTACTAAAGGACACTGTAACCTGGCTAGTCATTCTAATCCTGCCAGCCTATTTGGCAGTCGTCTGAAGTGCACATTAAAGACAAAGCAGTGAATAGATTTAAATGTCATTGTGAAGCAAGATCTGCAAGGCAGCAAGGTACCAGCTCTACTTTGGATAGAAGAACAGGACAGCACTTGCTAAACCAAAGAGAAAAAAAGAATTCCTGTTTCATACAGCAGGAAGAATCTGGTTATTACAGCTCGCTTGTTACAGCTAAGTAGAAGGCAGAAACAAGTGCTTGGCTGTATGCAGAAGAGAGCATTTTGCACTTCATTGTGTCAGATGCTGAAAAGCAATTTGAGACATCAAACAGCTTTTTACAACCAGTTTTGAAGATGGGATGAGGCTCTTCTGCTATCGATTGTATACACTTTGCACAAGACGCTTCTCCAGGAAGCTTCTTATATTTCTCTTGCACAAAGCACGTGCGAGAGCAGCCACCGAACACCCTCCTCTCTAGCAAACCCTTCCCTCGCTCTCTACAAGCACACATGCAGCAGATCCCTCTTCGATTCCCTGGATAATCACTCTGCAAATCTCTCCCCAGCTCTCTCTGATACTCACCCAGCAAAACCTTCAGAAATCCATCCAGCAAAACGTCCTTTAGGTTCCCCCACGGAATCCATGCAGCAAACCCCCTTATCGCTCTAGCACATCCACGTAGCAACATCCCCCAGATCACCGGGAAATCCATGCAGCAAAGCCCTCTGACTCCACCGAACAGCACCCAGAAAACCCTTCCCGAGCTTCCCGGGACAGCTGTACCTACCCCGGACATCCAGGCAACAGTCTCCCTGTGCTCCGGGGACACGCGTGCAGCAGCCCCCTGAGGTCCCCGGGTTATCCACCCGGCAGAAGCCTCTCAGCCACACTGGGCACCGCCGCATTCCCCGCTCCCCGGGTAACGAGCCCTTCCCGCCGACAGCCCCGGCTCCGCCAGCGGCTCCCCCGACCCCGGTTCCGACAGCGGCGTGCAGGACCCAGGGAGATGGCACGGCGGAGCGCCCGATGGGGCTGCGCTGACCTGCGGTGCCCCCCGCGGGAAGCTCCGGGACAGGGGCGCGGGCCGGGGGGCGCTTTCCCGTGTGGTCTGCGGGGGCGGCCTCACCTTCTTGCTGTCGGCGGCGGCGAAGCCCCTGCTCTCGCCGCTCACCGAGGACGAGCGGCCCGGGCCGAGGTGCTCCTGTTGCGGGGACATCACGTCCATACAGCCCCGCGCCGCTGCTCTCCCGCCGCGGGGACACCCGCGCCGCCGCCCGCACCATGGACAGGGCGCGCCGCGCCGCGCCGCGCCCCCCGCGCGGACACGCCCCGCGCCGCGCCCCGAAGGACACGCCCCCGATGGCCGCGCCCCCTCCGCCGGGCCGGGCCCGCTCCGTGCAGGGGGCTCTGCCGTAGGGCGGGGGGAGGTGGTGCGCATGCGCGGCCTCCGGGGGGCGCGGGGGGCCGGGGGCGCCGGTGGGCGGCGGTGGCGGCGGTGCGCGCGCTCCCGTCCCGCGCCTGCGCGCGCTGCGGGGGCGGGGGGCGCGCCGGGGCTGCGGGGAGCCGGAGAGCTGCGGGGGAACGGGGGGGTGTGGCAGGGTTAGGGCGTATTGGAGGGTGACAGTGCTGGGGTGCGTGTTACGGGGTCCCAGAACTGGCGTGGGTATTGTAGGGACAGAGCACTGGGGAGCTGCTGTAGGATCCGAGGAGTGGGGCGGGTGTTGCGCTGCCCCAGAACTGTGGTCACCCACACGTAGCTGCCAGCAGCCAGGTCAGCACGAGACATGCATGGTTCTCCCCAGAGCCCTCCCGCGGGAGGGTCCCCATCTGAGGAGCAAGCAGTGGGTTGGGTGCAGGTGTGGGGGTCTTTGGTGCAGAGGAGAAGCGACCGTGGCATCACAGGCTCCCAGTCTGCTGGGGGAGGCCAAGGGATGCCATCGTGCTCCAGAAAGCCGTGAGCAATAGGGAGGAGGAGCCACTAGTTCTACTAATGGATGGTGCTGGCTCAAGAACGAATGGTTGTAAGTAGGCTATAAATAAATCTCAGCTGGAGAAGGAAAGAAAGCGTCCTGATCGTACTGATCCTAAGAGGAGGAGGTTGTGGAGGATCCCTGCCAGCCAGGAGCAGAAGGTGTAGCTGTCTGAATGGTGGTGGTTTGATACAGCTGTCATGTTGGTCCATTAGTGTGTACCCTCATTAAACGAGGTGTCTTCAACAGCAAGGGGCTACTTTGGACCAGCCAGGAGGTTCTTTATAACCCTTTCTACACTTTGTGAGGGATATTTTTATCTCCAGCCTTCCTAGCTGTTACAGGCTCTACATGCATTTTCTCCCACGTTGATCAAGAAAGAAGAAGCAGAAAAAGAGATCCTACCATCTCATGTGCAGCTTTTCAAAACTACCACTTTCCTTCTGCAAGAAGAGTTTTCACATCCCTGTGGTGAATTGGATTGGGAAGAGATGCACCTTTAACAAGGTCACTTTTCATCTGGAGAACCCAACTGGTTCTCTGGAAGCACAGGTGGATGTGCTGTTTCTGCAACTTGGTGGCTGTGACTCTTGCCATATATGACTAAAATACTAGTAAATGATTAATTTGGTTCCATGTTACATAGCTACCCCTGGATACATTATTTAGGCTCAGCATGTCCATGTAATAATGCTTCAGTGATCTCTTTGTTGAGATTGATGTGGGCATCTGCCCTCTCCTTGTACCCTCATTTCTGCAAGTCAGTGAAATCGTGTAAGTAAGGAAAGATGAAATATTTAAACCTGGAATGCATTATGAGTTCTTCTGCCTCCTCAGAAGCACGGGTTTTGTGGATCTGACTTGACTTTCCTCCCTACTGTATAACTGACCAATAAAAAAAATCGTGGATATCTGTGACCATCAGGAGATAGCTCTGTGCCTGTGTGTCTGCTTTCAGAAAGCCCAGCAGGTTGCCCCTGATATCTTTGGGAATGCAGCGGATGGTTAGGGCAGAGGCTTGCATGCAGTGTGTGCGTTAATGTGTCATGAGTTGCACCATGTCCTCTTCGTTGCACTTTTGAGGTCTTTCAGCTGAAGTGTAAAAACCTTGAAATGATGCATTCTTGGTATCTGTACTAATTTACAGACAGATGGCCGTTCATCACTGAGGCAAAATAGCATATAAAAAAGCCTTCTGAATTTTTAAAGCATGAGTCTCTGAAAACCATGATGCCAGCTAGTTTCTGCACCTTTGGGCCTTGGCACAGGCCAGGCGTCAGGCCAGCTGCGAGTGCCCATCCCCATACACAGTGCAGACCTTGTGCTGGTGCTCTCACAGCTTCTCCCATCCTTCCACTCTCATCCCTTTGGTCATGTCCCTGTTTCTCCTCTGCCTTCTTGCGAAGGGTTAGCAGCAAGAGGGGAATAAGCAGGGTCATAGACTTTCCCTGACATGGCACCCAGTTCTATAACTCGGGGACAAGCACCCAACCCAGGCAGGTCTTTGAGTTTCTGTGAGAGGGCTAAAAAAAAGATTCATCAGGGTAGAAAGGAAATGTTGAAAATGTCTATTCAAAGCCAAGAATATATTTAGCGATTTGGCAACCTCCTTTCCAAAAACATTTGTAAGTGATATATTCTCAGTGACGTTTTGGAAACAGGGCTGTACGTATCTGTTTATTTGAAAAGGAAATGTTGCATAAGCTTTCCGAAATGCTTGCACATGCATAGAGGTATTCTTTTATCTACTACCATGAGCGCATTTCCTACACTCTTCATTGAATACTGACTCTTTCACCTACTCACAGGGGCAAATAGATCAAAATCTTGCCATTTTGTGACAAAGATGGAAGCGCTTTCTTCTCTTTGAAGCACAGATATATTTACATATGCAAACATACAGCCAACATGCTTTTGTTAGCTTCTTTTCTGGAGCCAGTGTTTCTGTACCTTTCCTTAACCTCCTCTGCCAGAAAAGGGGAGAGGAAGTTTAGTGCAGGAGGTGTGAACCAGCAGGAGTGACTGGGAGGGAGCAGGGTTTTACAAGCCTCCCTTCCCTTTGCTGGAGCACAAATGACCAGGAGGAAGCACGCAGAGTACAGTAGCAATCTAGAGGCAGCCTGGAGCACCTTGCCTGATGTGACACGAGCAGGAAGTGGGTCCCCTGCCTTACTGTGATTAATCTCAAAGGGTAAAAATAAATTAACCCACTAAGAACTGCCAAAAATGGGAAACAGGAAAAATAGGTTTTCCCAAAAGACTGTTCAGAGCTTAACCAACAGTTTCTTTCTGGCAGATCACGGCTTTGTTTTTTGGTTTTCATTTGGATTTTGAGAGGTCCTTGAAAATTAGGGGCATGATCAAGGCTGGGGACAGGATGCAATTGCAGCCTGTGCAGAATTCCCAGAACTGCTTCTGCCTGATGGTTAACCTGCCTCCGTGAAGAGATTCCTGGTGGGAAAACCACCAGCTCTCCCTCAGTGTTTGGCCAGGGATGCAGAAGATCCCACGTGGGCTGGTGTGGGGCCAGGTATGAGGACAGGGCTGTTGCTGCCCAAGCCACCCCAGTCCCTGCCACCCCACAGCACAAAGCAGGCACACTGTGACATTGCCCAGGCTGTGGGGCACCTACTGCGTGCTGCTTCTCATAACACCAATGCTATCAGGGTTTTGACATCAGTCTGGGTATTTCTGGCCCATGTTGGTCTGAACAATGAAAAGGCGAGGTGTGTAATTGCAGCAAATCATCCTTAAACTGCACCATCATCACCACCAGCTAAAATCCTGCTCGAGCCCTGCCCCCCCAAAAAAGACATACAGAAAATAACATGCATGTTCATAGAAAGATTTTCTTTCTGTTGCCTTGACCACAGTGTCGTGTAAAGAAAAATACCAGGGAGACGGGGGGAAAATTGGGGCAGAGAAATATACGGGTGTTGTAGGAAAATCACGTTTGTGCACAAGACGGGAGAATTATTCATGGCAAACCCATCCAGGTGGAAATATGACCCCTGTAAATCTGCCACATCAGAGAAACCCACAGTGAACTGTTAGCAAATGCAAGATACACAGGCTGCTGCTACCTCTGGGTTTTATGAGCTTTCCAAGCACATTAGCACTAGCAGACATCCCCTTCCAAGAAAATTATGATATCTGAGGAACTATGTGAGGCTATAAATGAACAAGCAGTACTTAACTTGCACTAAAACCCCATGGTTCTACCAGATCTGCCCCAAAAGGGTGCATAGGCCTGGACACTAATTCTATGAATCTAATGAATCTCACAAGTACCCCATGCAATTAAAGACATGAAGTCTTTGGAAACTCCAGAGGCAGTTATATTTCAGTGAGAGCTGATGCAACAACTTTCTGGTTTAATATCCCAATTCCTAGAATCTTGTGCTGCTCGTGCATTATGAGCAGCTAGAAATAGGACCATATCCCAGACAGATTGGAGCTACTCAGATGGAGGAAAGCTGAGGTGAAATGAAAGCTTGGAGAAGGAGAACAGAATGAATGGGATGGATGCTGGAACTCATCACAGGAGCTTTTAGAGGCAGGTATTTACCCTACAGTGTGAATCCTTCTTTGCTCATCTTCACAGTGTTTATTGCTGCTCCTTTCCCAAAATGTTATGGTAAGCTGAGAGCATCCTCCATGCTGTGTGGTCTCAAAGGGTTTGGGTAGAAGGTGGCCCAGGTACCAAGCCCTGCCCTTCTGTTTTGATAGCAAACTGCTAATAAAACTGTTAAATGCTATGTGAGTAGCTGCTAAGTGGAATTCATGAATGTCCTGGGATTCAGGCCACAGCAGTTATTAATGTTTTGTGCGGATAGTGTCATATTAACAGGAAGCACCCCATTCTGTCTCTTCCCAAGCAATAAAGTTTGCAGGGCCTTTTGTGCCAGATGCTCTGCCTCAGAGGCTCCGTAAGGGCTGGGAAACACCTCACTTGGGCCATTCTGCCAAAGCTTGTCAAATAAACAGAGATCTACCCTCTCTCTCTATTCCAGAAATACAGGTGGTCTCATGTGAATGTGGAGTTCAAGTATGCAGCATGTGGTGTGTTTCCAGCAGCAGGGACAAGTGTGCACACTGAATGGGGAGCCCAGCTGACCACTCTGGTGTAGAAACAAGCACAGTTCAGTACAGGGAGAGTCTGAGCGCTGGGTGCTCCATATGGGATCACCACTATGGCCCTCTAGAACTATCCTCCCATGGGTACACCTGCTGCCCAGATACGAGGGAGGACTTTTACGTCCCAGCCTTATGGATGAACCAACCGATGATCCTACCAATTCTTAATATCCCCTTCAGCCTTATTACATATGCTCTGTGAAATTCAGTCCAGCACATCAAAGGGAAGTTCGCCTTTGAAGGGCTTCATGCTTCCTGCATGCAAACATTGCTCTGATTTAATTAAGTTTGATTTTATAATCAGTGCAATTAAACCAGTGTGATGTTTGGGAGCAAATAGCTGGCATAAGTATCTCAATGTGTGTATGGCCCAATATCAACACCTCCCAGAAGCAAGTGATATTGGAATTTTCCTACCATGCACATTTTCCCTGTTTTTCCTATATCTTACTTCTCATTTTTATGCCTTATTTCTTTTGTTCACACTAATACACTCATAAGATTGTTTATTTTTGGCTTCTCTGCACTGAAGATTTTCTTACTGTCCTTGTCCAGCATTCAGTCTTTCAACTGCAAATTGTGAGGCAAAGTTGAAAGTCAGTAACAGGATATTCATCCAGGAGGACCTCACAGAGGAGCTAAGTATTAGACATGAAAGGATAGCATTTCATTTAAGATAAGGCCTAATCTCTTCCCTTTGTGTGCAACATTTCTGAACTTAATCTGAGCACTTGTGCCTGGAGCCGTTTAACTTTGCTCTCAGGTAGGTGGGTAGTGGTGGAAACACACAGAACTGAAACTGCAGCTTAATCCTGAGTACAAAAGGCAGATGCCATTAAGAGAAAGGAGACTGACCTTAGGAAACATCTACTAAGTGTTCAAATATGGGCAGAACACACATCTCTTCAGTATAAGCTTGAGCCTTATTGGATCTCAATGTACCCATCACACTACCTGAGTCCTGGAAAACCCACGGTCCTCAGCGCCCACAGTGATACTCAGCATCAGGGTTTGTTTCTATTCATATCCAACATATTACTGAGAAAAGACATTCTATCACCTAAACTTTGGTGGGGGAAGGTGTTTTCAGATGCTTGTCCCAAAATTACAGTTGAGAAGCATGGTTATCAGCATACAGATCATAAATAACCTGCACTGTTTTTTGTGTTACAGCCAGGTGTTGCCAACAGACTCCCTGGAGCTCCACAAAGCACTGGCCACATAGACAGCCAAATCCCCACTTCAGTGGTTTGAGGCACAGAGTGATAAATTAGGTAACATGAGACAGGTTGGAATACAAGGGACTAGTAAAAATTACACATTCATAACAGAAACGTTTATAGTGACTAGAATGGGAAGTTATTGAGGTTGCACTAAGAATTGAGCATCTTTGTTTCATGTCTGATGAAACTTAAATTTTTTGCAAGCAGAAAGTGGAGATGCTGACATTGGCACTTTAGGAAACATGAAGGAAGCTCCCATGAACAGGGGACCCTTTCGAGTGTAACATACACTCATCCATAAAAGTTGTCACGTTATCTTCCTTGCTCTGTATCCATTTCAGGCATCACTTTCTCTGTCTCTCTAATTCACAACCCAGACAGTTTTTACCACGAGTGTGTTAAAGAACCCTGAGGGCCATATTTTTTATCAGTTTGTGTTTTTAACATGCTGATGTATTGTATTGTACTTCTGATCCCACCCTGGATTTACTATTTTCCATTCACCACAGAGGACTCCCTTTTCCTAATAGCTTGTGGGCCTGTCAAGCTGTGAATGACAGGCATTAAAAAAAATGATGGACAAGATTTTTGTTGTCCTTTCATAATACACTGCAAAATTTTTCCCTGCAAGACTAGGATGCTTTCAAAAGTGATTCAGATGAATAAAAAATGAACTAGACATCCTCCCACTCACTTGGGATCCAAAAGGAAACAGCTCTATTTTTCTTAAAGCGTGTTGAATTACTCCATATAACCTGACGTACATATCTTCAGCCTCTGTAAGCCAAGGTGGGAGCCCAGACTTCACTGCATTCCATTGAGCAGGGTCTTGGTTGTCCTGCCTGTCTCGGCCATAACAGCACCCCTAGCATTTTACAGATTAAATGGTCTGTTACACGAGTGTGGCGAGTTGACCCTGGCTGGATGCCAAGTGTTCACCAAAGCCTCTCCATTACTCTTCTCCGTCGCTGATGGGCTCTGCCTTGGCCAGTGGTGGGTCTGTCTTGGAGCCGGCTGGCATTGGCTCTGTTGGACATGGGGGAAACTTCTGGCAGTTTCTCACAGAAGCCTCCCCTGTAACTTACACACACACGCACGCACGCACACACGCACACACACACACTACCAAAACCTTGCCACACAAACCAAATACAGTGAGGGCTGAAATTCCTGGATCTTCTGTCTGATATAGACAGTGAGGACTGTTGACCTCCAAATGGAATTTGGGTTTTACTGCAGTGTAAGAGGGTGTAATTTCTAGAAAGGGGAGGCCAGCAGGAGCAAGGCAGAGGAGTGCTCAAAGTCTCTGCCAGGCTCCTACCACAGTCACTCTTGCCTCACAACTGCTACTTAAAGTATCCTAATGTTTTAAGGAAAAAAACAATGGTTTTGGAGTGTACCCAAGCTGTTCCCAACTCCAACACAGTAATTGTGAGAAGCAGACTTAGGAAGGACTTAAGAAGATCGCCGAACCTCATCATCAGGCGGCTTTACCTGCGTCTTTCCTCAATTACTTGTTCTTAGAAATGAGGGGTGATGGGGATGTGTGGCCTCCCTTCTGAGCCTGTCTCTTCACTGTCTCCTCAGCTGGGAACTATTTTCCCTCATGGCTGACTGAAACCGTCTCCTTCTCAGTTAAGCCTATGACAACTTGTCCTAAGCCCAGGGGATATGAACAGAGTTTATTCTTTCCTCGTTAGAGCTACCTTCTACATATTTGGACACTATGTCCCCACAATCCTTATTTCTAGACTAAACAATATCAAATCCTTCAGCTTTCCTTGCAGTCTATGATTCCTGGTCCTCCAATCCATCTTGTTTTCCAAATTCTTTCCATTTTGGTACATTTCCTTTCTAAATCATCATTTCCAAAGCAGGGTATGTTTTGTTTGTAAGATGATGTTCACATGTTTCTCTTCCTTTCACACCCCACTTCCAACCCATATGTTTCCCTGCTTTTTTATTAACTGAAGACAGGTGTAGCTGCGGGGAGAGGTGTGGGGAGAGGTATGGGGAGGTTGGCATCCTTAATGTTTTACAAAAATATTTGTTACTCTCCATGATATGGAAAGCCATTTAACAAAGTAAGATATATTAGTTTTACATTTCCTAAGTGACATTATAACTGTTGAACTCAGAAAATATATACAAAGGTATTAAAATATTTGCATAGCTTAAATTTAGGTGAGATTCCAGCAGATATTCCTATCACACTTATTTTTCAATATGAAAGCTGTGACGCAGCATTTCTCCTGAATCATCAAGATTTGGGCCCTGGTTATCAAGCAAAGCTAAATGGTTATTGCCTTTAAATTAACAGAAAGGTTATTGCTACTGAAGTGCACACATATGGGTGGAAAGCTAAGCTGTAAGAATACTGGGCTTGAATTATTTTAGGATTCAAGTTTGAGAAAAAAAAAAAAGGGTTGTTACTGTAATCATAGAACCATAGAATGGTTTGGGTTGGGAGAGACCTTAAAGGTCTTTCAGTTTCAATGTCTTCACCATAAATCCCAGATCCTTCAAAACAAAAGATTCATAAACTTTGTTAAAAATTAAACTTTTTAGATCACAAAGTAGGAAGAAAAAATCCGAGAAAACGGATGATGCATTTTGGAAGAAAAATTCCTTCAGCTAGCTGGAAGAGTAAAAATGATCATTGCCATGAGTGTAGAGGATTTGGGCCAGAGTAACAGCAGAGAGGACTGGTAGGGGTGGAAGGAGATGGGGAGGAAGAAGAGGCTTGGAGCTGGCACCACGGAGCTGCTGAGTCAAGAAGTGCCACGTGCAGTGAGAGGGGACACGGAGGTGTCAGGGGTGCCGTGGGTACAGCCCTGGATGCCTGCCCAGCAGCAGCTCGGGCTTTGCTGGGTTGCTGTCCCAGTAATTATTGCCTGTGCACTTGGGCAGAGAGGACAGGAGAGCTCAGTGCTACTTTGCCTGGCTCCCCACCCCGGCGAGCAGGGAGCAGCATCACCTTGGCAAAGGAATAACTGGATATTCCTTCAGCCTAAAAATAGAAACATAAATATTGCATGTGCATTAATTGTAGCAGTTACAAGGGTAGAGTGAGAGAAAAAAACCCTAATTAATGTGAGGCATTTTCAAATTACTTCACTGAAAGCCATGATTTTTCTTAAAGGAGCATGACTTTTTTTCCTCAGATGCTTTTAAAGGTTGCACTTAGATTATTTAGTTCTGATAGGGGGTATTCTCTCAAGGGAACTCTCTGACATGGGGTTGGGCAGCAGTGCCACACATTATAACATTTTGCACACACCCTCAATACAGAAACACCTTGTAATTATTTTAATGTAACTGGGATATAAGCTAATGTCATTCCTGAGGAGAAATAAAGCATGTAGCATAGATAATTGCTGTTAGATGCTCCTGGACCATGGGCAACATGGCAAGCCTACCAGCTTCACATCTTATGTATTTGCAGTTGTCAAAACATAGTTGGCTGTGGGGCTGTGTACTTGGTCATGAAAATAAAAAATAAAACCAACAAAAACCAGCTTAAAATTATTGTCAAGAAGAGTACTGGCATTTATTAAAAAGAAATCTGAAGCAGTTATCACAGGACTATCATTTTGATTCTGCTGCCGTTCAAGGTTCACAAATTAATTTCTGCACTGAAGAGATTTGCTCTTGGCTCAAAGACTTACAGGTCAGTGGAAACTGTTGATCCTGAGAGGCCTGTCAAGAAAAATGAGTGAATTATGGGGTTTGGCCAAGTCTTGTGCTTACCAGGCCAATTTCAGTAACCAAGGCAGCAAAAATTTCCTTTCTATTGAACTGTAATTAAAATGTGCAAAAATGTACAGTCTAGGTTTTGCAGGATTTCCAGAGTTTTGCAATATGACATAATGACACATATTTTTATGTCCTCAGGACAATTCTGTTGGTTTCAAAAGGCTGAGCTGACACTGATGTCACATGATCTGGCTTTGTGCTTTATTTAATGCTTTGCAGTTTTCTTTGGATGCCCTAATTTTACAGTTACCTCACTGGATTGATGAGGAAAAGTAAAAAGCTGCCAGAGGAAGATTGTTTCACCCACAGTCATCAGCAGTCCAGGCTTTTCCTAGCTTACCTTTCCTTCTCCTGCACCAGAATGCAAACCCATTAAAAACAGTCCAGGAAACCTGCACCTCTGTATTCACACTCAAGGTGTTCATAAATCATATTTCTTTAACAGGGGTTTATAATCTGATGTTAATGAAGCCTCTGGGGTAGCTTCTTAGCTACTCCCAGAGTCTAAGAAGGAGCTGATGCCAGAAAGGAGGTTGATATATGGTTGCAAACCATCAGTGTTATCAGTGGAAACTCTTGGAATTATATCAGTGCAAGAGCTCTCCTGTTCTCTTTAGTTCAGAAGTTTCTAACGGCGGAATAATAAAATCCCACATCTCATCTCATGCACAGTTTACACTGCAGATTCCGGAGCCCTGGCTGCTCCACCACACGGGTCCCAAAGCACCACAGCCCTGCTGCTTCCCATCTGCTGCCAGCCCCTCCAGACCGCTCCAGCAGTGTGAAAGGCTCCATATCCCACCTGAAAGATGCCTTTCATTTAAGACCCCTTCCCAGAGCTGCACCAGTGGGAGGAGGCCGGCGCACAGATGCAGAGCTGTACTACAGCCTTGCAGGGCTTTGCTGGGAAATGTGGTGGCTGCTTTGTGATGTGGTGGCACACGGCATAGGAGCTGCCCCTGTGCCTTCTTAAGTCTGGACCTGACGGATTAATGTCAGCTCTTTAAGTTGTGACATAAAAATCAGTCTCTTAAACCACAGCCCCTCACACTGTCCAGCAGATTGATGTCGTTTGCAGACTCATTAACCTGCTAAATGACAGAGATATTCCAGAATATTGCAGCTGCCTGTCTCTCCCCCTTTCAAACCCTCTGAAAACAGAGAGCTGCTGGGGGTGTTTCACCCCACCAGACAGCCCTGGCCATCCCACAACACCAGCATGCTCCATCTTTGTCTCCCCTTACATCCATCCCCTCTCCTCTGGGATGGCCACCCTCAGTTTCTCACTATAGACCAAATGGCACAAAGCAAAGAGGATGAGTGGTTTTAGCTCTGCCTCCAGCTGCTGCCTACCCCAACCCAAAAAAAGTATTTCTTCAAGCTCCATGTCTTAGAGACTGCAGGAAGTAAGGTGACCTTGACTTGCCAGCCTGTGGCTTTGGCTGCTTTATTGCCTTGCGGGCATATATGGATTGAAGTGTAATTGTCGTAAGAGTGTTAGGTAATGAGCTATGAACATGGCAGTGGGGATAACAAATGATTTGCTTTTCCAGAGAGTCACACCAGAAAGCTAACAATCATCACTGAGAGCTCCTTCTTATACTCGGCTTTGAATACTATGAAGTCTGGCAGTAAAATAAATACCAGGTTAGGGAATAATAATACCCTGCTGCTAAATTAATATTTAAATGACATTATGGGAGGATTTCCGTTATAAAACTGGTTTTCTTTCTGGCCTATATATTGATCAATGTGGAGTGAGTATCATTTTGTCTGCTAGTTGTTGCTGTTCTCAAGTGGGAATTAATCTGAACCAGGAGCTTTCTTGGCTCACAAGCCACTCAGCTCTCTGCATAAAGCACTGTAATTTTACACAGTCCCTGTAAACTGGAGCATTATATCAGCTGTGGCAAGCATTTTCATATGATGCTCACCAGTAAAGTCATAATGTTCATTTATGAGTGGGACCATAGTGTTATTGGAGCAGAACACTCCCACAATACTGTAGAAAATTTCACAGGATAGCAATAAATACTGTAGAAAATTTCACAGGATAGCAATAAATTGTAAAATGACAAATGAAGTGCAGCTCAGTAGAACAATCGTGGCTGATATGATGTCACTGGTGTCTTAGCTGCCCTGCATGAGGGATGACAAGGATAGTGATGATAACAAAAACTTCCAAGAACTCTCTGTTTGCCAGATCTCAAAGTTAAAATTTTCTTGCCACAATATCACTTCTCTCTCTTTGCTTTCTACAGTTACCTACAGCAAGGAATATTTTCCCAGGCATAAACCAAATTGTTTTCCCTTGTTTCACCCCTCTTTGTTGTTTGTTCATCTTTCTGAATAACTGCTAGCATTAGTCATTTGTTCTCAGTGGTGCTCACATGCTGCCTGTGTCTGGAGGACTTTGAGGCTAGTTGGCAGCAGAAAGCAGGCTGCAGGCCAGAGACTTTGTTCTGGGCTGTACATTGCCCTGATCTGCAGGTTGGCTACCACTGATCCTGGGTGTTAGACCCTGCTTTTCTGCAAAATGAATTGAAGGCCGGTCAGTCATGAGGCTTCTCTAGTAAATGTCTTGTTATGCTTCATAGCTCTGTGTCTGTAGCTTTCCAGCCAGTTTTCAATCCATGGGACAATGTTCATTTCCAGGCCAGTTTTGATTATTATTCTTTGGTGTGAGATACCCTATCATTTGCTTCCCTAAAATCCCAGAATATTTCCTTTACATCATTGCTTTTGTCCAGTAATAGTAAAACTCCATCATAAAATGTAATCATGGCTGTTTGGCAAGATCTTTCATTTAGAAACACATGTGGCTTATTGCACATAATTCCACTGCCCTCTTGATATTTCATGATCATATTTGCAATCTTAATGTTGTATTGATATGGAGGGAAGGGAGGGACACACACACACATTTGCTTCATACCTGACCAATCAATTTTTAAGCATTTACACTTCCTATAATGCAGAGCACATATGCAAGGGATCTATGTTATTTTTCCATGTGGTTTAGGCTGTTTGTTTATTTTGTCATTAGTTCTCAGTGAGAAGGTCATCCTTTCCCCCAGATGTTTATTACTTTCCAAACCAAAAAAGATTTCTCACATAACTTGCATTGCAGACCTAATACTTGTAAAATGCATGAACCATGCCAACACAGTAATGGTTTCAAGAACTTTCTATACACAGAGCTGGTTTACCACCACGCCATGGCTCATCACAATTTAGCAGAGAGTCATAGCTTTTAATTAGTAAACCAAGTCTTGGCCAATTTGAAAACACAATGCATGGGATGTGAGGAAGGGGAATGTGTGAGAGATTTGGGAGAGATTTGATGCACTAGTTTCTCTCAGTATTCCTATTTACTTCCATTTTTTAAGTTATTATCACATATTCCCTACCAAAAGGAAAAGGGTGACAAAACAGGAAACATTTGGATGTTGACACATTGGAAAAGACTAGTCCAAATTTGACAACTCTTTTTTTAACCTTAACCTGTATAACTTTCTAGCCCTTCTTAGATGTATATATATGTCTCTGAAAATGTCGAGTGCATAAGCATGGAGGTTCCTGAGGTTTAAATATATTATCTCTACTCAAGAATTTTCTCTCTGCAGAGTTTTGGATTACTGTGGGTGTACTCAGCTACTTCTGCAGAGGTTATCACTGACTGCAAGGAGAGCAGGCTTCAAAATAAGCTCATCTATACATTATCGAGAACTGACAGGGACAAGTTAATACATTGCAGTTTCAGGTATCTATGAGCCTGAGAGTGTATATATGTATATGGCTTTTTGCCTTTGGAAATCTTACAGATATGTTTCCTTGAGGAAATGAAAGATGTATAGTCAGTATATAATGTAAAATTGAACTGGTTGTTTGGGAGGGGGTGGCTCATATTTCTGATATGTCTGAAGTTGAATTTCTTCAAATAGAGTCTCTATTTTTGCCTCAATAGCATGAAAAAGCTGGTGGGACTTGCTAGAGAAATTTATTTTGCTAGCCAAAAGCTGAGCAGGCATCTCTGAGCAGCAGGTGGTAAGGACAAGAGATAGGTTGAATTAAATCACCATAATGAACAGGGTTTGATTTAAGGAGAAATAAATTGTTTTAATGACATCAAATTCCACTTGTGACTTTCTCCTCAGCAGAGACAAGTTGTAACTACTTTATGTTGAGCAAAATATAAATCTTTTGGTCTGGTACTATAATAGCCAAAATGTCAGAGATAATGTCACTTGATTTAGAGTTTGTGGCATCCATTTGACAAGGAGAGGTGGGAACCATGGTGTAGAGCATCACAGCAATAATCATACCAAACATCAGGACAGAAGCAGTTTGTTTCTGTTCCTCATGGTGGAATTTTTACTATAGACAAGTCCTAAACCAGTATTTTACATCGGTTGCCCTGAAGGCAAGGCAAGAAGCTATTTGCAATTCAGCATTTTTATGAGTTTATAAATAGAAATATTTATATATAGAAATGTTTTCAGCTGAGGCTGCTGCACTTTCTAAGAAGCCAAGTGTCACACTGATCACCATGCCACGTGCCTGGACAGGCAGACTTTGGGCTTGGCTGAGATGTGCGGTGAGTCACCTGTGAGAGAGATGCAACTTTACAATACCTCAGGGATGGGGAATTTAGATCCTGTCTCTAAATTAAGTTATCCTCTAGAAAACTGCTGAGTCAGCCTCTAAATTAACTTAAAACTATTTTCTGTTCTGAAATCATAGTGCTCGGATAAATTAGTTCAGCTCACATGGTACAGTCCGAAGCAGCCAAATGGGTGGTGCCCAGCTGAAAATGAAGGGGCAATGCCCAGGGTAGGGGGAGTAATTGGGGATAATCAGGCTCAAGTTTGAGGGAAATCTGTCTCACTAAATTCATTATTAAAAACATAAAAAAAATCTCAAACAAGCCAAGGTTTAAAATGTTTCAGATTCTGAACATCACTTTAGTTAAAAAATGCACTAAAATACAGCTTAATTCATGAAATGCAGCTGCATGGGTAGAAGCTGTAAAAATCCATGCACCTTCTGACGCATTGTCTTGGCTAGTACTCAGAAAGAATCAATTCATCAAGTATTCTGGTGAAGTATCTCACAAGCATTGCAGTAGACGGGAGCCTCAACTGTCCTTTGCACCTTCCCAGCAGCACCGTGGTCACCATCCCTGGAGACCTGCAGGAGCAGCCCAAACTAGGAATGCTGGGGGTTCTCCCCTTGCCACCTTATGACTCTTGGAGGAAATAATCTTACAAGGTTACAACCAAAACATATTTCTATAAAACTGATACTCTAGAAATTTTTTATTAAATAAGATCGTGACTCAAAAAAAAAGTAAATTCCATGCCCTTCCACAAGTTTTCTACTGCTTAAGCTGGCTTAAGGTGATTATTATTGACAGTTTAGCTTCTCATGTAAAAACAAAGACTTTTGAGGGAGAGTTTCTTTTCTATCTGTTAAATTGTGTATGAAAGGATTTGGAATGAATATGCAAATGAATAGAAAAGAAAATAGGCAGTAATTGTGTGGAAAATAGACAGTAATTGTGTGTAAGCCTAAAGAAATACATATTTTCCAGTTGTTTATGATTGTTGTCATCCATGGGCAAGGTGATTGCAAATGACGTCTCTGTCTGTGCCTGTCTATAGTGAGCTTCCCACTTCCCACCGTCAGAAAAGACGGGAATGCTTCCCTTGTCCTTTCAAGGTGTGACTGCTCCTTAGCACAGTGTGTTCATCCATTGCTCATTTTCCCTCTTTTCATCTGTCAAAACTCAGTATCATGCTATACCAGCTCAGGCTTTCTGGATCAAAAGAGTGGCAGATCACCAAATTTTTACCTTGATCACCATAAAACAGTAACAACATGTTTCTTTCTCCCATGACATAACGGGAAGGTCTCCTTTAGAGTAAACCAAAGGCACTATAATCTGGCCTGCTTGTCTTAGAGGGTTTGCTTCTATGCATTTCTGGCTCTGCACATTCCTCAGCCCCTCACAAGTACACACATCCACATGCACAAGACATCCAGATGGATTCATTATTCTCCTGTCCATTATTTTCCTGCCTGCTCTGGTTTTGTCCTGGAGTTTTCAGCCAAGGGCTCTGGCTGCCTGTGGGGCAGCATTGCCCCAGTGTGCAAGCCCTCAGCCCACCCTCTCAGTAAGCTTTTGCATGTTCCACCTGCCCAGCCTCTCCGCAGGCAGCTGCAACAGGAGCCAAACAGGTGGTCTCTGTTTCCAGGTGGGAAGAGAGCATGTATCCTGCCCTCCTGCAGCTGGAGAGACAGGAGATGTCTGCAGTCATAAAATCCAAACTGTATGATCTTCATAAACCCACACAATTTTATCTCCTCAGGACAGATGAGTCCAGCACATGGGTTGGTACAAGCAGGAGAGCAGCTCGACTGGGAAAGAGCTGCTACAGTCCCCAGTAAGGGTGAGCACCCTGAAAACCAAATCTGGGACTGTGCTTTTCGTGCTGGACTCGCAGGCTGGATGGATGTTGTTATTTACTGCATTGTTTGTGGCCAGAAAGGATCCCTGGCAGTAATGACCGTGACCTCTGCTTTGAAACTGGGTAATTGCCATTTAATCACAGCCCACATGGTGTTGTACTGCAGCTGTAGCAGCTCCAGGGAAGTAGCAAGTCCACATCACTTTCCAAGAAATCATTTCAGTCCTGCTGCCCAGAGCTCGGCTTTGCACAACACATCCAGGCAGCTGGTTTGCATGAAGACCCATCGCCTGGGAGTGTGCCAAAATCCCTCAAATGCCTGTCCCTGAGCTCAAAGGATGCCTGGGAGGGGAACTCTGCCTCTCACTGTGCCTTTGCTGGTGATGGCAGCAGCAGAGGACCAGCCATTGGTTCACAACTCTGCTGCATACCAGGTCACTGCTGGCAAGGGATTTTGTGGCTTGGCCTCTGAAGTCAGGGTTTGTCTAGAAATGTTTCTGAATTATGTGGAGAAGATGGAAGCTATAAACTGCTGAAAGTGAAGACATTTGCAAAAGAGGCCAGATAAGGCAAACCAGTCCTTTTTCTTGTCTCCATTGACATCCACCCTGCGTTGGCATGTCGAGCAGAGATGAACATTTCCTAAGTAAGATATCATATGTTGATCTGGCTAACAAATTGCTAGAGCCATTCTGTGAAGTGCCTCAGACATTAAATCTGAAATCAATTCCCTTTTCTCACCCTAAATCCTGCTTTTTTACGTCCACAGTTAATCATTCCTACTTTTCACATTGTGTGTCATGACATGAGCCCCACCTTGGGAGCGTAAAAAGGTTGCCCCTCACCACTTCCATTCCCTTGGGCCTCTCTTATTACCTGCCTCTGGTGAGAGGCTACCCACACACTGGCACTTTTACATCCCTGCAAATATACCCTGTATTTCTCGATGAAGCTGTCTGCTGACTCAAAAGGCTATCACTTACTGCACATAGCTACTTCTCCATGCAAAGGGTCCAGTTCCTCTGTTGTGCAATCTGTCTGTTCGATCTTCTGACAGAAAAAAATAAAGAGAGACATTTGCTATTTCCTCAGCATGCAAGAGACAATCAGCCCTTCTATGGGGTAATGACCTGACAGAAATAATGTACAGTACCTTTCCTATTCTTAGAATAAAACAGTAGCATGTAACTCCACTCTGAAAATTGTCCCTGCACTGTCTGCACGTGCACTCCCAGAAGTTTTTTGAGATGTTTTCAGTTATAAAAAAGGTGGGAATTATGGCTTCACTCTGGAATTGTATTGCTGGACATCAGCTAATGTTAATAAATCAGAGCAACTAGTGGCATGCTGGACGAGTAATATGTGAAGTTAGGCACCTGGTTTGAAACTCTTTGTCTCATTTAACTTCCAGCGAGTCATCTACTCTGCTGTTTCCTTACAGCTCAAGTTATTGATACTTTGCCCCTTAAAGTGGTCTCCAATGCTGCTTTTTCCAGTTTGTTCTGCCAGGCTGGGCTGGCTCCTGGCGCTGGAGGGCTGGGAGGTGGAGGGCCCGTGTTGCAGCGTCACCAGGGCTCACATGCTCTGTCCTGTGGGTTTTGTGACCGCAGCCAGGTCCAGCACTGCGGGGCATGAGCTTTGGTGCACCCAGCCTGTGGCCCAGCCAGCCCATGTGGTATCTTCCAGACAGCCCTTGCACACTTCCTCCCCAGTACTTTTCCACTTGCTCACTGATGTGTCTAACCTTGTTTCTGAGGTTTGCTAAACATGCAGCCAGTTTCAAGCAAACCACGGAACCCAAACAAAAGAAAACTCATTCCTCATTTCCCTGACCAGACCCAAACAACATCTACAACACTTCCCCAATTTAAACATGTGAGTTTTTCCTGCCAGCCACTGCAAAAAAAACCCCCAAATTATCCTCTCTGGGAAATGGTGGTCAAGCTGAGATACAGCACTGCACATCTCTCTTCATCTCATGCCGCTGCCACCACTCTTGGGTATCTAGACCCTGGATCAGCCCCATGCCCCCTTGGTTATCCAAGGAGTTGCAGCTAAAATCTTTTTGACCTCTTGAGTACATTTTTTACCACTGTGCTCTGGATTTACTATTGATGGGGAGAGCTATTTCTGGCAGGTCATGTGGCACTGTGACATCTTCTTGAAACTCTCTGTGTGAAAGACACCCACTGCCCTGGTGCACCTGCACGGCCCCTAGGCACTATCTGCTAGAGAGTTCTTGTCATTTGGCCTCAAAAAAATAAACCCACTGTATCCTTTGATTATCTCAGAAGAGTAAATTTCCTTGCTTTTAGGTAGCATATTTTTTTAAATGGGGGTATTCTGCAAATAGATTTGCTACAAGCAAAACAGAAAGCCTCTGAACAGCAATCCCAGCCAACAGCTCATGAAAGTGAAGTGAGTCTAAAGGACTGTGCACAAGTTCACTTTTTTTAGATGTCTGTGGAAATCCACTCCTTCTATGCAATTTCCTTTTTGCTGCAGTCCTCAGGATAAGATGGACTGGCAAACCATAGGCTGTTTCTATTCTAGGGTAGCCTGTAAGAAATAACTGTGGGGCTCAGCAAAACAACAGCAGCCTCTGGAGACAGAGAACATCAGCAGTACTGTGCTCCTGTCCCCTTTGCTCTTTCTGTAGGCACTCAGCCCCAAAGAAGCCACTGGCTTTCCTCCTCCTCCATGCAAAACTTCTTTCCTTCTTCTTTCTTTACCCTCACACATTTACTTTTCTCCTCTCTGTTTCTCTCCATCCTGTGGTGCTTTTGCACTGACCAACCTGTCTGGTTTTATTCTCCCATCCTTCCCTCAGGACACTGCTGCTCCAGTGGCTCAGCATCTCTGGCTGTCCCAGAAAGCCACCTTTTCCTTGTCCGACCCTCTGATCACTTTCCACTTGCCTTAGAAAGTGCTTACATCCTGCCCAGCTGCTGAGAGTCCCTCAGCCATATTCCACCATATGGCACCGCTTCCCCCCGCTTTATCTCATGGAAAATATCAAGATAATCAGACCTGCCTTGCTGTAATTCATGTAACCATCTGTCTGGGCTTCCCACTGTTCAAGTGCTCTGATACTCACCCCACTAGCCAGAATATAACCAGGCTTTTACTGTCCAAATTTCTTAATCTAAACAAACATGAAAGGCCAAATTCTGCTCTGGGCTCTGTTTGCACAAATCTCATTTGTGACATTAAATGGGGCTGTCTGAATCAGTGTGAGCATGGAGTTTGGCCCAGAGTTTTCCAGCTGATTTATGGTGTCCATCTGGCTGCTCTTAATCAAGGACAGCCTGGCCTGAGCACAGTTTTTAAACAACACCGTTATACAGAAAGCTCAGCTATGGCCACAGCCGTGTTTGATACCTGGAATGATGACGCAGCTCTGTCCCTCCTGCGTCACTTTTCTCTGTCTCCTGAGCTTTCAGACACTGCCTGTCTGCTCAAGCTGGACCCTGCCTTAAGTAAACCCTCTGAAATGGGGATGATGAACTTCTGAAGAAAGCTTGGCTGTGGCCAATTTTACTGCTACTGGGACTGCTTCTGTAAGGCACTCTTCAGCATGGGTTATCACAGGTGTCTTCAGCAATGGCAAAGAAGCTGGGAGATAAACTGGTTGTCTCCCAGTTCTGCTTAATACCCAAGGTATTGGTTACCCAGTTAGCAGGACCTTGAGCAGACCTGGTCTCCCAAAATGTGTGGTGCAGCATCAGTGCTCCTGACAACCCTTTCCCCAAAGGCATCAGCCATGCAGAGCTTCAGTCCTCTGCCCCAGGAACAATTGCTGCAATGGGGTCCAGCTCCTATGATGTAGTGCTGCTGGTACCCCATGGCATCATCTTCCCTGGGGAGTCCAGCTCTCCCTGGGATCCATCTCCTGGCCCCGTCTGGATAGCTGCTGAGAGAGTCCAGCCCTAGCTTGCAGGAGGTGTTCAACTGAGATGTGGAGTGGGATGGAGGTGGAAACATCCTTTGTACCCAAAGAAATGGGGCGTCTCATACACACATCCCGGTGTGTATGACAGCAGTGTACCTGAATCAGACCCTTTCCAGTAATTTTAGGAATGAAGAATTTAAATCCTCCAGAATGCAACTCTTAAAAAAATCACATTGTGTGGCCTGCTTTTCCCGCTAGGCTGTCCACCTTGCACCAACAGCACACAGTCAGTCCAATTTCTGGTGGAAACGTCCTAAAACTGAAAAAGAGAAGTTTTGAAACTGAAATCTGTGTATTTTCTTCATATTAAAAATAAATTACTCCTACGGTTCCTTATAGTCTTTGCAACATGCCCAACATCTGCAACATTTTAAGACCACTGTTCTTGAAACCCAGTGAACATCAGAGAATCTCAGCTTGCCTTTAAGAATTAAAAGAGCTCCTATTCCTTGATTTTTCAGAAAAAAATCCTTATGTCGAAACAAAGGAGTCTGCAGTGTAGAGGTCAAAAAGTCAAAAAGCAAATAGAAGTGATGTAAGCTGTTAATTTTAAAATCTCAAAATTTCTGAATGCCAGGAATTGGTGACACAAGATTTCCATACAGACAATTAAGTGAGTCTTCTAATCAGTCAGCATGATAGAAAGTCTTTTGGATCCTACCCACAGGATTTGTTATTTTTATAACTCTTGGCTCGTTTAAGTTATTTTTTAAATTATTCTATCTCATTACAGTTTGATGTTAATTAGCATATAGCTGAAAAAAGAAAATGTGTTAAATCTGAAAACCAGGAAGAAGCAGAGAAAAAAAAAGCCCTAAGTTTCCAAAAGCAATGCCATTACAGCCATGTTTCCTAATCATTTCATGCAGAAATTCATCTGAAAGTGGTGTCAAGAACCTACACTTTCACCTTTTTGCCTCAAGCCAAGAAGGTTTCAGAACTTCTCAAAGAGGGCTGCGGCTCAGGTATGTTCTAAGTGACCCATTATAACCAATTTGTCAAAGACTCTGAAAAAGCAGAGGATCTGGAGCTGTGTAGGGTCATTCTGCAGGGTCTCCCCATGTTCCAGCACTTCAGCACTGCCTGGCCTGGCCATGCAAGTGGCAAAGCTCTTGAGCATCACTGGGAGGAAGATTTATCTGTTTGGTGAATTGAAACCCAGGACTTAAATATCTTTATTTCAAACAATAGGGGATCTCAGGGAGAAAATGTGAAAGCAAAGGGGGAAAACTCAGTCCTGCTGTGTGTGCAAGCAGGAGCCTGTGCTCCCGCAGAAGCAGACTGACCCCTCTGCTAATCAGCTTCTCCTTTTTGGGTTCAATCTGAATCTGATGTAAACTGATACCCAGTTCCTTAGGACAGAAACGAGAATGCTAGAAGGCACCTCAACCCTGCATTTGCATCCTTTGCCATCCTCCCAGGCTAGACCATCCTCCCCCTTCACTGTTTTCTGAGTGTCTTCCTCAAGAGAACTGGCACAAAAAAAAAAAAGGCGCACAATAATAAAGATAACTGCTTAAAATTTTCCTCATTAATTATTTTGCCTTTTCTCTGTCCTTAAGACACCTTTTCATTCCTTTCAGCATTTTCTTGCCTATTCTATGCCATGCTTTCTGACCTTGCAAATCATTCTGTTGTGCAGTGCGGTATTAAATGCACCCCTGACAGCTGGATGAACTGCGCCCCCTTGTCCCTTAATCCAGTAAGCAAATTCATCAGGTCTGACCCACATCACTCCCTGGGGAGTATTTCACATGAGAGCTTCTCACGAGGCTGGAAAACAGAAGCGTGCAGCTCAAAAGCTTTACTAAAGACAGTAACATTCTTCAGTCATCATCCATAACCCAGTCCTGCTCTCCAGCATGAAGTGAGAGTAAAAGTAATGTCAGTGAGGTGACACATGAGTGGTTCTGGCAAGGATGGGAAGGCATTCGACTCTGCCACTTAAAATGCAAGATTATATTTGGTTTTAACGTTCTCACACCTGGAGAGGCTCCCGTCTTCCCTGTGAGCTAAAGCCTCACACAGCACAGCTGGTGAGGCAGGGTGCTGTGTCCAGACCTGAGCTGGCTGCAGCCGTCCAACCATTCAAACCAGAAGGTGTGAAAGCAGAGGGCTGGAAAGCGCCTTGGGACATCACACAATCCAAACCCCACACTGAGACAGGCTGCAAGACATCCAGACTCTCCCTGACGGATGTTTCTCTGACCTTGTCTTAAAAAATTTTTAATTATCCTTCTAATTAGAAAGTTGTAAAATTAAATGTCTCTGGCTGCAAAATTTAGCTGACTACCACTTGTGTGCCAGTCTGTTCCCCAGGGAGGTAATGTATCAATGGATAAGAGGAGTTCTGAGAGCTCATTGGTATTTTATAACGGTTCGGGGTCAAAATCCAGGCCAAAGTAAGTATTTCATTACTGCCCTACTAGCGACACTGTTATTGACACAGTCACATTTTTTGGAGGACAAGAATAGATGGGAAAACAAATGAGCATCTCAGAGCATGAAGGTGAGCAGTGCTGCTCTCCTCATCTCTCCCCATGGGCCCTGGAGAGGAGCATGCTATTCTAGTTTGCCCTGGGCATGTCCCTTGTATATTCTATGCTCATGACTATTCAATGTGATGTCCCTGTAGAGAAAGAAAAAAATGTGAATTTTAAGTAGCAAAATTCAGCTTTTTATCCATTTTCCTCCACAACATGTGATGACTAAGCTGTTACAAAACACAAAACATTTCCATTTTTTTCCCATTTTTTCCATTTGTTTCCCTGATTTTTCTGACAGTCTCTGTTCTCATTCCTGCCCCTTGCAAACCAAGGAGTTGGCTCGGGAATTTCACTACAGGTTCCCTCTCTAACCTCAAAGTATTTCCAAGTTGTCTTCTCCACTTTCTCCCACTTTTTTTCACATGTGAATGCCAAAACTCCTATTCATGTGCAAGGGTAGCTATTGGCCTCTGCCCTGAGAGAAGCTCGACCAGAAATTGGTAGTTTCACCAAGCTCTATTAATGGAAATATTAAATAGTATGTCAGATGGAGCAGGTTTCAAACTCCTACAAGACACTAACATGGTCTAATGTCTCCTTGGAAACACTGCAGCGTGGGGGTTTGGCAGAGCGTGGCGGTGATACTACAGATTGTACAGTGTGGGACTACTATAGCTGCTGGCCACTGCAGCTGTGCATCCAGTCCTTCAAGGCTTTCTATACCCTGCCTGCTAAAGACACCTATGCAGCGACCGATTTCCAAAGCTAAAAACTGTGATCCACATTTCCGGTTTCTCTAGACTCAAGCAGCAAGGGCACAAAAGGCACTAATTCCTGAATTATGCAAGTTTTCAGAAGGGTTTCAGCACATTCTGATGTATTTCACTAGACACCTATAGAGACTGTCACGGAATGGAAGCTAAAAATGTCTTTTGATGAATCGTGACCCACATTTAATATTTAACTTGAATAAACTGTCTTTCTAGTACCAAAGATACTTATGGGGAATTTTGTGCTTAGACACTAAAGAAAAGCTCTACTTTCTGGTTGCCTTGGCATGAATAACCCATTTTTATCATATTTCCTTTTTAATTTTAGGTAAAGCCACAGATGCATTTGTACACAGCAAAATGAGATAATCTGAGAGAAATATGTCAGGACAGATTGCAAAAAGAGGTGATATTTAGAGTGGATGAAGCAACCCACAGTATGAGATGCTGGTAACTTGGGCTGCTGTGTACCAGATTATATTAAAAAAAAAAAAAAAAAGAGAGAGACAAAGCAAGGCTTTTTTCTCCTTCTTTCTGAAGGCAAGGCTCAGGAATTAACCTGGGACCTGATGTTCCCCCTTCTCACTCCTGCCCCACTGCAGCAAGCAAAGGTTTTTCAGAAAGCTGCTGCTCTGTACAGAAACTGCTGAAGCAGGTGTAGATCCACAGAGACAATAAATGTGCAGCAAATTGGCCCAGAACAGGGCTTTTTGGAAGCAGGTGAAAGCTTTCCTTTGGTGGTGGGGAACCTGCACTCTCTGGGACATAGGGACTGCCTCCAGTGAGAGATCATCTGGGCTAGGCTGTCACTCATGCGATGCTGGGTGCAAATGCTGCACAGAGGCTCTTGGAGCAAGATGTTCTCTGTGCAGCAAAACCCCACCTGAGGAGCTCCAGCAGGGCCTGCACACGCTCAGGGTGGCATGCAGGGGTTCTGCATCACCATGCAGCCTGCAATTGCAACATGCCCTGCTGTTTGCCAGCCACGGTCCTGCTTCTGCACAGATACATGCATCCTTAATCCTCTCATAGAATCATAGAATGGGTTGGGTTGGAAGGGACCTTAAAGATCGTCTAATTCCAACCCTCCTATCATGGGCAGGGACACCTTCCACTAGACCAGGCTGCTCAGAGCCTCATCCAACCTGGCCTTGAACACTTTCAGGAATGGGTCATCTGCAACTTCTCTGGGCAGCCTGTGCCTCACTACCCTCACAGTAATGAATTTCTTCCTAATATCAAATCTAAACCTACTCCCTTTCACTTTGAAGCCATTTCCTCCTTTCCTGTCACTACATGCTCTTGTAAATAGTCTCTCTCCATCTTTCTTGTAGGCCCCCTTTAGGTACTGGAAGGCTGCAATTAGGTGTCCCAGAGCCTTCTCTATTCCAGGCTGAACAACCCCAGTTCTTTCAGCCTTTCATCACAGGAGAGGTGCTCCATCTATCTAATCACCTTGGTGGCCTATGCATGATGAGCAATTCCCTTGGTTTTGTATGCATAGGATTAATTTGCATGTGGTTCTCTGTAGGAATGAGTCTTCTGTGTCATTATTATTGACATAAACATGTGCTCAGCATCAACATAAAGTTGTTCCAGCCACAACCACTGAAATACAGCCACTCTGTCCTCACTTGTTGCTAGTCTATTTCAGAACAGGTTAAAAAGGAAAATAAATCACTGTGCACAGAAGCGGCTAAAACTGGAAAGAGTGGGAAAGTTAGCCGTGTATCACATTTTCCTGTTTATTGGTCCTGGAGAGGCTAGAGAGCTTATGATACTCAGTAGCACAGGTGACAGCAAGGGCAGGAGAGTCTGTGTGGCAGTATCTTTCTGGTCTAACACATACACGCAGAGGCTATTTATTTCTACATATTGTTAATGTGATTCTTCAGAATGAAAGCACTGAAGAATGATAGCTTCTGTTCCTGCAGGGTGGAACAGGTCAGTAAAAAGGGAAGACATATGACCTTGGTGCTAACCATATCCTAATAAAATCCTGTATTTAGGGGTGAATTTCATCCACCCAGCACAGCAGTGCAAACTTCCCAACCATAGTATCCTCCAGAGCTGCTTGACCCTGACCTGGAGAATTCCACCTCTGGGGCTGAGAAACAGGATAGTATTCTGGTTTTCAACTCCCTTTTGCTGTAGTGAAATATTTCCAGTAAAAATAGGAGTTGTTCAATGTGTGGCTCAAACATTTGCTGAATGAATGACAGCAGCACTGGGACTTTGCAGTTTAGAAAAATTCCTTGTTCGCCCTTATGCGATGTGTGAGATCATGGAAAGACAGAGCAATTCACCTTCTGCCTGCCAAACACCCAATCACCATTTAAAATTTTTACAGCACCCCTTGGTGGATATATATTAGCACCATTTAACTACTTGCAGATATTTTTCAGAGAAAGCAAATTAGAAGTGTGAAAAACAAGAGATAAACAGGACAGCCATCTTAGCAAGAGGAAGCCACAAAAGGAGCGCAAGCGAGTCCTGGGAAACAACTCTCCTCAAATGGGCAAAGAAGTACGTTTTTAGGTAAGTACATGTTCACTTATTATGTAATGCTACCACTGCTTAAAGAAACGTGAATGTTTTTGGGGCAACGGGAGAGAACATTTTCCTGGTTAATCTGCATGCTGTTAGATAAGTCCTCAAGTGTCTCTTGCCATTGATAACAGGGTCAAACAAGTGCAGCCGAGTCCATCCTTTTGGCTGCTTGAGTCACCTTCCCAGGAGGAGAAGCGGGCAGAAGTCGGGGATGGAGAAGCTCTGTGTGGCAGCTTTGCAGGTTCATGTGCAGGAGATGACACCGGGACAATGGAGGAGCTGTGAACACGGCTCTGGAGGTTGGTGGCTCGAGTCCAGCATCGCGGGCGGCTGCGCGGAGAAAGCAGGGAAGTACCGCTGCGATTATGTGGATCAGCTGGCCAGGCACACGTACAGCCCTGCTCCACGGGCTGGGAAAAGTGCCCACACGCTAATGAGTACAGAGACATGGCAATTAGCTTGTAAGCGCTTTGGATTAGGACCATCTGTGCCATGCTCATAGAATACCTGCTGCCACGGGCCCTCAGCCCGCCTGGCTGAAATGCTCCTGCAGGACAAACGCCCAGGGCAAGGAGCTCACACTTTTCCTGGTATCATGGAATGTCTTCTTAGACAAAGCAGGGAAAACAATTATTTTTCAAAAGAACATTGTGTTATTACAACTCTGAGCATTATAAGCAGTTAGAACTGCTCTCAACAAGTCAGTCCTGAACTCAGTAACACTATCCAGCCAAAGAGCACAGCAGAAACATATGCAGGTTTTTGGATGGGAGGGGAGAAGATGGACTGAAGACAATTCTGTGGAAGATTCAAGTGCATTTCCAGGAAAAGATAAATGATTCATCACACTTATAATAGTGGTTATAGGCCTAACTGCAAAAGCAGCAGCCCAGCACAACCAGTCAGATTAATTAAGAAGGAGTAGAATCACATCAATTCTGAAAATCAGAGAGGAGAAGAGTTCTGGTGAAATATCTTCAAGGAACATTCTGAAACTTTCCAGCATACAATCACCAAATCAGAATTCAGAGCTCCAAACCTGCCTAAAAGAACAACCAGGAGAGACATCCTGAAAACCATGGGAGTCCAGTCCAGCACTAGGGGAGCTGCTCATGCCCTCTGTTCCCAAGATTAAGTGTTCTATTCATTGTACCTTATAGTCTAACAGCTTATGGTAGAAAATATTCCAAAATATAAAAAAAAAAAAAGTTTCTGGGAAAAAGTTCATCTACTTGGGGTTTTTTCGTAAGACAGCCCATGCTTTATGGGAAAAGGACATGTGCAACTAGTTTTCAATCTGTCAGGAAAAAATGCTATCTGCTATCTGCCAAATTTATTTGACTATTCAACCTATCAGTAATGAAATGGCAGGGATTTTGAGACATAGTAAGACAGAGTCTGGCATGGTGTGTGGTGCATCTGGGGATATACACTATAAGGTTAGCTGTGTTAACATGGATGTGCTGCAGCATCAGCAGTGGCACCTGGCATTGTACCATCCTATGTAAGCACTGCAGGATTTTCTCTTCTCAAATCCAGCTGTGCTTTTAAAATCCAATGTAAATTAGGAAAATCATGCAATTGCTGTATATGATATATCTAACTATGCTTTAGGATCAATTTTATGCAGAGGTACTGGTTATTACTGATCTTGCTGGGTAAGTCCTTGGTTTCAATGAAATCTTGAATAAAGCTCCTAGAAACTTTGGTGAAACTAAGGCTTAATGCCTTTTCTACCGAGCTTCAAGTCTCATTTCTGAGCACAGAGCAGAATCTAAGAAAGGTCCAATGATTTAGGTCATACTTGGTTCTCCAATATTTCCCTGCACTCAGTTCCCTACCTTGTGAGAGATTTTTCAGTGTCTTGTGATGATACAGAATCTCTGTCCCCATTTCTTAAATGAGGTCGATGCTTCCTCACCAAAACAGACAAGTGTGTGGAGGATGGCATGGAGGTCAGGCACACAATGGCAGCAGGACAAAGAACTCTAGGTCCAGGCTAAATCCAGAAGAGCTCTCAAAGAGGACTGACAAAATCCCACATGCAATGAAACCACTGCAAGCAGAGGGAGTGGGTAGCACCCCAGAGTGGGTCCTTTCCTGCAGGTTCCTCTGAGCTGTAATGGAACTCACAGAGGGAAGGGGCAGTGATCTTATGGTAGGAACTCTGCTGGGTTGTCTCCTGCTCCCTTCCAGAGCACGATTCCTTGCACAGCACACACCTTGCTGATGAACCTCGTTCAGTCCCCAAGGACACATCTCCTAATGTCTGTAGCAGAGACATGTGTCATTTTAAACAGTGGAATGATACCAAATATTGTCAAGAGTATCAAACCCTACAACCAATGTGTACTGCAATAGCTCAATTCCATCTCCTCACAGAGACGTGGTCTGTGTACATGACTCTCAGCTGTGAACGTCTTGTCGGAGCCTGTGACAGGGAAGCCATGTCACATTTGGCCAATGTTTTCTTTCCAGGACTGATCTATGGTTTGAAACATGGAGTCTCCCAGGATATAGGGGGTCAGGCAGATTTTGGTTACCCAAGCAACTCACATGTTATGATTCCTAAACAACTGAGATGTTGGAAGGCTGAGGACACTTGAGGGAAATGATTATGGAAAACAGAAACAGTTTTCCAGCCATACAGTAACACTGCGGTAAGGTCTGCATATTGACATGTTTTCAACTCCTCATCATTTTCTGCATGGCCAACAGATTACCAAATATCAGACTGGACATTTTATTTTCCTGTTTTCCCTTATGAAATTCAGACACCAGCAAAAGAAGAACCTGCTTGGGAAGAGTACAAGGGATAGGCTAGGTGGCCATGCCCTGCACCCTGCAGTGGCACAGTGCCCCTCAGGTGTGCTGCCTGCAGTCAGCCCCTCACAGCTTCAAATTGTCTCATTGGGCTCAAGGAGCTGTGAAACACCAGCCAAGATCGTAAAATAGGATGATGAAGATTACTGAAGGTCAGGGCATCAGATCTTGATGCGCTACCAGTCAGCATTGCTCCAGGGACACAGAAACAGCAGCTCAGTTCACTGGACACCAATGATAACTGTTTGCAGACCATCCTCATCATCACATTTTAAAATTTTATTTATATTTGCCTGGAAAAACTGTTCTAACTGGCAAAGTGATGTGCTTGGATCTCACACACAGAGGCTGATTTCCAGTCTCTGGTGATGAACAGTTTCCACTGCAAATCAGCGCCTGTAACCCCAATAACCTTCATTTAGCTTCACAGCTCCTGACCTGAATCAGTCAGTCAGTCATTTAATTTGAGGCTCATGATTAATTAGGTAGGTAGCTCATGTTAATCAGCCATTTGTTAACTGTCAAAATGCCCCCCACTGCATGCAAGACTGTGTTTCTCTAGCACAAGGTGTCCTGGCAAGGAGGAGCACAACTAGGAGCTGGTCAGACAGAGCAGTGGGCTTGTGTCAGCTCCTGTCATGTAATTCAGCTTTGGCAAATTTAGTCCAAATTCTCTTTTTCCTCTCTACCTGCCCTGAACTGTGCTTGCAAAGGTTAGCTGGCACTCACAGCATATAGCATTAACAGAAATGCTGCCAGTTACTTGAGATACCCTGTCAAAATATTTTCAAGGCAGGTACAAGTTTTTCTTTTGCAAGTACAACATGAGTCACGTCTAAAGTCAGCCCCAAAGTAACAGCCACTGTGATAAGCAGGATAAATCAAATCAATTGGTTTGACTCACATTTCTTATTCATCAGCTTTGCAGTGATTTGTCTTTTCTGACAGCAGGCTACTTGCCTGTACACCTTTCAAAGGCAAATTCAGAGAGAAATGCAGACAGAGGTCTGCTAAGCAGCCCTATGCAGAAGCAGAAGGAGTAAGAGTCACAGGACATAAGAAAATGGCATAAATGTCATAGAGCGTATTACAAATGATCCTACCTAGCTGACCTCTGACCATGGGTGGGTAAAGAAACCATTGTACTGAGCAGACACCACTCAGCTCTGAATATTCAGCCCATTGCCGTGTGCCAGCTGACGAGTGAAGCTAAGGGATTGCAAGCCCCTTCGGATAAAAATGGACCATAACACTCACCCTTTGCAGCAGTCCCAGATACCTAGTGACCAAAACCAATACAATACAAAAGCTTTCCGATTCAGACAAATAATCACAATTTGAAGTGTGGCTGCCTCTTGGCTACCAAAAATACAGATAACTGAATCTGAAAGTTGCCCAGGGGTCTTCATCCAGCTCTGGAGCTAAGCAACATACTGATTTTGGAATAGTACAAGCCAAATGAAATTTGAAAATTAGCATGAAAGCTTAAATTCCTTTTGATTAATTGTTCTTGGTGATGAATTCATCTTTAACTTAGGATATTAATTCATAATTTTCTGCAACATTAACCAAATGACAGGATTTCAAAATCATGGTTCTTCCTTGAGTAGTTCATTCTGAATTAAAATACTCACCCCTCTGTACAGCTGGTTCCCTATCCTTAAATGGAGGTCAATGTTGAAGTTAAGTCAAGGGAAGAAGCAAGGACTATCATATTTGTAATTAATTTATCATCTGTAAGGAACATCCATACTCTGGAGCTTTAAGTTCACAACTGTTTTGGAAACTGCTCTTTCTAGGCAACATGCCATCACTGAGAGAACTCTTTTGTACCAGGAGTTCCTCATCATTCATTTCACTGATGAGATGTTTTGGGATGAATCATGCGCTGCTAGAGTTCATTTTGAGGTTTGTCTTGTACGCATCCCAGTGTGAAACATCCAGTTCTACCATGAAAAATTAGTCTGGTGCCCTGAGACATGGAGGTGACAAGCAGATACATCCCTTGATGATGAAAGAATGGAAATCTTGTAAGCTATGTAGTTGGCATCATCATTTTTGAGAAGACTTTACACCTGGAAAACAACTGATAAATCTATTAAGCCCCAGGTACACTATTTCCCCTACAGGGATCAGTGGCAATGCACCACTAGACCAATATCTTTTACTTTTAAACCCCTTTTTATTAAAAGAAAACAAGCAAAACCAGCTAATAAACATTCTGTAATTCAGAAGAATTATGCCTGTTAGTATGTTGATCTCCAGGAACAGGAGAGGCCAGTTTCTGTTGCTGGCTAAAGAACATGACCCATCCCCAAGATGAAGATTTCATTAGGATCTCTTACCTCAAACTAACATGTTTTTAAATTGTTCTATCTGAAAACAGAAAGGCATACTGCCCTGTATTTCAGGCAGAGATGTCCAAAGAAGGGCTCACTGCATGCTTGTGTCATCCTCTGGGAGAAAATCTTGTGTGAAAAACCGACCAGAGAGGTTGTACATGCCCTGTCCCTGGAAACTTTGAAGGTGAGGTTGGATGGGGCTCTGAGCAACATGACCTACTGGAAGATGTTCCTGCTCATTGCAGGTGGATTGGACTAGCTGACCTTAAAATGTTCCTTCCAACCCAAATTATTCTATGATTAAAACCAGATATTGAAGCAGGTATGAATAAGTTAAATCTTTGATAGTGGGAGGTGGGTCCCTTCAAGCAGTGACAATCCAACATCACATGTATTTCTAGAGACTTGTGTATTTTTTTAAGAACCTAGTAGCAGCTTAAAAAAAATAAGCCGTTAATAAGTGAGGCTTGCAGCCTTTTCCCACTGGTGTTAATTGGTCAGGCAGTCCATGGACCAGTATGTAATGGAATAATTTGGGGGGAAAAAGCACATTTTCCATACTAAGTATGTGTGATGTCGTCACTGCCAAATGGAAATATTACAAGTATTGCAGTAAATTTTGCCACAGACAGAAGTGGACTTTATTTCTACTAGCACCCATCATGCTGTGCCACCAAGCTGTATGTATGCTTAAGTATAAAACCTGTTTATAGCCCAGCAGTCCTTCCTCCTCCATGTTCCCCTCTCTCACAGCGAGGAACAGACTGCGATGGGGCCGGAGGGCCAGACTGTCCCTCTTGTCACAGGTTGCACTGACTCAGCGAGAGCATGAAGCCGCAGCCTCACCCTGTGCCTTGATTTTCACAGAGACATCCTCTGTTTCCGTGGAAATACACAGCCTCGCTGAGCAGAGACTGCGTGTGTGTGTGTGTCTGTATGGAGGGGCAGACTGACGGTGTTCCTTAGCACAGTAACGGTGTTTATACACGGGATAAGGAATTGCCAACTTCCCAGTGACAGTGTGCAGCCACCATCCTAAGCAAGATGTGGCCTAAGAAACAAATGCTGGAAGGTGCTCATGAGAGAGAGTAACAAAACAGTAGGTGAACAGAACCACTATGGCATAGGATATGTCTTATTATTTCTTACATTTCTCTGGTTGCTTCATCTCATCATATGCAATCATAAAAGGCCCTGCTCCTCCCACTTGAGTTAATCAACATGTGCACTGACTGTGAGTAGAACTCGGGATAAACAGACACTCTAAAATATGTCCATATTAACCTCTGTAATCCTCCCTGTGCTTGTTAAAGGTGATAGCAATTTAATATGTATTATTCTCTTCTATTTAATATTTTTATTTATATACCACTTCAGTTTCAGTTTCTGTCTGTTCTACCAGCAGAGAGGTGAAAAGACAGCAATTCTGCCCTTCACTTTGGAAGAAAAAGGATAGAAGCCAGAAGTCTGGGAGAATAGCAAAAAGCCGTATTTATAAAAAAGTCACCTCCTTTCTCTTGATTTGTACTAAATAGATTTATTAGAAACACAAGTGAGGACTCACAAGGGCACTGTCAATTTAAAAATTACTGCATCTCTGCCTGTAAAGTACTTACTGCCCTTTGCTGCAAATAAAGCTCTAGCTCAATATAAATGAAAACAAAGCAAAGGTAAAAGTCTCTTATTTTTCTTCCCCCACCCCAGTTTGTGCATTCACACAGCCCTCTCTATTTCTTTGCAGCAATCTGTTGTCTCTTTGTATCTACAATGATTCTCCCTCTTCAGAGGTTTGTTGTACAGTTGCAGAAGAGGGGAAAAGATTTTCATTAAAAAAAAAAAATAGGCATCAGGTGGTGGGAAGAAGACGGAGACCCTTCCCGCATTTGTAAGCCACCTGAATGCAGATTGAAAGGTAAAACATAAATGAAAAGAGCTTAATTTTTTCTTGCTACGATTTCTAGTAGTGAGTTCATTGCTTGTTGTTTGTTGCTGTGCACCTCAATCCCTTATTTTTATTAATGGCTCCTGAACGTGCGTTTCTAGAAAGGAAGAGGGTCTGTAGGGGGGTAGAGCAGAAGTACACCCAGGGCCAGGGGCCGTGCAGGCTGCCCTGTGCCCTGCTCCCAGCCCCAGCTCTCCAAACAGCGTGGATCTGCTGCCCAGCCATGGGTTGGCTCTAAGCATCGTAAAACTTACGAATAGCAGGTTCTTGTTCCTGCCTTCTGGTGTTTGACCCTCTGTGGGTCACATTTCCAGATAATCATTGCGGTTGGAAATCTGCTGTTCATGAGAAGTGAAATGAAAATCGCCATTCTCCTGGCCACAGTCGAGCCGGAGATGGCACATCCCAGCCCAGGCCATCACAGCCACCTCTCATGCCCGCAGTGTTCCTGGCTGAGGGATCTTCTGCTGTGTGCTACAGCCCTTTCTGGCAACTAGCCCCGGGGAAACTTGTGTAGTGGGCAATGCCAGGAGGATTGACCCCACCACGGCTTCCCCTGCAGCCCCACAATACAGCTGGGTGCCCTATTTATTTAATTCTCCAGACAAACACATCCCTCAAAACCACATAAAGGTCCTGTCCAAGCAGAGTCAGGATTCATACAGGAGTCTCCTGCCCACCACTGCAGAATCAGGTACCACCATTCCTTGTCCTATAACCGCACAGAGAGACAGCAGAAGTGTCTGCAAAATTCCAGCAAGATCATTCATGATGAAATCAAACATTTTTTCTGGCATTAAATTTTAGCTCAAACTTTTCCTATCTCCACCCCCATCTGACATCCAAGCTGTTGGAAACACACCACCTACCTGGTGTGAGGATGTTGGGCTGCAAAGGCTGTGCAACTTTGTTCATTGGAAAGCTTTTCTGCCTTCCCCTTTGGAGACAAAACCAACGTGGGAGTGCCATGGCTGTGACAGCTCTGCCAGGTCTCTGCAGCGAGGTCCCCAGCTGGAGCACCCTGCCTCTTAGAGTGGGCACACACACGTTCTCCATACCTCTCCTTGGAACAACTAGGGGAGTCATTCCCTTCCACAGCTTGCAGCAGAAGATCAATGGAGGTCTTTCAGGAGCAAAGAAAACCCCAATTCATCCTCTCTCCCCCAGGCACTCTGCTCTATTTGTCTTCTCTGAGTTTGGGGGAACAGTCATCCGCAAGTATAAAAATCAGGGAACAGTTATTACTGCAGCATATTGCTTCCAGCATACAGGTTATATCACAAATGCTGGAAGAGCCCTGTCACGGCCCTCAGGAGCAATTTTGAAGTGTCTTATAATAAGTATGTTTTCCAAATCTTCTGTAAGCTTAGCTTCCAGTTATGCTGTAAGATTTGTCTGAATTCAAATCATTTTTACATTCAGGAAAAAAAAGGCAAATATTTGTTGAACCCATAATAAATTCAGGATGGATGGATACTAAGAGCAGAATAGTCTATTCTTAGAAATATGTAAATAGGATTTAAATAGAGTTTCTCACAAAGGTTGTGCAGGGAGATAATGGGAGGATTACATTTCTAATGTACCCAGCTATTTTGAATTCTGGATGAGTTCTTTCTCTGAAAATTAATTTTTTTCCCAATGCTACCAAAAAAAACCCCATAAAAAATTGGTGAATTGTATTTTAATCAAATTCTAGGTTTATTCAGGTTAGTTTTAAAATATCTAGAAGCTGCTTTGGAAGGAGGTTGCACTAGAGTCTGATTCAACAAAACCAAACCACAATTTCCAGCTTGTGCATCAGTTTTCTGGGGTCTTGGCAAGGCAAACATGAAGCCCCATTCTCTTCCAGCAAGTACCACAAGTGGTACTTTTTAGGACAATTCCTCCATGTTCTGAAGGATGCTCTAGGGAAGAGGTGGCAAACAGGGGCTTTCACACACTTCCATATGTATTAGCAGGTCAGCAGAGTGATGCTGAGCAGCAGTGCACTCCTATGGGATTTTGAGCCACATGACTTCTGTTCCTGCTAATGGCTCCTTGGCCTTTGTCCCCTCCTGTGGCCTTTGTGTTGGATGCACACACCCATCCCAGTGCTCTGATGCAAAAAGGTCTCTCTTACAGCCTCCCAAGCTAATCTGCAAGCACTGTAGAGTCAGCTCCTCGTGGGTTATCCAAAATGGACTGTATGTACACTCCCCATATTGCTTAAAAGCCTTTTATGAAGCAGTACACTCCGGGGAGCATTGCTGGCCAGCTATCCACAACTCATTTCTTTTGCCCCACCAGCCTGAATATTTATGAGGTGGCATGTGATTTGATGGTACTGGTTCCACATGTAATGATGATGTCATGTGTTTTAGATTTAAAATGCCAGTTTCATTTTGTAGTGCATAATAATTTGTTTCTTTGGCAGTCCATAAAGAATTGCACTGCGTCTTGGCATGCCTGGCTGCAACGATGTGGAAGGGGAAGCAGGAGGACTTAATGTGCACAAGGGGTTGTACCAAGAGTGGTACAGTTCATGTTTTCTGCCAAAAACATCATTTGACATCAAGATCTGTCTATGCATGCCTGGAACACTTGCTGCTCCAAGTACTTTGCCAGCAATGATGAACAAAGCCCTGCAGTATGTGGGCAATGCATATTTGGTGTTAAGTCCCACCCAGCAAGGTCTGATGTAAAGATGAGAAAGTGAGGCAAAGCATCCTGCTAAGGTTACAAAACCCATGTGCGAGAGGCAATCTATCTTGCACAGCTCCCACAGCTTCACTAGAACCATCCTTCCTCTCCCAGATACAGGCATCATCAGATTTCAGGCACCCTAAACACTCGTCTGGTTAGAAGCAGCCCACACCTTCAAGCCTCTATTCAATTTTTTTCCTGAAATTAGAGCCTTGTGCGTAATCTATCAAACCTCCTACCTAGTTTTAAACCAGTTTCCAGTACAGGACAAGAGGGGTACATTTGGGAAACAGATGCTCAAAGAAAGAAACAAGTTGGATAAAGAAAAAGGAAACCAATCTTTTTTTTCTTTTTGGCCTAAAACACTGATGCACAGACGTTATACCTCTAAGGGAATAATAACAGGAACCAGCAAGGCATGCAATACCCATGGCAGTAAATAAGAGCATTGCCATCGGATATACACACATGTATGAAATTTCATGTGCTTTTACACAGGAAACAAAGTCCTTCCAGTAACTTCTGCTGCTCACAGAGGTGTCTGTGCCATGCTAGAGCTTCCCAAACAGTGGGATGAATGCTGCTTGCCCGGCGATGGGTTCTAGCACAGTCCCACAGGCATTTCTCCATCGCTGCACCAGAGGAATTATTTCTGAAAGAGCTGTAACTTTATAGTGCTGTAAGCGAATTCATTCAAAGGGGGATCACACTCTGACCAGGTCAGGGTAAAGAGCACCCTGCTAGTGCACTGCTAGCAATATATATGCTGGACCTACAGCAGGTGGGTCTCAATTCTCTCCTCTCTTTGCTGCCTTTTCTGCCTGCATAAAATAATTTATCCTTGTGAAAGCACACCCTGCCTGCACAGGCTGTGTATGAATTGTCATTTCTATCTCAGCTGCATCAGTCTGGGGCAAGACTTTCCTACGTAGCTGTGCTGGCAGGGACAAGCTGTGCCTGAAGGTGGCATCTGCTATTTACTGGCATCTACTCGGCGTAGTGGTGTAAGTGCACTACACTGCACTATAATGGTGTATTTTATTATTACATTTACACGAATACAGCTGTACCCAGATTACAGCTCCTGCTGATCTCCTAATAGCTCATCCTAGCCTTCATGTCTGAATCAGCAAGAAAAACTGTGCAGATAAAGTCTAAGGAAAAGTTGTGAGAGAAAAATGAAACACCCTGAGAACGGGCAAGAAGAAGAGGAATTCTTAAAGGAATTGTTTGCACAACCTCGTTACTGAAATAAACCCATCACTCCCAGTGCATTCCCATGGATGTGGGTGCTTGGTGGGATGTCTCATGGAGGCATGCAGCTATCTCTGCTGCCTGCAGACAGGAGCAGCTTCCCTAGGGACAGGCAGGATGGGGCAGCCATCCCAAAGCTCCCACTGGGCTGCTCCCCATCGAGGAGTGTGTGGGTGCATGGCAGGGTTTGACCCCAGACTCATGGGGCACTCTGCAACCAGTTCTGCATCATGGGCTGACAAAGCCAGTGGGACCCTGCATGAGCTGCACAAAGGGCTCCATAAACCCTGAGCTTCCTTGCGGGTAAGGTTGCCCTCTGCCAGTGGTAAAGAGCTGCTTGCTGCTAATCTACAAGGTCAAGAGCTTTGCAAGCAGAGGCCTGGTGAAAAATCACAGTGTAACAGGTCAAGCCAGTGACAGCATATTGCTCTCTATTGTGAATTCAATTTCCTATTCCTCTCTATGCCTTGGTTTGCTCTCTGGCCTGAAGGGGCTTCTACTGGGGCAAGTTAAGGCAAAGCTAATACCATCTTCACATGGATGGACATAGTTGGAGAAGACAAGCCTTGAAGAAACCAGCATTTTCTTTAGGGCTGGCACAGCAAAAGAATCCGATACAGGTCCAGAGCAACTGTTCTGGGTGCAGTCTGGCTATGCTGATCTGTCAGTTAGAGAAAAGTATCTGGGAGAGCAGAAGGTGTCACCAGACAAAAGATGGGAAGACCCCAGCCCCATTTCAGCTCCAAGGGAAGGGTGGTCTGTCCACATTTCTTTTCATGATTTCTATCTGTAGGTCTAATAAAAGATACTGTCTCTTCCAATATATCCTGCCCTGCACTCTGAGGCTCTCCTGGTAATTTTTTTCTCAGCCAGAGCACTCTAATACCAGGGTGTAATAAGCACAGCACACATGCCTTGGCAGGTTGACTAGATAAGGTTATATACAGTATGACAGAGTTTTTAAATTATTACTGACCTGGCCAAAAGCTCAGTAAGAACTGAACATCTTGTTCTCGTGACATATTGAACCTCTTCTCCAGACCAGAGAACTCTGAATAAATTTCAGCAGGCAGCAATCACTTAGATGCACTTTGGACTCTCCATTCTGCCACTGCTCTTTAGAAGAGCCCCAGGGGAATGCATTTGTGATACAATGACTTCAGATTTCCCCTGTCAGAAATCATTTATCAAAACAGGGAAGGGAAAGATCTCCATCACCCAACAAGGGAGGTGTCAAGCTCACCACAGGGTGGTCAGGACACAACCAACATGCATGCACATGTTAGCGAACTGCAAGAAAAAGGTGCTTTGCAAATATGATTGCCATTCAAAAATACCTAAGGAATTAGTGTAGAAACTTCCGCATACAGCCTGCTTTGGTTTCCAAGTGATGGGAGGAATTGTGTTATGGCTGTGCTATGTGTTAGTCTTGCTCAAGCTCCTGATATATTTTGCAAAATTTCAGACTTCTATTATTTTAAACTAAACATCTCCAGCCAGCAGTTACTCCTTTGGAGATGAGCCTTGAGTCATTGAAGTGCATGTGACCTGCCTGTAGACATCTGTGAATCCTGCACAGCCTGGAGAAACAGCTGTGACTGGTACAACTTCAGAACAAGAAGTAAGGAGAGTATCATTCCAAAAGTGTGGAAAACATGGTGTCACTGTTGGCAGAGAGACTCAAAGAACAATAAATAATTTGGCTTGGTTTTTTGTTTTTTTGTTTTCCTGTTAACAGCATAAATGTGATCTGGTGCAATTTAAGGGAAGAGTTAAACTGAAGACACTACAGCACCTTACATCTCAAATCATGTTTCCAGTTCTGCAATTATTAATAAAGTCAAACACACTTATTTACTTAAATGGACATATTTATTACCCACAGCTGCCATGGCACCAGTGGAGAAGAAAGATACATTCGTAATCTTAGACACATTGTTTTCTGGATGCCGTGAGGTATCAGTTACATCAAACAAGCAGCTGCAAAACCCATCTCCTCTGCGACCTTAGGAACCAGTAGGCATCAGGAGAGAGTGGCGCAGGGCATAATTTTGGGTGTGCTTATGCTTTCAAAGAAAGATGTGAAGGAAGAATGTTTGAAGAAATATGTCAGCTATCAGGACTTAAACATTAGGTGAACCCCAGCTCCAGAAAACCGGTGGGTTAGGTTAAATTCAGTAAGTTCTCCACATGCCCCAGCACAGCCTATCAGTAAAACAGGCTTCCTGAGTTGGACAGAGGCAGCAGCTCCTTTCCTTTGAATCTGGCTGCAGAGGCTGCCTGCAGCATTCAGCCAGGGCAAGCCGCCGGTCATCATGGTTTCATCAACAGCTGGAAACAGTTTGTACACAGGAGATTCATCACCCCTTTGCTGTGACAGCATATCATAAAATGTGAAGTTGAAAGGAATGTAATCTCACATCTCATCAAAGAGAAGAAATTTGTTGTGTGTTGGTTTTTCCTTTTTATTTTCAAAGACAAAAAGAAAGATTATCCCTTAAAAACTTTTTAACCCAAACCAACCTCAAGTGGGAAAGTCTGATGCTCTATTTATGGCTCAGTACCTTTGTGTGACCATGCTTAAAACTTTTGCAGTGATTGTTGTCTTGGAACCTCTCATTCTCAGCTTACTGTAAATATTAACTCTTTAAGGCTTGAAGTATTTTTATCTGAGCTAAACACATCAAGGGTCATTTGCCTCATCTAATGTGAACTGACAAGAAGTTAGTTTCCTCTTTAGCAAAGGCAACTTTAAGACAATTAATTAATTAATTAATGTGAAGATAATGAATTTAAATATAAATTTCCAAGCTAACCATCTAGCACTGGAGGGAATGAGGCATTTCCCAAGAGCAAACTCCTCTCTGTTTCACGTGGGTGGGTTGTGTGGGGGACCTGCAGCACCATCCCCATTACAGCAGGGCAAGAGGCATGAAATGTGTATTTCGGATTGCTAAGGATGAGACACCTTCACTAAACTGAGCCTCTGATGCTTAGGCCCATTTTACATCACCCTTTCATGCAAAGATTTTTGAACACGTTGCTGCCTCCCCCTGCCCCCCACTGCTGTCACAGCTGAGTGTCCTTCATGTGAAATTAAGCATGAAAGGTGGGCAGACCTCATGGAGTCCTTGACATATCTCCAGGATACGTTCTCTGGATGGGATCCCTCTTTTGGCCATAGTTATTTGCTGTGTCATTATTCCAGAGAGGGATTTTTCTGACAGGGCACTGGAACAAACATTTGTATGGTAAGGAAGGTGCTGCAGCTTTTTCCTAAAGGCAGAAAGACTTTTAATTAATTTCATCTCCTTTTAAAATGTACACTGCAGTCTGATCCCTTAGAATAAAATTGCTGTCTCCTGCTCCCCTGGCGGCAGCTGGAGAACCATGCTCAGGACATCTCTCACATCTAAGGGTCTTCATTTCTCATGCTAAGTGAGAACAATATTGTAATCAAGCATTTCTTCACGAAAAAATAGCTCTGTTTTGAACATGGCTGTGCCCTCTCTGCTCCAGAAGGCCCTGGGGTCCCTCCCCAGGACACTTGCTTTACCTTATGAATGAGGGTGGAGAGTGCAGGCAGGGCTGGAGGTAAAGGTGTGTGTGTCCCCAGCCCTGATGGGGAGGGGAGGCACACCATGCTGACAAAGCATCACCACTTGTGACTGAATTACCAGCACACGATTTATGACCACACTGAATTTAGTACTACCCATATCACTGAAATAAAACCCATGAAAGAGAATTGCAGCTTGAGTCAGTGGCCGTAAATCAACCACTCCCCAAGCCTCCAGGACATCAGAGGATGGGAAATGCATGCACTTGTAAGCACTCCTAGACTCACACAGAGGGCTCCTTGGAAAGCAGATCTGCATTTCCTTTGATTTGTCCCATTAATAATAAATACAGTACAATACATATACATCTCCATTTTTGCTTTGTTAAAAATGCCATGTCTCCACTCTCTCCCCTATTCCCTGGTCTCTCCTCCTCTATTCATAACATTTATTTTTTTAAATGCTCCTAGCATTTCAGTTTCATATTAATAGGAAGTAATTTTTACCCCCCTGTTGCAAATTGTCTCAGATTAAAATGAAATACATGACACTGCTCAGATGTAGCTACATCAGGAAAGAAATCTCACAAAGGCTGAAAGGAAGAATTTTCCCTTATGGGTTAGACTAGGAAACTTAGATTTTCATAACTGGAGTGCCAACAGTTAGACCCTTAAATTCACACTAATTTCACAATTCATACCAATAGTACTTAAATTGGTTTTCTGGGATGCTTAGTAACAGGTCAAAAAGCTCAAAAGGAGCTTTTCTGGGTCACATATTCAGATGTTTAAATATGGACTCAGAAGTTTGGGTTTAGGTACTTGTCTTTCCCATGTCAGGAGTGTGTCACTGCTAGCTACCAGCTGCATGGGTAGTTGATTCCAAACCAGCAGTGGTTCTGGGACCCCAAGTCACCATTCCAAGGGAGTATCACACACAAGTATCACTTGTCAGGATGTGCAGTGTATGTCACCTCCCCAGTGCCCTCTCACTTTGGTCTTTCATTCAGCTCCCATCTAAAAATTAAGATCCTTTTCCCATTCCTGCAGTGGTGTCACTTTCTGGGGAGTGGGCTGAGGAGATGTTGCAGACCCAGGTCACTGCCCCCAGCCCCACGAGCTCAAGGCCAGGCTGCTTCTCCCATCCCTTTTATAGACTGGTGCCTCTGGGCATCCCTCTGGGATGCACCCACAGCTCCAGCTGCTGAGTTAAAAATACTCCCCTGCCCCTCATTATTGACCCCTGCAGGTCAAGGCAGGACTTTGATCTGAACAGAAAGTCATTTCCAGGGATATGGTTACATGAAACACATTCTATAAAGGGTCCTCGCCATCAGACTTTCTCTTTGCTCAGTAAGTTTTAATGGCATGTGCATGATGAGGGCACTGTGGGAACAAAGCAAGCCGGTAGGAGGACCCTGTCTGATTTAATAAACCTAAAAATCATAACCAAAATGGGGCCATTCCTTGGCTTCTTCCTTGGCTGTTTTCTGGTGAGAACACACGTACCTTGGTGTTTGTTTTCTCTCAAAGCAGCTTATGCTTACCCAGCACACAAAAAATGTGTGGTCTGGGACAATATCTCTGCTCCTGGAGTGCTGGTCATGTTGTAGAACAGGAGGAACTAGCTTGGCATTTTGGCAACCACCTGTCCTGTGGGCTCTGGGTGGAGGATTCTGCTGGGTGCCCAAGTTGTCCTTTGTCCAACGGGGAGGACGCGTTTGTGACCAACTGTGGGTGACTTCATCACCTCCAGTCTGCTTCTGTGTGTCAGTTTATATTAGACAAAAATATGATAGGCTATCTTTTAGTAATTATTGTATCAGTGAGTTTTTTTACCAAGCATGTTAATGAAACAAGAAAATGAAAGATTTTTAAAACAGCTTAGGTAAAGTTTATGTAGTTATTAGAGTTGGAATTTTGTTTCTTTTGGGCAGGTTCCTTAGGGCTTTATGCCACTTGCTTAGGTCAGTTCTGTGTGAGAGTTTTGCCTCAGGCGTTTGGTTTCAAGCCTGTTCTTCCAGTGGTGGCAGCTGTGGGTGTGCCAAAGATCTTGGGAATTTCTTATTTGGCGGGGGGGGAGTGTGCTTGTAGCTTTTTCTGCCATTCAAGCAGCTTAGGTTTTATATTTTCTTGATTCTTTTTGGAACAGGTTGGGGAATTGAGGAGGTGTAATCAGTTTGCATAGAAAAAGTTGCATCAACTGATACTGCTGGTCGTCACCAGCACCAAGCTGTGGTTCATCTCAGCCAGAGGATTTGTTGCACAGACTTCCGTGGCTAGGGCTGATTACACCCGGGGAAGAAATAAAGACATCCTAGCTTGTTCCACCAACACAGCTGTAAATCTGAATGCTGCTGTCTGGGCCCAAGCTGCCATCGAGAATCAAATAAAGCAGCCCTGACACATGTGCAAGTAGGACAAAACATCTTTAAAGCCAAGACCAGCAATTAGGTTCCCAATGCCCATCACTTGTCGTGCGCTGAGGGTTTGAAGGCCACCAGGGGAGTTCCTCCACGCCTCACTGCTTGTACTTGCACTGGTCAAGTACTGGCCCCACCACAAGTGAGCACATCACCCCGGGTCACCCCGAAGGCTCCCTGCCTTACACTTCACAGTCAGCTGTCTATGGGCAGGGTTCGAATCCCTCAGGCTGCAGGGGTCACTAAATATAGACTGCGTATTTTGGAGGAACATGATGTGCCCTGCGACGCAGGAGGGATAGTGGCATTTTGCCCTCTGATTTCTGAAGTCCTAACCAGGAAAATATTTTTCCAAGTGGAATCCTCTAGTGAATTAACTTTATGCTTAATTACAGGGTGACATGGGGTCATGCTTTTTGGCAAATTTACTGTGCTTTTAAAATAACCTATCATCACAATACTGACAGATTGAAAGAAAAAAAAAGGAAAAAAAAAAACCAGGGTCTGTCAATGGCCTGCCATTGTTAACATCCCAAGGGGCAGGACTTGGGGAGAACAAGCTTGTAAAATGCTACAGAAGTCAAGAGGTTTTGGTTTGTGTCATCAGGAAGATGATGGTATGGTGAACACACAACCAGCAGTCCCTCCTCCAGGACCTGTGTGTCTCCAGCTCACAGGCCCCAGCAGAAGCAAAGAGGAGACAGGAATCAGGACTGATACCTTTTTCCCTAAGCAAAAGAAGAGTCCCTGATAACATGGAAATGCAAAAATCAAATGGTACATGGAGCTTCCAAGACTGATGCCTATCTCAGAGTCAGGAGATATAAACATCCTCTTATTTCATTGCAGTTTCCACATGCAGAAATAATATGCTTATTGAGGCTGATGTCAATAAAAATGATTTCAGGTAACTCCATGAGGCTGCGTGTGAAGAATGACATTTCCCATCAAGAATAAAAGCATGAGAATCTGCTCCTAAATTAATGTGCCATGCAAATGAGCTGGAAGTCATCAAGACTGTGAAAGAGCCTACCAGTCTGGAGATGGAAGCCCTGACCAGCAAAGACCTACAGACAGCCCAGCTCAGCACTCTGCTCACAGCTGAGGTACAAGAAAGTGCTGCTTCCTACTACTTATGGGGTTTATTATCAAAATATTCCTTGTATCTGCTGGGAAAATTAGATAACTCCCTGCATTTTGCAGTAAGGTTGCCCTTGCCCAAAGTCATCTCAGAGGCATCATCAGAGTCACCTACATTTAAGCACTTAATTTGGACACTTGAAATTAGGTGTTTAATCAGTTTAGACTTCCCTACCTGTCTTTGACATTGGTGGGCAGCCAGAGTGGGAACAGTTCCTAGGGGTGTCCCAGCAGATCCATGGATGCCTTTTTCAGGTTTTGAGGAAGGTCTATCCTGTATCTCTCTCTCCCTGGAGCACACCTGTGTCTCACAACTTTTAGGGCTGAACTGATCCCAGCCATGAGGCTAAGTAGTACTGTACTGGCAAGGTCCAGAAAATTCTGTCCCTATCATAAGCTGTTTCTTACCTGTCCCAGTTCATGAAGCAACCCAGTTCATGAAGCAACACCTTCAACTGCCATTCCAAACTGGAGTACATATTCTTTAAAGGCACCTTCTGCTTTTTATTTTGTTAGCAGCCTGCTACCAGGCTGCCTGCTGAGGATATCTGAAACACATGGCTGTGGTCTTCAGGTACAGGTCATTTACAAGGCACATTGTCCTTGCCTCCAGAGAACATCTTGGTAACTCCTGTGCACTCGGGAGCCTTTGTGCCCGTGTCACACCGGGACATGGGACCGCAGGACATAAACAACAGCTACTGCAGAGCCTGCACAGATTCCTTACAATATGTGTAATGGCAACAGGTGACATTTAAACAGTACACTTAAGTACTTTTCTAGTCCCCATTAGGGTTTCGTAGCTCTCCTTTATTTAAAGAATAAATTTCTGACACTTAAAAGAAGGTAAACAACTGTGTTTGAAAGCTTTAACATAAAACAGCCTTGACTCTGCTCTTTCTCTTGAGAAAATTGTTCAAATCAATATTAAAATGTCTCTGTTTAGAATATGGAAATGTTTGGATTAATCATTATATTTACTTTCTAAAAATGGATGCAAAGCACAAAACAGGATCCAAATATACAAACATGTGGAAAATGCACATGTACACAAAAGCAGCTAAGAAACAATAGAGGATGTAATAAATGTTTGGAAAGAAGTTAGTATCAGGGTCACCCAGGAAAGAATACCCTCCAAAATACAGAACTTCGGCTACTTTAGCTAATATGGCACTACCAGCACAGGCTAGTGCATGTTAAAAACACAAGTGAAATCAAGAGGACTGAAATAGTTATGAATCCCCTTGGATCCATTACAAATCCTGAAAAATGTAGTAATTTCTTATGCCCTTGTTTTGCTAAGTAAGGGGACAGCTCCTGGGTGATTAATAGGGCTGATGATTTGGGACAGAAACTATTTTGCCTGTGTGATTTTCCCTGGTATTCCTGTGTTCCTTACTGTGTGCTTGGAGCCTGCAGGGAGGAGGTGGGTATTCCATCATTTTGTGCAGGAGGTATGTGGTTATGTTTGTGCAGGAGCTATGTTAGCAATAGCTCCCTGGATATTTATCTCTGCCTCTTAAAAACCGCTCCAGCCTCGTCCTTATGGCTGTGTGCTGGAACCTGCCTTAGAGTCCAGAGTAACATCTGCTCTACCAGTGCCAGTGCACCTCAGACAATCTTTTGGATATAAGCTATACTGACCAGATTTTTAATCTGTTGGCAGGTATTGTTTAACGTCCCTTTCAGTTAATGCTGGATAGGAAAGAACTCCTTATCACTACATGGTGCTAAATATAATCTAAATGCAGCCCACGAGAGTTTATTAACCATGTGCACCCTGTCTGAGCTGTTACTGATCTTGTGTTCCAGATGTCTAGCACTGCACTGAGGTGGTCTCCAAAGTGTTTTTAAGTTTAAGATGGATGACAGGACCACTCAGCTGGGAAGGGAGGGCATCCTCCTTGTTATCCTCACTGGACACCAATCCCTCACTGGTCTCTTCTGCTCCTCTTGTTGTTTTCCTCGCTGCTTATATCTTCACTTCTATAACCTCCCTACTTTACCACTGAATGTTTTTCCAGTTGTGAGAGCCAGCTGTGTGCCCAGTTGGGGCCTCTAACTTGCAGTGAATGGACAAACCCTCCTGAAGAAGGTGCCTATGAGTCTCCCCCAGTCAGCAGTGAGAAATAGGTGGATTCAAGGGATGCTTTACTGTTTTTTGCCAACAGTCAGGTGTCTAAATTAGGTAGATCAACTTCCATCCTTCTGTGTTTATTCTCTTTCTCCTCCTTTCTACACCACATGGCTTTTTTAACCTACTTCTGTAGATTCCTGATGTGTTTGTGGCATAATGATTTTAGGACCACATGGTAACATGGGTTTTCCTACCACATGGTAACTTGGTTTTAACTTCCAAATATTGCTCACATTTGTCTGTGTCACTTTTCCTTACAGTCAATTTTTCTCATAAATATTTTCAGCTTTGGGAAATTCATCCTTTTTGAAAGCTGATTGTCCCTTCTGCTTTGGCCAGGGTGCAATAGGAAACTGAGACTGTGTTCAGCTGTTGCTCAAATAGAAGGATGCATTGGGTTACCTGGTGGTCCAGAGTCCAGGTGCTGTCCAGCCTGATGGATTAGAGCCTTGCACCATGGCACCCAGCACAAAGGTCCCCAGGAAATTCGTATCTGCAGCAGACAGACTCTTAGACACCCTTGAACATCACAGAGTTAATGCACTCCTTCATCCAGACACTTAATTATTTCCATTTTGCAAGTCAGGCTGCATATGTTTAGTTTTGGTGATTTGTCAATTTAATTTTGGAGCCGAGGGCAGGAGGCAGGGCGGTGACAGCTGAGAGCAAGCTGGCACAGGCCCCAGCAGTGCAGAAGTGTTGCTGCAGCAGCAGAGAGGGAGGGTTGCAGAGAAGGAGGGCTGCTCCCCAGCTCTCCGGCACGTTCCGGGTGTGCACCCCCAGTGTGAGAACAGGCTTTGTGGTTGCATTCACACTGTTGTGCTAATGTTAAGCAGGCTTGACATCAGTACAAAATGTCCCTGCAATATGGGATTTTTCAAGCTGTACCAGAGCTAGATCCATATTTCCAAAGTCTGTTTTCAAAGTCACTCTCTGAATTCAAGGGCAAATCGGGTGATCTGGTTGTGTCAGACACGTGTAAAGCCAATGGACTGAGTGCATGTGTCTTCCCTTCACAAGTTAGTTATCCCAGCTGCTGAGGAAAAAAGAGACTGAGCCGAATACAAAGCAGAAATAGTCCTTCCTATTGTGTTACTTCTTTTTGTCCATTAGTGACAACAAACACCATGTAAAACTCCATAGGAGCCGGTGTCACCCCACTCAGGTGGGGAGAGAAAAGTAAATACAGGGTGTTTTTCAAGAAATGGGAATTGCCTTTAAAACAAAGCAGGATTGACAGCTCCATGTAGCATACTCAGAGCATTCTGATGGCAGCATTTGCCAAGGGAAGCCCAACAAACCCCTAACAATTTCTACACTGCTGAGAAGATGGAGACAGGCAATATCACCAGTGAAATCATCAGCACTCCAACTGATGAACTATAGAAACCATCTCGTAGAGTATCTTCCTGTTAAAATCTTGAAGCTTTTTTTCCTCTTTGCTGGAAGAACTCTTGCTTCACCCACCACCCACTAAAAGCAAGGTTACAGTAGGTTACCCAGATGAGTTTTGAACCCTCCCAAGGATGGAGATCTCACTGTTTCTCTCAGACTCTGTTCTGACCTTTATCCTCCTTCAGAAGATTTTCTCCTTATGCAGGAGAAATTACCTGTTTTGCTACTTGTCTCCATTGGCTCTTGCCTTTCTCTGTTCACCTTCAAGAAAAGTCCGGCTCCATCTTTTCTGCAACCCCCATTAGGTACCAAACAATGCATCTCGGTCCCCCTTGCGCTTCTCTTCCGGGGGCTGAACAAGCCCAGCTCCCCCAGCCTCTCCTCACAGCCCCTTCTGGACTCACTCATGTGTCCATGTCTCACTTATACTGAGGAGCCCAGAAATGGATCCAGCACTCCAGATGTGTCACACCAGCACTGAGTAGAGGGAAAGGATCACCTCTCTTGACCTGCTGGCAATACTTTGCCTTATTCAGCCCAGGATGCTGTTGGACTTAATTGCTGCAAAGACAAAGTGATGGCTCATGTTCAGTTTTTTGACCCCAGGATCCCCAGGTCCTCCTCTGCAAACTGCTTTCCAGCCAGTGCACCCCAGCCTGCACTGTGATAGAGAGTTATTTCCTTCCAGCTACTTTCCATTTGTCTTTACTGAATTTTATGAGGGCTCTGCCACTCCATGTCTCCGGGCTGCTGAGATCTATCTGAAATCTCCAGAAACTCCCTCTTGACCACAGAGTTTTCACCACAGAAAGCAACCAGTTTGGCCAGACACAATTTGCTCTTGGTAAGTCCAGTGGGGCTGGATCCCCACCACCTTCTTTTCCCTCAGATGATAATTATGGCTTCCAGGAGGATTTACTCTATTATCTCCCCAGGAGCTGTAGCAAGGCTGACCAGCCTGCAGCTTCCTCCCTGCCCTTCCTGAAGATGGGAGTAATGTCTGCCTTTTTCCAGTCTGTTTCTGGCTCTGTCCATCTCGTGAAGCCTATAGCCACTGTGCTGTGCTCTCTTTTTCTAAGGACTCAGCTCTGCTGAAAATAATCATGTCCTTGTGCTCTTAGAGGGCATCAGTGACATCTGCTACAGTACAATCAGCCACACACCACAGGGGCGGGGTGGATGTTGTGTTGTGATTTTGTTTCTAATTCATTTTGCTTTGCCAAGGGAAGAACTGTCCTAGGGGGAAAATCAGCTGTCATGAATTTATTTGCTGTCTTTCTGGGACAGAGCATCCACTGCTTTTCTTTAGGAGCAGCTATGCTCAAACTCTCAGTCCACCTCCAGCAATCTTTGTAGTCACAGTTTTCACACTGACAAAGCTGTCACTTCAGGCACCAACTTTCTCTCCCAGTTTAGAATGGTTTCAAACTTTGAGAGAACTGCACCTGCATGTGTAAATATGAGACATATTTTGTTTCACAATTAAAAACCCCCAAATTTACCCTTTTAGGTATTAAAGCAGAACTAGATCCTGGTAGAAACTGCTCTGAAGTGTTAGAACTGGGATTGCCCCCAATGTGCTGGCCACAAATGTGACTTGTCAGCAGGAGGTGTTACCAGCTGTAGTTGACACATAGAGCTGCAAGTATCTCCCACAGCCTGAGTCTCCCTGTAAGGGATGAACATCTGGATCTGTAACAGGTATCCTGTCCCATCACCTCTCACCCATGGCATCCTCAGAGACAGTGGAGAGCATGTCCACTTCTGGGCTGGTCCCAAGTCATTGGCCATGGGGCATGGGGACAGCCTCCAGAAAACCCTCTCACTTTGTTACCACATTACAAATTGGTTGTGTGGTCACATCCAGGGGTAGTGGCCAACAGCTCAATTTCCAGATGAAAACTGGAGACAAGTGGTGTCCCTCGAGGGTCTGTATTGGAACCTGTCTGTATAATGTCTTCATCAATGACATAGACAGTGGGATCAAGCAAGTTTTCAGACAATGCCAAGCTGAGTGGCATGGCTGACACACCTGGATGCCATCCAGAGGGATCTGGACAAGCTCAAGAAGTGGGTCCATAAGAACCTTGTGAGATTTAACAAGGCCAAGTTCAAAGTGCTGCACCTGGGTCCGGGCAAGCCCCAGTATCAATATAGGATGGATGGGGGATGAAGAGATTGAGCAGCCCTGCCAAGAAGGATGCTCCATATATTTGCTTGCTGGGAAGATTTCTACCACAATAGATGCTGGACAACTTACGGGAGAGAGAAAATTCCCTGCTCCAAAAATTTTCCAAGCAAGTGAAAGCTATGAAGCCCCTTAATCTTCTTACATCCTGTGATGCTTTTTAAGGGCTATTCAAAGCCCACAGGCAAGAAGCTGATTTTTATCTGAGGAGCTGGTACAACCAAGCTGGCTGGATGACAGGAGCATTCTCTGGCCTTGTGAGCTTCAGGAGAAAATAGCTTTTCCCACCAGCCCTGTCAATCATCTGCCCAGTCCTGCTGTGATATGAGGCAGTACATGCAGATCCATCTTTGTAGAGGCAGAAAAATCGTTGCTAATTTCCCTGCTGACATTTCGGGATGTGACACCTTCGCAAGGTGGATCATGCTGGGGTTTCATGCGGAGCTGCGGGAGGTGCTTTGTTTCAGCCAAGGCACCATCTAAGCAGAGTAACAAGCTCAGCCTCCAGCAGGGCTGGGCAAGGCCTTAATCAGCCATTTATCCAGCTTATTAAAGCATCTATGAGTAGCAGCAGATTTGCTGGATCTCCACCATGTGAGCAATGTGCATTTCCCAAGTCCCTGAGAGTTTGGCAGCTGCCCCAGGGCTCCCCTGCACAGGGCAAACCAGAGAGCTGGTACAGAGCCTGTGCACCATCTTGGTAGCACATAAACAGTGTTTTAAGGTGAAGCACAATACACAAGGCTTGTTCTGGCACACAGCTGTGCCAAAACAGTCTGAGGCTGGGAACACCGGATGTAGGGAGTGAGAGAAGGGGGTCTAGGACATTAATTTAAGTGGAGAAATCTAGCCTACATGGAGATTGACTTAGCAAAATCTGTCTGCTTGTTTGCATTCCCCTGATATTTCCTGTCCTTCTTCAAGCACAGGGTAAATTAGTCATTCAGATTCTATGAGTTATTTGAGCAAGACGGAAAAATAAATGACAGCTCACCTCCTTCTATGAAGTTGAGCTATTTGAGAAGCAGTGCTGTTGGTGTCTGACATAAGCCTTGCCATGAGAAATGATGGAGGAGGAGAGAAGATGTTATCAACCAAAATGGAAAAATTCCTAAGCTCATCGCACTGGAGTTTTCCAGGGGTATCTCAGGTCTTCCAGCATGTGAAGAATGGATGAGCCTCACCAACTGAAAACAGGAATTATAAGACTAAGTCACACATAAATCCAGCAGCAAGATCTTTATTTTGGGCAACCCTTCTTTGTAAACCCTGTGATCAACAGCAAAAATGCTTCTAAGCACAAACCCTCTGGATAAATGAGAAGAATGGGAAAAAAGCCATCAAGTAGATAGTTTAACAGGGTGATAATAACTTGAAAGGAACTATTTCTCTATCTGTCTTCTCAACTACAGCAAAAGGAGGGCTTGGACCAGAAGCTGTAAATAGTTGTGCATTACTCAGATTTGATCCAGGCTGTACAAGCCTCTCTGGATATTTGCCCCAAGTAAGTTCCCTCTGAGACCCCTCAGTACGCCTCAGAGACCAAAGGCATTGGTGGCATGGCACAGCAGGGCATGACAGTATCCCTCTGCAGACACCTCCCAAAATACATTGATGCTGTGCTCACTGCTGCTGAGGCGACAGGAGTTTGTGCAAACAGATGCTGTAATCCAGCACAACGCAAATATTGGCAGAAGCTCGGAGAACTTCTTCATGGTTTTTTATCATGAACTGTATTGAAACCTTTCCCAGCAGCTCCTGACAGCTCCAGGTGGAATAGCCAGTGTGAGGTGGGTGGGTCAATGGTCTTGTACTTGTGTGTACAACCCTCCACCTCCTCAGTCTGACATCTTCTAGCTGAGATCCTCCTCAAGGAGTGCTGGATGAGCATATACCAGGTGCTTATCAGAAGCCACCAAACATTGTTGGGGACAGCTTTAGTGTCACAAGTTAGTACCATGCCAGGGTGTGCCCTGGGTGTACCCACCGTGGGTGTTCAGGTCTTCTCCCCAGCACCTTTGTTTTAGTGTATGTACAGCTCTATCAATCCACCTTGGGAATGACATTCTGGAGTGTTTAGTTAAGAAATGTGCTTGCCTGGGAAATACAAGTGCCATTCATCATGCCAGCCACAACTGTGTCATTGACAGTATCCTTCCTTCTTGCTGTGATTAGGTACCCCAGTCATGTCCTTTTCCACATTTCTGAGTTTTCTGAGGCAGGGAATATCTTCTTACATGGCTTACATATCCTCTTGCATAGACCTCCCAAGTCTCCTTCATGCAAAAATAATGAGTAATAATCTTTTTCAAACTATAGACAGACTTTGACTGTAAAGCCGTTCAGAAAAAAGGAGGAGTGCTCCTTTTGTGGGAGCAGCTTGCTTTCTCTCACCTGTCAGAAGAAAACTGCATTTCACTCACCTACATTTTGTTTGACACAGGATTATCGGATTTTGCCTTGCCTTTATTTTCCTGCTATACCATTTGCTTCAGAATCTGACAGAACTCTTTCAGGATAAGAATGCTTTCAGATGTAGAAAACAAAATCTGTACACTTTTAAAAAAGTAGTTTTAAGTGTCTCTTCCCCTGCCAACATATTTTTAATAGTGTAGCAAAAACTTATTCCAAATATGCTCATCATATCATCATTGCAAATCTTGTGCAGTCAAACAACTGGCAGCTGTTGAGCCAACTGTTTCCCATTTCAGAAAAAAAACAAACCCCAAAATTTGTTTATAAAAGAAAATGTCCAGTCAGACATTCTCCCCTTTCTGTTCCACAGATGGCTGTTTAAATAAAACCTCCTTGCAATACTCATCAATGGAGTCCTCTCTGCTCTGCTCAAGGTTTAATTACAACTTTGTCAGAAGTGAGGCATAGTAAATAACAACACATGGTGGATCTGGGTACTGGGTTTTTTTAAGAGACTAATTTCAAGCTCTTGCATTCTGTCAGTAAATCCTGCACTCATTTCCCTTCTTCCTCCTAGGTCTCCGTGTCCCTCCCACAGGCAGGCCGTAGCTGCCCCAGGATGCTCGACAGAAAGCCAGGTCAGGTCCTGGTGTGCCACTGCCACCGGCCTTGGGCATCACTGACCAAGGACCCCGGGCACCCTGGCACTCATCTCCACACAGCTTCCTGATCTCCAGGATCTTCCCCCACTTACAGGAGCTTTCCTCTAATGTTCTTCTTTCCAAGATCACATCTTGACAGGGACCCTTCTATTCTGGGGCCCACTCTTCTCTCCAGAACCCCAAGCCCCTGGTTTTCCCAACTAAACATCCATGTGCAGAAGTCCTGCATGTGATCAGCCTCCTACCTTGTAGCTCTGTCTCAGGACTCTTTATTAACTGGAATATCCAGGTCGTGCTACTTTTCTTCAACTCTTGTGTTATCAAAGTTTGCAAAAGGATCATCCCAATCACAGCCAGCAAGTAATAAGTTTCTGCTTCAGTACTCAAAAGTTCATTTTTGGACAGTCACTTGTTCACGCATACATACCCAATGATCTGCTGCCTGTTAGTGTTCATAGTTCAATATATTTTTTCATCTACAGCAACTTTCAACAGCATGTTCTTCCAGAGAATGGAAATCAGCTACAATTACATTTGTTCACTTGAATTTCACTCCCTCTGATGAGACTGCTCATCCCAACTACTGACATTTTCTATGGATGATATGCACATTGATACGTCAAGTACCAATGTAAGCAAGTTGCTTTTTTCTGTGCTAGAAAAGATGTTACACAAGTTTCCATTCCAATGTTAATCTACAGCAGATTGTATGAGGAGAAGGTTGAAGCTCTATACTGAAGGAAAATGCATGGAAAAGATGTAGGAAAAAACACGGGTTTATGCTTTTGACATATCATCCAAAAGCATCAATCTGTATGAACTTCTTCAGCGCAAGTTTTTAACTTGAGCACAGTTCAGGAGTGCTGAGATGTTGCAGTGCTCAGTTTGGTTTAGCAAGCTGCAGCTCTCCTGGAGAGCACAGCGGGGCTGCTTAGGGCAGGGCAGCTATTCTGCCCTACCGTAGTCCTTTTGGACAGCCCATAGCTCCTGCTCCGCCTAGCTGGGCTCTGCAACACAGTGAAAGCAAAGGAAGCAGAGAAGGGACCCTCATGGAGGGTTTTATTTTTGCATCTTGTCCAGGCCGTTTCCTGAGGCAGAGAGACCTGGGGATCAGGACCCAGGGGGGTTTTCTTAGATCGCAGGGGCGGTACATGGGCGGAGTTGGGGTACAGGAACCCATAGGGAGGGCCCGAGGGAGCGGCCAGGGCTAGGGGCAAGGGAAAGTGGGGGGGGGGGGGGACAATGTGAAAGGCATTTAATAAGTAAATCAGTGGGAAATACAACACCACACTGAGACATTTAAGACAACTTGAGAGAAGATTCTGCAGTTGATGCAAGAGGTAAGGACCTCCTACTACAGCACCTGTAGGACCTCCTACTACAGCACCTGTAAGAAATGGAAGCTGTTAGTGATGCTTGTCTGAGAGAGGCTCAGCTTTCATCACCTGTCTCTGGTAGTAGTTTGGAAATAACATCCACCTCTCAGGTCAAAGGCAAACACCAGGCAGAAGCCAGAGAAACCAGTGATGGCTCTAATGAGGACAGTTTAAAGGCTGGGGTGAAAGTCAAGAAACTGGAGAACACTTGGCCTGCCAGATATTGGGTGCAGGACTTGATTGTCAGGCAGCTACTGAGAAAAGCTGGCAGCCTGTGCTATCCAAATGAAGGAACAATTTTCATTTGTTAAATTCAGCTGGTTTCCCAGCAGTTGAATACTTTCCCACTCCTCCAGTGTGAGGTTGGTTCCCAGTCTTTCAGGGATGCCTGTTGCACACAGTCCTAAGGATCCTGTTCCTCTGCCAAACTGCTTGTTCAGCTTTGCTGTGGCTGCTACACTGCATGCTCAGACACATGCTAAGACCCAGCATGATGGCACTGGTGAAGCATGTTCATAAAAACAAAGAAATTCATTAGAGGATAGAGAGGTGTGAGAACAGCAATCCCCTCATGGGGTTTAAAAGAGGACCTGACTGATCAGCAGCATCAGCTAAGACTTTACAACTTCAGGACCAAGGCAGAGACAGCGTCAGCATCTCCCAGACCAAAAGACAAAATGTAAGATGTTAACCTTTTGTGAGACAAAATACATGCTGGATCTTCTTGCTATCTCTTGTGCATATAAACAGACATAGAGTCATCTCTGGTTCTGTTAGGCCATCAATGGTTTTTTGCCAGGCAGGCTTGTGAATGATTAGAGGAATGTTCAGCCAATGCCTTTTTTTCTCCACATTCCAGTCTTTTCCAAACACAGCACCTCAGTGCACAACACTAAGGCACAGTGTCTGCCCTGGACATCCAACCAGTAATGCTGGTCCTGATATCTCTGTGGAGCAATATACAGGGTGGGAGTGCAGCGTGCTTCCGTGCACTGGAAGATGTGGATGTGGTCCTGTGTGCTAGAGCAAGGAGCAAAAACATCCAGGGTTTGACATTTAAAAAAAAGAATATCCTCTGGGCTTGACCTGTAGGCATCTGGTCCTACTTCTGCCCTGACATGTTCCTGCTATGCAAAGAACTACGTCTGGCACAGGAGCAGCAGCTGACTGCCCGCTACTGCATCCAGCCCCATTGCCAGCATGGAAGCTGATACCTTCTCTATTAATGGGGGTGTTTCAGTTGGAATAGTCCTGGTATCCCAAATTAAATTATTTACGTAAGCACTAGAAAAGAGAAAAGGCTGGGACATGATTCCTTGCAACAAGAAGTAAACTCAACCTGGTCATTCAAAGCTGAGAGCCACGAGACAAGACAAGGAATGTGTATTCCTTCTGCTAAGGGAAAACTGGAGGTAAACAAGCAATGTCCTAAGAAATTGAAGCATTTGTTTCTACCTTCTTAGATTTTGTGGGTTTTAATAAGTAATAATAGAAATAAAAAGAGAAGAATGAGAGGTAAAGGAAATACATGGATGAAATTTGTAACATAGTAAGGCTGGTGTTTTGGTGTGCACATGTCAAATATGGTTGAAAATTATTTTGATTTAGTAACATTCTATACTTCAAGTACAATTCAGATGGAAACATTCACAAACTTCTGTAGTGATTCAGGTGAGAAATAGTTTTTTATGACTGCAGAAAGATTTAAGTTTTATTACTTTCTTAATGAACTAGAGCATATGTCACACAAATTCTCACATACATCATCCTGTCCATGGGGAAAAATCAGAACTTTGAATTTCTACCAGAGAAACTTCTAGGAGAAATTAGAGGCTAAAATTTTTCCAGCTGTCTTTGCAATTCTTCTGTTCATTGAGGTTTGAAACCTTCTAAAAAAGTTACAGTCTAGCCAAGGTCAGTTTGTAACACAGCATGTTATGTTTGACCTGTGCAGTGCACATTGCAAAGGACTCATTGCATTTTATATTAGTCTTCCCCACAAACCATGTGAAAGTGAAAGTGTGCCCTTAATTTTGGTTCTCTTGATGTATGTTTACAGTGATCTGTTTACAACAGTACATTTCTTCATTTGCATGAAGAACAAGTTTTAAGGGCATATAAGGGTAGGAAACACAAATTTTAGGCTAAAAATAATTGCTGTTGTATGTGAAACGTTTCACATGACTTTAAGGGCAGTTCCTTGTGTTTAATCCTGGTTTACATGTTCACAGATGGAAATTACCTTGGGTCTGTGGTTAGAAGAGGGTTGTCAAGTAGGATCCCTACAGTCAAAAGGTGTTGCTAAATGAAGAGATGGTCCTAGAAAAACAGTATTTTTCTTATCTTTACCTTTCTTTTGTGTTTGTATTCACAAGATTTAGATATTTCGTAACTGTTCTTTTTCAGCTTGTCTTTGTCCTGCTCATCATCTATTCATTGGTCCATCCATCTATCTATCCATCCATTCACACAACCTCCCAAAAAAAGGATTCCCTTCACCATGCCAGCACTTTTCTCTTTGCAAAATAAGGTCTGTAGGTAGGAACAACCTGCAGGGTGTCAAAACTCTCTCTCCCTCTGCCTGTTCCTACTTTCATTGACACACCTTCAGTTTCTTGACGGATGAAGCTTCAGAATGGCCAAGACTAGGAAACCTGGGGCTAGTCTTCTCAGAGAAACATAGAGCCTGAGCCCTACAGAAATTCAGAGGGGCCAGTTACCCCTACCCTCAGGGAGGACACTGCACAGTCACCACTTTCACTTGGTTAGGCAGCCTGGTTTGCGTCTGAGTGCCTGGGAACATGCTCAGGCTGTCCACCCCATTAAATTGTTAGCACAATCCCAGCATCATTTTGGAGCAGAACAGCTAACCCACCCCAACCTGCCGCTGGACACAGCTCAGAGCCAGCACTGGGCATGCCCCATGTGCCAGAACAGACACAGCCCCTGGGCTCAGAGGACAGCCTGTCTGCTCCATGGCTACTCCTGTAGGAGAGGCTGCCATTGTGAGGAGGCACCAAAGGAACATCTGGAGGTTTAGGAGCAATGCAGACTGACAGGAGATATGGAACCACTTCAGGGAATGCTGATGGCACATGTTAAAGAAGAGGAACATGGGAGCAATGTTTGTGTTTCAGGCCTGGCTGCTGGAGAGTTCAATGCTGAAAATACAGGCCTCAGCAGCTGAGTGGCTGTGGCTTGTTCAAACCTGACAGCATGGCACGTAACTTTCTAAGAGAGGAGCCTGCACCTGCATGTAACAGTGCAGATACTGCAACACACCTATCAGTCAACGAGGCCCGTGGAAAAGAAATATATAAGGACCGATTCTTGCTAGATGTTTCAGAGATGTTTATTTCTCCAGCCGCATGGCCGGGGCTCTGCCAAGGAACTGCTCAATCACGGGACCAAGGGTCCTTCTGCCCGCGCAGGGAACACAAACCAACCCATGGGAACGAGGCTGAGCAGGGGCAGGGAAACCCCGTGTCTGTGCCCTCAGGGCCCCTCTCCCAGGGCTCCATGGCAGGGGAGGGACCCCAACATTTCACCCGTTTATTTTTAACAAAAGAGATTTAAAACTTAACATTGAAAACAACTGGATAAACATAACAAGAACAGTTTCAAAACAAAGCAAGCCACCCTCCTGAGTCTAAATGTCCAAACAGATTCTCTGGAACATCTTAAGGCTGACAGAAAGGAGACAGAACTCTCTGGGCATGTTTTGTGGGGAAACTGAGGCAGGAGAGGGTTTGTTCCATTTGTACCTGTTGGAACTCTAAACAACAATAATTAATTTCTTCCCTCCTCCTCCTCATCCCCGCCTCAGCATTGGAAAGGGATTTTTGGGGAAACAATTGGCAAAGGCATGGTTTTGTGAGGGAAACCATGGGTGAAAAAACGGATTGGGAATACACTGGGGGTAATAGGATGTAGGATAAAAGGGAAAGGTGGGATTAGGAAAGGGAGACTGTAGGGAGGGCTTATAATGGAGATATTGTCTAACATGACTACGATTTTTTGCATATATACTGCCTTTTACAGAAACACCATCAGGCCCAGTGACCTCTGCTGCTTGTAACCCTTTTCTACCTTGCACAATTTTGAACTCTACCACTTCCCCATCTCCTAAACTTGGGATGTATTTTTCAGGGTTATTCTTTTTAATAGCAGTTCCATGAATGAATATGTCTTCTTGGTTGTCACATCTCGTTATAAAACCATAATTTTGTTTAACATTATACCATTTTACTATTCCTAAAACCTTAGCTACGGTGATTTTTCCTTTTTCCGAGTGGCTGCTGTTTTCTGTCTCGCTGCGTTCCTGGTTTCGCTTTCGTTTTCGCTCACTCCTGCATTGGAGCCGTCGGGGCTGCTCGTGCCTGCACGCTCTTCCCAGGGTCACATTCAGGGCAGCATGGGCCGGGTGGGGCCGCGCCACTCAGGTCCCCGTGTGCCGTCTCCTCTGCTCTCAGCTGCACTGCTGCTGCCTGGCGCCGCACCCACATCTCGACCAGGCCCCCAAGTGGTGGCCCCCCCCCGGCACCCTGGTCCAGCGCGCATTTCGGCTGGGCGCGGCTCCTCTCCACAGCCATCACCGCCAGCCGCCGCCTGCACGCCGCTCCTCTCATGGGGCTCGCTCCACCACACACTGCACGGGGCCAGGTGGGCTCCCGCCGCACCTCGCCCCACTGCCGACACTGCAGCTCACGTCACTCTGCCCACGCAGGGGAACTGCCTCGCTGCTGCTTGGAGAGCGCTCGGTCCACGTGGTCTGGGTCGCATGGTCCCTGAGGCAGGCTTCCCTTCGCCAGGACACAGCTGACATTGCTCAACAGTCTCAGTAATTAAATAATATTCACAAAAATATTCTTCCATCGGCATATATTTTGACTCAAAAATTAACTGTGTCCAAACGGTCTTCCAAAAGTCTTTGAAAAGAATCACATCCCAAGAAACATAGAAAAAGTTCTTAAACAACCATGCCAGAAAGTGTTTCAGTTCCTTTTGAGCTTGAATTAAACTAAAATTTACAAATTGTTGTTCAAGAATCTTTTCAAGTTTAAGATAAATGTCCATATGCAGCTCGGAGAGCCTAGAGTCTTTCCACGGTTCCTCCGTAATCCAGAGAGAATATCCAAACCAGGGCGAGAAGAGAGAAATCTAGAGTGGCTTTTACTCACAAATTTTCTGTCCTTAGGGATCAGTGTCTTGCCAGCATTTCTCTAACATTTGTTACAGTGCAGATACTGCAACACACCTATCAGTCAACGAGGCCCGTGGAAAAGAAATATATAAGACTGATTCTTGATAGATGTTTCAGAGATGTTTATTTCTCCAGCCGCATGGCCAGGGCTCTGCCAAGGAACTGCTCAATCACGGGACCCGAGGGTCCTTGCCCGCGCAGGGGAACACAAACCAACCAATGGGGAATGAGGCTGACCAGGGGCAGGGAAACCCCATGTCTCCCCCCAGGGCCCCTCTCCCAGGATTACAGGGGGGAGGGCCCAACACCTGCACACCTTGCTTGGAGCTTGGGGGAAGTGGGTTTGTTCCTGTTCCATTTAATCAGTGTTCAAATGCATGGTGGGAGCAGCAAGGACCAGGCACAGCCAGCCCTTGGTATCCCAGGCTGTGCAGTACTGTTGGAGTGAGTGAACCTGACTGTCTGGGTCACTTGTTCATTGATTTTCTTTAGGGAAAGGTAATTTACAAAATGAGAAAAGCATTCCAAAGTGAGTGCTTATTTTGCAGTCACCACCACAGGCTGAAGCTCCAGACACAGTGCTATGCCAGGACCTGACAATGCAATAGTAGGAGTCATAAAAATAGCACAAAAGCATGAACTAATCTGCTCTCAGACCTCTTTTTTTAATGATTAATTAATTCCTGATAATGTGTTTCTCACCTCCATTCCACTATTTCTGAGCTGTCTTGTTATGCAATAAAATGTTGTTTCCTTTGGCTATTTGCTGTAAAAATGACTCTAAAAAACAGATTGTGAATGAAGAACAATATGTGCCAGTTCTGTCAAAAAAAGGAGACTCAGCTCACAGTTTGGCAGAGTCACAGGACTGTGCCAAGAAGGGGGCCAAGCCCAAAATAGACCCTGGTCTGAAAAAATGTGTGGTGGTGCCTCTGGGCCAGGCAGCTTAAGCATCTCTTTCTGCTTGCAGACCATCTGCTTGCCTTAAACCTGCCATGTTCCCATTTGTATGTGTTTGCAGGGACGGAAGGAAGGAAGGAAGGAAGGAAGGAAGGAAGGAAGGAAGGAAGGAAGGAAGGAAGGAAGGAAGGAAGGGAGGAATAGTTTCTGCAGTAGCACAGTGCTATTTCAGGTGTTACAGAGAAAGCCTTCCCTCTTCATCATCATCAAACAAATGTTCTCTTGCATCTTCCCATTCTTCCTCAAATTCCCTCTGATGACCTCTCACACAGCACATGCAGAGACCACCCTTCCCTCTCCCTTCCTTGTATCTTTAAACTCTTACAGACTTGTCCTCCCATGCCTCTTCCAGTTCTTTCCTGATACCCTAAACTACTGTGTTTGCCAGCATGACATGGTTGAGGCTGCCCACCTCCAGGATCTCCAGTGAGCTTCACATTCTTTTTCTCACCTTGGTGAGCCTTCAGCATATTTATGATTCCTCTGTGTATGCTTTGATGGCTCTGGGCTCTTTTGCAGCTCCTCTCATCTCTCGGAACAAATCTTTATGTTGGACTTCAATTATGTCATTCATCCTCCTGCAGCATACACAAAAGGGTTGTCTCTGTACTGGACAATGAAGGCAAGGCCAGCTGACCCAGAGTGACCTAAAGGTAGATCTGTTAGCCTCCAAAACTGTGGCCATTTGAAAACTACTCTAGATAAATAGCTAGGGCTAATACAGACAGGCAAATTGCTGTGCTCAGGGATGTTCCCTGTCCCATTTCATTTCCTAGGAGACATATAGCCAGTCATGCCCTTCCCCAGCTCCCCATTATTTCCCATGGCAGACTCACATTCTCATGTCTTCCAACTCCCTCTCGTCTTCATGCTTTTGTCTCCAAAGCATTCTATCTTCATGTGAACTACTCTGTTTTCCATTGTACATCTTCTTCCAAGTGGTATTCTCCTGTCTCCATTTACCAGGCCTCTACTATCCTCTAATTTAGCATTTCTTCATGAATATTTATGGCACTGCTCCAAGCATAGTCTTTAGCATGTTCTCCTGCCTGCTGCACAGGCATAGACGTGGGCACAGATGCCTGCATTTGTGAGAAGCTCAGTGGGAACATTGAAAAGGTGCAAGCTCTGAAAGTTTGGAGAAGGCCTGCACACTACAAGCTTTTCTGGTCAACAGCTTCATCTTTATTTATTGAAAATTCAAGGCATTTTCTGCTGTTCTTCTGTTGCAGGGATGAACCTTGCCTTGGGCATGATCTGCTTTTAAATTTTCAGTTGTATGTGAACATGGCTGGCCCAGCAGTCAGTGCTCCCACAGAGATGGCTGTGCCCTTGTTGCACGTCATGCCGATGCTTCAGTGACACAACTGCAAGCGTCTGTCACTGGTGAACCCATCACACAGCCTTGCAAACCAGGCACGACCTTCACACTGACCTCCTCTGCTCCACATAGCAATGAGGCATTACCCTTCAGAGCAGCTTAGCATCAAACGGATAAACCACACCTGAGTTTTAAGGGCTTCCTTGCAAAAGGGAATTTTCAATTTCATCTGCTACAGACAAAAATAAAGTGCTAGAGCCCCAGGCAGTCTGCAGTGGCTCCCCACGAGCCGCAGAGCATGTCACCAGGCCCAGTAATATGTCTCACACCGGTGCTCTCCTGGCTGCAAGACCTGCTGCTTCCCCTTGCAGTGGCAGTGGCACTGTGATTCATAACAGTTTATTCAATGTGTTCAATTAAAACTCCACAACACCCAGGCTGGGCCTTTTCTAAATGAATTGTTATTCCAACCAAAAACATTGAACAAGACACAGTATCTAAAGACGGTTGTTAGAAGAATATGTGTTTCCTTACAGAGTTTAATTTCTCTTTAATAAAAAAGACAGGGCACAGTGAAAAAGAAGGCTGACATTTTAATTTTATTGTCTACCATAATCCCAACATAGATTGGAAGAGAAGTAAATGGCAGTGGCAAAATTATTACAGAATAATGAAAATAACTTTAAAAATTACTATATTTGGACAAAGTTCTAAGGTAGAAACCAACAAAAGCAGCACTACCCCATTTTTAAAAATTTGGTTTATGCAATGGTATGAAAAAAATTTGTATCATCTGTAACACTCCACTCTTCATCCCACTTGAAACCTACGGTTCCGAAGTCTGTGGGTAGTGGGGCTTGGAATTGGGCTCATCTTGAGGGGACTTTCCAAATATTTCACTGGTTTTACTTACTCAAGCAATGTTGTCATTTGTGATGCAGTTTTTGACTTCTGGGATTTCTACCATTCTTCTTCTGGGTTAATGTCCTTGCACAGCCACCTTGGCTGATGACAAAGTTCATGGCTAATTCATTATAGTTATTCAGCCATTTCTAGTGAATTAGTGTTATGGATGGGCCACAAACTGCTGATGTCCACACATGAAACTGTCAAGGAACAGCTACATTCCCTTGTGAACTCAAATAGCTGAAATAACTGTGGCTTCTGTGGCACAACTCTCTAAACCAAAATGGCATGTTAATGAAGAAGTGTCACTGGCCGTTTTCCCTGAAGGTTTATGTCAATGTGAAAACAAGGTGGAAGATTATAGACCCCAGAACAAGCTGAAAGGGAGACCTCTAGAGAAGAGGCGCTGAGAGATGATTGACAGACACTTGAAACTAAGAGCAAATGAAACTAATGGCTAATTGCTATTTGATTTCCCTCTGTTCAAAAAACAGAGCTTCATTAGTCTCAATAAGTAAACAGAATGATTCAACAGTAAAACCTCTTGGTGGGATAATTTTGTCCTCTTAGCAGAAATAACCTTTAACAGACCAGAGTTGGTCTAAACATTTGTGTCATAAGGGGGATCATGTTGGTTAGCACTATTATCTAAACACACTTCACAACTGCCCAAATTCACTGGTCCTTTCACAGGTCATTATTTCACAGAAGACTGGGTGAAGCACCCAATTTCTATGCAGAAACCACCATCTCAACCATCACCACCCTGGGAGCAAACCCAGAACCTGCAACCAGAGCTGATATCTGTGCTTTGTACTTGGAAATTATAGCAGGCTGATTTTTTTTGGAACTAGGGTCCCTGGAAAAATCTTGCATTGTGATGGAGTTCATTGAGTGGGCTTTGTTTTGAGGGCAGTCAGTGAAAAATGAAAATGCCCACATGGGAATTTGTTTGGCATGTGTCTTTGGAGGATTTTAGAGTAAAGTATTCACAGTCATATCCCAGAGTGGGAGACCTGCATTGATTTTTTTCATCTCCTCATCCATTTAATCGATCAAAATTCATAGCTGCGCAACATTCTTCAGGTTACATTTCACTTTCTTTGTTCACCTTATGGCCCTCTTGACACTGTGCAAGCTCTTTCTGAGCACAGTAATAATTAAATACAAACACCATCTATTTTATTGCAGCCTATATTTATTTCACAACCTCAGAGAATTGCTGGAGAAATTATTGCTAACAGATATGACTGCAGAGATCATCCCTGGGGCACCTTTCCAAGCACGGCTCCTCAGAAGGTTCCCGTTAACCACCTGCCGATCAGGACCAGGTCTGGAACACATCACCACTCCTATCCCTTTTTAAACTTGTTCTTTTTGTTCTATATAACTTGTTTTTAATAAGGCACAAAGTTACTTGGTTTATGTTCCTAGGGGCTGCCAAAGATTTCAGCAAATAAGGAGGGGGAAGTTGATTTTAGCCCAAGGCAATCTCTCTATAACCCCCTCCCCAAACAAGCTTGCTGACAGCCCCCTCCAGGAAGATTTATGTTTTCTTAAATGAAATTAAGAAAAAGCTTATGATGTGAAATGAAGGGCAGTATGGTCCTCCCACACCCATTCTTTCCTTCCCTCTCAGGCTGTTGAGCACTGGAGAGGAGTGACAGGTACACCGGCTACCAGCGATGGGACAGCGGTCACCCAGGGAAATCACCGTGGGGACTCACTCCTCTGGTATAGATACCTCCTCCACTATTCGGTTTCCTCTTGTTCAGTATTTCTGAAGAAATAGTTTTGAACAGCAAAAATCTGCTCTTGTATCTTAGCCAAAGTTCTCCAGCATTTATATGACCCAGCATCCAAGTGCTGATAGGGAAGACACGGAATTTTGAGGATGATTGATCATCCCCAAATAAACCTTCCCATTTAATTGCCTTCCCTAACTAAACGAAGTGCTGTGGATGCTGCATTTCAACAAAAGCACAAGATGGGCTCTCAAGGCCACTGCTTAGACAGGGTAAACCTGTCCCACTGCAACCAGTCTCTGGGTACCTCCCTGGGAGGGAAGTCTCACCTGTGGTTAAGCTGTCCTCAGTGGCCTCACCGTTCCCCCTGGACAGTATTACTGCACAGGAAACCTCTGAGCAAACATCTGTCTTTGGTAGTTCTTCAGTGTCAATTCACTGAGATTACATTCACCAAGGAAACAAAAAAAATCACAGGAAGAGTAAATACTGGAAAAGACAAGCTAATTCCAGAGTTGCCCGAAGTAACTGGAGCAACAGCAGTAATGGTTGAAAATCTTGGGTGCAGCAGGTAAAGCCCTTTATTTGGAGCAGTTGTCAGAAAACAGAAAGAGGGATGAACATGACCCAGCAGGACAGCCACTGCATTGTTTTATTTTAAAGACAATGTTTATTTTAACAATTTGTGATTAGCACCATTGCAGTTACAATGGAATATTTTCTCTAACAGCTGTGGCAGAAATCTAGGAAAGAAAGGAAACATGGGTAGAGAAAAGGAGATCCTGAAGTAGAAGTTTGTTTCCCACTGTGAATGTATAAAATATTGTACACTAGCATATTGTTATTGTAATTTTTGCAGACTATTTTGTCTCTTCTCTGACTTCTCTGAGTGCTCTTCTTTGCCACTGCGGGAATTATTGTGCTAATAAAAAAGCTTGCCATTCTTGGTGGAGTCCTTGAGTAGAAGATTTCTGTTTCTAATTGTTTTCTTATTGTTGGCTTTGAACTCCACATCTTTTGTGCTGATGTGTGCCTTGAAAGCCCTTCTCAGGGAATATAGTATTACTAATGTGAGATGTTGATCAGCCCCCATGGCAGGATGTTTATGTACAGAGGAATGTTTTGATCTGTGGCTATAGCTTGAGTCTGGGTCTTGCCTGGGTTAATTTGGATGCTGTTTTCTTTGATTCTGACAGACTTCCTTCATTGTTTCTTGGGTTTACTCCATAGGTTTCATGTCTTTGATTTATCAATGGCCAGAGAATCATATTTTTCCCCATTTTTACAGATTGTATGGTAAGTGCTATGTTGTCAGCAGTTTCTATTTAATATGTAGAGAGTTTTAAATTTATGAGCAGCATTATTACCCTTGCTCTGTTGAATTATTAGCAGATTCCTCTGAATTTGGTGTGTTTATATAGTATTTGTAACTTTTGATTAAGTACAGTGCAGTCCTTGAGACATGTACAGTACTTACATTTGAGCGTTACCAAGCAACCTCCCATGATTTTTGTATCTGTGATAGTCACAGGGGACTGTGAGGTGCTGGCTCAAAAGCAAACTTGCTGCTGGACTACCTGGAAAAAAAAAAGGAAAAAAAAAGATAAATTATTCCAGATTTGCCATGCTGGCTGAAATCCATGATTGGGCTGGTCTGATCCAGTCTCCCTCATCCGGCACCAGCTGAGAGCTACAGAGGAAAACTGAAACAAATAAACTAAAAAAATCTGAGAGATATGTAGGCAATTTACAGTGTGATTCACAAGATCAGAGCACTCTTTGCTGACTTACAGGGATGGCTTGGGGTACACAACTGTTATCACCTTCATTAAACCTCTAGGGCAGCAGATTGAAAGGAGTTCAAGTGAGGTGTGTGGCAGTTTGAGGGGGGTTGACACAATGCTGGGAGGAGATGTGGCATTCCTCTCCTTGGCAGAGGAGAGGAGGAAGGGCTGGAAAAGGCCCACTTGGGCAGCGCTTTACCACTGGAAGGTGTAAGGGAAGCTGGTGGATGCTGATCCTCCCGTGGCTTGGCATGTACCTGGACATGCTACTGTCAGAGGTGATTCTCCAAGCTGGAGTAAATTATCACTTTGGTGACGAAGAATGTACCATGAGAATTGCTACTACTGCTGGTCTCAGAAAAGGACCAGGTGAAAGCTATTCAGAATATTCATCTTGCTCATCCTGGACATGCAGGAGGATAAAGGATGAGATTCAGGATAGCACTTTAGTACCTTCTCCTCAAGCAAGGCTGTAAAGAGTGATCAGAAAAACCTGGCCTATGTCCCTGGGACCTGCCCCTCTGCTGAATGCCCTATTGACAAGCTAATTTCTCATGTGCCCCTGACTGTGGAGGATGGCCCACTAAGGTGATTACTGCCCAGCAATCTGATCTCTCTTGAGAAGAGTTCTCAATTCACTTTCCCATAAGCTTAGGAGGACCTAGAATTCACATCCTTTTCATCTCACTGTCCTGATTCCCCAGGTCCTTCCTTCCCCTCATCTCTTACAAAATCTCCCCCCCATTTATGTTGGACCAGCAAAAGCACAATTGTTTTAGGGACACTTACAAGATCCTTCTTGTAAGATCTTTGCGGGGGGAGAGGGGTGCCCAAAGTGGAGTACACTGTCTTAGTGCAGAAAGGGGTCTGATTGTGGGTTTAAATGATTGAATAATTTTGTCAAAGGAACCAGTTCTGTGGTTACTCCACATTGCTGGAGTAACCACAACCACTCATTTCTGACTCCCTCCACAATGTTCAGTGCCTGGCAAGAGCAGCTCTACACACTTGTCACAAGGATCTCAGCAGCTCAAAGTCAGAATCTGCCTCCAAACATCTAAGAAGAGAATTTGAACCATCAGGGACTTGTCATGGTCCCCTGAGTCTCGGTTCTGTGAGCTGCTCTGAAATGATACAGAACCAAACAGGGTGTGGAGATCTTCAGTTAGCATTTCTGGAGCATCTGTAAGAATCAGTAGGCTCTCATAAAACCCTCGTGAAGATGAATGGTCCCAGAAGGTTCTTCATCACAATTCCCATCCCAAAGACAGACTCCATCCTTTATATCAGCAGTGGAGCAACTCCTTTTGAATATGAGCTAATGGTGGGGGGTTTTTCACAGAATATTTGAAGCTCTTGTAAGTTGTCTTTATGCCAGTGCTGATAGAGTGATCGTACAAATGGCCTCTGTTGCTGTGAAGATAAGCTAGGCTCTGCAGTAATGCTGTTGCTGCACATTCTAATCCAGCAAACCACCTCCAGCTCTCTCAACTTCCAAAATAGGAGCTGTCAAACAGTTTTCTGTTCTGTCAATATTTTAGGAGTCTTCTGGACAAGAGGAGTGTCTCCTAAACGTATTCCAACATTTTCTAACTTCCTACTGGTTTTCTAAGAATTTTTACCTGGTCTCCCAACAGTAAATTGAGGTTTATAGCAATGAAGCACCTAATTTTGATGGAATGCCTTCATTCCATTTTCTTTTTCTTCTCCATCATTAAGGCATCCCAGACAAAGAGCCATAAAGATAGCATTTGCAATGTACTGTTTTCTAATACCAATTTGATAATCCTCAGATCAAGACATTAAAAGAAAAATAATTATAACATATAAATAAATTTAGCATATTGAAAGGCACATGTTTACTGGCTGTAAATCCATCTGGCCCTACATTGCCCAGCAAATATATATGTGCAACAATTCACACTCAGAAACAGACACAAAGACACAGTGGAAGAACTTAGATCAAGCCACGAGCTTGCATTTTTCTCTAGAGGAAAATCACTCTAGTTAGAGGTTTCCAGCAGAACTGAATGATACAATCCATGCTGAGCTGGGAAGACAGGGAAGTCCCTCTGTGAACAACTTTCATATGTTAGTGCTACACATACAGCAGTGAAAGTGCAAATAACATCTGGTTCTCAACACTGTTACATCAAGGGGCATCACCCAGCCATTAGGTCAGGTGTTAATCCCTCTTCCAGTAGAAATCAGAGAACACCTGGAATGGGAGAAGTCCTTTGGGAACAACAAATGGGAAAAACAGCTTTAACTTCAAAATGTGTTTTAAGGCAAGATTTTCAAATGTACCTGACGTACATTTGAAGTTTCAAGCAAGTACCAACCATGAAATTTAAAACACTCAGTAGGTAAATTTGTAGGAGGTGAGTGCCAGGTCAGCTTTGGGATTTGTACAGATGAAGACATATGATGCCTTGAAGAGTACCCATTGAGGTGGATAGGATGGAAGGAGGGAGAGGGAGTCAAACAGGTTGCTAAGGCAGGACCTGCTGGCTCATAGCCAGCAGCAGAGTTCCAGGTGGTGAAAGCAATTTCTCTGGGTTACACTTGGACAATACATTTTCCACTCACAAGCCTGATCTCCACAGATACTCCCACAAGCTGCCTGGCAGCAATCTGCCCCAGGGGTGCCTGGGATAGAGGAGTACCAGGCTGGAGTAGAGCACAGGCTTCACAGAACACAGCAGAGATGAAGCCAAGATGGGGAAGGAAGGGACATAGTGAGATAAAGCCAAACATCCTCTTCAGATGGATTTCATTTTCTTGTCAGGACAAAGTCCTGGTAGAGAAAAGTTTTGTTCAACACAAAAGATTAAAGGATATTTTACTCTATGGGCTGTGTGCCGCCTGTAATCCCAGCTGAAGTTTTATGATGCCAGCATGTGGTCTACATTGCCATTTTCATTCAGGGCTTCAGGTGTTAGACTTGTACCTGAGGAGTAGTTAGATTTACCCCAGTTTTACCCCATTTTTGCTTGTGTTCATTTATATGAGATTGGCCTGCCTCCTTTCATTAAAAAATAAACTCCCCTCCTCATAGCCCTCAGTTCTTGAGTGAAATTAGAAACACAGGGATTTTTAACAAGCTATATTTCTTTTTCAGAATTCTAACTTTTTCTAGGGAAAAAGACCACAACAACGGCAATAGAAGAAGCTATTTCAGGAGCACTGACACCTGGCCACTATCTATGGTCCTTTCTCATCCTACTTCCCCATCATCTGCTATCAATTCCTAATCTAGATGAGCAATGTCAAAGGGTAAATACCTGTCTTTCCCCTTTAGTACTTTTTTTGAACCCGTTGTCTATAAATCTGCTTCATTCCTACTTGAATCTGCTCTGGTTAAGCAGCTCTGCAACCTCCTGGGACAACTAAGTAGTAAAAAAATGACTACTCATTTAGAATCATAAATTCATCTAAGATGGATAAGACATTCAAGATCATTGCATCCTGCCAGCACGGCCACTAAACCATGTCCCCAAGTGCCACACCTACACGTCTTTTAGACCTCTAGGGTTTAAAGTCTAGGTGGACTCCACCACTTCCCTGGGCAACCTCTTCCAGGGCTTGACAACCCTTTCCATGAAGAAATTTTTCCTACCTTGTAAAAAAATACTTTCTGTTTTGAAAAATCTTGATATTTAGAATTTGGAAAGTTATCACTAGGAGTTATGGTTTGTTTCCAATCTTTCAACCAGCTTTCAGTCCAAAAAGGACCTATTTCCAGTCTCATAGCAACATAACTTCTTTCACAACATTCAGTGTGGAACTTTATCATAAGCTTTTTTCAAATCCACACTTGCTATATCCAAATAGGAACATATCCTTTATCCACATGCTCCCTTTAGCACCCTCCCAGAGTACCATTGGGTGTTCCTCTCTTCACAGAGGCTCTGTTGAGTTTCCCCAAAAGGTAATGCTAACCCATGTGTTCAACGATCCTGTCCTGCATTAGAGTTTGCTACCTTACCAGGGCTGGAAGTCAGAGTCACTGACTGACTGGGCCTCTTTTGGAGCCCTTTTGTGGATAGAATTTCCACTGAAAATCCACAAGGTCTCTAGCACAGCAGCTGTTTGTAATGACAATTCACACACCTTGACCCACAGTCCCTTAATTGTGCATAGGAGCTCTTCAGCACTCCCAAATCAATGTCATCCCAATCTCACTACTTGATAGGATGTCGTTTTCTTGTTTAGACTGCTACATTCTCTCTTCATCTCAACCTGATCTAGCTCTGCTCACCTATTTGCAAAGAATCTGCTCATGGTCTTCTGTGTTAAGACTGATGTAAAAAATTGACTGATCTTTGCTGCTCTGTCTTCATCATCTGTAAATGACCTTTTGACATGTTGGCCATCAAGTGCTCCTACTAGTTTCCTGACTGTATTCCTGCTTTTCAGCTTTTTCTTATCCCCATTTTCCAGGCACATTTATTTCTTCTGTAGCTCTCTTATTTTCCTGTTTACATTTGAACTGGCACCTTTTATGGGTTCTCCGTTACCTCTTTTGGGTAATTTCTTCCAGTCTTTCCCCTTTCCTAGCTTTCTTTCTGATTCTGTTGGGCCATACTCAGTTTTTGTTGCATGACTTTCTTATGTTTTTGCAGGTAGGTTTAGGAGTACAGACCACATGCAGGATGGGCTGTCCATTTGTTTTTTAATAATTCTGTTACCTTCTCAAGGTCCCACACCTTTTATATGGTGCTATATCCTCACTGAACAACTCCACATCCTCCGTCCTGCTCCTTGACTCATGGGGGCCTGTGCAGAGCAACACACTCACCTGGGAGTGTTGCTGCACAGAAAACTGAGACAGGCACAATTGCTTGAACACTTCCACCTGAAGCCTGTGAAATTCTGAGAATTTTTGATTGTTTTCTTTCCTAAAATGAGCTTTTGTGTCTATTTCAGGTACACCTACAGTAAAAACAATTACAAATCTTACAAACCAGACCACTGAAAAATTAGAAAGACTACAAGATGAGTTATTCCATTTTTCCTTGGCCCTGCTCACCACTTTGTTCTAGGAAGGTGACTTCATCGGTCGAAAGAAAAATTGATTTTCCATATGTGTGAACGATAATGAGGATTTTTTTCTTCTCTTGTTAATACTCTCTAGCTGTGTGACTTTTCCTATTGCAAATATACACAGGTATTAAAAGAGGTATCATGATGTATACTTACAGTTTTAACATTCTAAGGATTTTTTTTCACTGCATTTTAGAAATACAGTTACGGTGCTTGATTTGTTGCTTGCATTGCTGTGCAATCAGAAAAGAATTGCTGGAAAAGGTTGGTATGATAAGGAAACTGAACACAAAAATTATGTATGGTTTACAGGCAAGATTCAATGAAGAGTCTGATTAGTTCATGATTTATTTTATACTTTTAAAGGCAAATGAATTCAAAGTATTTAGAGAGTGTTTTGTGCCCCAGAGGTCCTGTTAGGACTTAATATGGGTCTTCTACTTGATGAAATAGTCCTAAAGAAATAAGTGATATATTACAACTGCAAGTGAAGGAATGCTGCATGATGTAAACAAGTTATCATTAAAACTGAACTAGCATTGCTTGCCTAATAAATTAATTTTTGGCACATATTTCACAGACATTAATTTTAATGTATATTTCCTCTGTTTTTATTTCCTCGTGATACAGTTTTATGATTGTGACTTCAACAAGGATCTCTATTGACTGTTACCCACAATTGTCTGGCTCCAGTCTCTAACGTGTCAAAATTAAGCCTGTGCCTGAATGTGGGAAGAATAAAGGAATAAGCCAGACCACTTTGTGAAAAGTTGTACAAAGAAACAGGCATGACTTTTTACCTGGGCAGAATTGTAAGAGAACACTATTTCAATTCGAACCCCAGAAGTGAGGTCGAGTGGACCTAACTTCAGATTAGATATTAAAAGATTGGGGAAAAAAACCAAAACAAACAGGTTCAGGTTTAGATTACACATTAGAAAAAAAACTCACTGTGAGGGTGATTAGGCATTGGAATAAGTTCCTCAGGGAGATGGTGGGGTGGAGGGAGGGTTGTCTCTGGAAGTGTCCAAGAGGTGTCTGGATGTGGCTTAGGCATGATCATGGTGGTGCTGTGTTGATGGTTGGACTAAAGGATTCCAACCTTGATGATCCTGTAATTCTGTAACTTGAGCCATGTCGTTCAGCCATCAGCCTTGTGAGTCAGTCAGGAGTAACAGGCAAAACAGGCAGGGTGATTCACCCTCCAAAGGTGCCCATTTCTGTCCCATGACTATGAAAGGGAGCTCACATAATGAACTACAGATCCAGCCAACTCTCAGACTTCCAGCTTTACTTGAAATGGATTCCACACAGAAGTCATCTGCAGTGCACATATACACACTGGCACAGTTTGCATCATGAGGAAACAATCTTATGCCACAGAGACGACAAAACTACCCAGGCCCCATGAATCACATGGTGTAGTGCAGGACTGGGTTTTTGTATCCCACAGTAGTGTCTTGGCAGGTGGAGAGATGGATATATGCTGGTGGGCCGCTGGAAAATACAGAGCTGCCCCAGTCACATCTGGCCTTAACCACAGGGTTTGAATAGCACACAGAGTGTGCAACAGAGCTGGGGGAGAAATCAGCATCCTCCAAATAAAACCCATAAGCAGAGACCGGACGTGGTGTCAGATGCCTCCCTTTTCCTTTCCCATTTCAGTTTTTTTCCTCAGATGTTGTAAAGTTTCTCAGTGCTGCCAGCTAGAGTATGCCAAAAAATCCTAATTTTGTTAAAAGAAAATGTCTTTATTTGTGCCAAGTAAACTGCATTTTCAGCAGCACTGAAGAACTTGGCCTTGGGACCAAATGATGAAAATACCTTCTTCTTCTTACCACATCTGTCCAAGTTCTAGCAAATCATTTCAGGACTCCAAAGGTTTCTATGTTCGAGGATGACTGATATAGAAATGCTAATTAACACATACATTTAAAATAATTCTTTTCAGTCCTCTTTGAAATTACAGCAGAATTATATTCTTTCCAAAGACAACTCTGGACTACAATTTATTTTTTTATAACATATAGCATAAAGAAACTATACATTTAAGAAGATAATCAGGCTTAGTTGTACAAAACTTACAGACTTTTAAAAGGATTGCTATAAAAATATTTAGTGCTTGAATGAAAGAAATTTGGTGGTCTGCCTATCTTTCTGAACAAAAGGCAATCTTAAAATTTTGCTCATCAGTGGGGTTCACAGTAATGCAGCCAGGTCATGTATGTCAGTTGTAATCTACAACCAATGCATTTTGTTTCATCAGGCTCCATTCTCCAGGATGTTCTAGAGGCATCTGCTGAGACTGTGCTTCAGCACCACCCTAACCTGCAAGGCCCCAAGCAGTATCTGCCTGATGCAGAATCAATATGCACGTGCACAGAATGCTTCTACATCACAAACACCTCAAAATTTCATAGTGTTTGTGATGCCTGAGAAGTCATACTGCAATCCAGGGCGTCAATAAATCCTCTGCAGTAAAACCACTGGATTAGACTTGTTGCACTTTTTGACCAATTTTGGGCCCCAGTTAAAGAAGGATGTTGCAAACCTGCTGCTAAGATGATCAAGGAGCCAGAACTTACTAGCTACAAAGCAAGCTGAGGACTTTGGGCTTGCTTTGTCTGGCTAAGAGGGGTCTAATAGCCCCCTTTGAAAACACGGTTTTCAAATGCAATTTTTGGTAGTGGCAGATGTCTAAACGAGATAAGGGCACAGATGGTAGCTTAGCAAGGTCAGGCTGAACTTTAGGAAAAATTCATCCACCTTGAGGGTAATACAAAACCGGAACTAGATAACAGGAGATTGGAAATCCCCATCTTTGGAGTTGTACCAGATTTTGCTAGACAAAGCCACAGGCAACTCGATCTAGTGTTGTTGATAGCACCACTTTGAGTGGGAGCATGGGAGTGGAAACCTCCCAGGGTCCCTTCCCACCAGTATGTCTACAAGCTTGCAAAATCAACTGCACAGCCTGTATGATACTGCTCCATCTCCTTTCAGCCTGGGGGCTCAGGGTCAAGGCTGCAGGGCAGCAGTGCTCTGCTTGCACCTGGGGCTGTCTTCATCCCTGTTCTAAGCCTCTTTGGCTTGCAAGGGCCATCACTCAAATCACTCCCGAGACTAGCACTCAATCCTTACCTCCTGTGAGTGTCTTTGGCAGCATAGGAAAGGTCTGCATGAGTTTACATATGGGCAAACTCATGGCAAGGATCTGCTGCAGTCTCCTGGCAGTTGCTGGCTTGGCTGCCATGGAGATCTGACTGTCCCTATTGCTCTTCCTATGACTGTCTCACAAACAATACATTTGGGATGAGGTGTCAGGTTGGGATTTTAGCTTTTATTTGGAGAGGGCTTGAAATACTGGAGTTTCAACCATGCACAGAAACCACCTGCCATCCATACTTTATAATTTGGTTTTACTCACCAAAGCATTTTCAGCCCAGACAAGTTTCTCCAGGGAACCTCAATCCTGAAGCAAATTACGAAAAAAAAAATGTATGTCTCTCAATATTTTCTAGCCAGGTCTGCTAGTTAGTAAGCATGCTGGCATCTGGAATCTTGCAGGATTTATGATTGCACATTATCTCCACAAGCTCCAGTGAGAACAGTGACCATAAATCCCTTCACGCAATTAATATACCTCAGTGTGCTATCTGCAGTTCAGCACGCTCAGCAGAGCACTGAAGGAAGATGAACATTAGAAGTATTGCTTTCCACTCATCACTGGCAAATTACCATAAAGAACTACCCTTACAGCAACAACAACCAAAGCAGATGATTAAGTATTTGCCTGGAGACACATATACAGTCTGATTATTTAGCTTAGTTATATCAGAAAAGTGGTAAGTCAAAAGTATTGTCTCAACTACAGCTGCTATGAGATTTCCCTTTCTTACTATAAAGATTTTTACAAGTTTGAATTATTTTCTCTAATATGTTTTAATAATTTTGAACAAAATATGCAAAGATAAATACAAGTCTCTTTTAGCATTTAAAGTTGATTGTATTTGTTTTACACAGGGAGCTGGAATCCTGACTACATTCCAGTTAAATATTTAACTTCTGTCTACTTAAAATTTACTCTAAAGACAGATCTGCTGAATGTATCCATCTTCCTTCCCTGATCTGTTGTTTCCCCATGCTGCAACCATCTCAGAGGCAGCTGAATTTCCTTCCAACTGCAAAACTGTCCAAGAACACTTCACACAGAACTTGTCAGAAACACAGAGGGTATGAAACAGGCTCCTGTTTTGACAGGCAGCACTGATAGCAATAGATGCAGGTAAAAATACCCTGAGATTTGCTGTTTCAAGGTCTTATTTTCAGTTGCTGATGATTTTGTCCAACTTTTTTTCACCCTTGAATCTTTCTATCCTTTGTTGACTTTCTTTGGAAACTTCCAGCCAAAACATGACATTCAAAAAGAGGCTGAGGAACTGTCCTCCCCTCGTATATTAAAATGTTTCACATTGCAGCTTCAGCAGTCTCCTATGCTGCAGCATACCCCTGAGGTTTGGAAAGGTGGTTACCCTGTGCTGTGACTGAAAAAACTCCCACAGCTGATGGAGTCAGGGACCTCAGAAAAACACCATCCACTCTGGCAGAATTTAAAGCTAAATTCTCCAAAGCTCCAGATTTGCTGTAAGTGATGTTGCCAGAGCAGGACCTCTGTGGTCACCCCAGCACCCACCATAGGCCAGTCTGCCATGGCAGCCACTCAAAAACAGGGAATGAACTACACCTTTTCTACCACAGCTGGAGTACAGCTCAGGCACCCAGCTCTCCTCACTGGGCTCCTGGTCTAAAACCTGGGGTGACACCTGGGGCTCCTCTCCTTCCAGGGCCAGGCTCCTCCTGCAGGAAGGTCAACAGCAGATTCCTGCCTCCAACCTCTAAGGCACATGGCTTCACTCACTGGTAAATTGTGCCAGACAATGCGCCACAGGAGGGAATTTCTGCTCTTCGTGATTTTGTGAGAATACACAAACTAAAGTGTGAGTTGAAATAATAGAATATAAAATTCTATTTTGTTTAGCTTCTCATTATTTAAAGTAAGTAAATACTGCATCATAATGTGCAAACAGAGAAGATGGCTGCAGATAGCTCAAATAACTTTTATTCTAAAGTTTCCTAATTTCCCAGTGATTAACCTTGCAATCTTAATTTCTTCTTAACAGCCCTCCTGGTATAGGGTTCTTTAAGGGACATAATGACGATGACAGTATAAGTGTCCATAATTATGGGAGCCTTTTAATCCCGCGCTTTTTCTGCATGTGTTGGAGCATGTTAAAATAAAGAGAACATCTACTGTATGACCTTTCTTCTGTCACTCCCCATCATCATCACATGGTCACTGAAGAAAGAGGAACATTTGAGGCCCATCCACAGGTCAGAATATTTGAGAGGCAACATCTGAGATCCCAGGGGAAAACTGAACACATAACCAGCTGAAGGCAAGGAGGCAATACCCTGTTTTGTCCCTCCATTCCTCTAGCTCACCTATCCCAAAAAAGAAATCTTAGCATTTCTCCTATACATCACAAGGACAAACTCACAGACTACTACCAGCTTTCCCTGGGCTGTCACCCAGCAGTAACAGCGGAAAAAATGAACTAGCAAATCTGAAGCAACTGATGGTTTGATTTAGTAAATGAACTGGGAGGGGGGAATTCCTCTAAAAACTCAGATGCCATTAAAAAAAAAGCCCAGATCCATTTGATTTGAATTATGTATTTTGTTCAACCTGGAACATGTTTCTTTGCTTTGGTTTGGGTAATTTTTAATGAACTTAGAGGCACAGACCCTGTAGAGCAATGAGGAGATGGAAAGGCCTGGGTGTAGCATTAGCTTCAAATCAAACCTCATCCCTAGTGCCATGTTCCAAGCTGGGTCTGACTTACTGCCTACCACTTTCCCTGGGGACCTTGAGAAACTCTCTTTCTACTCCTGCAAGTCTTCCACTTTGCGTACAAAATAGTCAATTTGTTGGATTAGCCAAGTGAGTACTCTAAATATGAGACTATCTCTCACACAGTGGATATTTAATAGTCTGGTAAAATACTGACCAAACTCTCAGGGTAACATAGCTTTCTACAGTAGCTGGGGCTCTAAAATACTTTTTGAAATGTTGGAATCGTTGGTTGAAACTCTAGTTCCAAAAAGGGCAGCAAAGGATCTCACGGTGTGTAAAAGGCTAAGTGTAGCTAAAGGTAATGAGCAGAATCTCCGGCGTGGTTTGCACATGGAGGTTGGATGTCCTTACAATACCTGCATTAGCTGAACCTACTCCTGGAGAGAATTTAGCAGCACTTGTCTAGGCATCCCCTACAGAGCAGAGTAAGGCAGTCTAAAGGCTCTAAATCCCTCTTCCTGTCAGTAAAGGGCTGGATGGGCTCATGCCATAAAACTGAAATAACACCAGCCTGAATGAGATACAAAGTCTACATGGAGAATCAAAAGAGAGTGTTGGATACCTGTCCTACAAGGCAGGCCCTCGAGGCCCCCAAAGATTCTAGATGCTGCAGGCAAGCCTTTTGACCTCTGGACATGGGTCACGAGCGGCTGAAGGTACTACACCCTTCGTAGTCACCAGGACATTGCTGCTCACAGTAAGGAGGGAGGACTCAGCTTGTGTTTATAGCTGGGACACTGCTGTCCTCAGCTCAGCATGCTGGTACAGAAGGGGTTGGGCTACCATGTGAGCTGTCATGCCAGAGGTGTAGACAAGTGCCATTTCCATAAGAGGGGCTGGAAACACCAGCAAGACAGCAGGGTAGAGAGTATGAAGAATCTAACTTTAGATGCAAAGGTAAATCTCAGAGGGACAGTGACTTAATTTATGAGAGAGTGATGCTGACAGTGACAGATGGTTTGGTCAAGGCACTTCAGCATCACCACGTTCCCTGTTGGGCACAGTCGTTCACCAGGACATGTCAAATACTACTATTACTAGAGAGCTCCATCATATAATGAAATGGCCATGCCTTTGTTTCTGCCTTGCATTCAATAACCAAACCATCTCAATCATCATTAGCTGAGGCAGCTCTGCACAGTATTTTGCTGATCCCTGGAGATGTACCTGGAATTCCACTTAAGTCCAACTGTAGATTCCTGACTGCTTTATTATTGAGTTAACCTTAAATTTTTAGGCAGCCTTCAGACACTAAGGCAGCCAGGCAGTAACAGTTAAATGAGCTTTTAAATATATAAATAAAAATTACTCCAAGGACTGCATATACTTGTTATTTTGCTGAGACTAAACTAAATTTTCAGCTCCAGAATAATGGATTTGTTTAAATTAAAGAGCTCTGGTCTTTCCGGTTTGTGATTGTTTTCTTCTAAGAAACAAGCCAAGTGAGTATTAAATGAGCCCAGTGCGGAGAGAAGAGGAATAAGTGAAAATATAATTTATTTACATAGTGAATGCTCCATCCACACAAGGTTCATAAAAACAAAGCATATTATGAAAAGTGAAATAAAACCCAATCACTTCCAGGTTCTAAGAGTCTGATGAGCTAATTAAGCAATGCTTTCTCAAATCCAACCCCTGAAGTCTCCAGAGAAGGGGAATAGCTGAGGGACACAGTTTCAGACCACCTGCTCATTAATTCATTCCCTTTCACAGCATGACTCTGCAACCTGAATGGCACCAGCGCAGTAAGAGACACCTTCCCTCCTCCCAGCAAAGGTAAGCTGCCTTGCAATTGTCTGGTGTGTCTTGCAGTGATCTGGTGCCATCACTGTCCACGGGGTGAGGCCAGAGCTGCTCAGCTTTGTGTCACAGGCTTTCTCTATCCAACAGGCAGCGGCACTTCCCCTTTACCTCCTGGGTTACCGGCTTGTGGTAGAAGGAGGATGTTTCACATTCCTGCTGATTGGGATGTGCATGGGTATGCCAGGAATGAACTGAGATAACCAAAGCCCACTACCAGCATTACACTGGCAATGCAAGCAGATGGCTGCAGCAGATTAAATTCTCTCAGTGTCCTATGTACAATCTGTAAATGTCTGCGGAATAATATTTGATGTCTCCTTAATGAAAGCATTGTTAAGAAATCCTGCTGACTTCCAACAATGCCTACCACAAGGACAAGGTCCTCTGGCAGCACAAACTGCCAGAAAATTCCCAGACAAACTTGATTCCAGGACTCCAGAAGTGACAAGTTTTGGATGCTGATGTTATGATGTTATCTGAGACTGTCCCTAGTGTACCCAATGCTGTAAATGTCTTTATAATGTGTGTCTTTATCTGGCCTCATGTCTTTGCAAATCCACATGTCAGATCTTGAGCTACTTAGATTTTTTTGATTCAGTCTTGTACTCTATCAATTCCAAGCACACACCAGGAGAAGTCCAGGGCTTATAAAAACAGTATGTTCAACTTAGTCCTCTTCCACTGGTTTTTCCAAGTATTTTGTCATAAAATCTTCCCTTTTTGGTGGATCAAACTATTTAAATCACAACTTCACCATTTCTTCAAAATATAGGTCTGATTTCATCCATAAACCCTTTGCATGATAGGATGCACTGTATTTCATTATGTCGGTCAAATTCCCACCTAATTTTCAAACCCTGTTACAGGGAAAAAAATCTCTAAATTCATTGAAGTAGAATCTGTTATGAGGTGACTTTAGGTTGAAGGTACATATTGGGATTTGGCCCATTTTTAAGTGACCTTTGACAATAATTCAGGAAACAATTATCAATACATGAAAGTAGATTATTCATTTCACAGAATTGTAATTTTGAGACTTTCGATGTACAAAACTGTTTTGATCATTCTACAACAATATGCAGGGCTGGCTTTAGCCTGAAAACACTGGAAAGCCACATTTTCCTTGTACATATAGTGTATACACAGTCAGAGGGGAGTTGGTGAACTATGGTCTTCTGAAACACAACAAACCACATTGGCTGTGTCACAATCTACAATGTTTATAAAGGTCAAGGGACTCTGACTTTTTGTCTATGTGCCTTTGTTAGGCAACTATCAAGACTAGTACAATCATTGTTTTGAAGATCTGAAATTCATATTTGTACTTTGAAAGCAAGAAATATTCTCTGAATGGTAGGATTAATACAACTTCACGTAACACATATTAACATACTGGTATTTCTACAAATTATGGGGCAAGTATGATTTTATATTCCAATGGGTACACTTTTCATTCTGTAGTGTGTCGAAAGTTATTGCTCTCTAAGGTCCAAAGCACTCTAACACACTCTCTCCAACCATGTGCAAAATGGGATATCAGAAATTATTGTGAAATTAACTGTTTCAAGAAAAATTAGTCTCCAGTTACCCAAACTCTTCAGATTGCAAATAAATCCAGCCTTGTTCTAATACAATTAAATTGATTTCCTTTTATAAAGGCTGCTAGGAGAGGATCTGGTATGTCAGTGGTTGGATATACTCAATTCAGTAAATGTAAATATGAAAAGAATTTTTATGCAAAGCTTTTGTTGGCTTGTCACACTGGTGGATTAAAAATTGGCAGTAGCACCAGTTTCCTCTTTGAGAGCTATTTTCTCAATTTAGATGTGATTTTACAGTCCTGCAAGATGCTAGAAAATAAAAGGAACCATTTTATCCTTTTCTATCTAACATGGAACTCCTGGTAGAAATAATCTTCCTTGCCTATACTTAGATATTAGGAAAAAACAGGAAGATAATTTAGGCTGAGTTCAGATATGAAAAAAAAATCTTCAAAAGCTGCAAATTCTCTCCTAAACACCTCTGGTTTTATTCATTCTCAATGTTGTCACAGAAACCCTACCAAACTGCTTTTTTCATGAGCTTTCTTGTAATTTCTGCTCTTGGACTGAAAATAGAGGTGGGGGGGAAATCTGTTCTAATACTTTACTGAACTCCTTATGCAGAACTTCAGCTGTCTTGGTAATATGCCACAGGAGAAAACATTTGAGCTTTCTTGTATCTATTCCAGCAACACCCAGGAAATGAAAAGAATTGTAGAAATTAAAAGCCACCCCCTCAGTTTGCAATTGGAACTCAGTTTTCCTCTGTTTTTTTTAAGATAAATTGGATATGTTCCTACTTATTTCTTTTATCTAATCTCTAGGAGGTGTGCATTTAAAAAGGAGGCACATCATCTACTTAACCAAGTATACACAACAGTGCTCATATATTTATACTTAAAAGGAGATGGCTGGTTCAGAGAAAGAGGTGAGAGCAATTGGTGTTGTTTTTCTGGACCTCAACAAGGCATTCAGTGCTATCTCCCATAACATCCTTGTAGACAAACTGATCAATTATGGACAACATAAGTGGACTGGACAGTGAATTCAAACTGGCTGGACTACTGCTCTGGAAGGGTTGTGATCAGAAGCATGAAGTCCATCTGGAGGCCAGTAACTATCTGTGTACCCCAGGGACTGACACTGGAGCTAACACTGTTTAACAGCTTCAGTAACGACCTGGATGATGGCACAGAGCACAACCTCAGCAAGTTGGCAGATAGGAAATTGGGAGGAGGGGTTGATGCACAGGATAGTTGTGCTGCCATTCAGAGGGACCTTGACAGTCTGGAGAAATGGGTAAGTGGGAATCTTGTGAAGTTCAACAAAGGAGAAGCAAAGGGAAGAAAAAGTCCTGGGGAGGAATGACTCCAGACACTAGTATTGATTGGAAAGCAACTTGGCAGAGAAGGACATTAAGATCTTGGTGGACAAGGACATGATGGACAGGTTTTGTGTACAGATAGGGAGAGTTCAGCCTGCAGAAGAGGATGCTGAGGGGTAACTTACCAGTGTGCATCCAGTGAGAGGATGAAATGGAGACAGAGACAGTGTGCTCTCAGTAGTGCCCAGTGAGAGGACAGCAGGCAATAGGCTCAAGGTAAAATACAGGACACTGTGCTTAAGAAAGCATTTTTTTACCACGAAGATGGTAAACAGAAGATGGCATAGGTTGCCCAAAGAGGTTATGTAGTCTCTGGACTGGACACAGTCCTGAGGAACTTGCTTTCAGCAACAGATTGGACTAGGCAATCTCCTAAAGTGCCTTCCAGGTGATTTACCTGTGTGTTGATTTCCTCCCAGAGAGTACAAATCCATCACTCCAGGCAACACTGTCAGGCACAACTTAACATGTATGCATTTTGGACAAACAGAAGAGCAAAGCTCTGGAGAAAAGCACAAAGCAAGTCTACTGGTGGTGTACATGTACCCTAATTTAAATCCATAAAAAATATAGGACACAGTCCAACAAAGCCCAGCACAGTGATCTCTGCACCTTAGACTGCAAAGAAATTAAGAATAAATAAATTTATAAGGCTCCTGGAGGCATTTCATTTTCTATTTTGCAGAGCAGCACTCCCTCTATGCTCAAGTACAACTTCCTGGTATATTCTAGGAGAGCATCTCTCTCCCACCAAAGCCCCTCTGCAAATCAGATGCAAGACAGAGGCATCTTATTCCCATCAGATCTCCATGGCAGTTTCCCCCCCTTGGGAAGCTCTCAGAAAAGTCTGTGTGTCTACACTGACTATGCTGAGAGCAGAGAATGACCAGCTCTGATAGAGGTGCCCTGGAGGTGTCTGCACAGATGAACTTTCAGCAGTACTGACTCCTCAAGAAAGTTCCTGCCTAGGCAGCTTCCAGCACAGCTTTCAGCTTTTGCATCCAGGTTTGTCCCACAGAAGAGCTTTGAACTCCAGAAGGAAGCAAGGACCATGCAAGAGATGTTCATCTAGAAAGTCCCCTTCTTAGGAAGGGTGTCACTGTGTACTGGTGATAAGGGGGAAGATTTCAAGTTAAATTTCCACTTACATCCTGACCTAACTTTTGATCCACAAAAAGTCTACTTCAGTGTTACCACATGCTGAATCTCCTTCAATTAAAACAATTACTGAAGCATATGGGCTTTCCAAGCTTGCAAATATTCAAGCTTAGAAAGTTAAATTCAACAAGATTCGTAAGCCAACAAGGCTGTACTAAGAATCTAAAGACAACAAAACCATCAAAGTCTGGAAAAGGCTGAGCAAAATGCAAAACTTTCCCAGCTGTCATGGTCTTTAAAATATCTCCATTCTGTAACACTTGGTTGGCTTTTCATTTTCAGGGGAGAGTCAGTATGAAATCACATTTCATACTGAGCCTAGCAAGTGACAGTCCCTCCTATATTCCTGTCAACAAGGAATAAATTGGATTAGTCTCAGACAGCGTATGGTGCTCCGAAGATGTAAACATATGCCAATAAGAAGTAACATAACTCTCCAATTTAAACAAAGTAATGCGCAAAGGAAGCCAGCAAGAGCCATACCAAACTTGTGTTAGTCATAATAGGCAGCTGCAGAACATGGGATGCCAGAAGATTTACCCAACCCCTAGTGACCATGAAAAGTTTTATAAATAAGAAGGGCAAACATGTTTTGCTGAACTTGTAAGTGACATATAATATCATATGCTAGAACTTGGAAGGAAGATACTGGGAAAGAAAATATGAATTCAAGTCACCACTTTGAATCTGATCTGTAGCGACTGCAACTTGTGTTACTGCCTGGTCATGATGCAATGGCCAGGCAGTAACACAGGAGTCACTGTGCCATGTCTTCATTTTGTTTTTCAGCTGGTACAGGCATGCAGAAAAGAAACAGCAAAGTTGGTCAGTGGTAGCTGTTATCATGAACTGGGAAAAGGGGTGACACTGGAAAACTGATTTGCGCTCTCACCTCTCGCACAGGTCAAAATTGGATTACACTGGACAAGGCAGGGAGGAATAAGATAATCTATTCCTGCTGCTCACATTGGACTAAGGACCCTGTTTTTCAAGTCCCAAATTCATTACCAAACATACAATTCTTCCTGCCATCCCTAACCAGGAGTAAGATAAAAATAGGTGCTAGTGAATCAACAGAGTTTCTCCACGTTCACACCAGGGTAAACAGAAGGTACTGACATGCAACTATTGTATGTTATGTTACAAAGATTTAATTTATTTTAATCTTGCTACCTACTGCTTGGTCCCTTGCAATCGGACAGTTTTTTCACCCCTTAATGGGTGAGCTTTGTGGAAAATTGACTCTGAAGAGTCTGAAGAATCTGTTGGAGCAGTCCTGGAGGATGCAACAGCTGGGTGATGTGATCCGCTGCTAGCTATGGACCATATGCTGAGCAGAGTCTATGCACACAAACACAATTCCCCCCTCCCATTAGCAGCTGGGAAGAAATTGAATTATATAGAAATGAATCAAACCTTCATTAATCTGCATGAAATCCACAATATTTATGTGCCTAGATGACATTCAAAGGAAACTGTTTTCCACAAAGGCAAAAAAAATCTGTCAGAGCATAGATGCACAAAATGTTGTATTTGATCCCATTCTCACTTGTTGCAATCGACGTTTTGATGCCAGAGTGTTCTGTAATGATAATGCAGGGATACCTAACACATTTGAGTTTGGTTGCCTTTTTCAATTAAGAAGTTTTCAGGACTATTAAAGTGACAGTGCTCTGCCTGTGTGAGCCAGCACAACAGCTGTTACAATCTCTGGAATGGCTTGTACCCCGCCTTTTACATTAGAGCCATTTTCCCTGAAGCAGAGAAAATACTGCCCAGGACATCAACAGCATACCTAGACCTTCAGAACAAAAAGCTCCATGGAATGAGCTGCTAAATAAAAGAGCCTCTGTTTTTGTTCAACAACCACTAAGCTGAAAAATACATTTAGAGCAAGAACAATATTACCAGGTAGGAGACTGTGTCTACAGTGCTACAATAAATACCCCAGGCTTTTCTAACCTTTCTTCTCCATCTGTCCTCGTGCTCCTCTGAACAGTGCATATATTGAAATAAGAGTCTTAGAGTAAAATGGATGTGGATTAATGGTCCCCACAGATATCTGTCAGATATTGCAATGCACTTTTCTTTAGCAAAGCTTGTCTTTTTCAGCAAGCATCTTCCTCTCACAGCCCAGTGGTATTTTAACTGTATGCCACTCTGCTTGGGGTGGTAAACAATAGCCCACATCAATAGGAGCACTTGATAATTACTAACATATAGTGTAATTTTTAAAAAATACCATCCATATATGTATATAATAAATAGAAGGTCTAACAAGAGTCGAAGAGAAGGATGCATCACAAGTGGTCTTTCCCAGGACTCAGTACTGGAGCCAGTTCTGTTTAATACCTTGAAATGCTTCCCAGGATATCAAGAGCATCTTTAGACCTTGCAAACAAAAACTCCATGAAACAAGCTGCTGAATAAGAGTTTCTGGTTTTGTTGTGAGGGAATCGAGAGCCCCTCAATCAGTTTGCAGGTGACACCAAGTTGGATGGGAGTGATTGTCTGCTGAAGGGCAGGGAGGCTCTGCAGAGGGATCTGGACAGGCTGGATCAAAGGGCCAGAGCCAATTGTGTGAGGTTCAACGAGGCCAAGTGCCAAGTGCTGCCCTTGGGTAACATCAACCCCAGGCAGTGCTACAGGCTGGGGGCAGTGGCTGGGAAGGACCTGGGAGTGCTGGTCAACAGCAGCTGAACATGATCCAGCTGTGCCCAGGTGGCCAAGAAGGCCAATGGCATCCTGGCCTGGATCAGCAGTGGTGTGGCCAGCAGGACCAGGGCAGTGACCGTCCCCCTGTACTCGGCACTGCTGAGGCCACACCTCCAATCCTGTGTTTCATTCTGGGCCCCTCACTGCCAGAAAGACATTGAGGGGCTGGAGCGTGTCCAGAGAAGGGCACCGGAGCTGGGGAAGGGTCTGGAGCACAAGTCCTGTGAGGAGCAGCTGAGGGAGCTGGGGGTGTTTAGCCTGGAGAAAAGGAGGCTTAGGGGGAACTTTATTGCTCTCTACAGCTGCCTGAAAGGAGGGTGTAGCACGGTGGGGGTCGGTGTCTTCTCTCAGGCAACAAGTGACAGGACAAGAGGAAACAGCCTCAAGTTGCACCAGGGGAGGTCTACATTCAATACTAGGGAAACTTTGTAAAAGCCCTGGAACAGGTTGTCCAGAGTGGTGGTGGAGTCACCATCCCAGGAGATATTTGGAAGACATTTAGATGCGGCACTCAGGGACATGGTTCAGCAGGGGACCTGGCAGGGCTGGGGTAATGATTGGACTCAATGATCTTAAAGGTCTTTTCTAACCAATGTGTTTTTATGATTTTGTGACTCTGTTTGGAGCTAAGGCAGGGGGAAGAGAGAGAGAAAGAAGAAAAACAATATATCTGCAGATTCCTGGAATAAAGAGCAAACAGCAGCAGCTGTATCCCTGCTGAGAACAAATGAGGAATTGACAGGAGTTGGTAGACACCCACAGTACATATTTCACCTGCTGCTCTGGATAAAATCATACATCAAAGAAAGACATTCCAGTGCTGGCTGATGAAAACTGACAACAGAAATTTCAGTATACCAGCTCTGGCACAGCTATGTTTTGAACTGTTCAGGTAGGACTCAAAGACTAACATGGCTAAATTTAGAAGTGTACATGCGCACGCGGTAACTCTGCTCCCTTTGTTGTCAGTGGAGATACAATCAAGCTGCTTGCAGAACCCAGAGAGATATTCAGCTCGCCATAAAACAGAGGGACATGTATGGCTGTGTGGACTCCACTGACTATTGCAGGGCTTGACTCCACTGAAAAGCTCTTAATTATCCCATCTCCAGCAGCATTCCCAGCAGAAAAGTGTCTTCTACAGGTCCTCTGTAATACCTACTGGGCCCATGAAACTGTTGAATACCTCACAGCATGTAAATCAGCAATAGGCACACAAATATAATGAACTTAATTCCATGCTAGAGCTCCACTGCTGAGATTTAAGGGTCAGATCCAGATCCCTGCAGACAGAAGGGCAAATAATGTTTTACGAAACTTAGAAAACAAGTGTCTTCTTACTCTTACTCTGCTGTTAGGTATTCTTCAGCCCATGTTTCTGCATTCTACCTTCATGTTTTTCAAGCGTTCCACAGAGCTTTAATTCTAAGAGTCATATTAAAAACAGCACCATGTTTATTAAAGCCTCAAATATCACCTATAGAAGAGGTTACTAATCAACAAAGCATTTTTATTTCTGCTTCATATATAGTTATATTTGTTCTGTAAATAAGAAAATGCAAATGTACTTTCATGCAAATGTAACCTTTCTACTTGTAAAAGCTGAATGAAAAAGGTGTCAGCATCAGTTGGCTTTATAATAAATTTTACGGCATCTAGAAGTTGAGCAGAAGGAAAGCTTAAGAGTTTTGTTCCAAAATTACTAAGGAAAGAAAAAAATACAAAATATATTTCAACCTCTCATCATGCAAGTTTTTAGTAAGTGCTGGTAGGCTTCATAGTGGTGGTATAGAAACATTTTCAAGGAGCTACAAAAAATAGCAGATCTGACAAAGATAGTGACATGTTTCTTCTGTTCCACTCAGAGAAGAAAAAGACTGACAATTAGCACCTTCTTAATGTCCTTTGGAATGCCAACACTTAAACTGTAACCTATACTCCATCACAAGCTTCAGCTATTTTCAAAGATCTCTAGAACTGGCCCCAAGAATATAAATGAACCAAAACTAATAGGTAGGATAGCCTGCTGAACTTAAATTCACCACTATTATATCATTGCAATTTTTTATTGCGACGTCATAGCATTTTATTGCACTTGACACACAGTACTGCCCTGAAAACCTTAATGTCAGTGAAGGTAATCAGAGTCAGTGAAGGTAATCAGAGTCCCCACACACTTTCCCCAGATAAGTAAGAGAGCAGCTGTGGACAGCATGGCTGTAGCTCAGCTGCAGGTGGAAGGTGAGGAGGAGAGGCCTAGACTTTTAACATCTGGTAAAATTACAGAGTTAAAGAATACTCTGAGTTGGAAGGGACCCACAAGGATCACTGAGTCCAACTCTTAAGTGCATGGCCCATACTGGGATCAAACCCATGACTTTGGTGTTATTAGCACAATCCTTTGAGGAAGAAACACTGAAAAAAAAAGCATAAGTGGAACAAAATGAAAGGAAACCTGCCTAAGGGCATATCGGTCACTCATTTTAGTTGGTAAGTCCTAGCTGGTTTTCATGCAGTGCTTACCTTATGGAAATGCCTATGCAAATTCACTTCAAAGCTTTGGCTGATTTGGTATCCCATCAGAGGCACTGAAGAGTACTGAGAGTCACAGTCATTCTATTTTAAGCCTACATTTGAGTGGCAGCAGAAATCCAGAATAGCTCAAGCGGAGCACAGCTACAAGAGCCTGCACAGAGGACAGAAGGTCAGCAATAGCTGATGAAATGCCAGCTACATGTGAGGTGCTTCATTGATTTTAAGGTCAGAAATAAATTTATAGTTCCTACTGATTCAGAATTTCAACAAACAACTTCCACTGGGACCAATTATTTACAAGCATACAGAATTCAATTTATGTGGCCATTGAAAGGATATTGTGAGTCACCAAAATAGAGATAATAACTGAAGTTGTGTATGCAAATTATGTCATCTAGGATTAGTTTGAACATAAGAAAGAATGGACTGGAAATACCAGAAAGACCAGAGATGATTGATAGAAAGCATAAATAAACATTAAAATAATTTAGCAACTTCTTAATCATAGATCTATTATAGCAGGGACACTTACAAAGACAGAATTGTTAGCATTTGTACAATTATAATTTCGCAAAAAAATACCTTTCCAACAAAATACAGAAGTACATCATGAACAGTAAATTATTTCATTTAGTAGGGAGCCTTAAAGACACAACACATTGTTTTTCAAATCACATGCTTACATGTAAATTGCTCTACCAAAAAGGACCAGAGCTTCATCTGGTTCAGCTGCCTGCTTCTGGCATCAGGAGGTGTAAAAACACACCTCATAGTGCACCTGGACTGCCATGCCAAGCTGTGTCACAGGGAGAAAATCTCAGTCCCAGCCTGAACTGGCAAATGCATCTTGCCTTCAAGTAGGAGTACAGTTCAATGGCTCCAGCACTCTTTATTTCACTTGATGCCTTACATTTTATTTAAGTCTAGATTGGAATCTCTTAAAATCTGAAATCTCTTCTCACTTAATTTCTGTGCCAGTCCATGGAGAGTTTAAGCTTGCCTCTGGGACACAGCAGGACAAACAAAGCCATTGTTTGTCACAGGGCACAGCAGTTTGTCAGCATTTCACTGCCTGACTTGGAAGGCCATTTCCCATCCTGGAATTAGACAAGCCTATCACTGTTAGGACAGTGTGTGTGGTCTCTTAAGTCAGTTCTGCATAAGGCCAGACCTTCTCAGTGGTGTCTAGCGCATGGGTTTTTAATCCAGGTTCCACTGTACATGTCAGCAAGATCCTTTAATATTTCATGAGAATCTGCTCAAAACATTTTTGATTGGTTTTGGGTTGTTTTCTTCTCAAAGCTGCAACCTGGAAGTGAGGCATTTCAATTAAATATGTCCATTCCCATGAGATCTTTCAACAGAAAAATAGCTGCAGGTTTTATTTAGACAGGCAAACATCCCACTGTGAGATTTTTCTTCCACGTGAGTTGTTTTGATACATTTCAGTTTGATTATTTTCTGTAATGTATCAGTGAGCTAATTAGGGGTTCTACAGTGCATGGCATTAACGTTAAATAAGCTGCACTGTGTTTAATATTGAAAAGCAATATTAAAGTCAAACCAAAGCATCACAGAATCATTAATGTTGAAAGAGACCTCTAAGATCATCGCGTTCAACCATTAACCTAACACTTCCATGTCCACCACTAAACCAGGTCCCTAAGAACCACATCCACAAATCATTTGAATACTTTCAGGGACAGGGATTCCACCACTTCTCTGGGCAGACTGTTCCAATGCTTGACCAACCTTTCAGTGAAGAAATTTTTCCTAATACTGAATCTAACCCTCCCTGATGAAACTTTAGGCCATTTCCTCTTGTCCTAAAATGTGTACAGATATGAGATTATATTCTGAGTTACAGCAGCAAAAATAGTAATCACCAGTTCAAGATATTGGAGCAAAATGTGCTGGGCTGGGCTCCATAGAAAACAGAACAAAGCAAAGAGGTAAAGATATTAGAATCTATTAGTAGAAAAAAAATACAATTGATGGAGAAAGGGTACACAAAAAAAATAATTGGACAGTCTCATACAAGAATTGCCTTTACTCGCCACCACCTTTATTCATCACTCAGTTGTCATAGCTACTCTTCATAACAAGCTGGGTTTGCATCTTTTCATACCAAAGCAGCAGCATCAAATTCCAATACACATTAAGTTTTCAGAATAAAGAATTCAGAAGGAACTACATTTCTTCACCATGGACTATGTAACTTTCCCTTCCTCCATTAGCAATACTTGGCCTGGGTTATGTGTCCTGCTATCTGACAAGGTGTCAAGGTACAACTGCTGACCCCTCTTCACATGAGCCAGGAAAATGTCCACCAGTATTGCCTAGAGAATAATGGACCCAGGAATTAAAGGTCTTTCTCAGGCAGATCTGCAGGGTCTCTCTGGATGTTACACTGAACTGCAAAATGGTTTTAAACTCCAATTCAAAAATGCCTTTTGTCACTAATGTATGGCTACTTCTGCCACCAACCCCATGATCTGACTTCAGACAGGAGTATCATCAGTCCTTGGCAAAAAACTAGACTTCAAAAAACAGTGTGCTGGTCCGTAACTGCTCCTGTCCTGCAAATACATGTTTGGTATTTGCCGTGTATTCCAGTAACAGGCTCAAGAAATCTGTCAAGGTATATGTCAGCCAAGATGTGAGGAAAATGCTCTTTTGTATTGAATAAATGCAGTAAATTATTACTGACCTGTTCATGGAAAGAAAATTCAAACTCTCTTGGCTTTTCACACTTTAGAAAAAGATTGTGCATATTCCTTGCACCGCAAGGATTCTTAAAGGTCAAATCTCCTTCCTCAGGCTTCCTACAGACATGGATATAGAAGCTGAAGAGCTTCTATCCCTCCTCAGGAGCTTCTTCCCTCCTCAGGAGGGAAATTGGCCTCTTAGCAGAAAGGTGCCCTGATAGAAAGGTGTGTGATGCAGTGAATCAAGCACAGGAGAGCACCACCCTGGCCAGCATGTCTTGTGACAATCTGCAGAAGAGATGCTACAGGCAGCCACAGTCAATGCAGGGGATGTGTTGATGGACTAGCAATGGAAGATTTTTGTGATCACCCTCAACCGGGGTCAGGTCATGTCTCTAAGCTTCCCTAGTGTAGTGGTCAGCATATTTGGAAAAATAGAATTACCAAACTTTGAAAGGTTTAATTTCCTTCTCACCAGCTGTGGTGTTACCCAGGAATGAGCTTCAGCTTCTCAGGGAGAAAGCTGGCGGGGCAGAACAAAGGCTTCCCATGATGGTATCTGGTATCATTCAGTTTTGCTTCAACTGTTCAAAAATCTAATTGTACCAACCAAAGTCAACTTCCAGTTGGGAAGCTCTCCTTTACCAGAAGATACCCACACAGTGCACATGGATCTCAGTCCCCCAGTGTCCCACACAAACCTCCTGAGTCTCAGTCAGACTCATGTGGCCATCATGGGTCAGGGTGAGCAGCCTGCCCAGCGTGCTGGTGTCTCATGGGGACAGATCATGGTTCTGTGCTCAACAGTCACTCAAGGCCATCAAGTCTGACATAGAATGACCACAGCTCTGGCTGGTCAGCCCCTGGTCCAGCCTCCTGCATCCAGCTGGTCAGCTCTGAGGTCAGATCAGGCTGCTCAGGGCTTCAACCGGTTGAGTCTTGAAATCATTCAAGGACAGAGACTGGACAGCTTCTCTGGGAAACCTGACTGACTGTCCTCATGGGGACACAGTCTTCTGCTCTCCTCAGTGATGCCCCTCCCCAGGTGTCTCCTGTAAGGTCCATCCCCTCCCCAAAGCCATCTTTACCTCAGACTGAACAAGCCTGGCTCTTCCAGCTTCTCCTCACAGGGTCTGTGCTCCAGCCCCACCACCTTAGGGGCCTCTCCTGAACAACAACTGGTTTAATGGTGTCTGTCTTATATTGGACGTGCAGATGTGGTCTAACAGCTAGCAAGTGGAGGGGAATAATGACTCCCCTCGACCTCTGGCTCTGTCCCTGTTCATACAGCCCGGGTTGCTCTTGGCCCTTGTTGTTGCTGGGACTTGCTGCTAACTCATGTCCCTCTTACTGACTATGAGAACCTCCAGGACCTTCCCCACAAGTTGTTCCCCAGGCACTTGGCCCCAGCCTGTGTTGTTGTGCAGGGCTCATCCATCCATGGGGCAGGACTTGGCACTATTTCTTGCTGAATTTCATGAAGTATCTGTCAGTCCATTGCTCCAGCCTGCCTAGGTCCCTCTGAGTTACACTCTTACCTGCCAGTGAACCAACAGGTCCCCCAATTTGTTGTCATCTGCAAACTCAACAGAAACGCACATCCAGGCAGCCCCTGCAGGGGTCGATACCTGTCTTCTCAAGAGATGCATATTATTTTATACATGTTTTTTATTTAGGAGCCTATTCTGTGTTCCATCCAAAATCCTCTTTCCCACTGGAGTATGGCTGCACTCCAACATGTTGATTTCATATCAACATCTGTTCGTTCATATCAAATGTGTTCATTCTGATGTTCTCTCCACGTGATGTTTTCTGCCATATGCTGTGGTGCAGTGAGAGCTGTGCCTCCTCTCTGGATGCCAGTGGGTGCCAGAGGGCACACTTCCACTGCATGTTCATGCCCAAGGAGAAGCTCACACACCAGAAGCGTCAGAGGCAGCTGCCCGCGGAGATACAGGAGGTGCCAGAGATCCTTACTGCTGGAAGCACACTGCGAATGGAACCCCTCTCCAGGAGCTGCCTCTCTGGCCAGGCTGAGCATAGGAGCACCATGAGAAGACAGTGAATAGAGTATCAACAATACAAGTAGTCATGTGTGCTGGGATGTGATCTGCTGGCCATTCCCAACAGGATCTATTCTAGCCTTTGGTTCAGAGTAGAGGAGTCATTTTAAGCACACACAGCAGCAACTGGACTGAGCAAGAGGACTGCTCAGAGGATGAGGTTTCAGGGTAGGGCTTATTTCATCCAATGTCAGCCATATGAAAGTTGGGAGTTTAATTTAAGCCATTAGGATCCTGCTATGCTAATGGAGAGAGAAGACCACAGAAGGAACCCAAACTTACTGTTCCTGCCCTTCTTCAGGATAGGATGGGTCATCCCTTGCAAGTGCCTGTCTCTCTCCAGTAATTCAAGGAGACCAAACATGCTTAGGTCCTCCTTCAAGTGGATAAATTCAGATGAGGATGAGGATTCTTCAGCCTGTGTAGGGGTAGTATATATTCAGTGAATGAAGTTTTTTACTAGCACTGCAAAAGCCAGAGCTCTGATGGGATCAAGGGAAACTCTTTGTCTCAACAGCACTGCCCTCTTTCATTCCCCTTCCTCCCCCTTAGTGCTCAAGCAGTCTATTCAGTTTGCAAACTTTTTGAAGCCAGGACCTGGCTCCTCTCTGCTGGTAAAGCAGCTGGCACATGGTTAGTCCTGTACAAACAAACAATAATAATGCTCTCTAGAAGCAGATGTTTGGAACCTGTTCTCAGATGGAAATGGCTCCATCTAATTTGATGGAACACAAATAATGTGTTACATGCAATTACCTCCATATGAATGTTGGACTCATTAATTAAAAGGGGACTTAGGGAATTTATTACACACTACGTCAGCCTGGCCTCACAGGTAGATGTTTTCCATACAAATGACTATGGGTATCAATCCTGGTCTTACTAACATCCATTGTGAAAATGTCACTGAATGCAGTGGGAGACAGATTTGGTTCTCTCCTCAGAGGAATGACTGTAAGTATTCCCTTTTCCCTTCAATATGAGCATAACTACAGAAATATTATTAGGCCAGTGAGGTACTAGATACTGATAAATTTTTTTTGAGATTTTAAAAATCTTTAAATATCGTGTATCAGTACTTGAACACTGATGCTGTTTCTCTCACTTCACAGACAGAATATACAGCTTCTGAGCTGCTACACCAACCATCAGTGGGTAGCTCTCAGACAGCAGAAGAGCAAAGATGTGAGATAGGTGGTATTCATTCTGCTCATCCCATATTTCTTTCTGGATCTTAAAATGCTGACTAATATGCTAGCTGCTGAACTGGAAATGATTCTCCCTTTGGTCACCCATTAGGACCAATCAGGCTTTAACTGTAATCAGACACTCTAGAGACAATGTTAGCAGATAGTTTGACCTACTGGAATTTAGTGAAAAGGGATTAACTATGTGCTGTCAACACAACAGAAGATATCTAAGAAAAAAAGACAGTATATATTTACATACACACTAGAATATATACATATAGAATTGCGATGTAACAGAGTTTTCCTTTCAGCTGAAATCGACTCTTACACTTCCATCATCCCCAGCAGCCTTTCATAGCTGTACATATCAGACTTGTGTGTCCTTAACTTAGCTTCTGGCTTTCAGAACTCAGACTCACTTCACTAATCACTTCTGTTTGTAACTACATCAATTTAAGTTATTAGTCATTAACAGCAGCATAAGTCAGAGAGGAATCAGAGCTAGTTTCAATTTTCTGCTATGACTATCTACAGATTCAGAGCTACAGACAGAAAAATATGAGCAGAATCAGTGCTTCTGAAGTGTCTTCAAACTCACAATTTCTGGTGAAAAAACCGGGATAATGATTCTTTGGCCTGCTTAGTGGAGAGATCTGAATCCTAAATCTGACCATGATAAGTTCTGATCAAAACCTCATGGGACAGTCATCTCCTAGAAAAAAATTGTTTTGAAGCAACAAAATTTGTTTGTAATCACATTCATTTAACACCATATTCTGTGCGAGGATCAAATGTCTTCAATATAGAGGAAAATGCTTGAAGACATTGTTACTGTAAACAGCTGCATCCCTGGATATTACACAGTCCTTATCTTTTTTTTCTCATTCAAATTATAGCATCATTTCATTCAAACACAAAGGGAAAATTATGTGACTTACAGCAAAAAAAAAATGAGATGTTTCAAAACCACACAGAATTATTTTAATAGATTATTTTATATAATATATTCTATTCTGTATAATAAGGTATGTTCAAAATTTCTGCAGTTCCAAGCTGAGAACAAAAACAAATACTACACTGAGAAAAGCCCCATGGGAGGGAATTCTGCATTTTGACCAGGTCTATTAATAGCCCTAAATTCCCATTAAGCTTGGGCTGTAGGCCATAAAGTTAGAATTATCTTCATATGGAACTTGAAAGAAAAATGGAGCCCGAATATTAGCAACTATTAGCTAATTAGGAAGCTCATTACACTGGAACAGCATGTCAGAGGAACTTATGGAAGATCTTTCTCTTGTAGCACTGAATACACAGATGGACCTAAACACTTCGAAAGCTCTGCTACAGACAAGAAGACAATCTGATAGATTAATCCATCCCAGCAAAACATTTCCGTCTCTGCTATCTGTCCCTGTCAGTGAACAGTAGATGCTGAGTTTTATCAAGGAGACTTTGATCTAACTGCTGCAGAGCCATAAATTCATAATTTCAGCTTTCAGAAATACTTAAGCTAACTCAAGAAATTTCCCAAACCTGAACCTTGCCTTTCATCTTTCAGAGGAAATGATTCTGAGCACTGCATGTGGAGTATTTTCAGCTTTGAGGCTTGAACTCACTGTAGTAAGTGGAAATGTGAAATTTTTAAAGTAAACTAGGTGTGATCCTTGAAACATTACTCTGTGAGGTATGTTTCCATACATGCTTTTTCACAGACACAGTGTGTTCCAAATTGTCCAGTCCTCCCATGCACTGGAAATGCAGCACTTTTACCGGTACAAATGGCATGACTGCTGTTCTGGATTTTTGGTTTCTAACACTTCTTTAAGCAGTTGTTTACCTCCATCCAAGTAGAAAAGTCATTTGATACACATAAAGTATTTTCAGGATGCAATTTTAAGGATGATCATTCATTGTTTTGTTCCATCCAGTTCATTTTTTCCAGTTTCTACGGTGAAAGCCATGTGATATCAATAGTAAATTCCTTGCCAAAGTTAAAATATATTCCACTCTCAATTTTCCAGGAACTCCGTGTGATCACATTGTACTGCAAGAAATGAAAAATTGACTTTCTGCAAACAAGAAAGTGTCCGAGGCCCCAAACCACTTAATTTTCTGTAGTTGGCTTGAAGATTCCGTTCCCTGAAAACTGTGGTCTGGCCATTGGCTTCCACAGCTTTGTTATCTCCTTGTTGCACTGTGAGATAATACTAATGATGTCAGCAATACTGTTAATAGACATGTTAAATAAATAATGCACTTGATGTGACTCTTTTAGGACTTGGAATATTCCAGTTAGTACACAATCTACATATCCAAGACATCGTCAGCCACACTAGCTCTAACAAACAACTCCAAATTACTTTCATTCTCACACAGTACCTCTCCCAGGTTTCCCGAGCAATAAATCTGTAATCAAGATCCCACACAGGTCTCTAAGGCACACTGCAGACTGCACGTACTTCTACATGAAGTCCTCAGCTGACAATTCATGTCTTCAGCACAATAAAACTTACTAAGGCAAGAATAAAAACTTCTCTGTACAGGAGGGAAAAGCTCCCAGACTTTCTCGGAAGACAGCACTGAACACTGAGGTGCACTTGTATTGAAACCAGAAAGTCCCCAGCCTCCCTGCCTGCTGCTCCCAGGGCAGAGCACATTTCTTTGACCCTGTCTCCTCTAAAAAGACCCACACCTGTGCATATTGATACATCTTCTTTTGGCATTCAAAATTAAACAACCAGCTGAAAATCCTCTTCAACAGAAAGGGACAGAAAGAGCATACTACATATTAGTCACATTAAAGAATTCACTGCCAGAAGGTGCTGTGATGTTGAGAAATAAGCATAGCACAGCATATCACAGCATTGCATAGCATAGCGAAGAAGGCAAGGCAAGTTAGTTTAGTCAATTTCAACTCAAATAAGAGAAATTATCCAGCTCAGACCCTCCCTGCATATACTTACAATCTCCTTATTTTCACTTCTTATCTTAAACTGTGATGCACTAGCTACAACAGGAGAGTTCTGCCTGAAAAGCAACTTCATTAAGGAAATAAAATGCTTTTGTTACTATGCCTTGCCTATGTCAGGGGCAATGGCATGAGTTTTAATGCTCTATTTATGAAGTACTGACTATTTTTTAAAATTCAAGTGCTGGTAAAATACAAATACACCTACATTAAGAACAGATTCCTTGTTTATATGAGGGAAGGTTTTTATTTTACCTGTCCAAATGCATCAACCTTGAATTCTAGAAAAATGAAGGCTTTCAGATGAAATCTGAAATCAGTTATCACTGCAGCTAGTACATTTGTAAAATGTCATTTTGCACAGGCCAGGTTAGTTTCATGCCAGCTGAGATATTTGCTTTAAGCAGCTATACTCTTAGAGAAATCACAGCACTGAATATTTCCCTGTACGTGGGCTGGTGTAAGAAGCCTGTTACCACAGACAGCTCAGTGGTGCTCCTGACATTTTTCAATAGCTGCTAAGAATAGGACATCTAAAGCCATGTCCTCCAGTTCCCTGTTGGGGAACGCAGGGAAGTGATGACAATGGTCTAGAAAGCCACAAGAAGTTGCTTTCAGATCTGTTTTAATTGGACTCCATGGGCAGCAATAAAGATAAGGCATGAAAAACCCCATTATTTATGGTAATGTACAGGAAAACATAAAAATGTCTGCTAAGACTGCCACAGAAATAACGATGAGCTGTAGGGGAGGGAAATGTGGGCAGGATGCTGGGCTGAGAGCCTAAAGATGTGGCTTTCCTCTGGGACAGCTTGTGGACTCAACAAGTCACTTCACTCCCCTGTGTCATGGACCTCTTCTTGGTCAATGGATTTAAGTGACCATTTCTCTAAAACACTTAACCCAAGAAGAAACAAAATTATGTAAGAACTAGACATTAGTAAGTTATTACTCATCCACAGCAAATTTGTGATTCAATCTGCATGTGTTTCTTGAGACAATACTGGCAGTTGCTGCCAAGCTGACCATGAAAGCAGGTAAAAAATCATTTTTCTTTATCAGAAAATAGGCTGGATTGGCCATGTAAGGCTGTTCCCAGGAACATCCCAATGACTAATTCCTACACATCAAGGTCTCTCATTCCCACCACCACAACTTAGTAGATGAGAGATGTAGGCTTCTTTGGCTCTTCCTGCACTGCACACTGTCGTGCTTTTCTACACAGCAGACACAGGTGCTGAGAGAAACATTTACCTGCTGGGTCCAATTTTAAGAGTTACATGCTCACATCTTAGATGTGTCATTTTTTGTCAGTTCCTCTTGTCCCCTTTGGCCCCATCTCTGCATCACAGTCACATAATGTGTCTCTCCCAGCTCCATTACAGGTCAGGCTCCTTGCACAGGGCAAGGAGAGGCAGATATCTAGCTGACCATCACAGCAAGGGCCCCAGCAGGAAATTCAAATTATGGGGCACAGAGGAAATGAAGCAAAAATAAATAAGGCAGCAATTACAGCACAGGGCATGAGGATCATACTAAAAGCATCAGAATAAGCCAGCTGGAAATGGAGACTAGGAACATGGCAGGGCAGAAATTTAATCTAAAGGAAGCAATGCTTCATCAATTTAAAGTCACCATAGCTGGCAAAAGGAAGCAAACTTTCCTCCAGTCAGCAGCCCCACTTTTTTCGATGGGATTTATAGAGTTGGTCTAGCTGTAGGCCCTGAGGTCTCCTTGGGTTATTTATTGTCTCTAATAGTCTGCAAGGAACAGACTGTACCATCTCATAGTGGTGCTCCACAAAGATCAAAGTCTTTAGAAAGAATCCACCTACAGGGCTGCGGATTTTGGAAGGCAAGTATAACCCACTTACTGCTCTGGGTATTGCATGAAAGCCTGCTTTGTCAGAGTAGGTGAAAGGAACAAGAGGGATTTTATTGTCTGGTAAAAACCAATATGGGAAGCTGAAATATTAATTTTGGTTTTAAGAATTAACAGCAGGGCTTTTTCACTTTTATGGCTTCTGTGCTTTGCAGCAAGAGCACTACAGACAGCAACACAATGCACTGAAAAGAACAACACACAAAAGCATTTGGAAAAGAAAATGCTCTTTGAGCAAAGGAAAGGCTCAGTAGTGACTCAGGAAGCAGAATCACAGCCTTGTACCATTGGATAGCCAATTGAGCAGAAGGAAAGCAATGGGTATGAAAACAAGTACAGATTTTAACCACACCAAATGGAGCATTGTGTAAAAGGTACTGTGTGTCTCTGGATAGTAGATTTAATAGATTCACTCAGATATAGAGAACAGAAAACCTCTCAATAATAGGAACTCAAGATACAGATTTTGGGGGCCTTTTGAACCCTACAACGCTCATCAAATGAAAGGATCCTCTGTCAGTTTTACTGACACCTTATATCCAGGGTTTCTTTTCCTAGTGATAGTGACATCTCCCTGTCACTATTTTTAGTGGAGAAAGCAGACACATCCCACCCAGCTCTCTGCTCTGCAAACCAGCTTGCTGCACACAGGGACCTTGCCTAACGAGTAAATACCTTTACCATGGAATACAATTAGAAGCGGCAAACTCTTTGTCTCAACTTGGTTAACAAAGAAAAAGTGCAAATTGACTTCTCTGCACAGAAATTTCAGCTAGAGCTAGTAAATTAATTCTATTGAAGTCCATTTCCCAGAAATGAGGGTAGGGGGTGAGGATTCAACTACTACTGTCAAGACAATAGCTGATATCTGCTACATAGCAGCTCGTTAAAAAATATTATCATTCACACAGCTGGAAGAAAAGTGTTCTGATAGACCCTTTGATTTAAGTGACATGCACTCAATTTTCTTATGCTGACAGTACTAAGTGATGCCTACAATTTTTTAAAATATGTCTTTCATTTTCCTAACTTGTGGGAAAAAATCTATATTAGGCTTCATCTTGACACAGAAAATAAAGTACATTATAGAAAAGGTTGCTTCAATTGGAGTGGCTGCTCCAGAAGAAGTGCTTGTGCATTGGTTACAGGTCATATAGCAAATGTCTTAACCACTAAAAGTGGCACAAAGCCAAAGACTTTTATTCACTAAATCCGTTATGGGAATGAATTGAAGTAAAAAGACATAAATGATCATTGAGAGAAGTTTAGAACACCTCCCAAGGTGCCCACATGGCCAACATCCTATTGAAAAATAGGGCTAATTAACAAATCAGCTGGAGAAAAAGAAAGAAAAGAGAAAGTAACACAGGGACAATGGTTATGCAAATAAGAATATTCACATTAGCCCCCAGAAATTTAAGAAGAATGAAAAGGAAAACAAAGCTGCAAATACACTTCCATGGCCTTCAGGCTTATGAAGGGTTTTAAGCATCTCAGGTATAATACCAACTTTAATAACAATTAAATTCTTGTGGTGTATATAAACGTTAGTCTTGGGCAATTATGAAAAGTAGGGAGAAGTGTTCAAGAAATGTTACCATTCTTCTTTGGTTAAAAAAATATATTGCTATCAAATTGATGCCAAAATACTTTTATGTCAACAGAGGAACAAGTGACAATGTCAATCAGCAGTTATAATAAATAAAGTTAGTAAGTAAATAAGTTATTTAATTTTTTAACAAATGAATAAATTAATTATTAATTTCTTTTAATTAACTTTAATCAGTTGGCTAATTAATTATTTAATAAGTAAATAAAGTTAAATATTCATTTAAGAATTTTGGTCTAAACGGCACATGAGAGTCTGAAGGAGCCAGCCCAGGATTTTTCTGGCTTATTCATGCTGAGCTTATTTGTTCACTCCTTAAGGAATGTGGATGTTAAAACACCTGGGGCCTTTTGAAATGCCCTGGCATGAAGAGGAATAGTGTTTGGCTAGTGTGACCTGTGTACTTACAAGCTTGTTAGCTTGGCACTGACCCCAGAAAAGTAAGAATGCGTGTGACATACACTCAGTTAACTCAGAACGACAGAAGTTAATGCAATCTTTGAATATCAATGTGGATTTACAGAAAACAGATTTGGTGAAGCAGCTGAATGAATTTTTTTTCATGGCTTTATATATTTAGATGATGAAAAGACTAGTGTTAATATAATAGCAGCAGGCTTAAGTAAGCAAGTTGGCTTAAGACTGTATGACATTTTAAACAAAATATAACCACACAATATCAACATGGCAGGTATTATGTGGACTGAAAGCTGCCAAATGGATAAAATCTCTCAATTTTCTAAGAAGGATGTTTTAGAGAGATTTGATCATCACTTTTTAATATCTCAGAAAATGTCATAATGGGGTTCTTTTGACAGTTACTTCTATTTCTTTTCATTATACTGAAAAACCACAAGTAATACGGACCCACTAGGTGGAAGCTGAAGTTAAATGAGTGAGCAATTACCCATAGGAAAGGCTTCCTAGGTGTTACAGTGGAGCCCTCCTCTATTAATATTTGAAGATTTCACAAATGTCGCTCTAGATCAGACATACATGAAGTCAGCAAAATCCTATGACTTGTGGTATGAAAAGGCTGGACTAAAGGATGGTCCTACCTGGCCTTAATTTATATATTGTTGGTATCACAGCATGTGCCTGGGTAAACCTGAACAGTCTGTGCGAATTCCTAGGCAGAAACACAGGCTAGGGAAAAATAATTTCTATCTAAATCAATTTTGGTTCTGGCTTCAGTGGAGGCAAGATTAAGCAGCTGAGAATCTATCTGCTCTAATTGGCAGGTTTGCTGCATTGCCATTAGTTCCAGCAAGCACAGGTGTGGATTCATCAGACAGCTTCATGCATTGGCGCAGAGTCCCTGCTGTCCACTGGGCTCTCCGAGAGGGCAGAGACACTTTCACAGAGCAACAGGTTGGCTCAGACAGCAGAAATTGCTAGCAATTACTAGAAGAGGCTGCCCAGAGAAGCTGTGGATGCCCCATCCCTGGAAGTGTTCAAAGCCAGGCTGGATGGGGCTCTGAGCAGCCTGGTTTAGCGGGAGGTGTCTCTAGCCATGGCAGGGGAGTTGGAACTAAGATGATCTTTAAGGTCCCTTCCAACCCAAACCATTCTGTGATTCTATTAATGTTACTTTTATCTTTCTTTAATTTGCAACAGAACTATGGGACTGGCTTGCAATTTTTAAGTTATAAAAGGTATATGCAGATAAATACATGTATTTTTACACAAATAGAGCATTAAGGGAGCATGAACAAAGTCATTGTCAAAAGGGCACATCCTCACTTACGAGTCAGGTAATTATATTAACAGGGAGGATTCTCAAAAAGGCATGAAGAGAAATGACTTCTGCTTGAATAAAGGAATCATCCAGGAACAAAGCTGATTTGAAAGACAGTCAGGCCATATGAAATTTACCCTTGTGTCCAAAGTTATGCAAAATCTATTCTTTCTTTTAAGTTTATTTGAACCACAAATGGGATAGAAGAAATGCTAAGACCAGTGCTAAAATGTATTCAAAATATATCCTTGCTTCATTAAAAAAAATTCTCAGAAATATTTCATCTTTCAGCAGGTGGCATGCTAGTGTGAAAAAGAAAAGACGTAATCTCCTGGTGGCAGAACACACCTTGAGCTGAATTATGTGACTGAAAGCCCCATCATTGCAGTGAGAGCTGCAATGAAACAAAGCATGGGGTTTTGACTTCTGAAAAGAAATTGTCTCTTAAAGCTGAAGGAAAGAACAGTTTCATGAATATTGCCTGATGTTCAGAAGGGGGGCTTATCCTTCCTTTTGTCTTTATGAATCCATATTAGCAGTGGAATAATTCCAGTGTGAAGTAGTGGAGGAAAGCAGTGAGAAGACAGAATTAGCCTGTTTTAGTTAAATAATCATGTACAAGGCAAGTAAAAGATGAGAAAAAGAATTAAGAACAATTATTATCTCCACGGCACTGTGCTAACACTGACATCTGTTTTTACAACTAGAGGTTATGTTCCACGGCCTCTCCTGTAGCAGGGGAATTCCATCACTAACTGGGTTTTTATTTGCTTCACAGGATTAATGGGAACAGGCAATATTAACTACAAATAAATAATTAGATTTCATTGCTTCTGCCTGTCCCTTTTAGGTTGCTACTGAGCCTTGGCCTGGAGAAAAACCTCAAAATAAAAACTTCTTCTGAAAAGTATTCTGTCACTGAAGTAAAACCAATGTGGGCAGATACTTTAGGATTCTTATGCCTAGGTTTAGGTAAAATACCCCAAGGTGAACATAATAACCATAGAATAATGCCTGCACACCATTTTTCTGCTGTATTTATAGTGGATGAGTTCCTAAGAATCACAGAATAGCTGAGGATGGAAGGAACACCTGTCGACCACCTCATTCAAGCCCCTGCTCAGAGCAGGGCCACCTAGAGCAGGTTGCTCAGGTCCATGGCCAGTCCGAGTTCCCTGCCAAGTTGCTTTCCAGCCAGCTGGCCACTGAGTTAATTCTTTGTCTGCTGTTAATAGATAAACACAGATCAACTTACCTGACTGGCACCTACAGTGCTTTAGAGTTTGGCTATATTTTTAATTTAGAGAGGATGCATAATCATCTCTAGGTATTGTAATGTTGTTCATGCAAATGCACATCTACTGCAGGAGAAGCAAGACTAAATTAAGTGTTCAGACATCATCAACACTGATCAGATAAAAAGGATAGATTTTCTTTAATGAAGAAATAATGTGTTGAATTACACTGAAGTTTATTTTAAATGAATACTTCATTAGGTGTGAAATGGAGACATATTTATCAGCCTGCATAACAAATGACACAATGTAGAAGCAGACTGGCTTATTAAATACATATTATTACTGGTTTTACTGTGATGGCACCTCATGTAAGTACAGTGAAGGAGGTCACTGGAGAGAAGGACAACAGATAGAGAACCAAAGGATCAACAAAACACAGAGGCAATGTTACTCATCGAGTCACACAGCCACAAAACTGGAAGCTCAATTCCAATCTCTCAAATTCAAATCTATTCGTGTCTTTGAAGCTAGGCGTAAAAAACTTGGTGGAAAAATTTCCTTCAGGTTTTTTCAGTGTGTTGAAGCAAAAACAACCCCAAGGATGGCTAGATTTCAATTCTGTTCCAAGCTAGATACCTATTTAAATTTGCCACAGTTGATCCGTCCTGCTCCAAAGGCAGATTCTGATTTAGGATCCCAGGAAACCGGGGTCCATGACCCTTACAGAGCCTCCTGCATTTTGAGGTAGGAGCTCCTCTGAGACAACTGACCTGATACATCTGCTGAAGTGCCATTACCTTTTGTGGAAAACTAAAGGAAAAATGAGACTAGGTGAAATCACAGACCTGCCTTAAAATGGGATGAGTCACGCCTTGGAGGACCCTACCTCTCTCCAAAACAGGGAACAAGGAAGCCTTGATGACTTGCTTAAATGATATAATACCTTTTAGATGGCTAGATGATAGCAGAGATGTACCCAACAGTATCTATCCAATACAGAGGTCTATTCTCCTCATGATTGCCAACTCTTAATATAATTCTGAACTGGATTTGCAGGCTCATATCAGCTGGAAAACAGTGTACAAAAGTTCTTAAAATGACAGATGAAAAGAATAAGGTAGAGGAGAAACGGACATCAATGTTTCCTCATATGCATTTAAAGCAATTAAAAGGAATGCTTTGATCACTGCTCTTTCAGATTAACTATCCTCCTATTTCAGAGAGATCTTTTACTGGATGAAGGAGATGGTGGAAAAGAACCTTGAATGAACCTCACAGGATAAACTTCATAGGAGCAGTAAATAAAGCATAATTTTTCACTAAAGTTTAATAAGTTTCTGCAATTACAGATTACTCTATTTTAATAGCACTTTGCTCATATCCAGCATGAAAGTCTGGTCTTGAAAAAACAAATTAAATACCAGTTCCCAGAAGCCCCACCTTTGTATGCTACTCTTCTGAAAAAGATTTTTCTATCAAAGTCTCTGCATATCATCAGGAGAAACCATACAGGTCACCAAAACTTCATGATAAATTTCTGCCTGTCTCATTATAGCCTCGGGAATTATCGCTGAATTTAGTAGATTTTAATATGTGTGCTTTGAACAACACATGTCCTGGGGTAAAGCTTGAAATATCTACCAGTTAAAACCATTTAATACCTTAGTTAACTAACCAATTGTCATAGGTTAGCAAGCATAGTCCCGGAAGGGACGTCCTTGCTAAGGGGTGCTTACAGCTTCCTCTGGGACCTGACAGAACCTATCAGCTGGCCAGTTTGAATATGGACAATTCTTTAAGCCACTTAAAGTTGTGACCGCCTCTGTGATCCACATTTAAGAATAGGCAAACTCCCCCCCAAGCTCTCTCTCGTTTCCGGTGCTGGCACAGGTGGCTGCGGGCCCCATGTGGGGGCCAGCGGGCCCAGCCCAGGCCCTGCTTGGGCCAGGCCGGGCCGGGCCACGGCCATCCTGAAGCCATGGACCTGTTCCAGCCATGGAACCCCCCCCACTGCCTTGCCGTGGGCAGCCGGAGCGGCTCGGCTCTCCCCCCTCTCCACTGCAATAAGAAAAATTCAACATTCCAGCTGCAAAGCTGCAAGGCTGAGGTGAGATTAACCCTTTTAATGCTGTGAAGAGCTGAAAACCTGAGGGAAGAGAGAGAGGAGATGCTTAAAGCTGAAAGTCTGTTGTGAAGCTATGATATATCAGAGTATCCTGTTGTAATTTCATGAAGATATGGGGGGTGGAGTGTTCAACTCGTGAGCAAAAGCACCTGTGCTGAGATAGGCAGATGTTGACGCAGCTGTAATTTCATGAGAAGTTTGGACAGGGAGAGATGGACCAGATGAGGACTTTTGCTCCAAACGGGAAAGGAGAAAACCTCAGTTCCTAGAGATGCTCCCAGAGATGTTCCCTGTCTAACGATGAAGATGAGGAAGACCCTTTGCTCCCAGGGAAGGAGAAGGGCCTCTGTTTTTATTTCTGAACAGCTCGACCTTAAAATTGTATCCCAAAAAACTTCAAGAGTGGACCCTCGAAAGCAGGTGCGGGAAAAGCTGCAAGTCGGGGGAAGGGACTCACATCGTGAGCAGAGAGACTCCTCTTCCTGAATGGACTGAACAATATTTGGAAGTGGGTGGCTGTCTCGTTGTGATAATGTTTTCATAGCACGAGCAAGAAGAGACTTCTCTTTCTAAATGGACTGAACAAGGTTATTTTGGCAGTGGTAACAGCCTGAACATCTGAAGGGTTGTCTTTTTACATTGTCAGTGGGAGAAGGGAGGAAGGTGGGGGGAGGAGGAGAGTTCTGAAGGTGGTATAATTTTTTTTTTTTCTTTTTTTCTTCTTTTAGGTCTGTTAATAAACTTCTTTATATTCTTTCAAGTTTGGTGCCTGCTTTGCATTTCTCCTAATTCTTATCTCACAGCAGACAAAGAGTAATGAGTATTTTGGACCAAACCACTGCACTAAATTGGTGTTTCTGCCCAGTTACAAACCCAACCCGCTACACCAATATTATTGCCTTCTATGATTATTTGACTATGGGACTTCTATCATCTTCTTCATGTTTGTTCAAAGGACTTGTTCTTCCTGAGGTACTGCCATCTGCCAGTTCTTAAACAACAAAATAGAAGCTAAGTACAAAGCAAAAAAATATTGCTCATAGCAAAACACCCGTCAAGTCATGTTCCCCTATAGTTCTGATGATCATCATCAAAAGTATCAGTCAAATGTAACACATACCCTTAACACCCTTGGAAAACCTGAGCTTTTGTGGGTTGGGTTTGTAATTTTTTTAACTCCTCTGTAACTCTTTTTCATGGAACAATCCACAGACCTGTGGATTGCAAATTGCGAGTTTTTGACAATGGAAGCAGAAAGGGTGCAGAGAAGAAGCTTGCAATATCCTGTTGCAACCAGTCAGAAGTTACAGGATTTATGAAAGAAAAATGTTTTGTCACACCAGGAGGAATGCTGGTCCTCTAATAAGTATGCTCAGAGAAGTAAACTGACAGCAGGTTGCTGGGAGAAGGTGTGTTACCAGCTGGAGTATTTCCCCTGGTAAAAAAGAACATGGATCTGCATCTTCTCCTGGTACTAATGTTTTAACTCAGCTTTCAGCCTAAAGTGAAAAGAGAAGTTAACTGTGAATATCCTCAAAAAAATAATGTAATCAAAGGCAGAACTGTTCACTGTTGTAAACAGAACAAAAATAACCATGTCCATGCCAGCAGGCATGCAAACCAATGTCAGCTGGCATTTGGTAGGATAAGAGCTAGGACATGTGGAACAGGCTGGTGGGGAGATGGGAAAAGTGTACTGAGAAATGTACAGGGTCAGACAGCACAGCCTGAGCTCTGTGGCTGCACACCCTGCCCATGCCCTCTGAATGCCACAGGGCACTAGGAGGGACCAGAAAGAAGCAGTCATTCTGCCTGGCAAGACACAGCACAAAGAATGGTCAGGATGAGCAGAGCTGGAGCCGGGCTCACCAGAGCAGCTGCAGCACCTGATCTCCAGCTGTGCTCCTGAGACACGGCACATCCCTGAGCCAAGACACTGAAACACATCTGGAAGGGACTAGGCCATGGGGAAAATCCTGGGAAGTGCTTGACGTTGTTAAGAATGCCTGTATTAGGAGAGTCATGAGACGGTAGAAGAGACTAAAAGGTGAAAATAATTTATTTTAAATCATGAAGTTGATCTTGAAATGCATGATTTGCTGTGCATAGTCTTTATCTGTCACATGAATATGGAGATTGGCACAGTGGAACAAATCAGTCCAATTTAATTAATTACTTGATGCTTCACAAAAAACAGAATGGTGAAATAGTCTTCTTATGCCTTTTCACTGGCCTATGCATTGAAGCATAAAGATTACTAGCTTTTTTTTAAACTCGTCCAATTAATTTGTGGATGGCCTAATTTTCTATAATATTCTTGATCTCTTGTTCCCTCTTGGCTCTAAAAAAATTCAAAGAAATAAACAAAATCCACTATATTTCAAAATGTAATCTATGTTTTGCCTTTCACTTCAGTTCAAAACCATTGCTGTCTATCGTGTTTGCCCTCCTTGGTGACAAAGAAAACTCAGCAAAGGAATGCTAAAATATCAGTGAGGCTACTCAGGTCATTCTCTGCAAATTCCAGGTAACTACTTTATTTTTCTGATGACTGCAATCCAGTATCAGAAAAAATCCCCTGTTAATCTTCAAATGATATCTACAATGTTTTCAATTTGTGTGGCATCCCATAAGCATGCTTTTCCAGATATTTTAAGAGTGGGTTTAAATGGACTTGATTAATGTCTCATTTTGGAGATATCTGAAGATGCCTCCTTTTCAGAAAGCAATGACTTCTCCCCTCTGTAAACTAGGTGCTGTCTGAACACAAAAGACAGTCTTAAAATCACTGAAAACTTTAAAATAAAAACAAAATTTAAAAATAAATAAATAAACCAAAACAAACAAAACAAACAAAAAAATTTACAGCTATAATTCTAATGTACGGAGGCAAATTATTTCTCTCCAGTGTACTGTTTCCTGGGTATCACTTACTAACAGATCTGCTTGTAGGAGATCTGAAAAATACTCCTTAAAACAAGCTGTGTCATGTGCTTCAGCATAAAGCAGCACCCAGCATCCTCTGGAAATTATTCTTCCCAGGAAAGCTTGCCACTGTGCTGAGCTCTTCTGAAACAGCTTATCTATTCGCTGAGACCACCTAGGAATATGGATGGGGAATTGAAAATTTGATTCATAGCCTATTCAAATAAATAGCAATTCCAACTTATTCCTACAGGCTCTGCCTCAGGATATTTAGCAAACAGCTTTCAGTTATTAGCTTGGCTTGTAGCTAAATCATTTACTTGACAGAATTCCTACACACTGAATCCTTCTGCAGCCTGCATCTCATCTTGCAGGGCTTGGCCTTGCTGGGCATCACCTGTGTATAACAGGGAGGGAAATAATTTTCAGAGTACTTTGACTAAATCAACGTGCCACGAGAAATCTGGCGTTTTCTTTGCTCTTGTCAGTCTTCTTGATCCCATCTTAAAAGATCAGCTGTGAATACCATTGACAGCTTTATTATTAATAAGTGACAGCATGTGTCAGAAAAACAAAAGAAAGCACAGCAAGAATTTGAAAAGGTTGAAAGCAATAGAGACAACATTACTGTTGCCATGGTACAGATCAGCATCTAGCAAAGCCAGCAGGGCAGCAACAGTGACAGCCAGTGTTCAGGCAGTTTCCTTGTCTCAGATAATTTCAATAAAGTGTCTGGAAAGAGGCAGAGATCATCCTGCAGAGTTGTAGTCTGAGTGAGAACCATGCCGACAGCTTATTCTGAAAAGTCAAAGCTCAGGAGGAAGGAATGCCCAGGTCCTCCCCAAGCTGCAGGGACAGCCACATGGTTATTTACCTCAAGGGCTGCCAGTCATATGTTTTGGCAGTAGCTCTGATAAGCCACCGAATAACATTTTATCACTTGCCAATTCTTGACCAGTTCATGGAGCACATTGAAAGAATGGGCCATTAATCACATCAAAAGAGAAACAAACACACTTGATATTTGCAACTCTGAAGTCCATGGGGGAAAAGCAAGTCAAAAGCAGCTTGTTTTCCAGTTTTGAGCTTCCCAACATTCTTTATTTTAATTATTCTGAACATTTTGCCTGCTTCAAGACATAAATATGGCAGAAAGCAAAAGAAGTAGTTGAATTAATGTTGGTGGGAAATGAAACCTAGATAAAAAGTTGTATCATGTTATTCCCTAAAAATACTTTTATTTCCTATTATTTTCACCTTTTGTCTATTTTTGGTTACCCTGTCCCAGAAGTATTTCTTTCAATGAAGGGACATAGCAGAGTTATGCATCTGCAATGACCTCAACAGCTAAACAAGGAAGAAGGATTATAGGAAGAGGTAAATCTTTTTATGCTTGTGACTGGGCCTCCCTGTACCCAGGACCATGGCAGAACACCAACCTTCCTGCAAACAAAGCTGCACTCAGAGTGACTCTCTTTGAAGAACTGAGTATACTGCTTCAACCAAAGCACAGTAACAGTCTTTAAATTCATGCCTTTGGGAACAACACATATCAATGTTTCATGTATTCCAATTAAAAGTTTTTATAAAAAAGCTTTTACCAGAACAAACACATCAGCTCACTGGCAGAAGCAGCCTAAGCAAGTTTCCAATATCTTGTGAAGGTGTAGAGAGCAAACCCAGTCAGATCCACAGCAGTGCATTAGTTTAGACCCATTGCAAGGGACCAGACAGACTGGTACAGAAGAGGATGCTTGTATTTCTTCCTCCTCATCTTTGACCTCACCTACCTTCTCCTGCTATCCATACCACACTGGTGTGTCATGAGGAGTCACAACACCGTGAAGCAGAGCAGTCAGAAAACCAACATGCTGGGCAAGACACAGTCTCTAGTTTTAGAAGTGCAGAAGTCAGAACAGGCCAATCCACCTGAAGACTATCTCCAGCCCCTGCCTGCCAAAGTGATGAGACACTGCTGGCAAGGCCAGAGAACATTAAATCCTCCATAGAGCACCCCACATTCTCAGCGTGGGGCAAGGGGTAACAGGACTTTTTAGCCTCCCACCTCGGTGCTGGGGGCAGTGTGTAGGACAGCCTTGTACATCCATACATCCCATGGCAGGGTGTGCCACAGCCAAATCTCTCCCGTCAGCCTGCAGTTTGTTAGTGCACAGGTGTCCAATCATTGCTGCCCTTCAGTTTGCCATTTTTGTATCTCCTCTTAATATTTTCCTAACACTACAAATATTGGGCCAAAACAAATCCTACTTTGCAGGGAATGCTGCTTCTTTGATATTAAATGAAGTTATACATGGCAAAATGGTGCAGAAACTGTCTCTAGTCTATCCCCATATAGAAGTTTCTCCCCACCTACAACATTTTTTGAAGAGTAAAAATCAGTTAATTTCCCACAAAAGGCCATGTACCACCACTCAGAGACGTTCCTAAAGTACACATCCTTCATGTCTTCTCTGCAAATCCCATCCCAGCTCCCACTGCTCTGCAATGCTATCAGGAACAGAAATGAGGCTCTTGGTATATACATTATTGCACAGTAGTTAATCTGCTTAGGGACCACATGAGTTCTGATTCTCACAGAGAAGGAAGGAAACTATTGTAACAGGAGAAGTTTAGGAGAAATCACACTTTCAGAAGCATCACATGAAAATACACACAGAGCAGTTTTGATAGACAGCTCAGCGTGCTTCTTCCATATTCTCTTTAGTGTTTTTCATAGGCTTTGCAATCAAATGAACAGAGATCTTATTTCTATTATGTTCTTAGTTTGCTTTCATGGAGGAAGAGCCAGCTTTTAGAACCCAGGCCAAACTAAGAGAGTTATTTGCATTCAAATCCTTTCCCTCAAAAGGATTCCTTAATCTTCAACTCAGGAAAGATTTTTCAACCTGCCTGCCCCAATGCCACTATCAAAACTTCCCAGCTTTGAAAATATCCCTTGGGGTTAGCCAGTTGGAGGCATCATGTGCTGAATATTTCTCAGAATCTGCTAAATATAACTCCAGTGTTTTACTGAGTATTTGCAAATCACTAACCTACAGAAGGATGAAATGTTCTTTTCAATCTGAAATGCAAAGAAAACATATAAACATGTAGTTTTTTCAAACAGTGGGCATTGACTGCCCAGGGAGGTGGTGAACTCACTATCACTGGCTGTGTCCAAGAAATGACTGCTCGTGGCACTTAGTGCCATGGTCTACTTGTCAAGGTGGTGATCAGTCAAAGGTTAAACTCAATGATCCTGGAGGTATTTCCAAAATTCCACATCCTAAATGATTCTGTGAAATGCAACTTGTGATATATCACGAGTTTTGGTGACACTTTGATTCAAACACCATGTCGACGTTTGGGCACTGTAAATGAAGAAATAGTGATTGCTGAGAATCTAAAAGTGAGCAGGCTGGAATAAGCTCCATACTTAGGGGCACATAAGGCACTGGAAGAGGACAGCTGAGAAGACTGTGGAGTTTACAATCAACACTTCTAAGAAAAGGTTGAATAATTAGGAATCATTAATTATATAGACATAAATTAATCCTGGCTGAGTGAGGAAAGACAAGCTAAACAGACTCTCAAGGTTGCTTTTTTGGTTTCTCTAAATGTTTGGCTTTATGACAATCCACGTTCAGGTTAAGAGAAAGTCCTGCAGCATTTTACTCAGACAGATAGCATAAGGTAGGAAGGAAAAGCTATTTAAATAAGCTTGTTTTTCTATGCAAAGAAACCAAGAAAATGACAGAGTCTATCCAACATTACCAGGTCCCAATCCAAAGCAGCTTGTACCTGGCATCTTTAAGGGGTGTGTAAGAAAATTGTCTGGGCTTCACAGACACAGCCAGTCTCACTTAGCTCCTTCTCTAATCCAGGTATTTCTTCTGAGAAGTAGGATGAAGGGGGTCATCTTCATCTTCATTCCTAACACTGTCTCTTTAAAGCTTTTTACCATTTTATCTAAAGTAGGACTAATTCAGACAGCTCAGTGGTGGGTCATTAGTTTCTTTCAGCTTCCTTTATGCATACGGACACAAATGCCACACACCGTTCACAGATTAATTTCCATCCTCCTCATCAAATTAAAGCTTCCATTCTTTTCACTCTTAACTCTTTAATTAATAGATTTCTAGATATCAGTATCTAACTCCTCTGTACCAGACATGCCATTACTACACCATCTGATTGCTATCTCAGGGGATTATAGCACTGCTGCAAGCAGGAGACAAAGGGAGGCAATTGACTGGCCTAGGAGCACACAGACATCAAACCACTAAGGGAAGAGGGTTGTTGGAAATTACAGACATTCATCTGCCCTGGGACAAATCAAGGACTGGATTTCCTAGAAGCTGTTCTCCTAGAAACTCTCTCAAAATCTGACCCAGCAATCCATTAAGTTAAAGAGCAAGCAAGCCAGCAACATGCAGAGGAGCCATCTCTCAGACTCAGTGATGACTCAATTCAAAATTATTTATGTCAAATACAAATAACATCAGCACATCCTCAGGAAAACCAAATCCCCATAAATCTGGGGAAAAGGATTCCAGACATTTTTTTTTTTTAATGTCGTAAACTCACTAATACCAGAGAGGAGAAAAATTTACAAACCCTGCTCAAGATATTGTTTCTACTTGTTTGTAACAGAGATCTTCTAAAATAAGTGGAACAAGCATTGATCTCACAGATTACAGGACTTAAACACCTACAGGAAAATGTCTTTTTGATGTCCAGAAATCTTTCCTTACTGATGCTATTCATTTCAGATAGCATGCTTTGGTTCATTCTTTCCAATATGAGCAAAACTTTCATCCATGCTGGGGAGCTACATGGCACCAGTCTTTGACTCCTCAGAACCTTTCCAAGACTTGTTTCTTGAGGAAGAGTCCACAATCGAAAATTGTATCTAGTCTTTTAGGCTGCTCACCTTATAAATCTCTTTTTTGGCAAAAATGGCACCTCTGACTTTAACCTTGACTTCTGAAACAGTAGCCAGTTACCATAGATGTAGTGCTTGTTTAGCTGTTCCCATGCCAGTATTTGTCAAGTAAATCCCTCTTCCAGTGGTAAAAAGGCTCTAGAAAAAAAACCCATCGCAATTCAAGCTTAATTATTTGGTGTGAATCCAAAATGTCTCTCTAGGACTTCATTGACTTCTCCCAACAATTCATTTCATTCATATAGTTTCCAGCAAACTGATGCCCCTTCTCTGGATAACACTGGTCTGGGTCAGCATCTTGTCATGGGAGGAAAAAATTAGCCTGGTTAGGCCACTGCTGACAGGTGTAATGTGTTCACAATCCTTAACATGGAGGCCCTACCATGCAGCTGGGCACGTCAGGTAGTAAATATACATGACTAGGTACCAGAGAAGATGTGACTGAGGGGGTACTGGGAAAGCCAATAGGAGGCTGCAGGCTTCTGGAGACAGGGGTGATGCCTCCTGCAGGTCGAATCCAGCCTACAACTGCCTGGGGACCTCTACTTCCTCTTGAACCCCTCACTGGGCACCCCCTGGCCATCAGTTCTTCTTCAGCAATGGTTTTCAGTGTGATTTCCCAGGGCAAGTGACTTTTCCCTTACAGTTCCTGACTTATCCCTGAGCATTGAGAAACTGTCCTGCAGAGCATTTATGCACTGCTGGCTCACAGCATCACCTCTTGTAACACCAACAAGACTTGAGCCTAACAGTTTAGCTAAACCATGACATTAATAGTATCTCCATGTACTGATATTTTGTGTCCTTCCCTAATTGATGCAAAAACTGATGGAATAGCTAATACAGGAATTAGAATCAAACTAAGAAAAAAGAGGTTGCAAATCTCAGCACCAGATAAATTGTCTCAAAATAAATTAAAAAAAAAAAAAGAAAAGAAAATTAAGCTACATTCAGCAGAAAACTGTCTCCATATTTCTGTCCTAGGCATTTCCAACAAAACTGAACTGAGGAGAACTTATGATAGAGTTAAGCCATGCTTGGGTGACAGGAGATATAATAAATAACAGACATGGTAGCAGAAGCAATAATGTTTTAATACTGCCGTCTGGAAAAGCTTATTAGTATTTTTTCCATTTTGCAATTTTCCCCATAGCAGCGTTAAAGAATGACACATACTCTACCTGTAGGGTTTATGAGAAAGGGACCGCATGCTTTCTACATGAGAAGATATTCACAGTCTTTGCACCATCAAATCAGCAGTTTCCTAACTCCTTATAACTTGTTGACCCAGCAAATACGTGTTCTGGACAGCATACTTGCCAAATGCTGGTCACTGGGCTGTTAGTGCCCATTGTTTCCTGCCAAACAAAACTGAAGTATGTGCCTTTTTAATGAAATTGCATAGAAAGACATGTTAGAGCTTTCTAATAAAAAAAAAAAATTGAGACTTTAGATGAAATCACAGCTCTTTATTCAAGCAGTATCACAATCAACTTGATAATGTTTCAGTTTTTCTATTACTAACAGCTGTGGATGCAGAGCAAGCGCAAGATTCATGCAATATGGTCTCTTTTGTCTAACATTTTATATGTAAATTGCGTCCAAAAGGCTTTACAGAAGTAAAAGCACAGCTACAGGGGAAAACAGCAGAGTCTGAGAGAAGTGGAGAAGAAGAGCACAGCACTGGAGACTGAAGAGGCAGATACAGATATTCTTGGAGGCAGTCACTGCAGAGGATGACAGTCAGAAAGACAAAGCTAGGGAAGAGCCTCTGCATAAAAGTGAAGGAAAAGGCTCACGGATGTTTAGCAAGAACCCTAAATCTGACCTTATATCATACCAATCACTTCTTCGAGGTATTTCACTGGGAATGAGGGCTGCCCTGAAGCTCTCAGCAGATCAAGCTGGCAGGGCATCCTTGAGGACAAGGTTTCATATGAAGCAAAGCAAAATTAAAGGGAAATAGCTTTTCAAGTAATCAATCTAACATAAACTAATAGAGGCAGATGAACCATACACGCATTTTTGCAGCAACAGAAGAAATTAATTATGCAGCAGCGAAGCCAGAACTGCATTTTGAGTCTAGTACTAACTGCAGGTTCTGTTCTCTGCCATATGCTTAAACTAATTAGATGAGATAGAACAAAACAGTTTACATTTACTACGACTGTCATTAGAAATGCACGACAAACTGCTAGTAAATAGGTATCTCAAAAACAGCAGAGCAACACCAAATAGATTTGTTCATCTACAGTGCAATGTTAGGTGTATTTTAAGCATAATAGGAAAATTCCATAGCTAATCTTTATGATTTACATAGATATAAATACAATAGGCAAAATACCATTAACTGCTGCACATTTATACAGAAGTTGTTCCTATCTTCCTTTTAACACATAAGAAATTAGAGAAATTTACCATAGACATTTAAATGTACCTGTGCTTAAAATTGCAAAAGAATAAAGGAGAAGTCTTAATTTAGAAGAAGGGATTAATTTAAGTTATTTATACGTGGCAAAGATACCTGCTTTCACTGCAAAGCAAATGTTCCCAAAAAGCTCTTCCCGTATCTAGTCCATACAATGACTATGCATTGCAGCAATAACACAGATGCTACAGGGCTTTGGCCTTGCATACATTTAAATTTCTGTGTCTTAAAATTAATACCTTCTGAGTAATCATAATGCAATTACTTAAACCAGATTACTTGATTAGAATGGCATGTTAATATAAGAATCTTGTCGTTTAGATTTTGCTCTTAACTATCTCCCCTTTTTCCCTTGGTAATCATCATTACAGTAATGACAACAATAAAGGCCCATATGTTTCTTTGTCTCACACGCTGCTGATTGAGGGAGTGTGGTGCAAGTTAATGCAAAATGAGCTTCACAGCTCACTGTGCCAGATAAAGATGCCTACGCAGAATTACATGAGAGCAGCCGTGACCCCAGGAAGCTGAGCATCCTGGAAGGCTGACTGCTGACATGGGGGCACGGTTCAGTGGGGGTTGAAGAATGAGCAGGGAGAAGGAGAGAACACACTTAACACAGGCTCTGCCATGTGATTGCTTAATCATAACCACAGATACCTACATTCGTCAAGACGAAAGAAGCTAATGCTGTCTGATGGGGTATTAATGTGCAACGTGCAGGAAGCACATGCTGCAGATGTCCCAGCCAGCACAAAAACCATGTTTTGAAAGCTGGCAGCTCCTTGAATCGAGGTCATTCATGTCCATAACCCACCTCTTGTCTGGAGGCACATTTGCCACTGGTGCAGCTGTGCTGGTATAATTCTTTCAGGTAAGCATGGTTCATGGCAGCACTGGGTGATTCTTTCTGCAGTACGGCAAGCTGGATCTGCACCAAGACTTTGCACCAGGAAAGTCTGAACCCGAGGTGCAGTTCAGTTGCCAGAGTGTGAAAAATCAGCATACATTCCTGACCTGCTGCTGTGGCTGGTGTAGTACAGACCACAGTGAAGAGGAGATTGAGAGCAAGGTTTACGAGAAGATCTGGTGCCACATAATGGGCAGATCTTTGCAATAGTCTTTGCTGTCCAGAAAGGTAAGGTTATTTTCATGGCTGTATTTCAGCACTTCTGCAGCTATGCAAAGAAACAACTGTCTTTTTGTTCTATCCACATACAACAGTGGGCCTTGTCATATAGCAGCACAAGCTGTTCTGCCAGTTTTGCTTACTTTTTCCCACTTAACCTGAACACAAGGTTTGCAGGACAGGGAGCATCTACCTCCATCCTCTTGCTGTGCTCCTTGCAATGTAAGAAAACAGAACGTAATTTGTGGATACAATATTGCTGCTAGCAAGAATTTTCTTGCTTCTTTCTAAGCCCGTGGGATACTTTTCTCTCTCATGAGGAGATTTGTGGAAGTTCTATAAACTATGAACACCTGCGGCCTTGCAGAGCTTTGTTTATGGTACAGTAGAAAAATATTTTGACAATAGATGTTTAGGATTTCTAGCCAATCCACCCAGGGGGATCTTTGTCCAATCAGACTATGAAGAAAAAAGTCTATAAAAGAGTTTGTAAAATAATTAAATAAATAATCATCAATCTTGCTGCACAATTACTGCCTGCTGGATCTTCTCTCCTCCCTACGGCTGCGGGGTACAGTAGTATTTGGTACAGTAATAGTGATTGGCTTTTTCTTTTAAAAGCTAATCTTCATGTATCATTCCTTGATGCTGGATGCCCCTTGTGTTGCATGCTGTAATTTTCCCCTTAGCAATATAAATTTAATCTAGACTGTTTAGCAGAAAAATCCTGTGCACGGCTGGAAATGGTCATGAGAGTGTATAGACAGGCTATGCTGTCCTGTATGCTTAAAAAGCTACTCAGTGTGTCCCCTGCTAATATGTACAAAGATGGCTTGAAAGCAAAAATACCTTCCTGGCACTGCCTCTGTGTTTAAATTTTTCTCTTGAGTAAAAATTGCACCCATGAGAAACAGAGAAAATAAAAAAGACAGGGAGAAAGAATCACTACAATGATGAACTAAATTGTTACTGCCATTTCAAGTACTTTATTAGGTTCAGTGCATATATGGCATACACATTTTCAGACTAAACACTACTTTTCATGAGCTTCATTCATGCAAAGAGACACTCAGTTTAAAATAACTTGGCCCTGGTTTCTTTAGAGGTGCTGAGCATTACTGTTTCACATTGACCTGAGTCACTGCCATGGATGCTTCACTTTTCTGAAAACCAGTCCCATACTGGCCGTAAAACATTTCTATTTGCATCTGAATATGTGTGCCTTGATGTGTTGCAAGTAATCAAATTGTTTTTTCCAGTGTTCAAAAAAAGAAAGGTGAAGAATATCACTGGAGTTCAAAGTATCATTGATTTGATTCACATCTCTGCTGTTGATTTGGGAAAAATTCCTCTTCCAAAGAGAAGCTGGCCTCATTAACACTGACATTAATCCTTGACAGCAGAAAGGAAGGACTGGTTCCTTAATTTAAAGCAGCTCTATTGATTGCATTTATAAACAAGAAGGAAGAGCAGGGATTTCTGCATGACCTTTGTCCTCCCTCTTCATACTGAAAAAAAAAATTAAAAAAAAAAATTTTAAACAATTCTGTTGACCTCAGCAGTGTAAGTTTTCTGGGTTGGGGTAATGACTGTAACCATCCAGCCCATCTTCCTTCTGCAAAAGCTACTACTGATTGTTAATGGTTTTGATGGATTGATCTTGATTTTCTCTTTCTGAGTGAAACATTATATTTTGCCTCAAAACCAGTCCAACAGCTTGTTTAACTGTCCAAGGAATAGCTTTGGGGTGGAGGCTGCACTCCTTGCCAACACCAATTGCCTTGTGGAAAGCTTTCTGGCTTAGGAAGCACTGAATGCTTCAACATCCATCACAGCTTTTCCTCTTCTTTCTTAAAAGATGTTTAAGCTACATTTGGGCAGGTACTTTAAATGGCGTGGGAAATCTTGCTGGGAAATGGGATAAGACCTCCTTGTGAAAATAACCTGAAAGCCTCTCACAGCCTTTCCTGAAGGCTGCAGACGATAACCCACTAATTTTGGCATGACAGAGAGAAGTCAAGTCCAGCATTAGCAGACTTTTCTAGTTCACATCACAGCTGACCTCCCTCCACAATATATACTCAAAGCATATTTGTTGTTTCTAGAAGAATTATGTCTGACAGAAAGAATTTTCTCTTGAAAATTCAGAGTAGCTATTCATCAGAATTGATGTCAAAAGCTTTAGGCATGACCACTCAGCCAAAGCCTTCTTTCTGACAAAAAAGATTTTTTGTAATGATGCAGATAAAGATGACAGGTTTGACTGATAGTTGTTGTTCAGTTTCATGCTGTTAATATTTACCTTTGTTTTACAAAATAATCCTGCATTTGCAGCACTTCATTGTTTTGGAAAATTACAGAGATTTGAATTTAAAGATTTTTTTTTCAATATTTCCTCATCTTAAAGGGAATAAAATCTAGTGATTTTTGAAGTGATTTGGTGAAGGCTACAGTGTGAACAGAAAACCTAGCTCAAGGAAGCATCACTTCATTCAGTTTTGCCCCTATATTCCTGCTTAAACTTATGGAGAGAGGGTCCAGTATGATGTAAGTCAGATCTGTAGTAAAGCAAGACAGAAGAGAGGGGCACCGAGCGGGTCAGATATTCTCATAGAAGTGCTTTAATTTCCAGGGCACCCCTTTGGCTGTCCAAGCCTTGTGACTTTTCTGTGGAAACCACTGATGTGTATGGAAATTAGTAGTGCTTTCATTGTCTTGCTTCTTTGAGCATAAAACATTTCTTTAAGGCAACAGAAGACATAACTTAAGAGTATTTTTTCCATAGAAATACATCACCGAAAAGGATGTCCAGGGTCACTGGGTCTTGCCTTGCTCTGCAGTAATGTTCCAAAAAGACCTTTATGAAGTGAATTAGTTTCACCTCAAAATTTGCTTTTTATTTTGGTTCCACTGTTCTTGTTCCGGAGCCTCCTTTCCATGATGGCAAAAAATATTCTCCTCATTTCCCAAGTAAAAATATTCTTTCAGCAGGATAAGGTGTAGGCTGGCAAATGAAGAGGTAGGGGAGGGTCTGTTAAACTTTGGTGAGTAGGTGGGCTTAGGCTTTCCTTTCTCCTGAAGAGCACAGGAGGAAAACAATGAAAAACTCCCCACCTACAAAGAGAGCCTTTCCCAGCACACAGAAATTGGTGTCTGCTATCACCTTATCCATATCCAAAGTTCCGCACCAAACTATGACCAACCCTCCCAGCTGACCGACTTAAATTCCTAGAAAGATACTGGCCTATTATCTGACCGAAAGCTTCCCCCAAAACTTTTCTTCACCCTACCTCCCACGGCGCCACAAGAACTGTCCAGCCCTTCCCAGCCTCTCCCTGATGCACTCACAGAACCCCAGAGCCACCCAGGAAGATTCCCGGTGCCCATCCTTTCCTGCTCTTCCATGGCATCTACTCTGCCATTACTGCAAAACTGAATTACTGCCCAAAGGGCCCTATTTCCAGCAAAATAATTTTATCTGTGTGACTGGGAATTTTCAAGACAAGACTAGGTTTTGTGCCAAAATTGTTTGTACTGTTTAAATAATCATATTTCTTCTCCAGTATTACATTTCTCTTTCATGTCCTCCTCTCCTTTCTGCCACCTCCAGTTAAATTATGAAAAGCAATAATGTCCACTTTCTAAATTCAGTTCACTAGAAGAAACTAAGATCTTTTTATTTCTCTCAAAGAAGATCCCCTCTATTTCCTCCATTGTGCAAACAACCCTTCCCTGAGTCTACTCCTCTGCAATTAACTCCTCCTTGAGCATTCACAGCTAAAGCAGAGAGTGAAATTATATCCAATGGAAATATCTTGCCTTGTTCATCATGTGTACAAAATTGTCAGTTTCACAGCTGTAATACAGTTGTTGCTCACACTGGTCCCATGGTGGCTGCTAATTACATCCAGTTCTTAATAACACATCTCTTTTTCTCTAGTTAGGTCTTTCTTAGTGTTGAATTCCTACATTACTGCAGAAGATACTTTTCAATTACTTCTGCTTTATATTGTTGCCCTTTCCCCCCCTCTCCCCCCCCCCCTTTCTATTACTGCACTTTTGAAGACTGTCCTCTTTTTCCTATGTGACATATAAAGGTCTGTTTGAAGCCAGTGCCCCAGTGCCTTCCAGCTTGCCTTTTCATGGCTTCCAGCCACTCCAACAGCCACCCCTCATGGTCCTGCAGACCACAGACCTCCACGTTTTGTACACGGAGGCTGCTGCAGACTTGGAGGTGAGAGAAATGAACAGATCTCTCTCTCACACTTTCTTACTTGGCACTTTCACATTTCTAATTTAAATTCTATCATCTGTTCTCTTCTCTGTTGAGTGAAAAAGGTGATTGCATTGACACAGGCCATCTGTATACTGCAAGGTGTAAGAATGAAAAATGTTCTGCTGCCACCATCGAAAACAGTCCAAGGGAGCTCTGCTTTAGGTATTACAATAAAATATGTCTCTGGATACTTTTGGAGTTTCTGTTACCTCACAGAAGTTCCCTTCAATTTTGTCTTGATACTGTGCAACTACATTTTTAAAAAGGTTTTGGAATAAAAGGTCTATTTATCTTAATCCTAATAATAAACACAATAAAAAACGTTTTTTCAGCTTACAAATATTTCCCCTCTGAAATTACTGAAAGTCCCTTGCTGACATCATCTCTGAGGAATTCCTCATGCTAGTTAGTTAGATTTACATCATTCACTATTTAAGGTAGGAGAAACTAGCTAGCATTACACCAGTATAACAACTTAAAAGCTTATAGGATAATTATTTGCAAGCTCAGTACCATATATTAAATTCCAGGAACTTTGCTCAACCTACATTTATTTGCATTCTGATTTCTTTCTTTATACTTACTGAAAGGCTTTAGTTTTCTAAAGATGAACACATTAAAAAAAATGGTTGTTGTCAACGTTTTACTCAAATGACCTGAAGAGTTTATTTTGAGAGAAGTGCAGATGGTTGGGCAAAAGGACTGTAGACCTAGGATGATGTCTAAGGGGGCATGGAGGCGAGAACTGTTCAAAAGATGGAATGAACATCACCAGAAATTAAATGGAAAACAAGAACCAAATAGGCTATAAAGAAAATGAGACGGATGGAACTGAAACAAACTGGAGAGCACAGGGCAGCTTCTGTCCTTCTCCTTTGGACACCTCACTTCAGAGGTTCAAAAGGCCAAGGAGCATCTCCCCTGCAGATGCCATTGAAGCCAGAAGTAGTTAAAAACAAGCACCACTGGCCCTGAGAGAGATTTGGATGGGCACCAGTTATAATGCTTACAGCACATCTGATTATAAAAGGATTTATTTCATGACACATCCATACAAAGCTTTCCTAACAGCAAATTTTTGAAGAGAAGGAGTGAAGAATCTGCTAGAATGGCATAAGATATACATACACCATGATCCTTAAGTTGTTTGGCTTCATAAGGGTGAATCCTAGAAGTGAAAAAGGAAAACCAACTGCTGGCAGAAATTTTCAAAGATGATAAATACTCAAGCACATAGTGATTGAATGAAAGAACAAACCATTATTAAAAAAAAAAGTCAAATGCTTATTGTTAAATGCCATTTTGAAAGGCATCAGAAAAAAATTATTTTCAAAATGGAAGAAAGAATTTTTATTACTTGAGCAGCATGCTTAGGAAGTAATGTTTGACTGAAGTAATGTAATATTACAGTATTTTGAGAAGAAGGACGAGTTCATTTTTTTAGTAAACTAATTCTTTCCAAAGCTTCTAATTCACTATAAAGTGATGCACAACAAGGACTAGACCAACTTTACTATTTAATAAATTACCAAATGCCCTGTTCTATTGCTCAATATGGAAAGCTCCTATCTGACAAAGTCCACATAATAGAAACTATATTGCTGTCTGCTATGTCATTCTTGAAAATACAGGTAAAATGCATCAAAATATGGTGCAGGACACAGCTAAAGATGAATAAGCCCATTCAGACATGATATTAAAATCCACTGAAAGATGATTTGGGCAAAGAAAAACACTTTTTACTGTGTTTATAGAAGACAGAGTTCTGAGACAATATTGACAATTACAAATAATATCCCTATCACACTGTATGAAAAGAGTACCTAAGCTCCACAAACAATAAAATCAGTATGTTTGTCAACTCAATGCCTGAAAATTAATTTTTCATATCAAACCCCACATATTTCCTTAAAACTGGTGAACCTACTCTGAGATACTTGTGGACTCTTATGCCTGTGGAAAAGTAAGTGGGCATTCATGTGCCATTTCACTGCCACACATGAAGCAGTTCAGAGTAAACAAAACACTTAAAACCAAAAATTACAAAAAATAAAAAATGACTGAAAATTGTAAAGAAAATATAAAGGGGGATTGAAAATCACTAGTTTAATACACTTCTGGAAAAGGGAGTTCATAGTATTCAGTGTTGTTAGTGAATAACAGTATGAGACAACTTAGTCATATGCACGTGTTTATTCAGATTTTGGAAAAGGTAACATGATGGCAAGCCTACACTGGCCAGAATTATCCATAACTGTGTTATCAACAGTAACCCACGAGCTTCATGTGTTCTGCTTTTTTAATCTTGATCTCAAAATATTAAACTATCTATTTCAAGATCATGAAAAAAAAATGTGTGAAGTATGCTTGCACTTCAAGAGAAACTATTTTCATGGATTACATTTGAAAAGTTAAATTGCATTCTGCTGCTGAAGATGCTTAGATAAGAAGAGAGACTTTTCCCGACAGTGCTGACAGTAATTCTGGTACAAGAAGGTATTAAGCAATTTTTCAGTTTAATTATTTCATGAGAAGATTAACCATAATTTTATTTGGAAAAAAACCCCAAACCAAACAGACATAAAATGAGCAAAATATTAGAATGATCCACTTCATGAACCCCAATAAAGCTAATTTAAAGTATTACAAATACAGAATTTTTATCCATTTGTCTATAAAAAAATGTTCAGGTGGAGGAGATTAATTATTTGCTGAGTTCATTTTGTAACAATTTTACAGGATTGATATGGGAGAACAATGAAAAACTCTTCATTCTGAAACACCAAGTGGCAACATCAAAAATTAAATCCTAAGAGCCTAGAAATTCTTAGATGTTTTTACCACTGGCAACATGACATTTTTTCAATCAATGTATTTCTCTGAGGAGCTGTTGTCATTTAACACAAGTAAATATCTTACAAAGTAAATTAGTGAGACACCTGTAATTCTCAAAGCAGCTCTGTTCAGGTACAGGATTATGTAGGTCCACAGAAGAACACCTTTCTTTTTTCATTTGTAGGTAATGAAGTCAGTTACATGGAACTGCTCATCACTACATTTCAATCTATGGTTCCTTCGTATTTATAGAATGAATTTCATCTGGTGGTCTGAATTTACACGTTCCTGTACCTTCAGGAAAGGTACTCTCAAAATTTAAACAAACTCTCAAACACGTTTTGTTTGAACTATTCCTGTTATACCTGGTCATGAATCACTCTACAGTCCCAATCTGGATTTTAAAACAACTTTTTCATTCAGTTGTTAAATGAAGTGGGTGAAGCAGATGGTAGACTATATGAGGAAAATACTAAAATAGAAAGATGCAGAAGTGTTCACACTGGGATTGTGGAGGAAACTTATGTCTCCAAATCCAAGAACCAAGTCAGAAGGCTCTATCCTATCATTGCTAAAGCTTCCCAGTTGGATGGGTGGGACCACAAGTCCTCTGCACCCTGTGCTTTGATGCATACTCAGAGTAGCACAGTCCAAGAGTTCAGTATCTTCCTAAAATCTATTTCAGATCAGACATTAGGCCCCTCATGCTGTCATTTCTACTTCAGCTTAAACCCTGGTAGACAGAGTTGTAACTGCAAAGTTGCAGATGTGCAACTTTAGCAGGCACGTCAGAGCCTGAAACTGAGGCAAGTCTTGCCCCAGCTTCTTAACAAGACCTTCAAAATAGGCAAAGCTTTTCATGTGGATATGAAAGCAGTAAAGCATCTGGCTTGGTCCAAAGCTAGAGAAAGTCCACCAGAAAGCCCCATAAAGCCCATGGAAAGCCACTTGCCAATTTCAGTGAGATTTAGATCAAGCTTTTATTGCATTACTTATAGCTCTGGAATCCACAGGGGTAAAGAAGCCCTGAACACAAATCCTTAGAAAAGGAAATAGAAGGGGAACACCCTGTGATTTCTCATTCCAATTACAAATTTTGAAGCTAAGGCAAATAGTCAAAATAAACAAGTGTTTTCACAGCTGCTCATAATAGCTTAAAATATATAAAGCTTGAGTTATAAGTTATTTTTCTATTTTAGAAATGCATCATAACTTCCACCCCCACATGCATTTGCTCAGAGAGCCTGCTAAAAGAATTTGCTGAGAAGGGGAGTGCATTGCCATCTGCTAACAGTCAAATGAGACCCACTTTTTAAAAAAATCTTGTTTTCATATTGCTATCAATTTATCCTCATCCTCTGTGTTGATGTGACCTGTTTTCAGTTTCTGAACAAATCCTGAGGTCATGAATATCAGGCAAGAATATCTGGATTTGGCAGAGCTAGGTAAATGGTTGGACTAAATGATTCTATGAAGTCAGAGAGGAAGAACACCAAGTGGACAACACAATCTGCCTCCTTATAACTACGTGATTGCATATACATGTTCTTACTTAAGGCATATTTTATAGCCTGCCAGTTGTCAGTGTTGCAAATCTCAGTGTTCCTCCTGCTTCCTTTCAGAAGTGATTCCGTAACCTAACAGTTCTCATTCCCACGAAGCATTTCTTCATGTCATGTGAGCATTTAGGGTGACCCTTGACATACATATCTCAGTTGTTGCTTACTTCAGAGAAGTTTTGACTATTCTGTATTATATATCTGACTCTCAGATGAAGGAAAGCTGTAGCCCTTCCTTTGTTGCCAAAGTTATTCAGACACTGGGCTCTGCACTTGCCTCTGCAGTATTTCTAAACAAGGTTCCAGTGTGGAGCTACACTAATAATGGTTTCTTTTCCATAGTGGGAGCATCTCACCCATCATGAACGGCATCCCAGCTGTTCTGAGTACAGCTGATTGAATGGCTCTTCTGGTTAGAGAGAAAAAGCCATGGGACTTTGGCTGCATAAAGAGATGACTCCAGTAAGCTACATAACCCAAGGCAACAATGAGTTTCCTTCAGGGAAGGAGATATTCATATACTTGTCAGCTAAATAAAAGGAATAAGAAAGGTCTCCATTGTGTTTTGTTGAAGAAGAGTTAGAAGGGAAAGTGGGAACAAAGCCAAACTCCTGGATATGCAGATGAGATACTGTATCTGCAAAACACTCATGCAGAGCAGCAAAGATGCACCTCCTTGGGGCCAAGATTAAATACATCACCTTCTGCATCTTTTACAGGCATGTAATTCTGAAGAACTTAATAAAAGACAATATGTCCTATAAGCAGATGCTGCGTTAGTACAATATATGGCAATTATTATTCCTACAAATCGATATTATGATATTACATTTTAATAAAGCCATATGTCAGGTATTCTCTTCTTACCTCTTACTCAAATGACTTTCTTTCTATGGTGCAAATGCAGCAAATTTTCCCAAATTAATTTTTAAAATTGGAGGAGAGGAATGTCTTTTTTATTTCTAGTTATTTTTCCTGTAGTTCAGACATCAGAACTCACTGTCATTCATCTGAGACAATCTGTGAAACCAGTCTGCTCAAAACTGACCTCTTTTACTCTTCGCAAAAGAGGTAAAATTTTGCTGCTTTGCCTCACTAACTGTAAATTTTGCCAGTGATAGAGCCTGAAAAGTTTCAGAAACTTAATTTCTGAACCGTTTATCCACACATATTCTCATATTTTCCTCATTAAATGATTTCATCTGTAATCCAGAATAGATGGAATAGTGCCAGAGGTCTGAAAGGTGAGACAGGGATCAAAAAGATTCCTCAAATCTTTCCATTTTGACATTTGATGTTTAACATACTCTGTTCAACTGCTGGGCTTCCAGTAAAAGCTCATAAGCAAAGAATGGGTGCTTCAGCCTTCCAAAGTTGATTAGCCAGCTCAATATCATGCTCATGAATGAGCCTTAGAAAGGGAAAGCCTGAAATGCCCGATTTGCCTGAAGACATTTCTCTATGTATATCACATGATGTATTGGGATATGTTTGTGTTGTTTTCAGTAATATTGTTCTTTTCAGTATTCCTCTAACTGAAAGCAAAGATAACAAGCCTAAAATTTCAAATGCTCCTGTTAATTTTGGACCCCATATTTTGGAAGTCATATGGACAACCTTAGCAAAAAACAAGACAGTCAAAAACTGAAGAGCAGGTTTTTCATAAAATTGCTTGTCTAGAACAACAGAACTGATTGGACTCTAGTTGGTACAACTACTTGGATCCTAGTTTCTCTGCTAAAGGGTGCATGGTTCCCTCATTTGGCTTCAGGGGTGGTGGGGAGGTGCAAGTAAGCATTTAGGTACAAAGTCTTAGAGATGCCAAGTCTTGTATTGTATCTTTGAACATGTGTCAGACATTGGTTATGTTCTGAATCAAAAAGGGGATCAAAAAGGACATGAGGCTGAAATGTTATGTATCACTACTTCTTTCTCAGAGACTGAGGTAGGACCACATCCTGGGGCTGCTAGGCCAACAGATGTGAGATTCTTGTATCTAGAGGTCACAGAAATGCTTTGGCAAATTCAAGCTTTGTAAATCTTCTTTTCCTTTAAAGAGATCATTGAACAACTCGACTGATTTTAGTGTTGTTCTTAGCTTGCCCTGTTGTAAACAAGAAAAGGATGAAAAGCAGACATTTACACAAGCAGCAATTCTTGTGATGATAGCTGCAATATTTTGTCAGAGTTCAGGTACATAGAGAGGAGAAGTCAAACAACTGGAACTGAAACACGGCAAGAAATAAGAACATCATAAATTTTCAAACACAATAATAAGAGCAAAAAATATATCAGAGACACTGCAGAGACAATAGATGATAAAGCTACAACAGAAAGACTCAGAAAAAAATGAAACCATGGCCGAAAAACTACGTGTATTTTGTAGTAGCACATGTTGGGGAAAGGGTGGGTGTGGGGAGAGGGTATGCTGGCACCCATCAGAAAACTTTTTATGGTAAGCCAGTGGAAGATCTGTCTCAACCCAAGGTGTCAGTAGCAGCAGTTACCAAGTGAAGAAGGAGTTGGTAACAACCAGATGGGACAAGACAATAGGAACTTGCAATTGCTAAAGGTACTCTCAAGGATAAAAAAGCCAAACCACTAAATCCTTTAAAGCCGCTTCATGTGCAGAAAAGTGGCAATGGTTTTTACAAAGGTTTTCAAAAGAGATTTGAGGAACTCTAAGCAAATAACCTCAACATTTCACTGAGGAAATTGGTAGCAACTCTTCCCAGGAATAGAATTAGCAGGTACAAAGTCAGGAAGATAACACAATCTTTACAGAGATCAAGCATCAGAAATCTGCCAGAACTCTCTGATTATACTTTAATAAGCATGTGGACTAAGAAGATGCATTTACTATAATCTACTTTCATTTCCAAAACACACTTGGCAGGGTTTACTATGAGACACTTTTATGGAAACAAGCTAAAATGGACAAAAGAAAAGATCCTCACATGGCTACATGACTAGAAAACAAAGGGTAAGAACATTTACTTATTTTTCATGACTGGGAAGTAGCTGTGAAGCCCTGCTTGGGGCCCCACTGTTCACCATATCTTTAAAGAGATAGATAATATGCATAAGGGTTGTCAATGTTTGTTAGCAATACCAAGGTGTGCAAGGTAATACAGATGCCAGCTGACTGCAGAAATGCAGAAGGGTCTTATCGCTACGTGATCAAGGGAGAAAATGAAAGATCAAGTTCAGTACAGGCAAATATAAAATTACAGAAAGGAGGGAAATTATAACTGTCTAATTCCTAAGAGATATTTTTCTACGGTTAGTGTAGTTCATGTCACTTCCCAGAGGTTTTGTCACTCTGATTTCCAACCTCTGTGTGTGGTGAAAACATCTGTGAGAATTATAAACACCAATCCTGAAATGGCAATCTTAAGTCAAGCAAAATTACCTTTTGGTTAAATGGGAATGACACTTCTTGAAAATAAGCCAGAGGCCTGTAGATGCAAGTAGAGGAAGAACTTGAATTGCTTTAGAAAATAATGAAGTAAGAGCAAGTGTTTTCCAGCATACTATGTACCAGAGCTGCAATCTGATCATTATATCCACTCAGTCCCCTGGAACATGGTATATTCTATGATTTCACAAACAATCAGGTGGTGTCATTCCTAACCATGTGATTTCTCCTAAATACTATTAGAATGTTTCATAATGAACTGTATGATTTTATCTTGTGTCTGTCTAATGGAAACTAAATACATTTCCCCTTTGCTACTAAATACAAACACAAAAATCTGACTCATATAGGTTTATTGTACAGGCTGCCAGAACCCTGACTAGACAAGATCCTCCTAGCACCATATCTTGATGAAGGACAGAAAGCATCACTAGATCACCACAGAGCTGCTGCAGAGACCAGCGCTTTCAGGCGATATAACAGCAATTGACTCTCCTCAGGGAGAAGGGAGTCTGCTGATAGGGTGAAGAGAGACTTCCAGCTTTTATTTCCCAGTTTTCATATGATACATGTTGAAGAATCAGGGAATGCTACATTCTTACTAGAAGATATTTGTGACACATATTGCTGACTGAAATTTGCACTGGAGCAGGGAAGTGGTTTATCCCCAGACACTCATGGCTAGGGAGGATTTAAATAAGTTTAATAACAGAAAGAAGGTGTGGAGGCCAGCAGTAAGCATATAAAAAATTTAAATGGCCAGCTTTTTTTCTTGATTTCATGATCTATTCCAGCTTTTAGACACCTCTGTCAGTCCCCCTGAAAAGGCTGCCTCATGGAGGGAAGGTCACCACCCTGCATCTCAGACCCTTTAGAATCCTTTGATAGACTTCATAAAGAACAGATATGACCAAAAAGCTGCTTGATGAAGTCTGAACAGAATGTCTACTGTGGCAACTCAGCTGAGACAGAAAGAAGGCTAGCACCCTATATACTCAAAATTTCAACATGAAACAGCATCTCCTAATCTTCCCTAAGGATCCTGGGTCTTCTCCCAGCGGTCACACTGCCCAAGCACTACTTGTAAGATTCAAGTCCCAAAGACCTCTCAGAACTGCACTAATGGGAAGATGACTTTGGCGGTACAGTCTTTGTTTGAGAGGGAATTGGTAATTTTTTCCTTTGATCTGACTAGGTGCCCCCAAAAACCTCATTAGCTCCTTCTCTTCAAGAACACAATGGCAGGAGTAATGTGAGTTCCCTTACCTTTAAGGTCTTGACGTGAAGAATGCCCACACTGGGCTTTTTCTCTCACTGTAATAGAGAAAGCCAAGTGTGAATGTAAATGGACCCAGGATAGGGCATTTAGAGTTCCATATTGTTACTGATGATGAGAGGAGCTGGACTGACTCTGGGAGTTCTGACTCCCATGCTGTCCATCCCCATTAATAACTCATGGCCATCAAGGGCACGCTGCCCTTACACCCCACAACATGTGCTGCCAGGCCAAAGGCTAGGACTTCCCATTGGCCTGGTTGGGTGACATGGGGCCGTGCACTGTCCTTTCCTTCAGCAGCGTCTGGAAATGTAGCTCAGGGAGCAGAAGAGGCAGGGCTGCAGCAACGGGGAATAGTGAAAACACTTTGTATCCAGAGGAAAACAGCTCCTCTGGCTCCTCTTCCTGGCGTGCTGTGTGCATGTTTGTACATGACCATGGAGCAAGGATGGTGCTGGTGTCTCTTTGCAACACAGCAGCTGCGTGGGACAACTTTTGCTGTTTGATGAGAAAGGGGCAAAAGACCTAAGTACACACACTGGTTGCAAGTATATGCAGTAGAAGCTGAAAGACCAAACTACTTTATCTAAATATGTACAGTACTGGGAAAGGCTAGCCAAACATCCTGGGACCACTCTGGGCTCCAATATGGCTCAGATATCCCACTGTGGTCTCAGAGCAGGGGAATATGCCATACATACATAATGAATGAAGGTTGTGTACATGGGCTGAAGGGCAAATCTGGGTGTTTTGGATCTGGTGCTCAAAGTAAACAGCTCATGATCATAGAATCAAAGAATCACCAAATGTGTCATGTTGGAAGGGACCACTGGTGGGGTCATCTAGTCCAACCTCCCTGCTCAAGAAGGGTCTTCCTAGAGCACATGGCATAGGATTGTGTCCAAACAGTTCTTGAATATCTCCACAACCTCTGGGCAATCTATTCCAGAGCTTGGTCACCAGCACTTGACAAAGCTGTTGTCAAGTATGCTCGGAGAGTGAGGCACTATGGACACTCAGGGAGTGGGACCGTGTGAGCACATAAGCAACATGGTTTGTTGAAAACAGGCCTCTTGTTCATCACTTTGCTCTTTTTACTTTTTTACAGCTTTATTTCCAAAAAATGCACATTTACAGTAATTTTAATTCTGTCTCTCTTATAGGTAATTGAAACACGAAGCTGAAGTAAAAGGTGTTACATGGAGAAATTCAGAGCAGGCTCCACACCATCTGAAATCCCTTGTGCAGTTCTTTGTTCTTTACTTTGGACATTTTTCCTCATTACAGATTGCATTTCAGTCTTTAGAGGGTTGACAGGTAATACATATTTTTTATACGTGTCCATGGTAACATTTATTTTGTTAAAATACTGTATATGCCACACACATTTGGCAACAAACTGATGGTATCTAAACTAATTCCAAAAATAATAACTACACCTTTCCACATTGTCAACAAAGAGATCACTATCAACATCCCCAGCCTCAGCAATTTACTCAGTCCACTCCTGACCTTAATTTTTTGGTCTAAAACTAACCTCTTCCAGGAAACATCTGAGTGAATGTATAGCCTTGTACCACTAAAGAGGCACCAAAGTAAGTCTGTAGTGAAGTAAAGAATGAAGTGACTATGAGACCAGAGGACTCTACCAAGAATCTCAGATCCACATTTCAAAAAGAGCGTCAAATGACTTTTAACAAAAGCAGTGGGCCTGCATTCAGCCTTGTCCCACATTTATACAGTTGCAATAAGCACCCTTCAGTGCTTTACAGGTTAATATTTACCTTCTTGGGCTATTTCTATGATACCAGTTGGATTTGCAATGCCTCTAGCAATGGCCTTATTGCCATCTAAATGAAGGATAAATTACATATGATGATCATAGATTGTGTTTCCTTCATTTACTGCCTTTTTTTTTGGATCCTGCTGAATCCTTGTATGGCCTAATGCTCTCCTCCAGGTTAACTCAGCCACAGAAGGATTTTGTTGTGCAGAGTACATACAGTACTAATACACCACTAAAGCTTCTAAGTCCTGCCTAAATACATGCTGTCTACTACATTCTTGTAGGAGCATGTTTTACCTTTTTCCTGCAAAGCACTGTTCCCAGCAGCAGTGACTTCCTTGCCAGGTGAACAGAGGGTCAATATTCTGCTTCTTGTTAGGAAGATTCAATACAAATTAGCAGATCATTAGAGATCATTGGCAGAACAGTTCAATGAAAATTAATTAATTCATGTCCTGCTCTAAGTGGACGTTGTTGTCAGTGACTTCTAAAACTGGACAACTCTAGAAAATATTCTGCAATGCATAATCTTTCATCCTCACTGGAAACTGGATATCTTACTACATATATCCTACTTGTGTTAGTCTTCATCTGTGTTAGACTTCACTGCCTTTGGCCTCTCAGACATCAGACGAGGTGGAAAGGTGCCTAGCATCATCCTGAAAAGAGTATTAGCCTTATTGGATATTAGTGACGTTGTAGAGATCTGATATATAATTCTAGCCCATGCCTCCAAGACTAACATGTGTAAAACAGTTCAGTCGTCAAGAAGAGATGATTAAAGATCCTGACTAATTCTATCTGCCTCATACCCATCACACCAGTCCCATTTCCTACACTTTATTAATGAGTGCACCATTGGAAAATCTGTTATCAATGTTCTTATTATGCAAAGGTCACAGACTGCATTAGCATTTGCAATACAGCAGGTTTTTTCTAGAGGCTGTGCAAGTCAGTCACCAGACAAGCTACCATGTAAAGAACCCATCATCTTTTTCACATTCACTCCTGCCCAGATTCAGAGGCGAATCTATGAGAAGTCAAGAAATTCATGAGCATCAAGAAGTCGGTATTACCCATATTGTTCACATCTGTTCTGTAACATCCATTTTCTACAAAACATCTGTCTACAGAGATCGCAAAAGTAGCACAGTTGAAAGTATCTAGCTGTCAGCATGTTTCAACATTTCTGTTTGTTTTCAGGATGTGATTTTGTGCCTGCCACCAAGTTCTCAAACAAATGTCAGTGCTGTTCCCAAAGCAGCAGAAACTCTACTCAGAAAACAAATGGGGAAGGAAAACACAACAGCTTTTTTTTATAGTTAACAATCTTTACAGAACTCTGAGGTCAAAGGATGATGACATTCAGATCTTGATAATGAACATGACATTTTCACAGTTACATTATCTTCTCTAAATGTCAGAACACAGTGCTCCAGTCACAATACATCAGTGCACTCAAAGAGGATCTGGTCTTCCATTCCTTCATATCAGTATTTTACCAGTTTGACTCCATTTACATTAATAGAACTGTAAATTTTAAAAAACGTTTAAAAGAGGAATACAGCACAGGGATGGAGCCAATAACGATTTCTGAAATTCTGTGGGGAACATTTCCCTAAGTAAGATATCTTAGACTTTGTAACAGTTGTAAAGTCGATTATACTTGAGGAAGAAATCAACTCAGCCATTCTCTAATATTTCAGACAGTACAATACCTGGGGCTGTTCTCAGATGTAAACCAAAACTGACACTTTCCCTGGTTTTTGGTGCCTCCATAAATGACCCCGAAAATCTGAACTAGACTTGCAGAAGGACAGTTACAAACTGGTAAGCAGAAAATGAAAAGAGCAAACCGAAAAAAAAGAATCAACCCCCAAAATATTGATTCAGCTCCCTTCATCACAATCAATTCAGAAACTTTATTCTTTTTGCTCAGAATACGTGGTTGAAAATATCAGGCAGCTGTGAGTACATGGACAGTTAGAGGAACTATACTGCTACGACCATCTGTCATTACACTTTTTGGTACACATGCAAAACCTCTTAGTGAAACAAAATCTCTGGCTCCTTATCTCTATTTATCTTTGGCACATCACACTTTTAGATTCAGAACCTATAGTACAAGACCTAGGAATAAAAAGAGAGCTCTTGAATTTTAGATCTCTGCTTGTTTCCCCCACATACTCTCATAAAAATCTTCATACACTTATAATGATATTTTTAAGTACCTTTTAAAGGTATAACTAACTAAATAAATACATAACTTGGACAAACTTGTGTCTGTAAACTTGAGTGGAAAAATGAACTTGTTTAATTTGGCAGATGAAAGCTTCAGAAAGCAGAGAAAATGGCATGGATGTGACAGAGTAACCAACTGAGTATGAGCTGAGAGTGATTTCATTTTAGTTGAGAGCAACTTAATTTTAGCTGAGAGCAAAAAGGCAACCTCACAGTGCATTAACAGCCACTAAACATTTGAAGTGGTGAAGGGCTAATAAGTCAGTACATAGCTTTTTTTCTGGTACTCATGTCAGAGTTCAGAAAGCTGTTCAAATGACAGTAGCACATCCAGATACAGCTTTGCTATCAAAGAATTGAAAGCAGTTTCTCCAATGGAAGGCAAACAGAGCCTGATCAGTCTCTAGATATCTAAACAGCAAGGGATATTTCTGAAAATAGATTAATCTTTAAGCTAGCAAAGACATTATGAGATTCGATATCTAATAATATCTAATATGGAAATCTAATATCTAATATGGAAACTGGAGACTTTGGCCTAAAAATAGGTGAAAACTGTTAACAAGGAATTTAAAACCTTTCTTATAAATGTGATGCATTTTCTTTTAAATTTGCAGTAATTAAAGCAAACCTAGATGCAGTTCTAAAGGTTATTAACACTCATAGCCATTAGCAACTAGCACAAAAGACAGTGAGGACTAGTAAGAGTTGGGTTTTTTTAAGTAACTGTTTTATTTAATTCATCATGCCTAAATCATGCCTACCATAACTGATAGCAGAAGTTACAAGATGTAAAAATTATTACAAGGAATTTCAAAACTATAGCATTAGGACTAAATGTGTTGACCTAGAACATATTTGGGACAGTTTGACTTCCAGCTGACTGCTCTCCCAAAGCCAGTGGCTTCTCACCACTTCAAGAAAATCACACATTGCAAGTGTGTTTTCCACATGCAACTACTCAAATGTGTTTTCTCTGTTGATGTTAATCACTAGCAGTAGAATATAAGCAGTCACCTTATGTACAGAGAACAAGTAATGAGAAAATGTCCATTTTCAGATGAGACAAATGGAGCGAAGTAGAAGAGGAATAAACTTTAACAAAGTTAATCTTGGTCCAATACAAAACTTCACCTATCCAACAGCTGGACACAGCTCAGTAGGATGCATGGATATCAGGGTTCAGGCACACTGAGATCTCACTACCAGGAAAGTAAAACCTGTGAGCAGTAACTTCTCATAGCTTCCTTAAATAATATGCATTTTTCTTGTACAATGAGTCTGACCTGTTCAATTTAGTTCTGCTTGGAACAAACTGTAGTTCTGATAGATGATGCCTTACATTAGCATAGTATCAAGATACAAGCGTTACCTGCTCTTTATCTTGTAAAATATCATCATCTTTGACCTTCAAATTCTCTTGTTTACAAATATTAAGTTACTCATATCTGCAATTAACAGTGATGGACATGGGAATAAAAATACAAAGGCCTGATAAGTACAATATTTATTAAAATGCTTTAATATATGTTTCCTAACATAGCCATTACATGTTAATGGTATTATTTTGAAGTGTTTGGATCACTGGCTAGTAAGCATCCTCATACAGTTCTAGCATTCTCTTCAGAAATCCCTTCTTCATCTCTTGTCAGTAAAAAGGAGCACAGCTTTTAAAACATTTTAAATTATAAAGAGAACATCTCTGGATGAAGGTTTGCCTTTGCTCATGCACTTTCTATTTCCCACACATTTCATTCCTCTAATAATTTGTAAGATATCTGTTCCAGCACCCTGGGAGGAACCATCACTCACACCAACTGGCAAAACTGCAGATCCAGTTCAGTGTCTGACCATCACACAGCTAACAATAAACTCTTGACTACATATAATTGTATAAGTATTCAGTAAAACTCACTTGTTAGACTGTCTTCATTGCTGATGCTAACGCTCAACCAGCTTACTACCAAATTTATCATTTTGATCATTTTGTTTTAAATTCTCAAGTATATGGGGAACACTTTCAAGATGTTGCATATTAAAACTGTAGGAGTAGTGAGACCACAGACAGTAGCCCACTGAGAAGGCTGCTGTAAGATACCTAACTGTGCACACAAATCCAGTGCTCTTCCCAAGTCTGCTGGGGACAGCTATAGCTAAGCTGCTGGAGGGAGATCCCCTGCTGGCTTACAGACAGACAATTTTACATCAATAGGACAAGAATCTGCTCCCAATGGATTGTCTGTGCTAGAGGCTTGATCTGACAACATTTTGTGTCTTTCTGCATTGCTCACTTTTCAAAAGGGCAGTTGTTAGTTCCTGACTGGCTGGTAGCCTCTGGCAGACTCAGTATTTCAAGAACTTTTTCACCTTCATGCAGTAAGAAGTATTATACTCCATTTGGAATTAATTTCTTTATGATTCTATAGTTACTACATAATTTGGCCTGCCTGATATTACAAGGATTTATACTGAATCTTCTATTTATTTACTTTTCTTCCAGAACCTTCTCTCTCATCCTTGTATTCATTCTTCAACATGAAAAAAACAGTTTCACAAGAGTTACATAAGATGAAAAAATATATCAGAGATAAAAATATAGGAAATCTCTTAGAAGAACAAGATAAAGTAATCCAAAACTTTTGGGCAGTAACAGTGATATTCTCCTTATCCAGTTCACATTTGCATGCTTGATATTTTCAAAGCAAAGGTAATTTTCTTCTTCCTATTTTTTTTCTACTGAAAAATCCATGCTAAACATTATATTAGATGTTATTTGATTTTGCTAGCTGCTATATTTTTTATGTGTATTTATAATTTGGAGAATGCATTTATGAAAATCCATCCTCTTCTGCATTAGTTCCCTCTCCTGCAATGAGCTGAGTGCTGGAAGCCCTCTGCCACAGTATATAGCAACACAGCAGAGTTTAAATTGAGAGGAAAGACTGTCAAAGGGGCAATCACTTCAAAAGATTTTGACTTTTGTTTCTCCACAAAATGCAGTGAAATGCCTTTTTTCACAGTTTTTTTAAATAAAGCTATTAAAGAAAAAAGTGGGTTAATTATCAGTGTTTGTCCCTCTTAACCTATTCTACCTCCCTGTTTCTTCACAAAGGTTTTCTCCAAGGCCTTGTGCACAGTAATATTCTTGGGGTATGCAGGGCACTGGTCTGAACTATAAGAGCATTCCCAGCAGCTCCTATGCAAGCCCTACCAGCTCAGACAGCCAGTGCTAGAGTGTTGTTGGACCTGTGCATTCTCCTTCACCCTTCCAGCACAGCAGGCCAGCCTTCATGCTCAGCTGGGAAGGTTGTCATGGTGGAGATGCTGAGAGATGCTTTTTGGCCCTCTCCATATAGACACAGCAGACTCCAGCCCTCCTGCATATCTTATGCTGAAAACATCCATCTGCTTGGACTCTGCCACATGTGGGAAAGCTGTGCTCCCTGCACGCTTGTCATCTTGTAATTTACAGATCAGCAGACTCATGAAGGGTCAGGGGAAGAGAAATGCATGTGAAGGCAATGCTGTTAATGCTCTGTGGCTCTGCAGGATGCTGGGTTATCACCTCTGTGTCTGGTTTTGGCTGTTGTGTGTGTGCCTCACCCCCTTGTCAGGGCAACACAAGGAAAGATTTTCACAGGAAATATTCCTAATCCCAGTCTCTCTTATTTTGTGGTTTATCCTAGTTAAACTTCTTTCTCCAAAGCTGCCTCTATGGACATTTTAGTTTCATTGAATGGACTATATTAATGTTGAAGTGCAGTCTTTGAAACAAATGCTCCATCACAGGCCCTCACACACGAATTCTCACACACAGGCCCTTCTGCCTTTCTCTCCATTGGCCACAGTGTGAGCAGAACAAGCAGATCTGGGTGTAACAAGGATGGGAGTGAATCAGATTGGGTAGCACACCTGCAGCCCAACTTGTGGCACCATAGACAGCCAGCTACTACAGTCATGTGGGGACAGGCAGGGAAACCTACAATTTGATACAGACCAAATTGCTTGAACTACACATGCCCACAAGAGCTGTGGCTACAAAGCCATGCCCCAGCTAAAGGCCAAATGAGTAGATTTACCTTCCACAGCCAGCCATGCTCCCCTCACATAATGCACGGAGCTTACTAATAATCCAGCCTCTCTAACATCATTTCTCTGTCCTGCTCTATTTCACACTTTTGTTTCTTATTTTTCTAATTTTTTCCTAAAATTCAAGTAATTTTTAAAATTGCACAAAAAGAGCTGGAGTACTTCCTAGTACATTAAGTTAAAACAAAACAATAATTTTCCACACTAGCGAAGAGAAATGCAAAAAATTAAAGTCCATAATGATAGCTAGTTTTAAAAAAACAATATGAATTTCATCCAATATAACTCCAGTTAATCCTTAACCAGGTTCTTTCACACAAAAACGATCTTTACTTCAACTGGATCAGGACCAGTTACAAAGCTTTGTTATTTTTGGTAGTGATCATAGTAACTGTAGCAGTAAAAAAACAGCTTTAGTAATTTAAATGGCATTTCAAGCATTTTTAAAAGCAGCATTTGTTTTTTACATTATTGAAAATTCATTAGTTATTCATTTTGTATTGCTTGAGGAAAGCTCTAAGAGTAGTTTTCTAAGACTGTAACTCAATATATGAATTAGATAGTGTTGTCAAAGTATAAATATATTCTAATACTAGACTTTGCACTGTATTCTTGTAATTCACATGGCTTTACAGAAAGGCTTTCAAATGTGTGAGATGGCACAATAAATTTAGGTAGCCATAGATAAGTGTATATAAAGATCTCTAGAAATCCAGCTATTAACTTATTTTAGATGTTAACTTCCATTATAGTTGCAGAGAGGCAAGTTCATCCAACACTATTTTCCCACAATCCTAGCTCCTTCTTTGCTGGACTATCTTCTTTAAAGTACATGAAAGTCATCTGGAGTCAAAACTCTCTCATCAAGAAGCAGCCGTGTTCATGGTTCAGACAGGGTGGGCACCAGAGTGAAAATAGCTCCATTAGCAGCTGCGAGTTACAGAAATGAGAGAGAAGCCTTTCAAAGACAGTGAAGGGAAAGAAGGAGCAGAGAGATCAAAGGAAAGAAAACACAGCAGCAGACCAGATTTTCTCAGTGATCTGCAACTGTAAACAAAAGGCACTGAACATTATAGGGATGTGTTTAGTTAGTACAGAATGTCACACTCTCCCTCTGACTCCCATGCAACATTCCTACCAATATCAATGGCTAAGAACTTTGTGCTTTGGGGAATTCACTGGCCTGATTTTATAGCTCTGACTGCATGAATTATGTTTTGCATAATCAAATTGTGGCATTCGTTATCACAACATGCCAGCGACATTATATGCATAAATACATTTAATTAAACAAATCTATGCAGAGAAGATCTATCAATGACTATTAAACATGACTAATATTTGCTCTACTGATTCCAGAAGCTGAAAGGAGCAATGTGTACCTCTAATGTTTCTCTCTGCACTCGCTATTTACCACTGCTTGATAGAGTCCCAGATTCACTAACATTGGGAGGGACCTTTGGAGATCATCTATGCCAACATATCTGCTCAAAGCAGGATGAACAGGTTGTTCTCATGTCAGTTTTGAGTATCTTCAAGAAAGGTGACTCTACAGTCTCTGGGCGACCTTTTCCAATGTTTGAGCACCTTTACAGCTAGAAAGTTTTTTCTTATGTTTAAACAGAATTCCCCACTTTTCCACTTGTGCCACTTCCTCTTGTCCTCTCACTGGATACCACTGAGAAGACTCTGGTTTTTTATTCCCTCCCATGAAGTATAAACACTGATTAGGACCCCTGAGTCTTCTCCAGGATAAAGGGTTTTAACTCTCTAAGCCTCTCCTCATAAGGAAGATGCTTCAAGTGCTTAATCATCTACATGGCCCTTTGTGGACTTGATCTGGTTTGTGCATTATATTCTTACACTCCTTCTTGTCTTCCTAGCTTGATCTTCCAATGCAGCTATCCCACCCTGTTGCTGTGATCACCATGAGATTTAACCCTGCAGCTAGATGCAGTGCTGTAACTCCTCCTGTTTGCTCCCCATGGAGCATGCAGCAGCATACAGGCACTCCAGAGAGGTATTTGGTCATGCTGATTTAGTGGCTTGTTCAATCTTTGGTCTGATCCTGTAAGGATGCTGCTGTGGATTGATCCAGATGCTCACTCATTCTGGCCTGCAGGTGGAATAGGGGTAAACAGAAGGGTAAAAGCGAGAAAATGTGTGAGTTGAGATAAAGACAGTTTAATAGTTAAAATTTAATAATAATAGTAATTGTAATTGTGAGGAAAAAATAACGAAGAATAAAGTGAATCCCAAGAAAGATAACTGAGGCAAATGAAAAGAGTTGCTCACCACCAACTGACCAATGCCCTGCCAGTCCTTGAGAAAAGTCTGCCCCCTGGCCATTGGTTAGGGAGTGGCTTCTCCCCTAACTTTATTGCTGGGCATGACACCATATGGACTGTAATCCTTTGACATCCTTTTGGTCAGTTGGAGTCAATTGTCTGGCCTGTGCCCTGTCTCAACTCCTTGCACAGCCCCAGCCCACTTGCTGGTAGGGTGGGGTGAGGAACAGAAAAGGCCTTGGCTCTTTGTAAGCCCTGCTCAGCAATAACAAAAACATCCCTGTGTTATCAACACTGTTTCCAGCATAAATCCAAAACACAGCCACATAACAGCTACTATGAAGAAATTTAACTCTATCAAATTTAACTCTATCCCAGCCAAGATCAGCACAGCTACTCTTATAAAGCGGTACTCTGAGGTTTTGCCTTTTCCAGGTCAATGTTGCAGGTAGTTATCAAAAAATCACTGGCAATAGGCAGGGAAGAAATATTATAAGGTCATGGACCAACACCTCGCTCTAAACTAGGGTCAAATACTGTTCCTGAGAGATGTTTTTTAATATAGTCTTAAGGTGTGCAGTAGTTTCAAGTATTAATTATCCCATTACGTGTTTATCTCTCCTTAACATTTGAACTTCTCTATACCATTTAACATCATTAGTCTTTGCTTCAGCTAAAGTAAAAATTTTCACTGTTATTCTCATTCCTTTAATCTTCTTTTCATTGGCTGTGCTTTCCTGTCCCCTGACAAGTCTGGCTGCTTTCCCTGGGACTCTATCCAACCAGGCCATCTTTGTCTTCATGTGCTTCCCCAAAAACTGACATAATAGAGCAGCGAGGCCTGCCAGACAGAAAAAGTACGTTAAGGATCTTTCAGATGACACTTGCCTTGCTCACAACAACATACTATTATGTATTCCCATTTACTCTGTGACTTCTAAACTACATGATTGCAAAATCTTTCACAGAATATTTATAGGTCCAGTTTACATCTTACTTGAGGACATCCACAGTGCAATGTCTGATGGAAGAAAGTGGTATGAATGGTCTTGGGACAGAAAAACATCTGAAAAACATCTGTCACTCAGAAAACAGGTGGGTCACAGAGGAGATATGGCACAGGCAGGAGAGGACATGTTCCTTCTATACAGCAAAACATTTCTCTTTCCCAAAAACCTATTGCATCATGAAGCACTCAGCCCCAAAGAATTCCTGCCTTTCTCTGAAGTGAATCTAACTGTATCATCTTGCATGAACATAGTGTACAATATCTGATATCTTCTATGCTATTGTTGAAAAAAAAGCCCACAAGAACCACCCCTCTAAATAAAATCTGTATGTCATCTCGTGTTTGTCAGAAATTAGAGCAAGTGATTTCTCATTATGAATAACCTGGGTTTTTTCCATGACTCCTTACTGACAGAACTTACAGTTCCTCTGTTTCTTTCAAAGAGAAAATGTGTTCAGTCAGGCTACTTTCACTGGCCCAAACTCCCACTAATTCAGGCTAAGAGCAATGTGAAGCAGAGATCCTGTATCACTCAATCAGTAGTATGCAGTTTCCCAAATGGGAGAAGCCAAGGCAACTCCACTGGTACTAAAGCAGGTTCACACAAGAAGATGGATGGAAGTTGCTCTCCTGACTCCAAGGGTTTCCAAGGACAAAGGCTGATAAAAACCAATGATGTAACAACATTTCTTGAACATAGGTTAAAAAGGTTTTCAAGTTGCTTTTTTTATTAAGTAGACCCAGTTTACAAGATCAGAGGTCAAGATAAATATTTTAAAGTGTAGAAAAATATATAGCTCCATAGGAGTTGCCAAAAGCTTCTGCTTCCATAGGCATATGGGCATAGGAATCATTTCATGAGCATGCTAATGCACTGTCTTCTACTAGTCCTCTGGAAGTGCAATACTTCTGAAAACCAGACATATCCAAGCTATTTTTAATACAGTAGATTAATTACATTAAATTAGGTCACCTTGTCTTTTAATGATCATTTTCACGTTCTCCTTTGATGCAGCACATAAGTAAAACTTTCCTTCTGAGCAGAAGCTCAGATGAGCTTTAGAATTATAGTCAGAGCAAGGATAAAAGACATAAATAAAGGGGAATAACAGATATATTTGGATTCTAAAGAGAATTATGAATATTACAACGAGACTGTAGTATTCAGGCCTGGAGTATGGAACTGAGTAGCTCTGTTCCTCCTGATGATTAGGTAGGTGACCAAAGTAAGATGTTTACAAATTCAAGTTATCTTGAAGGGAAATCCTTCTATGTAATTAGGTCCTCTGTTCCAATAAGAGCTATTACAGATTGCCAAAGCCAAGTTATTTATCAGCCACCGGCAGATTTGTCTGTTATGGAGAAAAGAAGAAAGAAGAAAGAAGAAAGAAGAAAGAAGAAAGAAGAAAGAAAGAAGAAAGAAGAAAGAAGAAAGAAGAGGAGAAAAGAGAGAAGAGAAGAGAAGAGAAGAGAAGAGAAGAGAAGAGAAGAGAAGAGAAGAGAAGAGAAGAGAAGAAGGAAGAGAAGAGAAGAGAAGAGAAGAGAAGAGAAGAGAAGAGAAGAGAGAGAAGAGAGAAGAGAGAAGAGAGAAAGAGAAGAGAAGAGAAGAGAAGAGAAGAGAAGAGAAGAGAAGAGAAGAGAAGAGAAGAGAAGAGAGAAGAGAAGAAGAAAAGAAAAGAAAAAAGAAAAGAAAAGAAAAGAAAAGAAAAGAAAAGAAAAGAAAAGAAAAGAAAAGAAAAGAAAAGAAAAGAAAAGAAAAGAAAAGAAAAGAAAAGAAAAAAGAAAAGAAAAGAAAAGAAAAGACTTAATTTTTAAAGTATTACAGTTGATACTTTAGGGAGAGAAAAGACAGTGATATCCATCAGTCTTTAAATCCCCTTGTTTACTGTACCACTAGACTTTATGTAATGCTGTTTTTCTTCCTGAAATGGGTCTGCCAGTGACATGAAATGATCACAATGTAATATCCTAAATATTTTCATCATGTGTAATTATTTATTTTCATGCCATTCTGAAATCCTAGGCAGATTGCCGACTTGATGATCATGTTTTCCCCCAGAAAATTCTTAATAGACAAGAGACAAAAGCCACAGAAGGATCAGAAATAGAAATGTTTACATAACCTGCCACTTGGATCATGAGAAAGCAAATGCTATATCTTATTAGAAAAACACAAACAAGCTTTTCTTGAGCATGGCTTTTAATTAATTCTTTGCCATAAATCTTTATCGACTAATTAGAGTAATAATTACTAACAGAAAACACAATGACCCAAAGAAACAAAGAAAATAACTAAAAGCCAAGCTGACTGAATTAATTCTTACTATCTTTGAAAAACCTGGCAAAAAGTTAACATGTAATTTCAGATAATGTTATTAATTTAATTGAATGATTCTAGAACTGCAATTATAGTAATCCAATTCACAGCAATTTGCAAATAAATTTACAGTATAGGATTTTAGACTCAAAGGATAAAAATCAGTAACAGCATCACAGTCCCATCTCTTTCTCATAAAGCTATTATGTGAATATATCAAAAAATAATGTTCTGTAAATTCTCGTACCAGAAGGAGAGTTCTGAAATCTGCCATCAGAGTGGATAAAAACACATGACTTGTGGAGCATAAAGATGGTCTCTTTAATACCGCAGCATGAAAAATGCTCTTTTGTCAACTCTGCTAAAAGAAAGACACCCTATAAGTGTGCTCCCTGTGGTCAGATTATCTTACCATTTGGGTTGAATTAATTTGACTTTGGAAAGTCAGTTGCGGATAGGCATAAAATGAAAGCTTTGCTTTTTTTCCTAAGGACTGTGATTTCAGGTATGTTCAGCACCTTCTGCACACTCCTTCAAAATTTCATTTGCAGTAACCAACTGTACTTTGGTCTTTTCTCAGTTATGCTTGAAAGCATTAATAAATCCCAAACCCAGGACATAATGTGCACAGACAGAATGCAAAAGAACCTGTACATGTTGGAGAGAAGAGTGTGTCTCTTCCAGACACATTATTAGACAGCAGAATCATTTGGGCAGAATTCATATCAGAGAAAGGTTGTAAGGCAGATGTCCCAGTCTCAGCTGGTCTCTCTAAGTTACCTCTGTGAAGTCATACTGATGTTTTGCTAACTTCATTTCTTCGCAGCCGTACCAAAATAACTATTGTAATGGAGGGCAACATTAGCTTAACAGTGTTCTGTGTACGCTTTGGAACTCTTTTTGAAACTGTACCTTTAAATAATACTACAGGAAGCCCGAAAAACACACTGCTCTCACTAGCCTCAAGAACACTTAAAACTTCGGGGATCTTATCAGTCCTAGGAAGAGCTTCTATGGCTACATCAGCAGAATACAAAAAAGGTAAGTAAAACCACGTAATATTTGCAGCATACTATTTTGTGCAGGGATGAATACACTTTTTGTCAAGCTTTCTTTCCCTAAGTCCCATCCTGCCACCTACATTTTCACGAACACCACATCTCTTCTCTACATTCTCAAGTAATCTCCCTCAAGCCCACATCCAGAAGCTGCTGAAACAACCTGTCTTACCTAATGGCATTCCTCAACTGCAAACTCCATGGAGAACCATGTCTGAGATGGATGTTTTTAAAAGCACCTGGAAAAAAAACCCAACAAACCCACGCACAAAACTACACTTTCAAACCCAGGTGGAGGCTCTTTCCCAGAGTCATTAGCAACTCCAGGAGAACAACTTGATTTGAACTTCTGAACATGTGTCCAGGACTCTTAGACCTATGACCTGCTTGGAAAGACTGAAAACAACTGACCAGAGCAACTGAGCAACTTTGCCTGGAATGCAACTGAGCACTGCTTTGTAAATACATGGAAATATACTCTTAAGAATTTCTAGCATTTCTGATTATACTCTAGTATTTTCCATTATTTTAACTGAAGTCTGCTTGAAAATTTTGGATTTCTTTTTCTCATTGTTCCAGCCACTGCTCTACCACTCTAATCTGGCTGTGTATGTTGTTCAGTTTAGAAGAACAGGTTTCACATTTTCCATTTAGAACTCCAGTGATTCCTGGAACATGGGTGAGTTACAGCGAAGAGCTTCCATGCATTGTTTCAGCCTGACAAGTTTGACTGAAAAAATGGAGAAAATAACATAGAGAGAAAATCCAGCAAAGTGTTTCCTTCACAGAAGGCAGACACTGGAAAATGCTCAAGTTTTTTTAGCCCTTGATTAAGAATATGTCATAAATTTTCTCAGTATATTCTCTAAAATGCTATGAACCTCAGGCACCTTATAAGTATTTACAAAAAAGGTCTTGTCTACATGAAATAAGGGGCTAGAACAACTACCATAAGAAATGTAATCCTGTGCTTTAACTGCTCTTAATGACTCCCCAATGCATTCCAACAGCAGGCAGTCAGCCTATATTGGAAGGATTGTATCTTCATGTGAAGAAACCTTCTTCCCATTCTCAACTCAAATAGTGTCATTTTTGCTAAAGTCAATGTATTAACCAATATGTTAATTGGAATGTTTACCCAACCATGGAATACACTAAATATCACTAAATACATTTTAGTGATGATGACAAAGAGATGAGGTAACTATTTATTACTGCTAATACAAATGCACTTGTTAAAAGTGCATTTAGACCATGTATAAAAAACAAATCAAACATCTGAAGTAAGTATACGTGTTAACATTTTACTGTATGTATACTTAATACTCTTGTGCTATGCCTGAATTTAGTTCTCCTAAATCACAGTATCATTCTGTAATATTAATTTTTTTTATTAGATCTCTGTTAGATTCTTGGGATCAGAATGTATTAGCATGGAAACACAAGCAAATACATACTGGTCCATACAAAGAGACAATTAGGGAAAAGTGGTCTTATTTCTTCTGTGGCCATAAGTGGGTGTTTAGAGCAAACATATAAAAATAGACCAGTATGGAATGGTGCTCCCCTCAGTAAACTCTTTTGCTGTGAGCACTGAGAGACTAACAGAATTAGAAGATCATATGTGCACCATACCTTTTAACAGTTCTACTGGTCTGATTCACAGGCTATAAAATTGACTGATCATATCTTATTAGATTTATAATTCTGCAGGAAATAATTTTTAATGTTTAATTATGGATTGTTTAAAAAAGTGGTTTTTGCTTAATGTAAGCCTGTCAGTTTATGGTTTCATCAAGCGCCTTCTAGTTCTTACATTACTTAGAAGGAATGAACAACCATGCCTGCTCAAGTTCTTACAAAATACTTTATCCTATACTCCATTCTTCAGCAACATCCATCCTAAGAGTTATAGCCCATGTAAGCCTTCTTCTACAGCAATCTCTGTGTATTTCTAATAATTCACAGCAATTTTTACCTTTAAATACAAAGGATAAAAGTGAATACTCCTGTAATTTGGAGTAATTTTTCCTCATGTATAATTATCAACTTCAATTTTATGCTCAGCATCATATGAATGTACTAAAAGATAGCTTTTACACCAATAGAAGTTATTAACCACACATTTCAGTTATTATTCCAGAAAAAAATGAAAGATGAAGCAGACAGCTATACCAGCCAAAATAAACAAAAAATACTTTCTGTTCATGATATTTTCTTGTGTTTTTAAAGGAAGTGAAATTTAAAATACAGGTCTTTTTCTTTTTTTTTTTTTTAATTCCACAAAAGCTCTGGGCTTATTAATTCTCATGTGCTGTATACATAGCAGCAATGCTTTACACTCTTTCAAACAGCAGATGTGCACCCCAAAAAATGAACAATACAAAGATAATTTCTGGGAACAGTCGGTACAAGAGGCACATAGCCATATATTTCTCTGGGCCCACAAACATATTGTTTCTTGGATTTTTAATATTATGCCTTGTGTAGACTGAAAAGCAAAACCCTCACAACCCTGTGAATGTGCCCCACTTGCTTAGCAGTCATTTTAAACTCAGATTCTCCATTTGTCATTGATTTAATTCCTTCTTTTTTTATGCATGAATAACACAAAAACCTTAAGACACAGGGTACCTTCTAGTAAAATATTTTATCTTTCCTAGAATAGCCAGAATTAATTTGATAGTAATTACAATGACAGGGATTGGAATGGATGTGCCACAGGGTAGTAATCCTGTTCTTTCTAAACAACATCACTTTTATCAGCAAAGCAACAGAATTCAGAACCAATCCTAACAGCCATCCAACTCCTTTGTTTATACTTTTTGGAGAAACATCACAAAGAAACCAAAATAAACAAGGGGAAATGATAATCATCGTGATAATCATCATGATAATCACTAACTAACTAGCTCAAGGTCCAGCAAGGAGTTAGTGGAGGAATATTGTACTAAACTGTCATTTCAGCAGTTTCAATATTCAAGCTCATAACCATCATAGAGCCTTATTAACCATAGAAATAATCCATACTCTTCCCTCATCACTACCCATTTTCAATGCATTATGAAGAAATCTAGCTAGTAAATTCTCTAAATGCCTTCTTAAGACCAACAATTGTCTATGTGTTGGTTATAAAAGACAAAGAAACGAATGGTTTTGTCTTATGGGGAGATCGAGTAAGGGACACCAAACATGAGCAGCTCAGGGGGGATGTTGAGACATTTATACAGGTGCATGAGGTAAACATTGCAACAATCTGCTGTGAAGGGAATACTGTTGCATATTTACACCTTGAACTGCTGAAACTTTGTGCACAGGCACTGAAAAAATACTGCTGATCTTTACACTTTCATTTTGCATAGGTGATTCCAAAAAATCTTCTAATGAATTTGTTTCTTAACAAGAGAACATAATTTGTCAGGAGTACACTTTACCATATGACCAGGCAGAATTTTTATTGTGAAATCAAATCTCTTAAAGATTTTAAGAACAAAAGAGAAAGCTTGGTTTGCCTAGAGACAGAATTTAATCTTCAATGAGCCTAACAGTGGTGATCTGCAGAAAGATTTCAACATCTCTTATACCTCTCCATACAAACAAATGCAATTGCAAGACCCCCAAACCAACTTCAGTGCCCACACAGAGGCTTCAGTCAGATCCCATGGGATACAGCAATCTCTCTATTTGATATTCATGTCTGCATGGGACCTAAATCTGTGCATTGCTACAGACATACTGAATTTCAGAGACGGAAAACTGAGGTCAAAAAAAGATTTTCTGCTTGTTTAACAAGTCTTTATTTACAGATACCCCTCCTTATACTGTGTGGTCAAGGTGCATTGTAGTCTTTTCAACAGTAAATCAAAATTGGGAATGCACACTCAAATCTCACTACTGGCTGGACCTGGAGAGATGGAGCATCAATAGTCTCACTTCTGTCAGGCTACCAGACCCAGCAGCTGAATACAATGGACCAGGTTAATTCACAATTCCGTGTCTGGCTGCTACTTCCCTACATGCTAAAAAAGCATGGAATTTAAACAAATAGTACTGTGTTATGCTTACAGTAAAAAGTTTGTAAGAGGAATTTTAAAGGATGAAAGCTTGATTCATGCACTAGAAGTGTGGTAAAAATCACAATAACCCTTTAAATTAAACACTCTTATCCCTATGAATTTTGTCATATTTTTACTACTAATATATCTGAAGACAGAGCAAGCAGATTTCCTACACTGTGTTTCAGACAGACAGAAAGATTCTCTAGAGAAAAGAGGCAGTGTCATTTCAGCACCAATGCCACAGAAGTGCCTAGGACCAAACTGTCCACCATTACACTTACAGATAGTTTGTTGGTTTTAACCAACAGGATGGATGAGAAAAATATATCTGGCATACTCTGCAATTAATTTCATTCATAGAAAATTAGATAAATAATAGCTACTGAATATAAGCACCACTACTAAGTGGTTATTGGGTAGAGGTACTACTAAGCCCATGTAAGAACAGCCACTGACTGCATTGTTAAGTGCAAGGCTCCAAGGCTCTTGGTAAGAATTATGAGGGAACAAAATGCTTACTCAACAGCAACCTATACATCCAGCTCACTGATCCATCCAGTGTGGTGCCAGAAACACTAGTGGTACCACAAGGACAGGGTGAAAACACATCTGGGACAAGAAAAATGCAAGACCATTCCTTTCAGCAGCAGAACAGGTTTAGATCAACACTAACTGGTCATAAAAAGTAATTTTAGGCACAGCGATAAAAGCAATGTAGTAAATGAAGATAAGTAAGCAATAACTCTTTTACTTGAGTGACTGCTGCCAGACACTAGAGCTGTAAAAATTAACTATTTATCATGATATAAACTTCACTGAAGAAAATACCAGCTGTACTATTAGAGCAGAAATTTTGCACATTGAGTAGATATAGAAATCAAGAAAGTACATACTGGCAACGAAAAAACTGATGATCATGGAAAGTCAAATCTCTTTCACAGTATAAATTACTTAAATCTGTGATACTTCAGAAAGATAATTATAAGTACTGTGAGCCAGTAACTGTGGGCAAGGAGTTAAGATTAAGTACAAATACCAAATAACCAAGATACACACTTGCAGAACCTATCATCTAAACCACAATTTTTTAAAAAAAACTAAAACAGGACAGTTTTAGTGCATTTACTAATTAAATTTTGAAAGCAGAAATTTTTGCTGAGAAAAGGCATGACACAGACAATGAGAAAGGAAGATGCAATTACGCATTTGAAGAAATAACAGATGGCTGGAAAAATTACCAAGAAAACATAGAATCATAGAATAGAATCATAGAATCATTTAGGTTGGAAAGGACTTCCAACATTGACTCCAGCCTCAGACTAATCACCACCTTGTCAACTAGACCACAGCACTATGTGTCACATTCGGTCTCCACATCTACGGATGGTGACTCCACCACCTCCCTGGGCAGTGTGTTCTAATGTTTGACCACCCTTTTGATGCAGGAATTCTTCCTTATGTCCAACCTCAACCTCCCCAGTGCAACTTGAGGCTGTGTTCTTTTGTTCTGTCTCTTGTTACCTGGGAGAAGAGCCCCCACCTGGCTACAGCCCCCTTTCAGGCAGTTGTAGAGAGTGATAAGGTCTCTCCAAGCCTCCTTTTCTCCAGGCTAAACACCCCCAGCTCCCTCAGCTGCTCCTCACAGGACTTGTGCTCCAGACCCTTCCCCAGCTCCGGTGCCCTTCTCTGGACACGCTCCAGCCCCTCAATGTCTTTCTGGCAGTGAGGGGCCCAGAACTGAACACAGGATTGGAGGTGTGGCCTCAGCAGTGCCCAGTACAGGGGGACGGTCACTGCCCTGGTCCTGCTGGCCACACCACTGCTGATCCAGGCCAGGATGCCATCGGCCTTCTTGGCCACCTGGGCACAGCTGGATCATGTTCAGCGACTCTTGACCAGCACCCCCAGGTCCTTTTCTGCTGGGCAGCTTTCCAGCCTTCCCCCAGCCTGTAGCGCTACACGGCGTCGTTTCGACCTAATACATCTTTTCAAGCTGCATTTGACTGTGACTTTAGAATACAACTGCAGAGTTCACACCCAAGCCGCCAGTCTGTCCAGCAGCATCCTTCAATCGCAGCGTGCTTCTCACCACGCCGAGAGCGGGTGCCGCGGCCGAGGTGCCGCTGCCGCCGGCGGGCGGGCGGGCGAGCGCGGCCAGGGTTAGCCCATGCTGCCACCTCGTGGGGACACACGCGGGACACACCGGCCCTCCTGCTGACACACCGCCGCGTATGACTAGGGAACATCGGTGATGCTCTCTGAGCAGCTAATGGCACGGACACAAGGCGTTCCTTCCTGGCAGGAAACCTGCTGCTTTTTCAGGAATGATTAACCGAGCCGCCGGTTTTGTCTTCAGATTTTCAGAGTGGTGTGAGTGCAAAACTGAAGGGATGATGTGTATGTTTGTTTATTCTCTCAGATATAGGCTGACAGAGCTATAAAATCCCATAATACATCCATGATATATAACTTTTATTTATATCTTTTTAATTCTTTTTAAAGGCTTAGAGAGCAGAATGTGAAGCTGTTTTTTTAAATTTTGGCGCAATTCATAAGCAGAAAATTATAACTCGAGCATTTGTTGCTGTTGGTCACTTATTTATTAAATGGAACTAAAACTTAAATATAAGCAAGGATGAGCTGTCTTCCTACCAAAGAGCTAATTAGGCCTAATTAGCCCTCTCATAGCTAGTTGGACAATCATATTCTGCTGGTTTAGACAATTTAGGTTTCTAGACTGCTTTTTAGACAGTCATGTTCTCCTGGTTTAAAATTGCATTCAGACCTCTATTCAAGACAAACCTTCCTATCATATCCCTTTCTCTGCTACATCCACAGCAGGTCTGCCATCATCAATCCTACATTTTACTCCTCAGCTGTTATTCATTATGTTCTTAAGAAGCTGTTTATGAGTTAAATTTTAAGTGGGAATTAACACAGAATAAAGAAGGTTAAGACAAAATTTTGGGTGCACAACCCTGTCCTCACATTTGAGGCAGAGGAAGTAATTTCCACAGCTAAATACATGTTGAGGAAACACCTGAGATTTTAGCTTCATTGCAAAAAGTAGTTGGAGAATAGGAGAGGAAAGATGATGGGTATTCATAGAGCAGGAGAAGGGCATTTAGCTCTTATGGGACACAGAGAGAGAGAGATTATTAATTTGTTCCCTTCCGAGGGAAATTATTTACAAGGCAGGTCAGTTTGAGGATAATTTCTGGAAAGTTCCACCCCTCACACACTCATCAGGCTCATTCAAGTGGAGGTAAACAAAACCAAAGCAAACTTGTTTGATTTGGGTGTTTTATCAAAAAGTAGATGAGGCCCTACTCCATAGAATTGCATAATTTTTGAATTTCACTGCTTCTTTCTGCATGCTTTCTTCCTCATTACCCCTGAAATTCTTCTCCTGCCCTTTCAGCAGACAGGACTGTAGTCTCTCCTCTTTTGACTCTTTTCTGTTTGCCTTGGCCACACCAACTGCAGTACACCCTGTTATTAAGAAAACCTTGAGTAAGGTTTGTGTTTCAGCATTCCCTGTGCCCCCTATCAGTGGTACATCCTTCTTGATAAGCTTTGGTAGCCTCCCCCTGGGTCTGAGCATATCGAGCCCAAAACCTTAACAGGGCAATTCTACCAACAAGTATCTTATCTTTTTAACACCTGGACATCAGTAGGGGAAAATCAATGTATTTTTAATTTTAAAACGTAACCATATTTCACTAGAGATGCTTAAACACAAGCTGGAGAGTATCATGCTACATTTGTGACAGCCAAAACACGAGTGGCAAAACACTACAAAAACATCTCTTACTTCTTCAGAGAGTAGCGAGAATGCACGCAGAATAAAGTAACCCCAAAGCACGGACTTAATGGCTTCTAGTCCAGTATTCTGGTTTTGGCTTGGGCAGAGCTAATTTCCTTGACAGTGGCTGGTACTGGGCTGTGTTTTGGATTTGTGCTGAACAGAGTGCTGATAATACAGAGATGTTTTTGTCATTGCTGAGCAGAGCTTGCACAGAGCCAAGGCCTTTTCTGCTTCTGTACTGCCGGGCTGGGGAGGCGGCTGGGGATGCACGGGAGGTTGGGAGGAGACACAGCCAGGACAGGTGACCCCAACTGACCCAAGGGATGTTCCAGACCATGTGACATCATGCTCAGTGTAGAAACTGGGGGGAGAAGGAGAAAGGGGGGATGTTTGCAGTGATGGCGTTTGTCTTCCCAAGTCACCATTGCATGTGATGGGTCCCTGCTCTCCTGGGGATGGCTGAACACCTGCCTGCACAAGGGAAGCAGTGAATTAATCCCTTGCTTTACTTTGCTTACATGCGTGGCTTTTGCTTTCTCTATTAAACCGTCTTCACCTCAATCCATGGTTTTTCTACCTTTTACTCTCCCGATTTTCTCCCCGATCCCACTGGTGGGGTAGCGAGTGAGGGTCTGCGTGGGGCTTGACAGCTGGCTGGTGTTGCACTACAGGACCCAAAAAACACACTCCCCCCACCGCACGGCCCCTCCTCTCACGGCCCACGGCGGAGGAACCCGGCCGGGCGCGGCCGCCCCGCCCCTCGCTCCTGGCCGCCATTGGCTGCGGCCGCCTCCGCAGGCGCCCGGAGCCGGCGGCCATTTTGGCGCGCGAGGGGCTCCGTGAGGCGGCGCGAGGAGCGGGCGCGGTGCGCGAGCGGCAGGCGCGCCTCGGGCCCGCGGCAGCCGCGCGTCCCTGCGCCCGCCCGCAGCGCAGCGGGGAAAGGGCACCTCTCGGACAGTCGCCAAAAAAAACCAAAACGCAGCCCACGGAAGGTGGTGAGGTCGGTAGCAGTCCTCAAGGAATGGAGTCGGGGTCGGGATATGTGGGGGATTGCAGACAGGGCGTGATCCTACAGTATGGAGATACCACCGTACTGGGGATACGTGATCAGGAAGGAGGCTTGAGGAGCAGTAGTGGCAGGTGGGTCGGGGGGGAGCAGCTGAGCAGTGCAGAGCACGCTGCTGGTCTCTTGCATTTAGGAGATTTGCTTTTCAGGGAAGAAATAGGTGCATCCTTTATATGATATTTGTGTCTGCCGCTTTCATTTTGCTGTTCGCAAAGTGGTGTGAACCTGTAGTATTGGCTCAAGGGATGAACTGGACTGTGTTGTAAAGAATTTGTCTATTTTTTTTTTTAAGGTCAGGCACCATGAGTGGGAAGGAAGAGTTCTCCTTGTTGGCTGGTAGTAATAAAGAGCTTCCCAGAAGTAGAATGAAACACGTCAGGTGTGTGGATTTTGATGTTAATATTTTTAAGCTCTGGTAGTGCAATTGCCAGGAAATAGAAGTGAGAAAATGTAGAAAGTAATGTTTGTATTCTGCAGGGTTGCAAGTGACTCTGTTTTTATGTGTTACATATGTGAGTAAAACACGCAGGTTCTGAAAAGTTTCAGTATTTAGAGTAGGATCTTGGAAAGAGAAATTTTAAATGCAATTTGGTATGCTGTCAGATACTGTATCATATTGGTCTGTATGTATTTTTTACGAGCTGGCACTGTCAATTTATACAATATATTTTAGATAACATGAATGTGATTAAAACTAATTACATAACGATTTAGTTAGCTGAAATACGGCATACCTAACAGTTGTAGCATCACTTTTATGTATGATGAATTCAGTGTCACAGAGCTAAACTACTTTTCCAGTTAAGAGAAGGTAACAAATTTTTTGTGGTGTGTTTTGTTAATTGCAGCTTCTTCATAATGTCATTTGGTAAAAGTGGATGAGCTTCATTCTAAGAGAGCTGGAAATAAGAATCAGTTTCCTACTAATATTCCTTATGATTCTAAAACTTTGCTTTTACTTCTGAAGGCAATCTCCTAAGGTACTAGAAGAGCATTTTACAGAACCACATCAGAGAAATGGTGATTTGTGTTGTATGTCAAAAGCTCTTAGTGCAGAAGGTAAGGCTTTGGGATCTTTTTACCAGCAGTTTTATTGTGTGCACTAGCCACTGTTAATTTTTATTTTATATTGTCTGTTAAGGACAGTAGATGGACTCCTAGATTTGATTAATACATTGTTTATTTACTACTTACCCAGTAGTTAGCAAGAATAATCAGTACCTTTTGATTCCTTTCCTGCTCTTTTTCTTGACAAAGTGATTGACAAGTTTGTTCTAAAAGAAACCTTATTTTTCTGTGTTTTTCTGCATGAGTAACTTTTTCTAGGAGTTGAAAAATTGTATGGGATGCACAGTATTTATGGGTGTTTATGAAGCAATTTTCTCCTGTACTTAACTATGCTTTTTGAATGTGTGTGGGATTTTGCCTTTTTGCCTTTTGTATGTTTATCCTGTACTGAATATAGCAGCAGCATAGTATAGCTAATGATAACAGATAATGCCCTAATCAGCACACACAAGTCAGTCTTTGTAATTCTCAGCTAAGTCTTCTGTTTATCTGGACTTCTGTTCCTAGCTCTTAAATTCTCTCATTAAAAAAAGTCAGGGTTCTAATTCCTGTTGATTCAATGAATACTGTTTAGAAGACTACACTGGTGATCGTGTATTCCTATTGTCTCATGGATTAGGATGGCCCTACAGGAGTGGTTTTTTTCTTTGCTTGCTTTTACAGTGTTGCATGGTGATGGGAAAGATGAAGACACTGATTTGTTTTGTTTCTCTTCTCCAGAAGTAAGTTGATCTAAAGCTTTCAGTTCAATAGTCACTGTGGTGGTTGAAGTAGCAATATTATAGGATCTTGTGCATTTTCAGTGAGAGTGATTAAAGCAGGCTCAGGTCCCCTCTGAGCTCCAGGCCTACGCTTTATGACCACGTACATCCCCAGCAAGTGCTTGCTAGCATTTCTCATTACACAGTGTTGCTGTGTAGTGCATGTCAGATCTCCAAAGCCTCGGTTAGGAAGGTGTATTTTCACAATTCTCATTAGTGCCCCATGTTGCCAGATCTGTTCCACCCTCTTGTGTGCACACAGTGTGCAAGAAAGCATCTCATAAATACGTACATTTTCTGTCAGCTCCCACATGAAGACTAAAAGATACCAAAAAAACCAACTTCACTTTGCCCAGTAGTGCATAAGTTACGAGTTTTTTTGTTTCTGCATTTAAAAAAAATGCCTTCCATGTGACTTTTCTGTGCTTTCTGGCATGTGACACATTAATGCCATTGTTTCACAGAAACTAGTATTTTGGACAAGCATGAAATGCCTTTTTCTCTGTTACAAAATTCAGATTCAGCCTTTGTCACAAAACACAAATGAGTCAGATCTTTGGCATTTAAGCCCTGCAGTTAAGCTGTGTTGAAAAGGTACACTGTAGAATCCAGTTCAGCAATCCAGTATGTTACAAGTTTTGCATAATAATGTGGAAAATACTAAGTGCAAACAGGAAATCAGGATTCCTTTTACTTGGAATGTGTTTTATTTATCACCAAGGTGCACTTATGGCTATAGATACTCTACTTGGAAGCTCTTTCCTTGGACCTCCTCTTGTACAATTTGACAGCACTTACTTTGAAGCTTGGTCTCGTTGAAATGATGGGCAGGGGTGGGTGCTGAAGGTGAAAACAGGTTTATAGAACACCTTTTCCTGGGACTTGGTTGTAACCCTGTGTTTGAACTTGCTTTCCTTTTCACTTCTGAATTTAGACCAGGACAGACTTTAAGCTTGGGCTGTGTGGCAGCAGCTCAGAAAGACAAGCAAGGTAAACCTTTATTAAATCTTTTCATGTCTTTAAATGCCAGCCTGGGGGAAGACTTGACCAAGTAAGTGATTCCAGACATTTTCCTTGGGCTGTTGTTTTTTTAGTGTGTTCTTTAACCTTTACTAACATGTTGTTGGTATGCGTGTCTGGTACTGTGGGAACACATTGAGTACAAATACTGTTTCATTGAGAGGCAGCAAAAAACAAATTGGTTTGGCTTGAAAATGTATGAAACTGAAAGTTTTAAGCACTGTAGTAGATGGCTGATAAGGGCTCAGAGGGAGAGAGATCTGCTGAAATGCCAGGCTGTAGTAAGGAGGACTGTGCCTCCTTCCCACCACCACCTGCTGATCCCACTGCACCTTCTGTTTCGATAACCAGTCACAACTATCTAAAGATTAGATGCCAGGAGTATTGTGGTACTGTCAAATCTAAATTATGTTCACTTGTTTATTTGCCTAGGCAGTGTGAACCTGCAGGAAGTGTTCGACTGGGTGTCTTTCCCCCTGCAGTGTTACTGCTGTGGAGATTAATGTCCATGCAAATAAGGATAGTCACAGATAATTCTTTCAGATCTGTTTTATAAGGAACCTGTTCAGAAAGGAAGATGTAGGAAATTTATCTTACAAGTTTGGTGCATGTAATGTGCACTGCTAACCTTGCCCAAAGTGAAATAGAAACTCAAGATTTCATGTATGCCTGTCAGTCTCTGCAGCAGTGTTCTCCAGATCCTCTCCTGGTTGGTCAGATGCAACAAACTGAGCCAAGGAAGAACAACATAAGGCTTCTTTCCTGGAATAAGTCTGGTTTTTGCAGAGTGGTTTTGTGAGAGTCTTGTCAGCTGTTGCAGAAGAGCAGCTGTGGGTGATCATACAATAGAATTTAAGAGCCTTCTTAACTAAATGGTTTTGGTATCATTTGTCATGTATTCTAAAGATTTTAACAGCAACAAATGAATCCTGGAATATTCATAGTTGCACATTTACTCTCACTGAGGATAAGGACCACTACCAGCTACTAAGGTTTTGTTCAGCCTTGCCAAAACTGTCAAATGAAAAATAGCTACTTTTAAGGGGATTATAGTAAAAGATTTTTTTTTTTTTAAATGGGGTTTCTGCTGTATGTGTGAATTCAACTACTACAAAAATAGGTGTGTATGTACTTAATGATAGATTTTGAAATATTTGTGTGTAAAGTATTTGTAGGAAGTTGGATACTTTATTTAAAATGCATTGGTCTTGTCTTTAAAATTTTTTTGTTTGCAGGCCCTTCAATCACAATACCAAAGGAAAAAATGTTCAGCACCCGTTTTCTTCCAACAATGGGCTGAGTGATGGATCAGCTCTAGCTCCATCAGCTGACATGGTGTGTTAACATGAAATTTGCTTAAATTCTCACTTGGGTTTGTATATGCATAGTTAATAGTACACTTTGTAAAACACTAAACCCTGCAGCCTTAATAGTTGTGCTGTTGTTCTGTCTCATCACAGAACTGATGTGCAGCTACAGTGTTCATAAAATAACTTGACAAAATGAGTGCAGCTTAGACCCCCCAATGAGGTCGTAGCTGAAGACTGTTAGTTCTGTTCAGCTGCTGTGAAACTATGTATTTTGAATTTAGCTTTTCTTAAAAGATACCCCTTCACAACATTTGAGTTGGGGACTTCTTTGTTTTTAAATTTGGGGCATCTGCAAGGCTCATGCTTACCTCCTTGAAGCAGTAATTCAGGGCAACAAGGTTGTTGGATAAATGGATCTCTCTTTAAACCTTCTATTAAGTTTGCTAACCTCGTCTTTCTGCATGAGGTTTGTGAAGTTTTAGACCAGGAGATTTAAGTTGTGGATATCTTAAAGTGACTGGAAAGGAACTATACATCCAATGCCAGTTGTGTTTTCTTCTGTGGAGATTGCCCTGTATACTGACCATGAAAAAATCAGAACTTGCAAATGTCTGATGTGATTTCTTAGGTAGTTTTGTTACAGTGCCCATTAAAGTTTGAAAGTGGTTTTCTTGTATCGGTGTAATTCTGGGAGCTAGCTACATTGGGGGGGCGGGGGTTCCCCAAGTGATATTCCTAAATATTTTACTTTTGTTCTAGGCTGCAGTGTTCCCATTCTTCAATCTTCCATGTTTTCTTTTCTCTGTATCAGTAACTTTATCTTGCTTTCTCATGTACTGTTTTGATACGGCTTTTGTATGTGTGAGTATGCAATTAAATTGTTTAAAAAACCAAATTTAGAATCTGTTTCAGAAATACTACAGTGTAAATGTTCTCCGTGAAATTCAGGTGAGCCAAGTATTTTGTGCCTGATGGCCACTATGGAGCTGCTCAGAGTCTTCACATGGCTCATCAGTCACTCACATCAAATGCCTCTGTCAAAATGGCAAATGATTATAGACCATCTTCTTTTGTAGTTGTGCAAGCAACTTTTATGTTTTTTGGCAAACCTTTCCTCAGGAGAACAGCACTGGGCAAGATATTGATGAAGCTTTGGGCATAGCTGTTAGTAATCTTGGCCACTTCCATGAGGCAAGCAAGGTGGGTGAAAATCAGTTAAATCATGAAATATTAAGTCCTCTCCTAGAACTGAAGGTTTTTATTATGAGTAGTCACACGTTAACACACTATTTAAGTGTGCTTTTCCTACCTTTGTTTTGATACCTGTTCTTCAGCTGGTCATGTTACTTCTGTGAATATAGAGCTTTAAAGTCTAGGTACAGCCTGAGAAGTAGTCTGCAAAGGAGTATGTGAGCTTTTGCATAACTTAAAGTTAATAGGTCAATGCATACGTTTAGCAGAACCATATGCAAGCCAGGTTTTAAGTACTATGTTTGTGTTGCCTTAGATGAGGGTAAAATTCAGTTCTAGCTGAAACAAGCAAACTTGTTTTTGCTGTAGCAAGTACTCTAACTTTTTAATTCTGATGTGCCTCTGCATTTAAAGGTAGAAAAGATGTTACGTGGGCAACAGAAATAAAAAATGCAACAGAATATGCAGAAAACTGTAAATCAAGTAATACATTTATATGCAAACCATATAACATTGGAAGAATCCTAAAATACTGGATAGGACTGTTAATAGGTTTTATTGAGGAACTTTTTATCAGTGATAATTATTTAAACTTTAACACTTCTTAAATGTGCTGTAGAAAAGCTTGCAATTCTGTCTTTGCCGTCTATTTGCCTTTTACTTGTAAGATACACAGTACAGAAGTATTTAATATTTCAGAAGCTTTGTTCTGTTGAGTATGGCATGAAGGGTCATTAAGGCCTGTTTTCCATTCCCTTTCTAACTTGTTCTGTTGCAGTGGCCAGTCTTTCTGTTAAGCAAAGTTGTGTTAAATTCCTAATTCCTAAACTAATAGCATCTTGTAAAAACCTCTCATTTCAGCAGCTATAACGTAATAACTCATGGGTACAATTGTGGTCTTAAAACAGCTTTTCAGCTAAGACTGAGAATTGCCAAAACAATATTGTCCTATTGAGATTTTTTCCATAGTCTTTTTATTAAATGTAGCTATAGTGACAAAACAGATGCTTAGCCAGAGGAAGAATTTTTTTGTATTTTCAGTTTATGCTCACAGTGAGTTTTAAAAAACGATGGAAATCTCAGCATGCTGGGTTATGTGTGTATGGTGCTGTGTTTGAATGTCAAATAAGGAAAGTGATAGAGTGGGCCTGAGATCTGTTTCTTGACTCATAGACCTAAAGGCTTCAGGTGAGGAGGGTTCAAACAGTGCCAGCTGACTTTAAGTTAGAGAAAATAAAGGGTTATAATGAGCTTATGTAAGTGGTTTAGTGTCCTTCTGTCTGCTAGAGGATCCATCACTATCTTACTGTTTGTTGCTTCTCTTGTGAATTTTAGAAGTAGTAGTATTGTGAGAATAATAATAATGAAATAATGCATGTTATTTCATACTGAACAAAATAGGTGCTGGACTGCTTGGAGTTGAAAATAAAGCATAAAAAAGAAAAAGTTACAGAAGCTGCAGATAGAACACTTGACGAACTTATTACTCTTCTGTCAAGGTAGTAATATAGTTTTGTAGTATGGCATGGGTGAGTTATTTTTATCAAGAACATCTTTCTAATTCAGGTGGAAGATTAAAATTTTGTTTAGAATTTTCTCATAGCATTGTTTTATAGTACCTGTCATTTTTGCCCTTTCATTGTGGCATCTTGGAGCTGATGTGCATGGTTGGAAAACACTAGCTTTGCTGCCTCTGCTCTTAAAAAATAAGAAAAACTAGTCATAATGTTAGTTTTCTGAAAAAGCTCAATTTTGAGGTTTTTTAATACTGTTACTAGTGGATGATAAATTTTAACAGCAGGAATAGCAGGGTTTTTTTAATTGACTTTCTGCACATTTTCAAGCTGGTAGAAGCCCAAGGACACTGCATTTCTTGATTTTCACAAACATATCTTCAGATTGGAGGGAGAGAGGTGTTAAAGCTCAGGTTTCCAGAAGAGCCTCTGAGAGGGCAGTCTTAAGATCTTATTTTAGTAGAATGAATTGTAGAATCCAACTGTTTATTTTTCAGTTGGATGTGTTTGGAAATATCAGGAGGTTTAAATGGAAGAGTGCTCCTAATATTTAATTAATAGATGTCTTTTCAGTGTGAACTCTTTTAACTTTTGTGGTTCCTCCTATTACAGAGTGCATTTCCCATGCTTCTACTTTGCACTGTTGGGGGAAGATGGTCCTTGTGTGTGAGATGTAGTCACTTTGTATTGTGTGGCTGGCAGCTGTGTGTTACAGTTCCAGTTTGAGTGTGTGTACCCGAGTGCATATTGAATTCTGAAAAGTAATGTTTTTAATACAGGAAAAGGAAATTGTTTGCAGAATTAAAGGAGAACATCAACAACTGCAGTACTACTATTGCAAAAGCTAAGGAAGTCATCGAAGAGAAGAAAAAGCACTTGATTGGTGCCATTAGGACAGCAAAGGAATTAAAATTTTCACGTTCTCTAAGAAACTCTTGTGATCTTGCTAAGGTAGTTGCATTCTTGCACTGTGAAATAATTTATTTTTAAGGAATAAGTTCAAATTTGGATTGAAAGTTCGTGATCCCAGTTTGCTGACTTCAGTAGTGGCATTTTTGGGGCATTGTATTCTTACCCTGCCTCTTCACAGACACAGAACTTGTATTTGGTCTTGGTCACAAGTTACAGTCTGGTGACTGATGTGAAGCATAAAAGGTGGTTCTTGCCTTGAAGAGCTCAGCATCTGAAACAGGAGATGGAGGGATGGAGGATAGGAAAACTGTGACACAGTAGTGATCAGTGAAAAGGTGGTGTTTGGATCAGTTCAGTTTCTCAAACCTTTTCCATTCCAGAGCTCTCCAGCCTTCTCACTGAACTACTCCAGAATTCATAGCCACACTCACTTGATCCTCCTGGGCCCAGGCCTTTACTTTTGTTCTTCCTCCCCATCATATCTGCTGTTTGTAGAAACCCATGCTATCTGCCGTGCTGTATCAGACCAGAGGTCCATCCTGTGAAGTCTGTCTCTGGCAACAGAGAGGGAAAGATGCTTGGAGGAAGCATCCAGGAAACTGGGTATTTAGTGAGTATAGGAAGTTGAAGGTTAAGGCTTTTAGTCTCAGTAGGATACATCAGGCTCGTTACACTGAATAAACATTTCCTGATTCTGTCATAAGCTTGTGTAACACCTTTAATGTCAGTGTAAAGCTTGTGGCAGTGTGCATGTGTGTGTACAAATGTGCATTGTAGGTGCATTATATGTACATAGGCATAGGTAGTGTCAGTGAGTTCCACCTTTTACCATTTAAAATGAGGTTTATATAAAGTACTGTGCTCTGTTCTTTCAAAATGTGCTACCCAGTTATTTCATTTGGGGCCTTTGTAGTCCTTGTGTTGAGAAAAAGAATAAAGAATTGGTCTCTTCTTTCTTTGAAGAAAGGTGCTTTGCAGAATCATCCACCCTGCATCCTTCTGTTACTTTCCATATGAAGAAACTGGGTCTTCTGACCCGCAAGAGTTGAATCCTCCCCTTTTTTCTGCTGTGTACTTCCATCTTACCAGTGTGATTTTTTGGGAACTGGCAGCCACCACTCTCCTCACATAGGCCTGCCTCTTAGAGGCACTTTCTCATTCGATCTTGAAACAAAAGGAATATCTTGACTTCTGTTTATATGCTTAGATTACAGAATCCCAACCATTAGGTCTTAGCAGGGGAAGAAGACATATATGAGAATTAGCTGTTGGCTGAACTCTTTGGGTTTTTACCATAAAACGTGTCATGCTATAGATAATGGGTGTCTGTATAATCTACCTTGTGTATAATGGAAGCTAAGATTGTACTTCTTGATTTCAGATTCTTTATGACTTGAAGTTGCCAGTTGAGGCTGAGCTCTCAAGAGTGAAGAATTTAAAGGAAAAAATACTTTCAAGGTAAATTACTGGAGCGGGAGATATACAGGGAGGTAAAAGGAGGCACTGGTTATCTTAATTACAAAAACTGTTCATGTAACAGTTAAACAGAAGAAATTGAGCTTCTTCACTTTCAGTTGACTGAAAAACTACTACTTCAGACATAAGTATAAACTCACTAAAAATAGGCAATAGCCTTCATGTGAGGCATCAGGAAGAAAGCACATACAATTTGCTGCTATGTAGACAAATACACATGCATTTAAAAAATTCTTGACAGACTTCTGCCACTTCTAAACTTCTCCTTCCCTTATAAGTAGAAATAAATTGGGAGAATAAGGGCTTAATTATTTTCTTAGTGAATCAATTTCTGACCTTCAGGAAACATTAAATGCTTTTTGGAGTGCTGATGTCTGAAAAAAGTTGTGGAAAATGACTGTGGAAGTGACTGATGATTTCTGTAGCAGAAATGAGTAAAAAAGGGGGTTGTAGCTGAAATACAGCTGACCCTATGCAACTTAGTCATAAGGCTGGTCAAGAGTGCTGCAGTTCCTGGTGTATAAAGGCCACACTCAAAAATGATGAAGGGATGGAACAAAGATGGTGCTACTTTGGAACATATTGGGGATCCCGTTATATTTCAGGATGTGGAACCACTCTGGGAATAGAGTTGGGGTGTGTCATCAGATTCTGACTGTCATGGAGAAATGAAGCTTAGCAAGTTGATTTGCATGCAAAGTGTGAACAGTTTTTATAGGATCATAGAATCATTCAGGTTGGAAAAGACCATTAGGATCACTGAGTCCAGCCATCAGCTGAACTCTACTAAGTCCACCTACTGTGTATTTAAGTGTAATGTCTGCATGTCTTTTAAATCACAGTCATAGAATGGTTTGGTTTGAAAGGGACCTTTATATGTTGTGTAGTCCAAGTGTCCTCCAGCGAGAAAATGCATTCTCAACTAGATCAGGTTGCTCAGAGCCCCATCCAATCTGACCTTAAACCTTTCCAGGGGTGGGGCATTTACCACCTCTTCAGGCCACCTGTTTTGCTGTTTCACCACTCTTGCTGTAAAAAATTCCTTTTATCTAGTCTGAATCTACATTCTCTTAGGACAAGGGGTAATGATTTTAAATTATTGCAGGAGGCTGTACCAGAAAACTTGTGCCTGGCTTTCTGGAAGGTACTGTAAGGTCGCCCTGGTGCCTTGCCTTCTCCAGGTGGATCAAGCTGTAGCTCTCTTAGCCATATGCATCCAGGGATGGTGACTCAGCCAGTCCCTGGGAGGGTTTTTCCAATGCTAGACAAAAATTAGGATCTCTCCTGTAATATTAATTGAGTTATTGAGTTAGAATATGGATAAAGCAATCTATAAAATCCTCTTTTAGAAAACTTAGGCCCTACCTACCAAGTCATTATTTGAAGATACTGTCAGTGATGAATGACAGTTTCAGAGAAGCCTGTTGAAACTCTCCCCCATCTTAAAGCTGAAACATAACAAAAGCCAATTTTTTTGTAATGGAAAATTTTTTAAGAACTTCAGCTGAACGGGGGACAAAGGAGACTTGATGAAGGATAGATACAAAAGTGTTACATGCCTCGTGCCACACCAAAAGTGAAAAAAATCACAACTAGGAGGTGCACAGAAGTTAAGGCATGTGCTGTAGACATAAATGTTGTAGAAGAAAGAGTGGATGCGTTCCTGAAGTGGCAGTGGGAAAGAAGCACAGACAACTGTTCAATACTGTTTACATTTCAGTTTTCATTAATTAAAACTGGATAGAAAAGCTAAAGGCATTTATTTTAGCTATATTCACAGTTCCATTAGCCTAATGTAAAAATGCTTAACAGTTTCTGCTGGTTTTCATTGGTAAAGAAAATAGTTAATAGTGATCAATAAACAGAAGTATATATTTTGGGCTTGAGTTATACTTTTGTTCTTTACAAAGAAAAGAAAATTCTCGTTCTCTGTGCAGAATAATACATTCAACTAAATTGAGTATGGATGTGAAAAATGAGTAAGTGAATGTTACAGTACTCTGTGCATGAGGGAGAAAGCAAGAGACAAGAGTCTTTAAGTATGAACATGAAGATAAATGAGCAGCCAAATCTGTTTTTTATAGGAAGAAATAAACTGGAGTAGATAATTAATCTCTTACTCTGCGCCTCCATGAATATTGTGCTGAAAAACACCATAGATCTCAAACTGTCAAAGTGATTTAGGTATTCATGTCACCTTCTGTAATACTTGTTCTCTTCTCTTGAGATTGTTCCTGAACACTTTCGAGATTACATCTTCATTAGAAAATTTGGGCAAGATTAAATGGGGCATGACAGGGAAGTAAGTATTTTTCTATGAAAGAGAATAGGTACAGTAATTTCCCTGTTCTAGTGGTTAAGTATTTATTGGCGATCAAATTAAAAAAACTCTAGTTGCTTATGGAATTCTAAGAGTATATTGAAGCAAGGCAGATCTTTATATGCTGGTATTTCAGTCAGCATTCCAGTTAGACCAGTTTGTGTTTCCGTTCTGATGTTTTGGTTTTACTTGGGTTTTGTCCAAGTATATTTTGCTGAATCGCATAAGTTATCCAGATTTTATTTATGCTGTGTACTTTTCAACTTCAGTTGGCATTTAATGATTCAATCAAGGAACTTGTTAGGCTGGAAAAGATGACTGAGTCCAGTCATAAACTTAACACTGCCAAGGCAACGACTAAACCATGTCCCTGAGTGCTGTCTCTACTATGTAGTACATGTAATAGAGATGTTAGTCATTTCAGCACATGAAAATGCATGTAAGTGTAAATTAATCTCTAAAATGAACAGCAGATACTGCAATTGTAGTATTTCCAGTTCACAGTCTAAATACTGATTGTGTCAAATGCCAAAAGAAATTTAAGATTAACAGAAAAAACCCTTTTAAAATTACAATTGCTTTTATTTTATTAGTCACTTTTTTACTTTTTTTTTTTTTTTTTTTTTTTTTTTTTTTTTTTTTTTTTTTTTTTTTGCTGTGGTCTTCAACTAATACTTGAGAAAATGGAATGGAGTTGCTATTAGGCTGTTGTGGTTAGTACTGATTATGCTAAAAAAGGCTTATTGCGTACTGTAATATTTGAAAATCCTACATACAAGAGTGCATAGTGTCTGTTAGTACAAAAGCATCTGATATGCCTTTTGTTTTTCACATGAGCTATCTTACCATGTTATGGACATTTTTTTCAAATTGTTTGTACTTGTGGTCTCTGATCATCTAGGTGGGGGCTAGCTCTTGCATGGAACTGTGCCCAGGCATATGTGCTGTGTCTGTGACAATTCTTTGTAGGATTCAGGAGTCATGTTACTGTTTTATGTTGTCTTGGTATTAAAAAACTTGATTCATTTTATTTCTAGCAGCTCTTATGAGGTGTTCTTTTAACATAGTGATACATTCTTAATAAAACATGAGCTTTGACTCGTGCTTTTCTGGAAACAGACTGAATTATATTAATTTGTCTCCAAATAAAATTTTTCCCAAATATAGTGAAGATAATGGACAAGACACTCTCATCCTTGATGACCAGGAAGAAACACCTGATGTCATAATAGAAGAAATACTTGAAGATGACTTGGAAGGCAAGTTTCTTAATACCTCATACTTTCAGTGTTCCACTGTCAGGTGGGATCTTATTTTTGAGTCTTGTATTATGCTGTGTGTTCGGCTCATATGAATTCTTTAATGGTGTCTCTTTCAGTTCCTTTTGGATATTTTTTTGTTCTCTAGCTTACTCTCAGAGAGGGTCAAAAGCACTATCTGCTTTGATGACTTACTTTGACTCGTGGTTACTGCAGTCCCCCTCAGAGTTTGACATTGGCTCCTGGAGACTTCTTTCCTGTCAGTTAGCTCAGCTTCTCGAATCTTCTCCCAGGCCATTGTCCTGTGATATTTGGCAGTACCAGTTAGGTTCCTCAGCTTGTCAGATTCTCCCTGGATCGTACTAGTAAGAGTGTAGCTGACAGGTCCATAAAGGGATCCTTCCCCTCTGTTGGAAGTCTGAATCTGGAGTACCGTATCCAGTATTGGGCCCTGTGGTACTGAAAGTCACTGTCATGCAGGAGTCCAGCAGAGCCTGCTGAGTTGGTGTCCAGGGGGTGCTCAGGGTCTTAGAGGTGCTTTCCAGCCTTAATGATTCTATGATTTGGTATGTAAGATAAAGTAACTGACTCATCACTCATTGGGGGTGGTGGCCAGGGGTGATCCAGAAGAGGCTGTGTCCCTCTTATAGGTAAAATCTTTCAAGTCAGACTTTTTATTCAGATGCCATTTTATACGCTGGAAATGGCCAAGGGAAAGCTTGCCTCTGTTCTGGATGTGGTATTTCCTGGACTTGGAAGCACAGTGCTGCATACCTGCTCAGATTGTTTCAGATGCCAGATTGTGTTTTGTCTTTTGCCTGTGATGTGTTACAGTTTAGAGATGGCAGTGCTCAAGGA